>NC_087474.1:90423396-91917771 GCF_036417665.1 Passer domesticus
GGCTTTGCAAACGTTTATGAGAACTTATCAATAATACAGAAGAAATTGTCAGGGTGTTCTTTTGACACTGAGCACTGAAGGAAGAAGTGAACTATTCAGAACTGAATGAGAAATAAGTAGTGGGAAGAACAATCTGTGAAAGATCTTCGAAAGTGAGTAGGGATGAGAAGGGTATGACACAAGCAAAGAAATTATTTAGGAAAACTCAAACTGGTGTTTTGATGTTTGACTTCCTCTGTGGTGGAAGTGATACCTGTTTCTCACACAGGCCAGAAGGTGGTGCTATTTTCAAACAAATTTCATTTCCAATAGTTTTTTTCAAACACAGATGGTTTGTAAATATAGTAAGGCTACTTCAAAAAAAGCAATTTGTACTGACTGTCCCAAAGTAAAAATAACCTGCTAAGAATATGGCCATATTCAATCTCATTCTTCACTAGTATAACTTTGATATTGATTTTTGGAAAAGCAGTGTGGTATTAGAAAACATTTCCTTCTCCCTTTGTTCTTCGTATGATTCCTTTCATTTAATGCTGCTGAATTTGTTTAGTGAAGTATTTATATTTGAAAAGGAATGTAGCCTTTAATGTCCTTTTGTCCATAGCCCATTGAGTGTAGAAGAACTGCAGGTCATGAATAATGAAAGTAACAAACATCTCTCAGAATGGGCTGCTCTCTGTGCTCTGCTTCTCACATCATGTCAAACAAGTGCTATTGATTGGCTAATTTATTACTTTTTCAGGTTCCAGATTTAGAAGGTTTTTGTTTCTTTATTTTTTCTTTCCACTAGATGTCTCACTGTATTTACAAATAACAGATTTCCTGTGTCCAAATACCTGACAAAACCAGTGTCAGTCACAGCTGTGGACTTCCAGTCCTTTTTCTGGTATGATCACTTTGGCTGTTCCTTTCTGAACAATACTGCCTCAGCCTTAAACAGCAACAGGATCAATGGCTCTTGAGAACCAAACTGATGCATACTCTGCAGGAGAAACTTCTGAAATTACCTTAAAATTTTAGTACTGGATTCTGTGAAAGTACAAGGCATCAAATGTTTCATTAGATTTAGACATTTGTGCTAAACATGCTTTTTAAATGGCTACTGCTCAAATCCTTATGGTTTTTTCACCCATTGTACCAAATTATTTAGTGCTTGTTCTGCTAGTATTCTTAGTCGTTTTTCCCATTTTTTTCAGATTTGATACAGAACCAATGATGATTTTTCTTGTTAAATCAGATGCCATTCCTAGAGTGGGTCAGTGAATTGAATGTCTGAATTCAGCTAAATCCAGATTTTGTCTCTTCAAATGCCAAGTGCTCAGAAGTTCCTTTTAACTCGAGTTCCACTTGAAGTCTAGTGAAACTGCTAAGCACATAAGCCCATACATTTTTGAAAATTCTGAGCTGAATATCCATTTCAGCTGTTGTGTACCTAGAACAATGTCTCATAATTCTCTAGCAAGTCCGTAAGGATTGGAAAATCTGTGACTACTGATACCTTGATGGACAAGCTTGTTTAAAATATTAAGTCAGTGAATGGTTATGTAGATACAGTGCCCAGGATTTCAGACACAGCTTTTGACCCAGCAGGTCTCATTCCCAGCATTGCTGCCTAAAATGTTCTAAATGTTCTTGTTGGTGCTGCTCTTCATGAGATTTTTGTGAGAATGTAAGAAGAAGACATGCATTTTAGTTAGCATAAGAAAACGTGCAGCTGCTATTTCACCCTATTTTTAATCCAGATAATTCTCATTAGATAAACTGTAGAGGAAAAGGCAAAAGCACCATATTGCTTTTCAAAGTGTTAGGTTGTTTTCCAGATAAATATTGCTGGCAATGACAGATACGAGAG
Organism: Passer domesticus; assembly: GCF_036417665.1. NCBI lineage: Eukaryota > Metazoa > Chordata > Aves > Passeriformes > Passeridae > Passer > Passer domesticus. The sequence goes on from NC_087474.1 coordinate 90,425,249, forward strand.
ATTACCCAGGGATCCAGGCCTGGAGAAGGTTTGTCAATGAGCAGGGCGGCTGCCTTCCCCGTAGATTGCTGCGTGCACGCTGTTAACCCTCGCATGCTCTCCGGTTGCTGGGTCTAAGAGCTTGTGTAAGCGCTTCCCATACTCTGAAGATGTGAGCACAGGAACAGGTCTTGCCATTTCCTGTGAAAACACAAAAATCACTTTAGAAGAAAATCACAGGGTGAATAGAAAACATGGCAGTTTTCTATTGCTAAATGTGCTGTGGCCAGGGGTAAAATAACTGACAGAACTGTACAGCATCTGCAATATGCATGTGTATTTGTTTAGCACCCTTACTATTCTATCCCTGCCCTAGTTTTTTGTGTTATTTTTATCTTAGTAAAACATGAATGTGTCACTAGATGACAAGATGATAAGATATGGAGTTGTGGACTGGTAATTTTTTTACACAAATACATACATACATACACATGTGATTACCATGTAATTACTGGGTAACTAAATGCTAGAAAAGCACAGATTTTATTTTTATTTTTCTTGTGCACCAAGTTGTGTGATTCTTTTGAAAAATAGGAGAGATTTGTGCCCCCTGTTAGAGGAATACCTACCCTGCTTGCACAATTCAGTTGAAAGCACAGCGTGAAAAAAATCAAAGCCTAAAGAAAAATCCTGAGCAACCACTAGCCCATGCAAGCTTTCCCTGAAGGAAATAAAGCATATACTACTTTATTTCTGCACAATGAAAGGTTTTACTAAAAATACGTGTAGCTGTAAGACTACAGAAATAACTGCTTTGCCATGATGGAAAGTGGACTTGATGAAAAACAACCTGACCAAGAAAAGATTTTAAACTTGTTCTTAGTAAGCTGCACTTTAAGTGGCTGTGCAATCACTATCTGCAATCTGCAGTTCCTTCCTGTGTTAGAGCAACAGGGAGCTTACGGAATCAGAAGACAAGATTTGTTTGTTTTTCTTTCCCTAGCCAAAGGTCTCCGCTTTATCAGGCTGCTTTTATGTTTGCACACTGACTAACACAGTAAGCCTTGGTCTGCAATGTGTTTTTCTAGTCTTATACATAGTATCTAAAAGGCAAATCAAAATGCAGATGCCACACTATAGTTCGAGTGCAAGCAAATGACTTGTTTGCTGCAACAGACACAAGCCTGAGCAAATCAACACTTAGGTCCTGCAAGGATGCGGGTGGGAGCACAGATTGGCAGGATCTCATAGCAGGGCAGTCAGCTAAGAAACATTTCCAGCCTTATGGACAGAACCTGAGGTTCATAGAAGGATTCTGTAAACACTTTTCAAAAACAAACTAACTAACTAACTAACTAACCCACTCAATACAAAAGCTCATTTCAAAACAATCATATATCTCCCAGTTCTCCTGCCCACCTTACTCCACCCTATTAAAAGCTATTCAGTACACTAACTTTTAACCCCAGCAGAATGAAAATCAAGTCAAGAAGACTGGCAGGCAAAATTAAGATAATTTCCTCCCCTGCCCTAGTTGTGGATAAATGCTGAAAAGTGAGAAACTAAAAAATCCTTGTACCATAAAGAAAGACTTTGCTAGAAATTCAGGGTTTACAGTGCTAATGACAGGCAGCAGTATGTATTTCCAATAGTTTGTGTTCCTTTTAAATAAATAAGTTTATTTAAAATCAGTTTTCAGCATCCTTGGTAGCACAGCGCTGACTGTGCACGCTGGCATTTCATCTTTGTGGGTTTGGCATTCAGTGGGTTTCAGATTTTCCAACAGTTGGCTGGGAAGCATCCTGCTGCCCGCCCTCGCAGTGTGTAATTCTAGCACTGTTAGCACTTGCAATCAGCAATGGAAGCCCTGAGCACACACTCCACTGCAGTTACTCAGCTGCATGTAGCTAAACCGAGCATCTGTCACTGTACTCTTGAATTCCTGGGTGCACCCAGGTTACCTGCAGGAAATGAGGGGCTTACTTGCAGTGGTTTGCTTTTTTCCAGCTCAAGCAGTGTACTGTGGTTCAGTCTGTTTGTGTTCAGTGTTGAACTAAAAAGATGTCAATTGTGGTGTTTTTAGTTATTATATTTTATAATTTAGTTATTATTACATAAAGCCTGAGAGGGCCACTGTGATAAAGATGAATTGAGTATATGATCTGCACTTAGTTATGGTTACAGTGTTGGGTGTCATGACATGCAGGAGGATCATGCTGTAGTATTAAATAACTGTGGGTTTGATGTCTATCCATGCTAATTAAAGGGCTGGATTAAGGGACACCTGTTTGGACAGTCCCATGTGTGCACTGCCCAGCACAGCTGGTATGAATTCTGGTCCATACAAGTTTGCTCTAGGAAGAAAGCTGATAGGAGAGTGAGTTTTGTTGATACAAGAGCTCAGTAAAAAGCTGTAACTTTATATTGATGAACTTTCTACACAAATTTGCCACTTGAAAAATATGCTTGGTACTAGGGGAGGAGGTTGTCTTTGTTTTGTTTAAATAAAAGGCTTAATTTCTAATTGGAGTAGTCATTCACATAGATACACAGATTTTCAGTTGAGTTATTAGGCATGAGCAGGTGATGCTAATGGGCACTCCTGGGATTCCTTTGAGAGCATTTAATGCTTCCTGCACTGTCTGATATCAGAGTTGAAGGGCATTATGGCTACCCACTTGCACAGAAATGTCTGGCATATATAACTGCTAGTGAGATGAATCCCAAGCAGTGGGCTTTGTCAGAAAAAAACAATTTTATTGCACCGAAATTAGAGTAATTTGAACTCTTGTGTCACTCTTCCTTCTTCCTTCTCTATAACCATCAAATCAGGCAGCCATCCCTACATCCCTAGCCTACCCATCACTCTAATATCCCATGAACTCATTGGGATTTTGAGGTCATTAGTACACAGAGGTTACACTTCATTTGGTTTTTGACAGTCTCTGCCTCTGTGTTCAGTTTTGTGTGTGTATACATAAATATAATTACAGACACAGACGGTTGTATATATGCTGTATTATTCAGATGCAAAAATACATCCACATACATTTATGCATATATACCGTAGTATTTCTGTTCCCAAGGGAGTATTTACTTGTTGGGCTGCACATCAAACCCAGATTCTGCTGGCCCCGAATACTTGCCCATCCTTTCCCAGGCATGCCCATGTGTTCTGACTGACCACACCTTTGCACTAGCTCCCTATGAATTTCCTTCCTGCAGGGCAATCTGGTGTAGGTTTTCCTAATAAGCTCACCAGCTTCAGAGATGAGCTTTCACAGCAAATGCTGGTGTAAAGGGTGTGGGTGTCAGAGGACAGTAGTGAAGTCATTGCCTCTGAATCCAGCCCTCTCAGGGAAAATAGTTTTTAAGCACCACAGAAATAACTGCAGAACCACCTGAAGTACAACTCCTGAGGGGCACAGATGGTTCAGAGTACACCCTGCACTCTGCAAGAGAGAATTTGCCTCTTCCCCCTTAACTTGCATATGTCTTATCACCTGGAAATCTTCAGGATATGAAAGAGCAAGAGCTAATTTGGGTATCTTCATGGGATAATGCTTTCTCCTAAACCTACAGGCTGATATCCTCCTTCCAATTACTTTCTTACAGTATGGGTTACATTGCAAAGGGTAAAACAATGCCAAGAGCCTCCAGTCATGGCAAAAAGTACAAAATACCTTAAACAAATATAATTTTGAATTTATCAAAGGGTTACCTCCTCATTAATTTTAAGGCCACGAGCCTTTGCATGTTTTCTGTCACATTGCGGAAGATATTGATCATAACCTTCTGGTATTCCAAAAACAGCATCATAGGTGAAAAAATCTCCTGTCTTGAGAAAAGGGGAAAAATGGCTAATTCACATAATTTCTTTACTTTACAGATTACAGAACACATGTAGTCAAATCAATACCTAAGTAGTGCATGTATTGCATTAGATGATGACACCTGTAATATTACTGACCTCATTAGGAAGTTTGGGCCAGTCCTTTCGAATAGTTTGCAAAATTACCTAATGACACGTGGTACCATTTATTAAATTGTTCAGCTCTGAAATTTCCCTTGTGGCGACTTACTTCTTCTCCCTGCCCCTCCCCCCACCCCCGCCCCGCCCCCATTGTAATCTGTTGTAATTTTGGAAATTGATCTGATCTGTTTTAATTTTCTGAGCTTAATATTCTCCTTCCTAAATGTGTGTATTTGTCAAATTATTTGGCACAATTATGTAAAAGCAAAACAGAAACTTTCAAACAGACAAAGGTACCCTGCACTGTAAACATAATTTAATTTCTGATTAGAGCAGAATTGAGAAATAAATGTGCCACAGAGGTAATCCTGTGATCCAGTGGTATGCATGACACACATATTTCAGGCGTTAAAATAAAGCACACCCCGAGCCATACTATTGTTGTTCAACTGTTGACATAGTTTGCATCCAAATAAGCCACATAAAAGATCTGCTCTTCTAACAAAGGTGTTTGTGAAATCCAGTCAAGAAGTTCTCATAAATAGAATCAAAGCAATTTCAAAACTAAAAAAACTTTTCAGAGAAAAAAAAAAAACAAAACAAAAAGAAAATCCCCTACTGAAATATCCTGCCAGTTGTTACTGAACTTCATTAAGGGTCAATATTCTGTTAAAAATGTCAATCATCATTGGCTTTGTGCATGGCTGACTAAAAGAATGGTGCATTTTGTTGGGCTTTTTTTGTCCTCTAATTTTACAGTGTGTCAAATTTAACCTTTGAAAATCTCATGTACCTTGAGATTTTCAAATTACAGTGGTATTCTCCAAATATAGTCAAGTCATGGCAGGTCAAGAAGGTTATAATAGTTCCATTAAAAGGAAGCCATAGTTAAGAGCACTAGAGAGACACTGCTGTAATTTCAGGCTTTGTTTGTAAAGGTATTTCCAATACTTGGTTCTGCCAAGAGGAGAGATTATTTTGTATTTAACCTATCTATCCCTTCACTTCTCACAAACCACTGAGCTTCAAAGGATTTCAGGCATGTTCAAGAGCACCCTGCACATGATTTGTCATCTCCACAATTATTTTCATGCTTCTTTGCTTCTCCTTTCTTCCCCACACTACCAGTTTCATTCAGCGGACATTTAAATTGTACTCACCACCAGAAATGTTGTTTGCTCTTTGCTGGTATTAATATGGCACTATTTGTTACTTGTTTCAAACTAAGAAAGAGTAAGTGTCACTTGTTGCTCATGTCAGAGCAGATAATTCATTCTTTCTGGAACTTGCAGACACTCAGCCAGCCTGTTATACCAAAAACTAGCTCTGTCCCAGATATCTGCTTAGAATTTTCCGCCAGATTTGTAGAGACAACACTTCTTTGCTCAATGCACTGATAACTTCCTGCTGCTGTTTCTCTTTGTTGTAAGTGATAACTTGGTTGGCCTGGGTGGTGGTGGCGGCAAGCTGTTTCTTAAACCCACCAGAGCCAGTGAATCACACAGAGCTGATGATAAATGTGCACTCAGGGTAGGCATCCTCTGTGTACTGCTGCTAAAGCTAAATGCTTTGCAAGCATTCATTAGTATTCCAGACACACATAAAATAGGCAATAGCTTTCTCCACATCACAGAAGAGGAAACACCAGGCATATTGGCTACAGTAACTTATGTAAAGCAATCCAGGGAGGCAGGAATTTCTGGCTTCTAGCCATGCAATGAGCCCATCTTCTTCCTACTTCTCTCTGCTTCAGTCTCTGATACATGGTTGGTTTTAGGTGTTTAAGCTGCAAAACGGAATGAGATTCCTTTGGCTCTATAAATAAAAATATTCAAATTATCTAATTCCTAAATTTTGCAGAAGAATGGATTGAATCTGCTTCCTCCCCTGTGGCCAAGGCCTGGGCTGTGAAGAATCCTATTAAACAGCTGTTATCACTTTTTGTTTCCATGCCACTGGAGCAGCTTTTTTCACAAACCAGGCCTTTGTGAGTGTGAAAGCAGACTGTATTGTAAGGAAAAGCTCTACCATACGGCTGCTAATTCTGTGCAGACTGGTGAGCTCACCAGATCCAAGAGCACCATGCCAGCCCTCTACCTGCCCTTACCTTACTCTTGTTGTGCTCTCCTTACTGTTTTGTGAAGCACGGCACCAACTGTGCCTGCTGACCTTTGGGTCAGATCACCTTGCCAAGGTAATGCTGGAATCAACACAAGAGAGTCACGAGAGAAATCTTCTTGTCTTTTAGCAGGGCCACCTGGTCAATGCAGGAAATTTGCTGTTCATTGAATACCCAGCACAGTGCTCTAGTCTGTACCCTGCTCACATCCCAGGGACAGAGGACCTGCAAACTCTCACAAACCACCAGTCAGTGCTGCCCGGTGCTTGGTGCATTCAACAGCTTGTCACTTGGGTGAGGAGAGGAATCATGGGTTGTATTTATCATTATAAATTGCCACAGGATTGATATGTTACATTGTTACATTGACATAATAAGCATTTCAGAACTTTTTTATACTTTTTTTTTTTTTTTTTTTTTTAGAAAAAAGCATGCTAACTTCAATGTCTCATATTCTCCCTTCATAGAAAAGTGTTTTCATTTCTGATCTTAAATATGAGGACAGAATGAGGAGCAATGGTGACATAATGCAGCAGAGTGAGGAGTGAGGCTCTCTGCCAGTGCACTTGAGTTACCACATGTTGAGTGGCAGTGTACCACCCTCAGAAGCATTCAGTCACGGACGCATATATTGATGTTATTGTTTTGAGTAGCTCCAGTGATTTTATTAAAGCTGATCATGCAGGAAATTTATGCAATGCACATGGAAAATCCTTTCCCTCAAATGAGAATGGGGAAGTTTCTTATTAAAGGGTTCCCAAGAGTGTGTGTTACAATAAAATCCACTGGTGCTGCATCAAACCCTAGTGACAGATAATGCCTTTCCTAGTGTTCCTCCTAAAAATGCCTCATATTTCATTGACACCAAGTGGCCTGTTCATCCTCAGTCCCTGGGAGACAATGTCTCTGCCTTTTCTTGTTATCCAGTTGTCTTGAAAGACCTTACCCTCATTTGCCATCCACAAGTAGCAAATACACTTTGCAAAGGCCTCTGATGGTGAAACTTGTTATTTTGGTATTAGATAGCCTAGTAATAGAGATTTATGTCCCACATTTCTATATCAGAAAAAAAATTATTCTCTGTGAGTGTGGTGAGGAACTAGAACAAGTTGTCCAGAGAAGTTGTGGATGCCTCACCCCTGGAGGGTGGGACCACGTTGGATTGGACCTGGTCTAGTGGAAGGTATCCCTGCCCATAGCAGGGGGTTGGAACTGGATGATCTTTGAAGTCAACCCAACCCAAACCATTCTATGATGCTATGACGATTTTTGGCACCTGTCTGACCAGGTCGCTCATGATGAGGGCCGAGCTTTGCATCGGGTCCAACCAGAGGGTCTACACCGCGCGGAGACCCACAGGGAAACCTCGTCCCTTCGCCCTGCGCTGCTCCGGCCTGTCCCGGCCCGCTCCCTTCACTCCCTCACCTTGTGCGGCCGGTTGTAATAGCTGAGCTCCGGAGGCCCTTCCCGTTTGGGCGGGACGAAGCTGAAGGCGGAGAAGGAGGCGAGGGCAGGCCGTCTCCTGCCCGGCGCGCTGCCGAGCGCCTCCTGCGCCAAGCGCGTCCCGCTGGCGGCCATGCTGCCCCGCCGCCGTTACCCGCACCGCCTCGGGCTGCGCGCCGGCCCCGGGCGCCGGTGGGTCCGCTGCTCGGGGCTCGGGGCGTTCCGCGGAGCTCTGTCAGGCCTGAAGTGCGAGTTCCTGGACAGTTTGGTCTCTGTCTTGTGCAGCGACTCCAGCTCCCTGGTCATTTGTGTCCTTGGAAGCTGGGGGCGAAGGCTAGAGCAAAGCCTAGCTGAACGGGACTTTTTTTCTGTGACAGCTTGCACTAGGCCCCAAATCCCCCTCTAAGTGGGTAAGTTGAATAAAACCCCACCACAGCATGGAATTTCCAGCAGAATTAGGAGCCAGTGTCATGAGGACCTTGGGCTTCTCTCTTTGGATAGTAGCTCACCTACTCGGGCAGAGGCTTTTGCACGCTTCTTGAACTCTGTCAGGCTGGTGCTGTGAGCTCTTCTTTGGGGAGCCTTTTCCAGTGCCCAGCCACCCTCTGGTTGAAGAACCTTTGTCCATACATCCTACCTAAACCTCCCCAGACTGAGCTTCAGGCCCTTCCCTTAGGTCCTGTCACTGGTCACCACAGAGAAGAGATCGGTGTCCGTCCCTCCTCTTCCCTTCATAAGGAAGCTGTAACTGCAATGAGATCTCCCTTCAGTCTCCTCCGTGCTGAACAGACCAAGTGACCTCAGCTGCTCCTCATATGACTTCCCCTCCAGACCCTTCACCATCTTTGTTGCCATCCTCTGGATGCTCTGTAACAGCTTAATGTCCTTCTGAAATTCTGGCACCCAAACCTGAACACAGGACTTGAGACGAGGCTGCCCCAGAGCAGAGCAGGACAATCCCCTCCCTTGCCCGCCTGGAGATGCTGTCCCTGATGCACCCCAGGACAGGGTTGGCCTTCCTGGCTGCCAGGGCATTGCTGACTCACATTCAACTTGCCATCCACCAGGACCCCCAGGGCACTTTCCACCGCAGTGCTTTCCAGCATCTCATTCCCTGGGTTGTACCTGCATCCAGGGTTGACCCATCCCAGGTGCAGAATCCAGCATAGGATGCTCAGCCATTTCAGGCAATGCAGTTGGAAAATTCTCTCATATATTTACTTGTGTTGGGAGCACTGAAGTCTTCTGGTTATAAATCTCAGACTGACTGTAAAACTGCTCTGCCCTAGCACCACCTGGCTCCTAGTTTTGATATTCACCCCATGGTTATCCTGGTTTAATACATCTGACTATGCCCATGCTGCTTCTTCTGTGGTCCTTAGGGATCTGTGAGTGTCTTGGTTTAGTTTACCTTTGTAATCTGTAACCACAGGTGTAGGTAGAGCTACTATCCTGTAGGCACAGCATTACTGTTATTAATGCTACCAGTATCTGGTAAACACTTTCACAAGAGTGCTCTCCCAGGCATCTTGAATTTTACCAAACATCCAAAATTTATTTTAAATCCCCCAACTTTCAGAGTACTAGAAATCTTTACAACTGATTGTTTCAGTCATCTTGGAGCCAGGCAAAAATTCGGGGCTACAAAAGTCTCATCCCTATTATGTAGCTGCCTTTATAAATCCACTGAATTACACAGACTTCAGCTTCTTTGCAAGTGTAGCAGGCAGGCTTTATATATAATCTGCAGACTGGTGTGGGTGTTTTTTTTAATCATTTGTGACAATTTCCATCTGTTTATCTAATAATGTCCCTCTACCAATTAAGATCCTGTTCTTTCTGTAGCATGGGCCAAATTAGCACAGTGTAAGCGAGCAGTGGAATTGAAAATCCAACAGCTGCCTTGCATCAGTTTCCTAAGCAGAGACCTGCTTGCCACTGTGCAAGTGCTTTTCTGTAGTTTAGTCCGAGCACAGAGAGATAGCAAGCCCATTTATAAAAAGCAACTCGGCTGAAACTGCAGCTATAAATAGAGCCATAAGAAACTGTTCACCAGAGATACCAACTAAGCTAGGCAAGAGCTCTGAAGGCAGATCTGAAAGATTTCTCTCCAGTTCTCTTTCTACTGTTATCATGTAGCTCGTTTTTATTAACATTAAATTGATGGAATTAAATTTAATTATAGCATCTGAATGCAATACAGATTGTCACAAATATTGCTAAGTGCTTGTTACAGATTTTCCATACCAACCTCCACCCCCATTTGAAACAATTAAAAATGATGCTTTTCACTTAATTTTTCCTTCCCAGTGAAGGTATAAATCCTTTTAGAATTATTTTAAACTTACAAAGGCTTTTCTTCCTGGTCACCTTTTGCAGACTCCCCAGAAGCAGGATATGACTGCCCAGGGAGGTTTGTCCCAGTTGCCACCAAACTTTATTAATAAGCTGGTGTTAAGTGTATGTTCATGTTCTAAAATAGCATGGAAGGTCAGTGTCCTTCCTTAGTAATTTCTATATGAAAACGTAAACAACGGAGCAATTTTAGTCTGTATGAAAACAGTAGTTTTCATACATAATAGTGAAAATAATATATAAAATAGTGAAAATTATGCATTCAAATACAGCTGAGCTAAGAGACCAAAGTGTTAAAAGTTGCTTTAAATTTGGTGTCTTAAGGAGTTCAATTGCCTGCCCTTTTGGAGAGTAGTAATACCCCCTCACTGCTAAGGTGTCTGAGTTTTGAACATGTTGGTGTGTACTTTTATAGCCATAGCATGTCTCAAAGGCAGTGTCACTGATCTGAAATGTCAAACTGTTTTGCAGAATAACTCGGAAAAACTTCCTAAAAGGAATATGAAACAAATAATATTGGAGGCAGGGAAAGGAGACACAAGAGAGACAACGGGGAAGGGAGACAGGATGTACACAAGAGGACAGGTGACAAGTGACATATAACTCGACTGGACAGGGCATTGATACACAGAAAAAAAACAGTAGCTGTTTTCTTACTACAAGCTGAGGTACTTGTTTTAGCCTTATGTCACTTAGAGCTGAGATGACAGCCTGCTGTCAAATTAAGGCTTAGCAAGCCCTCTCCTGTCCTAGCTCTTTGATCTCAACATGTATCGGTTTGCCATGTGGCCCTGACCTTCAGCTGAGCCATGAAGGGGAGACAGTTTTTGCCAAAGATGTTTCATTCAATGGCCCTTGAAAGAGGCTGAAACAAAAATGGCTCAAAACCTCTCTTCTACTTCCATAGCTTTGGGTCAAGCCAGTTGTTTCACAGAAGTGCTTGTTTCTTCTAGATCCTAATTACTGACTGAATGCCCACCTCAAACAAGAAGGCTCTTCAGGAGCATTGCATCCATCCCACAGGAGACACTTCTCCAAGAACTTTTCCTGTGAATCCTTCTCACAGTATGTAGTCTGTCATGAATGCTCCAGCATGGATCCCTGTCTTGGGGTGCAGTCCTTCTGGAACAGGCTGCTCCAGTGCAGGCTCCCCATGGGGTCACAGGTGCTGTCAGCAAACCTGCTATAGCACTGGCTTCTCTCTCCATGGGCTCACAGGACCTGCCAGGAGCCTCCTCCAGCACAGGTTTCCCACGGGGTCACAGCCTCTTCAGGGCATCCACCTGGTCCAGTGTGGAGTTGTCCATGGGCAGCAGGTGGATGGATCTCTGCTCCACCATGGACCTCCAAGGGCTGCAGGGACACAGCTGCCTGATCTCAGTTTGCACCAGAGGCTGCAGGGGAATCTCTGCTCCACTGCCTGGAATATCTCCTCCTCGTTCTTCCTTGCTGCCCCTGTATTTCCAGGGATAGGGATGTTCCCACTCTTCAGCTGCTGTTTCTGCTGCATTTTTTCTCTCTTCTTAAATATGTTATTCCAGAGCTGTTGTTGATGGGCTCAATTTGGCCAGTGGTGGGTTGGTCTTGGAGTTGTCTGGCACTGGCTCTGTTGGACATGGGGGAAGTTTCTGGCAGCTTCTCATGGAAACCACCCCTGTAGCCCTGTCTCCTTCTCCTTGCTAGCAAAACCTTGCCACACAAGCCAACATACCTGCTCCAATTCAGATCAATATTCTGTTCAAAAACTCTCTTGGTAAGTGAAGTAGTATACATTTTTATACATGAGGTGACATAACTTTCATAAAAATTGCTATTTTTAATGCTTTTTTGGAATCAAACATGAAAAATTCTATCCCAGAAATTCAACCTTTAGAATACTTCACATGCATTTTTTTCCTGTCAAAACTGAGATTTTCATGAAAAGCATCTCAATGGCTACAAATAGATTTGAAAAATTCTCCATCCAAAAAATTTCTAACAATTCTTGGCACAATCTTTGTTTTAAACAGGGCAGAAATATGTCAGAAATTACATTGACCTGAATAATTCCTGCTTCCAAATTTAAAAATGCTTAAAATTAATACGTAGCAAGCTTTAGGTTGAACTAGTGATAGCTGATTTATATAACACTTTTGACAAATCCACACAAATCTGAATCACTTCAAAGAACAAAAAAGGATATTTTAGTGACATATTTTATTTAAGGCACATACATCTCATGCTACATTTTCTCAGACTCACTCCACTAATTTAGACAAAAAATGAAGAACAAAACAAAAAATCTCTAGACATAAAATTGTTTGGTGTTCACCTGTAAAAAGTCTTGAAGGGTACTATCTACACCTAGAATCTGCTATCTGAAAATTAAAAATTAGTGTATGTTCATATATAATCACAACAAGAAGGAAAACTCTGTATTAAAGTACAAGATAATAATATCTTTTAACAGTACATCTTCTGCTATATAAAGCTTCTCGAAAACATTGCTTATTATTTATCCCAATATGAGGTTCTAGAAACAAAACAGAAAAGACTCGCAACAGCTCTTCCCTCACATCACTTTAGAGACAAGCAGACTGAACTACCTGTGTTCTCAGTGGAAAAAGAGAAGATTTGTAGATATTTTACAAAATGGAGGAAGCATATATGAATATAAGAAAATGAAAAATGCTTTTCATATAGCATAAATGTCTGTTCATATAGCATATATAGCACTCTTAGAAACAGCAGCCAAATAGCAATAATTTACAGGTAATACAAACTATTTCCATAGTTTATAAAAACATCTGCAAGTCTAATCTTTCTTCCTGTCCTTTGGTAGCCCTCCACAAATTGGAGCCAAGCACTGACTTTGAAAAAGAATTCCAGCAGGCTTACCAGGTGTTCCCCTTTGATTCTCTTTTTCCCAGACCACAATGAATCACTCTTACATTGATCTTCAGGCTGCTGGCTCACAGTGTGAAATCCATTTGCATTGTAGTTTTGGAAGTCCCATTCCATGGTTCACTAAGGAGCTGTGAATTATGTCACCAACATGGAAGGTGCAGAACTTATGACTCTTACTGTGATGTGGAATATGTGGAATGTCAAATACTGATTTACATCATTATCATAAGGTTTTTCAGATTATGCACTGATACATGAGTTGTGTTATATCCAGTTACTGAGGCTGAAATTGCTGCAGGAGGAGGAAATAAAGTTCTTAAGTGTAACTAGACAGTGGAAAAATAAGTCAATATAAACAGTAGATGTAAGATGCATTGGAAGACAAGAGGTATTTATTAAATACAAATAGCTTCTCAGCACTAGAAAGATAGTAATACTCAGCAACTGAAGGCTAGAGAGGATGGTATGCACCTTTCTTTGTCTGGGCAAAGATATGTGTATCTTTTGCCCACTTTCTTGTTCTTTAGCAGGATTTGGCTGCAAGAATCTAAACGCAATTACAAAATGAGAGAAGAACACCAGTGAAATATGAGTGCTTTGAACATGGGCATTTTTAACATGCTCTTAGAGGGCACATGTACACCTTTCTTTATATTTCATTGGACTAGTCCGCTCCCCAACATTCAGATGTTTTAATATTTCATAGCTTACAGAAATAAAGTTTTAAGTTAAAGTTTATAAAAATCATAGAAACAAGGCTATGGAGTTAGGTACAAGGTTTGTTAATGATGAGCAAGAATACAAATGAAAGCAAAATCCTGAATGCACAGGTTATACCTCAAGGCTGCACATATATATGACAATATAATAGAATCCACTTTACATAAGGGTTTTCATCCACAGTGAGAAATTATTGCGTTGACCTGTGATAATACCACAGTGATTTTAAAGGCCCAGAGTACATTCAATGCTAAGAAGGAGATCAATAACTTATTTCAGTGTTCCTAGGACAAATTTATAGTAAGTGGTGAGGAGGGATTTAGGAGAAGTCTTATGTGACATAGCTAACTGACAGCTAGCCAATGACTGGGACACTGGGTTTGTGGCCACGTGAGTTATTTGGAAAGTCTTTAATTCCACTGGAAAACATTTACCTTAACTTGTCAATAAAAAGGAAGAAATCATAAAGACAACAAAAATATTTTTCATGAGATTTTATTAGACTGAGCACCTGTCTTGAAAATTACCGTTTAAAAGTCTCCAGGACTGGATGAAAAATTAAGTGTGTTATGTCAAACATAAGTGAAATGACTTACATTTTGCTTTTAGACTTACTTAAGGGGATCAAAATTCAGATTGTCTGTTTTACAGCAAATTAGGCACTTTGAAATCTACTGTCATTCCAATTCACTAGTGGGCAGATGGCTGCTGTGAGTAAACTGTGCCACATTCAGTGAGACTGGACTGATGCCATGTATTTGTGACCGACAATTTTGAGAACTTAGAAAGGATACCAATGCTATACAAATGTATATGTATGTTTCATGAATGAGCAGTCTGAATACTTTTTGCATTTCAATAACATGCTAGAGGTAACAGTGCATAAGTTGACTTCCATATTGATATGGTATCACTCAGAAAAAAATATTGTAATTATGTGCTATTTTGTAAATAGTATTATTTTCTTGTTAGACTGCTATGACTAAAATAATTGATTACAACAACACAAAACTTAATTGTTACTATCTGTACTTCAAAAGAGCATAGACAGTAAAATTACCTACTTTTACTGTCTTTCACCTGGCTCATCTATGAAACTCTGCAAGTGTGATAATTTTTAATTCAAAGGGATTTAAAATAATCTCAAATATCCACAAAATAGAATTTTACTCATACTCATGTCCTAGTGAGTATAAATTAAATTATTACTTGCTTGATAAATGAGATTATTACTTTAAATATCCCACAGAATCCACCATTGTGAAGGTTAAATGAAAGGGATGCAAGGGCAAAAGAGGTTGTCAAAGTGCAAAACACAACTTTTTCTTCTTTTGAACAGCTTCTCCTTGTTACTGTTTAAGCACTGAGGGCCAGGTGTTAAGTAGCAGCACTGCTACTGTTTTCAGTATACCCACTTTGCTTGTGTTTATGGATTTGAGGTCAGTCTTCTGTATCACCTAGGTAGTAAGTGACTGCAAAGTGCCTAGGATGCCACCCATGACTGAAGACAGTAGAGATGATTTAGTTTCTGAAAGGCAATAGCAAGTCTAGCAGATATTATTGACCAAGGCTGTTGAGACAGCTGGCCATAGCCTGCCTCAACATCTAACTACTGAATAAAAAGCAGTGGCAGCAGCAAACAGGCAGCTTTAGAGTGACAGAAGCCAAGGAAGGAAGCAAAACTAAGAGACAGCAACAGTAAGACAAAGTACATATAAACTTTTAATGAATTAACCTTACAAAAGACAATAGCTTCAAAACATTTGACACGTTTGTACAAAACTATTCCAGCATTGTTAATTCTCTCTTCAGAAAGAATGCCAGCAAACCACCCAACGTGTCCCTGGCTATGAGATGTAACTGGTGATCACATCCAAATCATGTGTGGACAGAGTAAACTTATTTACAATACTGTATACTTTAATACCAGATTAGTGAATGCTATTGGGGAGCGACTGTATTTTCCAGAAAACACCATGCATCAGAAAATAGTATGCACCCCTAGCTTTATTGCCTGTTTCCCCGCATTTGTCACTAACACTTCTCTTTAGTGCTTTCAGGATGCATTACCTCCTTTTGATTCCTATTCCTTCTTTTCTTGTCTTTGAATAACAGTGCAAGTAGCAGTACAATCTTCCAGTCCTATAGCGTACATCACAACTGTCCTTGAACATAGAAATATCAAGGTGCAAAATGATGGCTCATGGGACTATTCTGCAGCCATATTAAAATAAGTGCCACATACCAGAAAATAGCACGCATGTTAAGGGCCAAAATGTAGTTAAAAAGTGCGTGATACTTTCCTGAAAATATGGTATTGATGACACATACAAGCATCTTCAAGATGCCACATTCCCTTGTGAAAGGGATCTTGTCATTTCTGTATGTACAAAGTATGTCTTCAATTCTCCTTTTCCTTTTACATTTATTATTCCTCTGCAGGTGCTCATGTACCCCAGTGTTTGCAGGACGTTGTTTGTCTCCTCTGTAACCTGCAACAATACAGTAAGTCAGCCAGTGTTGATAACAAAGCAGAGCAGAACCTTCCTCCAGAGTGTGAAGATAACATAATGTTCTCTTCATTTTTAAGGGGTTTGCTGTAATGCTCATAAGGCCTTTAAGGGTCTCAGGTGAGGTTTGAACACCTAATCATTCAAGCAGTCTGTTGCTGGATGCCCATTCTAATCACTTACATCAAGAATCAATTTTGGTGTAACCACATCTGTAACCAGGGTTGCCAGCAGAGAGCTTGTAGATAAATAAATTGAACTAGGAACAATACTCTTCCTCACATAGCACTTTCCTCATCTTCAGGAGCTTATTTTCACTTGAGTAGACCCAAGCTTCCCCATCATTCTACAGCTGCTAAGGCTGTGTAAAAGGTGAAGGTGAAGTGATGGTAAGGTAATGGTTAACATCACCTTTTGGAGCTGCTGTTGCCAGTTTCTCACATAACTGTGAACCAAACTTTAGGCCATTCTGCCATTTTAGGTAGAAGCCCACTAGCACAAAATCAAGGCTTACCTGTATTTTATCTAAGACACCAGTGCTGTCCATCCTGCTGGCCACATTTACTGTATTGCCCCATATATCATATTGTGGTTTTTGAGCTCCAATTACTCCAGCTATTACAGGTCCGTGGTTTATACCTGGAAAACATCAGAACTTAACGTTAGCAATGAAGAGAAAGGCAACAAAGCTGGTGAAGGCCCTGTAGCACAAGTCCTGCGAGAAGCCACTGAGGCAGCTGGGGTCGTTTAGCCTTGAGAAAAGGAAGCTCAGGGAAACCTTATTGCTCCCTAGAGCTATCTGAAAAGAGGCTGTAGGTAGGTGGGGGTTGGTCTCTTCTCCCAGGCAACCAATGACAGTATGACAGTCTCGAGCTGTGCCAAGGGAGATTTAGGTGATCATTAGGAGGAATTGCTCCACATTCAAGTGTGACTAGACATTGGAATGGGCTGCCCAGGAAGGTGGTGGAGTTATTGTCCCCAGAGGTGTTAAAGAAAAGACTGGACGTGGCATTTGGTGCCATGGTCTGGTTGACATGGGGATCTTCAGTCACAGGTCAGACTTGATGATCTCAGAGGTCTTTTCAAACTTAACTGATTCTGTGATTCTGTGAAGATCCACCAAACAAGGGCACACAGTGCATCTGGCACATAGCAAGTCAATGAACGCAGCATTTGGCCCTCACTGAATAGTGAGTACAGCAGCAAACAGTCATTCATCATGGTTTTATCAATCATTTATGGCAGAAGAATGTTAGTTATAAAAATGCCAAAAGTCAGTTCATCTAATTTTAGTTTTACAGCTCCCTCCCATCCTGAGTAACATGCTATTTTTAACCACTGGTACCCTAATAATAACCTGCTGCTGCCTTTATTAAGTAGCATGGAACCACACTATGGGTGAGCAGCAGCTTCTGAGAAAAGAGATATACAAGAATTTCTTCTAATTTCTACTTGTAGTAAAAAGGGCCTCTCCTCTGCAAAGTTGATGGCCCAATCAAGTCACTATTATAGTATTTTTTGCTTCTTAAATGTAGAAGAAACTAAAGCGAATGAACTGAAAGGATTTGAAATCTTGTTCTGAAGGCTGGATTGACCATACAATTGTCCTAATGATCTGCAATGTAAATATATGTATTCAAATATTTTGATTAAGCACAGAGTAGAACAATATGATAGAACAATATAGTCCCTCATTAGACTCCGGGCATTTTTTATCTTGCAGTCAGTTTGTAACCTATATTATGTCTGTAAAGGGAATGAGTTTTAATTTGCTAGTAGGAAAAGAAACCAGGAGGTCAAATCCAAAGTACTATTGATAACCAGCATCAAATGTATTATAATTGTAACTGTGCATTCTGATGAGCAGGAAAATCAGATTAGGCCTAGTGAGAAATAAACCCTGAACAAGTGAGTTATTTGGATTTATAAAACTATCTCAATGGATCATGACTGATTTATGTTAGTTCCTTGACAGAAACAATCATTAGGGATTATATTCATGCAGTCAAATGAAAATGTGATTGTAGGATGGAGAGGGATCTCAGAGCCGGCTCATCTGGTATGTAACATGGCAGCGCAGGCTAGAAACAACACTGTCAGCCCACTTGGAAATCCTGGAAAACGTGACTGTAGAAGTTAAATTGGGAAAATATGCAAACACTACAAGATAACAAATGGAACCTGATATATGTTAGTGTACAAACTGGCTTGTACTCATAAATAAGAAACCAAGCTTGGTTCTGTAAACTAGGCCCTGGGTTGATAGACAGGGAACTTCAGCTATCACATTCCATCCTGGGCTGTGGACATCTCACTGGTCAGGAGTTGGGCTGTGGGAGGATCAGAAAAATGACCTGTCTAGACCCAGGAATCTTGAACTCCCTATACAAGGAGGCTGTCAACAATAAAAGAGGCTGTTTGTTGCATGGAGCTTGGAGGTGTTTGTATTGTCCCTGTCTCCAACCACCAACCCCACGGAACATGTGAATTATTAAACATAGTACATATATATTTTTCTAAGTGCTCAGGGTTCAATGCATAAAGGGACTTGGGCCTTGCAACACTTTGCATTAACAACTGATGGGTTTTTCTACTTCATGACATACAACTTGTAGAAAACAGTAGGGAACTAAGACTGGAAACCACAAAAGCCATGTGCTGGGTAGCCCAGTCTGGTTAGCAGGGAATATTGAAGAGATGTGTGTGGCCATAGTCCAGAAACTGGGGCAGTGCAATAGGACTTTCCTACAAAATACAATTGGCAGGAAGGGACTTTTATTTTTTACCTCCTTCTTGAACCACTGGTGTTGATGGCTTGAGAAATACCTCAGGGGCTCAGGAGTCACCTTCAGATCCCTCCTCCTTTGAGGAAACTTCTACCAGTATATCTTATGGATGTCTTCTGGCCACCCAAGCATTGTGGGATATACTGCTCTGTCATTCCTGCTGGTGTTCCATCTTTTTTGCATGATGCACATGGATGTTTTTGGGGCATGGCTGGAAAAGTAGTACTCTCACTACAGGTGGATGCTCTAAGCCCTTTCTCTCATATCCAAAGCAATATTTAATCATTCTATGAAATGCAACACTGTTCAGCAGGAATGACAGAGAATACCTCATTCTGAAGTATCCTACAGCCTGGGCTCATGGCCTAGCCTCACCCAAAACCAGGAACCAAATTAAGTCACCTACAACACAGACAAATGTTCCAACGATGAAGTTATATGGAAAATAACACACCAGCCTCTCTTCTGAAAGAAAGCAATACCTGTGCAAAACTTGCTGCAAGAGTATATCTGAGTTTGTCTCATAAATCAAGCATCTCAACTTGCAGAAGGGGAGGAATGCCTAAAATGTCATCTAGATGCTCCCCTCCCTTATCTGACAAGATCACAGCAGTGTGTACCTCCTAAGTCACACTAGCATTTCAGTCACTCACAGAAGATTATGAAAAATGAGACCTCTAATGAGTTGAAAAAATTTCAGACTTAGATGCTGGCCAAGAGAGGCTTTTACAAAGGGCAGTTTGGGTACAAATCCTTACAGTGGGGACTGTGTCAGAAGTAGTTGTTAAAATGTTTCTGTGGCTGTAATTACTATGGATATCAGAGGCTTTCATCATCAGGTGATGGGAAGTGGAGAAGAAGTGATGTAAAAATGAAGATCTCACTGGTGCCTATGTTGCATTATGGTGGCACAAACACCACTTTGGGGCCTGTGTTTCTTTTCAGAGTTAAAACATTTTTTTCATTTCATGAAGCAAAGGATTCTGAGTTCTCTTCAATCTTTAGAAAGATTAGTAAAAATCCAGAGTAAGCATTTTGTTTTGCTTCATGGTCCCCACTTGAAAGGACCCATTACTGCTTTAAACAGTTTGCAGATGTAGCCCCAGCACCCAACAGCTTTCTGTCTGTACTGAAGCTGCTGGTATGTGCAATGTCAGCTATGGCCAGAACCATCAAATTCTGTAACATTCTGAGAAGGAAGCATGCTTCTGATTTGCTTTGTCATTTTTAGCTCTAGGAAGGAGTAGAAAACCTACTGGCAAAGGAGTGCCCTAAGAATCTCCTTTCAAGTCAGAAGACGGCAAGTTTTGCCAGTGGGTGGCACTGTGAAATAGACTTGAGAGGAGCAGCCGAAAGGAAAAGCAAGCGGTACAGCAAGAAAAAGACAAGACAGGAGAATAACTGTTGGAAATCAAATACTTCTGACACATTTACAGAATTTATGGGTTTTCAATATTTGTTTACTGTTTTCATTTCACACTTTCCACGTTACATATTGCATTGTGAAACTGCTGTGTACTGCTATCAGGAAATAAACATTTTGGAACATATGGTTCTTGACCAGCTCTGAATTAATTTATTTTATCATTCTTTCTACTGCTTACTGCAGCTGTCTGTTTCTTTTTAAAAATACCAGGATGCACAAGAAGAAGCAATTAGAAACTGAAACATAAGGGATACCTCTTTCCAAGATAAATAACTAGTCATCTTTGCTCTTATCTGAATAACAAAGGCAAATACTCTCCCTCGTCTAACAGTTCAAAGGAAAGAGTGCATTGTTGTGTGCTTGCTTGAATTTAGTACATGTAAAATATTTCAAACTCCAGCCTCACTGACTCCTTATAGCTCTTGTCCTCTGAAAAGCCATTTATATAGTTTTACAAAGCCCATTCTAGAGTTTTCTTGTGTATTCTTTTAATATTTGTAAACTTCCAAAAATATATGGCTTATAACCTCTACAACAATTTTTACAGAGTTACCATTCAGAGCCACGTGAATACATTTTTTTCAACCATTCCTTAAATAGGAATATTGCCCTTTTCCAAGTCCAGCCCTGAAACACTCTAGGAGGTGATGGGCAATACCATGTAGGCTGCTTTTAAACAGGGTAAAGATGGTGCTGTTTACTATCGTGGCCCTTTTGGTCAGTTCTGCTATTACTTTAATTCTCCCCCTTGTCCATGATGCTCTCCTAAGTATCCTGTGATACTCACCTACTCGTAACTTGAAGTCATTGAACGAATGCTTGTTTATGACATCCAGTTTTGCCACCAAGGCAAATGCAAACTCCACCATGGTTCCTATGTGCATATACTGTCGTTCAGGTTCCTGAATTCAAAAGACAAACAGTGTAAAATCATTCTTGTGAGCCTTGATTGCTGTGAGAATACAACCAAAATATGCTGAACACTGAAGACACGTAAGCCCTTAGGGATGTCCTCTGCAGGCAGATGCAGAGAAGTAATATAGAAGGTGGCACCCTGTCCAGCATCAGTCAGATCAAACAATGGCCGAGAGACAGGATGCAATTCACTTGTGTACAACCAGGCAGTCTAGAGGTGATAGATCCAAACCATGCCTAATCTAACATTTTGATTGTCAAGTGACTGATTAGCTGCTGTCTAATCCCACAGGCACTCAATATCTATGTGTGCCTAGAATTTGTTGGTTAATTTTCTTTAAGTGTCTGCTTCTATTGCATTTCCTTTAATAATAAATAATGCTTGTGGACAGTCCCACAGAGATTCTTTCCTCTCAGTGTTGCACAGCTCAGCACCCTTAAAAAATGCTTAAGATCAAGTGAAATTCACAATTTTAAAAATTCTTGCACTGATCTCATCTTGCAGATAAGCACGTACATGTGAGAACATTTAACAGACCTGAAAATGACTAAAACACAAGAGGAAGAGGGCAACTGCACGCTGCACTTTTATTTATAGAGCCTATACCACTTATCAAGGCTGTAGACTTAATCTCTCCTCATACATAACAAAGTAACCTTATTTTAAGGGCTGTTTTGAGTCCTTTCAGGCCGAGGAGAAAATTGATTTTGGTGTCCCACAGCCCAAGGTAGGATCCTGACAGGTGATTGATTTCATAAGACATGGACTCACTGATCTCTATGAGAAATTACTTAATCTTCCCTATTTCTTGAGATAAAGGGACAGAAGAGATGGACAGATGACAACTTCAGAGATGATTCATGGAGTGCGTGCATCAGCCTAGGGTGGGACAGTAGTGGTGCTTGCTGGAGCAGCTGTTTAGATAAATGAAGCCTGTTTCCTTTGGAGTTCACTCCTAGCTAAAACAGATGGTTTCCTGTTCAGCTGATATATTCAGACCCCTTCCTTAGGCACTTAGTCTTCCTTAGATGCTTATTTTAAGCTGGGGGTGGTTCCCAGCAGTATGTCTAGCAGTCAGTCATTGCCACACTAGGTACTGCAGGATCTGTGCATCTTTGGGAATCTGGAATGAAGGCTGCTGAGTTCTAGTGGGTTTCTTTTGAGAATGTGAACTAAATCACCAAAGCAATGCTAAAAGGTAGATCTCCTGATTGTGGAAATAACTCAAGTGATAAATTTTTCCTCTGCATACACTAGTTTTAGTTGTGATTGAGAGCTCTCTATGTCTTCACATCTTCAGTCTGCAGTTCTGCATTTTCTTCACCTCCTTTACCTCCCTGCATTAAATGTCAGAGCTAATTTAAAATAATTCTTTGTCCTCAGGATCCTTAGGGTCTATAGTTCATGTGGTAATTGCTTGTGTTTAGAAGTTTGGTAAGAGCACATTAATCTTTAGCAGAGACTGTGTTGATTCTTAATTGCTGTGTTTCTGTTGCTAACCTGTAGTACTCTAAAGATCATGTCAGAAGCAAGGTTTTTGAATAAGTTATGAATTGCTTCTCTGATCTGGATTTCCAATGACTGCAGTTCCCAATCCTACCATATTAAGTAAACTAGAAACAAAGGAACATATTCTCAATGCTGAGTCTGAGTGTTCTAAGAGTGTATAGTTAGTAAGGCAAATCATCCCTCCTAGCTCACAATGGAAAACTTTAGTTCTTGCAATCTTTTGCATGCTCTGTAAATCCAGTCCTGATGCAGCATAAAGGAATAAAGTGCTGTACTGTAGAGTAGAAGGCCTGTTTTAGCAAATACAGAGGTGGCATTTTCAAACTGCAATGTGAAGAAAAATTCACAGAGACTACTAAAGTATATACTTGTCCAGTACAATACAATCTATGCTAATAAGAAAAAAACTAGGCCACATTATTATACATAACATGCAGCTTAATGAACAAAATTTTAACCTTCATTTGAATATGCTTTTTATTAATCAGAAATATGTTTTCCTGTACCTGACACTGTTCTTGGTTGGGTGTAGCACTGAGTCCTGTTGCTGCCATGTAAGTGCTTCCAATGGTCTTTATCTTTTCAACTCCACTGAACTTTGGTTTTGACAATAACTGTAAAACAATGACAGTCATTCATTATTCAGATCAGCAGCTCTGTTACTCTTAACACCAATCAGAGAATCAAGTCAGAACAGTTTCAAATGGCTTCATGAATATATATAGGATGAAGGACTTAAGGATGGACAAAACAATGGCTACAGAGCTCCAAGGAAAGGGAATTTCTGTCTTCTAAAACACCTTTTTACTATAAAGAGATGAAATTTATAGTCGTGAGAATAAAATCCATCTTATTTTGCATACAGCTTTTAAAAGTCAGTACACTTCGCACTTACGTGATATTGGAACTGGATCACCATGCCAGCCAACACTTAAGCTTTATGCAGCTTTCTAAAAGTAAGCATCTATTCCATGCCAGTGGAATACTCCATGTCAATAGGACTAAAATCCAAAGATTTTAGTTCATATAACCCAGTTTGTTTTGAACATTGGGCACCCAATGCTCTCCAAATGGGTTTGCTGCTAAAATGCCCTCTACAGCTGCAGATACACAAATTCAGACTGTGCTCTCTGAGTCATGACATGATTTTAATACCTTTTACTGGTATTTTCATCACTAATAGCTTCCCTGTAGAGAAATACTGTTCTCAGTGAGGCTTAATAGATGCCTTTTCCCAATTCATCTGTAGTCATACTCTCAACTTGCTTCTGACTTCAGAGAATGGAACATTACAACTTTTACAATCCTTTGATTTGCTTGTGTATCAAATCATCAGTGCAGATCAGGTATAACACAAAGTTATACCTGAACTTTAGACATTCATATTTAGAACCTGTGATTAATACATGGCAGGTAATGTAACTGTTTCAAGAGCTGCACCTAACAGGCAAAAAAAATATATATACTCATATGATTCTCACTATAGCAAATCAAAAGCAATTGAATATGATGTCAGATCAATATCTGATTTATGCCACATAAATCTCTTTTCCCTTTAATAGTCCCTGTAAGTATTTTCTGACAGTTCTTCCACTCTCCCCTTCAAGTATGCTTTCTGACTGTTGCATATCGTGAGTCAGTAAGATTGAAACCATCCCTGTTGTAGGTACATACATCATCAAAGTCCGCAATGATCTCATTTAGCAGCCTGAGACATTCCAACCCTTCCTTATTTACATCAGATTCTGTGTAAAATTCCTTGAAATCCGGAACAGAGGCAAACATGACACAGACGCAGTCATATGACTGGTGATACAGATCCTGTCCAAAAGAAAACAGTATAAAGAAAAAGAAATTATCATACCCAGCTGTAAATAAGTTTACTTATTAATGTGCAGTATACAGGATCTAAAAACAGAGGTGCTGCAGTAGTTGGAATGCCTTAAGATGGAGGTTGGATGTTTTTTGCATTTAGCTGCATTTATTAATTGTAAACAATGCATAAACCTATTCATAAAAGAGACTTAACATATAAAGCTGAAAATATTGTCATGATTTTTTTTTCTTCCTGAACATTAACTTTGTGAAAGCAAAATGTTCACTAATTCATTAGATAGGGCCCATCTCTGAGATTTCTTATGAAGAGAATTTAGTCTGGTTTGCATGACTGAAAATGTATTTTGTAAAACAATATCCAATTTATTATTAGCTGTTTGTTATTGTACTAACTAAAAAACTGAACCAAAATCACAAACTCAATGTACTACAAATGCATAATGGAATATGACCCTGATTGATAGTTCCTAACCTAAAATGACAATATGCCTAAGAGGACAAAATAATTACCCTTTTTTTTTTTGCAAAAATCCAAATTGTTCTTTCTTTTGCAAAACAAGGATCTGGACCAAAAAGAAAGAAGTCATCTGAACCTAAACTTACTATGGCACTACCTTCTGTGATCACTGAAATGAGAGCATCTCTACTCCACAGAAAGATTCTGGTGCTAAAAATGACCACCTCCCACTACCCCCTTCAGTTTCCTCTCCACTGCCTTTGAACATTAGACTTATCTCTTCTTTCAGGACACATTCACATCCCCCAAAAAAGATATAAAGAAAGAAAGAAAATTTATTAAACTAACACTAAAAAAAGAAATAGCATCTATACACAAAGGTATAAATGAGGCTGCTATCTACTTTAATGTAAAACTACCTTCAAGTTATTATTTGAGTAAAAAGTGATTTCAATATTCACATAAAAAGGATTTATTCAGTGAGTTCAAGAAGCATAAGATAATATTTCCCTTTTTAGTTAGCAAAGCTTGGGTTTTGCAATTTGACAGTCAGTGTGTCCTTTTGGAAGACTGTGGTATGCCTGTACACAGATGTGCACAGACACAGTGGATCTTTACAGCTGATATATAACTGAAAAATAACAGAGCTATGGGAAAACTGCTGATTCCTTCATCCCATTACAGGTGTGAGGGAAGTTTCTGAGCACACATGAAAATAATGATGGACAGGAAAGAACACATGCAGCTGGGGGACATAAATTTTTTATTCCTAGATTTTTGTGCCTCTTGTATTTTCTAGGGATTTTATGCCCATAGCATCGCTGAAGCTCCACCACAACTGTATGCTGTAGAGATGGAATATATTGATTCCCAGCTCCAGCTGTTATTCTCATGTCACACCATGATTAAATCCAGATTTTTGAGACTCTGCTGTGGGAAACCCAAGGGTCAAGCCAGTAAGGAAATCTGGTCTGAATGTGAGTGTGTGGTGTGTGGGGAGTCAAGCAGGGCACCTGTTGGCTCACTGGAGCAATTGCCCACTGTGAAAGGAATTCGGTCCCTTGTTGGGGAAGGTCTGACTGCCAGAGTGGCTCCTGGATGGTCAGATGGGGTATTTCCTTAACAAGGTGCAGAGACTACATTCTGTGGTTAACCCAGCTTTACTTCAATTTCCTCAGGTCATCTTCCCTGTAACTTCATTTCAATTATAGCAACCCATTTGTCCTCCTTCCTCTCTAATATGGCAATATCCATCTCCACTAATGAATGCTCAATAACATAGCACCATCATGGAAACAAGTGTCACTATTTATAACCAGGTAAGTACCAATTGTGACTATCACAATAAATTTCAGAGAATTTCAAGGAGTCATCCCCATCTAGTTTATTTTGATCATATTAATAAAGGATGTTACAATTGAGTGCCTTAATTTTCCTGAGAATTCTTCTCTTGAAACAGTACTCTCCAAAATGTGTAGTCAGAAAATTAAGTGCAATACTATTCTAGGAAGGAACAGCTTTTCTTATTTTAACAAAAATAAAATCATCCTGTCTTTTGTATTCAATCCTTTTCTTTTTTCTCTTTAATAACATCAGAAATTCTGCAAGTATGTTCCTTTTATTGTCCCCTCATCTCCAGTGCCTGAAAATCTCCTTGGCTTAGAGAAGGCAAACCAGTCCAATTCTATCCCTTGGAAGGGTATGGCGGTCAGCTTCTCTGGGGCAGAATTTTTGCTCTAAGTAAGGTGCTAGCTCCATCCTGTAGCCAATAAAGCACATTTCCTCCTGCTCAGTGATGGGCTTGCCAGTTAGCTTGCAGCACAAAAGCTCCCAAGCACTTTTTACTAATAGGGAAACTGAAGGATAAAAGCATTAAGGAGAAAGCTGCAAAAGCCAGGTGCAGATATATTTAATCCTGGCCCTGTTTCCTGCTTTTCATTTTAGATTTTAGTCTGTCTTTCAATTGAAAAATAACCTGTCTTGTATCCAGAATGCAGACTATAAGCAGAACCCAGCTCCAGAGGTTCTGGTTAAAGCAAATAAACCTTTATTATTTACTCTGAAGGAGCTTTGCTTTTGGTGTATTAACATTAGTCAATATATGTGTCTTGTTATAAAAAGAACTTTGTTGCTCATTTGAAACTACAGTCCAACTGCTCCCAGTTAGCATTCATCCACGCACTTTTTCCCTTTTCATTTCTTCTGCCTGTTTTTCAGCAGCACACTTTGTTTTCCCTTTTCTCTATATAGAGCTGCATGCATAAAATACTAAGGGAAGTAGTATTTTGAAATAGAATAGTCATCCATTTTCTTAATCTCAGAATCTGTTTTAAACAGAAAAGAACACACATCTAACTATACTAACTTGAATGTTTGCAGCTAAGGAAAATGTGGACAAATTTCAGTGTCGTATCTGTTGACTCGGGTATCCACACAGAGAAAACAAAGGCCTAATCTGCCCTAACATCTGTATCTACATACAGAACATTGCTGATATTGAGACAAATCTAAAGACATGACAGATACTTATATTCCTGAATACTTCCAGAGATTTGAAAGGGCCTTCTATTGAAAACTGTTGAAAGAAAGAAAACCAGGAACAACTTGAGGTTGGTTTTTTGGGTTTGTTCAATGGATGTCATTAAAATAATGTCAAATCATTTTCACCTGACATGATGAGTTGGGGAGCTCAGCACATTACAGTTTCTGTGCCTCATTAAATTAAGTAAACTCATTCCAACCTAAACATCTTGAGGGGTGACAAGATAAATCTGGTAGCTGATACAAAGGTAAGCAGATGGTGCTGCTCTGCTGGGGAGCTGAGGTGGAGTAGCACATAATCAAGAAAGCAATCTCCTGATGGTTTGCTGTGTTTAATGCTTTAACTGAGAACTGGAGCTGAGTCAACTTGGCTTCCAGCCAAAATCTTCACTGCATTCAAAGGAACCCCACAGCAATTTTTTAAGCTACCAAATGAATATTTGCAGGGAATACTAAAGTATTGAAATGCAGTTCTGATTAGTACTGCTTAATGCAAACCACAGTGAAAAGGAAGATGTCCTTTTCGGCTCAGGAGATCAAATATGAATCCCTAAATCTGCCCTCTTTTGTCATTTTTGAAACAATTATTTGGCAAGCACAAGTAATTAAAAATCTTACATTTAAGAACTCTATAGCTGTTACTCTCTCTAAATGGATTTATATATTTTTTTTCTTTATTACTGTAAAGGAATATTAGGAGCAGATCTAATTTCCAGAAAAGTAAAGATGGATCTTTTGGGTGACTTTTCTGGTGCTTGGATTAGGTCCATTAAGCAGTGAATAAACAGGTAATTCAGTGTTCAGAACATCTTTCCAGAATTAACATACCCACTGTTTCAGAGAAAAGGTTAATTTTCACTCCAATAAACAAGCTCTCCAGTGAACAAAAGAAAGTTCAGAACCTGGTTGCAACTCCACTCTGATCATGGAGGAAAAAGCATCTGAATGCATATGATTTAAAATTAAACCCATGTTGATTCAGCCATTCTGTTCTTCCTCCTCCTCACCTATTTTTACCATCGTTCAATAGGCAAAGTGCATTGCCACTTAGGAAAATTTCACCTTTTTATTTCAGGGTATTATGGTGCATTCAGTGCTGTAAAGCAAACCTTACAGGAAGGAAAGAGGAAATGAAAGTGTCTGTAAACTTATATTTTCGCTGTAATGACCTACTGTTCAAAACAGCATTAAGTGGTATTTCCAGGGTACACTGCTTTCTTACAGAGTAGAGGATATACAGAGACAGCTGACCTCATTCTTCAGGTTTCTTGCCAAGAAGTGTTCAGCTACGTGGGCTGGAAGCACATTCTCCAGAAGCACCCGATTTAGGTTCTCCATGGTTTCAATCTCCTCCCGCTCTTTTTTGAACTTGTTCTTCCACAGGAAGTCTAACCTACAGTAATATTCATTCTGTTACAAGAGGACACAGAAGTAAAGAAACAATAGGCATCTTGTCCTGCTGGAGTACAGGTTTAAGAGACAAAATAAGCACAGTACACAACCCCTACAATGCTATTACTCAAATATAATTCCTGGTCCCACAGAAGTCAAACCCCAAGCATACACTCTGACATACATTTTATCAAATCCAACAAAAAGGCCCAGGAGAAAGTAATAAAAGTTGCAAGCGTCTTAAACAATGGAAGATTTCTTTATCTACTCTTAAACTTGAGTAGAAATTAATTTCAGAAATCAAACACTGCAATGGAAACAATTTACAGTTTTGTAACTTTATATTATTTTGCAGAATTTCACTTACAATAATGGGCATTTCAGGAAGACCCTAACTTTTACTAACTGGAACTTACACTATGCCACCAGCCTGGCAGAAAGAAAACAGCCTATTGATATAATATACATTTAGTATATAAAATCATGATTAGACTATCAAAAATGGCCCAGTCAGTTAGGCCAACTCAGTTGAGTTTTGGTTTTGGTAGTTGTGCTTTTTTTTGGTTGGTTGGTTAGTTGGTTGGTTGGTTGGTTGGTTGGTTGGTTGGTTGGTTTCGCACTCCTTTCTGTAATACCTTATCCTGCTTTTCTTTTTTGTCCCAGTAGCTTTCCAGTAACCACAACAACAATACCTGGAACTATATGAAAATATGCAACATCCTTGGAGTATCAGTATGTTTTGAGATCCAATTTCACTAGAAAGGTGGTGGAAAATTAATAAAACTGCACTTTTGTGGAGCTCTCTCCACTTCCTTTCAGTATTGCCAAGGTGTTGTCATGAATTCTATGGCATTATTTCCACAGTAAAGCCTCCTTCTCTTGGCCTATTTCATTTGACCTGATAAAAATCAAGAGCTATTTCAACGTAGTCTGAATGGTTTAACACTAACAGGCAATCTCAGTGAAGACTATTATTAACCTGTTATTAACCAGGAGAATATGATTATGATGGCAATCTTATTATAGAAAAACTTCAAAGTGCTACTACTGGTATTAGCAGTCCGTAAGCATTGACTTAAAAAGGAGAGTAGTCCTTCTGACTGGACAGTGGCTGTCACAGCTCAAAATGATTCATAGGTATTCTATTGAGATCACAGTCAAAGATAAGAGTAGAAAGTTGAAATTAGATGGAATTAAAATGATTTGGCATGCTTTTAAAAGGCAATGAAAGAAAAAAACTGATGAAGCAAAACTGTATCTGCCAAATACTTGCAGGATGAAAAAACAGTAGCAGGAAAATTATTCCTCCACTTAAATGCATAGAGAGAAATATACTCAGGTTTCCTTTGAATTGGTTGATAAGGGCCAGGTATTATTTAAATATTTAATTACAAAACTGAAAGAGAACATCCATCACATGAAATCACTGTTGACATACTCTCTTTGTGCTGATACCAATACTACTAAGGACAGAATGCAAACCTGAAATACACTACAAAAGAAATATTCTAGCTATTCTGACTCAAAGGTGACATTCTTCTGAAAGTAAAAGGGGACTTGACATCTTAGAATGGATCATTGCTGCATCTCAGAAATCTGGACTTTGAATGACAAACAAACAAGCTGAATATTTTAAATAACTATATGTTACTAAAGGATATTTGCAAATTATAAGCAAAAGAAGAGTTGTCAGAGACTTAAATACTTATACAGAAAATCATAAAGTACAGAGAACCTGGGAACAGAATTCTGCAGGAATTCAGAAATAGGATTTTATTGTTGTCTTGTCATTGTGCCTATATCAAATGGCAATTATCAGTCCTATAAAGCTTGAGATCATGAATAGGGATTTTTTTCAGAACTGTCCACATGATGCAAAATACATGCAGTCACTTTTTTAGAATGTCTTTTATATATATGTGTGTTAGATATTTATACATCCAAGAATTTGGATTAGTGTAAATATAAATACACATAGATAGTAAATTCAAATGCTATAAATGGTATTCATTAAGAAAAAATCCAGTAAAACCCTGGGATGTCAAAATTCTTGGCATAAATTGACAAAACTAACACGGATGCCTGCTGAAATTAGACATGCATACATTGTATCAACTTTGTAGTGAAAAGGTGGTAGCTAAGTGAAGACTTCAAAAATACGTTTCTTCTTTAAAAGCTAGTATAAAAAAGATAATTTATTTACTACCTTACTCTTTACTGAATTAAATTTAGGCTGCTCCAAAAAAGGGCAAAGAGAACTCAGAGATCAGAAAAGAAAAATCAGAATTGTACAATTTGCTTTGAAATTAGAAAAGTCAGCATATCATATTTCAAAAAGAGAAGAGCACTAACTTACTTTGAATTGTGGCGGTGGTGGTTTTTTTGTTTGTTTGTATGATACAAAAATTATCCTGATCAGTCAAGACAGACAGAGAACTGACAAAGGCAAATCTTTGGAAAAGAAGCAGGAACAATAGAGCAAGGTACTTTGTAAAAAAAACCAGCAAATGCTATGGAAAAGAGCTATTTAGACATACTGGCTAATGCTGATACAAGTGTGTGAGTTGACATACTTCTCTAAACATGCCTCCACCTACTGCAAAGAAGTAAATGGTCATGTGACTAGCAGTGAAATAAGTTTTCATTGAATTCTTTCAGAAGAGGCTCTTGAAGAGACTACTTTTTTCAAAAAGAGAAGAATTCCTTCACAAAATAAAAGCTCACTAAAAAACAGAACAGAGACAACAAAGAAATAAGTTTTACAGCTCTGGTAAGCTGACACACGCACTTCAGCAATACAACTACCAATGAAATTCAGTGTGGATAACTACAATATAATCAATCATGGAAAAACTATACAGCCAGCCTATAGAGGAATGGGACACATAACATTTTAGGTGCTGTTGAGAAAGGAATTCACAGGCTATGTCAATACTGGATTCAAAGCAGAACATAAGAGAGATTTAGTGCTCAACAGTGTTTAAATGTGAGCACACTTCTTAGACAGTCAAGCCCACATCAATCTGGATTCTCCTGGGAAGGGTGGAAGAATCACTATTCTCAACACATTGTCTGCCTGTTGCCAGCCCTTGGTCAGGTAACTCTAAGCAGGGTGAAATGAGTCACTTCATCTCAGTGTCAGGAAATGGTTGTCACCTTTGCTGGAAGGCCATCAGAATAACCCAATTCTGCTTTTTCCACCTTGCTTTTGTCTCTTCACCCCCATTTCTGGCACAAACACTGCTGTGGCTATGCCATAAATCTTGAAAATAGATCTGGCTCAAGCCCAGCCATTTCTGCCGGGTTAATTTTTAATCCTGACTATTTCCTTATTTCGATCCACTATACATCTACACAGTGAGCTGGGCCAGTACAAATGAGGAGACAAAAGGATAAGAATAAGCAGCTGAAGGAAGGTCTGCTTCTTCCAGCAGTGATGCTAGCTGTGCAGCTAAAGGAATTAAGCAGGCTCATAAACCATGTAATGATATACTAACTCTTCCTCTCATCATCCCCACAGAACCAGAGGCTCTGATCCCCTGCCTCTGCTTTTGATTCAGGAGAGGCATCTCTATGACCAGTGGTGACCATGTTCACCGAGTTAGGTTTGCAAGACAGCACCCACTTTTTGTTTGGATGAACGTTTTGGTTACTCATCCTGGAGACAGAGGAGCACCAAGGGCAGCTGAAGGGAAATAGTAAGACCATCCTTTTCATCAGTAGCTGTTATCTTTAGCATTTTTACAATAATCAGGTATCAAAAGAAGAAACAATATGTATTATCTGCAGAAAATGCAATAACTAACAGAGAAATTACTTGCATATTACCCTCTGTGGAAGAAGGGTAAGGAAGAATTTGACTTTTTTGACACTGCCAAGACAGCTCAACAGCATCCTGCAAGTGCCACTCAATAACAGTAGTAAAGAGGAAGTTTGAAAACAGAAAGACAGACACTGTCACATGAATTTTTATCAAACTGTAAAATTCATTATCATTGTTGGGAACACCAGGAAGATAAAATGGATAAAAATAGGATCAGACAGTGACACAGAAAGTAGAAAAGCCAATAGCTATTAAACACAGCCACAGAAATAATAACTGGCAAAAGGTGGGAAGTATATGTCTGTGAAAAGGTCACTCTATGCAGGTTGATTTCCTCCCCTATGCTTTTTCCAAGCATTTGCTACCAATCAATATCACCAACAGTAACTTTAAATGCCAGTTATGTATTAAAATTAGTTCATAACATTTTCTAGTAATATTAAGATTTTGATTGAGATAATTTGAAAATGCAGAAGCTTTTTTCTCCTTCTTTAAGGGAGAATAAGTTAGAAAAATCAAAGGCAAAAGTCTGAAGAGTTACAAGTAAATTCTATCATGACAAGGTTCCTGGACCTGCAGCTCTGAAAATGAAGACCTTTTCCATTATGCAATCATTTCTTAGTTGGTGTGACAGAGAACACCTGTAGTTGTGTGCAGAACAAACTTTCTTGTTGATGTGACTGAACCCACCCAGAAATTTTTCCTTTCCCAGTGAAGATGACATTCCTTCTCTCCTTTATTCTTGGTATTGCACCCTCTGCCTCCATCTGAAACTTGGGTTGACAGGGACTAAAGATTCTCCACTGATGGGATGAAGAACTTGTCCCTCTTTCTGAGGGAAAGTAGCTGCGCTCTAGACCCACTCTGTCACCACCATCAAATGAACAAACTCCAATGTGCTGCTGGTGACAAGGCAGATGAAGAATGTTATTTATTATTTCTAAATCAAGAAGGATGTTTCCCACTACAGTAAATACTGCACAAACTGCCAGAGAAGAAGTTTTTATGTAGTAACCTGCAGGGCCTTCATGGCAATTTAAATGACAGTCATTAACTTTTGAGGAGTTGCAATGTACATGAATGATTTAAGGACAGTCTGGGATAAAGTCCTTTCAAGGCTGCAGTCTGTGAAGGCTCGGGCTGTTCATGAGATCTCACATGGATTGCCTCTTCCATTTCAGAGCCCTGTCTTGTCCACTGCATTGTTCTGGCACAATGGGCTAGAATTCCATCTTTTAGCCATGAATCCTGTAGGAGCCTGAGGAATTACAGAAAGAACTGCCCTTGCATCTTCCCTCAGCTAAGTACAGGGTATGACCATTGACATCACATTTGTTCTGGAAAAGCACAACTGGGTCATAAAAAGAGTAGTTTCCTGTTGGGTCACAGTTTTAGTGCAACCATGGCCTCAGCATGTGGCACACTTCTGTGTGCATGCTGTATTGTTTTTGTGTCTGCACCAAATTGTAACAACTGTGAAGAAAATAGCTTGCAATTAAGCAACCAGGGAGGCAGCAGATGGATGCAGACAGATGGGAGCAAACTGGGAAGCTACAAGCCAGTATTGGTCAGAATGACAAGGAATAGTCACAGTACACTATCAGCATAGTGTCAGTGATAGTTATTGGTGGGTTTAAAGGGTGTATTGGAAGGCAAGAAAGAAAATAACATTATAGATGCTCCTGACACTCCTTTGCAAGGGTATGGGAAAGAACGGGACAAAGGTGTTTCTTTGAGAAGGTGACAGGCTGCACGTGGCAGCTGCCATTGTGTCCACTGGTGCAGGTGAAGAGAAGTGTGTGTCTTACCTGTCTACCCAAAACCAGTAATGTGATGAAGAATATGAACAAGGAAATTGAGCCCATTGTCTTCAGGTCCTTCAGTATTCCTGGCCTATAAAATAAAAATTTAAGTAAAGCAGGTTGCTCAAAAGTTAAACCAATATTAATTCAAGCACAAAAATAAGACCACAGTTTATATGTCCTACTTTTTGGTACATAAACTAAGAACATTTAAATATGATATGATCTATTATTTGATGAAATATCATTATTTATATTATGTAGCTTTAATTGCCTCTACTACATTCCCTGCAAATGTGCCTACATTTTGCAGTCCAACGATAAGATGAGGATTTAGGAAAAATAATATCCTTTTTTACTTGCAAATGGAGAGCATTTGTGGCTTATTCTATACAAGTAGAATAAAAATAGATTTTTAATGCAATAACACTATTTCCATTGTGGAGAGATTGACAATATCCAATGAATATGAAGAAACAGAAACTAAAGCACCTAACTCCCAACATACCTTTTCACCTCAGAAGGCACAAACTAGATCTTTTACAGAGTTTATTAAAAACTCTGCTTTGGCAAAAGTCACTAAAGGCAATGGAAATAAGTTCACAGTAGAACTCTCCTACTTATGTCACTGAAACAAGAACCTTAGTAAGACATTTAGGAAGGAAAATACCAACAGACACAGAGCTTGACTGACAAAATCAAAGCTGCCAGAAGCACAAGCTCAATCTAACCCGTCCCCTGGTTCTCCATACCATCACACACACACTCTTTCCGTTAATAAAATGGAAACAAAGACTTGGGTTTGTTCACTTAATCTTTAGATTTAAGTGCAAAGAGAACCTACACTTTTTTTTTAAAGCTATTTTTCAATTGAGATCCTTTTCCATGATTGTTACAGCATAGGAAAAATGGTATTGAAACTACACTATGAATATCCAAATTTTCTGGTATGGCACATGTTATACACTTGGCCTATACAGAAGACAATCTGTTTTTGAAAATGAGGTAGAAATTACAGCTGTCCAACAATTATTTTACACAGCAATAACAAGAACTGGAGTCATAATTTTGGTCCAATATATTATCAACTGTAACAAAGATTTCAGCAGTCACACTAAAAACTTAAGATACAAATGTACCTTAAGGAAAAAAAAAATCCAAAGTGTTGGTCTACTAATTTTTTCAATCGCTAAGACTAAATTTGTAAACATTTCAGACTTTGTAGTAGTACTGGGGAAGCTTATTTTCTTCAGCCTGTAGCAAATACACTCTAAAAGCCTTAACGATATGCAGCCTGAGGTCTTAAAAAACTTGATGATGACTTCTTGTAACGTCCTTTGTGACAAAAATGCAAATTAAACCATACTCTGTTTCTTTTAGTGTGTGATTTAAACGCTTTGTCAAGACTTCTTTTATTCTAATGCTCTGAGGTGTGACATTAAATCAAATATTAACTGCAGCAGGACAATGATTTTACATTATGACTCAGATTACACAGCCAAACAAGTACGTTCCATGACGTAAGAGCTACCATGGGTAGTATTTAACTTCAGAAAGACTGGAGTTAGCCACCTACCTTCTAAGAGGTGCCATTGCATACATAAATTTGCTGTAGTCATCCAGCATGGGCCCATGAGTGTGCAGAAGGATAACATTGTAGCCCACCAATGCAATCAACATTATTACCATTTTCAACTCATAATTTATCCTCAGGAAAACAGAACAGGAAATGAGCCCTAATATGCAGCTGTATATAAAATACTGGCAAAGAGAAATCAAACGGAAAATATTTAGAATTTGGCTCTTGAGTAGGAAATCATGCATAATAAAATGCTCAGGCTACTTAAAAAAACAAATTATTGACTGACCACTGAAGTGTGCAATCTATCACAGTCTGGGACACTGTGGTTTATAGACAGCCAATAAAAATAAATTTATGCTCCCTAATTTTCACCTTTTGACACTTTTGATTTACTCATCTACATTTGTGGGATACCACTGCTGGTGTTGAAATCTAATGTGGAAGTCTGTTGCCAGCAGACTGACATAAGATTTACTCCTGTTCCACTGTAAAATTTTCATTCATGCTTGAGTCCCAGGATTACCCTGTATGTCTTGCTAGCATTTGGGTCAAGGTAAAATGTCTAAAGGCCTGAAGCAATAATTTCATTGCCTATATCTGCAGCTGTTATAATAAACTGATGCAGTGCACAGTTATGAATCTCACAGATATGCAATTTTATAAACAGCTAGGATAGGAAAAATATAAAGCTATTAACAGGGTCTATGCATAATATAAATATAAAAAATCCTTCTCTCAAATCCTGTGGAGTAATAACCATATAAGAACACATTCAATTCCTAAATAAAAAAGTGCCTTTTCTTTCCTATGTCATATATATCAATAAAGATATGTATGGTTGAAGTTAAATTCCTGGAAAAATATTTTCTCCTAATCAATTCCTGGGAATTGATTACAGCATCAAAATTAGTGCTAAAACAGGAATCATCTCTAGAATCATTATCTTAGTCTTTAATATGCAACCCCTTTGCCAGAAATGCTTCCTGAAAATTACAGTCCTGCACCTTGCAAGGAAGTTTCTTTTCTGAAACTACAAAGCATTCTATTTCTAGTCATGCTATTTTCAGACTACTGTTGACTTGTTGATGGCAGCACTTCTGACAGAACCTGAATCACTGTATACTAATTTTGGAGGATCACTAAGAAGGATAATTTTCACAGCACCCATCAGACAGAATTTATCTGCCGTCTCAATCTTTGCTGCTACTGTAATTTGCTCGAAGATCTGGTTGAAATAAGAAGTAGACAGAACTATTGTTCAGAATCACCAAAAAAGAAAACTTCTCTGATAGCTGCATTTCAGAGGAGGTCACACTCCAACTTCATGGTTACATAAAAATAGCAGCATCCTTTTTTGAGTCAATAAGGCATTCTAGTGTTGAAATCAGTTTT
This sequence comes from Passer domesticus, assembly GCF_036417665.1. Taxonomy (NCBI): domain Eukaryota; kingdom Metazoa; phylum Chordata; class Aves; order Passeriformes; family Passeridae; genus Passer; species Passer domesticus. The sequence continues at coordinate 90,462,696 of NC_087474.1, forward strand.
CCAAAAAGAAACAAGGAGAGGCAGTCGTGAACCCACAACTGAATACTGTTTGACAAAGACCCAGAAATTTTCAAGTGGAACAGTCTCTGACAGTGTTCCATAGGAATATATAGAATAGATTGAAAATGTCAGACAAGGGTGGATGAATTAGAGAAGAGCGGCACCACCACACATTTAAGAATGCAGACCTTGCATTGCAGCGCAGTGTTTCAGTTAGCAACAAGCAGGTCTGGAGAGTTTGGCAATCCACAGAGCAGTGAAGCTGAGCAGGTGCAGGCATCTGGTCTGCTTAGTGCAGCCTCCAGCCCCAGGATAACCTCAGCCAGCTCAGCCAACAGCCCAGGAGCCTGCAGGAAGCTCCAGCTTGGTACCAACGTGATGCCCCCTCTGTAGCCTTGGCTTGTTCCAACAGTGCAACAGCAAGTTCTCATGGAGGTCCCTTTTGTCTGACAGCTGAAGCAGTGAATATAAATGTTTCCTTTTAAGAAAATACTCCAACAGCTCAAAAGAGGAAAATGCTGGGTAACCTCTCCAGACAGACAGAATCTGCACCTCATGCTGTATGAATCAAGCCTCAGCATCCAAAGGGGAGTAACTCCATCTATTCTCTTTTTCTTTCTTGTGCTAGCTAGTTAAGGTATTTTAACCAATACCTTACGGAGTCTGGGTGTCTTTCTTACTGGGATTACAGGTCTGGTGTCTTGCACCAGGGTGGTACACACTTAGGAACCAGCCCAATGCATTTGGTCTCTTCTCTTAAAATTTAAGACCTGCAGTTCTGTGGATATAAAGATATTTACTGAAGTATGAAGGAATTCTACTTCCATATGTCTATAGAAAAAAACTTGAGGACAAAGTAATTTTGTAAAAAATTTTCCTAGTCAAATAAAGTATATTCCAAAAGTACATATTTTAGATGTCATTATTATAACTTCTATTTATTTAACATGTGGAGGTGGCAGCACTGATACCAGACTGTATTTTGTCCCAGGAGCAGATACACACATCAACTTCTGTTACACACAAACTACAGAAGCATCATAGCAAAATAAACAAAAAAATATTGCTATAATTTACTGAGGAATCTTTGCTAAGTCTTTTTAAAAAGTAAGCTACAGTAATCAAAAAAGTCATTCTGAGGGGTAGAGAAGGAGGCAAATAAATTGCTTTGCTTCAAAATGAACCTAAATCAATTGGGGCTAAAGTAATTCCTAAAGCTCTTATGTACTCATTTTAGATGGCATAGTCAATAGATGTCAAGTTTACTATCATAAATCACATAAAAGTTTATTGACATGAATAAAGGCTTAAAACTAACACACAGATTCAAAATAACACATTTTTAATTTAAGGAAACAAACATTTGTCAGCCTAAGTACTCAATATCTTACAGAATGAAGAGAAAAAAATTTTAATCCCAGATTAAAAAAAAATTAGAAGTGGTAATTCAAAAGGAATTTACAGCTTTTTCAAGTTAAAATATTTGCAGTGTCTGGGGATGAATACAATGCATATTTGAGAGATGTTTTAGAAGTTTTTAGATCTTTAACTAACTTAAATTTTTCATTTATTAATGTCAGAAGTGAAATTTTAACATAATTTTTTTATGCCAATCTATAAAAAAAAATTGTAGAAGAAAGAATTTGGTTTAATACTTTAAAAGCTAAAAATCCTGAAATCAGGACACACCATTTTGATAATGGTCTCATTATTTCACCATAGAGGTGAAATGAAGTCCCTTCTCCTCTCACTTATTCACCCAAACCCAGCTGACCTATTCTGACACAATATATGGCTTGATATTTTCAACTGCAGGTCTTTTGTAATTCTTTTAAGAATCACTGCTCTCTAGGACACAGGTCCCACTTTTTTGCAGCAGTGTCCTTCCCCCTCCTCTTGCATGTGCCATTGTGCTTTTGTTCACACTGAGACATCTTCTTCAGATTGGTTCAGGTCTCTTAAGTAGTTTATATAGTGGCACACGAGAGTTTTATTTCTATCCCTCTCACACCAGCTTTTCCAAAACATGCAATGACAGAAGTGTGACAATTTCACACTTGATGAAAATGGTGAATATTTTCAGGTCAGCCACATGAAAATATTCCTACCATGGGAAACCTGCCTGCAGACTAACCTGGCTTCAGTACACAGTCTGTTTTGCAGACGCTATGTGTTATCTTGATATCTTGTAATGTGTTAGCATGGGTGAATTAAGCTTCCTTATTATTATGCTGTTTCCTGCTTTTTTAACCTGACATTCATTAAAACCTCTATTTTCAGAAGTACTAATCTCATTTAACTTCCCACTTACTTCAAATGCAGTTGCAGCTGACTAAAAAAAATTCAGGCTTTTACTGCAGTTTCAAAAATGGGTGGGTGTTTAACTTCAAGCAGATCTGGTAACAGTCAATTTAGCGTAATTGTTGTAAACAAACAAAGAAATGTGAAATGAACTTACCGGTAGGAAAAAACAGTTATTTTGTATACACCACCGTGTCTGATTACTTGAATTAGGAAAACTTGCATTTGATGAATTAAGAACTGAGGGAAAAGCTATCACAGTATTATCCAGGAAAAACTAGAAAAAAAAAATCAACATATAATCCATTAGCATGACAGCTCTTTAAGGTCAAAATAGAGAACAGAAATGGAGAAGCAGAGATAGCCTTACATGTAACCATTTAATTTTTCACTATTTTTTGTATTTTAATTTGAAATAGGAAAAGGAAGATGACATACCATGATAACTTGTAGAAATAAACTCAGTATTAATAATTCTTGGATTTACCTCAACTGAATGTCCTATTTAAACACAGGAAGAATTAAAGAAAGAATAAGTCTTTACTGAAGTTGGTTTACACAGATGCAGTAACATCATAATGCTGACATCAATATCAGGACTAATGTAATAGAAACTGAAAAGTGGATCCATTTATCTCTTGGGTCATCAAATTCAGCCAGTAGTCACACAGGAAACCAACATCATACAGACCCCCTTGATGCAGCGATCCAGTGCTTTCTTAACAATTTAGATTTCGGTGACTACATTTATTCCAGTAGTTTGAATCTCAACATTTAAACTCTTTCCACATTTAATCACTATTCATGGCCAGTTCACTAGTTTTTCTTGTCATAATCTCATCCTTTAGTTTTCACATAGCTTCTTCCCCTCCCTAGTATTTAAAGTACTAATATTTAGTGTCATCTCAGGCTTCATTATGCTCATCAATCTATGTTTTTTCTCATTCCTTCCCTGAAAACAAGCTCTTCAATCCCCCACTTAGTCTAGTACTCACCCTCTGTAAATATTTCTTTCAATTCGACCTTCTGGGTGAACAAAACTACCAACACACTTCCCAGATTTTATCAGTGAGTCATGCAATAGCACTAATGCAAATTTGCAGAAAAATATATTATCACACATCCTAGAGTCACAGAATTTTTAGGGTTGGAGGGGACCTCTGGAGACCATCCAGTCCAACCCCAATGGCACAGTCACCTAGATCAGGTTACACAGGAATGTGTCCAGGTGGGTTTTGAATGACTCCAGAGTCCACAAGCTCCCTGGGCAGCCTTTACCACCCTCAATGTAAAGAAGTTCTTCTTCATGTTGAGGTGGAACTTGTGTTTTAGTTTATGGCCACTGCTCCTCATCCTGTTGCTGGACACCACTGAAAAGAGCCTGGCACCATCCTCTTGACACCTGCCTTTGAGGTATTTATATGTATTGAATAAATTGAATATAAAAACTGAATTTATATATCTAGAACAATGCTCCTTTGCTTACAGCTACAAAAACCTTAATAGCTCACTGTACCGCATGCAGCTGGGGCTCAGACAGCTTAACACACTCTGCATATGGACATCACCCCAGCTATTAAAATCATGCTCAGCAAATGTGGGGTAGCCTTCCTTCATTAGGACTCACTTAGGAAAATGCAGTTCATACTTACCATGAGTTAAAAGCAGTCACATGGATGGTTATTGTGATTCAGCTGAGTTGACATTAAACCCACCTAATTAATTAAAATCCTGAACTCATTGCCTATCCATGTGATGAACTTCCAACATGTATCAGAATTTCTTGTCACTAATGTGTCAGACCAACTATAATCTTGAGCTTTTACTACTAAATTTCATCCTAGTTCTTTTATTTTACCAAATCCATACCTGACTCTTTCCTTTCTAAAATCCCAAGCCCTACCTCACATACACTGACTGTCACCTTAATTTATTAACAAATTTCATAGTCCCTCTTACATATTAAATATGAAAATCTACACGTGGTTGACCAGAGTAAAGCTCCAGAGGTGATCTCCCTCTCACATGCTGTTCCATGCAGGTAGTCACTGTGTAACCCACCTCTAAATTCTTTCTCCATTTCTGTCTTTAACTGCTGTTACAGAGGAAACCTGAACTGCTTCATTCAAAACAACTAAAAGTGGGTCAAAATAGTTTATTGATTTACTAATGTTAGATCTGGTCAGTAATTCAGTCACAGTTCTGTACAGCCAGGTCTTGGAAACTTCCAAGGATGGAGACCCACAATCCCCCTTGGCAGCAGTCAGCACGGTTCATGCACGGTGACTTCTTTTATCTTTCTAAAGACTATCCAACCTTCCATGTCACCACCTGCATTGAGTGCCCTTTGATATGTTTTATAGCTCTGCAGAGGAGAGTCTGAAGCAATTCTTTCTCTTAACTCCCCTTCAACAGCAGTCCAAGGTCGTGGATTTGCAAATGTTATCAATATACCACCTGCTACCAACCCCAAGCTGGCACTCACCTGTGTTTATGCAGTTGCACTTCTGGGTTCCTTTGCTTTACCAACATAATTGTGTACGTGAAACTGCATATCATTTACCTGCCATCAGTGAACTACAAAGTCAGGATGAGTGTGGAATCCTTTAAATCTTTCCCCCTCAGGGAAATACCCCACGCGGCTACAGATGAGGATCAGTATCAGAAATATAACAGATAAACCATGAAAACAGACCCTACAAAATGTTAATAAACACCTACAGATTTGGAAACATCCTTCTATAACTGATCCCAAAGAGCTCTAATGATGTGTACATGAAGGGAGTTACATGCACATCTGCCTCTTCCCACAGGATGTGTGGGTGAAGTGCACACACTCCTGCTTCTGGGAATGCAGGTTCCCCTACTGGCACACGCTGCTGAAAGGAGATGCACGTACTCTAGGTGCACCTGTGCAGCTCCCTGCAAGCTGTCAAGGCACATGCTGGAGAGAGAGCCCTGCAGGTTTGTGTGCAGGGACAAACCTGAGCAGTGGTCCCTGCAGGCAGCTCACAGTATCCAACAGGCAGGCTGCGCTTGCTGGCTGAAGCAGAGGTGTGATGCCAGAGAGATGACTTATGACAGTGTCAAATTAGTTTTTTGACAGTCATCTGTTTGCACTCATAGCTCTCTGCCTCCTGTTACACATTTCCACATTGCCCAGGGCGGCTGTGGAGTCTGTCTCACTGCAGATGGTCAAGAACTGCCTGGACACTATCCTGTGTCATGTGCTCTAGGATGATCCTGCTTGAGCAGGGAGGTTTGACCAGATGACCACTCTTGTCCTTCCCAACCGGACTCATTCTGTGATTCTGTTTCTTTTATACTTCCTTTCACACTAGTTCCTTCTTTACTGAAGGATTTTCTGAAGTTGCTTGGTTACTTTTTAAGCCAGCTGATGCTTACCTGCCTCTTTGAACAGGAACAACTTTGGACAAAAGCCCTTCAGACAGCTTTGAGGATCTACTCTCCCTCCCTGCCTCCAGCTATTTAATAACTTCTGTTAACAAGGGCATTTGCCAAAAGAACCACATCCCACTAACACTGCATATACTTTTTCTGAAAACATGAAATATTTAGTTTCAGAATCCCACTTTCTGCATGTCCCCAGAGCAAAGATTATATAACATGAAGAACTCAAACACAATTATATTATAGAAACACATATGGTATGCATATTTATATATGTTAACTTATATTAAAGCATTTTAATTTGGGTTTTGAACCTTGCATAAAGCATTTCTGACCTATAAATGTTACCTGCATACACAGAACACTATATGAAATATGGTATATCTATGCATATATTAATAAATATAATAAGGAGAGAAAAAAGGACATGGAAGTGTTGTCACCTGCCATGAGCCAAACAACACTTATTTCTGAATGATGTGTTTGCACTTGTCTTTCTTGTCTCTCCTCAGTTATCTACATCTGCTATCATGCTCTGAAGATACATATTGTTCTTCAACATAGTATTTTTTGTAAGAGTAGGTTCAGTCCTACTAAGCAGTCACACCTACTCAAATGACTCAAATGAAAGCAGTATTTTTTATGAATACCAATGTTTGCCAGGGAACGTCTGAGCATGCTACCATTACATTCTTATTTTAACTTTGTATATTCTGACAGTTCTTTCTCTTCTTGTGTTCACATGATCTGCAGTCCTCAGTTGTGAATTTTCTGCCTCACATAATGAAAATACCTGCTTTCAGTGGGAGCCATGCGGTAACAGACTCTCCCACCAAAACAGAGGATAAATTAGTGCATCTCTCTTGTTGTCTGAAAACAGCAACATAATACATTAGTTACACCTCATCAGAAAAGCCATCTTCCTCACTGAGGTATGAAAGTACTGGGGTGTAGAATGCATATCACAGCTTCCTTTAAAAAATGGTAGTTGAGACAGGACTTTTATTCCCAGATCCTCACAAGAATGCCCCAAGAATAGTGTGAAGAATCACAAATTCCGGTATCACTCCCCCTCTTTTCAAGCTCAAAAGCAGAGGTTTAAGGACAGCCTGGAATGCTAAGTTCTTACCAAGACTATTATGCATTTTTTTCCAAAAAAAAAGGTGATGCTGAGATATTGGTAAGATGTAAAAGGATAATGAAAATCCAGAGAGCACTGAAATTAATTTAGCAGAAATTTTAGAGCATTTTGCAAACTTCATTTTGCAGTTTGTACAAGGCTTAACATCAAAGTGCTCATGCATCTGTGTTATTAAAGTTGCTCAATAATTTCTTTATTTTATGAAAGTTTTTGTGCCAAGTGAAAATTCATAACTATCTTTGTGCCACTGTGTATTCAATTCCTAGCCCCCTGCAGAGGCAATATGTAGAGGCAAGTCACTGCCTTGTTCAAAGCTCCTGCCAACAGGAAAGATGAGGACCCTACTGGCCTTTACAGATTCAGACAGCATGATTTTTGTATTTGACAGATATGGAGAGATGCTCACTTATAAAGGCAGTGACAGCATGATTCTATCTCTTCCCACACCCTTGAAAGAAACTAGAACTGCTGTAAACATGATTTCAGAGCACTGTCTCACCTGCTAGTGCATCTCTGCTAAACTAGTGGACCTTGATTAATACTGAGTTTTTGAAGTTCCTTAAATCCTAGAATAGATTTGTGACTGGGCCCTGCAAATACCACTTAAATGACATTTCTTCAGCTGTGCTTTCTCCTTCCAACTCCTTGGCTAGGTCAACCTCTAGACAGTGTCTATTTATTCTTTTCGAAAGAAATGCATTAGGCACCCTCCAAAACAGGCGCCAGTGTGGCAGGCACTGTGGGATGTATAATTAGAGTGTATTTGCCAAAGAGTTTAACAATTAAAAATACAAGTTCACCAACAGAATCAGCTACACTAAAAGGAAGATCTGTTAAAGAAACCAACTTTCCACTATGAGATTGAAAGCAGGTTTGATTAATTATTTGTCATTGTTTGAACACAGGATCATTCATGATGTAGAGGAGGCCAATACTTGTATCATTTAAGGCAGCTTGGGCTCACAGATGTACAATAAACAATGGAGCAAAAATACTCAAACCTCTCTCAGTATTCACATTCCTAAATGTGTTCTTTAAGAGGAAACAATCCAGTTGCTAAAATTCACTGGATGAAAAGACAGAAAAGCAAGAGGGGTCACAAAGATTATCAGAGGGCTAGAGCACCTTTTGTATGAAGACAGGCTGAGAGAGCTGGGGTTGTTCAGCCTGGAGAAGTCTCCAGGGAGACCTTAGAGCACCTTCCAGTACCTGAAGGGCCTAAGAAAGATTGGGACAAATTTTGTAGCAGGGTCCATTGCAACAGGACAAGGGGTAATGGTTTTAAACTAAAACAGGATAGATTCAGACTAGATGTAAGGAAACTTATGGTGAGGGTGGTGAGGCACTAGAACAGTTTTCCCAGGGAGGTGGTGGATGTCCTATTCCTGGAAACACTCAAAGTCAGGTTAGACAGGACTCTGAGCAATCTGATTCAGTTAAAGATGTCCTTGCCCATACTGGGGTGGGGGGCGAGGGGGGTGAACTACATGACTTTTTAAGATTCTTTTCAACCCAAACTATTCTATGATTCTATGGTCTGGAATCTTAAAGCTGGTAGCACCATTTATGCATTTGATGCAGAAGTCACGGAAGCCAAGAGGTGTTGCAGGGCTCTTTTATCGTGCAGTATTCTTCAGATCTAATGAATCCCAGAGGATGATAAGGCACAATCATTTGATGTACTGCATTCAGTCATTCATTCAGTTTTCAAGTATTAACCCTTCACAGTCTCCCTGGGCCCCCTCTGTATTGCTCCATGCAGGATACTTTCTCCTGATCAGTATAAAGCAGGTCAGCTTGACAAAAACAGCTTTCCTCAGGAACAGACAGATGTCCTACTGTCTATCTAACACCAGATCTAATGCTTACCCTCTCCCTTCAGCTCAGAACTATTTGATACTTATGTGACATTAGCTGATTTTTAACTTCCCTTTGCTGATCAGGACCACGTATGTCCTGAACAAGAGATTTAGATGTCAGCTCAAGCAGCTAATTTCAAATAAAATTGCACCCCCACTCTTCTCCAGCCTCCCTTGACCATGAAGACTGAGTTTTTATTTGGCATTTGGGTCTTAATGATGATTTATTAGGTGTGGCATGGTTAGACACTCTTTATCTCCATTAAATGCTAATGGCTACATTTTGCCTTCTGCTACTGAAATGGTTCATGGAGGCAAATGCAGTTAACGGACTCTGCTATTAAGTACATGTTGCTTGGAGATATAATAATGATACTTCAGAGTCTCTCCCACAATTTGCTAATGCAAAATTCACAATCACATTTAAAGTCATTTTTGCTAGTCAAACTATTAAGGTTTAATTTCAAGGTGGGAATTGTACTTAAAATTATCATCTCATGAATATCATGGAACATGATTATTATGTTACTCTGTAACATTGCTTATAAGGCACTAAGACTTTAAAATACAGCCCATTAGATATTACTATAACATTCAGTCCACATAAACTGGACATGAGCCAATAAAATTAAAATCTTTTTCTAAAACTTAGGTACAGAACAGCTCCTTTTTTTTTGCTAAAATGTCTTTTACTACTTGAAGGCCAAGTTTTAAGTGGGCTGTAAACACTAGTATAACTTTAGTCTAAGCGAAAAACAGTTGCTGACCATATTTTCTTTTAGACTTTTAACTTAATAAATAACCATATGCATGAAGTCTAACTCAAAGTATAATTTAAACCCAAGTTTGCTCTTTCTTTTCTTCTGATACATGTACAGAGATTAAAATAAGAGAAAATCTAGCCTGATCTTCATTGTACAAGTTACTAAATCTCTGAGGTTTTTGCTGGTGTATAACTTTTGCATGGCTAAAGGTTATACTTCAAAAAGAGTTTTCAGCTAATGGAGAATCAACAGCTTTTCAGAATAACTGTTTCCATTGCTAACTGCTTTCACTGATTAAAAGTCAATTTATATTCAGTTTTATATTATTTTCAGCCACTGCCTCTTTGAGTTCCTCCTCTCCCAGCCTTACACACTAAATTCAATTAGGTGAATTTTAGATTTTGGAAATGGAATTGGTTTTGTGTTTCTTTCCTTCAAAAAAAGCAGGAAAAGAAAGAACAGAAAACCAACATTAACAAGACTAGAAAAATTTAACAGTAAAATGGAGAGAACACTCTACCAGCTATTTCAAGTGTTCACTTTTAAAAGCCCACATTACATCATTTGGACAAGTTTAGTACTTAATGTAACAAATGATTGATTAAGAATCCCCTGAAATGTGGGAAAACAAAATAAAACAGTGTAGGTATTATCAATCTCTAAGTCCTTTACAAATCCTAAGTAACAAAAGTACCAGCAACTCAAGCAAGCATTAGGGCTGTGATTTCAAAAGCACTGAAATGTGAACTTCACTCACTTGAAACGTGAATATTTATGCATTGATGTTGTCATGAAAACATTGCCTAAATAAAGGTTAGATTTCCCACTTTGCAGAAGCAGAACTGAACTGGAACCCTTTCACAGTTTACAAACAGAATCCACCTTAGCCAACAGGACAAAATAAAAGAAGACTTTTGATCCCATGTACTGCTCATCCCATTAGACAACAGACCCTTCTGACTAAATGAGATCATTAAGATTCATGCTTTAGCCAAACTAATGACACATTTACTCTATAATTACTTACAGATATACTCTATAATTTACTCTATAGGTGGAAAGGAATAATAAAATTACATGGATTTTCTCTCTTATGAGAGAAAAGCACAGGTTGAAATCACTTAAGTAAACGTAAGCCCTAATAAATTTGTAGGTCAGTACTTTTGAAGTTTTGAAAAATCTTTGAATTTTTTTCTTATTAAAATAAAAAAAAAGACAAGCATGTGAAACCAGTAATGTGTACATTATGATGATTTTGGGGTCAGTAGAGGAGCATCACAAAACTGAATAAAGTCTTCCACAAATCCCGTGAGGAGATACTTCATTCTTTCAGCAATGCTGCTTTTCTAAGCGATGCACAGATGACTAAGGGACTTGTGCAATTCAAACCTGAGATTTAATTGTTTTCTGTTCATTATAAATAATATTTTTCTTTAACAAATTTAGCCAGGGTCTGAGCTCTTGTTAAGCATCCTGTTTGCAGAGGTCTTGATTACACAGTATGTTTTCTTTTGCTCTGCTTTACATTTCTGTCTCTGGAAATTATCACACAGGTTCCTGGCATAGCAACAGGCCATAAATTTAATACCTAAACAAATACTGAATAACAACAATAACAAATCTTAAATGGACAAAAAAACAGGAAAAAATACCCCTTTTTCCCTTACCATATTGAATACAGCCATGGTTAATATTATAGCAGTGGTTGTCAATGTAAGAGTGATCCTTGGCCAAGGACGGTTTGCAATTATTCCAGATGATTTCAGGATCCACAACAATGAAGCTGATGCTTTCTTGCTACATTGCTAAGGGCAAACAGTTTGGAAAAGAGAAAAAAAAAAAGATTTTTAGTATATTTAGTTGGTATAAACAAGGGTAGAATTAAAATATCTCAAAACTGAGGGTAGTAATAATCTTACAACGTTGTACAGAACTTTTTAACTATTATAGTCTCACGAGAATGACAGATCACGATTAAACATGAACATAAAGAAAAATGTATTTAAAATCTCTGCCATAATATCACTTCCATTAAATAATTATAATTTGCAAATACCTTACTAAATATTCCATCCATATTACTAATAATAGCAAAATACAGAGCTGACAGCAGTGTCATTACCTTTTTAACATCACAAAACCCTTGAAAATGAACTGACCTGCCTTAACTGAATTGAAAGAATCATGTTTAGTAGCCTCTGGAAACTTCAAAATGTAAATAATGACTCTGCAAAGTCTTCAACACAGAATAAAGCCTAGATGTGTCCCTGGCAGACCACAAAACAGGAGAGCTTCCAGGCTTTTCTTTCATCTTTTTGGAGTCTTATTTGATAATTAATTTTAAATGGAAAGTAACTCAGCAGAGCAAATCAACCTTCCCTAAGACTATCTAGAAGGCAAATAAGCATTTCATAAAAAAACAGGATTAAAATTTGACACAAAAAGTGAACAGAAAGATTTTCTTATAGAGTGGTAAAAATTAACAATAAAAAACTCTAACTCATTTAATCTGCTTCTAAGAAGACATTGCAAAGTCTCCATTCATACATGCACAGTGCCTAGAGGCACAAGAGGCTCAGAGAGAATAAACAATAATTTGTGACACATCCAATAAACATTAATTTTCCCAAAACTTTAGCAATGAGGAGATAAGGTTGCCTAGAAGCATCTTGTGCCCTTTCCAAATGTCAAATTCAGTTTTATGGAAACCCCTGTAAAAAAGGCAAGGAAAATTTAAGGAACATGACAATCCCACAAAAATATTTTTTTTTTCAATATGTGTTTTCTATTTACTTAATATTATCTGAGATGGCTTTACATATTGTTTTCACCCTTGCCCCAGCCATCTGCAGAGATACAAGCTCAGAAAGTCTCAAAAATGGGAACTCAAGCACGAAAAACTACCAAACACAGGACTTAATTTACAGCACTGATCTATTTGTTCAGGTTCAATAGCTATGGCACATCGTGCTACATGACACCACTACCCTACGTGTGGGATGCATTTTGCATGATACTCTTTATCATACTGCATGTAAGTATTTTTATCCTAATTACACGTTATGTGGACAAATCCACTGTATATGCAGGGCTTTTTTTCACGTATGGTTTCCTTTTATGACAGGAGTTTTGCATACTGAATTGGGCAGATTCTGATTTCAGTTCCAGGAAGGTCAAAACAATCACTAGAATCTTAAGGATGGACAAAAAAAGGGGAAAAAACTTTTATACAAACATTAATACTCTCCCTTATTAAAAACCTACCCAAAAACATAACTCAAAGGACCTGCATTTTTGATCAAAAAATTCCTGCTCAAAAGCCTTTTTGAACTCCCCAGCCTTGTTCTTCAGCCCTAAGTACATAGCAAATTTCAAGGTAACTTGAAACCACACATAGCTTTTACAAAAGTTTTGTCATCCCTCCCACTTCAATATACTAAAAAGCACAAAGCATTGATTGCCGCTGTTGCTACAGGAGGGAAGTGTTACAATGGATGCAGGGAAGGCATCTGTGTGAAAATGAATCATTCAGTTATCTGTCTAGTCTGCCTAAAACCTAATTAGTCAGGCAGCATGGATTTATGGCAAATTAAAACAGTCATGAAATCGTGCCCTAATTACTCTTTACCTTTATTATAGCTCACCTGGAGCTTTACTACAACTTAACCTACATTGTTCTCTGATTTTCTTGGAAATTTAAAAGCAGCTGGGTAAGTTTAAATTGCGTTAGACAGAGAGAACTAGACAAGTACACTGAGAAAGTACTAGGAATATAAAATAGCTAAGAAGTTATATATATATATTTTTAATATACATATCTATATGTAAAGCTGTACACTGTGTTCTTTCTGAATTACATTACATTATATACTGTTCAAGAAAAGCCTTTAGGAATAGAAATTCAAAGAAAATTAGCTAATGATGGAAATAAATTACATGGTCTAAACAAGATATAATGTATTATGAATTTTACAGGGTTTATGCTACCTGATGAGAGGCTAATCAAATCAAACACAAATGGTGATGATCAAAAGGGCAATGACAGTTGATGAGTAACATCATCAACAGAAGTCACTGAATTTTCTGCTTCTGAAATGACTGAAAAGAGGTTGCTGCAGTCATGATTTCTGATGGGAAAACTACCAGAAGCTTCACTGAAAAATCTTCCTTTCCAGGATGCCCTGCCTCTTCAGGGTGTTTTCTGCCTAACAGGCTAGCAGGCTAACAGAGGATAGTTAATTTTGCTAATGGGCAGAAATTTGGAATTGTATAAAACATGATGGTATATCGTAAGGGCATTGTGGGTATGTAGAAAACTTACATGGCATTTAGTGGATGGGACACAGGAGAGGAAAGGAAAGCATAAATGTGGATCAGAGATGTACAAATATTGGTAGATGGTGACAGGAAGGGATGAAAGGAAATGCAGGCAGGTGAACACTTTTCCAAATGAGTCTATTGCATATTGTTATTAAATTCTATCTCTAACCATCCTCTATGTAAGTGCAGTCCTTATTCTGAGCCTGCATGTGTGTGAATGGCAGCAAACTTCATGCTGGACTAGATGGCAAGGGGCACAGGATGGGTGCCAGGCACTGGAGACAGATAAGCAGGTGAGCAACTGAGGGTGTCAGGAGCTGAACTGTCTCACACCAGTCCCTGAGGAGACCCACAGGGTGTGTGTGTGTAACCATACAGAAAATTCAAACAGAACTGGTTGGCAAGTAGGAGATCTACATTTGGAAAGACACAAGGGTTGAGCTAGTCACTTTGTAAGGGGGGCAGAGTCTGGGTATGTATATTGTACTGACTAAAATTCCACATGCCAGACCCATGAGTGAAAGTGTGCCTGTGGATGTTGACAATCAGGAAGTGTATATTCCAGCAGTCCTGGTCCTCCAGAAAGCAGGAACTAGCCCATCAGTGTAGATCGTGTTTACGTGAGTGTTGTGTGTTGTTGCATGGGGGCTATAAGAGAGCTGCTCTGCCAATGGATCTCTGTGATTGGGCCTCTGTGTATGGTATATGCCTGTTTTCCTATTGGGAACACATGCCCAACCTCACCACAGGTTGCACCTCGGACTTCAAAGGCAGTGGGACAGGAGGATCACCTCCCTAGGTTTTGAATTCCATCAAATTTTGCTTCAGTGGGTCAGGAAGGAGCACTTCTCAGCTCCTGACCTCCACTGGACCCAACAAGCTCTAGCAGCCCTTACTTTGAATTTCAAAAGCTTAAAAACCACAGCTCAGTAAAAAATGCAAAACAGTGTTGCAAAAAAGGTGCTTTCGTGTTTTAGTAGTGCTACACAATGTAAATTGAGTTTTCTCTACTCATATGAACAATTTCTGTTATCTTAACTCTGAGGATAAAATTAACTCTCATACAGAAAAATCACTGCTGAACTCCAGTATCTAATTACAAGAATGTCAGCATCAAATGATGGTGACTTCTCAAACTTTTCTACTTTAACATCAATGCTTCCAATTGTTAAATTTGAACTTTTTTTGTATTTGAAAGTAATAATTGAAAAAAATTACAGTATAGAATTGCTGAGACTACTTAGCAATGCCCATGCTGAGAACAGCATGTATTGCTGAGAACTCTCTTTGTTTTCAAAGTGCCTGGAAAACAGGTACAGGCTTATGTAACTGCTGTACTAAAATGCCTTGCAATAATTCCAATTTTTCTTTGCTTACAAGATTTTTGAACAATATCACCTGACCTTGCTAATATATTTTAGCAAGGAGGAACTTATTGGACTGATTTTCTACACTTCTTCACAAAAATGTTTTCCTGCTATCATCAAGGGGGAAAAAAGAGCAACTTTATACTTAGAAAAGGCCTGGAAAACAACAAAAATGTTAGGAAACAATATATCATTCAGACAACGTGATTAATCAATAAAGAGATTCCATTATTTCCATTGCTCTTCCTAAAATTACAAGACACAGATGGTTCTAGCCAGAAGAACAATGTGAGTTATGTTAAGAGTGCAACTTTTAAAATTAAGTTCTAGGTAGTTATTTCCACTTGTCAAACAGAAGCACAAGAGTGATGTATTTCTTACCAGTCTGTTTTAATGCACAGCTCTGAGTTCTCGAGGGGGAAGAGCCCTGTTTATTTGGCACATCTGCCCTTCCCACCTTATCTGTTAAGCCAGAGAGAGTCCTGAAAGGAAAACTTGTGACAAAACCCTAAAACTTTTTAAGCCATTGAGTAGATATTCCTTGGAAAACATGAAAATATACACTGTTGAATAATAACTCTCTGTGTGAATAACAGATTTGCTGAACTTTATTTCACTTTTGAGCAGTCCAGATCCAGCCCATATGTAGTTCTTACTACTTCTTACTACTGCAGCAGTTCAGTACTGCTGAAAATCTGGGGAATCCCTGGAAGCACTGGAGGAGTGGGGATAATGATTAAAACCACTCTTAAAAGCAGACTTAGGCAGTTTTATTTTGCTGATTCCATCACACATATTTTGTTGTAAATGTTATGTCTCCTGTGCAATTTTCTGAATAAAATGGAGAATGAGATTAAAGAATCAGTCGTTGAAAGCATGCAAGTAAGATAAAATGTCAGATCTCAGTAGCATTAGAGAATATTACAGTGCGTATTCTAAGTGGAGCTTGCAGAATATGGTTCAGTGTTTATCATTTACTGACTAGAAATAATAGGTATTTGTAGTATGAGAGGTGACTAATGTATTACTTTTTCATCTGAACATGTTAAATCTGATATGACAGCACAGCATGATAATGAGCAATAACTTATTTTGAATATTCAGGACATTAAAAATGTATCCTGTGTTGTCTTTCCACACATAAAAACCTACTTCAGCATTTAATAAGATGAATGCTGTCTTTCTGAGGGAGATCAAGGAACTGGTGCAAGAACTAATTGTGACAGCTATGTTGTAGATGAAAGACAGCGTTTCAAGAGCTGTCACACTTCTCCTTCACATGCTAGTTGAGGTTGGAACATCTCCACTGAAAGCTTCTTATTTACAGAAAGCCAGTGAATCAGATTTTCTACAGTTCTATTGTTGTTCTTTTCATTTTGCATTCAGACACAACTCGATATTTTACCAATACTGATGCTTCAAATAATGAAATCAAGAGAAACAAAATTCAGATTTTTTTCACATGCTCGTTTTCACTCAGAGTTGAAGAAGACCAAAGTTCAAACCCAAAGAGCTTGCTGACAGCAATTACACTCACCTAAGCTTGGAGAAGGGGGATTTTGCTATACAGACACAAGCTTTCGCTTTGCATACTTATAAATGCTCCTAATGTTGACAAAAAGGACCAAAGTACTTCTAAAACAAGTACTGTAACACCAAGATTTTGAATTCCATGGTGGCACCTGTATATCTTAGCCAGGAATTTCGAATCATACAAAACACATCCAGGTGAAAAGTCCATTCAGTTTCTACCTCATGCAACTGACTGGACAAAATCTAGAATCCTGAATAGAGAAATAACAGCAAAAACTAAAGTCAGCATCACATTTTTGATTTCACCATATTTTGCAGTGCTAATTTACAATAGGCCATGTTAAAATGGCCATGTGGTTCACTTCAGCTGTGCCATTCAAAGGAAAGAACATATCAGTGTGATGCCTAGAGAGTCTGATCTGGAGGAGAGGCTGCACAGAGTTAAGAAGGAATAAAGTAGGTATTTATTAGAAGGTGCCCTACAACTTGGGCAGTACAGGTGCACGGCCATGGTTCTACCCAAGATGGACCCAAGATGAATGATAGGTCACGAGTTTTCACACTTTTATAATTTTGGTCTATTTACATATTGGTGTTAATTATCCAATTACAGCTTCAGGTTTTGAAGTCTCATCCTCCAAGATTGCTCTCCTCAGTTCCCTGCTGTTTACACTTTTTGTACCCAAAGCTGTGACTAAGTCCTTGGTTCTCGGGGTGGAAAAGGATTGTTTTGTCTAATTAAACTGTGGACAAAACTTGCTAACACTTTATATGAAGTTCAGAGTCACACACTAAGGCAGCACAGAATCTGAAAAATATGAAAGCTAAAATTTAAGGCATCATTTCCCCCCCAGAGAGGCTTGATAAGGCCTTTACCTTGTCAAGTCTGCATTCTAAATGTCTACTAATAATAGGTAATTAATAATAGACAAATATCTAGCAACAGTAAAAATCTAACAGTAAATACAGATATGCCTTTAGACAGATAGAGTTCAGTCCTGGCACTTCCTATGCTGTTTTCTTCACGCAAGAAAACATACAATCACTGTGTTGTATGCTACTTTAAGTTGTTCTCAGTTCCTCCGATCAAGGTTTTATTTTTTTCTCAGGAAATATTTAAAGATCCACTGGTTTTGAGAAAAATCAAACCTGAATGACATTTTAAGGACAATGCTCAAGGCACTGAACTGTAGAGGAAGGATTTCCAAATGCTGCATTCTCCATCAGCCAAGTCTCGATCTCCAAGTGAGGTTCTACCATCCAAAAACTGTCTCACACAACAGGAGCTCTGATCTGAGCCCATAGTCCAGTACTAGCACACCATGGGTATCAGCTCTCAGGTAATACATGTACAGACCATTGAAAACAATCTGGATGCTCTCTGCTTTTCTGCTTTTTTAATAATCATAGGAAAAATTGTTCGTACACTCAGAAGCACAATTGGGTATTTGAAATTAACTTACAATCTCATCATGGGCAAAGACACATTGCTGGATTTAAAAAGTTAATAAAAGAGTATTTTTGGCAAAGCAGACATAAAGAATGTGGTTTTAACCAAGTCAGGAAATTCTTCAGGTGGCTTCAATCATGTAACTGATGTTGTAAATAGGTAACTCAAGAAGCTAAGTAAGAAGAAGGATTTTTGTTTGAAATCAGTACACTTATAACAATTCCTGAAGTCTGAACATGGTACTTAACTAAGTGGTGATGGATTTGCTATTGTAGTGCCTCTGCTAGAGACTCATCAGAATGACTTTAAGGATTGATGAGCCTCTTCCATGGACCATCTTTCATGAACCCTGTTGTAGGTACCAAAGTGCCTCTTCAGGTTTTCCTTGCCTAAACATCCCTGTTTTAATCTTCATTTACAGGCAAAGCCTTACTATTGAAGAAACAAAAGGGTCTAGATCTTTCATCTACATCTGCATTAAAAGACACTAATTTCAAAGGTAAAATTCCAGACTGAAAATAATTTCCAAGTAATGCTGGTGCTGACATTCCTCTCCTCACAGAGCTTTTAATTATCTTATGTGTACACAGTACTTATGACTGTACCTAAGTACCAATGCCAATTGCTTTAGAATGAAATACAAACCCCTGCAAAAAAAGGTAAAGATCACTCTGTAAGCAGTGATGTGGTGTAAATAATGTGCTCTCTTCTAGCAGCAACAGGGTCATATACTGCCTGCCCTTTGTCAGAGACTTCAGTAACTTCAAATGAGACCACCTTTCTCAACTGTGAAGCCAGTTATTTTCTGCTGTTTGTTCTGTTGGTATTGTGTTCTTCTAATTCCATTATTCAATTGGGCATCTAAGAGAGACTATAGACATGCCCAGATGAGATGACATTACTTCTATCTTCTCTGTTAACTTCAGTAGTCAAACAAGTTTGCAAGGTATAAACATATGCAGCAAAAAAACCCCCCATTTAATAATAATAAAATGTTACTGACACAAAAAGAATGTCACATCAATTAAGTGCATGTATGTCCCAGGTAATGCAAATAGATTTTTGGACAGTACTTGCAACAATGCATAAAGAACATCTGCTTGAGATTAATACTTCTCTGGCCAGCAACCCCAAAGATCTTTCCTTCGCATGCTTAGCGTCGTTTTTTTTCCCACTGAATGCACTATATTTTCCAATGTATCATTTAGGTACCAGATGATTGCTTCCTTGTATTCACAGCAAGAGGTAAAACACATCTAACATTTACCAGGTCTGAGGCATTTCACATGCATTCTATGAACTCATCTGTACTTCAAGAAGATAGAGTCACAGAAAACACATGAGCTAAAGGATAATCACTGTCCTCTATTCCTCCATTTGGGAAAGAAACGCCTCAAGGGAAGTTCAAAGAAAATATTCAAAATTAATTAAAAAGAAGGGCCTACATTTAAAATATGAAAGAATAAGACAAAAAGCATCTTTATGACCAAGAATATTCATAATCTTTAAGACTATGAGTATCTCTGGACACTGTGACTATCCAAAAAACAAACAAACAAAAAAAAAAACATAAAAAAATTTAATAGGCACAAAAAAGTAATTAGAACATAGAATATATAAATTTTTTCAAGTTTCAGGATATATGCCATTTTAGCTAGGATTGAGCAAGGTTTAATGACTATGGGAAAATGACTGTTTCTGTGAGAACTGTCAGCTCTTCCCGCCCTCGGCCCAAAACCAGCAGGGGATGCCACGAAGACAGGCTCTGGAAGTCTCAAACCTCCTCCTTATTTCTGCTACTATGGTGCTGCACCATTTGATGGAAAAATTCCTATTCTTCTCTAACGGCTGAATTATCACTTCACCCCAGACTGAGCTGGGCCACGCTGCAGTGCTGCTGAACAGCAGAATCAATTAATAGAGTGAAACAGTGAGCATAAATCTCTTCTTACAATACTGCAATTAAATTCCATAAGCGCTAGTAATTTTAGCATTACAGTCTGGATTGAGGTTTTTTTTTGTTTTGTTTTGTTTTGTTTTGCCAATGAAATGAAAATCATACAGAGAAATTTGTTCAATGTTGGTTTTTGTGGGACTTACTCTCTTCGGCGGTTACAGCCATTTGTAATAGGTAAAGACTGAGAGTGCGAAGTGTCAAAAGTACTAAGAGAAGCACATATAACACAGTGATACCCAGGTGACCTAAACTGAACTTAGATTTTGCTGTCTTTACTGGCATTTCAGGTCCCACTCTGTCAATCTTGTAACAGTCCTGTAAATATTTGACTGCTACTGCAAGTTTATGTACCAGGTTCTGGTGCTCAGGTTGGTGGTGAGACCCAGCCCTGGCTGGGCACCTTGGGAACACCGGGGCAAGAAAGAGCCCAAAATATTGGGCAGAGAGAGGAGAAGGGAACACAAAGAGAGAAACAGAAGAGGGAACCCCAAGGCTGGAGAAGCAGGCACTCCATGCTGGAGCAGATGACTGAACCGCAGCTCATGGAAGACCTGTGCTGCAGTAGGTGATGCTCCTGAAGGAACTGCAGCCTGTGGAGTCCTGAAAATTGAGTAGGATGGAACTGGGAAAGGAAGGAGCAGCAGAGAGAAATGTCTATGCACCAACCACACTCCCCTACTTGTACTGGTTGACAGAAGGTAGAGGACTCTGGAGCAGAGGAGTGAAGGTAAATTTGGGAAAGGGTGGCTTTAATGTTTGATTTTGTTTCTTATAACACCAATCTATCCTAATTGGCAATAAATTACATCAATTATCCCCAAGTTCTGTCTGCATTTTCTGTGAAAATAATAAGTCAGTGATCTCCCTGCATATCTCAAGCCATGAGCTTTCTCATTGTATTTTCCTACCCCATCCTTCTGAGTGCGGCAGAGTGAGTGAGCAGCTGGTGAGTGCCTGGCCTGTAGCTAACTCACCACATTTCATCTCTCAGGATCAGACAGGCACAAAAAATTCTTGGGTTTTTTGGTGCATTTTAAGATGAGATATTTGGTGATTTTAAACTTTGTAATTGTGTCCAAGTCCATGTACACACAAGCAAATCCACATTTACTACATGGATTCTATAAGGGAATCCAAAATGTACCTCTTTAGAAAAAGAGGTGTGAAAAAAACCCAAACAAACCCAAACCTATTCAGCCTTAGAATGATAAAGCCTGATTTCTGTTAACAATGTCACTGTTGAGTGAAAACTCAGATATCAGTATTAGTTTCTTTGAAATCTTAGACTTTTTCTTCTTAAAAAAAAAAAAGCATTTATGTTGATGAGTCAGATAGTGCAATAAATATGCTACCAAAATATAACATAGGGTGTCACTGTGGTTAAAGCTGCAAAACAATGCTTGGATTTTGACACAAAGGAAGAAATCTTAGGAAGAGAACAAGGGAAAGGAAAACCTACTGCTTGTTTTGTTAGCTGTTTCCCACCTCGTGGGGAAGACCTGGGTTCTTGTCACCTTAAGAACTACATCCATGCACATGAAGGAAAGACAACACTGCACCAACTATGGTCATAACTTTCTGAAATCTTCTTAGGAGCACAGTTTCTGTATGTGAGCAGCTGAACTCACAAAGACATGGACATAAATAACTCCTTTCCAAGTTGTTTAGGTTAAAACATGACAACTGGCAAGTCATCAGAAATGCAATGATAGATCTCCATTTCTATTTACAGTATTTACAGTACTTATATGATGTGGGCAAAAAGGCATTGAAAATAGCTGTTAGATATTATTCAAGTGGCACAATTCTACAACTCTGACTTGGAATATTGCTTAGCCATCCCTTTATATGCAGAAAAATGTATTTCTATTCCTCCTAAGTAACACTATAAATAAAAGCCCCAGGAGAATTTATGTGCCAGTACTTCTTGATACCATTTCATTAGCACCTCATTTTCCTACTGGAAAAGGCTAGCTTTCCTTTGAAGGATTTTTTTTTAAAGTCTGCTTATTCAAGAGTAGTACTCTGACTTCATCATTTTACTCTCAATTTACTGTCAATATCAAACAGCAGTCAAGTATAACATTACATGAGAACTAATTTTTGCTGTTAAGTAATAGCAATACCTCTAAGACCTCACTCTAATGATTAAAAACATTTAAGAATATCATTGCATTATATTTCAGATTAATTCCTGAGCAGTATCAGCATCCCTAACTTATTGGAAAGGTATCTGAAATGTATATTAATTATATTTTCTTGAAAACATGTCCTGGTTAATTACAAGACTCACAAGAGAAGAAAACCTACTTCCTCTCTTTTTTTCTTTAACTACCTTGTCATACTGTTTTACTGCATACTAAAGTAATTGTCTTTCCCATGTGCGTTTTTAATAAAAGATCTTTCATTTTCTCTATGGGAGCTCATGCAAAGACAGAGAAGTGGGGATGCCATATGCAGACTGCATTCACTTTCTTACAAATCCTGAAACTCTTTATTCTTATTATAGATGGAGTTCTATGTTGGATCTATTTGAGAACTGAAAGGGGAACATGCTGAAAGGCAGAATGGTTTGCTCACATAGTGAATTAAATTCTTAAATTCGGCATAATATTACATACACTAACAGGTATTATAATAACACCCGGACCACACAGTGACAAAACAGGAAATTTACTAAAACATTTTTATATTTCAAACAAAATTATTATGGTGAAATATTCTTTAAACTCAGAAAATGGTCTTATACAATACTTAAACAAATACACAGTCCTGCAAATTAAAGCAATCATAAGATGAGTCACCTCCTGTAAGCACAACAGCAAAAAATAATTTGAAAAGGCAATCTATCAAACAAAACTGAAAACCTTTCAGATGATCCAGTTTCATATGAGAAACAGAATATTAGTGTTGATACAGATAACCACTGCATTGGCATTTTCTGCTTTTCAGATAAATCAGGACATTTTACAGAAAACCAACACGGACAAAACAATGTCCACAGAAGCCTGAGTATGCAAATCGTTTTCCCTTTAACTGGTACTCTGCAAAGGCAGAGTGACTTGGCAAAATCAGAACATGTTATTTCAAAGAAACCATCAACTAATGGATTAGATTTCCTTGAATACCTACCAAAAGCTGTCCAGCGAAACAGATAAACAAAATGAAGGAAAGAAAGAGAAATGCAGCCCCAAATGAAATTCCAAGAATAGATGTTCTAGAAGAGAAGAAAAACAGGTATTAATTTCTTGGTTACACATTTGTAACATGACATTTCTTTGTCTATAATACTGATGATATGAAAAAGTACAGTGTGCAAGTTGCAACTTCCACACATCAGTGCCATGGAAAACCGACTCAAGCCCTCACCCAAATGACAGGCATTTCCCCTGCCATTTTCTCAATTCAGGAATGCTTGAATTAAATTACCTCAGACTTGCAAAGTTATTAACATGAGAAGATAATAATTTCCACATGTATAAAAACAGAGTATATTAAGAGAAACAATGCTTAGTTTTGTTTTAACTTTAGGATGCCTGTATTAAAGAAGATCCTTGCTGCTTCAGTTATTTGTAGTTGATTTTATAATAATATAAGAGTCTAATAGACATACAAAATAAACCTGCTGGTGGTGTACATTCACCCCTAAAAGGCAGAAAACTGCACAGGTCAGTGATGTCTATTTTCCGCAGAAGCTGCAATATCTCTGATGCTGATCACCCTTACTCAGTGCTACTGTTCATCCTTTCCTTCTG
This sequence comes from Passer domesticus, assembly GCF_036417665.1. Taxonomy (NCBI): domain Eukaryota; kingdom Metazoa; phylum Chordata; class Aves; order Passeriformes; family Passeridae; genus Passer; species Passer domesticus. Next base: position 90,486,554 of record NC_087474.1, read on the forward strand.
TGTTATATATAGAAAGATCTAGCCAAAGCAGCATCCCTGGATACTCAGTAAACAGGGATTCAGTAACAATCTGTGTGTTCCTTCATTCATTCCCTCATTCATTCATTCTGCAAATGTGGAAATCTCTCTATAGCAATACCACAGTATAGCAAAATTGCTCCATCAGGCACCATGTGAGAGCTTCTCAGCACATCTACCTAGGGAAAGATCTGTGGAGCCTAATTATGTTTAATGAATGCCAAGAGAAGAACAGAAGCTCTGGATCAACTGTGTTGTTGAAGCATGGGAGCTAGATGCAGTCATGAAGTCCCTCACCTGAGTACCTGCTTTCAGGCTTAACCCCAGATTTGACACTTTTACAGAATTAAAAAATATTTCTAAATTCCTTTGAGCCTCTGCAAATATCTTACTTTATCAGACATTATATGCCAGAAATATTAAGAAACATTTTGATCTGTTTTAACAACAGAGTTGTTAAATATTTTCAGGAAATAACAAAAAAACATTAACATCACCAACAAATCTGATGCCATTAAAAGCATTTTGGAGAGTAATTGATGAGCTTCCCTGCCAATCATTCAGAGAACTTGTTATTAATGATCAGTTTTTGGGCTGCATCAGCACAGCTGATGAAAAACAAACAACTGGCAATTCATAACATAGATTAATCATGAAATAATATTTCTTTAAAAAGTCTTTTGATGATCATTATTGCTTATGAATACATGTTCTTCAAGATTTTGTCATTGCAGCTGAGACAATAAGCTGTACATCAGAGCATTAAAACTAGTCTCTACTCTTAGGAATTGAAAATCTCATAAGCAACAGAAGACATGAAAGAAAAAAAAAACAACTAGGAAACTAAAAACAAAGCCAGTTAGAAAAGAAACAGGTTTATTTTTTACATATGTATAAACGCTTCCAATCTTATATGTCCTTAATTAACATTCAAAGAACCTTTCCTACATTTCAAAATATAACTATTCTTTCTCTGATATGAAGAACACAAGACAGGGGCCTCCACATCTTAAAAAATGACTCAACACAAGCACATCCTTATCAGTCAAGTTTGGAGTACATCCTTTTAGAAGAAGAAATGAAGATGTTTGAGAAACTGGAGGGCATGGGAAATAAAATTAACGTGGCATAAAGAGAGCTTATGCAAAGAGTACTTAATCTCCCAGGCAACAGACAAGAACAAAAGGTCTTTGTAGCAGCTTCACATAATCAATGATGCTATTGAAGGAGCACAAGAATTACACAGCAAGGTGAACAGGACAAAGAGAAAAAGACTGAAGGTAATAGAAAGTGGTGTCTTAAAATCCAGATTTAAGAGGTGAAAACAGAGAAAAAAAAAAAACGTAGTATTTTTGCTCCCCATACACCCTTCTTTTCTGTGAAGAGCAAGAATTCTGTTTCACTTAAGTGAAGACAAAATAGTTTCATGCTGCTCCTAGAAGGAAAGAAGTGGGCTGAAAACACTATGAAGACAAGCAAAAAGCTAAAAATTAAGTGCCACCATAAACAAGTCTCATTTGAGGCAATGACCATAGGAAAGCCATAATATGATTTCTTTCTTGTCACTGAAACATTACAAAACCAGTACAGGTCTTTACAGTACACTAACCTTGCTTTTGTTGTGTAGTTACCAGATGCATTGCATTGACAGATTTGAGCAAAATATTTAGTCAGAGGAGCACCTGAAATTGCCTAAGCCATGTAAGTTTTTACCTGCCTCTTCTATGCTTCAGGGAATTACCTCATTCTGCTTTCTGCTACAGTCCCCCACCAGAAACCCAAACAGGACAACCCTTGACCATAAACTACAGAGGGACAGTTTAAAAGTGAGGAAAAAATATGAGAACTTTTCAAGCTTCAGGTGGCTCCATGTCTATTATATATATAGTATATATATAGTATAATTATAGTATATATATATATATAGTATAATTAATGATCTTAGCTAAACTTGCATTTTTCTGGTTTCATTAGGAAATATCTGCTCTGGACAATTCATTTTTATCAGTGGTATGAGATTGGAAAAAAATTATAGTTACGTATATCTTGTTGGTAACTATTTACTGAAAACCAGAAATTTATTGGTGAAGATAAAGATACTGAAAAATGCAGAAAATAATGTAGTTTTTTCCTACAATTTTGTAACTTAGGAAAAGATGTGACTTTTGGCACATGTCCTTTAATGCAGAGAATTTCCTTAGCTTGTAGATAATTGTAATCCATGTTCTGAATAACAGGACTTCAAATTTTCTATAATGAAACCACTGCAACTGACAGTTATATAAGCCAATACTGAATTCAGACTTTTTGGTATCTGATAGTAGTTATTTGTTTCTTAAAGGAATTGATACTTTCACTAAGCCATCAAAAGATTCAATAGCTATGGACACCATATGGCAGTTTCAATGTTAAAACCGTATCAGTTCGGTTTTATATTTCCACTTGAATTGTTGGTACTTGTTTGATTCAATACAGAAGAAAAATAGCTAGTAATAATGCTTTCTCTTCACTTATACCATCTTATATCTTCTGTGCCTGCTTTTGGACAAACTTTCTAAGTACTGCCTCTCCGACGAAGAAATTCAGTTGTGCCTGATCAAAAATATAACGTGAAGGCCTCCTAACTGTGCCTGTTAGTTTGGCATGACTCAGGAAAAAACGACACAGTTTCTTGAACACAATGGCCTCAGAGAGTCAAGACTTGGGAAGAACCTTAAATGTAGCTTAAACACAATCCCTTACTTGAATACTACAAGTATCTCCTGTTCAATAGAAATATACTTTCATCAATTCACCACTCTGTATTCCAAAAAACCAACACTACCAATTCCATGCTAGTACCAATTCTGTTTGCTTAAATGAAGAGTATAGGGTTGCTGTGAATTAATAGGCATACTTCTCTCACTTGGTAGACCAGGAATTCTAGACAGCTACTAGGGCAGGCCTGTTCCAAGGAAATGTAGCGATAAAGATTTGCTTTCATTTAATGCCAATGAAGACCTACTCCTCATCATACATTTCACCCCAAGATATTGTTTTCTTGATTAAATTTATAATGACCACTTGGCGTAAAGCTTGTTATTAAAACACCACATTACTTTACTGACCCCAAGAAAATTAAGACATTAACAAATTTTTCCAGCCTTGAAAAAATGTCTGGTGATCTTAAAGAAATTACTTAGTACTTGCAACTTGCTGGATGTTATCCATCTTCAAATATCTCCAAATCTACTTTTAAGTAGCAGGCTGTGTGCCTGCACAGAAATCAATGATATTACACTACTGTAAAATCAGATTAATGGAATAGTGAATCAATAAAACCCAGTGACAGATTTAGTTCATCTCCCTGTCTTCATTAGACCACCATTTAAAAGTCCTGGAGAACTTTTGCAAAAAAACCAAAAAGGGTAGATAGAATTTTAGTGGGAAATAACATTTGCAGCATCAGAGTATGTTCAATTTTAGTTGCATTTGTGATGACTGCATACACTGGTGGTTTTTCAGCTTCTGTTGTTGTTTTTAACTTGCAATGCCCTTCTGTCTTCCATTTTTGCATCTATTAAAACAATCCACAGACCACCTGAAGCTGAATATCATTAATGTTGGTAACACCTGATTTTACACTTTTGCTTTTACAATTCAATATGCAGCCCTATAAAAGGATCATAAGACACTTAACATTTTGGTAATGAAAATGACAAAGCATTTATAAGTGTCTTTTGCTATGATTTTAGGAATATCAGAAATACCAGCAAGTTGGAGGATATTCGCCTTAGCTGAATACAGCTCCCTAGAGTTCACTGATATTCTGATCGATTTTAATGAGATAAAGAATTGGTTTAAGCAACATAGTAAGGATAGAGCAAAATGAATGTCTGACCACATGCAAGAGAGATGATAAATCTGGACTAATTTTCATTACTAAAATAAAAACAAAAAAAATCATACTGCTGGCTGGGAGCAGTAAGATCCACCTTTGGCTTTTGGGATGTGGTAAAACATGAGTTTCCTTGAATTTATTATTTTATTTACCAAAATACAGTATGAGCTTGTAAAATAAAATTTACCATGTCTAATTTAATATTTTTAATAATGCCCAAAGTCACACTCAAACATGTGCAGGATACTGCTGAATTCTTGGAAGGGTGTCCCTTGCTTTGTGCCTCCATTTGAGAAATTTGCTGGGAAACTGCTGCTGTAATATCTGAATAGAAGTCCATAAAACTTTATACATGTTATAAGTCTGCAGTACGGAAAGTCTATCTATAATTTCCTAACACTTCCTTCTGATTTTTAATTAAAATGTGAGTAAATACTACAGAACAAGAGCAATCACACAACTGTGGTTATAAATAATAATCTTGAAAGTACTTTACAGGAAAAAGGATTATGAGTTAAGAATTACTATATGACAGGGAGCATGAAGTGTTTGCTTTAGAAACAATCGCTATAAAACAAAAACCAACTTTTCACTCTGTAAACAATCAACCATAAAATTTAATTTTAAGAAGTCTAATAAAACATCCTATATTGGAACTGTCTTCCAGTTTTCAGCCTTTCTACAACAAGCACAAATATAAATCATCTCATAATGTATAAATTCTAATAAAAAGATTTATTCCAGAAATGGATTTTAATATTCCAAAATTAATTTTATAAAGGTACACTTTATGGTTATTAATGCTCTGTTTCCACACTCAGTATAGCAGTATTATCATAGTCATAAGTTAAATACAGTGATTTATCACAGTGCCAACTCTGTAATCCATTTTGTCTCACTCTAGTGTCCAACTGTCACACTTACTTTTAAATGCAAAGAGAGAAACTAAAAGGAATGAAGAATTTTTACTAATGTTTGGCATAACACTATCAAGAGTGTTTAAAATTAGAAAGAAGCCTAAGTTTGAAAATTGGCTGAAGTCCCTGATCTTTTCTGTTAAATTTAATTTCCATGAATTGACATATGCAAAGTAACAATTCCAATTTTTTTGACTTATATATATTTTTTTACACTAATGAGCGAATATATATAGGAACAAGTACATATTAAATATCACTTACTTTGGCAACACCAGAATCTGTACAACAAAAATGCAGAAGAATATGAGACAGGCACAAGTCACATAATACTTGAATGCAGGCAAAGTTGTTGCTCGATACTAGAAGAAAATAAAAGCAAATGTTAAAAACACAATTGCCAAACAGGTAAAATACAACCCAAGTGAATTTTCAGCTTAAGGATGCACATATGTAAAGGCAGTTCTTAGCAACAATAAATTTCCTGTTCTTCAGTGACTTCACATCCACTCACACATGGCTAGGGATTATCAGAAATAGTATTAATACTTTTGCTTATTGAAGAACAGTCATGTCAAATGGTTTTGCCTTGTTCCTCCACTGAACTCAATATCCCAAACTCAATATAAAAAGTTTAATTAACAAAAAAAATCCCCTCTCCCACCCCCTCCCCAAAAGAAACCCCATCAAAAAGAAAAAGTTAAAGCATAAGTTAAAATATTTTTAAGAATGGCCAAGCATTCTTCAAAGATTCCAAAATTCTTTGTGATGAATTCCTCAAATCAATTTTCAATTATTGACAAATACTGAATGGGCTGAAACAGTTACAAAATATGCAATATTAATTTAGGCAGGAAACTTCTGAGCACAAAAAGTAGCAAAGTGTAAGCTGTGCTACAGAGCATAGCTAGGAGGCACACTGATATTTACTGAACCTATATTATTACTTCAATTAAAATATTTCATGTCTTTGTTAAAAGGCTTCATATGTCCACTACTAATGTTATGTTACTACGAAACACTTGATATTCTTAGGAGAGAGTCAATTTGATCTGTTTTGTCATGAGAAAAATCTATTTATCTCTAATTAGTCTGTCTAGAGACATGAGAATTAAGCAATGAAATATTTATCAGAGTTGCTCTGCTATTTGAGATAGATATATCTAGGTTGAAACCAATTAAGTACTCAAAGGGAAATGATCTAAGTAGCTATTAAAGTTACTTACTCTATCCTACTTTGATTTTTTTTTCAAAGGATAAAAGTTCAAGATTTAATTACTAAGAAAAAACCCCCAAAGATTATTTTCACAAAGTGCTGGAGATGCAAACTTCAGAAAATGCAAAGTGCATGAGCTGTGCCTTCCAACTGCAAGCACACAGCTGTGTCTCTGTGCTTAATGCCAAGTTCTGCCTATGAAACCAGTGCACCAAAGTTTACATGAATATGTAGAAACTCACTTCTGCAACACAACATCTTTTTTTAATTGTATGACAAATTAAAAGCAATTCTTATCATTTATCTAACTGGATTACAAGGCAGAAATATGTCTTTGCTTGATGGGTACCTTTGCAGCAAGTTCTGCTCTTCCACCTGTCGTGTATGTTTGTAGTGGTCCTGTTCAACAATTTTGAACCTTGAGTTGTTATCAAAATTTCACAGAATTCTAATCTACTTTTAAATTTGTTTCAGTGTTTCACACTTCTCCAGGCATTTCCTAAAGAAGGCAGGCAATTCACCCCTTAGGTTAAACAATTGTTTTGTTTTATTATCTTTCTGTACTTTCAGGTCCCATAGGGCCAGAAAAGCTTCTGTTTAAATCAAAAGCAGATTTCTTACTAAGTTCTTCAAAGCCAAGACTGGACTTGTCAGCCATTAAAGGGTGACGAAAAAAGATATTAAAAAGCTGGATGCAAAAATAACAATTAACTCTTTGCTGTTCCACAGCATTCTACATGAAGATATTGGACTTCTACTGGGAGCATTGACTTGGCCAAATAACTTGATGTCGCCCTCTTCTTCTAAATTCTTCTAAGCCTTCTGATGTTTACATTTTTGCAATGGAGTTTCTCACGCACTTTTATGTAAATAATGATTGTTTTTGCATTCCTTTGTGGAGAAGGAGAAATTTGATGGACTGTTGGTTTGACCAGTGTCGTTGGAGAGGTGGCAATTTCATCCTCCAATCCAGGGTCACGTTTGGAATTCTATATGTATGGAGGTTGAGAAATAAACTTCCTTCTTTTTTTACCTTGGAGGTTCCAGTGTGCATGTCGTTATTTCGTGTCCTATTGTGACAATTTAGCTCCCAAATTTTCTCCCAAGTCATTGTCCAAAGTAAAAATAATGACATATTTCTCTCAAGTTCTCTTTCAGAATTCATTGGTTAGTAACAACCACATTAAAATCTCACGTGCTGCCAGGCACAGCTTTGCTCCAATCAGTGAACCCCCAAACACTAAGGATGAGACCACACCAGGTCTTGCTTCTTCTCTCTTAGGAAGTCTTCAAAACAGGCTCAAAGCGCCTTGAAACCTTTTCCACCCTAATGCACTGCAAGCAACACAAGACTGTGTCAGATGGCCATAACAACTATTCTGCTGAGTTGTGAAAGAATCTGAAAATCCTTTTGGATGCTTTGAACTGAAAGATATCTAGAAAAATAGCAAAGTATATATTCAACCACATGGGACACTGAGGATACGTTCTGGACAGTGTGAGCACAGCATGGCAATACTTCCTCTAGCTCTTCCTCACCAAATTCACCAATTTACACAGCCAGTTGTGGTCCAACCTACCTCTTACTTCCCCAAAGGAAAGCATAGCTGCTCAGCCACCAGCTGCCATCAGCTGCTCATGAGAAAGCAGAAAGAGGCAACTCCCCAGTCCTCCTGCTGAAGCTGTCAGTGAGTAGAAATACACACAAGGTCCACAGGGCCATAAAACAATTAACAGGCCTGACTTATTGAACTCATTGAAAATAACTTACTTCTTTTTCCAGAGTCTTATTATAGAAAAGAAGTGATATCCTTTGAATGTCTTCAGATTTAAGCCACTGCCTAGAAGAGAGAAGGAACATTATCACTGACATAAGAAGAAAGTAGTCCTGTCCCTTTCTATTACTGAAATGCAGCAAAATAAGAAAATAAGTTAGAATTGAGCAAGTTCACATGTTTTGCAGTGTATATGGTGAATTTCACTGACAGTAAAAGTGGAGACAGAAAATCCCCTCTCCTTTTTGCCTTCTACTGCTAAGGTACAGATGAACAATTGTTTTTCTGTTGATCATGCCTAAAGAGAATGGACAGAGAGATTTATATGATGGAACTCAGTGATATTCCACTCATGTCCAAAATATTGTAGTATTTCCAGTGGACAGAAGAGGTCCTGAGACAAAAACAGGCCTTGACAAGGTACCTTTAGGAAGGGCACTGTTATAATATGCAGGAGTGGAGGGTAGGTAAGTTGCACTTCACAAACTCCTGCAGCAAATGAAAATATAACAAACATTATTAAAAGAGGTGGAGGGATTTTGCCTTTGAACTGTTACGGTCTCTTGACCACAGCCCCATAGAGGTAGATTTCGATCTTTTTGCTGATTATAAACCCGTCTTCCCTGCTTTAACATGAGAAATAGCATAAATACTCTCATTGAAATGACAAACCTTTTTTGAACTAAGTGAATCTTGACAAAAGCTTGACATAACTTTTACAAAATGAGATGTTCTAATATGAAAGTCTACATTTATTTTAATAGACACTTGAAATTATATAGAATATTTAAATGTCAAGAGGGTTTGTCTGCTTGTACTTCAAGGGCACAATGCAAATTTGAAAACAAAAAATTAATTAAACAGATTAGTTCTGTGGACATGCAGTACTTCAGCTTGAACAATAGTAGCAGGGACTGAGATTTTTTCCAGCATTTCCAGCAATAATTTTAAATTAGGCTCTAAACTAGTAGTGTAGCTAAAGACTTCAAAATAAAAGGCAATGTCTCAACTGACAGTCTGTAATGCAAATAAGCAGCAGCAGTGAACCACAGTGGAACATATCCTAAATTAAAGTCCTGGAGAACAGGAGTGGACAGAGTGGAGTGTAAGCTATTAGCTTTAATTTGTGAAATGGAAAATATTTGTTTCCTTGCCTGGGAGATTGTCCCTGTTTCTGTGCAACCAGTTGCATTAAAAAAAAGGTCTGTAAACATATTCAGTTCTCAGAATGCTTAATTCAAAAATTTATTTCCCTTTTTGCTCTGCAATGGTTCCCATCTATGTGTGATCACAGTTAGAATTCTAAGAAGAAAGAGAACTGAAAGGCTGGTGTACATAGCATGATTTTGTTTGGGTTCAGCTGTAATGTACTGGAGAAAGCATTCATTTTGCGGAATATTTTTGATAAACTGTGAAAATGAAAGGTTTTTTTTACATTTAGTTACAAAATTAAACAAGAAGTAACCCTCTTCCCCAAATAGTTAACAAATTTCCTGTTTTTTCTTATGGTATCTGACAGGTGGATTGATTTAATTTCCATCAGCACACTGCTAAAAAGTTCTCTCTGCAGATCTACTCCCAAGGGCCCAATTTGGTTACACACTTGATCGCATGTGAAGTCAGGAGTGCCATTTAGAGCACGTGCTGCCTCATACTCCACATTACAGGCTCACGTTTTCAGAAGCTTTTAGTTTTTAAAAGTTCCCAAAAAAAAAACCTGTACCAGTTTTATGTAGCAGATGCGAGAGGTCTGAGACAAGGCAAACAGTACAACACAAATGGAAGTGGAGACTGAGCTCAGAAGAGGGAGCACAAAGTCACACACCTTTGGCACAGACATAAGTGCTAAAAAATTCTGCTTTCAGCCTGACTCCCTGATGAGTCTGGAAATTGCCAAAGTATTTGCAAGTACCTGAGGACATGTCTCTTGGGAAACTAGGTACCAAATTTGGCTTAAATTCTTTTGCAATTCCAGAAACAATACAGACAGACATCTGAATTCTGCCTGTATCCACAGAGGTGTGTGGTTCCATAGGGCTTGTACTGCTTGACAATGTACAGCAAGGAATTATGCACAAAATATAGCAGCACTGTGACTTAAAGGAAAAAAGAGCAAAGAGAGTGTGTCCCTTTAACACAGTAACCTGCTCAGACCAACTGGCTTTACTTTAGCCCCCTCTGTAGGTACAAATTTAGCTAGCAGATGGTCATTCCTCCATCTCATGTCCTACAGGAATTCCCTAAGCATCAAGGCTTGGGATGGCTTAGCTAGGGCTGCCCATCCCCAGCCTGTGCAGAACAGGCACTTGGAGTGCTTTGTTCAAGATACAGGGAAAAGAAACCCATGGAGAAAGTGTGATACAGCCTAATGACTAAGGCACAGAAGCTCTTTGTTCTTCATTCACTCTTGCAATAATATTTTTTAAATTTTCTTCAGTCAGTCATAGACCAATTTGCCATATAATCCAAATGTTACACTTAAAATCATCTAGAAATGACAGTTTTCTCACATGCCTTCTTAAAACTTTTCTGCTTGATTCACAACACTATTTGTTTAGTTTCACAACCACTTGTTCACTCTAGCTAATAATGTTATTTTCATTTTACAGATGAAAAATTGAGGTACAAAAATATGCACAATAATAAAGAAAACAAAAATGTGTCCTAAGTGTAGGAAATATTTTATTTACATTGTTTTGTGTGCTTAGCCTTCCCAGAGTTAAAATATTATTGAATTACTTTGACGTTTGAGGAATCAGCACTTTTCATAACTTATCCCTGGGTATTAATCAATTGAATCATAGCTTTTAAGAGATTCATTCAGCAAATCAATACAGAGCTAGGAAGAGAATCTAGTTTTGGAAGGTGACATTCAGACTTTCTGATATAGAAGATAATTACTTATCTTTCTGCAGTTTCCCATGTCATTGACAAAATGCAATGAAACTTTTTCAGAAAATTTTTTTATCTCCAATTTTCTCTGAATTTTATGTGCTAATTAGATAAGACAGAGATTGTTTAAGATAAAACAACATACAGTAGGGTCACACCAATATTTTAATGCATCTATACATATGCTTTACTTTTCACATCAAAACATCACTTTTGAAATAATTTTATCAGAGCAAGTATACCTAAAGACATGAAAAACCTGACAAAAATTATATAGCTGTTTTAGGCAAGTTTAGTATAATCAAAAGGCTTTGCCTAACACATGACCTACCCTATTTCACTGTGTTCTCTCTATGACATATAAATGTCAACACTTTTCTAATTGCTGAAAAAAAATTCCTAAATCCAAGTACAAATTAATAAGACTAAAAGATGAAAAAAACCCAAATTGTGACATATGAACATTTAATAATTAGGTTGATACTCAGCTGATTAAGGTTCTGAATAACAGAACTGGGTGGGGAAACAATTCATCACAATTATTGTCCACACTTCTGAATGGCAATTCCCTTATTTCATCAGAGAAATATAAGAAGCTTGAACACTTATTTTGGACTGGAATTGATTTCTTTCCAGCCTTATCTTTTCACCAGGAAACAGAAAACATCATACTGCCTCCAGCTCTTCCTAGGACATGGAAAAATACATGGCAGATTGTTTCTCCCAGCAACTCCAACATGGCATCAAGATTAGCCTTCTCTAAGAAACCAACCAACTAACTGAGAGACATTAAACTATGGTGTTAGGGAAAGTTTCTAATCCTGAGGATTGTTTCTGTGACAATTAGGAAGCATCAATTTTCACATCAGAATGATGTGAGAATCATTCTGACTGAGCCAGTCATTTCTTGTGTCTTACTTCTCTGCCCCCAGGTAAGATAAATCTGTAGTGTCACAGCCATGAGTCTACAGACAAACAGTTACAGAGCAAACTCCCTCTGCCAGGAAGATCAAGACAAGTCAATACCTCTGTCACACCATGACTCACAGGCACTGTCTTATCTCATAGAGTAGAAAATCTTACTTTACAGCCTGTCTTCAAAATGTGCAGGGCTTCCTACGCCAGTATTAGTAACACTTTTACTGTTTTCAGACTTGGTGTGCATGTGGGAGCAAAAAATATTAAACACTGCCCTCTATTGCAGCTTTATGTCAAAGTTGGAATGGACAAAGACAACAAAGGATAGAGAATAAAGCCATACTTTTGGGCATTGATTCCATCAATGGCTTGGATCATCCTCTCATTCAGTTCTTCCTCAAATCTTCTTTTCTGTGATTTTGTTCTGAAATGAAAAATGTGGGAAGTTATGTAAAAAATAACAGCTATCATGAACTTGTGAGTTTATTATAAATTTTTAACATTTATACTGCAATAGTAACTATAGGCATCAGGCACAATGACCCTCATAAAAAGCTCTTAAAAAAACATCATAAGCCACAGTCTCACATACAAACACATACACACTCACAAATCTAGAGCTTAGTAGAGCTTAGCTACTAGGGAGCACTTAAATACAAACACAAGAAAATATAAAAACCAAGAGAGCTCAAGAAATTCTGGTCAAAAGAAAGTCTTCCACAGCCTTACGAATTAATGAAAAAGAATGGGAATATGCTCAAATTCATAAAGTATTCCTCTTTCTTGCCTTTTTTTTTTCCTAAAAAACCTTGTCAGAATTGTGTGATGAGCACAATGTATTAGTGCACTGAAGCATAATAGGTATCCCCTACCAAAATCCTGCCAACTCTTCTGTTCTTGGAAGTACTTTACTCTTTTTAATAAGAAAACTGAGCACTGACTGAAATTAATTTCAAGAATACATAATATTACTTTATTTATGAGCCTTGGAAATCATCTGCAATAAAAAAACTTCTTTGCTTTTGATTGGACTCAGCATGAACCTAACAGAGGATCATCACAATGGGTTTATCTTTTCTAACATAAATTGCTGCAATCATCAATCCTTTCAGTAGTTGTGCTTTTCTTGAAAATGACATATTTCAAATACTGACAGGTGACGTCTTTATTTGAAAACTTAAATCCACTGCTAACTTAAAACCAATGTTTTCTAAATCATTAGTCAGATCTGAAATTTGACTTTTTCCTCACCAAAATATTCTTAACTACAAATTGAACCCAGTCAAACATGAATTTTCCTCAACATCAAGTTTTTGAGTTATTTCTCTAAAATGGATAACCTGTTGTAAGTTTCAAATTAATATAAAAATTGTATTAGTGGACCTACAGAAACTTTAAAAAACACAAGTGATTTAATGCTTATTCAATGCTAGTGAATTTAGGTAAGAAAGTTCTTAAAACTCATTTTTCACAGAAATCAATCAAGAAACAACCCAGGAGAAATGCATAGACAGATGAGGAGACATTGTCCAACCACAGTCAATCCTCTTGGCCGGTCCTTATCAACATAAGACTATGGTATAATGCATAAGAGGTAAGACCTTCAAAAACAGAAGCCTACAGTCAGGCTTCAAACCCCACATTTGCATATTCTAATAAAATACTGATTTTCAAAGTGTTTATGATCACTGCAGCTGTATCCTGTGAGAATGATTAACTAGTTTATCTAGAATCCTAGTTACATGTCTGCCTCACCATGGACATTAGACACCAGTAATGTAAGAAATTCCTTCCATTATATGGTTTCAAGACACATTTTTTTGTTCCTTCTGAATCTATTCTGAAGTAGTATTTAGAAACACAAACACAAGAACTGCATTATTTCCAAATGCCACAGTCCAATGGTCTGTCATTGACTGATAGAAAGCCTTTGGACATACTGTTCAAATATAAATGTGCAGCTTTAGAATTAGACTCTTTTTATTAATATCACACATGTTCAGTCAAAACTTCACCTTCTGGAACTTAGCAATATTTTAGACAATTGTATGGTAACCAGAAACAATAACAATTCAAATTTTTAGGAGATTCATTTAAATGACTTTACGGTATTGATGATATCTCCATTTTGCCCTAGTCATCAAGGTACCAAGCAGCACCAGGAAAACTTAAAGCTATTGTGATCTTGCAAACATTTTGTGTAGCTGGGGCATTATAAAAGAGACCACAAAATACCTTTTGAATATCTACTACTGCAAACATACTAAAGGCTTTAAAATAATAAACCACAATACAAATACAAAGCAATTGAACAAATATACAAAATGTTTCTTTTAGTACATATTATTAGCTGTTGTAAGAAAAATTTTTAACAGCCCTTTCCATCTTCCCTTTTCTTACCCCTCTCTGGGCTTCCTCCCAGTTTTCCCTGTATATAATTTTCTTCCCACTGGTAGAGTACCTAGCTTGTAGTAGGTCACCAACATACCAACTCAGAATAAAGCTATTTGTTATCAGGAAGTGAATTTGCAATTCATAAGAAACATGTCTGCCAAATCTATTTCCACAGCCCTTCTTTACGTAAGAGGTATCAGCACTCACATAAAAAAACAGTCTGTGTGAGCAATGGCCCTCAATATTTGAAAAGATACCAATGTATATCTATTTATATGGACTTTCTATGAATAAGTAATTTTTTTAAGATTGATTTACCTTTCTCTGCAACGCTGAAAATGATACTGCCCCATGGGAACATCCTAAAAAACAAATAAACAAAAAAATCCCTATTAATTGCACTAGACTTTAATAATACTAAATTACTTGTAAAACAGTGTTGAAAACAGGGTCAAGTAAGGAGAAAAGTTTCCAGTGTAAATACTTTTAGCATTCAATTAAAATTGTCTAAAAGAAAAAGCCAGCTAGAAGTGAAGATGGAGTGACCTGGAGTAAAACACATCTATCAGTATAAACACAGGATAAATTAATACAACAGTCTGAATCCAAGAGTGCTTTGCTTTACCACAAAGACTTCAATGTCACCACTCTTTGGATGTAGCCCAAACTCTTGCCAGCTTCAGCAAAAACCAATCTTAAGTGGTTTTGAAAAAAACAGACCTGAATGGCCAAATACAGACAATGGCCATCATTTTTTAATTAATAGCAATGGCAGCCATCACAGCCACATTTTTTTTTGTGATCAATAGTGATGGCTGGGTACTTGCTGTAATGAACCTGTCACAATCCACATTCTGATGCACTGTATTCATTAAACAAGAATATGTCTCACCAGTACAGGAACAAAACTGAATGCCAACGTTGAAAACTATTAGAATTTACCTTCATGCATTCTCTTTTAAGAAGCAAAAGATAGTGATATATAGTGTATATTGATACAAGCTGTAGATTGTCAGTATCTTGCTGATAGCAGCACAATAGTGTTAGTAAAATTAAAAATAAATCTGCTCAGTGTAAAAGATGCAACACTGAAATACAGTACTCTAAAACTCAGGCCTTCAAACACAGCTTTTAGGTGCACCTTAAAAAGGTAGATGTTACAGTAAGTATGGATTTGATTCCTGGGATACTCTGAATAAAGTCCACTCACAGGAATTATTCTAATTTCACAGCCTCTGCTTCAGGTTTGGCCATCTTTCAAATGGAGAATGTAGCTGAGCAGCTAATAAATCTCTAGGAATTTCTCCATATTAAAGGATTTCCTTCCAAAATGTGTTGCATTCTGACTTTATGTCCAAAATATATTTCCACAATATAAAGAGCACCCACTGTACATGCTGTGACTTGGTGGGGGGTCTGAGCTCAGAGGGTCAAATTTTGTACTTTTGTAAGTGTGCCAGACTCCTTTGAATTCAGAGATGCACTTACACCCTAATCCAAAACTGGAAAAGCTTCCAGCAAATTCACTGCATTTATCTCCTGCACAACTACATGTATCTTCTTCTAGCAGAAATAACCAGGTATTTAGCAGTGAGCAGCTTCTTCCTTTCAAATATTGCTATATTGTACGAAATGACATAAGTAGGCCCCTACTGTTGTGCTTATCTTGCCGTTTTC
Source organism: Passer domesticus (assembly GCF_036417665.1). NCBI lineage: Eukaryota > Metazoa > Chordata > Aves > Passeriformes > Passeridae > Passer > Passer domesticus. The sequence continues at coordinate 90,502,241 of NC_087474.1, forward strand.
AGTGGTCATGCTGTCCCTGTGGTGCAAGTGTGCAAATGGCTTGGCTGCTCCCCAGGATTCCAGGTACCGGGTCATGCGGACAGAAGCTCTCATTTTGGCTCCATCGAGGGTATGCCGAGGCCGAATGTGGTGCTGAGGGCTTCGCTTCTCTCCCTGGTTGACAGAGGACAAAAGGTGATGTCAGCCTTTGTGCTCACGACCTTTTGAAGCAGCAGTGCGTCATCTGGCACCACAGATCTTCATGATTAGGGACTTATAAATGGAGAGATGCTAAGAACCTGCAATTCTTAATGATATTGCTGGGAAACATCAGAGACTTATTTCTGAAGAGCGGGAAATATTTGCACTGCAAACATGATGTATTTGTAGGCATCAGTAATGGCCCTGATCAATATCTTATTGCAGTTCATTATTCAATAAAGAGATTAGTGGTCCTGCTCAAAACCAAGCATGACTGGCCACAAAATACAAGTACTACTAACCTTAGGATTGATTACAAAGTAAGTCTTAACATTATGCTCTTTCAGATATGGGTCCCTCACATCTCCATCCCCATCTTCCACTTTGTAAGCTCCATTCAAATGTGCCAAGGTGACTGAGGTGATGTGAACACGGCTGAAATTATATTTTAAAAGAAGAACAAAGTCACAAATACTTATAAAAAACATAATTTAAACCTGATCAACCTTTTTTTACTTTCTTTTGGATACACCTTTTATTTGCTGCTTACTTCTTTTGCAGTCCCTCTAATCTAAATTTTAGAAGTTCTAATGGGCATAAATCTGAAGGTTTACATGCAGAAAAAAAAAGCTCCTTAAATCACAGGAAATACTGAGTGCCCCAGTTTTGTTTGTTTGATTATGTTTTGGGTTTTTTTTCTCAAGACAGCACCTAAGAATTAGTTCAGGCATCTCCATGAAAGTTTACAGCTTAAGATGCAGTGACTAGGCATTTATCCATGACTGAAAAATCCATGAGTCCAATGGTTAGCTTAACAAAGCTCTTACCCTGGGACTCCCCCAGCTTCCATGTGATTGGCCAGGGTAACATCATGGGACCACACATCGTACTGCCACTTCTGCAGCCCAATAACACCGCAGAGCACGTTCCCAGAGTGCACTCCTACGCGCATGTTAATGTCCACTCCCGTCGCATCTCTCACTTTCCTGCGGTTCAGAATAAAGCCTCTGTTAATACACATAATAGGCCCTTTGTTTTCCTTTAATTTACCAGTCAAATTATGTGGATAGCACACCCCTGGAAGTGCTCAAGGCCAGGTTGGATGGGGGTCAGTGCAACCTGCTCTAGTGGGAGGTGCCCTTGCCTGTGGCAGGGGAGCTGGACCTAGATGGCCTTTAAGGACCATCCAAATCCAAAACATTCTATCATTCTATGGTTCTATGAAAGTAGCAGTAAGAACAGTAATAACATTTACCTCTTCTTAGCACTGCCTCCATTCTTCTAATGCTATGATTATATATTACCATTCCTACTATCTGTATTTACAACAATTTGTAGAAATATTAATTTTCAAGTCTGTGTCTGAAATTCCTTCTTTTATATTCATCTGAAATTATTTGGGAGGGCTGCAATGAATAGTGGAAATGTTTAGTCTCATGGTAGAACCTAAGGACTGTTTTTGTTCTACAGGCTGCTTTTGGAGGTCTGGAACTACTGCTACACAACCTTCTATCTAAAGACCCCGATGTTTGCATTGGAGACCTTCTCATATCTGCCATATCTGAGAGAGAGGAAGGACAAAAACCACAGCACCTCAGGATATTCCACAGGCTGGGTCTTGTACACTCTTTGGGGATATCGGCTCAGTGCCATTCAGGCTGTGGAGAACGTAGGTTCAACAACCTTCCACCTGCTTAGTGAATGCTGCACCCTCTAGAACATTATACAGTGAATGAAAGGCTACCCTCACTGTCCAGACCACATCTAAACCTTTGACCTTTCCAGTCACAGAGTTAAGTATCTGTTTACCCCATTGCAAATCTCAGAAGAGCCCTACACATAAGCTAGGCAATTATCTTTGCAGAAGCAGTTCTTCTGAATCATTGGTGGGTGACTGAGGTCAAACAACCAGAACATTTCCAGACATATGTACCCAACATGGGTACCTAACCACATTTGTAAAGAGTAATAAAACTAATTCAGTGTCACCATGATATTTTTATGAAAAATACTTTTGCCAGGATTTTCTCCTGAGAAGCTGAGGAGCCTCAGGAAAGAAATGTAAACAAGAACTATCTGCTGCTGTGGAATGCAACAGGTGCATCTGTGATTGGCGCATGTTGGTTGTTTCTAATTAATGGCCAATCACAGTCAGCTGGCTTGGACTCTCTGCTAGCCACGAGCTTTTCTTATCATTCTTTTCTTTTCCCTTCCAGCCTTCTGATGGATCCTTTCTCTCTATTCTTTTTAGTATAGTTTTAGTATAGCATTTTAACATAATATAATATCATCGTATAATAAATAAGCCTTCTGAAACATGGAGTCAAGATTCTCATCTCTTCCTTTGTCCTGGGACACTGGAACACAACCATAATTCAGATATCTACAGGCTTAGACAGCTCTAAGAAATGAGAAGATTATAACTTAACCAGATTTATGTAATTAAACCCCAACTGATGTGGACCCAAACCTAGCCAGTAATAAGTAACATGCACACACTCTTGGTGAAAGCTGGGGTGTTAATGGAAGAAACAACTACAGAATAAGGAAACCAAATGGCTTCTGTATACAAATTGGGTGCACAATTCTAGCAATATCTTCAATCTCAGTGATAAGAATCATCAGCTCTGTACTTTCTGAATTATTAAATTAATGTGACAGTTTTCTCTTTTTTTTTTTTTTTTGAAAGAGAACATAGAACGCAAGAGGCCTAATTTGATATGGTAAACCCTGCATTTAAGCAGTAATACTCAAGTGGGTTTTTTTCCTGGGAAACAAAAACAACAGGACCATGACTGAAAGTATTTTAATTCTATCTGTCTCTCTCAAGTGTTTACTGGTATTTCTTTTCACATTGCCATTTTACACTGCTCTTGTGTAGCTGACACACTTGAAAATGAACTGCCTGTAAATGGTCTTTGTAAGCAGTTTGCAAATCACAAACACCACTTTGCTCTGCAAGGTATATGACACAAGCCTAGCACATTGGAAAAAAGTGTTTTAAAATAGTGGGCAAAATGGAAGTGGAACATTTATCCTCTAGGAGTGCTTGTCAAAAGACTGCCCTTCCATATTCTGCAGAATAAAGCAAAAGCAAGCGGAATAAAGCCTGCTTTATAATAAGCTCACAGGATTTAAGCAGGGGAGCAAACAGAATTGTACCAGAACTGAATCTCTTTTTCTGTCTCACAAATTAAAGAAACCACAGGAGACATTAAATTAGCAGTGTAACTCTAGACCAAATTAGGGTTTACCACTTCTCTCCTGATCTTCTTGAACAACTGCTATGACAATGCAGGCACTGAATGCATTCAAGAATGAAGACTATCACATCCCCAGAGGATGTCTGCATTACCTACAGAAGCATATTTAAAACTTCCCACCTTTATTTCATTTTGTGCTCCCCCTATCTCTCTGGTTTTCTTCAGCACAACACAGTCTGTGTGCCCAGCCTGGTTGGGCAGTCAAAATAATCATCAAGATTGTATTTCTCCTATTGCAATGTGAAATGTGAGTTTGAAAGCATTCTGCATTTTTCAGAGGTGTGGTTAGATTGCAAGTAATTGTAGCAACTTCATACAAGCAAGAGTTCACGTCATTAGGATAGCATCTATATGCTTTACCTGAACTTTATTCATCTGTAATTCTGAACCAAGGTATCTAAGACTCACCTAGCCCCTTCTTACACACTTTAACACATTGAGTGAGCCTTAGTCATTTAATTCCCTGCAAATTGCCAGCTTTAACAGCATAGTTTCATTTTGGATCATACCTGCAGGAATGAAAGCATACCTAAAAGAATTCTTATATTTTGTATCTAGCATTCAAAATGGTATAACCATCTTATATCAAACAGTTTCTTTCACTTGCCTCTGAAATGGAATTTGTTTCATGCTACCAAATCAAAGGAAGCCTTTGAGAATGTTTGACTGAGAAACATGCAAATAAGGAAGTCAGCAGACAGACAAGGAGGTGGAGTTTGAGCTGAATGGAAACAACACATATATTCACACACAAAAATATTTTGCCTCAACAGATAAGCTCTGTCCTTAAAGCACCCAGTTAAGGTGGCCAGCTCTCAGCATCACAGGCAGCACTGGCATTTATGGCTTGATAAAGTGAGCATCCCACTCCTGGGCAAGCAGGCTGCAGACTATAAGAAACACTGGATTTGTTCCAACATAGAGCAGAGAAGCAAAGCACTTAATCAATGGGACTACAATCAATGTTTAAATGGGAACAATCCATAGCATAGGAAAGCTGAATTGCTCAAAATGGAGCTACACAACATTAGGTAAGAAGACTGAATAAGACTTTGTAGTGCAGATCACCTGGCAATTTGGCAGAATTCTTCGCTTTTTGCTTCAAAGAGAACTGGAACTGAAACCATATTCAGGTGGTAAAATCTATATAGAACTGCTAATATAAACAGCAAACTACTTTATTTCAGTAGCTTACACACCGAGGGGGCAGTTTGCACCTCAGTGACTGAATATAACAATAATTTCTATCTGACAAAAAAGATATTTCAGATAGGGCAAGTCAAACATATTGAGTGACTTGCTCTATCTGAAATAGCAAGAGTATTACTACTCCTCATTTTACAAGGCACAGAAGTATGTCAGGAGATGCTTCTATACAAAGATGCAGCAATCACACAACAAAATATGGAGCTGGTTAATAATCAGCAATTTTCATTCACCTGCAGGCTGTGACACTTGACATAATGGTTTGAAAGGATTTGAAAACACAGGGTACAGATTCCTCACTCCTTGTGTAAACAGGCTGTGGTAATCAGGCATCTGTCTAGGGGAGCACCATGGTTTCTGACTACAGCAATAAAGTCAGATCAGAATATGCTTTACAACTAACATATAATTTTCTAGTCTATAAGGCTGCTCTTACCAAGAACCTGATTGCACAGCATTAACAATGAACATACTTGATAGCAGCCTGAGCATAAAGTTATTTCAGAGAAGATTGGAAGTTCTGAAGTGTGAGGAACTGACAGATTGCTCTCTGAGCTCAAGTAAAACACTGCATTATGATGTGTGATATACTTAGGTGCTTTGTGAAGGGCGCTTTATGGCTCAAGTTTAGTGTTGTTTTTCCACCACCCTGTAGCTTCCTATATTTTTGCCTCTTAAGCAACAAAGCAACAGGTTGACCAGAAACTCTATGCAAATACTTTTAACTCACTTTTCTCATACATCACAGAGATGTTTTAGAATGCAAACCAGAAAGCTCTCATTTTCACTCAAAGGCTGGGGAAAAAATCCCAACATTTTTAAGCCAACCAACAAGGAGGGCCACAACTTTGGGACTGATGCCCTTTTACCAAGTGCTCTACAGAAGGCATGGTAGCTTTACTTCCTAGTATGCTAAAAAAGGAAATGGCTTAATTGTGATACTAAGGGAAAAAGAGAAAGCATCCAGTGAAAGCAACTGAAATGCAACCAAGTCTGTAGACTTTTATCTTGCTTGGCAAGGAGAAATTCTCCCAAGTACCATTTAAAAATTATTTGGACACTGTAAGTTACAACCATTTTTGGATGAAGAAACAACATTTTAGAGAATGCAGCAAGCTGATTCCTGTGCTGAGGTTAGTTATACAAAGATTGCTAAAGCAAGGAGATCAAAATACTAGTTTCCAAAAATACTACACCTTTTCCATGAACACATAAAAGGGAAAAGAACCAAATTTGCTTTAGTCAGCCTATCCATACAGTAAATACCTGGATTGAGTTAGAAGACCAGATTACTAAAATCCAAATTCCTCTTGTGACTACAATTACACACATTTAAGGATTAGAGGAATAATTTTGTATGGCTACTTCATTAGTCATTAAGATCAACACAGTTCAACAATTCAATAATTATCCATTTCATGATGAGGAGCACACCACACATATACCTCACAAGGATAGGCCAATTTCTCACTTTGCTAAATGGACAGTGGTTAATATCATCTAGACAAAACATAAAAATAGGAAATTAAACTTATAGAAGACCATACCAAGTTTTAAAATCAAAGTCCAGCTTATTAGAAAAAATAAATCACACAGAAGACTCCCAAATATCCAGACCTCCACATGATACACATTTTTGCCACCTATATATACTATAATTCTAGTGAAAGACTGGTTTTAAAGGTTTTTTTTAAAAAAAGCTTAGTACTTACTTAATGGCTTCACACATGTCCAGTCCCATTTTCACACAATTCTTGGCATGATTTTGAAGCGATATAGGTAGTCCAGAAACACAGTAATAGCAGTCACCTAAGATCTTAATTCTCATACATTCATTTTCCTGGAGGAAAAAAAGCAAGGTGAGACAGTGACTTTCAATTTGAAGTACATAAATGAAGGGTTACTGTTACAAAGATTGACTTAAATGACATTAGCAAAGTCCTTCTACTAAAGCTTGTTTCAGTAGAGAAGGGCTTGCTACAGCAGACACACTGAGAGAATTTTGTATGGTTGATCCCTCCACCAGTTACAGTCCTTAATGGGCAAAAGCAGGAAGCAGTTTCACTGCAAAACATGTTCACATCTGAGAATAAAGAACTGAGCTAAACTATCATGTTCTCAATCAAAATAAAGCCCTTTTGTTTGAAATATGAAATCAAAAGACACGGTCTTCCATATTTACATCTATGAAGATATATTACGGAATGCTTCCAGAAGCTAGCAATCATAATAGCATTGCTATATTTTGTACTCTAAGACCATGTAAAGATTTTTATTTTCTTAAAACTAAAATTTAATTTCAATTTAATTTAATTTTTAAAATACTTGACAATAATTTTTCAACAAATAAAAACACGGGAAATTTTTATCTATTCTGAGGTTTCTGATTTTACTTTCATACATGAAGTTTGATTTAATTTTTATGAAAAAGACACCTAAATAAGCAGAAGAAAAATTCTGATTTTATTTGATTCTTTCCTTCAGTAATAAAGAGGCTGTGGTCAGTAATTAAAATTGATTCGATCAATACTGTGTCTCTTCTCCTTTAGTCTCATAAATGCTTTTTCTGAGACCAGAAAACTGACTAACACTTTTCTATCTTGAGTTTCTTAATCCTTGATAATGCAAAAAATCTATTTAAAGAAGTGTTCATCTGTCATTAAGCCTTGCTGGGCTCCATGAGCTGTCTCTATTGGTCCCATTAGAGAGCTATCATGGGTTTCACAGACTGGCACTGGCAGAAATGCACTGTTGCACTCAGACCAGAGCCAAATCGTTTTCTTCACACATTTCAAATCCAATCTTCCTGCCAAAGTTTCAGAAATGGTGCATGAAGACCCCAAGAGGAAAAAGGAAAAAAAATATGAATTTAAAGATTACTTTCTTATCCAAATTAACAGCAGCAGCCCACAGCAACCCACCTTGGCAATCTGATCAAACTTGCCAAAGAGCTCATTTAACATGTGCACCAGCTCCCCTGGCGAGCAGTCACTGGCCAGGCGAGTGAATCCCACGATATCAGCGTACAAGATGCTGCAACAGAAAGGACAGACTCTTGGTCACAGCTTCCTTCTTTCTGCAGCACTCAGATCCAGCACCCAACAGCAAAACCGGAAAGCAAGTGCCCTGGACTTCACAGGGATATGCCCACACCCAAAACAGCCACTACTAAATGTACAGCAATAAATACAACTACATCTACAGGTAAACGTATATTTGCCTTTATGGGTGTTGTGCTCATAGGTAATATATACCTATATGTACCTTTATAGGTATTACCTCCTCAGGTATAACATTTATAGGTATACCTAAATTAATAGGTATTTATATCTATACCTCTATCTGTTACGGGATTCAAAAAACAGAAATATTTTTTTAAAGTCACAAATCATCAGTACAATAATAGCAATAAAATAGTTTCAAAAAGTATTTGTGTTCACAAGAGAACATGAGCTTCCTCAAAAGTCCTGCAACATTTTTAATAAATCACTTTCTAAGAATGTAATTCAAACTAACTTGTCCAATAAAATAAAAAAACTCCAACAAAACAAACAAACAAAAAAGGAAAAAGACAGGGAAAACAACCTTGTTAAGAAGAAAGAATGTTTGAAATAAAATTGATTTCTTTTTCCAGCTACTAGAAATTTTTAAATAATAAATAATTAGAACTGTCAGCAGAATATTTTATCTCAGGTACTGTGTAAAATACATATATGATACAGCTGCCTCTGCTTACGTGATACAAATCCTGAGAAAATGTTCCAGTCAAGAAATTTGCAAAATCTGAATCATACCACTGACATGGACTACAATTTTGACTAGCATACACAGAGGCAGGATTTGGTACTGCAATCTGAAAAATGAGGACATTATGAAAAAAAGCCTATTATTGTGTGGCTTTTTCTCAACAACTCCTTTGTATTAACACCTTTGTGGCTCTTCTGGAATTCAGCATTCAATCAAATTAAGGGATGCTACATATTAAGTTGCTGAAAAGTATATTTTAAAAAATGTTTTCTTAATTTCTCCCTTAACCCTTTCTTTCAATTTTTTTTCTGAATGTTGTTGATACATTTTATTACAGTACAATACCTTACATTGGTGTGCCTTTTGACATACAGATTGTGGAAGTTGTTGGTGTTTTCCAGCTGGCCTGCCTTTGGACCTTGTAACCTCTGAATGATCTCTGCTTTCATTTCCATGGCAATGTGAGCAGGCAGTAAAGAAAGTAGAAGACGCTCCTAAAATTTAAAATGAAATCCACAGTTTCTTTAAGGAGAATAAATTTAGCATGGCATCAACACTGTGCAAGAGACACCCTATTGTCAATACCACAGAACATTTTGATGAGCCTTGCACTCAGGCCTGGTACAAGCTCCAAAGTTAATCAGTACCTTGAGGAGTGTGACAGAGACAAACACACATTTCCAAGTAATACCTGCCTTCTTCAAGGTTTTGTGTATATTAGAAAAAGCTTAAGCTAAACTTAACATTTGATGAAGTTATCTACAGGAATCCAGTCAATATCTGAGTAGGATGCAGCAAAAGAAACAAGAGTCACCAGGGCAGTCCAGAGGACTTTCATGGAAATGCAGTCTGATTCAAGCAGGAATAAGCTACATCTTTTTTTTTTTTTTTTTTTTTTTTTTTTTTTCTGTCATGCATTTAAAATGCTCTGCCATAATTTTAGCAGTTAGACTGAAAATAAAATGCAGACACAGAATGTGCTGAAAATGTTGAACTTTTGCAAAGCATTTTGATAGGTACTCTTTCCTTTAATATGGCATTTGACAATTTCTTTTCTAATTAACCGAAAAGCATACAGAATACTAAAAACCCTACATATTTTTTCTCATAATTTGGCATTAGGGTTTTCCTCTTCATTTGATATTATGTTCTTCCTCTTCTGAAGTTCCCTGACATGTCCATTTTGCCCATTTCACCTGTGACAGCTTTAGACTGATTTCCTACTTCTCTGGAAACCAGGTCAACAAGAACTCTGCAAAAAAAAAAAAAAAAAAATCCTTCTTGCTTTATCATATTCCATCTCGAAACGGAACAAGAATTTCCCATTTTCTCATAGGCAGACAGGAGAGACTCCTTCTGGCTAAGGATAAAAACCGGAAGCCTGAACCACTGAAGAGGGGGGAGGCATCTGAAAAAGCCCCTGACAGAGTCAGAAAGAGAAACAACTACAGCAGAAAAGATGCTGACCTCAAAATATGCATGATTCTCAGGTGTTACTCAGGATGATGCACGCTCTTTGGTTCACAAGAGTATTTTTGCAGACTTTGCAGTCCTGTTCATGAAGGTACCAGAAGAAGTGCAACCATTAATCCAATCCTCTGCCTGAGATAATTACTCCTGTTCAGGTCTGATGACCTTGAGTAGAGCAAGGCAATAACGGGACTATAGACTCTTCTAATATTTGCAGCAGCCTTGGCTATCTATCTCTGTCAAGTATAGTGACAAATTCACATTCCTCACAGCATTTGTGCATTTGTAAGCACAGCATTCAATTACATGAGGCCCTGAAACTGATCCTGCACATATTTGGCAAAAAACTTCTATTGCAGTGAATCAAGACAGAATCTTGCTTTTCTGCTAATTAATATTGAACTAATAATTTATTTCTTAAATGCAAGATTAATTTAGTATGTTTAGGCATTTTAGCAAGTTCACATCCAAGAGACCAGTGTATTTTCATTGCTTTTGTTCAGGTGTAGTGTTTCACTTCCACTCCTCCTTGGTGGAGGTATTTGCTAACTTGTAAATAATATCTGTACAACCAATCAATTTTTTTTCCAAAATGAAAACTTACTCTTCCAGGTTGCTTTTTATCTAACAGTACAGGATTGTTCAGACTTGTTAACAAATGTAATTACGCAGTTAATGAAGAGGTGTAGCTCTTAGCAACAATTTTACATCTCTATACTCCTTTTATACTATGGACAGTAAATGCAAGCTGGTTCACTATCTTCCTTTGACTGATTCCAGACACACAGTGATGCAGACACTCAATGTCCAAGTTACTCCTCACATCTTTGAAACTCAGAAAAGCTGGTAAAAGTTCACAAAGCAACAAATGTTTTCAAGGAAGCAAGAAAAAAAAAAAGAGAAAAAGTTTTCATAGAAAGCAGCATAAAGTCAACTACAAGCTAAAGAATCATACAAGGAAGATGGAATATTTCCCCTCTTTTTCTCTTCAGGCCAGCCCACTATTCCATTCTGCTTAAACATCCTGATGAAGCTTTTCACCACACCAGAATTCCCTCCAAGGAATGTTTCCCTTCCTCCATTTTCACTATACAAAAGAGAAGGTTGCAACCAGAGGTTGCTTTGGAGAACTGCAATTGGTAAAGCACACTGCAGAACTCCTTGCCGTACCCAGGTGCACACACAGCCCTCAGCCACCCTCTCCATCCTGCAGGCTGCAAGCATTCACACTTCAGTCCTGACGTTATCCCTTGTGTCATAATGTGGATTGTTCATTTTCATTTCTTTCACTAAAAGACAGCTGAAAGAAGGTGAATCTCAACTACTTATGAACACTGTGGCTGGGCTGGTCAGCTACAGATCCTAAGAAATGCAAAGCACACAAGAACAACTCTTCCTTCCTGTTTTGTCACTGCTGTTGGCTCAAAAGAGCATAGTGGAAGGATCAAAACCACTTACTGATCAGCTTGTAGTGCACGATGTTCTGCACTGAAACTCCTGCAGACTGGAACAATGCAAGGAACAGCACAAATCAAGACTGCTTCTTATGCTGGCTTTATATTTGGTAATACATTCCATTCTGTACTATTCTCTCAAAGGGACAGAAAATCTACACATCAAAAACTAGTTGAACTGAGATACAAGACACTGACTTTTAGACAAAAATCTTCTTTATTTGTAATAGATAGAGAAGCCACTCTCAAAGCTACAGTCTGTAAGAAAAAAGCTGAAATAATTCTGAATGCAGGTCAAGAGGTACCATTTAAAAGTCTTCGGACTGAAAATAAGAATACTTGCTTCTGGTGAAAGAGATACTGCTGTGCTATGACAATAATGAAAATCTCCTTGCAAATGTCCTCCCCTAGAATATCAACAACATGACCTTAACAACTTATACAGGGGATTTATGCACACAAGACTGTTTCCTGACTTATTCCCTGGGACTATGTTTTCCTCTCAACCATTCAGGTCACTTCCAGCTGATATCTCTTAAATCCTAGGACTAAAAGATGCAGACAACTATCTATGCTGAATACAACATTAAAGTGCCTTTCAATACTATAGGTTAAGTACTTCTCTCCTCTCCACCTGGACCCCTCTAGAAGGATAGCAAGAAAGCATCCTCCCTGGGCTCTCCAGCTGAAGATTTTCTGCGGCATACGTCAAACTGTTATTTGAGTTCCTGTTCTCTCAATCTCTCACATCCAAGTTGATGTCTTTGTCATAATTTTCCCTGAAACATACAGATGACTTTAGCAGTGATTCTTAGTTACACCTCACTCTTCTGAAGCTTGATAGACTCTGGTTGCTTTCTTAGCTAGAATAAGTTGGCACAGCTCAGTTAAAGAACATTGTGCTGTTTTCTGCAAGGAGGCAGTTGCACGTGAGTATCTTGCAAAACATCATGCTGCTGCTCTGGAGCAAACAAGCACAATATCCCCAAACACTTGGTACAGGTTATTTTCAAGAGTAAATGTTTTACAAATCAAACTCTTCTTGGCCTGAGGCAATAATGCTTTATTTATTTGCTCATTCATGTTTTGTTATGCAAACTAACAATACTGATTCAGTCATTTGTACAAGATTACACCATGATCAACGCTTTACTGAGCATAAATGTAAGAATTTATAGATTTAAAGGCCACATATTCTTTCACCTAGACTGATCTCTTAAATAATACATCTAACAGAATGTCACTAAGGAAAAACAAAGGTAGTCTGATAGGACTCACCCTGTTGAAATCAACTTTGTGCCTTGCTATCAATGGAGAGAAACTGTCCTTCAAGGCAATTCACATAATCTAATACTCAAATTCTGAGGTAGCAATTCTCTCTCTCTCTGTTGTCTTGGGAGGGAACTGCAGGTCCAAATTTTGGTCTTACTGGAAGAAATGCCCATCTTTGTTGTTTTTTCTGATAATCAACAAATCTGCAGAAAAACTATGTATTTATAGATCAGTAAAGGACTATAGGGATATTTTTGTCCCTATAATCACATATAGAGATATTTTTGTCCCTTTCAATGTTATTTAGGGCACTGAATATTGAATTCTGCTTTTCTGTGGGTTGGATTTTGTTTTCAGATTCCTGTAGCATATATCTAATCATCTCTTTAGTGAGTCTGACAAACCAGGTCAGTAAGTCAGTAGTAAGAGCTCGAGAAGCAATTAGCCTATGCATGCATCCTGCTTCAGTACAAAGTTTAGAAATGAACACAAATAACATCAAATTTTAAGCTGCCCTTGAAATGTATAAAGAAATAACCTACAAGAAATGAATTTTCTGATTCCTGATCACAAAATGATGGAACAGTCAAGAGCTGACAGAAATGGTGATCCAGAGGGTATTTGTCAAAGTACTGTACTGTTAACCCAGACCTCATGATCATCCTCTAAAATACACCTACAAGAATACAGAGTTGTAAAGTGTTTTTTCTTAAAGCTGAGACATGAGAAGATTCCTAAAAATTATGTGCTATTATCTCCTTAAATTTAGCCAATGTTAGTAACCTCCATCAACCTCATTACTTTGGCTGAAGCCAATAAATTGAACTTAGTTATACATAACAAGAAAGGTATTCAGTCTTGACTACAGAGTCATCAAGAGATGGAGGACTCACCAACTTCTAGTGGCCAATCAGCTGAACTGCTAAAAACTGTTAAAAATGTGTTCTGTATTTCTTACTTTGAAGCCTTGGCCCTGTTATATCTTTATCAGCTCAAGATTAATGTCCCTACTCTTATTCCTGTAAACACATATAACTGTCTTTTTGATTAGGTAAACAGACTTAGGTGTAAAAATCTCCATCTCCTAAGTACTTTCTACATTGTCTTCTCAAAACCCTCAAAAACCTTCAAGCATTTTTAAGGGTTTCTTGACACAAATCCTAACATTTTGCTCCAGCAAACAAAGACATGCATACATTTATTTCCCTCAGTATGTCCATGACTTACTCTGTTCAACCTTCTGCTCTAACATTCCCAGAGTTCCCTGTCTGCTGTTCCATGTTGCCTATTTTCTCCAAAATATTGTACCAAGTTGCAGCCTTACAATATCCTAGCTATGGCCCACACCCTTTTAGAATTATGTCTCTTCAGAAGGTTACAAAAATCTCTCTTGATTAATATTGTTTATAAAGTATTCAATATTATCATATTTATTATCAGACCAGTATTTACATTTTCTGCAAAAATTATTGCCTGTGAATGTCTTCACATACCTCCAAGATCATTAATAAAAATACATAACAGCATAAACAATGAGTGAGATTCTTGCAGAACATAACTCACATGCCAGTTCGTGGAACATCTCCAGTGATAACTTCCAGTTACTCCACTCAAAATCTATTAGACTGTGCTCTCGTGCTGGGAAGTGTCAGTAAGTTTATGCTGAGCATCACTGCATCAAATATCTTACTGAAAACTGTTGATTATGGGAAGTTACTTAACCCAAACCTGTACCCATTAAATACTAAAAAACCATTTTCATATTATTTGATTTCCTACCAAACTGTTGAGTACATCACTATTTCTTTACAAATACAATCCCATCACAGCAGCACCTTTTATTTCATACTGTTTGTTTATACTTTTTCTATCTAGTGGCAGCCCCTTCCCTTGGTTATAATGTTTTTTTTTCCTGGAAAACTTCCAAAACACTTTTATTGGCTTGGACAAAACCAGACAAGGATCAAGGATTTTTCATGACATCTAGAAATCTCCTACACATGTCACATCTCTTGTCATTTTGAACTCTTTTTTATATATCTAAGTGCTGCTTTTGCTTGTGGCTAGTACAGATTTTATGACACAGATAACATCTTTCCTGATGGCAGAACTATGAACTCTCATCTGTTCTCATCTGTTCTCCTAAATGCCACACCCCACACACACACGGCTAACAACATTCATTTCTGATTTTTTTTTCTCCTTGGAAAATGAGTTTTGACCCAAGCACAGTACCATAAAGCTTTTTGTTTTCAGGACCCTTTTGGTGAAATTTCAGGTATGCAATGCCAGGAGCTACAATATCAACACCAGAAAATCAACACACATGCAAGTGGAATGAAAGCACCATCCTCTCATTCCTCACTAGTTCCCCAGGCATGAAATGCAAATGCACTCATGAAATTATTTTGCAAAAGACAAGCTGTAGTTGTCCAGGAGCTGTTCCCATGAGAATGGGAGGAACCCCAAGTGGGAGCTGCCAGTTTTCAGGCCCAAGGTGGCTGTCACAAGCTCAGATGGCGATGAGCTGTGTCCACCCGGGTGCTGGGACTGCACCAGGGCCAGGATGAGGCCCAGGTTGGTGCCAGACAGGGATCTGCTCTCACAGTGCTGCCTGGGAAGAGGCTCTGCCCTCCGCACTCAGTCCCTGAGCTCCAGCCATGCCTCCAGAAAGGGGACAGTTGTCTTCAAATCATGATGCAATTGCCAAATGTCAATGGTGTGACTTGGTCACTTCACAAGAGCAGCAAAGGCAATGCAGGCTGTCAGTTTAAGGCAAGGGTTTGCAGGCTAAATACACATTTAGCACCCTCAGCACTGTGCACCCTCAGTGTGCCCAGCTCATCTGCTGCAGAGCAGCTCTGGGAATGCAGAGTTGCCATCTCACCAGTCTCCTCCACATCCAAAAAATACTAAAGTTATGCAAAAGCACCACCACTGTTTCAATGTAGGGGACTGAAAGCTCATTTAAATTCACAGGCTCACCATGTACTTGGCAAAGACGAATTCCTTCACAGAACCTAGGGGATGTTTAATGTTTATGCACAGATTACAGTTTGCATATGCAGCCTGTTTAGGACTAATTTTGCAAACGATGTTCACTACACCTCCAGAAAGCGTGCCTATCCTGGGGCTGTTCAAGTAACGAGTCACCAAACAGCACAACAATAGAGTAAAAGAGAACACACCAACATACACAGCCAGACCTGCCTAATTAACTGACAGAATTTCAAGGTTTGTTTCTCCTGATCCTGTTGATTCTTGCTCTAAGTTTTATATAGTTCAAGAACTGATGAACAGACAGAAGCAGCATTTTGCAAAGAATCAGTTTGAGTGCAACATGTTTATTACTATATCAGTCTTTAATAAAGGTGAAGTATTTTAGTGCTGGCAGTTGCTCAATACCATTCTTTTAAAAAATAAACTATTTAACTCTGGTACAACTCCATATTTTGATGACAAGAATTTTGTTACTTTTTTCTTTTTTCAATAGAAATGAAGAAAAGCAAACTCATCTCTCTTTTTACATATTTTCCTACTTCCAAACCATCTACAAGTCATGTCAGGGAAGATATCCAAGAGTACTGCTTGAAAGGTATCTACACAGCCCTTTTTCAAAGACCAAAGTTTCCTGTTCATCTGCCCAGTTTAGAGCCAAACCTTGTGGTTAAAAGCATCAAAGCCAAAGCAAAACCAAAAGCATTTCTAAGGCACAGCACTGCCTTTAAGTCAGAAGATCACATCTGAAGCACATTGACAGCATCCCTCCTCCACAGCCTTCTGGATAGCATGAAACTGATAGATTTTACCTTTGTCATTGCCTCTGGTATTTTAGCCATCTGCTTACAGATTGCCAAGTAAACATGCAAGAATGGATTTCTTTCTGTATTTCACTGGCGATTTGTTAATATTTTACTGGATAGTCTTCAGATAGCATACATTGGAGTGACCAAATGTTACTCACCACACAAAATAAAGATCAAAATCTAGATTTTTAAGAATAAAGATTCTTATCAGGCACCTAGCTGCACTTGTCAGGAGCTCAAAAACACTTCAAAGTGGGTCAGACAGAGCAGTGAGAAGCAGGGCCACACAGCAACAGAAATAAATCAAAACAGTCAATCTCTGTATTAGATTAGTCAAGAGTAGAAGTAGTTAAACATAGTTTCGGCCCATACAACAGCCAGTTTAAATAGAGATAAAAGTTTATTCAAGTAGAAATAAGAGATAATTTCACCCATAAATTAATGAAAAGTGAACCTACAGTAAGGAGCTATGCTACTTCTTGTGAAACAGTGATGATAAATTTTAATGTTGTGAGCTGTATATTTTAACACCTCTTTTCTGAGCACCACTATTTATTCAACAGCTCACTTCCTAGCCTTGAAGACAGAGGAGGCTGACTCACACTAGGTGGAAATCAAAGAACAGGCAGATGTCTGGAGGGTGTATGCTGTTACTGCATTCACAAAGCAGACCTCTTATTTCCTTACAATGGTCTAAATAAAAGGTAACAAGAATGGTTTGCATTATATTTCCATCTCAGGATTGACAGTTTCTTGTAGAAATCTCCCAACTGCTCTTTAATGATTATATTCACCAGCTACTAAAGAGAGAAAGTTTTCAATGAAAAACTTTACTTCCCCTGAAAAAAAAACCCCAATATAAACAGAGTTTTGAAAACCAATTCTCTTTATTTTGAAGAATCTGATCGGGGAAAAAAGCAACAACTTACTGTATGGTAGATACATGCTAAACTAGTAATTAACACTGATTAGCAGACCTAACTACAAAACAAAATTTAGCATAAATCATAGCAAGGGTTAAAGCTTTCAGAATTAGCCTGGTTTTGTTTTCTAAATATTTTCTAAATTTTAGTGTAACAAGGCATTTTATTTTCTGAACATTTTCCACGTTACTGTGTGTACAATTTTGGGAATGTTTTCTATGGCATGTTCCAGAGGTATTTACACATGTAAGTTTGCAGACAGGAATTCAGACTTAATCACAGAGACAGGAATGGTAACTACCAGACCTTGAAGTGCCTTGTCACCTAGCAAAATCCTGTCCTCCTGGGACAGTAAGTCTGTGTGTGCAGTGCATTGAGAAAATTGGAATCCTAAAAATGCAACTGAGAAAAAATTAGATCTGCAGAAGGAAGCCTTATTAAGTAGAAAATGCCCAAAAGAGGGTGCTGTTTATGATTCTGTAGAAAGAGCCACCAGGTCATTAGCTCCAGGCTGGAAGGAGGCACCTTAGTGTGCTTGGAACTCTGTTGTGGCCAAAACAGTCTGCAGTCAGGTAATTTTAATAGAATTAATTTACTATAAACAAAAACAAACCTCTCACTGCTGACTGCAGTTAAAAAAAAAAAGGCACCAAAAAACCCCCTCAAAAAAAGGGAAGATAAACACCGAGATAGACGCTTACACAACCATCTGTCCTCTGCATTTCCTGGCCTCAGTTTTCCCTCTCTTTGCTCTGTCCATCAAAATTCCTGTGCTGAGGTGGCAGGCAGGGTAGGAGGCTGAGATAGCAATGTGTGATAGTTTCTTTCTCTCACTGTCTCTTAACCACTTGGGCTGCTCCATGATTAAAGGCCTCTGCTGCCCTTGTCCTCCACATCTCTGATCCAGCCTCTAACACTGATGGCCTGCAGTGTCCTCTGGACAGTCAGCGGATTGACCATGTGCCACAACCCCTGAGTGGTGGGATTAGGATGGGGGTACCTTGTATGAGAGACCTCTAAACAGATCAGCTTGTCTCCAGCCTCCTTAAGTTGCCCGTTTCCTTCCGAACTGCGTTTGGGCAGGGGCACCTTTGGTCCCTGGTCAGATAACTTTTTAATGCCCAATGGCTAAGATTTTCTAGACAAAGCAGGCTTTTTCCGTGACTGTTTTGTGTACCCCACAGTAGGCTGGAGGCAGCTTTGGCAGACATGAAGTGACTCACAATGACCCCTCCTCCAGCTCACCACCTCAGCCCCCTGCAACCTGTGGCCACCAACATGGGCTCCACACAAAGCCACAGTGGTGCAGAGACAGGGTGTCAGCTCCACAGGCTTTCAAGCTTTAACAGGAGATCCACAGGTTAAGCAGTGTTCTCCATGTGCAACCCTTCATCAAAACAGCCCTCTGCCAAAATGAGAGCTCAACTCTCTTCCCATCTCCACAGAGAAATGCTTATCAGTGAGCACAAGGTTACTTTGGAGGTAGAGCCCTAGCAGCCTTTTCAGGTGAAACTAATTTGCTCCAAAATGAAACCATTTAAAAATCACTGAGGCAAGTACTAGATTTCCTGTTTCTGCAGTGCTCCAGGTGAATTCCCTAAGCCCCAGGCTCCTGCACAAAGGCTGCTCTGCTTCCTCTTTCTCTCTCATGGGATGTGCAATCCAGTGGAGACATTTGGCAAATGTCCTCCAGCACAGCGAAAGATGGGGCCCAGTTTGTCTCCTTGAGGGATTAGGGCTGTGTCTCAATTCTTGGTCTCACATGTTGAAGGATTTAAAATAGGTCTAATTTTTACCAATTTCATGTTCTATATATATTGCTTTGGAATCCTGGTTTACACACTGATGCCTGCACATTTGTACATGTGAAGATGCATACTGTAAAAAAACCAATACCATAGCTGCAGCTGATTGATTTTGGCAGCGTTATTTGTAATGGCAGATATGCTGTGGATTAATGAAACCTATTCTATGATCACTGCTCTTAAATAGCTTCCAAACTTTTTAGAAATTCGGGAGTCATTTGTGACTTCTTTACCCAACACTGGTTTTGGTTATTTCCAGCATACATCATCAATATGCTCCATGTCTTTGTGCAATTTGATTAATTTTGAAACACTGCATTTTAAAAATGAATTAACAGATATATTTATAGAAAAATATGTTGATAATTAGTATTGTGTTGCTGTTCAAAGAGATAAAATTAAAAGAAACTAGAAGGTAATATATACTAACTGAAAACATTTTACCATGTAATTCACAGTCCCATAATTTAATATTCATCACTGAAACCTCAGCATACAGGCTCATAATATCAACTGTTAAAGCTACAGGAACCATAATTCCTAGAAAGGAAGAAGAACAAAAAATGGTACATCTTTAGTGTAACAAGACATTTATTTTTTTACCGCTTAAAAAATCTTTCTGTATGATAGCAACAGTTACAGATTATGTACTTCCTTTTTAGACTGGCATTGCTGTTCTCACCATTTACATTACATAATTTCGAAGAAAGTAGTAAAATATGAAACTGCTATATGTGTTCAGGCACTTATTTTAAGAAATGCTATAAAATATTATTTTGATTTTTGTTAGCACACTATTTTTATTAATAAGCAAGAGGTAACTGATTTATTTTTCAATCCTGAGTCCAAGGTGCACCTCAAAATAGTTTCCTCCCCATGGAGCCTCATAGCTGTCTTTAGCAGCACTGGCACTGCCACATCCAGCACAGCCTAGCAACATTTGAAATACTGAGTTCTGCCAAGAAACTACAGAACATATGCTCAATACACAGAT
Source organism: Passer domesticus (assembly GCF_036417665.1). Taxonomy (NCBI): domain Eukaryota; kingdom Metazoa; phylum Chordata; class Aves; order Passeriformes; family Passeridae; genus Passer; species Passer domesticus. The sequence continues at coordinate 90,522,361 of NC_087474.1, forward strand.
GTGCTCTGATGAATCAGGACCATCCTACATATTCTGACTGGGTCATTGCAGAACTTGCTTGTTTGCAGGTTGCGATATCAGTATGAAAAAATAATTGCCCTTTATATATATATATATATATATATATATATATTTTATTTTTTTTTTTCACCTAAGGTGGGTGACTGGAAGGGAATGCTTCACTCTGAGTCAGGTGGATCCATTTAAATGAGAGCCACTTAGAGCTGCAGCAGAAAGAACTTTTCAGAAGACTGGATGGAGAAATCAGGGAAAAGGCACCAAGAAGAGAGATATTACTCTGCTGCAGTGCACCCAACTTCAGCATTTCCCACTTTGTTGACAGAAATATTTCCTAGAGACCCTGATGGGACTTGCTGAGGTTGTTTCAATGATGGAAGCCACTGCAAGCTGAAGGCCTTTCTAGAAGAAGGCTGTAGGAAACTCTGCTCTGCAAGGACTCAATATGAGATTTATTTTCAAGTTTGGTATTTTCTCTGTTTCATCAGCAATTCTGAGCTATCCTTGGCTGAAGAATAAAGTTATTCTGACTTATTCTAACTTTGCTGTAAATAAAATGTTTCCTTTTTTGGAGACTGGCAGCTATTCCATCCAAGGACCTATGAGTCATGCTCTGTCATACCAAGTGTGGTTTAAAGTTTGAATAATCTCTCTCAGTGATCCAGCAGGTGAAGCCTCTGCAGCTGTGCCTACTCCTGTATGGACTGCAGCCCATGCAATGAGCAAATTCTAGAAATCATTTGGGGCAAAATGCTGTCGTGTATTTGGGTAATTGGAGAGAAACTTTCATTGCAGAAGCTCATCCCTTAACTTGCAACTGCTATTCAAAGAGGGACACCACACATACAGAAAGCAATTATTATTTAATGTTTGACACATAAAGGTCTGCATCTGATGTGTCTGGTGAGATATGAGTTCCTCTGCTATTCTCCCATATAGTTTTCCTTTTGCAGCCTCCAAGGAAGTCCAGTGCTTTGGTCTGAGACTGTATGCTGAAATATTGACAGCTGTTTCAGGGCAAGAACTCAATCTATCTTGCACAAACCTACAGCTCTCCCAGCAGGACAAAATTCAATGGATTCAGGGCAGTACAAGCTACCCAGACCAATCACCTCTCATCTTCCAGCACAACTTATTCCAAGTTTGTTTTTCTCTCAACACTGAGGGGAAGGTGACATTTTGATAACAAGTTCTGCTGGTTTCAGCTAACTTTCCTCATCTAGAGGTTCACATTTGCATTATTCAGGTGCTTGTTTCTAGTATCTAACAGAAGCATATTGAAAGGACAACTCCCCAGACGTACAGCAGTATGTGGTGCAGAAATCCAACACTATATGCAACACAGCATTTTGATGTCTCTTCTCCCAGTGCAGGAGAAGAGAGTAAAGAGAAAGGAACAAAATATGGCCCAGGAAGAACTGAATGACCAGCAATAAATCATATTTCCTCAGTGTGACAAAGGAGACAGAATAATAGCTGTGCCAGATGCCCAGATTTTAAATACCTTCAATTACCTAAATCTGACAGTTCTGTTTTTTTTTTTTTTTTAAATCATCAACAAGAATATGTTAGGCTACACCAAAAGCTGGAGCCCAGACTACACTGCAAGATGGAATAGTAAAAACAGTGGCTACTTGCAAACACTACGCAGAAATTCTTTTATGAAGAAGCAAGAAAGATGCCAGCTATTTATTTCATACTAACAATTGGCTCTACCCTCAATATCCCTGTTATTTTATAAACAAATCTATCTGGTTATATTAAAGTGAGAAAAGAAAGCTGTGTAAATCTGCCCCTTATGAATTCCAGCAAAATTACTCCTTGAGAATTCTTTTCATCTTCTAGAATTTTACATAAACTACTGTGTAAAATATACCTGCCCATATACCTGCATACTCAGGCTTTATTTTATACATGAACAGAGATCTAAAAATATCTTATAAAACAAAGCAAATTTATTTACAGATTTCCTTTGGGTAGCATAAAGCTCACTGTAAAAGCTGACATATCTACACATTGTGCTGTACTATATGACACTACAGCACTTCTGTGAATAACAGTATGCAGTCTGGTGGCACATGCTCCAACAACAAATTATTGTTTCTTGTAGATATTTTATGGTTGATAAGCAACCTTCACTTAAGTTTTTAAATTTCAGAGCAATGCAGAAAGCTATTTAAAAATAATCTGATCATGAAACAAAACTGAAGGGACATGAGTGACTTTTTTTTAAAAAACCCAATATTTAAAAAAAATTCTCAATGAGGATAAATCTTTGATCATGTAAAGGCATTTGTCCTGTCCCATGCCTGCTTAGTTTCTTCAAGACCCTTTTGTGAGGGATCTTGTCTTCCAGAAATACAGGCATCCTGTTAAAGTGGATTATTTTCACCCACAAGATTTGAAACCTTCAGAGAATTCGTATTTTTTTCCTCTACAAAAGCTGTATTGACTTTTACTCCATCTATCATCCTCACCCAAATCTAGCATTCTACTTCCACTAATATGCCCAAACAGACACTGGGTTTCTAAGTCAGTAGTCCTCTGGCCTGCCTTGGAGCTCTGCAAAAATTGGTATCACAGTTGCCTCCCTCTTGCCCTGAGCTATCAGCACAACTCTGGGTGACAGACACCATGGGAGTGGCTGCACCATTTCAGTTGTTTCATCCCTAAACTTCTTTAGGTCTCTCTGCTGAATACATAGACATGAGGATTCATTACCACTTAATTTTATTTTATCTATCTATTCCTTGACCTCTTCTCATGCTTCACCCTTGAGATAACTGTTGCAATTAAGTCTTCCATAAGTGTAGAAAATCCCTTTCCTCCACAATGAGCACAGAAGCACTGAAAAAAGTATTCAGTAGATTTACTATGGGGAATCACATGGCATAATTCTGAACATGAACTCACTCTGAAAAAGATAAATCAGTTAATTTCTGCACAGTTAAAAAAATGCTTAATGTTTATTTCTAATAATTGTTAAACTTACAGTAACATTTGTCTTCACAATGCCAATTTAATTTTCTAAAAAGATAATTTTTTAAATTTTCTTTTTTAGTATCCCCTTTAATCTAAAAAATTTCAGATGCTTTTGTATTTATTTAAAAGTACTCTCTTACCAATTTTCACACACATTAACAAAGTATTCAACATTAGGAATGGATTAAATTGAATGAATGCCTTTCTATTCCTTTTTAGTTTTGTTTTTTTTTTTTAAGCTGGTCTAGAACAAGCTAAATTAATACTTTTTTCAGTGGTGGAGGAAAAGTAGTTTTCTTATGATTGATTTTAACATTTTTATGAATTTTCAAGGACACAAAGCAGGAAAGTTACACAACACAGTCATCCTTTAAAACATTCACTATTTCTTTTTATATGTATTCCTTATCAAGGGGTACTTGAATGCACCCAAGATGACTTACAAAAGTTGTCTACAAGAGTAGGTAACTTTGGTGTGTTTAGGGCATGACTACAGATAGCTTTCTGAGTGAGTGCCTAACTCATTCTCCTATTTGTACTATGTACAGTTAAGGAGTGTATATCAACCTACAGGTTCAAAGGGCACAGGTATGAAAGACTGTCTCAAATTTGTATTTTTCTAAATTCTTAAAGCTGTGACTCACATAATAAAACTGAAATGAAATCAAAACACAAAATAACAAAATCCTACCATGTCATCTTCTCATTCTCATGTAATAAAACTACTCTTTTTCTATATCTATGTATCTATATATGGAAAAAAAACCTGTTCATTTCAATAATGCAGTGTATTTCAACAATGGATGTTACATATTCAAAATACAAGTTATCCTCCATCATTCAAGGTCAGATTGGATGGGGCTCTGAGAAACCTTGTCTAATGGAAGGCATCCCTGCCTGTGGCAGGGGGCTTGGAAAGAGAAGATCTTTAAACTCCCTTCAAGTCAAACCATAACCATTCTATGGTTTTAAGTCCATTCTTTTGGAAAAAAGGAATTAACACCCTGGCTCTACAGCCGAAAGGCTAAAACCTTCCTTTTGTTAAATAGAAGCAAATTCTCCTGCACAGATATTGCCCTGCACAGGGATATCAGACACAAAACAAGCAAGGAACATGTGGCAATGGGGATACAATGGCAACTGCACCAGTTATAATTACCACAAAGTGATGGGTACGATGGGGTTACAGCAGTCCCTGCAGGGCTGTTTGTTAATCTGGTCAAGAGCACATCTTGCACTGAAGGGTAAACAACCTTGCATCGCTGTTAACACAGTTATTGGCTCAGAAGCAGCTCTCACTGCACCTACCCTGCAGCTGACACCAGAATGTTCCCAATACCAAACCTATCTCAAAAATAAAAACCTCTTTAGAGTGTATGTTAATTTTTTTAACAATATGTGGCTTTCCAGACTAAGAAACCAATTCATTCAGTAAAGTTGGGCTAATTAATAACATGACCAACTCAAGCACACATTTCCATAGAATGAAAAATTTGCATCATATCATATCAATCATATAATTTCATATCATATATCAATCTTATCAGATTATTTTATTTCCTTCTCTGCTTCTTAAAAATGTGCCTTATCACCTACCCATGTAAACAGGTTGAAATTCCAGCATCATTTAAGAAAAGCCACCATACTGAAATTGAGTTTGTGCATTTCTTGTCAACTAAAGCTAAACTTTTCACTTACCATACCCTTTGTTTTTCCCTCTCAGTGAAGATGTGTTTTATGTGTTACTTGCCTAGTTGTTTTTGGGTGAAAAATTTTAGAGTTCTAATTTATGAAAGAAAGTTTCAGATATTATGCCTGGAAAGGGAGAAAGATAGTGAGCCACTTATATGGCAACAATAGTGTGTAGAGTCTATGCTTATGATCAAAAAAAGACAGAGGAGTTTTGCAATGGTTCTGTCTTTGAATCCAACAGCAGTGCAGCTCTTCTCTAAAAAATGAAAAAATTTAATATACTAGACAAAGTCAGTGACTGAACCATATGCTGATCTTGTACTGAATTTCTCATGAGTATTAAAAAACCCCAAAATTACTTGAGAACTCCACAGTAATTCTCTTTCCCAGAAAAGGCAGTGCTAGAATGATGCCCTTTGAAGCAGGCACATGAGGACAAAGATGCTGCAAAAATGAGTATCAGTGGGTAACTGGGGGAATTCTGGTCATGTCCTTTCATGGACTAAATTAAATGTTTGTCCCATCCTATACAGAGCAGAGGTGCTCAGCAACAGCCTTTTCAGGCCTGAAACCACAGACTAAAGTGGTTTTGAAGTCTGCTGTGCACACACATTATCATGTCCGTTTCCTCTTTGCCCCAGAACCACAACTTTTAGTTAGAATTTAAATAAGGTTTTCTGAATGTCTCAGTCATTTTCAATGTGGATTGAGTATCTTCACGTTTTTAAATCTGAGAACTATCACTGAACTGGATCAATTAATGATAAACCTGAACCTTTCTGGAACAAGTCTGAGGGATCCACTGTAATGCTCTGTCAGAATCAGTCACCTTTAGGAGCTTTGGGGAAACCTGTGGAGGACAAAAACCCTTTGGTGTATGCTGAATGCTGTTAAGGCTTTCTTCATTTTAACAGTGATGTCAGTGAGCAGGACCACATTTTAATGTGATTTTGAGGCTTAAAGGATATTGAATCTCCTCTGAAAACTTGCAATGGACTTTCAGTAGTGGAATACATGGTGGCCAGTCCTTCAGCTTCCTCCATCCCAAGCTCAAGACAGGTTCACTGTATTTCTCATGACTCTCCACAGCCCACAGTTTAATTGTCTAGTTGTCCTGCCTTATGGATTAGGTAAGATCCCAAAAGGGCTGAAGTCCTTATCTATTTCCATAGCATGGAATTTTTTACCTTGTCACTGCAATTCTGAGTGCTTAGTTTACACCTACTGGCATAGAAAATAATAGTATGCTTTTTCTGGAAATCACCATAAATTCTCACTATGACTAACAGACATTTATCACGTGGCTTCTACCTTTTCATCATAATGTAGAAAAGTCTCTCTCTTCCTCAAAATGGATAGCTGTTTTCCTACACAATTTTTTTACCAAGGTCTCCACCAGCATCAACCAGACTTGATTCTTTTTTTTATAGTATGTCTCAGACAGTATAGCCGAAATTTTGCAGATTTTATAATTGCCTGCATTTTACAGCATCCCAAACACGTGTGGCTCTATTTAACTGTCATCAGAGTTTCCTGAGAATCACCTACTGCATCTACGTTTGCATTACAAGCATATTATTATTACAGTACTTCCTTTTCAGTGCATCATCATTCATATTCCTTATACTTGTCAACTAACTCACCTTCAGACAGTCATATCTTTAAAATGCTAATGTATTCCATGCTATGCAACAAGGTGCTTCTGTCTTTTAATGGCTAAATTAAAATTTGAACTGAATGGAAAAAATTAGAAAGAAACTGTGGTGCAGTGATTTACGTGAGTAAGTTATAGTACATCTATTTATAGCATTACACAGCTTTTTAATGATAGTCTGTTGGCATAATTAAGAATCCTTGCACAGAGTTTGAACAAAAACATAACAACAACAATAATATTTAATTGCATTTTATATGCAAAAATCAATGGGGCTTCTGCTAAGAGCAATATGTTATTCATATGCTACGGATTCTAAACTGAGTTATGATTTACTGTTTGTTCCTCAAACTCACTGAAGATGCACACATTAATTTACAAGAAATGCATATGGGAAAAAGAAATGAGGCCTATAGTTTACACCAAATGAGGAAAATGGAGAGAAACTTTATCACAGGGCACACACAAGATAAGCAATCAACTCTCATTAGGAAGGCATATACTATTAGAGTAAGAAATGAGTAAGTATAAAAGAAAGGCTTAGCCTGAAAAGCTGGTATAAAAGAAAACCAAAGGCTTGTCATTTTGATTATATTATCTTCTTAGAACAATGAAAACCTCAGAAATCTTTGGACACACTTGCAAAGTATTTGCATGTCACAATAACAGCACCAGGCATACTAACTTTTACTTTCTATTTTTATAACTCCTCTAACAAGCTGAATGTATTTTTTCCCGATGGTATCAGTAAACAAATGTTCCTTCTTACTGTGTAGTGTCTGTGGAAGAATGTGTTTTAAAATAACCTGGAAGAATAACTTAAAAATGCAGAAAGACTACTGACGCAATTTTAGATTTTTTTTTTTTTTTTTTGTAAATATGGAGAGAAAGTGGAGTTATTACCAATTTAAAATTCCATTCTTCATGGACAGATTTTGTGCAGCAATCCCTACACTTCAAAATCAGTGATGAGGAGTTACTCCCCTGGAGTAAATCTCTTTGCTGTAACTGTGCTTTTAAAGAGTGTCGTCAGCGTGGAGAGTGTTAGAGCTGCACATAATCCCTGTGAGCACCAGGCCTTTTTCTTAATTACGTAAAAAAAGAACAGCCACAGTTGTTGCAGCATTATCAGCCCTGGGCCGCCTGAGGGTTCCCTTCAATTCTGTAAAGGGCATTATTAAAGGTATCTGTGATGGACTGACTCACAAACAAAACCAGATGTGACCTATAAAGCAAAGGGAATTTAACAAAACCTATTTATAACATTATTTTCCCTCAGTCCTCTCACATCTGAAAGATCACAGTAGCCAATAAAGCTCAGACTTGGGAAGGAAGGCAGGTGTCAGGATCTACTCTGGCTAGAGCATTTCTAAAGGATCAAATATATGTAACTGGAGAAAAGCACCTTTCCAAACCTGATATTGTAACTGGAGAAAAGCACCTTTCCAAACCTGATATTCCTTTCAAACATTAGGAATAGAGAAGAGCATGAAATTATTAAAAAACATGAAAAACAAAGTTCTGGAGAAAAAACTTTCTCTGAGCAACAGAAAAAAAGGGATTTTTATTCTCAAGGAGTTTAACACAGAGCTGGGAGGGCCAAAGAAAGATTGAAATATACTGCAGAAAGACTCATAAAAACTATGTAACTATATGCTCCCACCAAAAAGAGGGAATTGGGGAGATGCAAAATGATTAATTCTGGGGTACAAATCAAAGAAGTTGATACAAATTAATGCTGGAGTAGAACAGGTTTTAGAGCAAAGTGACAAAACAAGCAGGAAAAATTACTGGGGCCATTTTTTTTCTGATGAAACCAAATGAACCAGGAGAAAGATGGGACTGGGAATAGCTGAAAAAAGGTCTCAGAGGGCCGAGGCCATGGTAGTACCATGTACAAAGAGCTGCCAATAGCTCCCTTCCAGCCAGCCCCAGCTGCAGCTGTTATGGTCCCTATGCCCCTTCTGTGACACCTCTGCTTCCATCAGGCATGGGTGGCAAGCTGAGGACCTGCAGAGGTGGCCCCTGAGGAAAGAGGTCAGCAGCTCTGCCACAGATCCACTGCCGAACACAACTGAGTCCATCAGCAAAGCTGGTGGTATCTCCAGGGAAATGCATGTGAAGAAGGGCAGGAAAAGCCAGAGAGAGTAGGAAACAAAAGGAGTGAAATACAGCAGAGGGAACACTCAAGATCAGCAGAGGAGGAAAAGCTCCCTTCTGGAGCAGACATCCATGCTTAAGCCCATGGAGAACAATGCCAGACCAGATGGATATGCCTGATGGAACTGCAGCCAGTGGAGAGCCATCACTGGAGCAGAGGAAAACCACGAGGAGGAAACAGCAGCTGCAGAGAGGAGCTCCTGTGTACTGACCACCTCCATGGTGCCTGAACAGGGTAGGGGAGCTGGGAGTGAAGCTGAGCCTGAGAAAGGTGGGAGGAAAGATGAGGCTTTATTATCGCTTTTGATTCAACTAGCCAAAACTATGTTATTGTCAGGAGATGAAATCTTTTTTTTCCCACAGTGGTAATTGGTAAATTATTTCCCTGTCTGGATTTATAGGCTTTTCCATTCCTGTTTTTTTTGGCTGCGGGACATGGCTAAACCACCTCAATATTACACTTTTCTCTAAATACTATAGGAAACTTCCTATTCATTGTTGAAAAAAAGGTTGGGACTGTTAGGCACCATTAGAGCCTGAAAATTTATTATCCTGTGTAAAGTCATCAATACAGTACTGCTACTAAAAGCAGAAAATTAAAAAAGGCTACACAAATTTAGCACTGTCTTACTGCTTGAGCAGCCACATTTGATGACCTATAATGAGAAAACTGGTAACTACTGAACTTGAAAAATCCAATGAAAGTAGCAAGGAAGAAGAAACATTAACACAGGCACACAGTAATCTGAGTTTTAGACTATCTGAGACTTACTTAAGCAGTCACGAAATAAAACTATGCAGTCAATAATTAAAACAACCAAAAGGAAATTATTTTTCACACCTTATGCAGTTGAGTTGAAAAAGTGTGCCATGGGATTTGAGGATATCAAAATTGGTTAAATGCAACATCAATTCTGGTTCATTAAGTAACTGGGTTGTACATTTTCGTGCACTCAGATCACTGGGGAAGCATCTGCCTAAGATTATCTATTCCACTTTTTCATCAGCATATACTTTTTTTTGGTTTTCTTTCCCCTGTTCTAACCATGCAGGATGCTCACAGACAACATTTGGCAATAATTCAAGGCTTACTTACAGGACATCTATTATTAGCTTAAAGAACTGAGAAGGAACTTAGCTTAAAAATTTTCCCCTAGTAAGCTTATACCTGCTGTAGTATGACCCACAATACACCATGGCCCATAACCTTTACCCAGCCCATACCTCCTGCTGTTGTTAATTTGCCACAGATAAATATACTCTCATGTCTCCTCTCACTCATATTTAATGAGCAGTTCCTCATACTCAAGGAGAGGCTGAGAACACTCAGTAGTTGGGGCCTTATCTTTTGCATTTCACTTTCATTTTGCAATTTCATTTTCACTTATGTTTTTCATTTCACAAATATATTATCCTTCTTTATGCAGACTATCAAGGGGGGAGTAGCAGGCACGTCACTGTACATTTCTGAGGTTGTTATTGAACGGCCATCTAAAAATATGAGGGAATAAGGATGCTGAGTACAGCTTGAACAGGACCTGCATGTCAGATATTCACAGACATTTTAAAAAATACTCTAATTAAACAAATAAAATAGATACAGTAGCAGAAGTCAAACTTCTATTTTTTCAAAGAGTAAACCAGTCAAAGTTTTCATAGGGCAAAAGATATATGTGAAAGATTTTACAGGAAATAAAACGTACTTTGAAAGAAGAGATATACCTGAGGAATGCAAGACCTGTCCCAAGAGATGAAAGGAAGCATGGAAGAAGACACTTATTTACTGGCAGAGAGAGACATGAAAGAAGGAAATGGAATATTTAAGAGTATAAAATTTCTTTTGAGATCATTTTAACAAGAACATCTGAGAAACACTAAGGATGGATAAATTCAAATGACAGGAAAAGGAATGCTCCTCAATGAAGTTATTTACAGGAGGGTCTGGGGTACTCAAAGTGATGAATTTGGAAAAAGCCAGCTGCAATTCTTTGCTCCATCAGATTTCATTCCTTAGCGTAAAATAGAAAATCCAATGCACTGGATATAAATAACATTACAGGAGAAAGGCAACAGTCACTTTATTAAAACACAGAGCAGCCACAAATGCACGGTAGCTGGAAGCAGAAGACTCTTACATACTCAATAGAATTAGACTGGAAGAGCCTTCAAACACAAATAGTTGCAAAAAGAAAACACTACATTGTGTTAAGGAGGAATCTAAAGTTACACAAAAGCAGAGAGAACATATTTTCTTGCAATTCCAAGGTATAAGATTTGAGGGGTCTTGCAGACTTCCCAGTAATTGACTAAAGGGCATCAATGTTGCAGCTGTTTTGTTTTTTTCTTAGATCAGTTTAATATCATACACAGACAGCTGAATTATATTAATAATATTTAAAATATGAAACCATTTTAAATTGCAGTTGTTCAAAGCACCAGGGGCAATTTTCTTTTTCTCACTTTAGAAGAAAAAAAATATGAATACTACATATTTATATTAGATTTTGGTTGCAGCAAATAAGGAAAAATCACTTCTCTATTTTAATTAAGTGCATGGTGGCTTATGCAACTACATTCTAAAAGCAGGAAAACTGCTAGAATGGAGTGGTCAAAGAGAAATTAAGTCGTGGTGACAGTTCCAGTCCAGCAATGGTAGACAATGGAACTGATTTAATTAGGGATTCTATCTGACCTCCAGTAATTTGATTTTTAAACAAACTTCTGGAAATGCAAAGGTGAAAGGACAATAGCACATTATATTCCAAGGTCCTCGTCCTCTGAAATGTCAAATTGTACTTAAAAAAACCCATAATGCTGCCAAAGTATTTAGCACTATAGAAAATCACATGGACCAGCTGGAGAAGGTTAGACAATACAAAATATCAGAGGCCAAGAAAACATGTTCTACAAGCCACAGTGGAGGAAACTGGGCTTGTTTGCCTTTAGTAGTTACTTTATCACTTTAGCAATAACTGAGAGGGGCCAACAGCCTTCAGGCACATGTAAGGTTCTAGTAAAGAGGAAAGGAATAAACTTTATTTATATCCAATGCAATTTACAGGCCTAGATTGAATTGTGGCTTATAAAGTTGGGCAAAAGGGAAAACATTCCCCAAAGATAAAACCAGAATGGAACACACCATCTAGGAAAGGTATAGAAGCTCCAGATTTTGTAGAGACAGTTAAGACAGACACTTCCTGAGGATGTTTCAAGTATCCTGGAAGGAGAAAAATGAAGTCACCTCTTCATATTTGAGAATTATTTTTCTATTGTTATTTTTAAATATTGTACAAAAAAACATTCTGACATAGGAATAAAGCCTTCTATAAATTGTATTTTGAAAACAGATGTAGTAGGGTCCACTCTACAATTCCAATTCTGCTCATGAAAATTCTTTGAACATTTCAGTTAGACACAAATTTTAAAAGGAACAAATTAAGCTCACAAAATAGGTTTCAGTAGATACAAAAGAGATGAAAGTAAATAGTTAAGCCTGTGGACTTTAGCATTCTCTCTCACTTCTCTTCTTCCTTTTTATTTCTTTTTGAATCTCTGCCATCTGAAAACACATTAAAACCAGAGGAGAAGGCCGGAAATAATTCATTAGTGGCTCTGGTAAGGATTTAGAAAGCAAGTGTCAGGTTTCAGTGAAATAAGGAAATACACGGAGAGGAAGTTCAATGTTTACTGTCACCACTACTGCTTTTTAATAAAGTCTAATTTTCATCAAGATGCCACATTTACTTTCACCTATAATAATGCATAAAGCTTCATTTCAACTGGAACTACCTCATGAACCAATGCAGCTGTAATTCTTGGGTTTGTTTCCCTTAATGAGGCAATCAGACTATTTTTTTTTTTAACAAGAGGACATTTGTCAACGATAATGACTGTTCATGTGATAATTTAGATTTATACAAACATATGATTTAGTGTTATACAACATTCTGGTTTAAAAATTATCACAGTAGCACAGATTGAATGGCTTGCAATCGAACTTCCTGGCAGATTTCTAAACACAATTTACTGAGAAACATATTTTTATGTTGAGTATTTTGTGTAGCAAGCCTGAGACATCACAAGTTTCCAGAAACCTACTTGATAATCTGGAAGAACAAATAAATGTAATGCTTTTAACAAAAAATCTATTTGCCTCAACATCCCTACACTCTGAGAGCTGCTGTACACAACCATGCTGTAGGTGTGCATATGCCCCTGCATCTGAGGTTGGACATGCACCTCTTCGTTCCAAGACTAACAGTATCCCCATGCCCATATCACCTCCCCTTCCGCCCCATATAAATTCACATTCTTCTCAATCTGAGAGACCTTTTATTTAAAATAAAGATAAAATATATTAAAACATGAAACACAGCTCTAAGAATCGGCAAGGCACATAGGCTGTGAGCACCCATGAGTGCAACAAAGTTCAAGAACCTCTGCTTATTATTAAGTAGTTTTTCTTTCTCCTTTCCTTAAACATCCACATTCACAATTCTCACCAAAACCTCAAGGAGAAATGGGATTGCCTGAAGAGAAGCCTGGTGACTATGGGAAAAGTTTAATATTCCTAACACCATACTGGAGCACAAACAGGTGAATCCAATGACCACTCCAAATGGGAGGAAAGGGGCTTTTCTTCAGCAAGTCAAATCTGTGGGCTGGGGTCCAGACTGACAAGTTAGAAGGCACTGTCATGACTGCAGTGCAGCTGCAGTGCACCTCGGGGGGGGAACAAGGGTGACAAAAAGCAACTCCTAAGGGAAGGAGCGAGGAGACTGTACTCTAAGTTCTTACAGCTTTCATAGCAGGTCTTAGAAAGAAGTTGGTCTTGAACACAACCAGCTGAGCTCCTAGCAGGTCACTGAGGGGGCTTCTATACTTGACATCTACCACTTTGGCACATGCTTTTGGCTGAAAGCAACTGGGAATAGTTTATTCTGCAGAGCTGTATTTTCTCCTAATGGTTTTTCCCACAGTATGAAGCCTTTCAGATCCAGAAAATTGATAAAGGAAGGTAGGGGTTGGAGTAAAGAAAGAAAGAGAATATTACAAAGAGAGAAAGGTAACTGATTTACAATCTAAAAGGAGCTGGAAGTAATATCTATGTCATGGACAAGGACATGAACTTCTAGAAAAGTCCCAATATAGCCAGATTCCCAAGAAGATCTTAAAGACAGTGACCACACTTTTCCATTATAACCTGAGCTAAGTAAAGCAAGGGGGAAGAACACATTGACACACAGGACTCAAATGCACCCAACTTAAATTGTTTAGTTTATGTGTACTGCCAGTGTGAATGTCCATGTGAACAATCATTTAAAGAACAAAATGTATTAGGATTGACATAAAGAAGATATTTAGAAGTCATAAGATTGTTAACAATGTTAGAAGAACACATAACTTCTTGTGAGCATAACCCAGATGAGCAGGATCTCCCAGCATGATGCTGCTGCTAACAAGGCCAATGTGTCCCTGAGACTTATAAGAAGATTTTTTTATGGATCTTTATCTCCTTAGGTGAACATAATTGACAACAGTGTGTTCAGTTCACTTGCTACAAAAATGATATAAAAAATAATGAATCATTAAAAGGTCACACAAATGAACAAATACCTGGAAAATCCTCATTACAGAGAACCTTTAATGGTTTTATCATAAAAATAATTATGATATGACTCAGCAATTCTATATGTAAAAAAATAATAATCAGGCCTCTGGATTATCAAAATCTGTGTGATCTAAGTGTAGCTTCTGTAGGCACAAAACCCTGTAATCCCTATCTGTACAGAATAATGTCTAATGTGGAGATCTGAAAAAGACATAGCAAGGTTAGTAAGGACAATGGGATCTAGTTGGATTTCAATAATTTTATCTGGCAATAAAGTGGCAATTTAAAAATGAGGCAATGAATTATGAGAATAATGAACAATTGAAAACTTTGGTCTCGCTGTCAAAAGACATTCTCTTTCTAAAAAGAATGACTTTTCACCTATTAATTTTAGCCTTTGTAATGTGGCTGACAAAATTGCAGGTGCCATGACAAAAATTAACATTTGCCTGCCAGCTATGTATTTCATCCAAATTATCAGGATATCTATGAAAATGTGGTACTTAGTATCTGCTTAAACTACACATTTTCCTCATAAAACAAAGCAACATGACTCATCAGTTTATCTGAGCATGTTAAATGTAATAAATTACTGCAGATCAACACACAGAGAAGCAGCTGAAATCTCATCTAGTTCACTGCAAAATGCTAAATGACCTTTTCTCACAGTGAAGTCCTGAGGTAGGAAAAAACATTACATGCAAGAACTGGAGTGTCTCTATTGATCTGTGAAGCAGATACTTGCACGAGGCATTTGCTAAGCCATTAATTTCAGAATTGTGGACACTATGAGTGTCTTCATGCAGGTAACTAGACTTCTAATATTGGCATCTCTTCCCCTTACAGTGAAATATAAATTCCCTGGGGTGGAAGGCACGTTTTATAACTTTTCAAAACATGACAAAGCCTTATTTCTACATAAGAAGTCCCTCATAGCTCCTGCAAACAATTCAGGAGAGAAAAACTGGAAAATAATGGTTAGGAAAAGTGGTCGTCTGCCAATAGAGTTTTGCTATAAATTTCAAGGTCATTTCCCAGATCCCTGAAAAAGCACTGAAAGGGAAGTATCCCACACTTGTTAGACCTCTGGAGTTTTTAAACTGCAAAGCTGCCAACCACCCTCCTCACTGCTCCATCTCCACAAGGCAGAAGCTCCTAAGCACCTTTTTAAGCAGTGAAGTATTATGAAAGAATAATTCCAGGGACATAAACAAGATGCAGGTTGCTAATGCAGTGCATGACCCTTTTGCAGGCAAGGATCTGAGTATCTTTTCTACCTTACAAGAACTCTGGCCAGCCAGGCATATGTGAAGCCTCTGTGCCTTTCAGTCCTACCTTCGTTACAGTTTTTTATCTCCAGGTCTTAGTTGTGACATAAAACTTGAAAAATTGAAAGTTTCAGATTCATACTAAATACTGGGCCTTGCGGGGAAATTAATTGCAGACTCTTGTTACTGTAATGTCATCATGAGTATTTGGTCTCTTTCAAATTCTTCAGTGACTGGACAACCTGAACATAACAAAGTAACAACGGGTATCTGATTATCAAATCACTCAACTTTTCTTGACAAACACATATTCCTCTTGCAAAATTAATATTATTCTCATCAAAAATTAGGAGCAGAAATAGCTACATTATTCCTGGCATTACATTTCTGTAAGTAGTCAGTACAAGAAACTTGAAAAAAATTTCAGTAGCACCTGATAGGACTTTTTGTTGATTCAAAAAACATTCAAGTGCAATTATAGGATATGATTCAAAGTAATATTTACCTTTTCATTTCTTTCTATCTGAAATCATAGTATTCCTGTAAGTCACAGCACTCTGTTACAGGAAAGACATTAAAGAAAACCCGAGATTCACTAAAAAATTCAGGGTGGAAGGGACCTCTTGAGATCCATAGTCCTACATCGTGTTCCAAACACAGCTAATTTCAAAATTAGATGAAGTTGCTCACGGCTTCTGCAGCCGAGAAAATACAATTTCACCACAACATCACATGCTTTGTATCCAACACTGGGTCTCCAGTTTTCTCTGTGCTTGCCTTGCCTGATTTTTAGTTGTGGCAGCAGCTGTCTGGTGCCTGCTGCCTCTCTACAGTGCCTTAGCCCTGGGAGTACCTAAGGCCTGACACCGTGGGACAAACAATCCCTCTGGGGTAACAGGACTGGGGGACAGCAGTGCACAGCCTTAACTGGAATAAAACTGAAGAGGAAGGGGCTTTGAATCACCAGTATTTACATCTTCCTAATGAACTTGAGACATCTTGCTGTGAAACACCTGCTTTCTGCCTTAGCAACACTGTTATCATCCATTTCACAATCCAGAGGGACACATGAAGCATAATACCCAAAATCTAGTTTATGGACTAAAAGGCAACAAGCCGTATAATGTACATACACACATACACACATCTAAAGCTAAGAATGTATAGTTAGTTTACATTTCTTTATAGCATAACTGAAAACTTAACAGTCTAATTCAAGTATCAGTATTACTCTTGCTCTAATTATTAGAAAAAAATAAATAAAATAAACTAATAAAGAAAGATTTTTATATTAAGAAAGCAAAAGTATAGTAGTAATAATATGGTTCAAACTGTAATGCATACACTTCTTAGATTACAACCCTTTTTCTGGTAAAAAAGTCTCATGCTTTAACTGTTCCTGTGGGTCCTAATGTGTATGGGTTTCAGCCTGGCAGTGGTGGTGAAACTTTCAGCAAGTCATAAGCATCTGAAGCCCTTTTTGAGGAGCAATATGATGCTGAAGTTGATACTGATGGCTACTTCTTCCTCAATCTAGGATCTCTTTGCAATACTTTTTACATATCTCATCACACACATTTATACCTTGCTCTTTCTTTGCTGGTCTGCAAGTCTCTCCTCTTGCTCTTTGTTCCCCCTAAAACACTTGTGACCAGGCCCAGGTGCGCATTTCTTCAAATGACTAGTGGAGACTGGTCACTTATAGATCTTATAGATCTATGTAGCTCTAGATCTGGAGTCTGCAGTGCCAAGCCTGTGCACCATCTCGAATCATCACGTGCATGTATTGCCCCCCACTGCATTCTGTGTGTTCATTTCTTCCACTGTCATGTCAGGTCTGCAATTTTCCACCTTATGTTACAGTCGTAAGTATCTCATTCTTCACAGAGTAGTTGCTCATTACTATTATTTATATAATATCTATGTTTGTGCTGTGTCACAAGAAAAAATTAATTACCTATAACCACCTTGTTCATAGAAATACTGCTGTTGCAGTTAAGTAAAAATAAAGCTCCAGGAAGGTAAAAAAAAATTCAGAGAGATTTAACCCTGGGGCCTTGCAAACTCAGTACAAAGCCCATGGCAATGGCAGTACTGTTTTGGGGAGGTACAGGGTTACAGAAGACTGAGGGTAATACCAGAGAAAAAAGGGAATACACTTGAATATTTTTTGCATAACATTTTTAGCGATATTTATGCTTTTTTGTGTTAATTAGTGTGGACTGTGACAGTTATTATTATTGTAACTAGGTTTTTTTGTATTTTCATTAGATTGTTAAGACTTTAATTAGCCTAATGAGATTCTGAGCTCTGTATTTATCATGTGTTCTCTTTTGCTCACAAAAATTGAAGCATAAGATCTGATACAGCTACGGCTTCAAAATCTCTCTGCTCACAGATTCCAGCATCTCTCCAGGCAGCCTTTCCCAGTGTTTAACCCTTCTCAAAACAATATTTTATCTGCTTCCAGCCGAGATCTATCCTGTCACAGTTCAAGCCTATTGTCTCTCATCCTTTCACTGTGTGCCTCTCTGAGAAATCTGACCACACCTTTTGTGTAAGCTCCTTTGGTACTAGGCAGATGTTAGTTGTCCCCTCCAAGCCTCTTCTTCTCCAGGCTAAATACCTTGAGTTCCCAAGTCTCATCATCTGTCGTGACCAGCAGTCCCCTGCTACTAAGTACCCCTGTAGCCCTTCATTGAACCCTGTCCAATTTCTATTTCCACATTCTATCCATCTCTCCCATGGTCCACCATGCAAAATTCAACATTTCCTCAGAACAGAATTTATTTCTAGTACTGACACATCAATTAACAGAAAGGACAGGCATCACACATGTGTATGAGCACAAACACTGCTGAAGTAATGAATGGAGTCTAAAATTTAAAAGACCAACATTAGTTTTTGTTTTTCCCATTTACTAGCCTTGAAGCTATGAGGAAAAGGAAAATGAGGAATCTCTTAGAAAAACTACTGCATATTCATGAAAATATTAGTAGCTTATCTTTTAAAAAACATTAATTAAACTTGCAGGAATTCATATTTCATATATTAGTTCCAAATGATGTATTTCAATGTTTCTGTTCTTTACTAACAGCCTTAAGCTTCACAAATGTATGAGGCTTCTCTGTTTAGATTAATTCAAAAACAATTTTGAAATATTTTGGTTCCTTTAATGAATGGCATTGCTTCCCCAAGTTTCAGTGAAAAAATTAAAATCCCACTCAATGATTTGAAACCTCATTCATTTTCATCTGCTACCTGAGTGTTGTTTCTAAAACCATCATTATACTGCCTCCTTCTCAAAGACAGCATTTCAGAGAACTCATTGAACACCAACACCTTATGAACTCCTCCCTGCAGTGTTGTAAGAACCTCTCAGTGTATATTCCTGTGTCTCATGATGCAAAGCCCCAGAAGAGAGAGAGAAGAGCAATTATACCGCTGTCATGTTAAGATCTTGCACTCAGCACTAGTGAGTCACCACCCCTACAAACTGTCAGCCAGACTTTTATCAGGGAGACAAATAACATCATGAGAGGCTATTTTAAATACATATCTTGGAATAAGGCTGCAAATTAAAAAGAGATCAGAATAGTTCCACATTTCTCTTTTATAAACTCTGAAAAGACATAAAAGGTGTGTGAGAAACACCAAAGTGGGCTTTGAAAATACTGCTTTTTACCACAGGAGTTCAAAAGTGACCCCTGCCCTGCTGGGAGGTGTCACCACCCGCAGCTTCCCATCCCTTTGGGGATAGCCAACCTTTGCTGTGCCCAACAGCAGAAATACACAGTGGTGTGGGTACATATGTCTAACTTGTACCTGAGTACCTGTGTACTTCATAAACATCCCACCCATTTCACCTTTTTCTAATGCATATTGGTCTCGCTTGAAAACAATGAATCTGGGGTTTCTCTTGAGTTCTCTGGCATAATTGTTGAGTGGTATTTTAGTATGCTTATCTACTGATCTATCAAAATGATGTTCTCAAAAAGGCTATTCAAAGACACACAAAAGAAACCCCAATAACTGAAAACAACAGTAGTCTACATTTGTATGAGCCTACTCTCAAATAACATAAAAGGAAATTCACAGAATAATTTGAAACATAAACTGTACATCTTTCAAAAACAATTATAAAACACATGACATCCATGATCTGGAAAAATGTGCAAATTTGACCTGGAGCCCTAATAATTTAGAAGCACATCCTACGCTCTGCACTTTTACAAAACTAGCTCATATAAAGTAAAGTAAATGAAATTAATTTTTTTTTCCTGTTACAGAGATGTAGAATCAAGGGTCATGCTACAACCTTTTACAGGCTAATAAATGCTTTGATCAAAACCGATGCTTTTTAAAATGCACCGTGCTCTTACTGTTTCACTGTACCCCAGTTCTCTAAAAACAGTCACCAATATGATTGACTTGCTTCCTGAGTACTAACAATGTGGATGATCCTTTGTATCTTCTTGGCAAAACAAGCAGTGTTAAAAGCAGACTAAAGTACATCCACTTCTGAATTAATGTCTGCAAACAAAGATGTGCGTTAATCCTGAGGGGAAAAAAAACCCCAACCACCTTATGAAATTAATCCTCATTTTTCCTTTTCACATTTAAATGTTCCTAAGTGTGATAATATGGAGGTAGATGTCTTCATTTTTTGGTTGGAAAAACCTTGAGATAAGGGACATATATTAAGGAGTTGAGGGGATAAAGGCCAAAGAAATCTAGAGAAGAAGTTCTGAAGATCTAATGAGCTCTTTTTGAGCTCACTGACAGCTGAAAAGATCACTGACTTCCACAGAATACTTGACTTTTTCAATAAGACATTGACCCATCTGTTACTAATCCAGCCCTGCAATACACTACTTAGGGCTGTGTAGATGTCTTAACTAATTTGACAGATTTATTCCTATCAAAACACAAACATGACAACACACACTTAAATACATATATATATATAAATATGTACAATTTCCTTTATTATTCTATAAGAACAACAACATTTATTAGTGAAAGATGGGTTTTGCTTCTTTACATCTTGCTAGGCTACAGCATTTTTAAAACACAAGTACTACAAACCCCAAAGAGAAAGTATCTGTCACAGAATCCCTGGTAGTTCTGCTTCTCTTCACTGTCAGGTTCTCAATCATTTCTGCAAGATCTTCAGAAGTGACAGTACACCAAAGCTACTTATTTATGCCTTCCCATAGAAACTAGTAATGTTTAGCAAAATAATACACATTTGCAGAGAACGTTAGCTAGAAAGATGTCTGCTGTAAGTACTGCAGACATTACAGAAAGCATCCTTACTCCTTTGAATTCAGTGTCCAGTAACACAACCCTCCTGCTTCTTGCAGATAAACCAATGTGTTTCCTATTCTTGGAGGGAAAAGCTACTGACAGTAGAAACCCAGGCCCTTACAACTGTGCTCAAAGTCCACCCATTCCCTGCACACAGCTTTGGAGGTAGAGGTGCAAAGATAAATGACTGTTTTTACAAACCTCTTCTGCAATAGCAAGTTATGCAAATTTGTATCTAATCATAAAAACTTTCTTTTACTGTAAACTGCTCTCCTTAAGATTACTTGAAATATTTTGTAGCAACTTCAGCCAGTATGCAAGCCAAGTGCCCAGCAGAATAAGGACAGCCCTCTGAACACACGACCTGGTAAAGTCCTTGTGCAGAATTTCCATTTGCTTATTTTAAGAAAAAAGTGTTGGTGATGGATCTTGAAAACCTTAAAACATTTTTGTGACCACAGACACCTGTCAGTGTCTCTATTCTCTGATCCTTAACAGTTCATGGAAGTTTGAGTCTTGGTGACCTTCAAAGCAAAATGCACCTATCTTCTTTACTACTTGATGAACTGATTTGTATTTCAAATTCTCTTAAATGAGGCACCTATCTGTCAGGATGACAGGCACTGTACAGAACTTGCAAAGAGAAAAAGAACTATATAAAGCAGAGAATTCTTTTATTCAACTGCTGCAAAAAATGACAGTATCATTATACAATTTCTCTAGCTCCTCCTAACAAGCCTGACCTCTAGAACTGTATCACGTGATTCGTCAATATTGTGGATTCAAATATTTTTCAAAAACAGTGCAGTAATATCTTCCAGCACTGGTCTTGGGCATGAAGAACTGAAGATTCCCAAAAGCACACATGCACATCTCACAGCTCATTGCATGAGGACAACAAAAGAGACTGTGTGCACACAGGATCTATACAATGTTTTTAACTCTCTTTATCGTAAAATATTTTCGTAGAACAAGTGAGAAAAAAACATATTTTGACAACAGAAATAAATGTAACACTTTCTTACAGTCTGATGGAAATTGTGCATAACCATGTTCAAAAGACTTGGCACATTTCATGAAGTTTAAGTAATTCAGGAAGTGTTTTCCCATTAACAAGCTGGATTACACAGATACAAATAGGGGGACAGTGTGCAAACAGAAAAGCAGACCCAGACAGGGATTTTCCTTTACCTGTTGCCTCTTTTCAAACTCCAGCTTGATACGGGATTTGATGCAGTTGCACGTGTCCTGATATGTCTGCTGCAGCGCCAGCTCCATGAGGTGTTTGTGGTACGCTCCGGCCAAGTTCCCGCAGATAAAAATTATTACATTTGCCAATATCTAGGGGGATTTAAAAAAAAAAGTGTCAGGGAATTTATATAAATATATTAACACAAATTAATCCTAGCTTGCAATGGAAGATTGCTGCAGTTATGCATTTTGGTTTTGTTTGTTTCTAGCCAAGGTTAACCTTTCAAAAAGCCTTTAAAATTCTTGGCAGCATCTCAAGCAATAATAGAATGACAGAATCAGCTAGGATGGATACTGTTTTAATTTAGGATTAAACAGGAATGAAAATGAACAGCATGTTTGCCTACTCAATGAGGTACACATTTCTGAAAAAAGAATTTCAGCTCATGTTAGAGCTCACTGCTGAGCATTAATTAGGTGGGATCATCACCTACTCATGTAAAACAATAGCTACGGCTCCTAATAGCAATATTGGAAGCTGTGTTATTGCTATGCTCTTTTAGCAACGTTTTCTTTTGCAGTGCCGTATGATTAAGGGGTGAAAAGTTTCACCCACACACATGAAAAGCCTGACCTGCATTTTACCTCAGCCTGATCCACTGCTATCCGTCAGTCAGCTATAAATAGTAACCTTGGTGATCATAAGCAGTGTTTAAGGAGCAAGATCTGACAGCTGCCTACTAGAATATACTTTTCTTTACTACCAAAAAATTACATTTGCTTAAAACACAGAACGTAAAGATTTAAGATTTAGGGGGTCACACTTGCAGCATCAGATGCCCTCTGCAAGCAACAACCCATAAAGACGAGAAATAAACTTGCTTAAAAAAATCCAAGCCTTTTTTGCACTTGACCTTTGAAAAGGACACAATATTGTGTGATGATGCTAATACTTTTAACTGTACCCAGCTTATTACTGCAAATAAAAGAAACACATTTATCCATTCGAGCCCACTCAGAGCAAAAGAAACACAGTAAAGTAATGAAGGCAATTCCTAATTCAATAATAAAAGTAATATTAAAGATAATATTAAATTGAAGTTGAGACACAGCTGCACTCTGCTCAAAGCAGGTCTCTATCATGTCTCCTTGTAAGGCCCTAGTGTACCATATACCCTGATGTCGTAGTACTTGTGGTCTGGAAGAAAAGGAGGAAGAAAGGGGGCAAAAATTTTGTCAACTCTCCACAGCTAATCAAATAATGAAGTTTCTGATAGATTTTCCTGGTGATCATTCATGGGCTGGTTCTGGTGTACCTATGTACCAGGGAATCTTTTAGGAATTGCTAGTGGTGAAAGAGACAGATCAGAAAAAATGTTCAACAGTGTGCTACGGTGGTTCAAAAGAAAAAGATATATTGTCGAATTAACAGAAATACATCTCCTTGTGGAATACATTTTATTCACCAAAAAACCTCCCATGGAGTTTTATAGTTTCTTTAATAAATAACAACTTTAAAATGCAAGATTTAAATATATGCTTTTATTTTTCTCACAGATTTAACATCATTAAATGCTATACTTGTTCCTCCATCTGTGACATTTCTGACATCTCACCTTTCACAGCTCCACAAAGCTAAAAGCAGGAGCTATTCAACTTTACTGCAAAAATGATCGATGTTTTCAATTTGCTAGAACTTTTTCTTTCCCTAAAACTTTAAGCTCATGGCATTATGTTTCTAAAAGTAACATATGAGTTCTTAAATTTTTCTAAAATAGATAAATCTAAAACAAGGGGGAAAATCTACATATTTAACTTTCTCTGAAGAACTTCTGTTATGAAGTAGAGAAATAAGAAATAGTTTAAATTAAACATTTCACAAGAGCTAATAATCTAAAAAAACCCCCACAAACATATAAGATCATGGTGTACAGCAAAACATTTGACCTTAAAATATTTTATATTTATTTGTAAATCACAATTGCTCAATTCTGCTTTGATGTCAGCAGACATGGATTAGCGAACAAAGGTTTTGTGTGACAGATCACAGTACAGGAGAAAGGGTCTTCCAACTGGCAATCGTTGCTGGGGTTTAAAATTAAATTATAAATTAGGAAATGCTTGAAAACAAAGACTGCTGGGCATAGAAAATGCAGAGATATGTAGCAGGAAGGTTTAGTAATAAATGATCACTGAATTGAACTGAAATCAACAATGTGGCTGTCATAATCTCTAGGCAGATGTCACTGCTGAAAGTCTGCACATACTAAATTAATTGTCCAGCTTCATAAAGTTATAGACCATTTAAAGCAAAACTTCAGGAATATAATCAATCAAAATTTTTTTAAAATATACTGTAATGGGTAGATGGAGGAGTAAATTATAAGTATCATCTTCACAGTCATAGAAAAACAAATTACAGTTTTATGACTGAAGTAGCTGAAGTGAGAAAATAGATGGAAACAGTGAGTGACAGGCAAGGAAGCTAATTAACCAGGCTTTTCAGATACTCAGTGGGGTAATTCAGCCCACATGAAGCTCTGCAATGGCTTCCAGTACCTGAATTAAGCAGCTGGAAGACAGTGCAAGGTATCTCAGCCACTGCCATACTTAGTGTAGATGTAACAAGTAAAAGTGTAAGTGACTATGCAGGTAGAAACTCTGTTTAAAACACCCTGATTCTTTAGGCTAGCATGGAGTTCATTCGGAAATGTGTCACTAAGGGATAAAATTCAAAAATAAAAAAATCAGGAAATGGATTAACTGATTTCTAAACAGATTTTTTGCCTGTATTTATTCTGGCTTGAGCTAATATTTCTGCTACTGAGTGAAATGCATCCCGCCAACAGATTGTTCAATAGCAAGCGCAATTAACATTACTGAACAAAATAAGCAACATTATATACTTCTTCCTTAGTATCTCTCCCCTCCCAAGTCTGCATTTTCCTTTTCATTGCAGCCCAGTTTCAACATGAGCCGGACATGAGCTCCATCCAAGACTTCTTCTAAAGTCTCATAGGCATTCACCCAGAAGAGACAAGTTCAAAGTTTTCCTCAGTCCAAAAAAATTAACCGAGCTTCCTGCTTCTTAAGCAAGTACTCTAATCAATATGCAATCATACAAAAGCTTTCTTCGGTTCAGGCACCTGCTCTGAAAAGATGCCATGCTATGAATCCTACCAGTACCAATGCACTTGGAATGCAGTCCTGAGTCAGACCAATCTTCTACCTTGTCATTTCTCTAGGGTAGAACTCTGCACTGTCTTTTCCCCCATTATTTTTTTCCCCACCTCATCCCTGCCTCCCCCCAACCCTTGATGTGTATTAGATATTAAGAAAAGCAGTGGTGGATCTTCTGGTAAAAAATTCTCCATTTTTCTGTGATAGCTCTGATAACTGTGCAGATAAAACTGTAGCAGAGAACCTCTATAGAGAATTCAGGAATCGATGACACATGGTTAGGGATTTCTCCCAGGAGGACAAGCCTGAGCTGTGGAAAAGAGTGTAACTAATGATGGTAACTCAAGAGCAGAAAAAGACCAAGGTGACCTCAAAGACAGCATTGCATGAACCTGGTTCACACCCTTTACAAACAGGCACTGTATGACCAAAACCCAAAAAACCCACAGTATACATAAGTTTAACTAAGCTCCCACTCAATTCACCATATGGAAACACTGAGCAACACAGCAGAAGTTCCCATCTCTCTGTACAGTCAGAGCGGAGAGCAAGGCAAATCTATCTCGTGGGCCATCTGCATCCCTTCTGATATATCCATTAACTGTACACTGTGCTGAAGCTTCTGTTTTATCAATGAATGAATTCCATGTCTACAGAAAGTGATCTAAATATGAGTCAAAAATTAACACAAGGAACACCAAGATACCATGAGGAAGTATCTGTAATCACTTAAGGAACACAATCATGGCTGACGTCTCCTCAGTCTGTTCTGACCTACAGAAAACTCCGTGTGCTTCCCGGCAACGGGGAAATTTTACATTCAAGCACAGGTATTTTTTTTCAGTATCAGTGAATATCAAGTAATCAGATGTCTAGTGCTTCACTATCAAAATAGACTGTATTTAAAGGCAAATGAAGACAAAGTAAAGTAGCTATGACTAATTTCTCAAGAGAGTACTACTACAGTTCACTGAGCTGCTCAAAAAAATGTAGTACATCATATATAAGCTCAACTGATGAAAAGTACCCACAAAGGTATATGCACACAAGGAAGTACTATGCTATGTAAAAATAGAAGAATTACTATAAAGACTGCTTATTCTGATTGAAGCATAAATAATTTGTTAAATATCTTAGAAACTGCTGTTCAAATACTGAATATGAAAATTAGAATCCTCCATAGATTTTCCCTGCATTGAAAGCTTCCAGTTTATGAGTTACTTTGCCACATTTCTTTCCTCTTAGATATTTTACATATCCTTCCCAAATACTGCATGAACAGAATTTTGAACTATAACAACAACAAAACCAACACAAACTATTAACAATTTCTTCAATAGTTAAATTTCACTTTTCTTCTGGATAAGAAAACTGAGGACATGAAAGCTGAGGGGTGGGCAAAATTTGCTATAATTTATGATGTCTGCATGGAAATTAACGTGAGAAAAAAAGAATTCTTATGTCTTTGCCTAAGTTCAAATTCTTTAGCTCTGCAAAGGTAAATCATCTTTCCCTTCATTTGATCTTTCATGAGGTGATGTGATGGATCCTTCATGTGGTGTTATGGAACAAGTCTGTGCTGCTTTAGAACCTGTAGAGCTTTAAACTCAGACATAATTCAGCTAAAAACCATGGGGTAAATACTGGGTAGAACTGAAAAGCAGCATTTTAGAAGGAAATGCTTAGCTGCTATGTAAATTAGTTATTCACTCAGTCACCATGCACTATGTCCAATACCATTATTCAGAAGGTTCTCCAGCTATTCCATGAAAAATCTCTCCCACATGGACCTCTGGCCAGTTATACAATGTTGCCTTTTTCTTCTTTCAGATGTCCAGACCTATAGAAGTCCAACATTTGAATACATTTCAGTGCCAACAACATTTATAGCTATGTCACAGCTCACAAACAGGATGGAAAATTTGAAAATGGGAGACCTTTTGCCATATGGCAACTTCTCTTTCAAAAACAAGGAACTTTGAGAAGGAGCAATATTACAGGGCAAAAATTTTTGTAGCTGGCCTAAAACTAGTGATCATGTGGTGCCTGGACCACCAGCTGCTGTTACAGAAAGTAACACCTGGACTTTTCCTGTACTTAGTGAGACCACTAAGTTGAGGTCTTTATTATGAAAGCTCCTGTGTTTCATGAAGAAAAGTAGCAACCTCTTAGATTTCTATTTCTGTTTTAGAGATGATGGTAAAAGTTTATGAATTCAAGTAATTCAGGTACAGAACAAGACTGGCTGAAGGACAGAGAAATTATGGGCAACTGCATACTTGCTTCCTCATGAATCCAAAGTAAAAAATCAATTCCTTTAATCACTGCAAAATTATTTTAATAGTCTGAAAGGTCAAAGATATTTACATCCTTAAATACTTATGAAGGCCACAATAAGAATACTCTACATAGGTAGTGAAGAAACAGGAAGACTCAACATCCTCAGACATTTCGTCTATATCAAAGAGAATGTTAAATGTTTTACAGCAAGGTAAGTAGAAAATAAAATGTGCAATTTTGCAAGAAAGATCTCATTTAAAAAAGAAAAACCACAAACCAACCAAAAAAACCCTCTTCAACTTAAGACTTCTCAAAATAACTGAGAGGCAACAAGAAAATAAAGATTTGAATTACTCAGTATCCCAGACGGTTCCATATTTTCAGTGCTAAAATAAATTTGGTAAAAAGTCCCTTTGTGGAAGGGGAATTGATGTCATTTTACAAGCCAGGAAGTTGTGATGTTGTCTTCTAATTGGTATGTGTAATTCTCTTCGTAGCTTCTGCTTCCTTTTTTGTAATAGCTATGCTATTTCATATGATTTTCTTTTTATCATTATTACAGATTGAACTTTCTCATAGCTCTAAGCTGTTCTGTGGAATGACTGGATTTATTTCCTTCTGCTCTGGGCATACACAGACCCTATCTATATCCCAGTGTAGATAAAAACAGATCATAAACTCTAAGCTCTTTAATCAAACCCAGGAAAAATAAACTAGAAACAAGAATCAGAGTTACAGTCCCTTTAGATCACTCCTGTGTAATACATATAATCAATATCATTGCCTCTAATTAATGACTCTTCATATTTTGAATCGAATTTTTTTTTTTTTTTTGCCAGAGGGTAACTCATGCTCTCCTCAGTGAGAAGGAAACAGGCAGCCACTGCACTCTCCTGCCTGCCTGCAGAGAGGTCTCTGGTGTTTACATGTACCTCTGGGATCATTTCATTTCTTTACTACTAAAATTGGTCTTCAAATGTTCTCTCAAAAAGACTGAGATTAATTTTTAGGTTCTGGATCACATGTATGGGTGAGTATTAGTGTGCTATAAGGAAAAAAAAAAGACTATAAAATTAAAATAATTTTTAAAAACCCAAAAATAAAATCTATGGAATAATACATCAGTCTTTGGCCTGTTACAGAAATAATCCTACGTCTGATCTTAAATACCTTCAGTCTTTTCCAATAAATCTGGTTTACTCTTAAAAAAAAACCCCAAAACTAAAATCTATAATATAAGCACATTTACAGGACCAGCAATATGCTGCCAAGTCTAATGTGTGCCACTAGATAACTCCCTACTTGCCCTGACCAGAAGTACTACTAGCAGTCTTCATACATCTCTAAACATCCCCCCTTCTAGCAAGTTTTACAGAAATTAATCAATAGGTTCAAAAGACAAACAGATAAATGAACTGATAATCACAGAAATGCTCATTATTCATGTTGTGATATGCCTAAACCTCAATAACTTACTGTCGATTTCAGATTTCTCCCCTAATTTCTACAGTTTATACTGTATGTAACTGCACTGCATATTAATATGCTACATACTCTCAGTTATCAATATATATGGAAATTAAAATCAAGGGACAGTTTAGAATTACACAGATAAATTACACTAGGAACATATACTCAGTGTAATTTTCTACTTCATTTCAAACAGTTAGCAATAAATATGTGCTTTGATCTATTTGATAAACATTTTGAAATTGTATTTTTAATGATATCTGTATGAAATTCTGATTTATTTTAGCATGTTTTTCGCAGGTAATATTTTTGTCTATCAGTGTTCACAATGATCTGATAAGCTTTTTAACTGGATATACTTAAGAATATTTTCTGCTTGTCTGATGACTATGACAAACTTTAGTCAAGCTCATTTTTCATAATTTGGCAGTCTGAGCTAGGAATCAGCAGTCTTTGACTGCATAGTTCACAGAAAATGGTGTGGAGCAGAAGGGAGGATAATGATAGTGGTGTATAAGGGAGGAAAATTATGACCTACAGAGTTGGATTAAATGGATCCCAGAAAGTCCTCAGAGTTGGAGTTAGTAATTATGACAATCTTACAAGTGTTTTAATGTTTTTTAAAGAACCTGGTTACCATTTAGAAACACAATGAGATCTCTAATCACTAGAGTTAATTAGGGGTTAATTCTTAATTGGAAGTCATCTAACAGGAAAATTTGCTTTCAGGAAACCTGAAAGTTTTATTTTCTGGTGTCAGACAAATGCTGTCAAGAGTAAACAAGATGAGACAAAGAAAGTACTAAATTTGGGTTACATTCAGGAAGGAATTAAGAAAATATTAAAATATCTTCATGTTGTTGGTGCCAATTCATTCCATCTGTATATAAAACACATCATTTTTCTCCCCTTCATGCTTCAAAACTGTCAAGATGTCATTTGTCAGGTCAGGCTTTCTATTCCAAAGCCCTACTGTGAAGAATCTTGGACCTGAAACCCTGAAACAGTTGTTTTTTTCTAAATTACATGGTTTGTGGGAATATATTCTGAGTAACACCTTAAAAGTTAGCACAGTACCTCCAATTCATAGAACAGAATCAGAGTCATAGAATCTTTATGGTTGGGATAAACCTCTAAGATCATCAAGTCCAAACATTCACCCAGCCCCACCATGTTCACCACTAAATTCTGTCCCTAAGTGCCATACATTTTTTGAACACTTCCACGGATCATGATTCCACCAATTCCTTGGGCAGCCTGCTCCAGTGCCTAAACACCCTTAAAGCAAAGCTGTTTTTCCTAATATCCAGTTTAAATCACTCCCTGGCACAACTTGGTGGTATTCCCTCTTTTCCTCTTGTTTGTAACTAGGGAGAAGAGACCCACACCCGTCTGTTTAAAACCTCCTTTCAGGTAATTGTATAAAGTGAGGAGGTCTCCCCTGAGCCTCCTTTTCACCATCATTTTCTATTTATACCAGCATTAGTGACAACCCCTATAGAGCAGCATTTTCACTGCAGGCACCTAAAATACTACACAGCATTGTTAGGGATAGGCTATTACTCTCAAACTAGCTGAGAGCAATGATTAAACAAATGGAGGTACTCATCCAGCGAAATTTTCCATCCCTTCAGACTTGTTCTTTTACTCCTACTTCTGTTCCTTGTCTTTTAAAGAACCACTTATCCACACACAGATCTTCCCTCTCTGTTCATTGGAAAGGTTTGGACAAAGGACTCCTTCCAAGGCATACAGCTATCAATGAAATCAGCCTCATCTACTTGTTTGCTGATGCCTTCAGTCAGATTCAAGGTACTTTTAAGGAAAGACTACCTTTTGCTCCTTTCAAAAGAGAATGTGTTTATCTCATTCACTATTCTTACAGCTTGATTTTTTGCCTCATAAAGACACTGAGTTTACAGACCTAAAGTCTAGCTGACCCTTTCTAGAACCTTTTTAAAGTTTATTTTCACATTTTCTAGCTTAGGGTTGAGAGGAACCTGGGCCTATTTTAGACCAACCTATACATGTTCTCCTTCACTCATCCCTCTGAGAGGATTTCAATGTGAGATTTTCTTCTGTTTCTTCTTCACTGAACAGGCATACAGAAATTGTTTCTCTGTGATAGCCTTGTCCTCCCTGAGTATTTTTGTAACCTGGATGCCAAATGTCCTTACAGACTCTCTGAAAATCCTTTTACTCAAGTGCTGACGCAAGGACCCAACATGCAGGGCAGGGAATTGGTTTGGTTAACTGCCATAGCTCTAGCTGCTATCTAAAACAAATTACACACTTTTAGGTGTGTATTCTTCAAACTCCTATCTGACCAATGTAATTGCATAGAAAGGCATTTTGCAGCACTTTAAAAGACACTTGCACAGTTGAGATGTTTTCACTTTGGCTAATTAACTTTAGTGGTGCAAATAGATTCCAAAATTGCTGATAAAGCATGCTAATTAGCAGAATGAATAGCAGGAAAAAACTGCAGCTACAACAGGCACAATCACAAAGTAGATTGAGATAGCTCCATAAGGTATTTTATAGCTCGACTACTGTGCATCAAAGACAAATGTTATTTTAACTGAATTACAATCTAAAACTGCTTATGATTATGTAATTTTCAACATAAAAAATTTATTTCCTTACTGTCATTTTCTTGTTCATATTTTAATTTACTATTTCCTGTATTCAATATATTCTCTAGAGGATTTTGCTTGGTAAACGAGCCTACAAATTTTGTGCACCATAAAAGAAGAGGCTTTTAGGTTATGATGGCTGGATGGAAGATTAAGTGCTTAACAACAAAGTTTTCCTTTCCAAAGATTGTATTTCAAAAATCAAATGTGTTTAATACTGTGAACACGAAGACAAATAGAAGCCGCTAAAGTGGCAATAATACCATTTACATGATAACCTTCCATAATACCTACACCTCTGCCTCACTACCAGATTTTGCATTTAACAGACTTCTTACAGATTCCTTTAAAGTTTGTATACTACATTTCTACATATTTTAGAAACAAAAAGCTGTGAATCTATTATTGAAATATATCATGATGTTTTGCAAAAACTGAAAGGCTTTCCCATGTACAAAGAGAAGTTACTAATAATATGAAGGAAATAATACAATTTCCAGATGATTGCAGTTATATTGTATTTATTAATTTCTGACTTCATTCCCAAATGTGACTGGAATATAATTGGAACACTATGGATAAATTAGAAATAGTCACATGAAAATACAATCTCTTTTTGCAAATTCTGATGCACATGTCGCAACACAAAAAAAAAAAAAAAATTCCCTTCTTGAATGTTTTTAGTCTCCTGCCTGTCTTTATAAAGGATGCCTGTTTTGAACCTGGTATGTTCTAAGATAATAGAAAAATTACATCCTAAGTGCTCCTAAGCAGAAATATGAACAATACAGAAAACGCATATGACTTACAGGACTTTTTCCTGCATGGAATGACTATTTTTTCATTCTCCACAAGAAAAATAATCCTGTACAAAAAGAAAATTCCTATTTAAACCCCATCATGTTCTGTTGCTAATACAAGTTATCTTTTACAGCAAAGTAAGCTTCACCCTGCAACCAACCTATCTTTTAATAGTACAGCCTGCCACTTGAAAGATTTGACAATACATCATGAAGATATGAAGTAATACAACATGAAAGAAGACCTGGGAGCAGTGTTTCTCATATACCAACCCTTCTTAATCAGAGAAGGCTGCTGGAGCATCAACATATTGCAAAGTAATGTGCTATCTAAGGGAAGCAGGTCTCAGCACCACGTAGAATAGCAGATTTGCTTTGCTTTTCAGTTATGTTATGTTTAAAACACAATTTCCCAAATATGTAAACACACACACACACAAAGCTAATTTTTCTTCACTTAACATCTCAAATTCAAGTTAGTGAATTTGAGTTTATGGACATTACCCATGCTCACCTCTGGGACTGTATAACACCCCTTGCTCTGTTTTACTAACCACTCAAACATATTCATGGAAGTGTTTCTCAGTTCTCTCCAACAGCATCCTTTATCTCTGCTTCGAATATCCCAATGAATTCTGCTACCTTGTTATTCACCACCTTCTGCAGAGAAAGGCTTTCCATGTACTTTTCTCTTTGAGGAAAAGACAAAATCACAGCTAGGAATCCACAGTTATCCAGCGACTCTAAGTGTACAAATTGACTCCTTTCCTTCCCCACTCCCACTGCTCCTGAGATATTTCTACGAGCCGTAGGATGCTAAAGAACAACACTGGCAAACCTAAGCTGTTCCAACTCTCTCAATTCATTTCAGCACAAGTTTACCAATCTGCACAGAATTCCTCTCCAAGCAGTTTCTGAGACAGCCTGAAAACAAGAAGCTTCACAGA
Organism: Passer domesticus; assembly: GCF_036417665.1. Taxonomy (NCBI): domain Eukaryota; kingdom Metazoa; phylum Chordata; class Aves; order Passeriformes; family Passeridae; genus Passer; species Passer domesticus. The sequence goes on from NC_087474.1 coordinate 90,555,560, forward strand.
AAATAGCTGACTCTTTTAAGAAGACTTCAAAAATTGACAGGCAGGTCAGTCACTGAACAGCAGCGAGTTAGATGGGCAACACCAGTAGGTGTGGCTTTTGCAAGAGCACAAAGATGGGTTTGGCCCCTGCCACCAGGGCTTCTTGAAGCAGAAGCATGAGAAAGAATGATCAGCAGCTCACAGAAGAACTTTTAAATGCTAGCCCCAAACCAACATGATGGTAGATGCGTGCAATAGTCACAGGACAAAAAAACATCCCAACACGTCATTGCTTAAAATGCCAAATAAGGGACAAAATGAGTAATCACTTAAAGAACATGATTGCAATGAGTAAGAAACTTTGCTTCCCCTAGGCAGGGCTTAAAACATCCTGTGTTGTATTTAGTGCTCCTTTATTCTGTTACTTTGCTTATATTTTTCAGTTGCTTGCTCTGAAGATTCTTTGATTTGCTGTCATGTGTATGTTCAAAATTGTGACTTTCTTTAGTCTTCCTACTGATTTCTTCATCTTCCTCCACCTTCACTTCTTTGCACTGAATAGGTGGTGTAGATAGTGTCCATGGAGGTAACATGGAATGGACAGTGAATGGACAGTGCAAGGCACTCTTTAGGAGAAGAAATGAGCAGCAATATTATGGCTATTAGAGACAGCTAGCTGGGCAGCACTGCAAGGACAGTACAGAGGCACGAGCTGTGCATGAGGCCACCATTTTATCAAGGCAAATGCAGACCCAGTTGCAGAATAAACCAGCAATGAACAGAAAAGAAATCCATGCTTTTCAGAAAATAATTATTTTATACTCTTGATCTGTTCCACTCTGAAAGGATGTTCATCCAAAGTACTTCATACACTGATAAAGAAAAGAGTTGTATGACTTTTTATTGGTGTTTTGTGGAGCTGCCAACATTTGCCAGTATTCCTAGGGCAGGTGTATCCCCACTCCAGATACCAGCATGTACAGACCTTTCTTAATTAGCACTGTGATGCACATGCTTATTGCCTGACAAGTGACAAAAAAAAAGGTTTGTAGACAACACACCAAGAGAGTGCACTGCTACAGAGCCCCAGAGATTATTTGCTGGAAATTTATTTTTTCCCTCTAGCACCATCTTAACACTCCTCCTTTCACCCCATCCTGCACTGGGAAGTTTCAGACTCCCAGATAATAGGAAACTGTCATATAGTGTCTGAATTCATCCTAAAGAGAGAAGGTAATTTCAAAAAATGAAGTGCACTCTATGTTAGCAAAAGTTTATCACAGAAAGGGAGTTTCATTAGCTCTGAAACCGGAGAAGCCTTCTGGGTGGGCCACAGTCTTACATACAACACCACCACCAAAATCAGATATTATCTATAAGGATAATTGTCCTCTTTTGTTAAGAAAAGCTGGTGGTTTTTTGGTTTTTTTTTTTTCCAAAAGCTAGCTGCTATTTCTACATCAAAAACTCTCTTTTGATTTGTATTCTCTCTCCATTTGCATATCACAGAATCCAGATCATCTTTTCTAAATCAGTATGCCTGGAGATGGCCTCAGATGCAAAAGATTCAGCACAGTATTTTTCTCATCGGTTTGTTAGAGACTTCGGCAGAGATCCAGTTGACAGTCCAGTTCAAGGACATGATGGGATGCAATCACAAGAGCTGAGAGAGCCTACTGATATCATGACAAGGCCACTCTTGAGTGCCTTTAAAAGCTCATGGGGACCAGGGTAGGCTCTTGACTTCTGGAAGAAAGCAAATATCACTTCTGTCATCAAGGAAAGTTATATCACCTTGATCCCTGGGAAGGTGAGAGTGCAAACCCTCCTAGAAACCATTTCCAACCCTATGAAGGACAAGGTGACTGAGATTAGCCAGCATAGAGTTATGAAGGAGAAAACACACCTGGAGAACCTTTCTGTGATGAAATGACTGGCTTTGTGGCTGAGGAGGGAGTAGTCAATATGACAGGACTTTGAGCACACTCATAAACCCTAGCAGCCCTCCCCAGCCTCTCCTGGGGCTTCTACTGGCATCCCCTGGCCCAGGAGCTCTACACAAGCACAGCCTGGGGCCTTTAGCTCCTACCTGTGCTGTGCTGGAGGAATTCTGGTCTCCAGCTGAGCTGTGCCTGGCCACAGACACCCCTGAGCTGTGGACTGACTTGGCCTCAGCCCTGCCTTGTCACTGGGAATGTGCCCATGAACTGCTGGATGTGATCCTGACCTATGCATGGACTTTCTGGCTTGACCTTGCACCTGTCTCCTTGCTGTGATTTTGCTTTTTATAGGTCTTGTCTCTTGGTTGAACCTGGTTATGGTCTCTGGGCTTGCCTTGCTCAAGTGCTGTGGGGCCAAGACCAGAGCACTCTGGTCCTATTGCTCTGTCCCTTATTTGTTTCCTTGCAAAGAACTCTGAAAATAAATGCCATTCAATTCAATCAGTTTTCACTAAAATAATATGATTCACCCATGAACTTCAATTCACTGGCTTCAATATTTTCAAGCAATTTCCCTGGATTCAGGTATTGAAAGCATAATAACAGCTTTATAAACAAGCAATGACAGGGAAGACTGAATTCATGAGATATACTTCTATGTGCTACATATTAAAATAGCACACTAAGGCAGGAAGAGGACATAATGTCAATGCTATCTAGCCTCTTTCCATAGTGGAGACCCATCAATATGAACATTCTGGTCAATTAACACATCAAGTTTCATCCATGTTTCATCAAAGTATCTTTTATTTACAGGATAAATGTGCATTGAAGCATTTATAGTTTTTAAAAACATAATTTCCAGGTACTGTAATTACACACCAGGAATGTTTCACGTGGATTAGTGCTGAAGAGTTGCATCTATATTATCATTTCTAGAACTCACCACTGTCTCCAAACTTCGGCTTCAATCATTGCTTTTATATATGCTTTCATGAATAACAAGTTACATCTGTGTATCATCTTGCAGAATAAATTATTTGACTATATTAAAATATAATTGCAACTATCAACTTTAGCATATATGTGCAAAGCAGTTTTCATTGTACACCCATATACTGGTGAAAATCCAAAAGTTCAACAACTGTCACATGAAGTACTAATAAGTTCTTCTTTTAAACTGTACAGATGATACTGTGAACTTAAGCAAAGTGCAGTTTTGACTAATATCAGTGCTAATTCCTAGGAAAGTTGGTTTTCTTTTTTTTACTTTCAGACTTATCTCCCTAAGAAAGCAAAGTTACAAAATATGTTGAAACTTTTTTAAAGTGACATAAAATGATATAGTCATCAAATTTTTCACTAATTTTCATATAACATAGAGTATGTTTGCAAACAATGGAGATAATTTGTATATACAAAATATATTTCCACTTTAAAATGTTACATTTAGTTTGGGAAAACAAATGACCCATTTAATACCAGAAAAGATAAAATTCTAAAACTACCAAAAATACCTATCTAATATAGCTATACCTATCTAATCCTAAATATTTCTAATGATCAAACAGTTAACACTGCTGCTAAAAAAAACCCCACAATACTAAGAAGCAACTCACATATAAAGTGGTAATTGATGAATAATGGTTGCTTCATCTTAATCGAAACACATCCTGCTTAAAAGGCATTGTTTTATTAGTTTGGAAAAAGCTTAAACAAAACGTCATTTTAGAAAATAACGAGCTGCACTGCCATATACTAAAAGGCGAACGCTACAAATCAGTTACACAGCCTGCAACTAATGAGCATGACTGAGAGACTGGTGTATTGCAAATTGTACTACACATCCTTTCAAGGTGGATCTGTGTGGCAGACACCTAACCATAAAACTGCAAGACCAAAACCCAAAGCCCCAAAGTTGAAAGCCTTGGGGCATAAATTTCTTTGACCAAGGACACCAAACTCAACAGTAAAGCAGTGGTCGTTTATCACTGCCAGCACTCTACAGCATTAAGTGTCCCAGCAGCCCTTCCCAAATTAAATCACATGCTCCAGTACAGATAACTCTCAATCCCATTACCACTTGCCTACCCTTAATTCTGTCAGATGTTCTTTGTGATGTCACAAAAAACACGCTGTGATGCTGTTACCCTCTCTGGGACAGAGCTGTAGCTGCACACCATAGTCATACAATTCTGTTTTGAGATAAACTACTGAGGTGTATAAAACACTCTTAGAGAAGAATTACTTCAGGATCATGAGTGTAGTTTACTCTGAATCCCACTTCTGCCACACTGAAAATGATCCAGACTTGGAGTTGCTTGATGTAGCTCACAGCAGTGAACCAAAAACATTGTTTTTACTAAGTGCAACATGATCATGCCTCAAGTATTACACACAGTATCATCTACTCCTTTCAAAAGCAGTGGAACGAGATAAAAAATGTGTGGAGAGAACAGCTTGGAAAAAGGATAGTATTGTCCTTGACATTCTTCCAGCCAGTGTGGTTGGTGAACAGGCAGCCCTTCAGCTGGAGCAAGCTGTCCCAACAGTGAGCAGGGAGGGTGTCTCACCCAGCTGCCTCCAGGTGCTGGCTGCCTGCAGTACATTTGACCAAAGAACTACATGTAGGTGCAGCAGCAGCCAGGATATCACAATGTACCGTGCCAGTCTAATGAAAATGTACACAGCCAATGGATCAACCAATTTCCACTGAAGTGCAGCTGCTGCACACTCGGCTTTCTATCAGATTTGTGCCACATGCTGCCAAAACTGCCAAGCAATGAGAGAAATTCAAAACCAGACTCTATATTTTTATTCCTCTAACCCACAGAAGTAGCAGTCTGATACAGTGGTTCTGCATCATGTATGCTAGGAATGTAACTAACTCAAATACTACAAAGGAAAATGCTTTTCCTCTGGGATTTCCTGTATTTAAAGCTCTAAAGCATCTTTTACAGAGTAATGGAAAGTGCTAAAAAATACTTCAAAGTTACTTTTGCCTTGTTTTTTAATAGTTGAAAGCTCATAACCTTCTAAGTGTTTATACACAGAACTTTTTGTTTTCAGGCAAAAAGAGTAATTTCTTAATGGATGTAGAACTGTGGCAGAAAACCCCACGTGAAGTACACATAGACATCATGCAGTCACTTCTCCCAGGCAGATCACTTCAACTTTGTGTCACCTTCCCACCCCAAAAAAAAAAAATTATTAGACTTTGGAAAGTAAGTCTGGAGTAAAATTATGTTTGTTTACAAATAGTATCAAAGTTGTACTGCTACTAAATGAAATATCTTTATGTTTTGCTTTCTTCACAGATAATACAGGCAACCAATAGATAAAAATAAGAAACGTTAAGCCAGTTTTACAGGGAGCTATTAGACTAGAGAAGTTTTTCTCTTCCAAGAGAAGTTTTAGCAGATTATAGGCATGGAAATGACACTATCTGTTTTTTGTGATTGGCTCACACCTACTAAATATCAGATGAGAGGGGGCCAAAATCTATCCAGATTTTAAAAATCAATACTCAGACTTAACTGAAAAGACAGTAAATGCTTCCATGCTTTTAAATACTGCAGGTTTTACTAGGCCTTTTGACATTTCTTGCTTGTTGAACAATATATGTGTTCAGTAAATGATTAAATGAATGGCACTTAAAATAAGATTTTTTTTAAAACAATTACCACAATGGTCAAAGAATATTCAAAGAGTTAGCAGGAATTAAACTAGTAAGACACAGAAACAGAATTAGAACAGTTCATTAATATATTTAATGACTATGCACTAAAAGCAAATTAAAATTTACTCTAAAAGCATCTCAAGAAAAATCTAGCTGGATTTAACAAACATTTATTCAGCAGTCTATTCTTTCATAAATTCTTTAGAGGCTTGCTTGCTATTATATATTGTAGGCAATATTAATCTGATATTTAAATTATTCTCTCTCAGTCTTTCAACACTAATTTAGTATTTAATACAGAACCCATCACAAGCAACATGCTTGGAATCAGTTTGAAAATGTTCAAGGGATAAATCTAAACAACCACCAGTAGTCGATTTCCACAAAATTAATAATAATAAACCAACTCACAACCCACAAAATTATAATTTCATAAGCTAAAAAAAACCATATAAAAATACACAAACTATAGAACAATAGTTGGAAATACACTGAAAATTTTTATTATGGATGACGGACAAAATTAATCTACTGCAACTAGAGACTAGTGTCAGATGGATAATTAAGGACTAAGTTACTGAGTAAGTTACTGAAAAGTAACAGAAGATAGTAAAACAAAAAAAAATGTTAGAATTATTGATAAATTATTGTGGAGTAGAAGAAAATGTATACAATTTTAAAATACAGAAATTGTCATATTCAGTCTATTAACTTCTTTATTACTCATACTTGGGAGAAATATTCAAATCAAATCAACTGCCTTAAAGATTAACTCAGATTAAAATATGGTGCTGACCAAGGTGGTTGTAAAATGACCAAGATTGTCATGGACATATCTGAGAAAATCCCTCAGAGTTACAGACCAGGCTGCAAGACGAATGCTGGATGCTAAACATTTCCCAAAATTAATACTTTGTGGCACATAAATAATTTTTATACTCCCCACATTTGACATTTTCTGCTTGTTTTGATAGCTTGATATTTGAAATATGAAAAATATTATATCCCACCCTCCATTAAACAACTTCTCTTCTTCACAATCCTTGTTTTTCAAAGAAAATTGATAATACATCCAGGACAGGAAAAGTAGAACAAATTCAGCAGATTACAGAGCTGCCAACCACCTTGCTCTGAAGCATGTGATGGGTTGCAGTGGTGCCTGCTGGATGGCACCGCCTTTCCTGGGGAAGGGAGTAGGAGAAGGTGGTGCCCCACAAGGACAGTGCCCTTGCCTCTGCTGCATTTCCCTCTCTTCTGTGAGCCACAGGCAGCCTGGAATCACCCCATTCCAGAGTGTGGGTCCGCAGGCAAGGAAGAAATTTACAGGCTGCACAAAAGAGCATGTAATACAGGAGCTGCAGGGGAAAAAAAAAAAAAAAAAAAAAAAGACAACACAAAAGGGAGAGTAGGTGGAAAATGACTAAGTTTAATGTGCTGCATTCTGGATGAGACATGCATGTTACTGCTGTTAAAAATAAATAAACAAATTAAATACTCCAGATTTGCCTCCCATCCAGCATGTTTATGGTAGTTACAGGAACTTCTATCATATCATGGGAAATGTTTCCATAACTGAGGAAATTTAAATCACATTTGAATAAAGATGTTTTGGAAACAAGTTAACTGCATGTCTTTTCCTTGCCTGTGCTGTGCTTAGTTGCTAGCTTTCTGAGGAGCCACTGCAGCAAGGGACTATGAAAATAGAGTGTGACGTTAGCTGAGACATGGGGACTTGGCCTTTAATTAAGGTCAGCATGACCTAGGTCATGGCAAACATCTCTGAGCCTTAATGGTGACAGTAAAGTCCATTCACAAGTTGGAATCGAATTTCCTCCAAGTTAAGACCCAAATCAATCTGGATTTTAAAGAGCAGGTATAGCAGCGTCAGAGTGGATACAGAAAGGCTCTTTAGAAGCTCTGTGATAGAAGAGCAGTAACAGATTTTGCTTTTCTTCTTTCTGTGCTGCTTTCAAAGGTTGTCAAAGGCAATCACCATCAACACTAACTGCATGGGGAGGGAGCCAAAAGCCTTGATGAGAATTGTCAGGTGAGGAACACAATATTGATCTCAGAAACACTGTGGCACTAGATGATCCTTGCAGCTCCTTCTGGCCCTGTAATCTACACATTAGTCTTTACTTCTACTTGAACAGTACACTTTAGACCCTAAGGTACTTTCTGGCCCTGGACAAGTAAAGGTTTTAATGATTTCCTTGCTCATGCTGAAGATACAACACACTTCATGTTTCAGGTGCAAAGTAATTAAATTGCCCGCAGTGCAGGTGGAGACAGCAAACAGAGTTACAATAAGGAAACCCATTAAGTTATATTGAATTGTTTAAAACTTTAAGAAAGCAAGATGATCTTTTATGTACCATATGAAAGATCCTAAAATACATAATGATATTCATCAGATCTGTTTGGAAGAGACAAGAATATGGCCAAATACAAGATGCTATTTTCCACTCCAGATCTGAGCTTTTCCTTTGCATTAACTGTCCTCATGCTACAAATGTAACATAGGATGTTTCAGGTCACACTGTACGACCCCCACATATTAAAATCAGCATTTAACCAATAAAGAAATGGAATTAATGGAGCCATACAGCATAAAGATGATACTTCAAAGGACTTCAAATAAATCAACAGGACTTCAAGAGACGAAGCCAGAGAGACACAGGTCAGCTCTTCTGAATCCCAAAGCAATGTAACATGGCACTTTGGCACAGATGAAATGTTATTACTGCTCTACTGTTGGAAAATGAAGAATTTTAAAGTAGTTATGTAACTGAATATAGCTTTGGATTTATTTTCTTTTTTCATCCAGTTCAACAAACTTCATAGAAGTAGAGGAGAATTAACTTTCTGTTAAATGTCTTTGAATTTCTCTATAACACTATAGGGAAAGGGGAAAACAAAACCACCCAAAACAGCATTAATCATATTTGGTGTTCTATTTCCAAGAGCTTGCTTATATAAGTGTAATAGTGTAGGAGACTTAACAACATTTAAAAATAAATTATTAGTTTTCCATGTACACTGTGCTTAAGCACTGTCCCTTACCACAGCTTTCTCCACCTCCCTTAAACACTGGAAATGGCAACAAAAGAAAACTGAACCTCGACAGTCTCACTCTATCCAGGAGGTGTACACACAACTTTCTTGTCCAAGCCTGTTCTGCCCCTCTCAGAGGCAGGACTGTGTTCACATGGTCTGTGATTTAAGCTATGAGTAGTCCAACTTGATGGCCCATTGCTGTCATCATGGCAAAGTACAAGAACTTGATGAAGAAACAGAATTTGTGGAAAGAAGGCTTCTATACTTGGGTTCAGACTTATAAAAATGTCCTGTGATATTGAGATGTGTTTAATTCCAGCTGGACTCACTGAAATAAAATGGAAGGTTCCCCGGACACAAACATAATCAAAGAACCTCACTAACCACAGCTGAAATACAACAGTATAGTCTAGACTTTGATTTGCTATTAAAAGAAATGTGCAGAAGAGGAGAAAAAAATTATATATTTATCTATATTATGTACATTATGTATATATAATTTTGCATATTATATATACATACATACAGGCACTAATATTGTCAAGACATCATATAATGTAAAGCATTTTATCACTGCTAAAATGCTGAATACCACAGAACATACCGTGAACTTTCCCTGAAAAACACTGGAATTAACTCATTACCAAAATAGGAACAGATCTGCAGTTCTGAGTTCAAGAAAATATGTATGAGTTTCAAGCCCATACCCACTGTAGTTCTACTTTGATCTATGTCTTGGACGCTTGTTAAGGGAAGATTTTAATATCTGAAACATAACACTCCTTTGAGACAGTGCTTATTGCTCTTTTGTGAACTGACGTTGTCAGGATGAGGCACAACATCCATAATGCATTCTGAAAATTTTCTTAGCAGCAGCTACACAATTATCACTGCCGTGTTTTGGCATCCAGTTAATGAGACAGTACTGCATTATCATTCACATACACTGCAATTTTATTTTTTTTAATTTGTTTCTATTTATATGTCCTTTTGGTGAATACATGTTTTTAAAGAGGAATAGAGTGACTTAGAAAAAAAAAGAAATATCAATTTTTTTCCTCCTGGTCTAGGAAGGATTCTTTGCTTCTAAGTACAGATTTTCATTTCCCACATCTCTAGTAATAGGGGTATAGAAGTATAATTTTGTTTCTCATATTCAGCTTTAGAACTCTTAAATTGGAATTGTTAAAAAAATTATAATTAGCCAATAAGCAACAGCACTGCAGAAACAAACCTAGCTGCTTAGGTCTTAGCATAATACAGTATTATCAGAACCACTATTTTCTGCTTTAGAATTATTTTTAGTACAAGCAGACCTCAACATTTTAGCTTCTGACATGAAAAGCGAACATATTTATTTCTCTTACTTCACCCTAATTAATGCATAACAGTTCTTCTGAACCTCCTTCACAAGCTACAGAATCATGTGCATTTTGTTAAGCAAAATGTTCCAAGTCTTCCCCTCAAGATTGCATGGGTCAGGTCACAGATTTTTCATTTCCTTCACCAGTAACATTTCAGCTAATTTGTGCTTGCCTTGAGCATCAGGCTAGTCATTTTTTTCCTCTTTATTCAGGGTCATAAGAATTTACAATGACCTACTTCCTTACTAAACAAGCATGTTATGAAGTATTAATGGATTTTCTGTCTTAGAGACTGTGCTTTCATACTGTGCAAGAGAAAACTTTCAGATCAGAGAAAAGCAATAAGGAAGATCAAAGGTATGGAATGGCTTCTAAACAAGGAAAGATAAATAATTTTCAGTTCTGCAGCCTGAGAAAGAAATTACGGAGGAGGTGTGACAGAGGTTTATAAGATCGTAAATTATTTGGAAAGGGTGAACTGAGCTCTTCAACTGTTCAGTCTTTTCCACTGTAAGAGTTTGGGGGATGCAAACAGATGACAGGTTTGAAATAAGCAAAATATGGTTCTTCTCACAACACAGGTGAGCTGATGAACTCTCTGTCACAGGAAGCTGATAAGCAGGATGAACCATACTGAGGGATTAAAAAAACCCCACATAAATTAAAAAAATTTTAATGGCCAGCTAGGTCAGAAAAAAGAAGCAAAAAACAGGTCTGTAAGAAAGAATAAGAAAAAAAATAAGCAAAAATGGATTTTAAACCAAGGTGTGAGGGAAGTAGAAACACACAAATCTTGAGAGAAATCTTACAGCAATTTACAAGGAGAAATTTTGAATTTGGAAAGCTAAAATAAAATGGCAGACTGCACAGAATCACTGAAGGTTACAGTTGGAAGGGACCACAATGGGTCATCTGGCCCAAACTCTCTGTTTAAGCAGGGTCATCCTAGAGCACGAGGCACAGGATTGTGTCCAGATGGTCCTTGAGTATCTCCAGACTTCTGACTTTCTCTAGTTTATAGTCAATGCTAACCAAAGGGTGCCACTTACAGAGCTATCAACATGATGGCAAACAGTCCTAGTTTTCAGGAAGGGAAGATTTTTTTTTTTCATAGTGCAAAAGAACCAATTTAACCGCACACACCACAACTGCAAAAGAGCACTGCAGACACACAGGAGGATCGCCTTGAAACACTTAAGTCCAGCTCTTGCTGGACTCTCAGCTCCTCCGTTCTCTGAGATACACCCATTATACTTCCCATCAAATCATCCAAACTAAGCCTAGCATGAATGAGAATCTCAGCACCACTACTACCTTCCTTGAGCTGTTTTAACAAACTAAATAACAGCTAATATAAATTTCTAATAAGAACATAAGGAACTGTGTCAGATATTTCAGGGATGGAAAGAGCATTCATTACTGAAGCGATATCCAATATTTCTCAAAAATTTATAACAACCTTTCTGGCTTGGCTGTCACACTCTGAGCTCACCTCTGCTCTGTATCCTTATATTTCTTTCAGTGACATTGAAGAGGAAAAAAATGTGCTATGCTACCTGAATGTTCAATGTCTCTTCAGGGACAGCACTGCCTGCTTAGGCAGTTTGCATCAGAAAATCCTTCCCTTCTCTCTGTACCCTCAGAGCATCTCCCTGCAGCAATCCTTCACTGCCAGGTATCATACCAGTTCAGTAATTATGGAGCAGCATTTCCACACTTATTCTTCTTTAACTCTGATACTATTGTGATTGCCTGGAACCCTGACACTGATCAGCAAATGTATAGTGAAAAAACAACTACCTCATTGTGCAGAAATACACATGCCTGCAACTCCCAGAAGGAGATATGAAAGTTTAATGTTTTCCCATGATGACCATAGCTTATGGATTCAGGGCTTACCACATCCCACATGTGAATATGAAGGGAAGGGATGTCCAGAGGAGAAACTGCCCCTGTGTTATTCACTGTAAAGATATTAAAGTCAAATTTTCATCAAGTTCACCAAGAAAACCATTTCCTAGGAAAAAGTCATAATGCTGTCTATGAATATATGGAATTCCATTTGAAAATATGTGGTTCTGGTTTATGCTGGAGGTTTCTGACTCTGGTAGTCTGACAGAGGCAAAGCTGCTGCAGCACCACATCCCCACATCCATCCAGTCACCACTACATACAGTGCATTTATACACATACCAATAGCCAGCCACACAGATCAATGCAGACTGAAAAACACAAACCAACGCAGTACTTGGGCAAACACAAGCTACACCAACATCCTGGTCCTGCTCCCCTCTTTGGCTGACCAGGATGAAAGCAATTTAGCACAGAATACATACACAGATATATTATATATCCCTCCAGGAACTGGACACAGATCTGTTCAATAGCCAGCCTCTGGATCATCTTCCATCTGCACAAACAAATCTGTCTCTGGTGTGGCTTGGACTCCCTGCTTCTTCCAGCAGTCAAGCCACATGGCCTCTAACCTCTCCAGCATGCAACCCAGGCTCATGGCCTCATCTCCCACTCACCACTAGTGTGGGCTGACCAGTGATCACACGTGCTGGTACACACCCACAAAACACATGTGCAGCTGCCCCAGCTCTTGAGCCCCTCTGATCCACAGCCCCCTAAGTACCAGAGAGTGCTTAGACCTCTCCATTCTCTGCAGCTGCTCCACTACAACACCTGGGAGGGACCCTGTGACACAAGGTTCCCATTCTGTGGTGTCCCCACACACACATAGGCCCGTGCACACAGAATGGTGTTAGGGATGGAGGTTGAGAAGAAGACAGGACAAACAGCATGGGTCAAGGACAGGGCATGGCCAGATAACAGTACTGACCACAGCCTGATCATCTGCTTTTATTGCCTTGTTCATCTATTCTCCCATATTTGTTCCTTCTCCAAACCACTACGTTCCCTCCTTTTCCACACCTTGGTTCCTTTCCTAAACATCCCATCCTAAGTCAGCTGAGCGTCCAATTTGCTCTGATTAGGTTATTGGAGTTCCTCTGTCACTGTTTCCCTGCTCCTTCATATTTTTGAAGATTAGCTTTTATTTAACATTGACGTAATAGCTGGTCCAATCTAAGAGTCACTGGAGTTTAGAAAGCACAGACAATGGCTGTCAGCCAAAGGCTGAGACAAGGAAAATATCCAAAATATCCAAATCCAGTGTGTAGAGACACTCTCTTTTCCAGACAGGACCAGGTGGTTGCAGCTGCAATGATTATCCCAATTATTATGAGAAGGATTGGAGTCACTGCTGAGGCTGCTCCAGCAGGACTAAAATGGCTCTTCAGCACACCTGCTGGCTGTGGTCTCCTCCTCTCAGAGGAGGGAAAGGGGCGGAAACTTGCCACTCAAGATGCATCAGTACCAGTCTCTCATTCAAGATCTGCACCAGGTGATTCAAATGCAGACCTGGATCTAACATTGACTGTGCTGAGGAAAAGAGGGTTGCAAAGTGGGATCGTTATTTGTACTCTGTTCTAAACTTGAACTCTAAGATTCTAACCTTAAAGGTTACTCACAAAGCCCAGGACTGACAGCAGAGGTAGGTCCAGGGAGGATACAGAACATGCTTAAAAAGGTTACTGCTTGATTCCCCACTGTCCCAGGCAGGCCAGCTCTGCTTGTGTGCAACCCCAGAATTTGACTCAAGAATATTTTTAGCAAATGCAGAAGCAGAAGCAAATGCAAAAGCAAACAGAAGCTGAAATAATGTAGTTCAGAGAAAATAACTAGATAATGATTTCAGGGACTATGTATGCACCATGTGAAAGAGATTCTGAAGTGATGCAGTCAATACCAGTAAGAGTAGAATGGGAATCATCTCTGTAGAATCACCTCTGTAGAATCATCTCTGCATTCAGAGATCATTGGTGCAGCATCAATAAACTGAACTGAGGTGAGAAAGTTCCAAAATCCAAAGGAAAACATTTACTGTCTAAATGACTGAATAGCAGAAAAAAACCCTGGTATCATTGTTGATGACTGAACAGCAAATAGCAAAATCTTAGAGCAAATAATAGAGAACATTATTAAAGGTGCCTCATTACCTTTCAACTTTTCAGTATTTTACTTCTCCTATTGATTAGCATTTATGCTTTTGTCACCATTTTTGCACAGATAATTTAATGTTTCTTCTCTGTCCCCTCCTTTTTGCTGTACTTTCTTTTTTATTGTGACCATTTATCCCCTTTCAAGACTTTTGAATTGTTATCCTATGCTTATTTTATTAAGAAAGAAGGGGGGGGGAGAGGGAATGGGGAAGGCAAGACAAGCCCTAAGGATTTTAACCAACCTGACTGTATTTGATGTTATGAAATAAATTAAACATGATAAATGAGTGGATGCAAATAGTCTGTTAGGGCAAAAGAACTGGGGTTGGAACGCCACCACTCTGCTGCCCTGCTGGACCCTGAGGACACTGTCACTACAGCAACAGCCTCTGCGGGTGTCACACAGGGAGAACACCATCTCCTCTCTCTGCTCCTGCCCGCTGGCCTGCGTGAGTTGGCTGGAGCAGGCAGACCACCTGGGAGCACTGCTCCTTGTCACTGTGTCACTATTTGTCCTCTTCTTTCCAGAGGCCAAATTTTAATGACTCACTCCTCAGGCCAAGCAGTGTGTGTGTCAGTGTACATGGAGGTCAGCAGCAGTCAGCGCTCAGAGACTCTCAGCAAAACCCCAGCTGACTTCCATCAGAAGCTAAAACTCAGTCTCATCACCTACATGCTACAGGAAACAGGATAATTGCACACCTCCTATTTGCATTCAGAGTGTGAAGCTCTCTCACACAAGCTGTTGCAAACCTCCTCAAATAATCCCAACAGTTTTACTAAAAGTACATATGTGAGTAAATGCTCATCAGGACACAGCCTTTTCCTGTCTGAAAATAACTTGAGCAGGATCTCATGTCTACATGCCTAGGGGCAAATTGTAGCAAATAATACTAGTAAATAGGACAGACAAACCTGCTGTTGTGAACCTGAAGTTATATTACTGTGACAGAGAGGCTACAAATCTAGGACCATAAAGAATGAGAGAGTATTCAAGACAAAGAATATTGTTTAAGTGGCCATTAGAAATCTTTTAAATGAACAAATTCCTTCACAGCAAAGCTTGATTTATCTTTTTGGAGCAAAACTCAGTTTTGGCTTCTAAAACACAAAAGTGTGCCTGTGTTGAAGAACTCAGAATCTCATGCTTCAGAATCTGACCTACTGATTTGCACTCATCAATGTTGCAGTAATTTTCCCCAGTTTAAAACTGGCCTAATAAACTTTCAAGTCCTTCTTTTCATCCTCTTCTGCAGCAGCATGAAGTGACAACAACTGTTTGAACAAGAGGCACTGGGATCTTGAGTAGCTAGTATTTAGCATGCATGGAGAACAAAACATCTGCTGGAATCCTTTAGGGTGATTTTGCTCCTTTAGCATGTTTGCTTCCTGTCCTGCTGAGTCTTCAGTCAGTGATGGCCTATCAGCCTTAGTTCTGGGCACCCATAAGCATTTGAATCTTCTGAAGATGTATGCTATTTCAGCATTGGTAAATCCTAATTATTTGTTAAAAGACTAAAGGACTTAGAATTAACAATGCTGTTGTATATCTAAAGACACGGAAGCTGGCCTAAGAGGTTCAGATGCAGACAGATCTCTGCACAGCTTTGTGTTTTCAGAGTAGCATAAGTGCTTTCACACACCCTGAACTCCCAAAGCCTGTGGACCTGAGCTGACCTGGGACAGAGACAGCTTGCTTACTTCAGACCTGTGTTCTTGTGGCTTCTGAGCTGATAGACTGCCACACATCTGGGAGAAAATATATCCTCAAAGGAAGAAAGAAAATAAAATAGTAAATAGATTCATGAACATAACTTGAACATAATATAACATAACATGAACATAACAAAATGTCTGACAAACTACAGCCTTTGCTGTTTGCACGCTGCTGCAATCAAAGCTGTAACTCATACTGCCCCACTCAGAAACAGGTAAGAGGTAGCAGAGTCCAGACAGGTGACCTTTGCAGCAAATATGCAGCATACAGTCTTTAGTATATCCAGAACCAGTTCTAAACTGATGGCAGATAAACATAATTTATTATACATAACTAGAGAGAGGCACATGATTTCTTCTCAGACCTATAAATAACAAATAACGATGCCACTCACTGGGGATGTAGGAACACATATACCTTGAGAGGGAATGCAAGATGTAGTCCAATTTCCAAAGGTGCAACCCCTGTGAAGAATTGGGAATTCATGGATGCACAGAATCATAGATGCATCAGGGCTGGAAGAGACCTACAACACCATCCAGTCCCACTGTCCACGCAGCATTAAACAAAATCACCCAGAACCAGACCCAGATTTACTTCAAGGTTTGCAGACAATGTTCCTCCAGCTGTGTCTCTGCTGCTAAACCAGAGTGGAAGGCAGTTGTGAGCTCCATGATCACTGCTTCTGTATAGCTGTTACCTTGCTCACTAGCACCATTCTGATCTGGACAAAAGCAGTATTTTCCCAGAGCCATGACATGTCTTAGAGGACAGAATATGTCAGGAGTATTTTGGAAGAAGCTGACACCTGACTGCTCTGTTTGGGGAAGAGAGAAGGGGTGGGAGTTTAGGCAGGTAAACAAAAGCTGTGCTACCAGCTCCAGGGCCAGAGAACAGCTCCCCTTTTACCAGCAGCATAGCTGTAGCTGCTAAGAAAAAAACCCAAAAATGTGGCAGAAGTTTACCTCCTTTGTTCCTGGCTTCCACATGCTTATTTGGGAGCATTAACTGATTCCATGACAGGATCTACGAGACGGACACTTGGAAGCTGCAGTTAAGGCAGTTTACTGCAGCAGGCATTTTACTGAAACACATGGCAGAAGTGTGCTGAGGGGAAAAAAGGGATACCCAGGGACTTGCATGAGCATACACTGCCATGAGTGCACAGGAGTGCAAGTTTTGGAAGATGATTGGAAGAGGAATGACTTCTACTTGACCAGCAGCTTAGCACTGAACCACTGCAAGGTGGACTCCGACTCACCAAAGTCTTCTCTACATAACAGGTGTTTGTGCTCCTGATCCATATTTTATGCTGCAC
Source organism: Passer domesticus (assembly GCF_036417665.1). Classification (NCBI taxonomy): domain Eukaryota; kingdom Metazoa; phylum Chordata; class Aves; order Passeriformes; family Passeridae; genus Passer; species Passer domesticus. The sequence continues at coordinate 90,572,681 of NC_087474.1, forward strand.
TAAAAGTGGCTGACAGGACGGGGAAATGTATTCACATATTGATAGTGAAAGACATTTTTCTTCTACAGAGTTCTTCCAAATGATATGTAGAGCTATACGGTAATTCTTTGAGTATATGAAATGACAAAGCATCATGCCTAGAGTGAGTATCATTCACAGAATTTAATGTTCCAGCTGCAACAAGAAAAGAACTAATTCACAATAAATTAAAAAAAAATACCAATCTGTAAAAGTACTATGTAACTGAAGCGGCTGGACAACATCTGTGAAAATGAAAGGAAATCAGCAAAACTAACTCAGATGAACTAAGATTCTTTACCCAAGAAAAATTATCTGGATGGACAGTATTACAAAATTCTGAATTCATGGGTTTAACCTTTTACTGCTCAGTTATCTACATTAAAGTCATCTCTAGAAGGATCTGGAATACAACTCCCTTGCAAAAGGTATGCTGTATAGGTGACAGTTTAATTGCTGCTTCAACCTAGAAGTACTGGAATTTCCAAACTCCTTTTTTGCAGTTTTGGAAGTATAGTAGCCTCAAGGCTAAGCATGACATAGACATTTTATAATTTCCAGAACAGACTGAAAGACTGGGTGCTTGTTCAACAAATTAATTTATATTTTAGAAAACTAAAAATTACTGCAAGAAATTGTCATTTTTAGAACAGGAAAAGCTAAAGTAGTATGAAAGTGATAAACAAACATTCACTGATTATAAAAATATTAATTTAAACATAGTTAACACAAACTTCAATCTAATCCTTTCAGTAAAGCTTAAGAATCAATGCTAACTGGAGTTATCTGAGAACTCATGCAGATATTTCCATGATTTTTTAAAAAAGGAGGCATTTATTACTTATCTTCTGTACTTTGATGATTTCCTACACATCTCACCAGGACTATTTTCTATGCATTTCTTACATGCTGACTTTGGGCTGTAGGTAAATGGTGCTTTTGAAAACCCACATGGCCACCTGCACACATGATTTCATTTCACAATACAATTCTAGGACTTTGCTGAATGTTCTATCACACTAAGTATTACAGGTCTTCCCTTTACAGCCTCAAGGACTTTTTGGAAGACATTAATATTCTTTGTATTTATGTTTAAATACTCTTAAATGCAATTATACATTCTCCTACTTATCTATAGTCTTGTAGGTAAGTGGCCTCTTTGTAAGCACATCCAAACTGTACAGACTGTCTTAAAGAATGAGTGAAATGCAAAGTACATCTGCTGATTGTGAAAATTAGTTAAAAACCCACAGCAGATGGCATTTCAATATCTGTCTAGATAAAGCATAAAATCAAGAATAAAAAAAAAAGGTGCAATAATAAAAAATAGGCCTGCTGCATTGTGCAGTGCAGGACAGAGCCTTCCAGGCACCCAGCTGCTGCACAATGTGCTGAGCCAGACTGCTGCCAACGTGGGGAGAGCAGAGGGAAAAAGGCACAAGGTGTGCCTTTTTCCCTCTGCTCTCCCCACGCTGGCAGCAGTCTGGCTCAGCACATTGCCTTGTAGTGGCAGCTGCTCCTACAAGGAATACAAGGAATTCCTCCTTGAGCCTCCTTCCTTCCATGGCAGTCACTGCCCCCCACACCTGCAGCGGGAACAACAGCGATTCACCTCATGAAATTGAGCAGCAGAAAGCAGGAGTTGTTTAAGCTGCTTTACCTTCATGAATAATCCTTCCCCATCTCCTTCAAAAAAAAAGGTATTCAAGGAAAAAGGATAAATTCAGCCCCCAGTAACAGCATTTTGACATTCAGACTGAATGAAGTTCCTATGTGCTTTAAACTTTCACTATGCAGCTTTACAGCCTCAGGGGTGGTACAGCACTGGATGTGCTTAAAGACATGGGCTTTTTTCCCAGACTTTTTTAATAAACTTTTTTTTTTCTTGCACTGTGTGATAACAGCATAAACCAATTTCTACTCTATTTCTGAGCCCTAGAGCTGTACATTTTCTTCTTTTATAAGCCAATGAATACTGGTGCTTTTTATTTTTATTTTCCTGCTGTGCCACTCTATTACATAAAACAGTTTTTGCAAATATCATCACCTCTTAAATTTACTAAGTTAACAGATGAGTTTAAATCAGTGTTCTAAACAAAAGGTATATATCTTTTGTATGATATGTTGCATGTTATAGACGAAAACCAAAGTTGTCCATCTTTGAAAACCGTGCTACACTTCTGATGATGACCTTTTAGTCTAATTTGTTTCAAGATGTGTAGTGATGAAGAAATTGATAATTTTTTTTAATAAATCTAATTACTTTTTTAAGGCACTGTTGTTAGGGTTTTTTTTGGTTTTGTTTTTTTTTCCTGAATAGGCCATAGCCATTTTTAATTTTGTAAGAGGAGACCTCAGCTTAGCTGATGGCAAATGCACAAGATCTTGTGGATGATGCCGTAGAATTTCCAATTCAAACATTCCTGAAAATAAATTTTTCATTTAGCCTTTTTTTTTCTCCCACCACAACAGTATATTATCTTAAGGCTATGAGATCACACAAAGAAAGACTTTCATAAAAGTTGTTACAACATATTTCCTTTTGGTATATGCATTCCTGAACATAGTCCAAAGCCAATATGAAGTTGTATGCATGCACACATGCATTCTATCTGGCTATAATTGTGTGCTTTTAAAAGTGACCCCTTTTACAGAGCTGCAAGAAGCCACCAAAAAAATCCTCTAAGGTAAAAAACACTACTTTAAAAAAAAATTTTAAAAGTTAGTTTGTAGTGATTTAGCCAAGGTTTGGAAAACACTTAGCCACAGATCATGAAAAATGATTGCAAGAGCACCAATATTGCTCGCTGAGAAAGTAAAACTAAAAGACTAAAATTAAAAAAAACAGACTCCTCACATAAATCAGAGGGGGAAAGAAAAATTGAAGCTTATAAGATGTTTAATTATTTTGGTTACTACTTTTTTTAACAGATTAAGAACAGAAGTACCTCTCTAATGATAGTATCAACCCTATTTTAGAGATCAAACTGGATGACTACTTGATAATAGAACAGGAAAAACACAAGTGTTTGATTAGAATCTGTTCTGGTTTGGGGAAAAACAGGTTATGTGTTTATAGGTAGAGATGGCAGTTAAATACTTTCCATTCCAGGAATAACTGAAAGGGATCTTAAAGTTATGAAAGTCTTCTGAGCCAAATGCCTTTACATCAGAATTAGAGTCCTGTTCTCTTAGAGCAGTCCTGGAGCACACAGAACAACATCCTCTGCTTGGCAGTAGGATTCTCACCTGGAAAGAAGGGGCAGAGTCCCAGATTCCAGACCGTGCGTCTTGTAAAGGCTAGGATTAAAATTTTCAACAGAAAAAAAAAAACCAAACCCAAAACATACATACACAGTCATTTTTTTTCATAAACTGAGGCTGGAACACAGGAGTCTTTTTCCCCCCTTCCCGTCAGAGGTCCCGCAGCTGTGCGTTGAATTCCCCACAGGAGCGCAGGAGGCTGAGCCGGGTGTTTCACTGCAGAGGCTGTGGCTGCTGCGCTGCTGGCACACAGCACACTGACCCCTTTGTAGGCATGGCCCCTATTAGCATTTGGCACGGCTGCAGCTGCTCCTGGCACGCTCCTCCAAAGGCAAATGCCCACGCTGCAAGAAAGATGTTGATGAAGCACAAGTGAGGAGCCAAAGAACAACTGTGAAAGTGATGGAAGGCTTAGCTAGTGCAAAAGCAGGCAGCTCGTTTATTTTAGTGACAAAAAGGTTATGAGGCAAATTCATGATAGTCTACAAGCACTCTCATGGAAGGAACAGAAATTGGATCCTGTTGGGTCTGTCAGCCTACCGGCCAGAAAAATGAGATCCAGTAGCTGCATGACAAGGCTAGACAAATTCCTAATACAAAAGATGAACAGAATTCTAAGACTGGTGCTCAACAGCCATGGAAAAAATATGAAGGCTTGGGCAAGTGTGTCTCCATCATTCCCGATTTTTAAACCAAGGTGTGTTCCCTCTCCCCAGGAGACATGTTGGTCAAACAGAGACTACTTCATATAACCAGCAGAGTCTCTTGAAGAATACTTCTTTATCCCAGCAGGAGGTTTCATCTCAGTATCTGTAATTGCAACAGACCCTGGATCAAGAGCATCCTAAGCTTTGCAGCTTTAAGGAAGCCACTTTATTGATGTACAATCTTGCAGAGGATAACAAAAGAATTACAAAACCAGTCAGATAGGCTCTGCCAAATTTCAAAATGAGCAGATGCTTTGGGACATCGATTTTTCTTTCTCATACACTGAAGGTATGATTAAGTTTTAAAATGCTTTAGGATGCCAATCAGTCACTGAAAGATGCTGAAAAACTGAAGAAGGTCCAGCAAAGGCCTATCAAACGCATTATAGAGCAGGAGAACCTGACATAAGAAGAAAAACTGAAAGAAAGGTTGTTCAGCCAAGAGAAAGCTCAGAGAAGATACAATGGAAGTCTCAAAACATAGGAAGCAATTATAAGGGAGATGCAGGTATTCTCTACTGAAGGATGCTTGCTACATATACAAGATATATATATACTATAACATCCTATATGAACTTAAGGTACATCACTGACAAATGTTATTTCTCTTTTTAGTGCCATCAGTATCTTTAGCCTAACCCCTTATTTGTGGTCTTGATTCTTAAAAGCAAAGACCACAAAACAAAAACTTTTTGCTTACACTCCAAATTATAAACAATAATAAAAATGTACAGAGGGCAAATGAAATGGAATGAGGGAGCATCATTTAGTTCTTCACACAAATTCACAAGAATGCAGTGCACTCAGTAGCTCCAGTAAGTGCCAAGCTGTTCATAACACTTAGCACATTTTATAAAGACAGAATACAAAACTAGTAACAACAAAGAAACTAAACATTCTTAACAAATTTACAAATTGTGGAAAGACTGCCACTCTTTCTGAATGAAACAGGAAGTTAAAGAAGAGATGAAAGACAGTCATTTTGCATCACAGACCATGATTTATTTGTTTTGACTCTGTAGAGGTGATGTGTCTAAAAATACAACATCGTCTGAAAACATTGTTTTAGATATACCAAATGTTAATGATCTAGACAGGCAAAAAAAAAAAATAATTTTTGCCAACAGCAACTTTAACCCAAAACAATTTTAGAGGAGTGGCAAACATTAATACTGCTTTAGCAGTGTATCGATGCCCAGAATAAAAGCCATAGATTAACAAAAAACTGAAGAGTAATATTCTCCCTGATTTTTTCCACTACAGATATCAGTAACTGTATTACTGAATTATTTAAATACTATATTAAGTGCAGATGACCACAGTTCTTGTTTACCATACAGCACAACTTCTCAAACTTCACATCAAGACACTCAACTAATCCAAATCAGCAAGAAAAAAGCAAAACTACCTTGCTCATCATTTAAAATTTCAATAGAGAATGACATCTTAGAACATATTTTGTTTATCAGACTTCAATTTCAGTATTCCATAGAACACATTCCTGCAGCCATAACTGGAAATAAAATGTATTTTCCTGAACAAGTTACAAGGCAGGACATCTGTAAAATCACTTTGAGGCACAGTGTTTCTCAGAGTAAGCTATAAGTATCTCAGAAGGTAAGTCAAAACTATTATTTGCTTTGTTCTTAATGCTATTCACAATAAATAGTATAATGTCTTGATGCAGAAGTTAAAATAATTCTGTTTCCTTAACATGGCATAACTATTCTAAAAAACCAAACCCATGTCTTTGTTTTTCAGAATGAAATCTTATGTTTTCCTTAAAAAACACAGATTTCTATCAATGTCAGCTGGTATTGTCACAGTACTACAATAATAATTATTAATTATTACAAAACTATAATAATTCACCATTTAAAATATCTTCTCCAAAAAAGTAAGGAAAAACAACTCCTAATATTTGGATTTTTACAAATTATTAATCTTCAGGATGTCATGTGGTAGATTTCAGAGCTGAGTTACAAGCCAAGACACAACTGCAAACACAGATGGGTTCCCAAAATGTCTTAGAGTGTGTAGCCAGCCAGACTCATTTCATCATTGGGACCAATCAGGGTGAGGCAGTAAAATCTCTATAAACGGCTGAGAACTACAGAAGGAGGACAAGACCTAGGGCAGACTTGTAGAGGACAATGTCTTCACAGCAGAACTTTAACCCAGCTGATTTGAGCGTATTCAAAGGAACAATGTCAAAGATAACATTTTGCTACTTGGAAAAAATCCTTGGTCTTGGAAGGAAAGCCTGAATGAGGCGAGGAGACGAACAACATTCTTTACAAACCAGAGGGGTAAGGCACCTACCACAGTACAGCTGCATCACATATTTTTTCAAGCAGTTTAAGTTTTCACATTGGTAGATGCCACATGGCTGTAGATTCCACCATTTTCGTCATTGGTAAATGCCACATGGCTGTAGATTCCACCACTTTCATGTGTAATTCAGGAAAACATAGCATTACTGATACCCTCATTATTAGAAAGCGAATTACCTGTGAATTGGCAATTCAGAAATCAAGACAGAAGTAGCAAGTTTTTACTCCCCAGCACCCACTAAGGCACTCCTGGCTCATTTACCAGGCAACTCGATGCACACGCAATCACTAACTCCAGAGAGCACCTACCTGCCAAACCAAGTGCTCCTTCACAACAGCTGTACCTGACAGACAGACGCTCAGCACAATCGTGTGGGATGCAGAGGTCACGACGCTGGCAACGATAGCATCCCTCATGTTGAAGGGCAGCATGGTGTACACCACAAAAATGATGAACAAGAAAAACGATACCTGTGTAAGACACCAAGACAAAAAAAAAAGAAGCTTGTTAAATTCACTTTGGAGTAAGATTTTAAAAATAGCATTTAATTTTGAGCTGTCTTCAGCATAAAATTACACACCAGGTTTTCATGGGAAAGTCATTGCTAAAACACTGAAAAAATGGATTTAGGAAGAATTAATTTTTAAGAGAGTTGGGAAATTTACATTCTGTTAGACTTAAGAAGTGTGGTTTCAAGATACTAAATCATGGTTTCAGACCTACAAAATACTCCAAACTTTTCAAATTTTACTTCAAATTTATACTTTCCAATATTTATTGATACTCTATTTACAAGTAAAAAGCTATCTCAGGACTGGTCAATTCTGATTGTGACCTTCATTACAAAACAATCTGCCAAACTCCTCAGAACCTTAATTTCAATACAGAGAGATTTTTTACATCCTGATGAACTAAAAATTAACAATATAATATACATGACATTATGCAAAAAAAAAAAAAGCTCACGTTGAGCCAAGAAATTTAACAAGATTGTATTTCATGAGTATCTACACGACCTATGTCAGATTCCATAAAACCACTACATTTTAAGATAATACATTTATTTAGTCATGAAAAACAGATTCAGAAAATCACAGTCCATATGCAGAATCTCCTATCAGCTACTTTTAAAGGGTGCTAGTGTCCAAACTAACCTTATGGAACAAATGCACGGCCCAACCCATAACAGCAGAAGGGATTCCTTCCCTATACACAGGAAAACAGATATTTGATGCTGTGCTTATGTTCCAAACCCCACCACACATTTGAGAAAATGTAACTAGATTTGGGACACAGGTTTTGCACACATATGTAAGTAGGCGATTCTGAAAACATGCCAGCTGGTATATAATTATATTTCCATGTAAGGCTTTCCACCAGTTTGAGTTGACTTGCAAGCATATTCACCATCCGGCAGTTGCATACACACAGCACAGAGCACAGAAAGCTCCCAGGCAGGTGTGAGCAAGAGAAATTTGCTGCTCACTTCCCTTAGTGTCAGTCTGCATTCTTCACATCTGCATGTGACAACTCCATAGTCAAATCTGAAGTCTAAGATATGTGCCCCTGTAGGACAGTGGAGGCATTCTTTTCCATCACGGGGACAGAACGAGATGGAGAAGATGTCCACTTCTGTTACCCATTCATCTTTCTCCAATCCCTCCATTAAGATCAATGCAGCTCCTTCCTGATCTCTCATACCATTTTCAATGCTGCCAGCTCTCCCATATACTCAAGAGTCAAATAGTTCCAAGGTATGAAATGAAAGAGGACTACAAAGGAAATGAGGTATAACAAGAAAATACAGCAAGAAAAAGACAGAGCTTTTGCTTTGCCTCTACTCTTCCAATCTAGCAACAAATAGCACAAGAAAACAAAAGTGTTTGATACCTGGTTGGTTTCAGTCCTCCCTAAAGGTCTTCACAGTGATCAATGTTAGTAAAACCAACAGCAAAGGGTGTACAAACTTGGTCTAGTAAGAGAAAGGTTATACCAGTATGATGTTTTAAAACTGTCCAGGCTGAGGAAAAATCGACTGTGATACTGACAGAACCAACTGGGAGCCTTAAAACTTGGGAAAAGTGTAGAAAGCTCTGGTAGGCTAGAAAAGAGAAACATAGCATGTGCTTTTGAAAGACTGGGAAAAGGGGCAAAGCTCATCAGCTTCACTTTAATTCCTATAGAAGTAAACAATAATAATGCATATACAACAATTTATCATCAAAAGTTAAGAAAAACATAGGTAACAGCAAATGTGATATTGCTGAGAATAAATCCTGTTAAAGCAATTACATCTTCTGTCCTGAAAACAGGCATCAATATAGTGAAAACCCAAATAAGGAGTTAGGCAGCAACAAGGGAAGTGAAAGGTCCTCTAATACAGGTGTAAGATGAACAGGTGCCAAAGGCAAAATGTCCTACTAGCACGTAAGACCAGCTGCCTAAAATATGTTTCCAGATAAAGGCCAGGCTGGATGGGGCCCTGAGAAACCTCGTCTGGTAGAAGGTTGCCCTACCCATGCCAGTGGGGTTGGAAGTAGATGATCTTTAAGTTCCCTCCAACCCAAACCAGTCTGTGATTTTATTATTAAAAAGTCTGAAGAAGAATCCCAGATCTAAGTCATGGAAGAAGGATTTCAAACATCCCCATTCTCAGTGATTTTTCATGTGAGCAAGATTTTGTTGTTTCCAAGTTTAACTTTCTCATTGTCTATGTGGTATTCACATACATGTGAAAACTTTATTATTAGAAAATAAAAAAATTATTCTTCTTTAACTGGTTTGTCTCAAAAAATATAACTTACATATTCTTTGATATCTGACTTTATAGCCAAACTACAGGATCCACTCCATTTGTGCAGTACACACTAAGTACTTTTTCAAACTTGTAAGTGGACAGAGTATGATGCTGTTGCTTTTCAACTTTGACATAAAACAGACTACTAAGCATGTGAGCAAGATTTTGACATTTTGCAATGCTTCTAGTGATATCAGCTGTATCAGCTCCAAATTCCTTGTATGTCTGTAAACAACTGTTTTATAAATTACCTCACTGCTTTCTTTGGTCAAAATAAATGGATAATTTCAACATTCAACAACTACAAACAGAGAACACTTTTAGGACGTTCAGCCCCTCTTGACATTACATATTCAAATAGGCTGGGTTGCAGAGGAGCTGTGTCAAAGAACACTTGATTTTAAAAATTGACCCATCAATTCTTATATTTGCATATATTTGCAGTTTTGAAATCTGGTATGAGAATGCTGTTGCAAAGCAGGACATCTATCAGTCACACTAAGGCAGAAAGTCTCCTCCAAAATACATACAGGAGACGGGACCTATCAATAGCTCTTTAATTCTTTGTCACACTGCTTTTCCCCTATTTCTAGTAGTAGTCTAATGACCCAAGAGAGCTCCTTTTATCACAGAGGTGTTGTTTTTTTTTTTATTTCACAATGGCAGAAGAGTGTTTTCCCCATGTCAGCTTCAAATAAGATGCTTCTATCCTTCATCTTGATCACAGACATACATAGTATGTAAGACTCGGGACCTTTCAAAATATTTCAAAATGCCAGTGTATTTAAGTTTAATATTGTAGAAGTTAACACACAAAGGCTTTTGAGCAGGTAGAAAGAGGAACAGGCTTTTTGGTCTGAGTCACAGTCTGCAGAACAATCACCACTGCCTTTTTACTGTCTGCCCTTTATCATTGATCTTTATCATGAATGGCCCTTTCCATTATTCTTTTGTGAGAACTGGCAGAATATTGCTGATACCAATGTTAAAAAGCAGTGATGCCAAGCTCTGAAAGATCCCACTATCTCACATGCTAATGATCACAGCATGCCTGCACTTGGTGTGTGTTCCAGTCAGTAAACACAGAATTAATCTACAGTGCACTATTTTGGACACTAATAAAAGCAGCCTGTTCCACCAAGTTGTGCCACAATCACAAGGCCTGTCGCTGTTCTGTTGGAAGCAGTCCTTCATGTGGGTCATCACTAGAACTGCCTAGTTGAAACATGCTTTTTGTCCTGATCTGAACTTATACTGTTTTAGGAATTCGATCCTCAGATACTTTATCTATGAGTTTATGTTATCAATACCTCAGAGATGGGAGTGCTTGAGCACTGATGGTGTGCATCAGAGCATGTAGCATTCACTTTTGGTAAACACTGGTGCAACATCTCACTCACAAGTATGTGGCTTTCCTGCTTTGATTGAGGGTTTTCCAGGACTCTGGCCCATCACTCTTGACTGTCAGAGCTTAGCAAATTCTGAGTGGGTTTGCTGCTCTCTGTATTTCTTCTCCCATACCTTAGCAGGGCCACATTGTCATCTACTACATAAGCAGTTCTTTTCCACAGCCATTTAAAGGATGATGCACTGATGCAGTGCAGCTGCCTGGATGGGCACATAGCAGATAATTTTTCTGCAGATTTTGTGCAGCTGCTTTCGGAAGGGCAGCAAAAGTTGACATACAGATTGCTGCAGTGATGCAACTGGAGAGAGCTGGACACAAAATGGTAAAATGACATCATGGTGTGAGAGATAATGATCATGAACCTTTTCAAAAACTCATTCTTGTTGCAGAACACAACGCAACTATGACTAAACATCCTCAGCATGCAAAATGGGAAGATTCAGGTTGCACGAGATAGAGAAGTAGATCCTTATTTAAGTTAAACCCATTCTGAGCATTTTTCATGTTGGCAGTTTTGTCCCAGCACCTCTAGATGTACATTGGCTACTACAGCCTTTAGTCTTTTCTGTTGACTGTCAGCTAGGGGAACTGGTATAAAGTTGGTAATATTTGGTGCTTCGCAGACGTTGCTATTGGAAATGTCACTAGTTTGGACTGATGGCACAAACTACAGAGAACCCAAGCCATGAATCCATGCTGGTTTTTGTGGACACAACCTGTTCTGAGACATCTTGTCTCCTTTGCATCACAGGTTTCTGCTCCTCAGTGGGGTTGCCTTAACTGTAAAAAGTACATGGAGTTGAAATTTTAATATATTTTACAAATTAAAATTGTCTTTCCTAGCACACAGAGTATCACAGGGGATGATACTTTGGCACTGAGAACAACTGTAAAAAAGATACTAATCATTCATTTTATACAAATTATGTTCCAACAATGACTCACAATTTTCCACCTAGACAGCCTTTTTAACACTGTGTTAAGATGGTTAATCATAACAGGCTTGGCATGTGTAAAATTCACTAAAGCTAATGTTACTCTGACCAGAATTTTCCCCTGAGGAGCATGATACCTTGGCACTGAAGCTGGTCTGCAAATTTCAATGTACCATTTCAGATGAATTAGGGAAAAGCACTTTCTTTGGACACAGCCAGCAGTAGTGAGGCTACAGCTAATAAAATACAGTAGTTCTTTGGGACAACCACAACAGTGCTGCCTTTTCACTGTATAACTGTAATTAAACTGGTAAGACTACAAAAACTCAAACTAAGTAGAAGCCCACTACAGGATCACTTTCAGAGGTTTTTCAAGGTCAGCTTCCACATCACTGTGTAAAAGGAGCAAAAATCATCAGCTAATTGAAACATTTTCCCTTGGAAAGACACTTAGATTTCAGCCACTGATTTCAAATGTTGTTGGTATACCTAATTGCACAGAAGATGCTCTAGCTTTTCTAAAGAAATAGCTAGGTTTCATAACATTTGGTACGACCTACTAATCTTAAGAACTAGTTACAAATACTGTATTTAATATAATGTATGTTTTATGGCATCAGAAGGGTATTTATACAAAATATAAACTGTATATTAAAATCTTTGTGTTGGCAGTGTAAAGGTTGCAAATATGTAACACTTTTTGCTATTGTAATTCTGAAGTCCAGCCCCCAAACTTCTACCTGGGCAATGTTCAAAGAATAAAACAGCTACCCACATAAAACAAAAAAAATCAGAGTACAAAAATCAGCTTCTGTTCTGAGTCATCTATAAAAAGGCTAAAATTATGAAAGCACTGGATAAAGTGAAGGTGGAAATGTTGTTCACCAAACCCTGAAATGCCAGAAGAAAGGGCACTCAATGAGTTAGAAGGTTGGTTGAAAAAAGGTGAAATTAGTGGAGAGTGACCTTCTTGAACTTACAACATCAGCATCAAAAAGCTATTAAACCAATTAATGGACACCTTATCCATAAACCAACAATAAAAAAACAGGGTAAGGAAATCACCCTCTGATGTCACTAAATTGTGGAGGCTGGGCCAGGTATGAAGGAAACCTGATTGATCACAATTATGATCACAATCACAATCAATCTGTGATGACAAAGTGATCAATTTGGCATGCTGCTTTTTAGTAGCAGCTTCTCTTGCAATTCTTGGAGACACATTACTCTGCTGGATGGATCCTGCCTTACCCTGCAGGACGTTCTTGTGTTCTGGTGCTAAGAGTCAAAAGTGCTTCAGAAGAAAAAGATAAAGCAGTTATGACACAGTGCCCCTCCTGACTTTAAAATAAAGCAAGATGATTCAGAAAAAGAACTGAAAGCCCAGTGAGGCCACGAATAGAAAGCACTGTAGAACCATTCCCTAGTTAGAAGGGAACTGGGAGAAGAAAGTTGAACTTTGAGCAACAACAGGATAAAACACAAAATAAGCTGAATATTAATTTGTATTAAAACAATGGTTCCTAAGCACCTGGTATGCCATAAACCTCAAGAATAAAGTCAACAAGGAAGATTTGTTTGATATATACTCCACAAAATCATGTCGAAAATAAATTACTACTTCCCTGTTTTTCAAGCATAAAGTTTTATTTTCCAATAATTGTCATAGAAGTAGTAAACAACTCTGTAAATCATGCCTTGTTCTTGATCATAGAGAACTCAAAGTAATAATTCCTTTCTTTTGTGCACAGGTCTGGGTTTAAATGTCATCAGGAAACAGTCATTACAGCCTCTGCCAAAAAATTAACAACCATTAGCAAAATGGGATAGAATAAAAGCAAGTTGATTGCACTAAAATGGATATTTAAAAATAATTTTACAATAAGAGACTTTCAAATGTGTTCCTAAAGTCACACATTAATGTGAGATGAAAGACTCCTAGAAAGGAAGGAAAATTCATATTTGAAAAAATCAAGATACAAACTGATTGCATGCTGTCTACTGTGTGATTGCCTTCTCTGTCACAGAACCTTTTCTTTCACTGCATGGGATCAGTAAGAGAGACATGGGATTTAGAAGGAGTGACCCAAGGAACATCAGCAGTGACCCACCAATTCATAACAATTTCTGGTCCTTCCTCCTATAAAAGAGGAGACTGAGCTATCATCATCTCTAGTAGATTTGAGATTATTCCTGAACACACTCAGAAAAGAAAGAATTTCATTTCCCTCCTCACACCTTGGTTTTTACCATCATTCCTTTCCTCACTTAATTCTCATCTTTCTGCTGTATCTTTACACCCTTGTTCCAGCCACATTATAGTCCAAGCAGTCAAGAAAACAGATTTGTTCTGCTTCACCAGTGCTAAACCCCTGTGACAAAAAAGACAACTTCATAAAGCACCATATAGCCCAACTATGGCATCTGTTGGCAGTGATTTCACTCTTAACTGGACCAGATGACAATAAGCCATGTCTTTGTTTTTATCAGTGATAAGTGAAAACCATCAGAGATAGTGAATTCATTGTTCATCACTGTTATCTTTCCCTCCTGTGTTTTACTGTGTTAAATATTAAGGTCAAAAACCTAGAATTGCAGCAAGAATTCCAGATCATCACAGCAAGCATTTTCTCTACCAGGGACAGTTCATACCCTCTTTCATACTATTTTAATACTTTTTTTTTTTTTTTGTTTAACCTAAGGAGAGTGATAAAGATATTACAGCATGTTATTAAAACTAAAGCCTTGTCTTTCTATGCCATCATAAAAGTAAAACAAATGTATTTAATTCTGGCTAAGACCATGCTGCATTCTATTCAGAAGTCTAAACTGCAATTAAATTAACACATTTTAGAAGTGGAAAGATCCAAACAATTATACAGTATATGTAAACAGACTCAAGTCCAAAGCAATGAACTCCATTTTCCCATGGAGTATTAAGGAGATAATTTTACAACTCCCAAGCACCATACCTCAAATTTTAAGGTAGTTGAATAAGAACATAGTTGAAAAAGTTGAAAACTTTTTCAGAGTTTCTATGAAGAAACATACACAACTTTGAAAGAAACATAAAATACATAAAAACTTAATCTTGTTAGAAAGGATGTGAAAATCCATCTTAAGATATGCATGCTTACACATACACAGAAAATATGAGCAATGACAGCAATTAATTTAAATTAAAAAATCAAATGAGCTAGTACCACAGAAGAAGAATATACCACACATCAGGAGATCCAAAGAGTTTTTTCTACAAGTTAGACATGAAAGAAGCCTAAGAGTGAATTTTATCAACTATTATAAGAGAAAGTAAAACTGTTAATTCCAACAAAAGCAAAGCAGAACAATAAAATAAAAAAATATCTGTTCTCTATCAAGGCAAAAACTAAAGGATATGTTTACATCATGCTAAACAATAACTGTGGCACATTTTTATGTTCCAAAATATTATCTCACAAGTATACAAAGCCACAGATACTAGTGCTGAGATATTTTGGAACAGCAGGTCCAACAAAACATGCTACAGCATCTTATCAGAGTTCATTATTATGTGTATTTGTTTTCCATACTTCCTATACACCAGGCCAGCTCCAGAGAACTGAGGTAAAATTAGATTGGTAAAAGGAAAAGTAGGAAGTAAGAGCAGAAAATGAATAGTCAACTTTTACACTGAGAGGGCTGATTGAGAGGACTTGAATTTATTCAGTATCATCCTAAAGGTTTTAAAAAAGGAGAGGAACAATGATGTGGCAAGGACTGATGGAGTTTTAATATTGTTCAGGGTATTCAAAATCAGCAAAATGTGGGAAAAGTTGCAGAAATGATTCACACTGCTGTGACTGGGCCATAGCAGATGAAACCCAACACAATAAATGTAAAATAGGAATGAAGAAAATAATTTCAACCAAACACTTCCAAAAGTGGGATTAATCTTAGTTATCACATTCTCTGAGAAAGCTACAAGACTCACTGTGAATAGCTCTTTGAAAAAATTAATGACAGCAAGGACTGAAAGGACAAATAAAAGGACAGCAATTATTAGGAAAAGAATAGAGAATCAAGCATCATGATGACATTGTATGAATCCATGATGTGTGCATTTCTTTAATAGTTCCTGCACTTCTCTCCCCACCTTAAAAAAATCAAAGAAAAAAGAAACCATGTTGGTAACACCCCCGCCCCTCCCAGCATTCTCTTATCTAGGCTGAACAGCCCCAGCTCTCTCATCCTGCCTTCAAATGAAGGATGTTCCAGTCTCTCAGTCATCCTTGTGCTCTTCACTGGACTCACTCACTTGAACTGTATTGCTTGAACACTGGGGAGTCCAGCACCAGACCCAGCACTTCAGATTTGATGTCACCAGTGCCAAGCAGTGAAAAAGGATCACCTCTCTCCACCATCAGGAAGTGCACAGCTCTTCCTAAAGGAGCCCAGGGCATGATCACACATCCACACCACCCAAACCCTGAGGAAGTATAAGCCCTGACAGACCTGTGCCTGTGACATACTGCCCCACACGAACATTGCAGCCACCAGAGCAGCCTTAACAACACATTGAGAAGCCTTGGAAATCTGACTTCATTATTGTCAGAGAACCCACCAAGAGCCGTGCTTGAAAATAAAGAAGGAGGTGAAGCAGGAGCATATAGATGGTAACTCTGAGGAGCCATTTCCTTTACAGATCAGAAGCCCTCCTTTCCCTGAGATATTCAAGTGTCAGCAAAGGGCAGCACTCCCTGGTGATCTGACATTTGCTGTGACAGGTGTCAGAATAAAGGGAAAATAACCAGACAGTGATAAAGGGTCATGGTTGGGGTATATCTGGTAGAAAAATTTAGATGAGTGAAGTGCCTGAACAAAGAAGACTTGGAGCTCCTTTGCACAGATCAAACGTCTCATATAGCAGCTCAAGTCAGAAACTGCTGCAAAAGAAAAACGTAGTAAATTTATATGACTCCGCTTACAGAAAGATGATAACCTGACAAGATGGTTTTTTTGCAAATTATGGTTTGTTTATTCTAAGCATGTATTTTTAGGAAAAACAGAAAAGAAACACGTGACATTGCCAAGAAAATGAGCCTCTTGATGACTGTCATGAAATCCTGTGACTGTGTACAGAGAGGTAGTAGCACAATGTTAATGGGAATGGAAGGAAAGAAATTTCTTCTTTAGGACAGCTGCCAGAACAGGACCTCAATACCAACACCTCTGTTGCCAGGATTTTTAGTGAAAAAGCCTCTGGTAGGATTTTTCCTGTCCTGAGGAGCTGAGAGCCTCAGGAAAGAAATGTAAACAATAACTATCTGCTGCTGTGGAGTGCCACAGGTGAATCTTCCATTGGTCCATGTGGATTGTTTTCAGTCAGTGACCAATCACAGCCACCCGTGCCAAGGCTGTGAGCAGTCACAGGATTTTTGTTATTGATTCCTATTCTATTCTTGTCTTTGTAGCCTTCTGATCTTCTTCTCTCTGTTCGTTTAGTATAGTTGTAATGTAGCATTTTAGTATAATATATATCATAATAAATCAGCCTTCTGATCAACATGGAGTCAAGCCTCGTGTCCTCGCACCAGGGGTCCAAGTTTAAGCAACACACCTCCTTGGCAAAACTCACTAATCTTAGAAATAACATTCTGATGTCTAGAAGTGCCTAGACATCAAAAAAGTGGACAAAACCATGTTCACAGAAACTAAATTGTGAGGGGGAAAAAGAAATCACAATTTTTAGTTGTCATGAGACTAAAACAGGTTTTGTAGCACTTACTCAAAAATCTGTTATTTTCCTGTAACTCTTGCCTTTCCCAAAGACTTTCAAATCATCTGCTAAAACTTTCCCAAAGATTTTCATACAGGATGAAATTGCCACTCTGGCTCTTGCACAGCGCCTTTGGGACCTCAGCCTATTGCTCAGAGTTTCCTACTTGCAACCTTGGCTGTTTGGCCCATGGGCCATAACATGGGCCACACCAACCCAACCTGGGCTGCTGTGCTAGATTGCATGGAAAAGGATTGCCACTAGCGTGGGCATCACCTCTTTTCTCCCTCTCCCTTCTCCCCCTCTTCAGCTGTGGGGTGTGGTTGTGTTCGAGGGTCCCAGGATGAGGGAAGACATGAGAATCTTGACTCCATGTTTCAGAAGGCTGATTTATTATATTATGATATTATATTAAAATGCTATACTAAAACTATACTAAAAAGAGAGAAAGGATCCATCAGAAAGCTAGAAAGGAATAGAAAGGAATAATAACAAAAGCTCGTGACTCTCAGAGAGTCTGGCACAGGTAGAAACAACTCACATGGACCAATCACAGATGCACCTGTTGGTAAACCATCTCCAGACCACATTCCACAGCTATCACATAGTTATTGTTTACATTTCTTTTCTGAGGCTTCTCAGCTGCTCAGGAGAAAATCCTAGCAAAGGAATTTTCATAAAATATCATGGTAACAGTGAGGTTTGATTTATATTAGAGGACCCAAATGCAAGCGTGCAGGGATCTCAGCAGCCACTGACATCAGCGTGCTCCAGTCAGCACTACCCACACCCATGCAGAAACCATCATCTGGGAGTCTGAACAGCTCCTGAAGAGAACCATACAGCCACAACAGGGTTAAGTGCCACAGAGAGAGCCACATGCTGAACTAGAGGTGACAGGAAGGAAAGGATGTTGATCTGGAATGCCCCTGATGCTTCTCCTCCCTCCCAGATAGCCACTGGGAAGAGTTTGTCTTTTCCCTTTCCTCACCCTTTCCTACTTTGTTTCTCTTTCTTCACCATTGCAGTCAACACATGCCATCAGCTACAAACCCTGCCAATAAATCCTTGTGCATGAGAACTTGTCCTAACATCTTTTACTCAATGTTGTCTTCCCCCTCAACTTCTGAAGTCTATAAGTGATTTCTAATGTCAGAAATCATTTTTTTCTACTTCAGAAAGTAGTCAGATTTTTATGGTATCTAATGTGCCAGCCTCCACACCAACACTAGGGACCAACATCCCTAGCAGCCTGGATGCTGCTTCCTTAGGAAGGAAGTAGGGAAAGAGGCAGTGCAGGTTCTCTTTCGCTCCAAACTAATCTTTCCATAGGGCAAAAGGCACAGGTGTGGGATGCAAAAGTTGAACATCAATGTAGGAATGGACACATGTACCAAATCTGGTAATGATAATGGAAACAAAAATTATCATCATCTCTTCTCTAGTTTCACATGTACAAATTCCATATATTTTACCCATAACACTCTCCCAAGCAAAACAGAATGAGAGAGAAGGTATTCATACATTTATTTTCCATTGCCACATTTTTCAAACTGCCTTTTTTGGGAACACTAATCCCTACTAGATTCATGAAATAAATCAAAGCTGTTAATTCTCTTACAGGGATTTAATTTCAATTGAAATTAAAGGAAAAAAATGGGTAAAATAATTTCATGGTAATTCATAGAAATTTGACCTGTTTTAATAGCATAGATAAACCTTCACTTGAGATCTGTCAGAGGTTTACCCTATTTTACATAAAGATTGAAAGGAGAAAGAGGATTAAACTGGAAAGGGGTTACACAAAAATTATATGAAGGCTTGAATTTAACCTGACACAGGCAGATTCACCATCAACAAAAGTAATCTCAAACTTCTCTCATTGCCTGCCTCTGTCCTGTTCAAGGTCAAATGCTTTCCTCAGCCTGGTTTTCCACAGTGAGATTCTTTTAATTTTGAATTCAAAACATTTTTTCATACTGTAGCTGGGTCTTTCTCTCCAGATATTTTTGTGGATTTTTTTGTTTTGTGAACATAGGAACATGGAAATAAATCAAAATGATAATATAGATAATAAGTGAGAAATTTTTAGATGAACTTCAAACACACACTATATTATTGAAATGAAAAACAAAATACATCAAATAAAATATCATTTCAGTGTATAAGCAAACAAATATAAACTGATATTACTTTACTGTAACATCTCTATTTAAAAGAATGTTATGTAAAATTTAAAGTAATTTTGCAAAAGAGAGCAGCAGTGAAGTATTTCCTTAAACTGGGTGATCTTAATCTTTATAATCCTGATTTAAAATTCAGAGTCCTTCATATTAGAAACACTGCAATTATTTTTATAAAGAGTTCATTGATTTAATGAGTACAGTAGCCCCAGCTACTCATGAGCTACTGATGTGATTCCATCTGTAACTCTAAAATGTTGCTGTCTTCTAATTACAAAGAAATTCATTATGTAGCTGTAGGATTAGTTAAATTAATCCCAGTAGGATGAACACAGAGAAAAAGTTATTCCAATCTGTTTTAACAAGCATAGGATTTCCTGTCTCATTGCATTCTAAGTATTAAAATTAGTCAACAATTAAATTACATGTTATTTTGCAGAAAGTTCTGCCATTGCTTCCTTGTTTCACACCTTCCATTTTACACCTTTCATGGTACAAAGCTTTTTCTCCTCAGAAGTTTTCAGTGGAATTGTATGGAAGTCTGAATCTCCAAAGTAAAAAACAGCATACTCAAAACCCCAGAAAGCATTTTACAACTTCCTAAAGAATCAGAATAGCAACTTTTTACAGTAAAATCTCTCTAGGTAGTGTATACCACACACATCCAGAAAAATTATCTGAATGAAACAAGGAAATATTTGGTATATTTCTTCACTTATTAGAATCTGAGCAATTTTAGGTTGGAAGAAGCCTCTGGAGGTCATCCTGTCCAACCTCCTGACAGATAATGGTCAAATTACTTCATATAATGGGCACAAATTTAAATTAATTTATTTTTGTCTACCCAAAACCGTATGTGTTTTTATGGAGTGTGGAATTAATTAAAAGAGACACTAAACAGAGAAATATGACATAAACCCCGAAACTGTTATTTAATATTTCTTTTCACAGTAGGAAATAGCATTTGTGTTGTCAACAATGACATTCAATTTTGCAGGTGACCAGAACAAGGCAATTCCCCTAAAATGAGCAGAATACTTTTAATCTCTTTATTGAAATACCCAATCTCCAAACACTATTGAATTCAAAGCACCAAATTCAGTCAAGTTCCCAAACTCAGTGTACAAGAAGAACCTGCCAAGAAGAATCTGCCAAGACTAGACGTGTCACAAAATGGCAAAAAAGACATGGTCACATTCTGCCTAAATTATACAGTCTCACTTAATGGAACCACACAACTTTGCCCATGATAAAAATAGCAGGAAAACAAAGGCAAGAATTTGCAGATGCTGCTGGGAATGCAATGACAGAGGTACTGCATCAGAATTCTGAAATACAAATGCACTCCTTGCAGTTATTGCAATAATACAGTAGAGATCTTCCCTCTTATTTTGCTGTCTGATTGCTCACATCCACAGAAATAGATGCAAAAACAGAGGCAGCCACAGTAACAGAAATGGCTAAAATCTACAGTCCAGTCAATGTTTGTGGATCATAATACAGAGACCAATGGCAACCAGGCGTGGCATGTGTAAGAATACAGTCATACAATGATATTCTCATATATTTCTGAGAGGGCTGGCCAACTTCAAGTTACTGTGCTATATCAAATCCAAAGTCACTGCTGACCTGATTTAGAAGTAACAAAATAAATTTTAAAAACCACAATAAAAAAAAAAAAGAAAAAAAAAAAAGAAAAAAAAAAAGAAAATAAAGAAAGAAAACCATACCATACACCTGAGAAGCTGCTGGACTTGACACCACTTTCCTGACAGCTGAAATGAACAAATATATGCTTGCAGTCAGTTCAAAGCCCTAAGCATTTAAATAAGCCAGAGGAAAAAAAAAAATTAAACTAGACATCAGTCCTGCATCCTGCAATTCTTTCCCAGGCAACCTATCCATAGGATTAACACATACCAATAAACTATACATTCTTACTGAGCTCCCTTCTCTCTGAATGAATACACAGCTGTCTGCTCAGTGGTAGAGAGGACTCTGACCATCACAAAGAAACCTTCCTAAAGGTCAGAGGGAAATGTTTCCTCTGTTTTGCTTTGTGTTTTTTTCAGACAGAAAAAAAGAAAAGGGGGGAGCTCTTTGGAAGCAACGGGATGTATTTTCTCTTCTACCCATTATCATGCCAGCTGTTGGGGCAGGTTAAAAGTCAGCAAAGAGATTGGCAATGGCTCTGGCTAATCCACACCAGTGAGCCACAGGTATTAATTCCACTAAAATGAGAGGATACGGAAAGATTGACAAGCTACAGCTGTAACATATAATGTAAGATTCCAACACTGAAAAGACTGTACATGGAGCACAAACACTGCCATGACCACCGAAGGAGAGTGTTGCACTTCACATTAGGCTGGCAATTTGTAGGTTAATAATTTAACACAGCACTGTGTCTTTTCACGGTCCAGTGAGAGGGACTTAATAATTCTCCACCCTTGGGTAGGAACAGCTTTATCCAGGCAAGAAAGGACAAAAGGATGATGATGTAAAGTCTTAACAGAACCGCAGGCCTGATTGGATGCAAAGAAAACATAGATGTCCAGATCAAATTTCTGTTCCATGAATAAAAATGTAGAGCTTGCGTAAGAACAGGTTTCCTCTGTATAAGAACATGATGCCCAGCCACACAATTAGATGGATGCTGCAAACAACCAGACAGAAGGACAGAAGCTTCAGGGCTAATCTAAGGATAACTCAGTCTAGGTGTGATCTTCCTTCACTTGTTGCTTCCTATCTCAAAAACATTTGCAGCTGTGTATAGCTTTCTGTATTCCTATTTTGTAAACAAATTGCTTATTTTATGATTATTTTAAGCTGAATTGTGTTACAGCACCTGGGAGGTTACTGGCAAATACTACCCCTGCCAAAGTGGTAATCCTTAAAAATTAGATACTGAATCACACTCTCACAGTGCTCAGTACAACTCCAGAGACTGTAAAAACAGTGTCACGCTCAATAAAATGTTTGGAAACAAGGCCAGCTGGAGTTGGTGTGGCAGAGATATCTTCTCATGATAAGCAGAGGAACACGTGAGCAATGACCTTACCTCCAAGAGTCTTCCAGCAAGTTTGGAGTATCTATGAAGATAATTCAGTTTATTTAATCTATGCCCTTGCATCTAGAATCATAATTCGCATCTGTTTTTTTCATGCTGAGGATATCAATGAAAGCAACAGAGGTGCACCAAAATGCCACGCAGGAAATGGAGAACAATTATTTTTAATACACTGGATGTTCAAATCCATTGATAATTAAGTACCTCCCAATTTTACAGACTCTACTATTTTAAGGTTCAGCATAACTGTGTCAGGAACGTGACTTAGCAATCATAAGCTCCAAGGAGTCACAGACAGGTTAGATAAATATCATTATCCTTGAAATAAGACAGCCTATGCCAGCACACCCTAACAGCAACAGAGCTATGACAGTCCTTAGAAAGAAAGGGAAACAGAGAACATCAGGTATCACAAGACTCCAGCATCTCCATACTCATACTTCTAAACCGTCATGAAAGTACTTCTGAACTCCCATTACAACTTCTAATTATACACATCTTACAGACACTGTAATTATTTTGCCAATATGACAGGAGAAATCTGAAGCAGAACTCCACAGCTCAGAGATGCAATTTTCTACACTTTGAAGTACTAATGGACAAATCTCATTCCGCACCCAGTACATCTTTGCAAGAAGCTTTTTCATAAAGGAATAGTTTACTGAAAGCTTTAGATAAAAATGGAAAGAAGCATGAATTAAAGATGACAGCAATAAAATGTAAAAACAGACCACTATAAAAAGTGGAGCTTTCAGTGGCCCCTTCACAATCATTGCTTATCTGAAAAGAGAGACAGTCAACTACATTTACAAGACAGGCAGTATTTGTCATCACTGTACAGAACTTGAATAAAAAGATAATTTATGTACCCCTCTCACCTATTTTTAGGTGAAATTATTTTTATGGCAATTACAATTTTCTTTTTTACCACAGATATTGTAATTTTTATTCCTATCACATTTTTAGTGTATATAAAAGCCATGCGAAAATTTCTTTTCCGGACCAGGGCATTTTCATTTACGTCTTCATATGAGACACTATATTCTCTTCTACACCCCAACACACAAATTCTTCAATTTGGAAGCTCCTCCCAATCCCTGGCATCAAAGCCCAGCAGTAAAATGTCCAGTGATATTATCACAGATGTCTGCGTGGATTTTCCCTCAGATTGCATCCTGGAGATTCATGCCTTAAAGAATTAAATTTGCTGGTTCTTTTCACTGCTGAGAATTACTGAAATACATGAGTTTTCCATTGTTACCATGTAAAATTACAACAATGTACTTCTCTCTCAATAATTGCTTTCCTCTTCTTAAGTGTTATCAACTGTTATCAAGTGTTATCAAATGAAAGTTTGGGTTTGTTTGTCAAAAACTATGCCCTCCAGAGTCAATTTATCTCTATCAAGCTTTATAAAAGAGTACAGCAACTTGACTCTTCTCACAACACACATCCCACACATAGTGGAAAAAAAAGCACCATTCCTCTGTTGCTTCCCCACTCTGTCAGATTTTCCCATACTAGATAATGGGGGGAAAAAAGCCCAGAATTTATTCCAGATGGGTTTGACTAGGACTAGGAAATGTTGAGAATGCAAGAGTTCAAAGACTCCTTCCATCCTCATGCATGAAAAGCCAAATCTGTCATGCCCTTTGAAACATTATAATCAAGCTCTTTTACAAGCTTGACTTATCTTAAAAAGATAGTCAGGCATCTCACATACTATACTTGCCACTCTTCCTTAAATAATAAAGCTTTTTATTCCATATTTTACTTTTATATAAAATATAGAATAGTAAAGCTTTTTGGGAAAGGAAGAAATACAAATTTACTTCTCACTTAACTGGTTATACTAATTGATAGCAGGAGAGTTAATAACTCATACAAGAGTATGAGAGAAGAATCAAGTTTGAAAAGCTAGAAACTGATTTGGATTCAGGAAATAAAACACATTTTTAAAGTTTTACGATTTTTTAATTTCTTGACTTTGAATATGTCAGTATTCTCATTTAACTAATTTCAGTAGCTGGCCAATAGTGCAAAAAAGTCTAAATTCAGAGAAATCATCAATATGGTGAAATTGCAGCTAAAAGAGCCACAGTCATCAGATCTTCTGAATGCGAACACATAGAGGAACAGATACCAAAACTTTCAAGTCAAAATATTACAAGTTGTGAGAAAATGAAATTGTATATCTAAAATTAACAAGAAATCACAGCATGCATTACCCTAAGTATAATTTTATCAACAAAGCATTTCTGCTGTAATATAATGGAGTGCTTTTTTCCTTAAATGCACTTCTATTTCTCCCGTGCTTTTACCTTAGGCCCACAGATCTATTCACTTAGGCACTAGAATAAATGAACTGTACATCAGTTTCTGCAGAACTGAACATTTTCAGCCTGCTTTATTTTCTATCTTCTCTCCTCACACTGCTTCCCATTTCAGTTTGGAAACCATTACTGAGCCAAACAGGCAAGTTTCACCTAACCAAAAGAATAACTGATGACCTGCCAAAAGACTGAAGAGCATCAGTATCATTTCTAACATGAAGCCTGACAGGCAGCCCACAGAGATGTAAATCTTCCAGTGATCCACCCCAAATCAAGGCAATGTCTACATTACTCCAGTAACTTAAAACATTAAATGGTTTCATCTGTACTGTAGTATTTCACATGCTGTGCAGAAGAGTATCTTTAAAATATCCAGCTTGTTCTGCATATGCTACCAGGAGTGGAAGTTTTATATAGCAAAGAACTGACAGGTTTTATAGCTCTTATTGAGCTATAAAGATGTTTTATCAGTATCTACAGTCACAGTTCAAAGGTTCAATACATTAAGTCCTGCTATGGACAAACAGATTCTGATCGGTATTAAGAAAACAGGACTCTCACTTTTCAAAGGGATCTAAACAGCTATTTTTAGCTTGGGTATCTTATTCTACATATACAGAAAATGTCTCTGCATTTTCAGTGCAAGAGTATGAAGGACAACGATGTTCACAGTAAAAAAATCCTGCTCTCTAATCCCAAATGGTCTATCCTCTATTCCCAAATGCCTGCTAATGCAATAAAAATAATTACAGAGACAGACAAGGTTCTAAGCCTCCAAAGCAGAGAGATATCCCTCTTCCCAAAGGCTCTCTGTCCTTCATGACTACATCACGTCTTTGCCTTTTCCACTCACTGATTGGTTTGGGGCTTGTGGGAGAAATTGGGGATTTTGATGGCCTGGCAGCAGCACAGATGGGTACTAGAAACAGTCAGTTCTGCTTTAAAAATAAAGGCAAAACCCACAGACCTAGGCAAAGAATGTGAAA
This sequence comes from Passer domesticus, assembly GCF_036417665.1. Lineage (NCBI taxonomy): Eukaryota > Metazoa > Chordata > Aves > Passeriformes > Passeridae > Passer > Passer domesticus. Next base: position 90,598,471 of record NC_087474.1, read on the forward strand.
TAATTTGCAGAAACTGAAAGAAAGTAGGTAGCTGGGAAATAGCTGTAGTGTTAATGGACTATGACACAGTCAATGCAAAAATAAACATGTTTTTAATGGCAGCGTATTGGACCTGAGCTACCTAGTTCCTAAGCTCTTCTTTCCAAAATGCTGTTGTGGGCAAAATGATCTCCACTTGTGAGCTTTTCACTTAATTCAGTGCCAGCTAATGCCAGCTTCTTTGGTTACCAGAGAAACAAAGAACAGCCAAGTGCTGAGCCAGCACTGCCCTGGTACAGGCCCATGGCCACTGTCCCTCAGAGGTGTGGGTGCCCCAGCATGGGTCACTCATGGCCAGTCTCTTTTAAATCTACACTGACAGAGTGTAGATTTAGAATGGATTTTAGGAGAAGATTCTTTACTGTGAGGGTGGTGAGACACTGGAACAGGATGCCCAGAGAAGCTGTGGGTTCCCCATCCCTGAAGGTGTTTAAGGACAGCTGAGATGGAGCTCTGAGCAACCTGGTCTAGTGGAAGGAGTCTCTGCCAAAGGCAGAGGGCCTGGAACTAGATGTTCTTTAAGGTCCCTTCCAATCCAAACCATTCTGTCATGATTCCATGCTTCAGAAGGATGCCCATGTTTGATGGAGAGTCTCCTTCCAGTGCCTCCTTCCAGCCATCTGTGCTGTCGGCAGCTTTTCCCTCCCCTTATCTCCCCAAGATCATCTCTCTGCCTGCCTCTCCCCCAGCACCTGCAGCCATTTCAGTGTCTGGCACACAACAGGGTGCTCACTCTGGTTCCAGAGCTATCTGGACCCCACTGTGACCCGGACAAAGAATCCCACAGCCTTTGCTATAAGTCTCGTATCTCCACATGCTTCCCCAAAATACTGTCTTTGAAATTATGGTTATTGTTATCTTGCTGCTTGGGGGGGGGGGGGGGGGGGGGGGGGGGGGGAAGTGTTCTGACATCATTTGCATGTAACTCTTCTGATTTGTAAATCATTAAATGTGCAAATACATATTTATAGGAATCTATACCTCTGCTAATGTTTGAACTGATTTCTAAGGAAGTTGATTAAAGGTTCTTGAGCACTTCCCCACACAAACCTACTAGAATTACACAGCTTTCAATACTAGGCAGAACTGTTTATCACAAAAAATGCCTACTCTTCTAAATATGCTGCAACACAGATACCTCTACATGCACTATCAGACTGCAGTGAAATGAAATCTAAACAGGACACAAAGCCCTCCTTTAAGGCCAGAAATGGAAAACGAAGAGTGATAATAATTTAATGACAAGACTGAACAAAGCTAACAAATATTGCTACATATTCCTAATGCTACTTAATTAAAGAAAAATTATTAAACCTGAGTATTTTGGAACATTTCCCTTTCCCACTCTTTTATGCTTTGAATTGCAGAAAAGCTTAAAACTGAATGGCTGGGCAAGCCAAAGTCTGCACTCCAGCTGTGCTCCACTGAGGCTCCTGGGCTCTGGTTGTATTTGCTTCTCAGTCGTAACAAAAAGCTCCTCCTGCTGGATCATGCGAGCTGGTCTCACTGCCAAATGAGCCATTCCATATAGGAAAACCCATATTACATATTTACAGAGCAGAAATAAGTACAACAAGACCATCAGTGTTAAGAAAAGATTAAGGAAAGGTGAGCAGAGCCAAGTGCAAAGCCACGGGTCTCATTCATGTAGCTCAGTAATTATGACAAGTACCCACTAATTCCGTACAAAGAAACTTCAAAAAATATTTTAACTTTTCAAGGTGAAATACTCTATCAATGTGACCTTCTTTGTCCAGAAACCAAAATGAGCTATTAGAACAAGCAAAAGTCAAACTGATTTTCAAATTTTCCTTTCAAACATAGTAAATAAGGAAATGAAATACCAAATAAAAATTTCACTGTTTACAAAACTAAGTCTGTTTGATTACATCAATAATAAACTGAGAAAATATTTTGAAACTTTTTTTTTTAATGGTATTGTTCTTTTAAATGCTTTCCTTGGAAAACTTAATATGTGCTACTTTAAGCACTTCCTTTAGACAAACAAGTAGGTCCACTGACCTTAGAAATAAAACACTTCACACCTCCTGATGTGTCATTAATTCCACCCTCTGGGGGGGTTATGGAAAAATAATAATTAATGTACTGCCAGAAAACTGTCTCAGATTTCAGCCCATTTCCTTAACTACCAATTGATGTCTTAGTTACTTTCCTTTTATTAAATGTGTAAATCAATGGTCTCTATTTTTTAATGGGGATAGTAAATAGCTTTTTGATTTAAAGTGTCCACTTTAAATCTGGACCCGCACCTCACTTCAATAAAAATATGATCTTGAAATGCTAGCCCGTATGTCAAACAAAGGCCTGAAACAGATTCTGCTTTTAATGAAAGGATTCCTCTTTTAATTTTCCACCATAAAACCTAACTTTTTACAAGAACATTCAAATCACTTAAGATCTGCCCTTTGAGTCATGAATTTTTAATTTACAACCCTTGAAATCTTAAAGAAAGTTGGTTTTGACTCTGAAGAATTAATGTAAGGCAGCAATGCTAGAAATGTATCTGAAATTCCCTAGGAACAGTAAATTCAGCTCTGCAGCATTCTCTCTGCTACCCCCATCTCAATACTGTTCTCCTTTATTTATTTCTTTATTTTTGGATTTGTGAAGCAGGGATAAACAAAGGCACTGTTCTCAGAACACCAGGTCATTTGAAACAATTAAAAACACTTCCAGCAAAAGCCACATTGCAGACTGATTAGTTACCAGCAGCACATAATGCAGTTTCTTTCCTGTTCTCATATAAACTGGTTCACAGTAACTTACTTCTTCAAAGGCTTGTTTAACATAGGTGTTACAGTGTCCAGCTGGTTAAATGTGGCTTTGAATTGAGAGGCTGTACTGCTCAAACAAAGTCAAACATCCTTTTCTCTTTCTGGTCTTTCTCCAGGACCCCATTTACTAGATAAACAGATAAGAATGAGAATAGTGACAAGAATACACTGCTATAGCATTTCTAGTCTATTTCGTCTGCCCTCTGACATACTTCCCTGTTCAAAAAAACCAGCAAGCCTAAATAATACAGAAGGCCTATTAAAACCTGTGGTTGAAGCTGGGCAGAGAAAAAAGATCACCTCCTACTAAGTGCAAGACTGGAGAGATAAGGAGCTTCAAGGAGTTCACAGAGAAGAGGCCAGAAGGAGGGGAGCTAAATACGCTTGAGGGTCATCACTCCACCTTCATGAATGTGATCATTTTCTTTCCTCAGGGCAAATAAGCACAGCAGCATCCCAATGCTGCCAGTTCAGTGGTGTATTTACATTTCAGCAGCAGTAAAACTCACCTCCCTGAGCCCTCAGTCCTCCTCTTCCATAGCATATCCCCAAGCTAACATATGCAAGGAAAACTAGCAGACAATCTCCCAAGACTGCCCTTTCAGGGAAGTCATCTTGTGAGGGCTACAGGAATATTTTAGTGCATCTGTACTGCTGAAAGAAGACACTACTCATGGGAGTGAAAAGAATCTCCTGGACAATCCAATTGTTCTCCTTATTTGCGCTGACTTTGTGAGTGCTAGCATTACTGACACTAGCACAGCTGCCTACTGATACTGATACGCAAGAAGAATCCAGTTCTACAGGCCTGGTAAAATGCTTTCTTAAGAGAAGTATCAAGGTATTTCAGTAGTCCTAGATGTTAATGAAATATCACTGTAATTGTCCTCAAAAGAAGACTGGTTATGCAAAATTCTACTGCTCCTCCATTCTCAGATTGCTGCCTTCTATATGTATCTTCCAGGTATACGAAGGTAAGATGCAGAATTCAGAAATGCTCATTCTGCCAGCAAATTCCCTATTCATCTCTGCCAAGATCAAATTCATTCCAGTGCAAATATTCCTCTTATTCCACCCTTGAGATAAGGTCTTACTTAGGGGAATCAAAACAAAACAAAACAAAAAACTAAAAAAAAAAAAAACAAACAAAAAACCAACCAAACAAAAAAAAAAAAAAAAAAAAACAAAAAAAAAAACCCAACCCAAAAAACCAAACAAAAACCACCAAGAAAGATAGGGTGCTATTTGTGTCTTCACTACCATGGAGTAGTTTGGTTTGACATGCTTTATGGCACCATCTTCTCTTTTTGATGCAATTCTCTATGTTTGTACTGTTTTGTGAAAGGTGGGACACAGATAAACAATGCTATGGCATAGCAGGGTTTCTCTTTTGCAGCGTATGGAATTCAACAGGGCCTTTCATCCATCCCACAGTTTTCCCTGTGCATGGCAGCACAGCTGCGCTAGTATCATGTAGTAAGGCTGTCCTCCGAAAAAAGGATTTCTTCAAGAGGGTGACACTTGATTTAGAAGAGAAAATAGTCCCAGATGGTTTTTGGAAGGTGTTTTTTCTCATGAAAAGACCAGGCTCTTTTTGCACATCCTGATTACTTCTCAAACTTTCCGTTCCCAAGCACATTACTGAAGTCCTTGCATCTCGAGGCTCAGGTCTGTTCACACAAATCTTTCTGCTGCCAAACCAAAGACAAACTTTATCTCTTACTGCTGTACTGTTTGCCAAGCAGTCACAACAATACCAAAGGAAAAAAAAACCAAACAAACAAACAAACAAACAAAAACCAAAAAAGGAAAACTAAGGCCAACCAACCAAAATTTTCAGATTTGCTTTGCTTTAGAAAGAAAGAAGATACCTTCACGCCAATTTCTCCTTTACTACTCACATGAAGATTATACCCTGTATTGCTGTAGCTCTTCTGTCTGCACTCATTAAGGCCAGAAATTTATTTATCTTAGGTGATAGCTAGGATTGTCTGATGCTAAAGTCTATGGATCTTTTACTGAGAATCAATATAAACACACAAAAATTTAAAATGCTTACATTCTCTCTCCTCCTTCTAAATTTGCCTTTTACTTCATTGATTTATCTATAAAGAAACCTGCATCTCCTTTGCACTTGTCTTTCATATTTCTTCCCAACACTGTGAATGTTCAAATCATGAGTGTTATTTTCCCTTTTTGGTACTATCTTCTACTGAAGGAAAGCAGCATCTCCCTACTTCTGTGACTTCTCAGTTTACAGCGTGAACTGTGAAGACAGAGCTCAAGCAGCCCATCTGGAAAAACAGCTATTGGGCATACAGGACATACATCTGTGTGAAAATTCCTGTGCTGGGTAGAAAAGACAGGCCCCTGGAGCTGTCAAACCCTACCTAGGAAGATAAACCCATTCTTCCTGGTAGAACACACTGCAATTTCCCCCCTTCCCCACATGCCTGAGTTTCCTTCCATAGGAAATGGCAATGTGGAAAGAACATTGTTCACCCAGGTCTCATTGAAACCTGCCATTTGGCCAGGGCTCACTTGTGGGTATCAGACCTACAAGATGTACCCAGAGTAAATAAGATACAGTCTCTCAGACCTTCGCAATATAAAAGCTGATTTGCTGCTGATTTGCTGTACCTGTCTCCGTCTCTCTCTCTGTCTCTTGCTCTCTTTCTCTAAGGCTTTCTTCTGGCTCAAAAATAGAATCAGCAAAGAAGTTTAAGAAATTGTTAGGCAACATTACAATGGCCAGTCATTTGTCAGAAACAGGGAAAATAGCCTCAAAAGAGCCTTCAACAATGTGAACTATGTAACACTGTTAACCTGCTGATAGACTCAACCTGTTGTCAAAATGAAACTCCTCAAAGCCAAAACTAAAGAGTTTATGAACTATTTCAAACATGTGAGGGCCCTGGAGGCCACATAGAAAGGGAAAGGTTTGAGGAAACATAGAGGGAGAAAGCTGATAGTTCATCTCTGAAGCAGATGATCCAGCAGCTAACACAGCTACAGTCAGCCATACCAGCTGGCCAGGAACATCCACGTGGAATAGTATTATTTTTAAGTATCCCACAGACCAAATAGAACATATTACTTCAATTCACCAGGTTTCATCACATGAAACCTCCTACTTAAGTTCTTGTCAGCAGTAAAAACACCAGTTACACACCAGTTCTCCCCTTACCTACAAAAGACAGATGTCCATCAAGACTACCAATTTATTCCACTAAAGACTGGAAAAAAATTAACTCCACATCCACTGAAAATATTAAAAGTTATATTTTCAACACAGTTAAAGAAATTACATCCTTAAGATCAACATGGTACAGACACCTGCTACGCTTCTGCTTCCCTTCCATTACTGCTGTCAGTTGTTATCACATTTCTCAGAAGGACTGATGCCATGTAGCACTTATTTTTCAACACTGACAAAAAGTAACAAAAATCTGTAACACAAAAATCAGTCTTCTTCTAAGTATAAAAGACAAGCAAAGCTCAGTGCTTTGTCTGATTCACATTTATGCAATCAGGTAAAAAGGACTGTTTTCTGTTAAATAGTCCATCTTCAAATGATTCAAGAACAGCAGGGAACACCAGGTTTTCTCTTATTCCTGATGCCAGCCTGCAAATAAATGAAAAAACTATAAATTTATCCTAAAATTTCATGGGAATATTCTCTTTAGAAACCATATTTTTAAAGACAATTGTTTTGAAATGAGAAACCTCTTTTATTGCCTTTCCTAGAAAAACAGGAAGATCTAGTGCTTTTCTGAAAGCTCCCAGACATCTCTAGTCTACAGGCAATATATTTATAGGGATGGTTTATCTCACAAAGCCATTACTCACCTATTGGCAATTGCAGAGATCAAATTCATTCCCAACTGTTCAACATCCCCTAGCAACTTCAGGACAAGATTACATATGGGAAAATAACATTGAGATCATATTTTAAAATTTAAAACCCATTTTTTGGGTTTTGGAAAAACATATGTACAACCCTTTTCTACACTTCTCACAGGGATTAAAAGCCATGCTGATTATACATAAGCTTGAACAAGATGAGGCATGGCAGTATTCGTCCAGAAGAAAACCATATGCATAACACTTCTGCATACTGACAATATGAGAGTTTTGGGGAAAAATTAGCAATTATCAATCACTCAGATGGAAATAAATTATGTTACTGAATTATTCATAAAGAGCTCTAAAATAATTTCCTCATCACTCCTGGTTGTTTTTTTCTTCCCTCAGTGTCCTCTAGATTTAAATCAATATATACTAGCAACAGAGTCAGTCTTATCCAGGCAAATACCAAGCACTAACAGAGTTCTCTCTGTTTATTTTGCTGTCTGGACTGCTGCTGCCCATGGTGAATGAAAAGATGTCTGTCTCCCATAAATGTTTGCTGTTGGCTCAACTACTTTCACTGACCCTGTTTTCAAGACTAATGACTTTCATTTCTAGTTCAGTACTTTCCAGTATGGTATTCACTCAACAAAGCTACAGCAGTATATCAGTCTAAATACACTTGGTGTCTGGCCTTCAGTGCTCATGCAACATTAATTTAAATACAAGGTAAAATATTTACTTCTGAGTCAGTCGTATTTTACACTGGTCTTTTGTTACAGAGGAATTCAGTCCTCAGTGGGTTGGGGTTTGCAAGGCAGGGTAGGCTACCGTCTTAGGAGAGATTTAGTCTTTCAGCCTTATGAAAGAACATACATAAATTCAGGTAAATCAATGACCCATATGATTTCTCCAAACAATTCAAGCCTCTGAATGCACAAAAACCTCACAGAAGTGCCTAGGAACAACTCTATTTTAAGACTGGCATTCTAAAATCAGCTCCAAATGGTATCTGCAGTCCTGTTTTCTTCTAAAAGCTGATATTTAAAATCAGTCAGAAACATCAGACAGAATAATTGTTTAACCTTCAGACTTACTGGCAGGTTTTGGTTGCTTTCTCTCACAATTTTTTAGGATAAAATTCAGATATTGAATAAATCATTCCTTGGCAGTCCTGATTTTCACTACTGACCAAGTTATCAGCAAGAAAATGCCACCTGTTCTGTGAAAATAGGAAACTCAATATATCACATCAGACAAATAATGTTTTTTCAATGGTTGGGTTTAGTACTTCTTATCATTAGCTAAAATGAGCAAACAGATGCACAGATAGAAGTTATACCCATAAAATCTGTTACATTACAATAAAGTGTATGTGCTGCTTACACAGACAAAACTGGGCTGTGCAAGGGAGCAGCTACAGAGGGCAAACCCAGAAACAGAAAAAGAAAAAACCAACATGGTTCTCATTCAGTGTCATCATTTCTGGCTTGTTTGAGAGGTGGTGTTCATTTTCTCCTAAAATAAACACTATTGAATTGTTTCTGACGAACTTTAGAACCTATGTATGATTTAATTCTGATGAATTCTGTGATGTAGCTTTTGCTTAAAAACTGTACAACAGAAATCTCTCTCTGGCACAAGGCTTTCAATACAATTGAGTAGCTAAAGGGCAATTGCAAATCCTCAACTTTTGATATCACCTCAAGCAACAGTTATTATGATAAGGGAAACCAAGAATTCCTCCAACCTCCTAAGACAAAAATGTAGAATGGAATATCCAGAGGCAAGAAAACAGGCTGGGGATATTAAAGATATCTGGCATTAGACAAAAGATATCTTTGACTCTTTTGACAACTTTCCAGATATCTAGAAACTATCTAGACGTTATACATCTATATAGATAGATATTTTGAATTTGACAAAATGCAGTTGCACCTAAAAGAGTCTGTAAGGGGACAAAACAATGGGAAGATGTGATGCTAATCCATCATGCTTGTAGTGACAGAGGGAGCAGCAAACACAACTGGGAAACAGAGAAAAAGCAATATCCTTCACTATACAAGACACAGCTTATGGACAGAAGAAAATTCTATGACACACAGAGTACTCCCGGTGTTTCAGGTTGATAGCTATTTTAGAATTACTGAAAGCTCTGATATATTTCTTTTTCTTACACTATTTTAAATTTTTTTAAAGGGACAATATACACTTTAAAGTTGCACAGAATGAGGCCAGATGTACGCACCCCAATATGAATACAGCTCTGAAACCAAAACATGAGTGTTCACTCTTAATTTTTCATCAACTGAACTCCTGACAAATCCAGAACAAGGGTTTCAAAACAGCAAATGGCACATAAACATTCCAGGATCCTATAGGTGCTGCTGCTGTTGCCAGATGAAGCATTCAAGCAGGAATGCTTTACAAACACTGATCCAGAGCTGTTTAAACAGTTTTCTATAAGCTACAAATAGACACTGGGACTGGTATCTGAAACAGCAACTGCTTTCCTCCTGCACCTTCTGACCCTGTCACTTCTGCAGCAATTCAGCCAATGTTACATAAGGCAGCACAACAGAAAGATTCTCTCCTAAGCATTAATTCTTTCACATGGGTAAATCAACTAAACAGACATAACTGAAAAACATGTGAAATTAATTATTCCAGTTTACATTACACTGATTTCACAGCAGAATAACTATTAGGATGTTTCCAGATTGATTCCTGATGTGCTATGTTGATAGTAGTTCCTGGACTGGATTTAGTGCTTCAGTGATGAAAATGAGAATTCAGAAGTACTCAAATGAACATTTAGAAACAGTAAAGCGGGGGACAGTGGGTGGAGGAAGATCTGAATATGTGCCTGCTTCATCCCATTTATCCTGCAGTGCTGGTGTAGCTCTTTGAAGTGTCAGTATGGGGGAAGAAACTGCATTACCCAAATACCATTTACATAATCATTTTCTTCATATCTAAAGAAGACATTTCTCTCTGTTGTTACGCTAACTTGTTTCTTGTAATCATACACCTCTGACAATAAACACAAAATTTATGCTAATTTCCTGCCTCATTCCTACTTCAAAAAAAGAGAACACCTCTAGCAAAGCAAGTATTACCTTTATATTGCACTGACAGGAAAACTGTACATTAACTGGCAATTCATTATTTTGCTTCCATCTGAATCCCTTCCCTGCCCTTGAGAGAAATCTCTAACTAGTATTTACAGTTCTGAAGCTTCAGAGAGGGAGAGATGCTCAGAGGCATCTGACAGGAGCAGTGGGTTTTCCTTCTGCTCCAAACCTGTATGTGTTATTCCATGCATAAGGTTACTTCTCTGTTTTTTTATCATATCTATCCACTGTCACATGATGGCAGATAAACAAATTGAGTGCTTCCATACGGAGCAGGGATTTGATACTCTCCTTACATTCACCAACACTATAATGGAGGTTTCATGGCTTTTTTTAGGTGCCAATGTCATAGCCTGGATTCTTTGAGGGAAACCTTCAACACAACCACAACTAGGTAGAATTACCTTCTGTGGGTTGCTGCACATGTCAGTGCCCACATTCTGAGCATTTCACCAACCAGCAGTTGGTGAGCTAACTGAGCATTTCTCCACTAGCAGTGAGAACTGATCAGTGCTGGTGAGAGACACAGAAAAAACAGTCCCAGAAACGTGTTTTTCTCCCACTGTAATATCTTTAGATTGAACAGCTGCTGCTATATTAAGATTTCCTCTGCCAGGAAGTACAAACACCAGGATCCCCCTTTCTGCTCTCTGTCATGCCCTGCAAGCCCTTCCCCAAAAAGCCCCCAGGTCACCATGCAGGGCAGCTGGCAGCCCTCAGTGCTCCCATGAGCCAACACTGAGTAAACCAAACACTCCACAGCCACTTGGTGCAGCCTGGACAAAGGGGCGAAGTGGAGAAGAACACGTCTGTCTGCAGTGATTGCAGCCAAACTCCACTTCCACATATCCTCATTCAACAAAGGTACCCCATTTCTTAGACCAGATAATTTGAATATTGCTGGTCTTCCTTTTGTTCATGGCACTGATAGCACAGGAACTCATTATCACAGAGTTGTTTTGGTTGGAAAAGACCTCAGAGAGTCAAACCATTAGCCCAGTATGCTAAAATCCACCACTAAACCATGTCCCTAAGTGCCACATCTACATGTCTTTCAAATGCCTCCAGGGATGGTGATTCCATCACATCCCTCAAAAGCCTGTTCCCGTGCTTGACAATCCTCTTGCTGAAGAAATTTTTCTTAATGTCCAACCTAACTCCCCCTGGTGCAACCTGAGGCCATTTCCTATCTTGTCCCATCACTTGTTACTTGGAAGAAGAGACTGACCCCCACTACGTCTCAACCTCCTTTGACCCAAAACCCATTGCATTCCTCCCACCCACTCTGTGTCACACACCTATGGATCTCAGCTGAGCTGTCCTCCAGCCAACCATCTGTATGGGTGTACACTGTGCTACCCAGTGTGCTGACTGCCATGTCCTGCTACTGAAGGTGAGCAATCACACCTGTGACAACCTGATCCAAATGGGAATGCTCCAATTTCTTTCTCGTCTCTTCTCCTAGACTATTTGATTACTTTAGACAATACCAGGAACACATCTCTGATGCAGCTGCAAAGGCTTGTCCAGCTGGAGGAACTGCCTGGGCCGGCTCCTGACCAGCAGACTGGCAGGCAAACAGTGACAATATCAGCTGTGCAGCACCACTGCCAGTTTGTCAGCACGGCCCAAACACCTCCAGCACCACAGGGTCCTTCCTCAGCCTGTTTCATACCACCTCCACATGATCTTTGCCACTTTATCCTTTCTCCAGGCTTGCCACCTTGCATACTCTCCCAGGAAATCAACGCCTGGCAGGAACACTCTCTTCACAGCATTACCTTGATCCATTTTTAAGTGGTCCTTGGAGGTTTCATATTGTTATTGAACTGCAATAAAGCAGGATGTTGCCAAAACATCACTGTGACAAGCAATTGATTCTGCTTTGCAAGGGCTCCCTGAAAAATCTGAGATGCAAACGCTTCTGGAGGCCACTAATCCTCAAATATGATCCATCAAGGAACTTTCAGTACTTCCAGTAAAATTACAACTGTTGTTATAAGTACCTGAATTTGTTAAACCATCACTTTTGACTATCAATATAGACAAAACAATACTTTTTAGCCACAAAACTCCTTCTTTTGCACAAATACACAAAAGATCCCAGATAATGTAATTACCTACTGCATGTTACCTGAAAAAGGGAGAGAAGAAAGAAAGAGAAGAAAGAAAATACTTTCTTCAGCTTCATAATCTGCAAGTGTTAAATTGATTCTCACATTAAAACACCTCAAGTGGGTAGCTGAAATACTAAGCACAGAATTTGACAGTTCCTGGCTTCTGAGACCAAGGGTGTTTTGTGTCCCCTTACTGTTTTTAAAGGGCAAAAATAAAAATATGAATAAATATAACTCAAAAAAAAATTCAATAGAGCATGCAATTTTCCAACATACACTATCTCTCTCAGAAATCCAGTGTAATCAAAGGTGAACAAACATTACTGTTGATATATTTAATAACCAGTCATTTTTTTATTCATGCAAAAGCAATCTGTTGAAGGCTTCATCAGAAATCTGAATGAAGTTGGTAACAGACGGTATCTGTATCTCATTTGAAATGTAAATGAGTCATTCCTGTCTTTTAGGGAACTAGGATGGAAGAGACTCCTCTTCAGTCTTGTGGTTAAAATAACTTTCGACTCAGCCCACACAATATCCCCTTTAATGATCCCTGCTTAGCATTATTTTCATGATGACCTATTAAATAAATGGGTACATAATGCAGCCTCCAAAATTCAAGCAAAGTCAAATATCTGAAATAAAAATAAGCACATGGAATGCGAAACATTAAAAACTTACATACTAAGATTCCAAAAAATTTAAAAAAGGACAAAATAGGAGTGTGAGATACTGCACAGAAAAGCTTTCAACTCTTGACAGTCTTGAATGTTCAGAAGAGGGACCTGATGCTCCAGGAAAAATCTCCTATTTGACTTCAGGCCCTGACAAACATTGGAATTGTTCCAGCTGGTACCTTGGCTGCTCTCCCTTCCCTTGGAGCAAGCTGAAAAGACATTACCCCAAGTGTGAAGAGCCTGTGTAACCTCTGCCTATATTTATGCAAATTCCTTCTGATAATCATGATAGAACGTTTGCCCAAGCACAGTAGATCAGTGACTACTCTCAGCTGAGCTCTTCTGTGGTAGTTTGTCAATATTAAAACTACTACATGTCAAAGTGGACAACAACAATACATTGTCTGGGAATTTCTAGCTAGAACAGTCTAATTACAACCTTAAAACATTGTTTTCTCACTGCAAAAGGTTTAAATTGCAATGAAGACCCCAAGAACAATCTTACAGGATGCTTCTTTGTAGCTTTTAAGCCCATTTTTTGGACGGGGGACAAAACGAAGCCTTTCACTAGGAGACTGGATAGGCAGATTGGATCAGAGATTTTGCTCTGGATACATTTGTGGAGAGAATCACAGTTCCACATGATGCTTGGACCATTTTGGGGTCCTGCACACTGTGATGCACATTGACACAGATTCTTCTGCTACATCTAAATTACCTCAAGTATCAGAGGCCGTGTCAATGTACTAACTAAAATTTTATAACCAGGTTTATGTACTGTGTCAACACAGTCCACTGTCATTGCTTCCCAAACCTCTGGAACCAGATAGAACTTCCCACCATAATATCACTAGGCAACAGGTCAGGAAGAAGCTCTCACAAATCAGTGGTGATTATATCTTAATATTGCATAATTGGGGGACAGGAGTTGGGGTGTGTTGGAGGAGTGGGAGATCTGTGCTTTCCAGGAAAGGAAGTTCAGGAGCAGAGGCATTTCTGGATAACAAGGACCTGGGTTTCTTTGGGATTGCTCAGGCGTCAGTGTTATCGTGGTTTCTCCAGCTACCCACCAGCAACCATGAGCAGCCTCTCGCCTGACTCAGGACTTCAGTTGTGAAAAACATATAGCCCTAAATATTAATGTTTTGTAAAATTAATTCAATCTTAAAAATTCTCCAACACCTCCAGTCAAAAAAACAATGATATAAGCAAAATGACACCAGTCTGAGAACTGAACAATGAAAGTAGCAATATATTTAATTGTAAGAAGAAACCTAACTAGAATAATATCTTAATTGCACAGACACAGACAGCTATGACTATTTTACTATGCAGTTACAGTTTAGTTCGTGGCTTCTTTTGGAGGATTTCAAGGATAAAATGAGCACTTCAGTTTTAAACAACAAATGTTGGGAGTTCATTTTGCTGCTCTGTAGTTCAAAAATTATTATTATACTTTGCACCTAAGGGAATACCGAGAAAGTCACTAAATCAAATTATGTTATATTTGTAAACTTTTTTCCTCCTTTCTTTTTTGTTTTTCTGAAATCTGAGTATAACAAAATGTGGAAAAGTAAACTGGGAGAAAAGCAAAAAACTTCACCTTTATTACCAGTAAGTGACCAAAGCCATAACGTTTTCAGCTATACATTTCATAAGAAAAATGTTTTTAGACAAATACTTTTTGCCCAGAAATGTCTTTGCTTTAAAATATATTCCAAAATTGTGACAAGTTTAATGTATTACTTCATATTGCATGACTTCAACAACAGACCGTGCCTAAAAAGAATGACATCCCTATGCATATTCTGCATTAAAATTAATCTATTCAAAACACACCCCCTCTTGCTAGTGTTATTTTTTTTCAAACACCTGGGGAGCTATATTAATATTAGTGTTAAATTGTATTTAAATATACATAAGTTTTCCTATGTAAAGGTCTTGATAGTGCAGCATATTCAAGAAGCAATTTCCATAACAGCAAGAAGCCTTACTAGAGTTGCATGTTTTAGCAAGATACAGCAGCCTGAAATACACAATCCTGTTGACCTTCAATACTTCAAAATCATTCCAGTTTTTATAGCTCCTGTTGTTTACCATCCCATTTCTATCCAGTGCCACTGAGTATACAAATGGTAAGAGTTGAAAGTCTATTTTCTGTACAAACAAAATGTGTGCTGCTCCATGCCTACTCAGCCAGGGATTTCATTTACCTTCTGCTTACCAACCTACCCCTACCTAAGGACTCTGCTTCCTTCACTTTTAACACAACCCTTCTCCACCTTTCCCTTCAGCCATTTTCCATCCATGCTGATGGCCAGGAACCATCTGCTTTCCAGGGCTGTGTGACCAACTTTCACAGCTCCCAGAGAGAAGGAAAACACCAGAATATCATAAAAAAACACCTTTAAAAAACAAATAGGTACCACTTTCACACGAGCCATTCCTTTGTCTGCATGCCCAGCTCTCAACACTGCACAAGCAGAGGTGCTCAGCTTTCATCACATTTCTAGGTGGCTTTGTCCCAACATTCCTGCTGCATCTGATGCTCAGCCCATGCACACTGAACGGCCCATGGGCACAGGTCTCATCCCACAGAAACAGCTCCTGAGAGACACAGACACAGTGGTGGTGGGATCTGTCCTGATTTCAGTCCTCTCCCATTCTCCCTAAGACTGCAGCCATCCTGAACAAAGGGATACACCTGCCCTGACAATCACATTTTTGATAAAACAGGTAAAAAAAGGCCAAACACCACCCAAGAAAGCCCTCATGTAAGATTTGCAACAAAATAGCAAAAGTACTGAAAACTGAAACCTGGCATTTTACTAAGTAAATCCTCTTTTTTTTTTTTTAATAAATTTGTAAGATATGTGGTTGCTCAGCATGGTAAATAAAAGAGAATACAAACACTGCAAGAGCACAAGAGGCAAAGTTTTGTTCTACATTTCTACATCATGTAAAATCACTACTGTGTGATCAAAACCACCAGCTAAATAATGCATCACAGAATCTGATCCAGAAAGATTTTCCTTTTGTAGCTTCAGTGGCCACATACCCCTGAAATATTTTAAAACACCATTCTTGGAATGTTCACGTGGCTTGAGAGAAGTAGTGCCTACTGAAATGTGATGAAAACTGAACAAGGAGAGATGAGAAGAAATTTAGGGGTTCTAAAGCACAGATTCCCTTGCTAGCCTCTCTGGAGAAATATGTCCTGTCTGCCCACATCATCAATGAGCATGGAATTCTTGGGCTAATCTAGAGGAAATCATAGTATAGAAAGAAGTATGACTGACACATTATAACGTGATTTATACTGCACTTTTCTGCATTTAGGACCTTGTCATCAATTAAGATTTCTTTCCAGTCTCAATCTGACCAAGGAAACGCGACTTTTCTCTTTTTTTTTTTGCACACAAGCCAACATTTGAATGGAATTTAATATACAAATAATGTCATTCATACCACATACTTTCCTTCTCTTGTTAATACCCCGGGTCATCCAGTAGACCTGGCAGTTTATCTACATCAGACCTAACAAAGACCCAAAATTGTAACTGATGAATATCAGTTACAATTTAAATAAGTTAATAACTGGTTAAATAAGTTTCTAACTGGTGATAAAATTCAGGTTAGTGAAAATAAAAGGCATCCATATCTACCTAACAAAGACCATAGTCTCCTCTGTGTGAAAGCCATTTAAGGCATCAATTTATACTTGTTTGTACAGGTGTGTAAGCAATACGTACACATTGTTAGGAACTGGCATTAGATAACATATGCAGTCAAAATGGATAATCAGAGTGTGACATGGGAAAAAAAGACTTAATCAAATCTCTGCTTCATTTAATAGCAATAAAATACTTTTTTGTTTTAGCTCTTTTTGGAAAGTAGAACTTTTTAGACATATGTATGTTAAATATGTTTTATTTAGATGTTCTCATTTTTTACAAGACAGGCTTTTGAATCCATCTCCTTCATAACTTTACATTATTTGAAAAAAAAATTGGATGATTAAGGCTAACAACAGCATAATAAAGAAAAATGCATACACTGGTTACTATCACATTTACTTAGGATCAGTTCAGTCAAAATTACAAAAATATAAAAAATTACAGAATCTGGAAGATAAAGCTGTAATACTTTGCTTGCTTATATTACCAAAAAAGGGGGAAAAAAGCCTTGCCACAAAGATTTTTTGTTTCTTTCCCTTTTTTGGGGGGTGGTAGGGGGGCAAAACTGCAAGTGTAGTCAAGGGCAAGGGAAATATAACAGAATTCAAACTGAGCCCTCAGATATCTGAACTTGCAACACTATCACTGTCAGAATGATGCCTAAAAATTGTAATCTATGAAAACTCATCTGTATTGAATGAGGCAAGAAATATTTTTAAGCAGACTACAGCTGGTTGTAAGGCAAAAAAAATACAGAGTGGTAACAAATAATAGATTTACCAAAGGCTGTCTTCATTAGTAATTGGGAGAGGAAGCAACCCCTTTGGAGGTTCTATCCCACATTTGCCCTAAATCAGATCAGCATCCTAACAGGGGAACCAGAAAGGATTTCACAGCCAGCATACTACAAACTGCAGGAATATGGGGGAAAATTCTCTTAGCTGCTTCCTAGATTAAAAGAGAAGTGATCCTCTGACAATCCAAATATACAGATTCATTTATTTAGCACCACAGTTGTGCCTAACAATTAATAAAATCTACAGAAACAGGTAACACCCCCAAACAACTGAACTGATGTCTTCTTATGCAGCTTGTAGGAAATATTTTCACCATCTATTTTATGATTTCTTTGTTCAATAGCTCACTAACTGAATTTTTACAGCAGTAGAAACCTGCAAACTCAATCAGATTTGAGATAAAAGGCAAAAAACTGACCAAAGGTCAGGCTCTATGATGATACACCCTTCCAGCACCCAATTCAGAAAAATAAAAACATACAATATTCTGTGCAATGGCCATGTAAAGGTACAAGCTTTTCCACAGCATGCAGGCAGGTAAAGCCTATCAGCTTAAACCAAAAGACTAATGCAGTATCATGCCAAAACCTTTCCTCCTGGAAGTCAGGCAAACTACTAGATTTCTGAGCAAAATACAATTCCAATAAATGACATTTGCATGTCTTCCTAAATTAAACCTTCTAGCAAGAAGTACTGGATAGTTGCTTTAATGGTTCTCTGGTAACTCCATCATGCAAGTAATTGTTAACTATATGTGTACCATGAAATTATTAAATGTTTATTTCCTGATGTCAAATCAATTATTAAGCACATAAGAAGTCATATGAAGGGCTTAAATTATTCACTTCCATTTATCACTTGGTCTTTCAACTTCAGCAACATCAGAAGAATATGATGATATTTAAAATGAGCATTGCTTATTTTCAATACTTTCTGAAACATTAATATTCTTATTGATAAATGTTATTTCCCATCAGAGAGAAAAATCTTGCCACATTTAGTTTGTGCATATTTATCTGAGTCTTATGTTTCTATTGTACATCAATATGTACATTTGCCTTGAAAGAGTTCATTCACATGACTTGCACAGCAATTATCACACTGCATGTAAACTATGCAATAATCTTGATGAAAACTACAATCAGCTCAGCCTTTGAACTTAATTGTCCCCTCCAAGATGAAAAACACACTTCAAGAAATGGAATCAAGGAAAAAAGAATTTCATAAGGTTAATTCTGTAAGTTCCAGGACACATCCAGTCCCTTCCACTTTATATTACCTCAAATCTCTCTCAGAAATGTTATAATGAATGCCTAAAGAGATCAGAAATAGATCAAAATTATTATCCCCTGATGTTTTAAATTCTGGGACTACTTCTCCAGAACACTGGAAGGATAAAATATATTTAGATAGCAAAAAGCCATGAACTTTTAAAATCCAGAAAATGCATCTCTTTAGCCTTCAGATGGACTTCATGCACAGGTCAAAGGAAATTGTCACTTAAAACATCTCAGTAGCTTCCAGAAGTTCTGTGGTCCATAGAAATAAAAAACTAAAAGGATGCTCCTGAAGTCCATTCTCTCTGAGTGAAAACACTGACTGACTCTCAGCTGAGGACAGCATCCCACTGTAAAACCAATTCATTATTTTAATCTTTATTATCCTGAGTATATTATCCTCCACAAACCAAGTGCCCCAATGGCAATGGGATAAATTCTAATTTTCAGATTCATTTTCATTACTGGCGAGATCATTTTTATTTTTGTTTGGGTGTAGGTGCATGTGTCACTAATTCTTTGTCTTCCATAGCTTCTCCTCAAATCTGATGTCTGCAGCCACAGACTATCTGTAGATGGCAGTCATACAACTCTCAGCATTCTTCTCCTCTGCAGATCTACACCCAAGTCAAGCTCTTCTCACCTCTCACAAAACCCGCCTTTCTCCTGGTGATCTTTCACAAAAAGGTGACTAGAAGTTTACATAGCCACCCAGGCAAGGACTCATCTTTAGCTGGATACGCTGCCATCATAAACGAGTCTTTTCTGAACACAAGTCCAAATAACCCAGTGATCAGCTAATGCTTCCTCTCTTCATTCTGCCTGTCCTTGCTTCTTTTTCTACTGATGAACTCAGCCTACAGCTGTAACTTCTGCTGTTACTCCCCAAATGCAGGCACCTTATATTTCCTATTATTAAATTTCATCTAGCTGCTATTACTGCAGTCCTCAAGGTCAAGCTTTTCTTCCCCATAACACAGTGATCTTTTGCTGTATTAGGAATCCTTGAACTGGGTCATCAACAAATTTCATTACAGCAGTGACATTCAGTCACCCCTTCACAAGTAAAAAGCACTAATAAAGGGAAACATTCTCCAGAGAGCTCTCTGAGAAATCCAGCCAGAAATCTTCCTCCTGCCTGACACCCTCTAAAGTCACACTACCTGCCATCTCCTCTCACCTACATGTGCAGTTACCTTAATAATGGTCATCTCCTTTAGCAGGGCTTCTAGCCTCCTGTTTGGAACAAAAATAGATTTTTTTTTCTTTCAAATATACGTTCCCTATTTAAAACAGTTATCAGTTCTTTCCTCACTGCTTTCATCATGCACTGCTATGACACAGGAAAGGTTAACAATGGCACGTTGGTTATGCCAACCAGCATTCCACGGATCACACACTATTGTATTACAATAATCTACTGTATTACTGATTTTAGTAACTGGCAGGTGTGTCTAATAGTTCATCTTTTTACTGTCTTTTATACAGATATAACCATACCAGTCTTGATAAAACCACTTAAATGCATTGCTATTAATCCTGTGACTTTATATATCATAAAAAAGCATCAAGATAAAAATCATTTGTTCACTTTCCAAGATTATGACCGAAAATATGGCATATACTGGTGGATTGGGGGGTTCTTGTTTTTCTATCACACCTATTCCTAAAGCATAGTATCATCTGCTTGGCAGTATCTTTTCCTTTTATACAACCCTTCTGGTTTTCTTCAGGTCCTTTTTCAGGTGAATATTCACCTACATGGTACTGAACCATGCTCCTACAAGATTTGGTTCCTTGTTCAGGATACTCATTCCTGAGACTCTTGAACTTTAAAAAAAGTCAAGTCTCCACCACACTCCAGATCCTAACAAGTGGTACAGCATCAATTCATCCTCACTTTCCTGTGCTGCAGGGAAAGCTGACACTTGCCTTGCTTTCCTTAAATATCTAACAATATATTTTTTTACATACTGCTTAAGTACAAAACATGTTACTGATAGTTTAGGGCAGGGCTGACACTAGATAAGGCAAGGTGTGGAAATCAAACCCAATGTAATTCACACAAAGTCTTCCCTTTCTGCAGATTCATTGTTTTCACCAAACTGCCTAATACAGGAGCTGATTACGACAAGCACAGAAACTTTGTGTAGGCACTCACCCCTCAGAACACAACAGATTTAGCACAGGGGCTAAGACAGTATCAAAAAAAGATAATTATAAGTACTAGGGCATAAAATTTTGCCCACACTTCTTAAGTCAGGACTGCTTCAAGGCCCAAATCAAACCATTCTATATCAATGGATTAAAAGAAAACAAAGAAGTACTTTAAATTCAGCTCAAAAAGTAGAATTTAGGCTAAAATAATCAAATATATATTCTAAGCACATCACTCCGGATATTTTTTTAAAACCGTAAGTGTCAAATTCCGCTTGAAGTAATTTCTGAGCTGTAACTGAATACAGAGAAGGAGGAACACATCTGGTGCTTGCACTGTGCAAACATATTTATGATTAAATAGAATTGAATACCAAAATCCTGCAATGATAGAATTCATTAGACTAGTATAATGCTGCATAATTACTCTTTTTTTATATCATCCACTGCATGCTTTAAGAGCTCTTTTTACCCACTGATATCAATGTGCTATGTCATATTTACATACACCCCATATAAAAGGCTGAGGAAGTATTAGACATGTCAGAGGGTGACACAGAAAGGCAACTGTTGTACAATAACCACACTGTCAGCAAAACAAGAGAAAACTAATTTAAATTCATTCCCCAGCAGGAAACTCTACAGACAGGTACTGGATTTACATTTTGAAAGGAAGGGTGCTTCGTATTATAGTAAGGAAGAGTTCTAACACAACAAAATCAATCCATCACTCCCTTCTACCAGCACTCCTTAGTCAGCCTGCCTGCCTTGCATTACAGGACCTCCACCAACACGCTACCCACAGATTTCCTCACGGACCTTGCTAAGCAAGCATCACCCTTGGGTCTTTCCTCACTGAAAACATCTTCACACATTACTGCTCACACCTTAGACTTGGAAGAAAGTTGCCAGCAGGCAGTGGCTCTCTCTGAGCCCCAGCATGACTACCTTTGCTCTACTCCTTTCCTACCAACCCTGATGTCTCCTGACTCCTAGCAAGCAGCCCAGTCTCCCTCCTAGTTCATGCAAACTGCAGCACATGAAGGTCAGGATCCAACTTCCCCAAGCCACCAAGGAAAACCAGGGACTCTAATGCCACAAAAACTTGGGCTGACACCAATAAAGGAGGGTTGCCACATTTCTTTAAAAAAAACTGTCAGGTACCAAAGAGTTTTGCCATCACTGTTTCAATTTTTTTTATGTTAAGCGGGCCACTGTCTCCCTAAGGCCAGCTCCATCTCCCTCTCAGCGTACTCACCATTCTTTATTGTTGACACAGAGGAGTAAGGGAGTTTAGACTAACTAAAGAGGTAAGCTAGCTACTAAGGCTGATGGTGCAGATATGCTGGCTGCTCTCCCAGACGGGTTAGGGATGATGCCCAGGCAGCCCAGTGACAATAAGAGCCTTTGGATCAGGCTCAGCAGGCAATTACGGAGTCAGCATGGAGCTGGCAGATTGGCACAAGGGACAAAGTAACTGTGCACAGCCACACTGTCCTCCCCCTTCAAACAGCGGCCAGATACCCACCTGCTAAGAGTTTTCTCCAAAGCTGTACCTGCAACCAAAGAAGAGTCAAGGAAATGGAGACTGATAAAAGCAGTCTGCAGGGACAGCAAAAAGACAGCTGAAACCAATTGCTATTTGCACTTATTTCACATCAGCCTACACATTTCTAATAAAAAACCCAAAACAACGGCCCTGACCAACCACTTCATTTCCAGCCCTCTACTAATTGTGGGTTAGTTGAGCTATGTGCCTGCAGGCTAAGGAAGAACTCCTCTGCATTAACTATATATTGAGCTCCTAACCAAAATAATCTTTCTCAAATTGTATGTTTATTGTAAACAAAAGCCGTAAAAGTTCACACCTCAGGTTCCTTAAGACAACAGAGGAACACTACATTGAGCAGTTGCAAACATCCAAAAGGAAGAAGAAAATCATTAAACCAAAATTTAAAAGATGCAAGGGTGTCAGTCAATGGGCTGTCCACCAGTGGCACAATAACATGCTCTGTCTAGTAACTGTGGTATGAAGAAAATCTATCTTTCAATAGTGACTAGTACAATTAAGAAATGCCATATTCTTAACAAGCTTAGGATTCAGGGGACATGAAAGTTATGACATTTTTAAACTCTCCTGGACCAGAACAATAGTTAGGCTGCAATTTGAAGTAAATTAAAAGTAAATTAAAGTAAATATATATAAACATGAAGTAAATTAATATAAAGCACTTGTTTAGTAAGTAACTGTGCATGAACTGACTCTTTTGTTTTCATCATTTTCTAATTAGTTAATGTTGACAGAGATATATTTGAAACCTAACTAATTTAAATTTTGCATTGTGTCTCCTTTCTTTCATCAAAAGCATAAAGGAATCACAAAACCACTTCAATATGCAAAGTAAAATGGTTTAGAGGTTCACAAAATGTAAAATTTCAACAAAGAACCTGTCAATGATCACTGAGGAAGGATCTTTCAAATTTGGTTTCACGTACAGGAGATAACACCAGCTACGGACCTACATATTCTCAATGCAGAGAAAACAAAACACCAGCATCACAGGAGTACAAGGCAGTATTTTACTTCTCACAGCTCTTTTTCAAATGTTTGGAAACATCAAACCTTCAGTCAGTCTTTTGTGTAAGGTGTCAAATTCCCAGAAAGATTCCCGTATTTCTGCAGTTTACTCTTAACTGACACTAGGCAAAAGTACTCCTACGAAAGCAGTCCAAAAAACTGCACTGCTATTCAAAGGAGAAAAAAAAAGCAGGTCTGGGGGAAGTGAAGGATTCTACTACTAGGAGCCACGCGACCCTGGACTCTCAGCAGTGGCAGGGGCTACTCTCCAGCCAGATGCCAAAGACATCAGCCGCTGGGTGCCGGCATTCTGGCAAAGCCCTGCCCGCTCTCAGCTGGAGCCCACAAAGCACCCAGCAAGGAGGCTGCCCGGAGCTGGCTGCTGCTGGCAGAGCAAGAGAGGCAGCTCCATCCCAAATAGCCTTTTCTCCAAGCAGCTCTTGCACGCAAAGCAAAGAGAAGACTGAATATCAGAGGAGTTGTGTCCTGGCAACCTACAGGAAGACAATGCCATTTGCCAGAGCTCTACAGTCCTTCCTCCATCGCAGGGCCAGGGGCATCCCTTGCATGCTGTGGGAATGCCTACATTTTTCCTAAGAGGAAAGCAAGGCAGGACAAATCATCACAGGCTAAACACAACTCCGGGACTGAGACACCAGTATCCCTCTTAGAATCTCTTTCAGTCCATGTGCTTTTGAAAATCATTATCCTAGCTTTCAAATACCAAAAAAAAATTACCATCATCTACAATGAATAAATAATATGACTAACTAAATATTTGCATCTAAGATTGAAAGTCTGAAATATTCCAGCATGACATGACACAAATGCCAGTGAAAACAAATGAAAAAATAAGACCTTGTGAATTACCTAGATGAGATATCACAAAGACAGAAGCATTCCCAGAGTGAAATCCATATCTAAAGAAAAGTATTTAATGTTCTGAGGTTTTTTATTACATGCAAATGTGACCTGGTTTGGTAGTTTAAACTTTTGAAAATATATAAAACCTAAAAAAAAACCCCAAACCAGGTAGGAGGTATCTTGTATAATTAATCCCAGAACCTTCCAAGAAAATGAAAACATAAAGTCACCCACAAAGGAAAGGGCTCCAAAAGTATTACCAACATGCACCAATAATTTTGTAAATTTATATTTAAGACTTTAAAGGAACTACTTAGAGTTCAGTGTTTGCCCAAGTCTTTGCAAGATCTGAATAAAAAGTCAGAGAATTTATTCCAAGTCTGTCTCAAGGACCTAGAGGGCATTCTGGAGAGAGTAACACAGTTTAAAGGTTAAACTCATAGAATCAGCATGAAATCTCCAGTAGATATATTTATGTATTTAGAAGACTGTTTCCATCCTTTGAAGAGTTATAAAAATATTATATGAGCCATATTCCCATGTAGAGTGGTTTGGAAAAAAGAAAATAATGTGACAGAACTCAAAAGAATCGATCAGCCACAGTGCTGGATATTGCACATCATTTATTGATGTTTCAAAAGTGCTGCTATTAGGCTGCAATTATATTTTGCTTTTTCTTCATTACAAAATTTAAAAAATGTGAAGGGTACTTCACTTCTTCTCTATTCATCCATTTTTCTAGACAAGTAAGGAAACTCCCAGCCCTTTTTCTCATGCATTGCTAGAGAACACCTTGTAGACCACAGAAAAGCCTACACTGAGACCTCAAGCATTTTAAACTGGAAAAGATAGCAATAAGCAGTGTTGAACAAAACTAGCATTTCTGCCAAGTTAACTGGTCACTAGAATCAAATATTCACTCTACAAGGAAGCTGGTGATTGGAATCAAGTATTCATGATTAAAGGAGCTTAAAAATATAACAGCAAAATCCTTCTAATATTTCCTATTGTATTTTAAGTATACACATCTCTGGTATTTATAAAAAAAATGGAGGGAGTCTCAGCATGCAACCACTTAGTCACAAAAACATTTTGTGAGATGTCCCACAAAAACGAATGTGAATGCTTTTGTATAGAATGGTTCTTGCAAATGTACCCAATGGAAAAAAAATTAGTAATAACGACAGTCTTACCTGGTCCCAGGGACAGATGATTCCTCCAAAACACATGAAGAGATATCCCATGGCAACAAGACATACCCAGACCACCAGAGAAAATATACGAAGCAGCTTCTTAAAGACAGGTTCTACGCAGACAAGGATAAATATAGCAAAAAAAATTGCTAGGGCTGTTGGAACAGTTATTAAAAACGCCACATGGTCTTCAACTTCCTGAAAACAGAGGAAAATGAAAAGGAAGTTAAAAACAAATGTACCTAAAGGTCAGATATCAATAACATACTCTAAACTTATTGTACATGAAGACAGCAGAAAGACACACCTGGATATCTAAAGTGAGTTAAATCAAAATAGGATTTCCTTCATGGTAAGAAGCTGTTATGTGGAGCATCAACTTTGTAACTACTACTGTAACTATAACCACAATAGCACAACACTTATTTTACTACTCTGAGTAGCAGCAGGCTGTGAGATGTGTGCACAGCAGGAGGGGGGCTGAGTTGGAAAGCTGGTTCCAAGCCCAGTCTGCAGTGGACCCACAGCCCATGGCCAACCATCCAACAGCTCCACTGCCAGCACACACAGAACACAGAGGGGCAAAATGCAGAGAAAAGGAAACTTGCAAGAGCATGAATCTACAGGAGAAAGAAACTTCCTCTGAAGCTGGCATGCTCTGCAGAACCTCTTCTCTGCTCTGCAGACTGAAAAGACCCATCCCATCAGGAGAGGTGCTGGAGCTGAGCCAGGCAGCCCCATCTGCTCTGTAACACAACCACAAGAATGTGATGGTGGCAGCAGCAGGGACCGTCCTTGTGAGAGGCACACAGGTCTGCCTCTGACAGCTCCTGAGAGCTCTGCTGCTTACTGGGGGCTCATAGAAGGGATGTCACCAAGAGACTCCCAAGCCTCACAGAGCCCACTGCTGCCCACTGCTGTAGTTTCACAAGGGCACCAGTGACACAGCCAGTGTCAGGAACAGTCTGAGCAATACCAAGACAGATTGCAGAGGGTGATGGTAAGGCACTCTGGAATGCAAGACGTTTTTTCACCAATCCTCACAAAACTGAAGTTCCCAGGGGAACAGAACATCAATTCATTCTGCTCCAAGTTTGACGCCAATATCAGAAAGAGATGCTCTGAGTCTGAAAGGGGATTGCAAGTTGGCAGGAAAAGCCAGTATGTTGGCATTGGGAGCATGGGCAGTAAACAAGAGATGTTCACCTAGGACCTTGTCACACAGGTGTGGCGGGATGGCGCCTATGATGGGAGTGTTGGAATGGAAGGATACTGGCTCTTCAGGAAGGAGAGGAGAGGGGACACAAGGAGAGGGTGTTTCCCTCTATGTCAATGACCAGTAAGAATGCATGGAGCATCCCCTGCCGGGTAATGGATGATGAGCTGAGAGCCTATAGGTTGGGTTAAAGGGAGAGCAGAGATATGCAACACTACAGTGGGGGTCTGCTACAGGTCCTCCAGCCATCATCATTGAGAAGATGAGAACCTCTCTAGATGGACAGGAACAGTGTTCACAAGCCCTAGTCATCATGAGGAACTTCAGCCACCCCAGCACCTGCTGAAGGGGCAAAAAAGCAGGGCATGAGCAAACCAGGCGGTTCCTGGAACATGCTGATGATAATTCCCTTCTCCAAGTGATACAGGACAGGTTGGGTGGGGCTTTGAGCAGCCTTTTTTAGTGGAAGGTGTGCCTGCCCATGGCAAGAAGGTTGGCATAGGTGATCTTTAAGGTCCCTTCTAACCCAAAGCACTCTATGATTTAATATTATTTGAAGCAGGTTGAGAAAACTGTAAATCACTCTGAACAATGCAGCTGTCAAAATGCCTCACAAATGAACTACGTCCATAGCTCTATAAAAGCCTTTTTGACAGTGATAGTTGAAAGGTACTACATGTTTTGATTCTGCTTAAAGTATTTACCTACAAGTACAGACTCTAGATTACATATATACATTTTCTCCTAGCAACTGCTTACTTTGAAATGCACTAACAACACCCAAAGCAAGGACTAGAAATAATGTGAAGTAAGATTCAGAATATTCAATATTTAAATTTATATACAGACCTTACTTGGAATCTACTACACTAGCATCTTTAAATGATCTAACGATGAGTGCATAAAAAAAAAAAATTGATTTTATATTGCTGTACGTGCTCAAAAGTATGCCTGGTTGAAATACAACAGTGCTATATCAAAGTACAGTCACAGGATCTTTAGTCATTCCCCAGCTGTTCTGAATTCTAACAGCCTCATTTGCAGCAACAAGGATTCCCCAAAAGCAGGCTCCAAATGCTACTGCTGCAACAGTAACCACAGACTTCATACAGAAAAGCATCAGATTCATTTTTTATGGTGAAATCTTCAAGAGAATCTGAAAGTACTTATCTGATGATTTGTAAGACATCTAAGCACAAAGATGCATTTCTTTTTCCCTTATCTGTGGTTGCTTCCTTAGTGCCCTGTTAAATCTTGCGTATTGATGAGTTTTCAACTTAAATACATAACATTTTACTTAAAGGTATCTTAATATGACTTTTTTCCTTTCCTATGCATCAAAGATTTGCTTCAATTAAATCAAAACAAAAAATTTACAAATCAATTTGTAAATTTACATTTACAAATACCATCAGCAGGTGAAGGGGTTTTTTTTGTTTTGTTTGGGTTTTTTACCCTGATCTAGCAAATTTTATAGGTTGAATCTAGAGACATTTGCTGTCAAAATGTGGCTCCCTTCGCTGTTCCCATTTCTTCCTTTTCCTTGCAGCCCTGCCTGTGTGTGCACCACAGACTGTGACACCCAGCTGGCTCCCACCTCCAGCTCAGGAGCACCCTGGCAGGCTGAAACCAAGGGAAATGCCACAATATACCCTGCCCTGCCTGGCAAAAATCAGTTCATCTTTCAGCTCTTCTTATTTTTAATTCCCTTTTCAATTTATCAAGTCATTCATTTAAGCAATTTTTATTGCAACTCTGACAATCACGGTATAAGCAAAAGAAGTGTCATGAAATTTTATGTGGCATTGCTAACCCTGAAATGCAAACACCAAGCTTCCAAATATCAAGCACACACAGAAAGGCTTTCAGGCTCTTGGGTAGTCAAACTGAAAACAAAATTATGGCCTCAAATTCAGGCATAGGGGTAAGTAAATGCAAGAGCACTGAGCTGCACAGTAAAAATATTAAACCTACTTACTTGTAGGAAAAACTACGGATTTATATATATAAATGTTGTGAGTTTTGATCAATCCCATGTCAGAGACTTGTTTCAGTTAATTGATTTAGTAAGTGGCACAACCAATGTCAGCTCAGTTAACACCAAAAGCATTTAACTTCAACCAGGTGGGATTGCCACTCTTGTTGCAAGAGCCAGGAGTCACAGGCAACAGGACATCAACTTCCTTGCACCATCTGTCATGCAGCCCAAGTCACAGCACCAAAGGAAACCACAACTCCTGGAGTAGGCCATGTGGAAAACCACATATTTAAATGATGGAAAATTGGCATTTCAGTGATAAGGACCATGCTACAATCATACTAGTAAGAAAATCCAGATGCACTTCAACTGCATGCTTCTCCACACCAGTAAAAAAGTAATAAAACTACTTTCTGTGAGGATTTGGCTTCACAACAGATCAACAATATTTAGATGTCTGTTTAGAGCACACGTATGCTCATGCAGCTATATATATGATATGTATTCTATAATTAGATCAATCCATCAAAATGTTTGTTCCAAATTAACAGCTACTCAATTTCCTTTTTTTATGCATACACTGATCTCAACACTTAGCTGAACTATTTTGATTACTAAATCTAAAATTTTACTTCTGCTTTCTCTCCTACTGCCTACTACACAAATTTACAATCTGATTTAGTGTATGCAAAAAAAAAAAAAAAATAGACCACACAGTATCAGCTCCTGAGCACAGGTGACCTCCCTGAGCTGACACAGGAAAACATCCTTCTGCTGTCACAAGCTGCTTGCATCACACCATACCCTGCACAAATTCTGAAGTGAAATTGAAATTTAAAGACAGAATAGTGTACACATTAGGCAATTTATAAAATATATGAGAAAATAAAACTTTATTATAATTTGTATCCTTTACAGAAGGCCTCAATGTGTACAGGGGGATTTTTACAATCCTGCCTTTAAAATATAAGCTAATGTCAGCTCAAGAAAAGCAGGCCCTGTAAGGCAGAGATTTATTTTGGAAACTACTTTATACAATATTTTCCTATTACTTCAGAGGAACTAATCTCTACAGAATTGTAACTTTTAAGAGCAGGACATTTAGAACTTGCAGCTTCCCGATCAATATTTGCAATTATCAGTGTGCTTAGCAAGTTGGGTGTGGCAAAATCCTAAAGGTTAGCTGTTCTGTTACCTTAACAACTTCCCAAAGAGGTGGGGGGGAGAAGAAAAAAAAAAACAAACCCAAACACTTTGCTGCTTTTTTTTTTCTGCTAGTCTCAGAAATTAAAATACACCAGAGGTAATGAAATTAAAATATCAGCATGACGCTTTTGAACATAATGGCTACACCTGCAATAGATGGATCTTACCTGACAGTTCTGTCTCCCTGAGTGTTTTCTGTCTTGCTGTCTTTTAATTACAGAAGAAATTAAAAAGTCTACTGTTAGAAATTTTTCAACCCCCACAAATTTTTCCAAAGTGTGATAATCCTGTTACCACCAGTAAAATCTGAAGTCACTTTCAATCACCTTTCCCAAACCCACAATCTTCTCTCAATCTACATTCTGTTCTTTCCCAGATAATGTTATGCCCTCAGTTTAATTTTAAACAGCAAAGCTGCTGTAGAGCTCTTCACTGTTATATACAAAAACATAGATGAAATAACCCACAAAAATGAACAAATAAGCAGTCAAAATGCCAGTTTTAGCATAAAACTTTTCACAGAAAATCTTTTCATGTGGTCCCTCATTCTTTTGATACTTTTTCTTTATTCTTTTTGTTTAATAGAATTCACCTGTAGTCTATGTACAGAGACTCCTGCTGGGATCTGAAATATCACACGCTTTGAATTAACTCAAACCATTTACTACATTAAACTCCTACTAAAATCCCTTTTGCTGAGATCAATGAAACATGCTCTAAATGTAAATATAAAACCAAATTATTAATATTCTTCAGACATTGTTTCATACATCTATTCAATTTTCACTATCTTCAATTTGATGCAGCTATTTTCAAAAATGCTGAGTATTAGAAGAAATGTTACAGGGCTCAAGGATTACCAGTTTACTGACCTCTCAATCAAACATCTTCCTTTAACAGGACTGACTGAAAGAATCTGTTGAGTTGTCTCTGCAGCAAAAACTGCCCATTTTTTCTGTAAAACCTTTCCCACGACTTGAGACAATGATTTTCAGAAGACCTAATCTCCCTTCTCTTCGTAAAACTGGACAGCACTTAAATTCTCTAACATCACAAAAAATATTTCTGTACAAAATCTGCAAAATTCTTCTGGCTACTTGTGACCCTTCTCCTATGGTTTTATATTTTAGTGAATTTGCTTATGGCTGAGTGCACTGTGTGCCATCTGCTAGACAGCTGGGAAAATCTTAATTTTATTAAGAGGTGTTGTGCCCTGCTCTTGGCCAAGTAGCTGTACAGTTTCATCTAGGATTTCATCATTTAGGACAACAACTGAAAAGTTTTTGCCAGCGGTCCAAGGTTTCTTTTCCATCAATTCCATTAGCATTAGTCCATCTCCACTTCAGAAACTGTGCTGTGTCTTTAAGGCCAGGTGCTATTTCCAGTACCACATGATGTTTTCTGGATCCACACCTCAGAAAGACTCCTCTGCCTTTTGTGCCCAGCATTTATCTTTCATAACATAAAACTTCGCTTGCTATTCTTGCTTAGCTGCCTGGTTAGAAGGTTTCTTATGTATGTGGTTCTTTTTGTTTGTTTGCTTGTTTTTTTTAATCTCCCATTGAGTTTTGTGCAGTGTATTCAAGGACATTAGCAGAAAATTAAGTTACCTGTATCTTTTAATCAAATGGTCTTGAAGTTTGTGTCAATGAAGCTTTTCATTTTCACTAAGGCCCTATGCAACTCTATGCCTGAATTTTTTTTCTCTTTGATTCAACACTCCCCGTCTGGCTTAGCAGATCAATGATAACAGCATCAGGTCTAAATCCAGTTGTTTCATGATGTCTGTTGTCTTGAGAAATTCAGTTCTGTCTATTAATGAGTCTGATGTGCAGTCTACACTCGCTGTTAGTGCACAGAGATCTCTGCCTCCACACTAGATGAATGTCAGTCCAGCCATTGCACATCACATGGATCATGTGGCATTAGAGCTGCCCAGCTGCTGTGTGATGTTGTATGGAACCATGAGAAGCAGTTCTGCAGCCATGGCGCCATTCTACACCATTCTGTATTCACTAGTACACAGGAACATAATTGGAGCAGCAAGATTTCATCCAAACCCTTCAGATGACATTCTGGCCACCTGAAGCCTTTCCCCAGGCTTGAAAGCCATGAACCATGTGTGCTGAAAATGTGTTCCCCATAAGAGAAATGTGCAGTTTTGCAGCAGTGCAGCCCTTCTGTTCTCTGAACAAGAACTGTTCTCTGGCATTACAGGCAATGTCCTTGTGAGCACACAGGACTAACAGTGACAATACAGTGGCCAACCCTGCACGTCTTGTGAACACCCTCCTGACCACACGCATGACTGACTACCAGGCCAAGCACTTTTGGTCAGTGGGGTTTTTTTTTAGTAAGTCCAGTAACATATAGATGTTATTTATCTTCTCAGTCAGTAGAAAACAATGGCATCCAGATCTTTCCACGTTTGCCTGATACCTGTGAACCTCACCTGCTTCAGTGCTGTAGCAATGATTATCAGGAAAACAAAGTCATACCAGAGATCAGACTTCTCTGTTTAATGCAAAAAACATCATACCCCACAGAGGCTTTGGAAAGGCTCTTTGGAGGTGCCATGGATGCTTTGCAAGTAACAGCAACATAAGAAGTTGGAAGAAAACTTCTGGAGATAAAATATTTGTTGCTAGTAAAGAAAGCAGAGAACAGTTATAGCATTCCTGGAAATGATTAAAAAAAAAAAAAAACAAACCAAAACAAAAAAAAAGGGAAAAAAAACCCAAAAAAAAAAAAACAAAAAAAAAAAAACACCAAAACCCAACCCCCTCACGAAAAGAAACCACAAACAACAAAACCCCAACTGCTTGGCAAGCAAAAGTTCAATAAGCAGCTAAGAAAATGCAGTCAAAAGGGAAATCAAAGAAACCAGGATATTTGGGAAATAGGGATTTTGTCTCTAGAAGGCAACTGAGTTTAACAAATATAAGACAACAATGAGTTTGCTGGCACTTCCAACATCAGAGGAAAACATTCAAATTGAATGTTATAGATTGATTGCTACAGAAACAGAGTACATGGTTTAAGAGAAGCAGTAATGTCAAGGAGACTAGTGAGTCTCAACTAAATGAAAGGACAGAAGTTGATTAAACTCAGCTAAGAAGGTTTCAGCAAAGGAAAAGCAAAACAGACTCTCTTTTTAAAATCTGGCAGAGCCATATGAAAGGATACACTCTTCTCTACAAGCCCTGGAAGCTAGATGGAAGAACGAAAATGTCTGTTGTTGAAGCATTATTTACACAATAGTCTTACTGAAAACTTTGTGTAAAAAATCATCAGCAGAATAATAAGAGTAGAAAAAGACTGAAAGCCATACAGTTCACCAGAGACTGAAGAAAGGCCTGTATTAACAGTCTAAGAGAATTAACAAATAGTATAAAGTGGCTATGAGCCAAAAAAGAGACTGAACAGCAAAGCCTCATAAAAATAAATTACTTAGAGGACTGGTTATGATGCAGATATAAGGAAGGCTGTCACAGAAGAAAACACAGCAGATCAAGGGATACTTTAGTGACACCCAGATGGACTTGCTAAGCATCACAACAGCAGATGGAAGCTGAGACCATAGTCTGTATCTCATGCACACTGCTGAAAACCAAAACAAACAAGTACACAGACAAAAAAAACCCACCCATACAAAGAAAGAGAAAACAATCTTGAGATCAGTCTGATCTCAAGAAATGGAAAGAACCTGGTCCACAAAATATTGCTATTGAGGGGCTTCTTTATAACAGTGACAAATCTTGTTAAGAAAACAAATGAAAAACATTAAACATTAAAATCTAAACATTAAAACCTAAACATTAAAATTGAAAGGGGGAGCTATAAGCTCACAGATTAAAATCTTTGTAGGTAGCCTGAAGACACTATAAAACTCAGAGGCAAAGGGAATAGCTAATCAATTCCTCTAAACAACTTGAGAAAGACCAAAAATACCACCAGAATGTCTCAACATCCAAGTAAGGAAGCTTCTAAAATTTATCTTCTGTAGAGGAAGAAAAAAAAAGGAAACACAAAAAACAACACAACAACCTGCAAGGGGATAATAAAAAAGGATTTAATATAAAGGCTTAATTAATATAAAGACTCAATAATGCAGGCCAGGAAAAAAAAAAAACAACTTCTCAAGCAAGTTTTTAAGAGTATACAAATAAACAGTAAATAATTTTTCAAACATAATCAGGAGTCATGGCAGCCTGCTAAAGAACTTCCAAACAAACAGATTATGCAGGTATTAAAAAGAACAACTAGAGAAAAACAGACTGTAGCAGAAAGTATTTGGGTTGTTTGGTTTAGGGCTTTTTTTTCGTGGTTTTTTTTTTTTTAATCTGTGTTCATTGTAGGATAATTCTCATGCCAAAACAATCTATGCAGGGGGAATAAGTCCGAAAGCCTGTCTCAAACTGAAGTATTAGTGTAAGGCATTAGAGACAAAAGCAGCAACATGAAATGTAAAAAAAAAATTACCATAAGCAGTCAGAATTCACCAGAAAGGGCCAATAAGACTCGAAGAAGAAAGAGCTAAAACTGTAGTAGCATATAACCTGCACCCAAAAGTTCCCCAGTACCCAAAGATAGGCATGTGATGTAATGCCAGTCTCTCCTGGGATCCCTCTCAGAGACAAAGGGAAGCACCAGCACGTCTGGCATCTACCAGGAAAAACTGCAACAAAGGTACCAATGTCCTCAGGAATCCTATGGTATGTGCTCAAAATACCCATAAACAGTTTGGAAAAGGGCTGAACAGCAGTCTGGCAAAGGTGAGGGTCAGCTATGAAGAAACACAAAAGGATCTCATAAGAGTCACTACAGAGCAAGAAAATGGCAGATGAATTTCAGCAGAGATGTGTGTGCAGACATGCACCTCAGACAGACCAATCTTAGCTTTATACACATGACAACAAGCTCTTAGCTGGCTACTAATACTTAGAGATATTTGGTGTTTATCATAGCTAGACTCATGAAAACATCACTTAGGTGCTCAGCAGCAGTCGAAAAACAACCCGAAATGCAGAACATAGAAAAACAGAATAAAGAAGAGAGAACATCACAATGTCACCTCAATGCATGATGAACACCATAATTGTGGTTCAATCGTGGTTCAATCACCATTTCCAAATGAATGCAAAGGAAGAAAGGATAGTTTTCAAGCATAGTCAAAGCTGCAACACAGTGGCCAGATTCTGAAGGAGTGAACACTTGGTTTTAAGGTTTATCTTCTCTGCATGGAGTGAGCACAACTGTCCTTTAATCCAGCTCTTTTGATGTTTAAAGGTAACGTCCATCTCAGGCCAACAGGAACAAGCTCCACTGCAGCTATCTGCATGCAAAGATAGCAGAAGTATCCAGAAAGTAGCCAGAACCCCATGAGCTCCTGACTATTCGTACTATATCATATGCCATGGAATAGAGAACAGACACCTATCCCTGCCAAAAACCTAACTGGTAGAACCAGGATGTGTGGGCCTGTATATTTTATATTCAAAAATATGCCTTGTGCAAACACCATGCACTCAACCTGAACAGTGAGTGGTTTTTTCATACATCCTCATTTGCCACATCAGCACTTTTCTCTCTTGGTTTATTTTCCATCGATTTGGGTCCTCTCCTCTGGTTAACCACATGTCAGATAAAATCTGCCAGTGCCTACAACTATGTATTTAATAAGCTGGGGTTCAGAAGGCCCAGAAACAGGGTCTGGGAATATGAACAGGACTGCCAGGCCTTTCAGTCATCCAACAGCACCTCAACCTTCTCTTAGGCTGGCAATTATCAAAAGCTTTACTTTAAAACCTGTAAGACCATAAGAAAACCAGGATGGTCAAATCCAGTTACTAGCGGCTACAACACTCAGCTGGGTGCACTTCTAAAATTGTCCTACTCAATGGCAGTAGCTGACAGCCACAGAAGATAAACCATGTCCTAGAGAGCAAGGAGACTTAATTACATCCTGCTCCCTGAAGTGTCCCCTTCAGAAGAGGGGGGATACAGAAAGCAGAAATGTGAGCAAAAATCTGTACTTTGATGAAACTAATTACTTCAGGCTCAAGAGGTAATTAGAACCTACTCACATAATTTATTAATTTTTAATGTAAATATCGTGATCAAAATATCTTTCTTGCATACTTTATTCTACATGCATTGGTTCTGGCTTCCTCTCAAAAAAAGGTGGGTTAATAACTCAGTTTAGATTGCTTTTCAGATAGTCTCAAAATCCTTCCTTATATTATAAAAACACTTTTAAAGAAACTCTCCAATAAATGCACCTACTATTTATACAAATGACTATATATGGAAGATAAACTGAGTAAAACACTTAGGAAGAACATATACTTTTTAGTTAAATATATTCAAAATATGTCATTGAAAAAGCTCCGTCAGCTAAACATTATGGATAATACAATACTTCACAAGACTCAAAGACATATTTTTCAGATTAACTGCACTGCAACATGTATTAAAAGTGAAATTATGGCCTTCCTTGTACCCATATAGATTCATAGAAGTCTGAAATACTCGTTTAGATTTGTAGAAGTCAGAAGTACTCATCTGACTCTTTGAGCTATTTAATACTGACAGTTACATATTTTGGCTGTCACTTTTAAATCAAAGCTAAAAGGTGGCTTTCCCTCGCCATTTTCCTCCTGACATAATAACTTGAGAATCTGGCTGTAATCAAGAAAATGTGTCAAGATGCAACTCACTTAAAAGTAAGAATGACAAAATTTGAACCAGGGAGCACAAGAGCTTCAGCACATAAGGAAACTGCTCATTTTAAGGGTCTGTTTAACGAAGGAAAAGGTACACTTAGGTACTCTCTCTAATAGGTCTTTTAAAAATACATTTTGCAAGAATATTCCTAAGATTTAACAAATAGGCATAATAGGACAGCATAAAAAACAGCTTTAATATTGAAAGGCACTACTGTCATTTTGTAATTACTTTTGAAGTGTTTCCTAAGGTTGTGCAATTACACACTAAAGACCGTTATTTCTATCACAACATTGTTCTTAAAGTTTACTCCCCTAAGGATGCTTTCCACACTTTCATATGTCTCTCAGCTCAACTGACTTCAAACCTAAGATATTTCTTATTTCATTTTTGACTCCATGATCAGGACCACATTCTGCAATGGCTACTATTTCTATTATGATAAAATTTCAAATAAAGGTTACAAACATGTTAACTTGCATTTAAAATATAACGGCCAAATGAAATCTCAGGAGTAAAACTTCAGACTAAATAATAAGAAATAGAGCAAAACAGATTCTGCAAATACAGGCATTTATGTGTTAGTTCAGGGCTTTTTCATAAGTACTGTAACCCTACTTCATTAAAGCACAGGTAAGAAAATAATAAAAATCAAAGAAAGCAAAAACCAATCTGGTAAATTGTTTTACTGTTAAACAGATGTCACATTACTTGAAGCAACTTTACAAAATCCCACCACCTATCAGTCAGGTTTGAAAATTCCCAGAGCTCACTGGTGCAGAAAACAAGCCCCAGTGAGAGTCTGTGGCCATTTTCTGGCATGAGTTAGCAGGGCAGGGATCCCCAGTGGGGTTTACAGGACAAGCTCCCCATCCATGTCCTCCTAGGTCTTGACCAGACTAGACACTTCTCAGACCACTGTGCTGCTACAAAGGACCAACCATCACAGTACCTGCAGCAAGGAAAGAGAATCCACCCACCTGCCAAGGTATATGAAGCAACTGAAGTGATTTATGAGGAGCAGCAGAAGGAACTGGGGCTGTCTAGCCTGGAGAAAAAGTTGTTGGGGGGCACCTTAATACTTTCTACAATTGCCTGAAAGGCAGAGCAAGGTGGGTCTTGGTCTCTTTCACCCAATAACAAAAAATAGGAAAAGAGAAAATGGCCTCAAATTGCACCAGGGGAAGTTTAGATTGCATATTAGGAAAAATCTCTTCAGTAAAAGGGTGAGCAGGCTACCCAGGGAAGTGCTGAAGTCACCATTCCTGGATGTATTTAAAACACATGTAGATGTGTCACTTAGGGACATGGCTTAATGGTGGATGTGGCAGTGCTGAATTAATGACTGGATTTGATGACTTGAAGGATCCTTTCCAATTCTATTTGAAACAATTCTATAGGAACAGGAGCAATATCAAGCAGGTGCTGAGCCAAGTTCAAAGAGCATCTGTTTTCCTAACACTTCTCTCAGAGGAAGCAATGTGTCCAAGTCCTCAGCCTGAAATCAGTGTTGCTGGAAAAGGACCTGGGGGGAATCTAAACTTCCTAGGATCTTCCTCCCAGACTAACCAAAGTACTAGCAAATTGGAGAAAGGGATATGGAAATTTTACCTGGAATCG
This sequence comes from Passer domesticus, assembly GCF_036417665.1. Lineage (NCBI taxonomy): Eukaryota > Metazoa > Chordata > Aves > Passeriformes > Passeridae > Passer > Passer domesticus. The sequence continues at coordinate 90,636,371 of NC_087474.1, forward strand.
AAGGATAGCAATCCCATTTATCCAGTCAGTGAGCAGATTCACTGTGTCAGCCATAGCATTTAGGGTCTTTAAAAGGTCCCACAGCACAAAATTCAGCTGTGGAAAGCAGGTGGAAAAAAGTAAGTTCTAACTACTCTTGCAAACCTTCCTGAGCAGCTCCAAGAAGCTATTTGGGAAATGGAGAGGTGGGCCAGAGCACCTCTTGTCCCAGCTGGTCTCTGGTGTATGCAACCAGAAGCCATTGCTCCTGCACTCTGGAACACACCTTCCAGGTAAGAAAACCTTCAAAACTAGAACCATGGATGGTGAAAGAAGAAAATGTTCAGACTCACATGTCATCATTTGTGGTCATTTCCTCTGCCTCTCCCAGACACAAGCCTGGAACAAGGTCACACCAGAAACAGCAAGGGGCTTTTATATCATATATGCACCACTAAAAACAAGAGTTCTGTTTAGAGAAGACACAAAGAAAACGTTTCTATACTTGCTGGTAAAACAGACAACTGGGAGAGTAAGTGTAGACACAGCCTCACACTCCTCCGTACAGATGGTGCAATAGTCCCTTCAATTTTCAGCATCACCTGAATCAGGGTCAGTGTCTGAAAGTTGTTTATTCAAGACATAAAAAGAAAAGATATGGAAAAGAAAATGTATTGAGCTGTTTTGAGTTTTAGGTTTTTTCATCAGGTTTGATGTTCAAAGAAAAAAAGTCAGGGAAAATAGGGCAGAACTGTGCCAATTCACTTATTTTTGGATCCAGATCCCCCAAAACAGAAGTTTAATCTGTTGGTATCTTCCATCATCACATATCAATGTGGCTTGAGCTGATTCAATTATTTTTGAAATATGCAGAAGCTACTATGGCAGCACATAATTATTTGGGATGACAGCTCCACTGTGACTGGGGAGGTAGGCACAGAATCAAACTCTACAGGTGTTCAGCTGCACTTTGGTCCCCAGCACATCCAGCTGCTCAAAAGATTTGCAGAACACACCTATCTGTGTGAAGTGTCCATCAGTTTGGAGTCATGCATGGAGCAGCCTGGAAGGCTCCAGTGACCACTACTGTCATAACAAGAAGTTCTCTTAATCACAGTGTAAATGCAGGATCTGTGATCTCTGGCTAAGGTCCTTAATCTAGAAGAGCTCTTGAAGGCTCAAAGAAATATATTCACCATTTTGTAGGAGTCAACAAATGGGTTGGATATATCTGTCCACAATAAGGAACTTGAAACCAATTTATAAAAATTTAAGGAAGATAGGCAGGCAAGTATTCACAAGTCCATGGCAGATCCACGATGAAGTTGCCAGTACAGGATTTGTGAATCCACATACCTGGCTTGAGGCTGATAAAGACAGCAGACAATCAGAGCCCAGTCCATCATCTGTCTTATTCCCATTGCACATCAGTAAACAGCTCTAGTCAGAATGTTATTTATCATGTCTGTCAGCTGCAGTAATGATTAGCAGTTGTGGATCCACCATTTTGAGTCACAATTTGTGGCATTAAATGAGTTTTCTGTTGCCAAGGTATTCATAAAACTTCAATTTATTAAAAGGCTAAGCATTTTTCCAATATTGCCATACTCGTAGTTTTATCCAATTCTTATTCAGAATTTAGGTTTTTCAATATGAAAGATGAAAGAGAAGCATGCAAAGTGAGGTTGCCACCAGCACCTCATTAACTCGATGGCTCTGTTTCCAGACTTGTTAGAGACCGGCAAACGAGACAAGCTCTTAGCAGCAATAAAAGTAACCACAGATGTACTGTGAGTGTCATTAGAGAATGAAAGAAGTAACAGCCCAGACTGATGCAGTACTGAGGACTGAAACCAGACAGAAAGCCAGGCAATTCCTGCTTCAGACAGGAAGATAGACCAACCTTTCCTGCCTAAAGAGATAATACTGCCTTTAAAAAGTCACTCTCAGAGAACATCAGAAGGAACATCTGGCAGGGATAGCAATATCCTAAGATTGCATCAAGTAACCAGCAACTATAGCTAGAAGAATATACTGCTATATGATGTCTAGAGACAAGAAAACAAGAACTAGGAACATGGGGTTTACTCATGGACCATTTTAATAGGGGACTTGAAAGCAGAACTGTACACTCAATTATAAATGGAACTGTGGAAAGAAAAGGCATTGTAAATACGCTGATGTTTATTTTTAATTCCTTCTCATGTTGGTAGTAGCAGTGGTATGGTAGAAAGAGTTTAAGGAGAGGTAGGATACCACCTGAGCACAACAACCATAGCATCAAGCATGCAAAAAAAACCTCTGTTTGTCCTTCAGTTAGTGAGGATTCTCTTACTTCATTACTTTTGCTCCAATTTAGCTTTCTTCTTGGTGGAATGAATATATTGGAGTTTGAAAACACTGTTAACAGATGCTTTGGCTTACTTTCAGTCTGCAAGGATTCCAAGGAACGTTTTCAGACCTTGGGTATTCTTGAGCTTTGGGAAAACAGTTGGTGCTCTTAAACTAAAAAAAGCTGTAAATTACATAGGGTTGATCTCAAAAGATATCCTAAAATTGAGAGTACAAATGGTCTTATCATATGCCTGTATTATTCCATGCAATTAGATTACAACAGAGCATCTCAAGAACACAGATACAAAATCACGTTGTCAGTGTGGTGACCTTTTGGTGTGGATGGATGAATTTTTCAGAGGGAAACTGATGAGATTAGAACAATACCAGAGGTACACATCAGATGCTTTTTGTACATGATGAAACATGCTAAAACTACTCATTCCACATGGACCTGGAAGGCTTTTCCCCCTTCATTTCAAGATGAGATTATGATCATGGAAATCTGGAAGGGCTTGGCTGATGTCCACCTTTTACCAAAAACAGCAAGAATTTATTTCAGGAATAACACCAACTAGAGGGAAGAAATGGACACCTCAGTTCAAACCCCAAGAGGCTAACAGGACTCTCCTGATCTCCTCCTTGCACAGAAAGAGTTATCTGCCAACCAGGTTGGCAGACAGAAAGTTTTCACGTACTCCTTCAGAAGAATGAGGCAGCTACTTCTTATTCCATGCAGGATCAGCTGATGGTAGGTTCAGTCAGTCTGATGCCAGAAAACCAATTCTTGCAGAATGTACATCTGCCATGCTGCAGGAACATCGACCTAGTTAATTGTATTCCCTCTTTCAGAACCATTGACTGCTCCTCTTTTTGCTACAGAAGGTATTTGGGTATGTCAGTAAAAGAGATGTGCAGCCAACCTTTAGTTTCTTGAATTTATAAATCCATAAAAACGTCCAAAAATCTATAATGAGCCTACCAGCACGATCCTGAGCTTTTCAGGAACTTCAAGGAAGTGGTTGATGGGGCAACTAATACCTCTGCTGCACAGCCAGCCCTTAGGTGGCTGACCCAGAACAATCTCAAGAGTGCTTTGGAAGAGGGAAGGCTACACCACGCCATGTTGCAGAAGCACTTTTTGCTCAACACATGCCCCAGTTGGCCAAGGGCACCCTCAAGAAACATGCACCGACACACCAGAGCCTACACACAGCAACCACATCTTAAAAGATTTACAAGGTCACATGTGGCAGCAAAAATTCAGGAGGGAGATAAGGGCTGCAACTAATGTTAACACCACACAGCAGGCTTACAGATCCTGAGCAAGGGGAACAGGCCAGACAAAAGAAAACGTGTATCTGGTAGCAGACTGGTGAACCGTAAGTTTTCAGAATAGGAACAGAAAGAAGATCAAAACAGGTTTAAATTTTCCCCCACTTACAACACAAGTACTAAAAGATTTTGATATCCCTGAAGTGTAGGTTCTTTTTGAGGCCTTTATCTATGGACTAGGCACTCTTTAAGTCTAGAAAAATGCATGGATAAAGGAAAGTTATGGTCTTCCAGTAACTTGTACAATTTGGGCATCACCCCTGTCTTCAGAGTTTTTGTTTAATCATGTAAGAAACTGATCACAATTTCAGATATTTCAGGTACTGTCATATTTTACACTATGAACTTAAAAACGGCTCTATTTTTCAATCTCCTGCCAATTGTAGTTATAAGAGACATGCTCCTGCCAGAGACAAAACTGTTCTAGATACCACTAAAAATGGCCATAAGCTTTTAGTACTAAAAAGGGAGAGATTGGCGAATAATGAGTTTTCCATACATTTTACATTGAAATAATAACACAATAGTCAGAGAGAAAACGAAGCTGACCTCTGGCATTTTTAAGTCCTGAAAGGCTTTCACAGGTTTGGGAAAATAATTTACTCTCTATCGATTAAAGCAGCAGCTAAACATGGATGACTGATCTCATTTTGCCAGCTTGCAGTTCACGCCAGGTAGAGAAATACAGAGGATACTCTGACACAGGAAATTCAAAGGTTGATACTATCACTACATTATTTATAATTACAAGCTGTGAATGGTCATCATTCAAGCTGACTCAAGTTTTATATCTAGTGTTTGAGGAGATAGAGTGCTTAATACCAAAGGTCAAAATCACAATAGTTCTCTGAAACAAAAGCAAAATCTCCCAAGAAACCTCTCTCAGTAATAATAGCAGTACATTGTCTGAAAGAAAAGTAATCTGATTTCCAGGCACACTTTGTAAGTAATCTTGTTTACTGTAATTTTGCAACAGCTTTCATAAATTTTTCATCTGAAATCAGGAAAGCTATAGCTTGTATTCTGACTAGTTGAAAGAGCTGAGTAAGTAAAATACATCACCCGTGTGGCTGGCTTTGTTTGGGAACACTTAAGAATACTTTGTCACATGAAAAAAAACCCACAAAAAAAGGCAACTCAGACACCACAGTGATATATTTTAACAACCAAATAAATGTTAAAATAGAAGGAAAGCGTTCTCTCAATTCCACTGGTTTCCAATTTTTTTAGCTTAGAACATGAAAATGGTTCACACTTCATGAATATCCATCCTAACAATGTCCAATCCCACATTCCATGTTCTAAGCTGTTCTATGAAGCACAAGCAAGAAATCCAAACTGTTATAGTGAGTCATTTTGGAGTTTTTCCTCCACAACAGGCTTAAGTAATTTTCAGTGAAATCTTAACTGCTTTGTACAAAATCTAAAGGAAACAACTGTTAAGAAATATTTCCCTTAACTCCAGATGCATAGAACTATCCCACTTCACTTCCACTGGGCCTTCTCTACAAAATTACATCTTCTGTCAAAACAATCACACCTGTACAAGTTGTGCAAGATAAAAGATAAGGATATTAATACCAAGATTTTGTGGCTCAGATACTCCTAACCACATGTCCCTTTTATATCATCAGGCACAAAAAAATTACTAAAAGTCCACAGCTTTATAAAATATGTATCCTTCATTCAGATGCAGGTAAAGCAGATCTAAACCTTCAGGAATACTTTAATCACAAATGCAATCAGAAACTAGACTACAATAAAGTGCTTTTAGGTGAAATTCTGGGCAGGATTCCAAAGGATTTTGTCCAGCATCCTGTGGCTGGAAGTTCCATATAGGCAAGCTTTCTCCCTGCCTGAAGTCACTTTCATCTGTCGACTGGAAACTTGGATGAAGCCCACCTCTTTCTCCACTCACCCATCCAGTTCTTAGCTACAGGAAGATAAAGGCTCAGGAAAACGGTTTTAAAAGCTTTTTTTTTTTACTCTTCCGGTATGTCTGGAATTCCAAATGCAGACTGAACTATTAAATTCACTCTGAAGAAGTAACGCCTGGCAAGATTCAGCCAGTTCACAGTTTTGTTTCCATAACTTTCAGCACTCCTTCCATCTGGATCCAGTTTTATGCTACCTTCATTACTGCAAATGATGTACCTCAAGAGATGAAATTACCAAAATAACCACATGCAACTTGTAAACAAGCTGCAGACCATACCACGACTGAAAAGTACATAATTTAGTACTAAACACTATCAAGCCCAAATTCTGTCACCTTGACTGTGGGCATGTACAGTGTACATCTCCACAGTTATCTCTGCCTCACAGACTTGCAGTTCCACCTTCCAACAGTCCCTTCAGCCCTGGTGGACAAGCACCCACATTAACATACTAGAACGAGATAAGTGATCAAACCTGTATTTTGCACACAGAGCTCCAAAATTTAAACCTTTGGACATTAAACAACTAAAATATGAAGCATCACCATTACTGGCCTCATTTTTACAACTGTTTTCTATTTAGTAGGAGTGCCTGAACAAAAAGCTTAAAATACAACTAATACAAACACCAAAAGGAAATAAACCAGCAATCGACTCAAAGCTGAGCTAATCCTGCAGGCAGTTCCTGCAGGTTTTAAGGCAAAAGTTTGGTCAAGCAAGAAAGCAGGATAAGCAAACACTGGCTGCAGTGCCTCTAGGAGAATCCATTTGATTATACCGACCTGCTCATCCTTGCCTTTAGAGATAACTAGCTCTATTCAATAAACATTCAGCTTTCCAGAAGACCATAAAAAGATTCTTTTTTTTTTTTTTTTTTAAGGGAGGGGAAGAGTCTGAGACCACACAAATACCCATTCACTTCAGAAGTATACAGTAATGCCAACAGCCTGCTTCTACTCCTTAACAGCGGGAAAACTCTGTAAAGGACCAAGAATTTTACTGCCCTCTGCAGCTTTTCCTTTGCAAGGGCAAAACGCCACCCATTTCAGGGGAGATAAACTGATACCGACTGTCACCTGCTGCTGTGACACATTTTTCTTCCTAAAGGCTGGAAACCCCACACTGAGCACGCAGAAAAGACATCCGACCAACCAAACTTCACCTTCCTTAAAAACGAAGGCTGCGCTGTCCCAAAAGCTTTCTTGAGAAAATGGGTCAAACGCTAGAAAATGATATCATAGGGGATGGAGGGGGCTAGCACAAGGAGGGGCACAGCCTCTGCTTACTTGCACTAAAAATATTACTTCATATACAGGTACCGACTGCATTTTTGTGCGGCGACGAAAGCCCTGGCCAAGCCGCCAGTTGGAAGAGAGCGGAGCCAAGGAATTAAGTGAATTAAACTCGATGCGCTTGTTGACTCAGTTTTCGCTCCATCAGCCGCGCGGCCGCTGCTCCAGCGTCGCCTCGAAATATCGGGCAGCAAAGTTCGGGCGGGGGCTCCCCGGCCCCGCCGCCACCTCGGCGCCTCCGGCCACCAACTTTCCGCCGCAGGAGCTGCAGCAGCGGCTCTCGGCCGCCCCGTCCCGTCCGCCTCGGCTGAGAGTGCCGGCTACAGCGATGCCAGCGGGGCGACACGGGAGGGGATGCCGGGCGGCGGCAGCGGGGATGCCCGGGAACCCGGGGATGGAGCGGGTCCCGGACCGGGAGGGCGTCTCTTACCAGCCCGGAGGCGAAGAAGACGGCGAGCAGAGCTAGGCAGGCGCCCATCACGATGAGGAGCAGGAAGACGATGAGCGGGTGCTGCTGGCTCATGCAGTAGTAGGACTCGTAGAGCCAGTCCCGGGAGCGGGACTGCTCGCCGCTCGCCCCGCAGCCGCCGCCCGCCTGCTCTGCCCGCTCTAGCAGGTAGCGGCGTCTCCTCCTCATCATCATCGCCTCTTGCCACATCGGGCAGAGCCCGCGCAACTCCCTCAGAGCCGCGGCCGCCGCTGCTGCAGGAGGCGGCCGGGGAGTGGAGCGGGGCGCGCTCCCGCGCGGGAGGCGGAGAGGAGGAGCCGCGGCGGCGGCGGCATGGGCACGGAGCGCCGGGATGCCGCGGCCGCCGCGCAGCCCGCCCGGGGCTTGGTGCGCCTCCGGAAGGCGCCACCCCGCACGCACATGCCTTGCCCGGCTCCCCCGGAGGCGGGGGCGGCAGGCGCGCTCCTCCTCGCCGGGGAGGGCAGCGGCCGCCCGCACAGACTAAGCGCCCCAGGGCGGCGGCGGCGGGAGGTGCCTTCGCGGGAGACCGTGAAAGCAGCCCCGGCCCCACGCCCCGCCGCACCAGAGCCGGGAGATGCCCCCGGGGTCGGGCCACCTGCCCCGGCCTCCCCCTGCGTGGGGCCGGGAGCCCTCGCCGCCCGGAGGGGCGCGGTGCCGCCGCAGGTGCCGCTCCCGACAGCGGCCGTGGGGCGGAGAGCGCGGCGTGTGCCGCTCCCGGCCCGCCCCCGGCCCTGCCCGGCTCCCGCGGGGACGCCGCTGCCTTCCCCAGGGTGTGTGGCAGCACCTCCCGGAGCCGGAGGGAGAGACATTTGGAGATTGCTTTGGAATTGCTCCCACGGGCGGAGGGCTCTTGCAGGACTGTGTCACTGGGTACCTTTTCCGGAGGCGGAATCCCCTTTTTAGAAGCCATACGTCGAGTTTTGTCAAGACGAGCATTCAAGTTAGAAAGCAGCATGACACATTTTTCCCCAGTTTACCATGTTCCGAAGGATTTGTTTCATTCCTACCAAAGCAGGGATTGGAAAGATGCTGGACATCTAACACAATAAAGTTACATATCTGTCATGCACAGCATTTACAGGCAGTTCTGCATCACCAGCCCGTTGCTTCCCTGAATGTCCCCTCCCCACAGGTTAAGTCGGTCTCCGCCCTCTCTGATCTACCCTCCAGCCTCTGTTGTTGCTTTGTCACGTCCTTAAACTCATGGAGGCTGCCAAAACGCTCCCAGGAGAGGAAGAGAACAGAGTAACACAGATGCTAATGGGCCTGAATGTCCCACGGGTGTCTCCTGGTTATTGGAGTAATGTTAGAAACAAGAGGGTCTTGTGAGTACTATGCTACTACAAAAAGTGAAAAACTGGAGCTGACATAAGTGGTCATAAATTGTTATAAATGACAGACATAGAATAGAGGGCTGACCATTAATCAGGTGGAAGAGAAGGCAAGTAACTAGAATGATATAGACCAAAACTACATGGACTGTGAACTAATTTATATTTAACACCTAAATTCTGTGCCACTGATTTTTCTGTCCAGAAAAAGAAGAGATGGGTCCTCCTCCACGAGTGTAACAATGCCAAGAAACCAATAGAACGTACAGCTCCAAAGCCCTGTCCATATATTTGCACCTCTTAGAATCCTCTGTTTTTTAAAATGGATGAGACTTGAGCTTTCCTGCCCCCTGTTCCTCTCAGCTGGCTGGATGGAAGAAAAGCTGCTTGTTTTTCACTCTTCCTTCCCCTGAAGCGCTTTCTGGAGCAGGAGGAACACATAAAGGAGAAGTGGAAAGTTACAACCGCACCCACTGTTTTGGGAGAGAGAGGGTGAAAAACTCTCAAAAAGCAGCAGTGGTAAGATTGAAGGATGAAGACAAATCTATGTGGGGAGAACATTCTGGCAGAATTAATTGCTGGGAAGGAGTCAGTAGAGGTGGGTGTGAGAATTTTTGCAACATGAAAAGGCTTTACTTGCAGTCACTTCAAAAATTATGGAGTTGGCCACCCTCACTGTCACACAGACATATATAGTGAGATAAGCATAGGGAGTTTAAAAAAATCAAGAGCCAAACCAGAATTACAACATAAAACCTCTTGAAAAAGCAGATCTCAGAATCTGGTATTTGAAGGTGTTTTGACCTCTCAAAGGTGGAAAGACCAGGATCACATATACACTTCTTTAAAATTCAAGAATAATTCCATGATCCTGTAAGTAATCACAAAAATGTAAAAGATCTGAACAGGCAAAATTAAGAAAGTTCTCTGTTCCATGTGTACAACAACCATCCTCACAAAAGCATTTGAAACTTAGACAGTATATTAATACAGATGGTTGAAGTGGTTGTCTTCTTCCCCCAGCTGATTCTGCTTTCATAGCTTTCCACTGCTTTCCACTCCCTGAACCTTAACAGGAACGGCCATTCAAAAGAGTTTACTGTGATGATCATGTAATTTGTTTGTTATTTCAGTAAGGTCTTATGCCTGTAACAGCTAATTCCTCATTATATTACTCTCATGCAATTTCTCAGGAAATAAAATTATAATTGCACAGCAAAAACTTAATTAACCCAAAGGTTGCCCAGTGGTATCTCATGCCTTTCCAAAACAATGGGATAAGCATAACTCCCTTCTGAAAGACCAGACATAAGGTGTTTCAACAGCAGAGCAAGAGAAAGTAACATGGTAACAAAAGGAAGCAAAATGATCATGTATAAACATCAGCTCCTAAGGGTGCAGGAGCAGGCAATTGCTGGATGCTTGCAAGTCAAATGGGTGAGGCAGAAGGCTGGCTTGGCTGTACATGAATCTTTTTTCAGAAGTAAGACGAAAAGGAAGGCCAGTGGAAGAAATTTCAGGTGAAATGGAAAGAATACTGCTTGCCACTGTAGGGAGAAAATTGGTGTGGCCAAAGGTCAGCTGAAGTAGATGTTGGCCAAAAGTGTAGGGGGAAATAAGAAAAGGGTTTATTTGAATATATTAATGGCAATACACAGAGTAGAAATAAAATCAGCCTGTTAGAGGATGAGGATGGTCACCTCCCATATAGGGGCATGGAGAAGGCAGAAGTATTTAATGCATTATTTGCCTCAGTCTTCTGCATGGATGATGGAACAAGGGGATCTCAGTGCCCTGAGCTGGAGGATTATGACTGAGAGGATGATCAACTCGAGTCAGATCTGTAATTTTATGGGACCTGCTGCTCCAGCTGAATCCCTAAAATTCTACGGGGCCTTAAGGGATTCATCCAGGAATCCTCAAGGAGCTAGCTGATGTCATTCCAAAACCTCTCTTGATGATTTTTGAGCAGACTTGGGAATCGAAAGAGGTCCCATCTGACTGGAAGCTGGTGAACATTGTCCTAATTTTCAAGAAGGGCAAAAAGGAGGATCCCAAAAACCACAGGCCTGTCAGTCTCACTTCAGTGACCAGTAAAATCATGAAACATATTATTCTGGAAAGTATTGAAAAGCACCTACAGTACAATGCAGCAATCAGTCACAGCCAGCACAGCTTAAATCCTGCTTGTCAAACTTGATTTCCTTTTATGACAGGGTGACCCACCTCGTTGATCTAGAAACGCCATTATATGTAATCTTTTTGGACTTCAGCAAAGTTTTTTATATCTCACGAGGGAGATGAGAAAATATCACAGCAAAGCTGGGATGTGTCTCACAGTATTCCTCTGGACAAAAGATCCAGCATACAGTTGGATCGCCATGTTATATGATGGGTGAGCGAGTGGCTCACGCAGAGTTACAGTGAATGGGGTACCATCAGGCTGGTGTCCAGCTCAGCATATTCTACAGTTCTGATGCTACAAGTCTATTATATGTTTCCACTGGGCTCCTGTGGTTTTTTGTCCAGCTGATGGACTCCCCTGCTCTACTTTCTCTCTCCAAACTAGAAACCTGCATGTTTCAATTCAAACTTCAGCTAGAAACATCCCACACCTTAATGTCTAAAACCCTCTCCAGTTCTTAGAGCAGATCTCTAGATAGAGGCAGTGGCCCAGTGAAAAAAAGCTCCACACTGTCATGTAGATAATGACTGCAACATGCTATATATGGACAAGGTAATTGAAACTGTGCAGTATCCAAATCTGAATTTGAACTTCTAATATGAATGCTCCACTTTTTATTTAACATATTAACACTTTTTTTTTCTCCCCACAGGATGCAGTTAATTAAGTGAACATTATTGCAGTTGAATGACAATTATGTCATTGCTAAAGCTGAAATGCCATATGTTTTTAAAGACCGATTACCCTAGGTAGCTGAAAATAAGCATCCTTACTTGGCTCAGCCTGAAGGTTTGCTATGCCTCAGGGAAAAGAAAGGTACAGTGAATTCTGTAATTTGTGGTTGAAAAGCAAAGGACTTTCAGAAAAAACCTCTTCATGTGTTCTACCTTATTTCTCTAAATGAGGAACAAAAGCAAAGCTAGCACTTAAGATTGTCAGAAACTGTCTCCTGTGTACCCTTGGGACTCCAACAACATGAAAGAATTTGTTCCTTAGCCAGCTGGTGTCTAAGCATCTGTTGTACCCCTCTGGAGAAGCAAAACAACACAGAACAAAAGGTTGAGGTCCACAGCTGCTTGTCAAAGCAGCCATGAGCCAGAGGCATTACACATTCCCGTAGCAGATTAACTTAGAGAACTTGGTCCCTTCCAGCCTCAATTGTTCTGTGATTCTGTGTTATCACAGCTTACTTCCAGTGTCAAGGGATCTGTGATAAGTCTTAGGGAAAGAGATAAATAGGAACAGGATATACAGGAGAACCTCTTGTTCCTACGTTGCTCTCTTTGCCCCTCTGGCTCAATCTCCATCACATCTTTCCTTCACTTTCCCTTCTCTGTTGTCTTCTGCATGAATGTTCTGGTCAGGGATACAGACTAGCTCCCAGCAGAGACAGATCCTTTGCTCTCAGCTACTCTGTTCAGCTATAGGGCAACCTGAGCCACAGGAAACAAATTGCAGGGAAAGCTGCTGAATCCCACAGTCCTGTAAGACGAAAGCACACAAAAGAGCCATAGCAATTGGCCTGAGCAAAACTCTGCCCCCAAGTCCACTGGTGGTCAGGTTGTCCCCATTAGCACCTGGCCACCAAAGCTGCCCATTGCTGCAGCCTTGAGGCTGTACTGCCATGGCCCAGCTCCATCAGGGCACCTCACACTGAGCTGAGATTGCAGCTCAGGCTGTCCTACCAGCAAGGTTTCACATAGCCAGGGCTTCAGTGGCACTTCAGAGCTTGGATGTGGCAGCAGGGCGAAACTCAGGTCAGCCAGACCTGCTTAGGGCTGCTCTGGAGAGCCATCCCTGCCATAAGATCAATGTGTGAATACATCTGGTGTGACCAGGGTCTTAACATTATTTTGTCCATGAGTGATGCATACCTTTTGTTGTTGTTGTTGTTGTTGTTTAAGACTGAAGACTGCTATTTTTTACTGAATTTTCTGGATTCATTTTACTGAGTTCAGTTAACAGGACATGCTCTTTCAAATCTTATAATGGCAGCTTTGTGTTACTGCTGCTCTTCGAAAAATGAGGACACAATTTCCTACAGAAATAAACTGGATTTCACACACCTGGAACCAGGTGAAATTCACTTTTGTTTTAAATATAGACTTGCCTGTGGTGTTTAACATTGTTATTTAAGTTGCTAAATAACAGTCTGACTGTTCTGTAATTCCTTGTGCAATTTTTCTCCCTCCCCCTTTTTGAAAACAGTATCTAACTTTGGGCCTCTCTCAGCCTCCATAAACTTTTAAGAGTGTTTACTAAAAAGTTCTGAGGTTATTGAAGGAATTACTTGAGATTCAGATTATCTGAAAGTACCTCAGTAACCTCTCTTCTTGGATTATTTCCTCACAGATGGTAACTACTTTGGTCATCTAATCATAGATAACCTTTTTATTGAAGATAGAAGCAAAATATAGATCAGATTTTTAAAGGTTTTGGACCATCTGTTATTAGCTGAATAGAGGGCCAACAATTTCCAAAGTCTCCTTTCAAAAAGCGTGTGACAAACAAAAAATTATCCAGAAGTGCATCAGTTTTCTCTCTTATACCTTGGCCTTTCTTATTTTGATCATGCTATTCTTTACACTCACTCTTTTAATATTACTTAGTTTCTAAATTCTCTATAATATTATACTTTTTCCATTTCAAGGCATTAGCCTTGAATTATACATTTCCTCATCTTTCCTATTGGGACAGTTTGTATTTAGTTGCATTACTTAGGAAACCACCTATTCTTCCAGATAACATGCTTTCAGGTGGGAGATCTAGGGAAGATGGAAGGAAAGCAATAGAACTTTGGAAATTTGGAACTGCTCAGGTGGTTTTATAGAATTGCAAATTGACTGGACAAACTAAAGACAAGTACCATAGGCAGCTCAGGAAAGACCTGTTTAATATATAACTACAGACAGAAGACTTTTACAGCTTTCAAATGCACAAAGAATAAGATAATAAATAACTTACAACATACAATAATACCTCTATACTGATCAACCTTACACCTTCATCTTGAGTTTATTACCCTACTTACCCTACATCATAAAAAATATTGCAGAATTGGAGACAGATTCTTCAGAGAACAGTTAATCCAAAACAAGGAAGAGTTTCCTCTGTTTAGCAAATATAGAGGATGGTTATCTACACAAACAGAATATAGGAGGAACCATACTAATGCATGTAACATTACTCTAGAAAAGACTGCTTGGAATTTTTTTTTATTTTTTTTTTTAAGAAAAAGGTTAGACTGAAAATTAAAGGAATTAAATGCAAAATTGGTAAATAGCATATGTTATTTCACTGTGGTAGCTAATCTGTTAGAGCAGAACTCTGTCAGAAGAGGCTTCTAAAACAAGAATTTCAGGTACAAAACTGATTTGGTTTTATGTCTTTCAAAGTTTGATAATTGTCAATAATAATATAAATTACAAGGAATATTGATGCTGCTGTTTCATGATTAGCATCAGTGCAAGGCAATGCAGAGATAAAAAAAAAGGAAAAGGCAGGTTATGTCAAAATGGGTTTCTTGCATCTTCTACTGAATAATGATGCAGCTTTTTTTTTTTTCTATTCTCAAAGACCGGTTACTAACATGGACTATTCTTTGTTGTCATTCAGTTGGGGTCAGTGGTGTTCCAATGAATTTAATAGACTAAAAGAAATGTTGATTTCCTGAATAAAGGGCAAGACTATTGATTCAAAGCCTACTGAATCACACAACACAGTCTACATGTTCTTCCTTCAATAAGGAAGGCATATATATAGTAAAATTATTTTGGTTCTAGACATTTTATTATGATCTTTACTCCATCTGCACAATCCACTGAAAGTTAAAAAAATGCACCTAAAGCAAACTCATAAGTGTGTAATGCTTCAAAATTATTCCAATGATTAAATCAGATACAAAGCATTTACTGACCTATTCAGGTTAATTAGGTTAACTCATACTACAGAACAGAAACACATAAATCTAAATATAAAATGAGCAGCTGAAATGAGAAATGCACCTAGGTAAATTCATATCCAAGAAAACCATATTCATGTGTATATAAAAAAACAGTTTTGCAAAATCTCTGTGTTGCTTCAATTTTTCCCTCAGTAGCTGTCATAGTTATGTTAAAGGAAGCTTCCTCCCAAAAAAAGCTGCAAATGGCAGTGCAAATAAATGGCACAATCCTGCAAAATTCAGTATATGAACTGAGTTCTGAAAATACTTAAAAGCAAACAAAAGTCTGTACATGTTAATTCTGGGATTTCTGTGGAACTTTTTGAAAGCTTGGAACTAATTAGTGAAATAGGTTTTCGCAAAATGGCATGACAAGTATTTTCCCTAGACAAAAAAATTTCCTGCTTTTAATTTCATAGTCTTCTTGTCTCCAAGAAAGACCATCTCGATTCATGTTTTTATAATTATTGTGGTATTATTTATTTAATGGCCAAAGTTTTGTTTGGACTCAGAAAAGAACTCTAGGAAATGTTACCAAGAAGTTAATATTTAAGTTGGACTGGACTTAAAACTACAGGAGAGTTGAACATCACTCCAGATTTGGACCACAAGTAAATTTTATCCATAATTTTTTCCACTTGCCAGGGCTGTAGTCTCTCTCACTCCTGCAGAGGTCCTGCATTTCTTCCTCTCCTTCTTTCACAGCTTCTGCATGTTCTGATAGATAAACGCTGCATGCTCCTTTTGGAGAGGGAGCTGGCACTGCTTGCTTTCAGACCTCTGTTCTGCCACTTATTGACCTCAGTAAAAACATGTTAACCACAGATGGCTTCCAGAACCATGTGAAGCTGTGTGAGGTAATGGTTTCAGCTGCATACTTGATAAGAGCACCCAGCTGACAGCAGAAAGTCGTAAGAGTTGGTAATGTTCCAGAACCCAAGTCTGCAGTGTTCTGCCAAGGGTAATGGATCCCAGGATTTTGGAGAAGATGTTATTTCCGGGCTGAGAAAGAAACTGAGCTGCTGCTGAGGATAAGAGGCCACTCTGGCCGTGAAATCCCCTGGTACTGAATGAGTGATAGACCAGGGTGCTGGAGCCCAGGAGGTTGGAGAGATTTTCTGAAGGGAGGCTTTGGGTGTGTGGGCTGAGTCAGGTGCTGGCACAGTGTCACACCTTAAATAGAGATTGTGGGCTGGCAGCACAGCCTAACCCTTCTTAGCACTAAGGAGTGGGGAGCAGTAGGGTAAATGTCATTGGCAAACCCAGTCCAGCCCTTTGCCTTGCTGGTGAAACCTACCTCATGTCGGAAACATTTCTCTTGCAGATTTGGAGAAAAGGTATTTATATTAATCAACAAAATGTTCCAGCTTTAGAATTTTTCTTCAACCAGCTGATGGATACACAACTGCATATCCACAATGTGTATTTGGTGGGGAAGCTTGTGTCTCTCAGATGTTTGAGCACCATCTTATCACTAAGCGTCTTTGTGTGAATTTTTCCATTTTTTGAGATCAAGATCTCAAAAAATAAAGTACCGGAGACCTATCCATTTCACAAGAGCTTTCTCACTCCTTAGGGCTGAAAGAAAAATCACTATTGAGGCAACATGGGACCTCCAAAGATTGTTTAGTCTGACGCACCCCCCCACCCCCGCTCTAAAGAGGGTCATCTATAGCAGGTTTATCAGGAGTGTGTCCAGTTGAGTTTTGAGTGCCACCAAGAATGTTGACTCATCAATACCCTTGAGCAACCTGCTCCTGTGTCTGATCATCCTTAAAAAAGCTTTTTCTAAGCAGTATTTGGTTTTTTGCATGTTGTGCCCATTGCCTCTTGTCCTTTCACTGAGCAACACTAAGAGTCTGTCTCCATCTTTTCTGTTCTCTGTCCCGTCAGGTATTTATATGCTCTCATATCCCCCTGAACCTTCTCTTATCCAAACTAAACAGTCTTGAGCTTTCCTCTGAAGAAAAATCCTTCAATTGTTTAATTGATTTTGTGACCTTAGGTTGGACACATGGCTTGGAACATTTGTCTAAAGTCCAGCATCAGTCTGGACTGTATTTCTCTTTTGTTTAAAACATAAAACTGCAGTGTAATAGCAAACTCCTGCAGAGGAAGAAAGTCAAAAGAGGGCAATAAACTGATGAAAAAATACAAGAGAATGCTTCAACAACTTAGTAGAAAGCAATCAAAGGCAACAGTGACAGTGGAAGGGTTCAAAGGATTTCGCAGATGTAGGAGTATTTTGGAAAATAATCCACATATAAAGAAAATTATATTAATTAGAAGGCAATCTAATAATGAATAAAATTAGGATAAAATCATACAGTCACAGAAACTATCCAGTTATAAAAGAGGTCCTTCATAGTGAAGCAAGTTTCTTAAAAAAAAAAAAAAAACAAAAAAACAAAAAAGCACAAAAAGTCCAAAACAAAAGTTGACCATTACCTATGCAGCTGAGACATTTAGAAAAGAGTGGAATTTTTAAGAGTAAGTTTAAATGCAAGTAGAAATCACAAAAGACAATCATAATTCCCAGGAGCAAAGCATGAAATGTTATAATTTCCATGCTGATATAGTTAGAGCAAGAAGAAAAAAAAAACATGCAATCTTATCTAATTCACAAACTGATTGCATTGGTCTGAAAATTTGAAAATATCTAAAGGAACAAAAATGATAATTTGCTCAATAAAAAAATAAAAAGAAAGTAGAAAAGAAAAAAAAAATTTGCTATGATTACTATCTCCTAGGCTAAGAAATCCTGGGTTTGCTAATACATGGTAGCTTCATGTTTTAAACAAAAGAGAAATACAGGAATTTTCTGGATCTATGAAAAGCTCATCTTTTAAAATAAAATGTATTCATTGACTGGGAAAAAAATTAAAATTATAAAAGCTGAACAAATATTTTGGTTACGAAAAGTCACAGTAATACATTATGAGGTTTAGGAAGGTCAGTATTAGTTTTGTGTGCTGTTGATGCATAATTAAGCTTGGGAGCTTTTTTCCTACCTGAAGTAGTCATGCATGTGTCCCTTTTATTACCAAATTCACAGCTCTGGTTGGAAAAAATGACTTGCACCTGATTTTTTCCAATAAGGCTGATGATCTCAGTTATAGAAAAAGACAGGGGATATGGTATAACAGAAATCAAGACCTAAACATATTCTTCCACAGAACCTCTTTGATCTTAAACTCAATTTATTTTAGACTAACGGGGTTTAGTAGGGAGAAGAGGAAGACTATTCAGGCCATGTGTTTTAGCTACATTAATTTTCATGTCTGAATCAACAGCTATAAAATTGATATTAAATGTAGATTGGAGGAATTGTCCTGACTTAAATGAGATATTTCCTTATATTGTGCATAAGCAAGTGTAGAACTCTGTTGCAGGATGCTGTGAATGCTAAATATTTGCAAGTGTTCAAGTAGCAACTGGAGAAAGATGTGTGCTGATGAAGGAAATCTGATGCTGGCCATTAGGCTCAGAAACAACTTCCACTTCAAAAAGTTCCAGAGCAATTAGTTTTTCCCAGCCACAAGTTACCAAAGTGTGAAAGGGAGGTCAAAGGGGACACTGCTACACATTTTGAACAATTTTTATGCATCTTCCTGCTGCAGTCTTATAGTCCATCTGGTTTGGTGCTTTATGTTGGTTTCAAGCATGGCTACAAAAAAAATGTGCAAAAAGTTTCTTTTGCTCTCTGACCAGATGACTCTCATCCAGAGTGTTGTAGCTGCAGCAGCCAAACTATCCAGCTTCCAGGTGTCTGCTGCATGTCCTGTTGTTTTAATCCTGTTTTATATATGGTGTTTTCCAGCTTGTTTTAGCTTAATTATTGCATAGCTTTGTTCAGCTATGTAGTTCTTCTGCTTCTAAAGGTATCATGACAACAAAATGTACCAAAGCTAAGTAACCATAGTATATCTAACCCCAGTGTAATTGGAAAACATTAAAAAATAACTGTAAGCAAACCCAAGGAATGAACCTTCAACACTGTTTTCCTCTTAGCAAAAACTAAATATGCACCACTGGCCAGTGTTTGATACAGGTTCCTGGGATGGAAGGACATTGGATCTTACTCCAAGGAGTAGGACCTTCACAGAGAAGAGGCTTTGCAAAAAATTTTCTCGATGAAATACCAAAACTATTCTCTTAGAACCATTCTGAAGTTTTCTCATCTTGGAGAGCAGCACTCTGCATGCATTGTAATGTTCCTGCTATTATAATTGGAGTTTCTGGAGTGTTTCAGAAATTGTAGAGGATAGTCATTAAGACTGGTAATAGAAAACAGATATCTTTTCAACATCAGATCAAGGGATGCAATTTAGGTTCTCACCCACGCTTTACTCTCATCGAAGACTCCAGCTGTACAAAAACAAGAGTTAAAATCAGTACTGCATAAACATCACACAAAAGTGAGTTGCAAAGGCATATCCTTTCCCTCTTTTACTTTTCTTAGAGAAGTACCTGTTAATTAACTGATGAACCAAAACAACACAGCCCTTATTTAGGAAAGCGAAATGCATCCAGAAACTAAAAAAATAACTGCCTTTGCAGATGACTTCTGGCCAGTGAAGACAGGACTATGTTGTCCAAGAAAATTTTAGGTCAGATATTCCTTTCCTCCTTCTCCCCCCAGATTCCTGTATAGAAATAGCACAAGCACAGTTACATCACAACAGGAACAGTCTTTCTTCTCTAAAAAAGACGGACATCCATAACAATGATAGAAAAGCACAAAAAAATATTAGTCTTAGCATTGTGCCAGCAGCTTTTAAATATGAAGGACTAGTTAGAGGTGAAATTATTTAAATTACACAATTACTGCAAGAAACCATAATTTGAAGATAAGTCCATTCTTCTATTATTGTTGGGCCAGTTCCTGAGTCTGTGTAAATACTGATAAATCCCATTGAAATAAGTCTCAGTCCTCAAAGGCACCAAACACCTTGATACAAATAATTCCTGGGATAAAAAAAAATTAAGGGATGTTCAATATTCTAAGGAATGTGATTTATAGAGCACCTCTGATCAAAAGAAAAGTCACATCTCTGTGGCTTTATGTTTTCTTTCAGCCATATTGATTCCAAAAAAAAAAGTAGAAAGCCTTCTGCAGGAACACTACAAATGGACTTATGTCACGTCTATATTAAGTAGCACTCAATTTATAAACTCCTAGAGTGTTCCTTGGCAAACAGCTTTGTTCATTTGAATTACTGCAAAACATTGAATATCTGAGAATATGCTCTTAGTGATTACAGCCATTCATTACAGAGTCAAAAGCTGAATTTCCAATGTCAAGGACATAGTTTGAGAATTTTTTAACATAGGTGGAATAACAGGTAGAAAAAGAATTGCAGAAAAAGTACATTTGTGAGATGCAAATGCCATATAAAGTAGACCATCTCAGAAATGAAAGTGGAAGAGGTAATTAAATATGTTTTCTGTTTATATCAAAAGTCATTAAACAGATTAAATTAAAATGTATGAAATTTCTGGGAGAAAAGACATCACCATTTTATATGCCAGAAACACAGAGAGTGGTATAAACAGTTCTTGATAACACTCCTCACTCTCCCTCTCTGATAAGGACATATTTTGAGATAAAGACGTGTTTTAAGAAAAGCATCTGTAACTTAAAAAATTTAGCTATGACAGATAATAGAGGATTTGCACCAACTCACCACTCCCTCCCCAGAAGATACTGATTATATTAATTACACTTTAGCTATCATTGTAACAGAAAATGTGCTAAATACCTATTAGCTTCAGGAGCAACTAAGTGAGCCTGGAAATGTGTTTTCATTAACACAACATGCTTTCTGATGTTGCAAACTAGGGTGAAGCATCAGTAGCAGAGAAGCTGTGAGAAAGACTAAATGAATGATAAACCTGGTACAGTGCCAGTGGATAAGGACTGTATCTTCCAGTATCATAGTGGCCCTCCTCACTGTCAGAGGAAATCAGACATGGGAAGGGAGGAACTGTGTCTTGTATGGTTGAGTCTGAAGGTCTTCAGACCCTTTGAATTTTGACACCAATTCCTGGCTTTGCATGGACACAAATTAAAAATTAAGTATATTAAGTCTTCAGCGCAATAATAAAACCTATTTTGATTTTCCAGGAGATGTAAAGATTGAAACCAGAAAGTTTAACTCAGAACAAATATTTATCCTGACTGAAATCCCATATGGATAAATATATTCTCCTGGTAAGACAGGAATTCCTAATATAACATATTTCATGCCATATCTGCCAGAGGTAGCCTTTTCTTTATCCTTCATCTATAAATAACTGTTTCACTTTTTTTATTACTTAAAACATTGTTTCATTTTGCTTAAACAGGGGGATGTGATTACCATAACATTGTTACCATTATTATAAGCATAACAATAGCATTAATGCAATCACAAAGATGAAAAATCAAGTGCAGAAAATGCCAGAGCAAAGGCTGAAAGCATTTAACCACCCTCCAGGCTTTTATTTATATCCCCAGGAAACCATACCATAATATAAAACAATGTGGAATATCTTATCTAGTATAACAAACCTATATATGGAGCATATATTCTTCCTTAGCGTGTTTGCTTTATAGATTTGTGTGATCTAGAAAACATGATGTGTGTAAGAAAAATTGTACAATAGCATAATATGAGAAGAATAGTTTAAATTTTAGAAGAGAAACATCTTATGCTTGAAGTTTGTATTCTGGGGAAAAAAGTGAGCAAGATTTATTATGTGAATGTGTTTCTAACTTGGAATGGTGAAAATGAAGTTGTAGACTAGTGCTGAATAGCTGCATAAGAAGAAGACGTGTAATAAAATTGTACAAAGGATGAAGAAAAAATATAGTTGATATCAAAATCCACAGCAGTGTGAATTATAGATCAAGAGCTATGCAGTCTACTGGGCTGTGGAAGAATAAACCCTGCAACTTCAATGCTTTGTTGTAAAATTGTTGGCAGAAAGCATAAAATGTAACAAAGGTAAACCCAGAAGTGTTGAGAATTGCATATTACATGTAGGTAATGTAAATATTCATCTTCCCAGTGTCTGGGAAAGCACTTACAGGAAAAGGCAGCAAATTTAATTGTTCCTGGGATCAGTGCAGTTCATGTCACTGGGAAAAAAAAAAAAAAAAAAACAGCAACAAAAGGCACACAACAGTTTTTGTAAGGATCAACTGTGATGAATTCATAGAAAATGTACTTTCCCTCTGGGGAAAAAAACACAGAAGAAAAATCTGTACCAGTTTAAAAAGATGAGTAGAAAAATGAAGAGTAGAAAAATGAAGAGTAAAAAAATGTGGCATGAAATTATGCATAGGAAATGTAACAGAAAAACCTGTAGTGAAAAATTATTATTTTAATTACTTGAGTTGTAAAATCAAAGCCAAAGATCTACTGAATATTAGGGGATGCTATCACAGGTCCTGTGGAGAGGCCCGATGATTAGGCATAGCTTTTTTCAGTCAGTTGCAATCAGGTAGCTATCAAAATAAAGATCATTGATAAAAAATTAGGAGTCCATTTTGTAATAGAGAGGGAATATCTAGAAAAGATGCATTCAATCCACCTAGACTTCATGTAATTGCATCCTAGGCACTGGTCGATGATATCTGATTTCTGTCCATGACTGCGTAACAGACTTCAGGGGAAAAAAAATAGTTTAGTAAGGTTTTTAAATCCATCTCAGATGATATTCTCATATGCAAACCAGGGAAAAAATCCACAGATTATTATAGAGTGGCTAGAGGATTGCTAATGTTCAGAAAGTCTCCACTGAGGGAGCAGCTGTTTCTGACTCAGTATCTGAATGATCAGAGCAACCTAGAAAGATCCTGTGCAAGTCTGTCCTAAGTCTGGTTCATCTTTTCATATGTAGCCTGGGGATGAGAGAAGAGAATGGTTTCTTAAATCTGCAACTGAGACCAAGCAAGAAGAGGACTCAAGTTATATCTGAAGTGAAAAAGAAACTTAACCTGCTGAGAATGTGATACAAAAATGTAGAATTCTGCTGTGCAGAATGAAATAGGTGGGAGAAATCCACTTCACACAGAAAACAAAATACTTCTGGTCTGGTAGACATGCAAAAAGGAATCTAAAGGTTGTTGGTACCCCATTCAGCACTGGGAAAGCAAAAGCTAGAGCACTGTTCAGAGCCTGGCACTGCTGTTAAGGAGGAGCTAGACCAGAGAAAAGATAATCTATAGCAGAAAGTGCTGAAGGCAGCTGGGAGAAAGAGAAGGAAAAACTTCTCAAAACTGAGAGAATAGTTGGTTCATGTGATGAACAAGGAGAGAAGTAATGGATGGTAGGTTTGGTTTAATAGGGAAGATTTTAGCAACTCTGTAGGATTTTTTTTTTTTTTTTTTTTTTTTTTTTTTTTTTTTTTTTTTTTTTTTTGTCTAGAAAGATTTTTACATTACTGGAACAAGTTAGAGAGCAGCTGAAAGGATGTGAACAATGGCAGATGATCCTATTCTGGACCATGGGATGGGCTAAATGACCTCTTGAGTCTTCTCTTGCAGTCCTATGATGACTTTTGCAATGGTGTGATCATGTGTTCCAGTTTAGGGAAAATTTGGGAGGATACTTCCAAAGGGGTCCCTCTAGAAAGCAGATTCAAGCAGCCCCTCTCTCAACTGGTTTGGGAAAATATTTTCCTGGATAAAAGTGGAAAAAACCTCTGTCTTTAATAAGCAAAGTATTCACAAGCATAAAAAATGAATAATATTAAACAGTAAAACCTCTCACTGTTCTGAAGAGATGGCAAATTCAGAATGTCCCTCTCAAGGAGTGTAGTCCGCTCAGTCCCTTATCAGTCCCTCCTGTGCTGGAAAATGCCGGGCCCCAGTAGGCCACAGGCACAAGCTGCTGGTGTTTTTCTGGGTTTTCAGTCCAGATCAGTTCCAAGAAAAAGAAAAGCCATAGTCTGGGGAACTTCTCTGCCTCAGCTAGCAAAAAAAAAAAAAAAAACAAAAAACAAAAAAAAAAAAAAACCCCCAAAAAAAAACCTAACTAAAAAGCAAAGGAGAGCTTTGTCCCACTGTCTGTCCATGCTGCAGACAACACAGTCCAGGAGAAGGATGTGGAGGAGCAAGTGCAGTTCCTGATAACAAACTCCCTGCTTCTTTTCTCCCACAATTCACTCTTGGAAGCAGTCTTAAAGGTGCAGAATTTAATATCCATAAACAGAACAGATGACTGGGGATACAAGCATCATAAAGTCACCCTAGGACACTATGAAATTCACGTAATGGCAAGTTCTCTACTACATGGTTGGTTCTAATATCTGGAATCTTTAAAGCAACTCTGAGATATGTTGTAAATGGAAACACTGTTTTGGAAAGAGCTTGGTTCAACACAGTCTTGATTTGCACAGACTATTGGCCTGTCTACTAATATATTCTGTGTTATGTAAACTTTAGAAATATTTCACCAGGTGGTGCTGTTACACATAACCTTCCAAGCCTCACCCTACCCCCAGGGCACATGGCAGTCTTGGGAAAGCATCTGTGGGTTGTGCAAAGGTGCCCCTAAAGGCAGAATTATGTTCAGTCTTTGATATGGCTGAAGGAGTTATAGAAAAAGGGGTTGTCTACAAGGCTTCTTGGAAGGCTAAATTTTGGACTGTGTAAAGGATATAGTGAATTCTCTATATGTATGTGAATGTGTCTGTGTGTATATTTTATAGATATATTTCCTTTACTGATCTCTCCATTCTTCAAAGTCCTGGATATGACATACAGTCCTGGAAGGGTCATACAGCCTCTGAGCAGAGTACTGCTATCCATGAGCGGTGCATATACAGATGTAAAAACTAAACACATGCTCTGCAAATGTACCATGAAAAGCACAATTAAGATTAATTCACTTGGGGACTATTTTTATTATACAGCACAACAACACAAGTGTTCTGTGTTACATGTATAACAAACATAAGCCTTATATTAATTTAAATTAAACCAAACAAGCTTTGGGAGACTGTGTAATTGTGCTTTCTAAATACAGAAAATGCTTATATTGTCCTCTTAATGTTCTCTTTTATAAAATAAGGACATTATGAGATATTTATAAAAACATAGGATACATACAACTTTTTTTTAAAACTCTGAAAAAAAATCACAGAATCTTTTAATCTAGAAGTTACTTCAATGGTCATCTAATCCAAACAGGTTCCTGGTCAAAGGAACCACACCCAACTAGATCAGGTTGCCCAGGGCCTTGTGCAGGTGAATGAATGCCCACAATCCCTCTGGGCAATTTCTTCAAGGGCTTAACAGATTTCATATGAAATTGCTTCCCTTGAATCTAATCAGACTCTTTTGTGTCGCAGCTTAGATCTGTTACCCCTATGCAATGCATTCTGTGTTTTTGAGAGGAGCCTGGCTCCATTTACTCTATGCCATTCTATTAAGAACTTTAAAAAAGAAGTACAAAACTGAACTGACTTCTCATCCTAAGGCTAAAAAATCCCTGTTGTCTCATTGTCTCCCCCATGCATTACAGCCCTAATCAGCTCCACTGGACGCACTCTGGAATGCCAACATTTTTAAAATGCCATTTGTGTTTCTGTGGTTGCTGCCTGTGCCATCCTCATCCATCTTTGAAAATAATCTGCCACAGCTTTTCTACATGTGTGGATAGTTCAAAACAATAAGATTCTTCCTCACCCTTCTCTTCCCTTGAGAGTCAAAGAAATCAGTTCTCCTCAATGCCCTCTCACACGCCATGTGCTGCTATCCCATAAGTATTTTGATGACTCTCCACTGGACTCACACCAGCATAGAAATGCCCTTCTTGTACTGGGAAGCCCACAAGCAGTCCAGCTGTGAATAGCCCACACAGAAAATATCACCACTCCTGACCTTCTGGCCACACTCCTGGTGTGTTGTTGCCCATACTTGCTGTAGGGCCACCAATAATAAACATTGCTGCCTCATGTTTATTTTACATCCTTCTTTCTCACCCCTTTCCTTCAAAGGTGCTTTCTAGCCAGTTGGTGCCCAGCCTGAATTGCTCCACAGAGTTACTCCACATAAAATTGTAGCACCATAAATCTGTGTTTGTTGAACTTCATGAGCTTCCTCTCAACTTAGCTGTCCAGCTCATTGAGCACTCTGTTAACAGCAGTCCTGTCCAGTGTATTGATCCCCATTTTCTAGCCCTTACCTTACCAAATGGACTACAAGAATACTGTGTGATGCTATATCAAAAGTCAAGGTAAATGTCCTGTACTTGCTATTCCCTTCTCACAGACTCTGGCATGGTATTATTATAGGTGGGCAGGATTTCCTCTAGCTAAATCTATGCTGGCTTTTCCCTATCACCCTCCTGTTCTACATTTGCCTCCTGGCTAGGGCTTCCAGGTAGGTTTGTTTGCAGTTCTGTGGACTGATGTTAGACTGAAGGTCTGTCACTGGGTTTGCCTTCCTGATCTTCCTGAAGATGGGTGTAATATTTGTTTTTTTTCTGTTCATGAGGAACCTCCTTTATTTGCCATGACTTTCCAAGGATGATAAAGCATGGCCTTACAATGACTGTGTTCAGCTCCCTTAGCAGCCTAAAGTGAAGTCCATCTAATGCCGTGGTTTTGCATGGGTAAGACTGACTTGATTTCTTCCTAATTACTTCCTGAGCAATGGATAATGTTGCGTTCCCAGAGACTCTGCCAGTAGGCTCATTGACCCAGGAAGCCTGGTAGCAGACATTGGTAAAAACTGAGACAAAAGGCATTGAGTACTTTGGCCCTTGTGTGTTGATGGAGATACAGAAGTTATCATGCTTGTTCTTTCCATCTGTTTTAATTTCAACTGCAGCTGAGCTTTGGCTTTCCAAACTCCAACACTGCTTTTTTAGGTAACATCTTTATATTCCTGCTGAGTAGTCTGTGCATAGCTCTGCCTGTCATGGAGTTCCTTCTGATGATTTAGTTCGATCAGGGAGTCCTTGTTCCTGTTGATCTTCTGCATGTGCAGAGAATGACCTGTTGTGTTTTGGGGAGGACACTCTTGAAGAACTACCAGCTGTCCTGGATTCCTTTGCCCTTCAGATCTGCTAAACAGATCTCTGAACAAACTGCATTCCACACCTGGAAGTCCATGGTTCTGATCTTCCTACTGGTTTTCTCAGTTTTCTGAGGATTTTAAAAGCTAAGATCTCATCATTAATGCAGACAAAGCTTAAACTCGGCCTTCCCACTATCTGGCAAATTTGTTTGCAAGCTACAAGTTGTACAAAGCATCTCTCGCTGTTGTATCTATACTATAACTTCTATTTAGCATGGAAGGTGGAGTTTTTTCCTGTCTTTAATTGCTTGTTAAAAACATATTAACCTTTAAATTACAAGCAGCAAATAGACAGATCAATAAATATTTAATCTGTTTCTCTGTACAAGCTTGAAATAAAAATGATCATTGGATAATAGGATAATTTGGGTTGGAGAGGACCTCAGGAGGTCATGTCCTGCAGGGTAAAAGCTGCTGACCATGGAATAGGGTGAGCTGTGAGGTCAGACCATGCCTGAGGGCTTTGCCCAGACTGGTCCTGAAAGTTTCCAAGGCTGGAAACAGCACACAACTTTTTTATGTAATCAGATCCACTGCTCAATTGTCCTCATAGTGGACATATGGTCTGAACATGTCGTGATTCAACCTTTGCCTGGTGTTTGCCATCACCTCATCCTATGGGCAGCTTGGTTCCACCTTCCTAAATAACTTCCTCATGGAAACCATCAGACTGTTGTTAGGTTCTCCCAAACCTCTCTCCTCTCCAGGCTGAATGAGCCCCATGAGCCTGTCCTCATTTTATGCCAGCAAGTTTACCATTTCCAAGTCAGTTTGCAGCATTCTGTGATATGGACACCAAGCTCTCAAATGTCATTCAGGAAACTTTTAGAAGGTACTTGGAGGCTAGAAATTCCCACTTTGGTAGCAGACACCCTGGGACTCTGGCATTGCACTAATGAACATGGCAACGGCAATGGCAATGGCTAAAACCCCTATGGGAGCCCAAACTCATATATTTAATCTCTGAAATGGGGGGAAAAAAAAGTAAAGAAAGAAAAAAAATTAAAAAGAAGGCAACAAAGCAGAGTACCCTACCAAACTTTCAGAGATTAAAACCAAAAAATATTAGGGAAGGTATCATTATGAAATAGTAAATACAGTGAAAATTTTAAAGGCTTTTTGTCTTTTGTCAAGTTAAATGGTGTAGACAAGGTTATGAATTTCTTAAAGGTAAGTCATTAAATATATTAATAATATTAGAGATATCATTTCACTGCAAAGAAAACTCTGAGAGATAATGTGTCCTCCTACCTCCTAATATATTTGTGAATTTCTGAATTGCTCTAGTAAGTCCAGCTATTTATAAATTAGCCATAGGACAAATTTAATATTTTCTTCACATAAATTAATATGTACTTGTTGATTAACTCCTCCTCACACATGGTATGTTTTTCCCCTACTTATGTCAAACTAAGTTCAAAGTATTATATATGATAGCATTATATCTTCATGGTGATGTATTTTATCACAATAAGCAAATGTTACTTTACTCCTTTGGATACAGAGAAAGTAAAATAAAATATATTGTATTTAAATGGTCACAACTGGTTCATGACTATAGTGATTGAAGACTATCCAATGGTTTAAAATTAATATCTTATACTATTGCTTAAGTTGGATATAAATAATTGAGATTTTTGAGTAATCCTTTAGCTGAGGGATGTTTCACAGATTTTTTAATTTATATGAGCTGTAGGACTTATAAATGGGTGAAACTCTTTACCTGCAAGGGTTAAGGCAAGGGGGTTTTTTTAACTGGTAACTTCTGTGAATTATTTGACTCTTTTGACTGAATATGATTCATGTGTTACAATCTCACTTTTGCTTGAACTCTTCTATGTTTGCTTCTAGAAAAAAAAAATATATGTGTGTGTGTGTGTATGTGTGTAGAAAAATAAGTATTTGGATATATGCAACAAGCCAAGATTGCTTTCACATGCAAAGCAGGCTAGAAAAATAACTGGATCAGGTACTGCAAGTTGTCAGAAAGGTTTCAAGAATCACACATTGAGTCAGTAAAGGATCAGCTGATGGACAGAAGAACGAAAGAGAATATGTTCTGATAGCACAAAAAGATCTTAAATTTCAAGGTTGAAATGAAATGGCTGGTAAATGGTTTTATGTCCTTTGAAAAAGGTAAGAAATTTGTAGATCAAGAAAGTCCAGAAAATCCTAATCCAGATGTACCCAAAATGCTGTTTCTGAGCAGTCTCCTGTAATTCTAAATAGGAAGTAGTTTCTTTCTGTGATGGTCAATGTCACCATAAGAACTTGGAATTTTGGAGGTATAGGAGTGTTAATTGGTTTACTTAGACTGATTATTTGTCAGATCTTTTTCTCAACTCTTAAGGCAACCTAGAGTGCTGCAAATCCAGTGCCACACTGTCTTTGTACAGATTGACACATGGTTTACCAGACCCCTAAGAAACTGTCACCAAAAATTTACTGCACTTCGTAGACTTTCTTTTGTAGATTATTGTTGACCAGATTAAGAGAAGAATTAACAATTCTGCCCTGATATTAGACATGCTGTAGAATAGAAATAGTATATATGAATATCTATTCTATTTCAAGCATTTGAGTAAGGCAAATGTCTTACTGACAACTGAAAGCATTCTAAAATATATATGTAGCTTTTTACATACACTTGTGTTAATGATAGCTCAAATGTAGAGCTATTAGATGAAAGAATAACATCAAAGCAATCCATAATGGCAATTCTCACTTGGTTTGAAGCTGACTTTGCTATAAGAGCTAGATCCAGCAATAAACATGAGAATAATTATCCAGCTGAGCAATTGGGAAGTATTTGAAAATTTCCAGGCAGATAAATCTTGCCCTAAAAAATACTCTGCTATTAATTTGTTTGCACTCATGGTTGTCTTAATGCTTGCTATTTAAATGTACAAAACCACTATTTGGAACAGTTTGGGATTTTTTTTTCATTTCATTTTCTATTGCAATTTTTACTGATTAATATGTGGAACTTATTGCTTTTAAGTGGTTGCTCAGTTCAGAGTTCCTTAGATCAGCAACTTAACCTTCTTAAGAAAAATTTAAAATCGTGGCTTAATAACTAAAAATGTGTTCTCAGACCTATAGACATATATCCTTTTATTGACTCAGGTGAGCTCCTCCTCTTAATTTCTCAGAATTACTCACAGCAATGATATTAAACATGCATATGGAGATGAATAGTATGAGATCTCTGGATCCCTTCCAGTTCTGTTATCTAAGGTTTCTTTCAAATCTCTGGCCCTGTTAGTATCCTCATTCAGCAGCTTGCTCATCTGGGAGGTATATAAAGGAATCACATCTTACTTGTTGAGAATTATATCATTGCTCCAAAATGAAGGAAGACCAACATGGACGTTTTGTTATTACAGTATTTATCTTCAGTTAGCAAGCCATCATTAGTTATGGTAATAGTAAGCTATCATTAATTATGGTAATAGTATGAAAATTAATTACTGAAATTAATTCCTAATGCCTCCTTATGATACCTCCTTTCTTCTACCAAATTAAAGATTTTTTTTCCTTATTTCATTGGTGGCTGCTCTAGATACAGTGAAATAATATAAAGAAGAAGCCAAGTATAAAATTACATTTCTTACTGTTATAGAGGGCATTTTTCTCCTATGAGTTCTGGTTCCAGCCAGGGCAGGGTTAATTTTTGCAGTAGCCAGGAGGGACATGGCCAGAAGCCTGAGGTTGTTCTGTATTACCTCATGCCTTTCCTAATCCACAACAGGGCATCCACACACAAAGAGTGAAAGAATATCCAATCCCTGGCCCTACAAAGAAATTCTTAATGAGAGGACACAATGCAGGTCTCGTGACAATTTGACATTGCAGAAAGTCTCAAGGAGTTTTTCAATATTAGTTTCCAGAGAATTGATTTTAATTTATCTTCGTATAATTTTTTAGTGGCTTCTAGTGTTGCAATGATCAGCACATATGCTGGGCACTGATTTTCATAGCAATGCAGTGAGAATGCACATGGTATTCACTTGTCTGGTTGGAAGCTGAGGAAGCTTTACCCCAGTGCTTCTGTTTTGTCTGAAGTGTTATTAAAGGCTGTTCATCCTAGTGAGGCCAGGCCCACAGCTTTGGGGAGAAAGAAACTGTGCACACAACAAGTCAACAAATAATGGAATCATTCGTGTCAACGACTGAGTGCTGCTGACAACAACCCACTTAAGGATTCTGGTTTCAGAATTCAGAGCAGGACACAGGAGATGCCTGAGGACACAAGGGGGCCAAACCAGGGTGTGTCCATGGGGATCCCGATGGATGCAGGGAAGCGAAGATGGACTCACCCAAGTCTTGACAGCTCTGAGGACACACTCAAAGCAGGTCAATGTATGTGTTCAGGATGGCAAGTCAGCCTCTGTCCTGACACTCCTGACATGTGACCAACTCCAGAAAACACTTTTGTGATTGAAGCCTGATGCAAAATATTTGAGAAAAAGATAAGAGAACAGTTGCTACCTCTTCAAATGATCATTTATTTTTATGCTTCTGTTTCATCTATGAGATGAAGGCTGTCATTTTCCTCTTAAGCTTTCTCTTCTTTAAGCTAGGACGTCCCAGCTTGTTTAACCTTTTCATGTGATATATACAACACTTTAGCTGCTTTCCATTTTTATCATCAAAGTTCCATTAATTGCTTTACATCTCTCTGTAAAATAAAGTTTTCCTACTAGAATAAGCTAGTCTAGGCTTTATGTTTATACTTTCCTGTTTATAGCCTGTCTGTTTATACTTTCCAGAATGATGTTTTTCTCTTTTCACACTACCCTGACACTGTGATGTCACAATCTTCTCATCATCCTCCATGTCTCTTGTATGTTTTTCTGCATAATTGCTAGGGACACACTTCAACTCATCCCATCCAATCTTCATGATGTTTATCATTCCTGCATAAGATTACTTGTCACCACCTTCTGCTGAATTTATTTCATAACTTTCAGTAATTTTGTAATTTTTTAAAAATTTCTATTAGCTTCACTGGAGTCAGATCAAGCAAAATTTGTAGCTGCTTCTTTGTCCAAATAGAGCAAGAAGTAGTGGACCTTTGCAGAGGATATTCTGATTAGATATTCAGGAAAGAATTTAACTACCAAGAACAGCAGAAGTGTGGGATAGAGTGGGTGTAAAATCTTCATTGCTAAAGTCCTTTCAGATCAGGATCGACAGGCATCTGTCAGGAGTGACATAAGTACAAGTACAAAAGTGCTTGATGCCAGTAATGGAATAGATGAGGCTGCTTCCAATGGTTCTGTGCACAGAGGAAACCAATAATTGCTTGCAGTTGCATGAGGCTGCAGAGTAAATTAACCATAGGCCAGTGAAACAAGTCTTGATAAAAGAACAAAAGCTACATTTTAATCACATTTGTCAACATGTGGTCTTCAAAAGTAATTCAGAAGGATTTCCAAAGAATATGAGGCATCAGGTGCTTGGAAATATAACATATATGTACACAGAATCTATTGTTTGAAAATATTTTAATCATATTTGTATAAAGACAAGGCATCAAAAATTATCTTTCATTAAAGGTGATTTTTTTTCTACAAGTAAGCTGTTGAATACTTTAAATTTTTTATTTTAAATCTTTTAAGTGATGCACAAAAGTGTGCTTCCACTACTGCAAAAAGACATTGCACACCTCTTTGTGGTTTTTTCTCTTTTAGATTGAAAATCTCAGTTTGCAGTTCAGCAGAAGTGGCAGAAAGTTTCAAGACCTGGTGATGCAATAATAAGTTTTCATAGCAATATTCTCTGAGGAACGAGAACAAAATAAAGTTCATGCTTCACATGGTAAGAACCACGCAGCAACTACCAGCAGGTTGGGTGGAAGGGGAGAGCAGCCTGTCTTGTACCATTGGTAATGCTTCAAGTGCAGTGCTTCATTATTATATTCTGGTTTCTGCAAAACAGCCTGTGCTTCTGAAAACAGTAATTCAAAACCTGCAAGCCTACTGCAAACAAAGTTACCCCAAGGGATCAAGAAGTTAACCTGAGTCTCACAATAACTCATTTCTTATTAAGTCTTTTTTTGTTTTTCTTTTTTCTAGCAAAAAGGCTCCTTTTACAGGGTTGGTTCTGGCAATTATATGTAATGTATAATGGCAAGAAATAAAAATCATAAGAGTAACTGTAAGTAAGAAAATACTGGTTTAACTAGTTCGGTCATGATATAATAACTACCAAAAATATACTGAAATTATTGTAAATACCCATGCAGAAATTAACTGCACTCTGCACTTCTTTTTGGTGCAAAGATTCTTTCCTCAAAGCTCTGCAGCAGGGAAAGTATACCATTGACCAAAGGAATACTGGGTACAAATTCATTAAGCTTTGGGGAAGAATGTTTATTTTAAAATAGCAGATTTCTCTAGCAACTACTGTAAGTCAAGTCAAATAAAATATTGAAACCTGAAACAGTAGGTGCAAAATGGGACCTTTACATCTTAAAATTTCTCTTTAAAGATAGCTTCATTTTCCTTTAAAATAATTAATTCCCAAACATAAGATTGAGACCAGCCAGAAGAATTTCACACAGCGTTGCTGTAGAAGAGCCAAGCTGAAAAAAACTGTAAAACTGTACTGGGAATAGACTAACACACAGGGGGATTCGTGCTTCTGAAATGAACCTAACAGTACTGTAATTACTTTCTCTTCAGATTATGGGAGATTTCCATGCAAGTACTCTGGCTGTATTTAAGCCCTTAGGCCATTTTCCTAACAGGGGTATAATGTTGTTGCATAACATACATTTTGAATACATGTACATTTATATGAGCAATGCAGTAAAAAACAAGAACACTTATTTTAGTTCTGAAGGTAAGCTCTGAATGAGTTTGAAAGCTGCTTTTTCCTACTGCTGATGCTGTTTGTAAGTGGTGCCCTGAAAGCCACTCTTCCCAATCAAGCATCAATCAAGCCATGCATGTGATCTGATGTGGCGAGTGCCGGGGACTGTTGGTAATGGACTGCTGAACTGAACAAATGGTTTTATGTACTGGCAACAACAACAAAAATTTATACTCCTCTTTCCCTTCTCCCACCCCACTGACGTTCTGCTTATGAAACAGCTGCAGGATCAGAACAACCTCACAGAAGCAGTCACAGCTCAGCTTTTATCTTGCATGTGAGAGGTTAACCTAAACCTGAGAAGACAGAACTATCACAAAAGGCTGTATCAGGAGAGTAATGGTGTAAAATAAATGACATTTTAAACACTGTCAAGGAAACATAAATAAGCAAAATGACTTTGCAGCACAAGGGTGTCTGGTGAGCAAGAGATGCACAAGAAATGCAATAAAGCTGACATAAGAAATATCTGAAATTGTGACTTGAGTAAGTAGAAAATATAAAAAATTTGTCTTACATCTTTAACTTCTAAATTCTCCAAATAACTGTGTCAGTACACAACATCAAAAAATTAACAGGTGGCATGTGACAGCTGTTAGTCAAAGTACCATAAAGGAGCATGAATTAAAAAAAAGCTCAGTTATCTTGAAATAGTCTAGTATCTGTTTTTATAACACAGTGTTAATCCAGAAATAGAAAGAATTAAAACTCCAGCAAATAAATAGACTTGAAAAACAGTAACATCATACCACCATTAAATTCTTCTTGTAATTCATGCCCACTGTAGGAATTTAATAAGGTAAAAGAAGATGAGTAATGGTTAGAAAATGGTATGTAATTTGATTTATTTTATTTGACTAAATAACCAAACTTATGAGCACATAGTTATAACTCAACAACACCATCAAGGACAAATGAGACTAGGATCTGTGTTTCAGAGGAGTTTTACCATTTAATGCTCCTTCAATGCATATTTCCTATGTTGGATCTATCAAGATAGCTTATGTTTTTCTTTTAATTAATAGTACTTTGCATCTGGCTCAGTCATGTAGAGTGAGATCTTTAACTTCTACTGAACTTTCAGAAGTGTGGTGCATGTATAACATTTTATTTGTCCTTATGAGATTCTTTTTCATTACAGTGTGTCCACAGGCTACTTAGTTTGATTAGCTTAGTTTCTTAGTTTGATTAGCTGCAAAAATAGGAGCCATATGCTCCTCCTCCCTCCCTTTTTTTAAAATAATCAGAGATAAGCATATGTTAAAAACTGCAATTTAGTGTTATGAACTGAGAAGTGGAAAAAGCCTGAATAACTCATCAACCTGCTCTTGCTGCCAGCTTGAAAAGACATCACCACTGGAATTCTGAATGCAGGTCTAGGTTCACCAGATCATCAGCTGCAAAGAATGTGTTACGGAGTGCTTAGAAAAGTGGTGTTGAGCCAGCCATCAGCAATAAAAGTCAACATGGGTTCACAACAGGAAAAAAATATATAACTAATTTTATATCTTTCTATGATAAGTCTTAGTGGATGAAGAAAAGGCAGTGGATGTAGTTTTCCTGATTTTAATAAGTTTTTTTGTCCCTCACAGCATCCTTCTGGGCAAGTTATCCAGCTGTGGGATGAGCACAGTGCATGGATGAAGAGCTGGTTGAAGGGCAAGGCTGACAGAGTTGTAGAGCATGGGGCTGCTCGTGTGTGGCACTCAGCCACCAGCAGTGCTCCTAGTGTTCCACTCTTGGCCAGTTCTGCCCAGTACACTTGTGAGCAACCTGGGAGCAGGACCTGAATGCACCATTGGCACATTTGCTCATGAGACTGAACTGAGAGGTGCTCTTGGCTGTCTTAAGGGACAAGATGCCTTGCAGAAGGATCTAGGTAGGTTGACACACTATCTGTGATAAATGGGAGATAAAATTTAGCAAGTCAAAGTGCTGGATCCTGCACCTAGGACTGAGTAACACCAGACACAGCTATAAATTAGGAGAAGAGAGGCTGAAGAGCAGCCCTGTGGGGAAATCTGAGGGTGCTGGTCAGCAGCAGCAGCTCAGCATGAGTCAGCAGTGCATTCTGTGGCAGCACAGAGCCCAAACCCCCCAGTGGGGAGCATCACACACAGCATCACCAGCCAAGATATGTGATTATCCTGACGTGTTCAGTGCTGGTGCAGCCTCAGCCCATGTGCTGGGTGCAGTGCTGGGCCCCACCACTTAAAAAGACTGTAAAGGTCCTTGAATATTCCCAGAGGAGGATAACAAAGCTGCTGATAGGGCTGGAAGGAATGCCCAGTGAGGAGCAGCTGAAGATTTTGGGCTTGTGTAGTTTGGAGAAAAGGAGTCTGAGTGGTGGTTTCATTGCTCTCTACAGCTCCCTGCAGAGGGAAGGGGAGAGGGAGGTGCCTGGAATTCAGTGATAGGACTCCTGGCAATGGGTCAGAGCTGCACAAGGAGAGGTTCAGATGACATTAAGAAGCATTTCTTTACTGAGGGGGTGGTCAAACACTGGAACAGGCTTCCTGCTGAGGTGGTCAAAACCCAGAGCCTGTCTAAGAGGCATTTGGACTGTGCCCTTAATAATCTGCTTTAAAACTTTGGTCAGCCCTAATGCAGTCAGGCTGTTGCACTGGATGATTGCTGTAGGCCCCTCCAACTGAAATAGCCTGTTCTATTCTATTGCAATCACACCACAATTTTAAGGCAGATAATTCATGATGATTTTTAACTGCAGTGAGCTGCAGATAGTGAAAGTTACCTTAGTTAGATATTTCCACCAAGACCACATTTTAAACCAGAAAGATATTTAATGAGCTGTAGTATGGCAGCATAGCCGTGTATTTTGCTCCAGATCCATCCTTCCTCTTTTGGTTGTCTGTTCCTTCCCCACAGCACTTGTATAAAACATAGAAGTCATATCAGGAAAATCTTGACTTAACAGGGCAAAGCCATGTCATGAACAATGAAGAACAACTCGTTTCATAAAGAAAGATTACATGTCTGGAAGCTATAGCAGAGCTGACATTGGCTATAAAAAGCTAATATTGTGTTCCTTCTCAGGGAGAATTTCTTCCTAACATATCACAGGGCAGACTGGAAATCCCTGAGGTGTGAAAGTTGGAAACAATAGAATGAGAAAAAGTCTCATCTATAATCTCACTTTAAGTAGCTTTTTGTCTCCCTTTACTTCACCAATAACGTGAGATGTTTCCAGTTATGATGTTTACTTTGATGGATGCAGAAATCAGAGCACTTTGGAGATCACACAAATAACTTTTCTTTGTTTGTCTTACTGTAGTTTGTCTGCAGAATAATTTTACGTGTTTGATAGTGGGGTATTCCTCAGAGAATGGCCTAGTGATTGTATATAAATGAGCACTGCCAAGTCCTTCTTTCTGAAATTCAGCGTTTCCCAGCAGAAGCTGTGCTTGCCCAGTGGGGAGCTTGTGTCACAGATGTCCTTGAGGCAGAACACCCATCCTTGGGATC
The DNA here is from genome assembly GCF_036417665.1 of Passer domesticus. Taxonomy (NCBI): domain Eukaryota; kingdom Metazoa; phylum Chordata; class Aves; order Passeriformes; family Passeridae; genus Passer; species Passer domesticus. Next base: position 90,673,611 of record NC_087474.1, read on the forward strand.
ACCAAGATCTCCATCCCTGCTCAAAAAAACCTATTTCCCAAAAGGCTGTTTGCATAACCCATCCTTCAGTAAATTGAGTTTTAAATTGAGCCGTGCTGTATCACTGGAAAAAATATGGCAGTCATCAAGGTTCAGTTAAAAAACACTGAACACTCTATAATGGATAGGGAATTTCAAAATTTTTTGGGAGATAACCTAAGTGAGACTGTCACATGCAGACTGAACAGCATGTATTAAAAACAAATATTAATTTACTATTTAGTTTCCTCTAGTCTGTAACCTTCTCCTTTTGTTTCAGATTTTGCTGACTGATATGTTTTCCTATAAAGAACTTTCTTTTTTATATTGGTTCTGAACATGGGCTCACTCCCAAACTAATTTTCAAATTCCATTGAAGACTCTTAGCAGCAAGTGTTGCTGAAATCATTTATATTACATTCATTTTACTGATTTTTAGAGGAAAACTATATCTATACTGGCAGTATGAATGTTCATTAACTAGCTGGGATGAATTAAACTACTGTGAAAGACTGCTAAATTAAAAGCATTCAAGTAAAAGGAAGCATTACTCACAGGCTCCAAGCATCTGCCTCAGATGAAATAGGCATCAAACACTGGAAGCAGCAGAGCCTTGCTTCTCTGTGAAAAGAAATTATCTTAAGCCTTTTACACCCAAGAAGTTAAATCAATGTACTGGACTGGCTACAGTTAAAAATAATTGACAGCCTATAGGACAAACAAATGAGATAATGCTAAACAAATGAGGACAGCCTAATAAATTACTGAAATGTATGCAGCAGTGTGAAGGGGTTATTTTCATGGATTTGGAAAGGGCAGATTTGTTTAGGGCAGTGAATGACAAAGATCTATGAGAACACTGAAGGAACAACAAAATGCAGTGCATATATTTTCCTCATTTTTAGAAAAAAATTACTTTATTCTATTTAGGAATAAATAAGAGTATACTTGCCTCTTTAAAAAATGTACTGAGTTGTAATATGTATATAAACAAAAATAAAAATTGCAGAAAAGCTACAAATATTCAATACCAAAATACTGCACAGAGCAATTCCACATGTTTTTTCAATATAAAAAAAAACCAAAAAAAACCACCCCAGAGAAATATCTTTAATTAAGAGGATCTTTTTACTGGCAAGCTAAAGACTTGTCTTCTTTCTGGGCACAGACCTGTCACTGCAGTACATTCTGGGGAGCAGTGTATCACAGACTCTTAGAGTCTCAATCAAAGATCTTTGTTCTGCATCTATATTTTTCCTAGTGCATTAGCTTTGTGATACAGCATCACTTTTGCACTTAGTTTTCTCCAGATATTGCCTGAAAATAGAAAAAAATGTACATGTATTAGACACCATCAATTTTTGTTTCAGCCACCCGAATAATAAGTTCTGAGTACTAATAAAGGTTTAGGTAGATGATCTGTATAAGACTCAAAAATCAACCTTCTTTTCTCTGAAAAATTTCTAAAAGGACATGTTATTTGCCGTAATTTCATCAGGTGAAGTTCCATATTTTCAGACATGATAAATAAAATTATTTTGTAGAGTTGTATGCTTAAGGAGAAAAAAAATTATCAAAGCTAGAAGTCATGATTTCAGAAGAGCTTGGAGGAGAGAGGAAGAAACCCACAGTTTTTTGTCTTTCCCTCTTATTCTAGCAGAATTTTAAATTCAGACAAAAGAAATTCTGTATTTTGGTCCCTTCCTCCCCTCTCATTTTTTTGCTGTCTGCAACTCATATATAAAAAATAAAGATGCTCATTATGCACTGCATTTGTCTATTTAATCTTTGAAGCGTGATGAGATATGGGGAAGAAAGTCATATTTATCTCTCTAAATTTCAGAAGTTTATTTCTTTGATTCATTATCTATTATATAGAGGTTGAATGAACACAGGAATGCTTTCAAAGAGAAAATAAGGACTTCTGCCAACTACTTGAGGGCAAAATAATGATTTTTATGTATAGTCTTTGAGTTTTATATTTCACTGGTGGGAGTGTTTTAAAGGAAGAGCACATATTTATTATCTGAAAAGATCAAGAAAATTCTCCTAAAACCTTTCAAAAACTATTGAGATGGCTGATAAATTTGGCTGATTTTTCTTTTTCTGTTGTGAATTCTTGGGGGCATGAGGGGAAACATTTTTCCTATGTCACATGTTAAAATATCTGTCAAATTCACTACTTCTGGTAATTTACAGAACATCATATAATATTTAGATCAGAATATTAAATCTTCCAGAAAGGTATTTTATACTTTTTTTTCTTTTTACTTGTAAATGAATGCATTTCAGTGAAAGGTCTTAATGCAAGTTAAGCATTCAGTCATATGTTAAAGCTGGCAGTGCTTGCAGCCTGTGTGCAGGGCGTACTGACTAAGAGTTCTGCTTCTGTTACTCAACATTTGGGGCTGTAGATTTATGGCTGAGTTATCAAGAATGTTCAATCATCATATTTTTTAAAAAATTTTGGCTATTTCTAGCTGTAAACATTTAGCATCACGTAAATCATAGTATAAAGACTTCTGTATATATATAATATTGTCAGATTCTTAACAGACCTCGTTATGCAGTTAGTAAATTATATGAGGCAGTGTAGGAAATGATATGAGAAATGCCATTTCTTCTTTCCCAAAGCTTCAGTTCTTGTATTTTTTTTTGTCTCATCTAGAACTGATTCGTAGTCAGAAGAACTCAAGTAACATAAGGAGCAGCAAACATGTTTCCTTTCCTACAACAACACTCTGGAAGGGAGAAGTGTTATAACTATTGGTGAATCAGAACAGCAGAAGCACACTGGCTGCAAATCATGAGGAAGGAGATGTCTGGTTTGGGACTTCCTTGGGATTACACTTCCACAGTTATTTTCCTTCTGCTGTTTTGTCCAGAATCACACCCTTCTCTAAGCTTATCACAGTCAGATCCAAGGCACACTGGAGACTAAGAAAGAATCAATAATCAAATGGTCTCAGATGTTCTAATGCAACAGAACTATTCAGACTCCCTTTGTTTTCACAAAAAGCTCTGGAAATATGTGCTGTCCATTTTCCAGCTGCTGTGAATATTTTGCAGAAGAATGGTAAAACCATGGGAAACTCTTGTAGGTGACACTGACTCCCACAGGCACAGTTCAGGTTCTGTATGACTGGCTGCAAAAGCAATGAGTGTTTGGGCTGAATGCCTGCCCCAAGGAGAGTTGTGAAGTGAGGGTGAATAGAAGTGGAAAGCAGTGTAGGCTGATGAAAAGTGTGCAGCCTTCCGTTCTGAATAAAGCTGCCACACACCTGTAAGGCTCTACAGATGTGCAGCCTGTGTGGGTTACAAACTGCCAGCTGCTTGTTGACTCTCTCCCAGCCCTGGCAGCTCTGGAATCCCTGGGAAGCAGACTGAGGCACTCCCAGCTCCAGACAGCCTCCAGCAGTCTCCTCAGCCTCTTGTTAAAGATGTACAAATCAAGTGCCTGCACGTGAAGTGATGCTGTTGTCATAACCTGAATCTTACACGTCCCATCGGAGATGAATTTTCTTTGTGAAATGCGCAACAGCAGCTGATAAAGTGTGCACAAAATCATTACTGGCTGCATTTTTCTATTTTATGTTTCAAATGCTGAAGCAACTGATTATATAGAGAGAAATATATCTTGCTTTTGGTCCTCTTATTCTGAGACATAGTAAAATATTTCCATATTTTTAATTGTCTTTTCTTATGTTTTGCTGTTTTTCCAATGCTGGTGTCTCTTCATTCATGCAAAAGCAGCCAGGATTTTACATTAGTCTTTTCACCGTCTGGCTTTCACTCTGAAATGTTCAGATCTCTGTGGAAAATGTACCAAAAAAAAAATTGCAGTGAGTTGTCAATGTCTCTCTCCAACTTTTCTTTTTCCAGAGGACTTTTTAACTGCTTTGCTGTCTAATCATTCACTAATTTTGCCTCAGTGGCTGCTGTGCTGGGACTGTTTAGAACAACTGTAGGCAGCTAAATTTTGCACTTTATAGTATGATTCTGGATCATTTAAAGAATGCTCTGAATGTTTTTGATGCCACTGTCACTTAGACTGCTTCGAGTCATGCTCTGCCAGCAGTGGTTCAGTCTTCATCCTAGACATCTCTGTCTCCCAGTCTAGCATTTCAGACCATTAATAAAAACATTTGAAAGCATAACTATGTATGAAATATTATTGGCATAGATACAAGTAAACTAGTACTATTAATATTATCACTTTTAAATATATGAACATTGGAGCTGGAACATAACAATAACAGTAAAGTCACAGCAATTATATTACAGTTTTAAAAAATATTCGAGATCACATTAATTCACTGTGCAAGCAATTAAACCATGATGTATTTAACTAATGCTTATGACAACAATATTTCTTATGTTTCCTGGGTTTTCTGCAGCAATATTCCAATATTGCTATTGTTTGATTTCAAATTTTATATCTTAGTAAACCTGCTGTTAAAGCTCCTGCAACCATGGAGCATATATATTTTGACTCCTCCCTTCTGTATATGTCATCCTATTTTGAAATGTTCCACTCAGTGTCACAGCAATCTTTTTGTCCAAGGCTATGGCAGACAGTAATTGCCCATAACCTGTGAAACAAGTTTATACAAATCATCTCTTCCACCCAAGGTGGTGTGATATTCCAGAATATGAAATTCAGAATGCCAAGCACTGTATCTTTTCTGGTTTTGTACTTTCTCCCTGTGAATTACAAGTATCAAGAAAAGCTTTGTCTCTCTCTAGAAAATACATGGCTTCAAGTCACTCCCATGTAATTATTATGGTATTTAAGTACTGAAGTGAACTAATCTGGAATTCTGTGATCTCCTCAGCAGCCTATCTCAATGTCGTAAATACAGGTTGCCCATACCACACTGCACTCAAAGCCTCCTTTTGGTGTTTGGTTTTTTTGGTTTTTTGTGTTTGGGTTTGTTTTTTGGTTTTTGGCGGGTTTTTTTTGTTTACCTCAAACTCCACATACTTAAAGGCACAGAAGTTCTGAGTTCTAGATATTTTCATGAGCAGCTCTTATTCAAAACCTCTCACAGAAACACAGAATCACAGAATGGGTAAGATTCAAAGGGACCACCATTGGACTCATCTGGTCTATCTCCGTGCTCAAGCTGGGTCATCCTAGAGCACAAAGCACAGGATTGCATCCAGACAGTTCTTAAATAGCTCCACAGGCAAGTTTGGTTAAAATCTGTCCTTATACTGATGTTTGAGATTCAAGGGAAATAACAGCAAAAACTCCAGAATTTGGATAAACGTTCTTAGTTGCCATAAAATAAAGCTTTTCTGACCATGTTAAAGATGAAAGGATCTCCTTTGAAAATTCTGCTTTCCGTTGTGGGCGGTTATTTTGATTTTAATACAGTATCCTGAGTTTCCTGATAACCTTCCACTGGACTTACACCAGGACAGTGATGTGTTTCTTCCACTGGAAAGCCCACAGTCAGGTGCACCAGTCCAGCTGTGAAACCCTGGTACTAAACAGAGGGGAGCTCTAAACCTCCTTTGGCTCACTGGCTACGCTCCTTCTGCCACAGCTGGTGGGCATTCTCTGCAGAAGCAGACAGCTTGCCCATGTTCACTTAAAGCCTTTGTTATGCACCAGGATTGCCCATCCCCTCTCTGCAAACATCCAGCTGGTGCCCAGCCTGTGTTGCTGTAGAGTGATTCTGTCCCATGTGTGAGATTTCTGGAGCAGCACGTTGCTATACAAAAATCTTAGAAAAACATTTGGAAGGCTTCACCATTTATTTGATCAAACATTACAAGCAGCTGACAGATACTCCTCAGAGAAGAGAACAGAAGCAGCCCAATACCTTTAAAGATAGTTGTTGGATAGGGGAATCAGCAACGGCCAAGATGTCAGTTTTCTGAAGCCTAACATATTCATTCTGAACTGAAAACAAATTTTGAAGCCACTTTGAAGCCTAAAAGAAGTTGTGCTAACTTATGTTCCTTGTTGTGCTGTGTTTAATTTTTAATTGTTGAAATGTCTGGCTAATTTACATGAAAAAGGATTCTACACAATAATACCAGTTGTTTTTCCATTGATTGGTGAGACAACTCCAGAAATGTTTTAGTTGTTGTTGATAGTAGACTAGCATGAAGCTTTATGTGGAGCTGGAGATTAGTTCACTATAAAAGAATAGATAAGAAAGGTTACCTGCATAAGGGTTCTCCATCTTCCAAATAAATCCCTTTCTTCTTCCACTGTTTTAAATAAACTTGTGCTGAATTATTCGTTTTATCAAGAAAACCTTGATAGCACAATCAAACATACAGGGATATAACTCCAGCTATAGGCATTCCAACAGATCCATAACACCCAGTTATAAGTTATAATTGAATTCAAAATATATGGGCTGGGATCTACAAGAGCCAAGGGGCTAAAGCATAAAACATTTCAAAATGTAAATTAAATTTCCATAGAAAAAGCCAAAATACTATTACAACAAGACTTAGTACAAACACAACAAAAGAGCATGGAGTTCTAATTAATAGGAGAAACCAGTATCATCACAAAGATCTACCTGTCTCTGTTTCAGGCTCTGATTTCCACTGAAGTTTTATTGATTAAATATTTATAAGCTACCCTTTTTGCCAATTAAATAATAATGTCTGTCATAAGTTGAAAGGTCATTTATCTAAAGAACCTCACTTGTGATTCACTTCTTTCATCGCATGTCTTTTATTTCAAATAGCTTTTCTTTCCCTGACAGCAAGTATTGAAAGCCAAAATTGACTGAAATGTCAACTTTTCAATCTATTCAAGAGAATACAGAAAATATATTAATAAAATTGAGTGTGTTTTATGAATTAAAGAAGCTTGGAGAAATGTGTTTCCATATCTGACATGCGTTTTAACTTTACAACAATCCTGTTCCTAAAAGAAACAAAATTATGTCTTTTTCTATCATTTGTAGAGATTTTCTACAACTTTTACAATTTTCATGTATTTTATGGCAAAATCCTACAGTACTACCTTGTAGAAATATTTCCCTTCCCTCCCTTTCCCTTTCCCTTTCCCTTTCCCTTTCCCTTTCCCTTTCCCTTTCCCTTTCCCTTTCCCTTTCCCTTTCCCTTTCCCTTTCCCTTTCCCTTTCTTTTTTATCCCCTTTGAATTTCAAAAGACGTGCATTTTTCCAAGTCCCTCAGGCAGATATTTGAGAATAGTCTTTATGAGTAGGCCATAAAACACTTACATCTTCTGGTGTTGGAAGAGCTCATGTCTGGATGTCACACAGTCCTACAAGGATTTCCTGATTTAGTACCCTAGCCCAGAGCTATACCAACACAGGGCACTTGTTGATAGCCCACAGCAAGATGCTGCTGATGCTTTTGCCAGAAAGATGTGGGCTCCTGGTCAGGAGCAGGAATCAGTGCTGAAAACAGAACCTAATGCCCATAGAAGTACTGGTTTTATTAATTATTTAATTATTTAATAATTATTTTAAGGGTCTTTGCTAATTATTTAAAACCAACTTAAAAATAAAATACACCACCTCCAGACTCAGAAATATTCCTGCAAAAGATCACTTGCCAGAAATTTACCATTGCTCTCAATTTCATTGAGGGAAGGAGAGGTGCTGTGTTTAAAAGCCTCAGGCCTTTCCTCATTATCTGATTGTTTCCTGAGCAGAAATAATTTCTCTGTCATCTCTGGCAAATTAAACTTAAAAAAAAATTCAAGTAAGCTACTTCCTAAGATTTATTTCCTCTGTATCAGCCATCAGCCTGTTCTCTTGCATGTCAGACCAGTGCTCATGGTTAAGACAGATTTTAAAGTAACTTAAGAAAAAGGGACAGGCAACGTATCATTCCCTTTGCAAATGTATTAGATGTGGAAGTGGAAATGCCAAAGCATTTTGACATTAACTCTTGATTCTAACTGGCTTTCATGACTCATTCAGTTGGTGAGTGAGCAATGAGACTGTACCAGAAAAGGAAACTATGAACAGCTTATTTAAATTAACATATGTTTCCTCAGTAAACTGTTTCCTGTTCTCATTGCAGGTAGGGCTGTGCTAACTTTGCCTTGCCATGAACAAGCTTAGAAGCAAAGAAAGTGAAAACACGGCTGAAGCATTATGAGTATCACAACACTTCTGCCTGGCAATACACACTCGGAGTTCTGCTGAGGAATGCCACATCTGTGTGCCACATTACACTATGTTATGCACCCTACTAAGGTTCAACCCTGTATTCTGCGAGCAAAGCAGCTTCCACTAACCCCGTGAAACTCTCAGCAAAATGTTTTCTAAACATTGTTCTACTACCTCTTAGGTGAGAGTACAACAATGAGAGTCCAATGAAAAATGAGCTTCCTCGTGCTTTCCTTCAACAAATTCTGAGTTATGCTCAGAATCTGAGCTAGATGTGATAAACCCAGACATGCCAAACATAGGTTTCATTTACTATTACTGGGGTGAGTTGACCTTGGCTGGCTGCCAGACCCCACCCAGTTGCTCTCTCACTCCACCCCTTGAACAATACACAGGAGAAAATGGGATGGAAAAGCTCATGGGATGAAAGACCGATCTCTGTCACTGGCAAAACTGACTAGACTTGGGACAAAAACTAAATGTATGTTATTGCAAATTAAAAATAGATCAGGATGGTGAGAAGCAAAGACAGAACCACCTTCCCCCTTCCCTTTGCCTTCTTTCCAGGGCCAGCTTCAGCCCTTCACTCACATCTCCTCTACTTTCTCCTCTCCAAGCAGTACAGGGGACGGGGAATGGGGGCCTGTGGTCAGCCCATAGCAGCTCATCTCTGCTCCTCCTTTCTCCTCACACATTTCCCTGCTCCACCATGAACTGGATGCAGGGAAATCCACAGCCTTTCACAGAATTGCCTTCTACATTCAACTTTGAACTTGCAATATTGTGTCAGCTGACACTTGCTCTCAAGGCAAACTCCAGATAAACTGAGTAATGCAGTTATGAGGGTAAATCAAGGATGCCTAATGAGGCTCAGATCCCTACAGAAGGTGGCTCCTTGTCCCAGCACAGGTCGAGCCACACACAGGCAGTGTGGCTGCTGTTATCTACACCCACCACAGTGCCACTGACACACATCGCCTGGTCTGGAGTCAGGGCTGAGCCGGGCTGAGCAGGGCTCACTGCTCCCACACTGGGATTCAGGCTCTAAAGCAACACATAAGCCTGGACTTTCTGAGTGCTGCTTTCCTCCCCATGTCTCTGTTTAGTGTATTCTAAAATGAACAATTTCCTGCCTAGTCTTTCTCTGAGGACTGAGATGCAGCATTTGGATGAGGCAGCTGTACTGAACTCATGTGCTCATGCTCAGTTTATACTTAATTTTTAGGTATTAAACTGACCTTCTCAAACGTGGTAGAATTGCCATGCTGTGCCCACTGGGTTTCAAGAATGATGCTTTCACACGTATTTTCTCAGCATTTGGCTGTTTAGGGCTTCTTTTCTCTCTTCCTCATATTTTTCATCATCACAAGTTCTTTCAGTTGCATCTTTTTCTTATTTAGAGTTTTTCCTACTGTTGTTTACTCAATGGAGATTCATGCAGCTTTCATTTTAAAAATGTCACCTTGCCACAATATCTAGTAAGGGTTTTTTATACTTCTCTGCTTGTAAGGTGCTTTTATTGTCCATTTCTTTTTAACCAGAAAGAGTAATGTGACATCACTCCACAGCACAGAGGTGGCAGACACATGAAAAGGACCTTTCTTTTGGGTTATGTTCAGTTTTCTGGAGGAGTGATATATTTTCATATATCTTACCACTGCAACTTAAAATTCTCTTTTTAGAGGTAGTTTGTGCTCTTTATCAGCAATGGTGGAAAGGCAATGGGCAGAAAATAGAAGCCTCAAGGTGATTATAAAACTTTCCAATGAGAAAACCTGACCTCGTTGGGCTACAGAATGCAAATTGATAAAATTTACAGGAAAGTTGTATGTTAAATACGGAAACATTATTCTGGGTTTGAGTACCATTGTAGGTACCATCTTGCTGAAGTCATGTTGCAAGAGCTAGTCCAAATGTTCCAAAAAGCTCATTTAGATTAACTCACACTGCTCTTTGCCTTCTTCCGCTTTTCTGTCTCTTTCTGTACATTATATTTGTCACAGTGGCCTGGATAGCTTGCTCTATTTTTATAACTCCCCCCTCCCTCCCCCCACCAAAATACTTTTCTGGCATCTGGTCTCTAATAATCTCTTCAAATGAGCTTCACCCAACCTTATAAATGCTTGTGTCCTCTTCCCAGGAACGGATGGCTTAGTTGAATGAAAAGGAATTTGGGAGTTTGCATTCCGCTCCACTCAAAGAACAGAAAATGGAGTGGTGATGACACATCTGGTGGTTCTTGTTGTCACCTCTCTACAGGCACTCTCTCTTCTGTTTCCTGTGTGGGCAGGGACACATTGAAAGAATAAAGTGACAAATATGCTGGACCAGTTCAGCCCTCATCCTGTGTCCAGTCTGTCCAGTGAAGTGCTGGAATTCCAGGATAAGGGCCAAAAGCAAGTGTTACCTTTCAGTATAAAATCTACACTCCTTTTCCAGACCTCAGATACTCCAAATAGTGTGAACCCTGGATAGATTTGAAGTCATTAATGGGAAACTTTGTAAATGTCTTCAGATATATATAAGCAAATCTAAAATATGAGTAATTATCAAAAAGTGAAGTGTTGAAAATATCCATCTTAAAACTTATATTAACTCCCCCCAGGTTGATAGGTAAGAGTTTTAAAAAGAGCCCTCTGCATTCAGCCACCAGGTACTGGAGAACTGAAAGAAGCTGGGCAGAATTCTTTGTGGGAAACGACACTTCCTATTTTCCTCCCCAGAGATTCAAACCAGTAAGTCCTTTTTTCACAGGCAAATCCTGATGGCACAGATGACTCCTTAGTGTCAACCGGGGGTGCTAAGAACATTAGAACAATTGTATCGGGTCAGAGCAGACATCCGTCTAGCCCAGCATCCTGTCTGGTGGTGCCTCAGCGGATGCCTAGGGAAGTCTATGAGAACAGAAGCTTATAATGATGCTTCAAACATCTGGTGATTTGTAGCACAGAGATTTTTATCACTGAAAAAAGTGTCTTGGAAGTAAGTGAGTGTTGATAGAGTTTTTTCCAGCTCTTTTTTTCATACTTTGTTTTCTTTTGAATAAGCTTTCAGACTCCACAACCTATTGTCAAGTATTTCCACAACCCGGTGACACGATGTGTCACCTATGTCCTTCTATGTCTTTTAAATCCATCAACACTACATTTATTTGAAGGTCTCTAGGTCATTCACTACTTGAAGTTTCATATCAGTCATTTCCTTTCCAGGATAAAGGATCCTTTCCAGGATTTTCGGTTGTTCCTTGTATAGAAACTACTCTGCACCTTTGATCACCTGCATAACCTTTTACTGTTTCTACTTTATTATTTTGAGATGTGGAGCAGAATTTATTTCACTGAATCGCAGAATCATGGAATAAGCTGAGTTGGAAGAGATCCAAAAGAATCATTGAGTCTAACTCCTGGCCCTGCACAGGACCATCCCCAAGAGTCACACTATGTGCCCAAGAGAATTTTCTAAACAAGTCTTGAACTCTGTCAGCCTGGTGCTGTGACCACTCCTCTGGGGTAAGTGTCACTGTTCCAGTGCCCAGCCACCTCTGGGTGAAAGGCTGTTCTCTGATGTCCAACCCAAACCTCCCCTGACACAGCTTCAGGACATTCCTTTGGGTCCTGTCACTGGCCACCAGAAAGAAGAGATCAGCGTCTGCCCCTCCTCCTCCCCTCAGGAGGAAGTGGTAGACTGCACTCCAATGACTTATATCTTCCAACACCAAGAAACCTAGGCTAGTGCATAAGTGTATTAATGCCAATGTAAACAGACAAACCTCATTTTGAGAAGCAGCAAGAGTGGGGCTGTTCCACAGAGAAGGCAAATAGTGAGCCGAAGGTGACAGGCGGCAAGGCACACAGGTCCCCTCACTCACAGGAGTGTGTCCCACACCAGCCAACACTGAAAAGCATGTGCAAAAGCAGTGACAAAGTTTCAGCTGACAGACCTGTGACTGCAGTACAAGGCTGTAGCAGTCAGACAGGGCCAAGTCAAGACAGGAAGTCACTCCATCAAAGCAGGGATAGCAAGGTACACAGGTGCAGCTGTAACATAGCTCGGGGCATAAGCCAAACTGCAGCGCCCAAACTGATGGATGGAGACTCCAGAAAACCTTACAGCTCCTTCTTTTGTGCCCATTGCACACAAGAAGGGGTGCAATGGGCACACAAGCACTGGGGGTGCCCCACAAGCAATTTGCCAGAGCCAAACATCAGCTCCTGCAGCTGAAACCCAACCAGAGCAGAAGAGGTGGCAGAGTTTCTGTATCTGGTGAAGGATATGGACAGTCACTACATAGAAATGATATGCTAGAAGATAAAAATAACTTGTTTCAGATGGAGAAGTAGAGAAAGCCTCATGTTGCTGTTGTCAGCATGTTACATTTCTGTTAAATTCTAGATGCAGTTTTATAATTCTATTTCAACAAATGTAGTAACTGTTGTTTGTCAGTTTTGTTCTCTTTTTTAAAATGTTTGAAATGTTCTGCATGTTCTCCAAATAAAGTGAAAAAAATTGACGACATTTATTTCATGGTTTTCCTTGTTGATTTGTTTTGAATTTTCTTTGTTGTTTCCCAAATCAAAATATACATCCACTCCAGTCTGTGATTCACACAGTTCTGGTTTAAACATGTACAGAAAAACATATTATAATACCTGGAACAGCAGAATGTAACTGAACATCTAACAGCTCCAAAATTGGTAAAACCTGTTAGAACTAGATCACGGGGAAATCATATAAGATTTCTTATAACTAAACAAGTCAAGAAATGTGAATAATATTTCCAGATATTTAGATAATTTTTCCCTTAAAGTGAGTGGTAAAACCCTGTTAGCTTCATAAAGAGTTAGAATTTAACCAGAAGAATACCACAGTTAGACAAGTGAAGCACAGCAGCAGTTCTGAAGCCCCTTGGTAGCTTCTGTGTGTTGTTTGAGGTGACCCAGACATTGCATGTCTCTACTTCTGTGTGGATGTATAAATACTCACAGACTTTGTGAGCTCAGATTAGATCTTTTGCTTTGATCTATCAGATCATCTTAAAAAGAAAACTAGGCTTGCCTTCAAATCACGTATTATACAATAGTGCTGCTGCAGGTCAGATCCCACAATTACCTGCACTGCTTCGTGGCTCTTCAGCTGAGCCTGTGAGTCACAGCTAATGTCACTTAGCACATTAATTGCCAAACCAAGAACTGTTTGAAAAGTTATCCTCGGGTCATGAAAGAGGCTTTGTCATAGAAATAGCTACATAGAGCAATTTTTCCATTTGCAGCACTTGTGAGGTAACAGTAGCTGGAATAAATGAAAAAGGTTGCCAAATGATCCTGGACCAAAGGAATGTACTGTGTGACCTACCAGCCACACATTGGTCTTCAGGAAATGACTCATCACTGGGAGCAACAAAAATTCCAAGGAATGGCCAGAGTCACGGTGCACAGCTAGATATGTTTTGTTCTCTTTATATAACTTCTTCCTTCATAAGGTTTGAATGCATCAAAAAGAAAATCAGCTGAAAGATTGTGCCATCCCTGTGGTACACAAATAAACCTTTAAGTTGATTGAATATGACTGTTACTATCAATTTTCATAGAAAATCTTTACAGAATGATAAAATGTTTCTTAGCTGGTGTTGCAAAGTCACCACTTCTATTTATACTACAGATAGAAGATAAAAAAAAAATTAAACAGTCAAGTTTTCCATTTTCTCTTAGTCACCTCTGAACAAATCTTGCTCTGGGAGTGACCTGGAGAAAGCTTGGCTCAAAATAATTTTTTGCTCGCTCTTTTCTTTCAGTCTGGAGCACCCATGCCCACAGTATTTCCAGAAATGTAATAATTTTAATTTAAATTGGTTTTTATTCTAAAATACAATTGAAACCATATCTTTATAACAACAACAACGAGAAAATATTTTCTGTTTACCTGATAATATTTTTTCCAAAGGTTTAATATACTAGCTCATCCTCCAAAACCTGTAGAATTTTAATTTAAAGACTCATCCCCACCTGCAGAACCTGATATTCTCAGGCAATCATATAATCCAGGAATTAAGACAAATATTAGATGTTAAAGTTTTCAATTAACAAATGAAAAAGTTTAAAATCTTTCATCTCAGTGGTGAAGCAAGGAGGTGTCAATACACAAGCTTTTATGAAAAATTAATTATAATATTTGCATTTTTCAAGCAACACCACATGGAGCAGAATACTCAAGGCCCAACAATCTCTGTGTCTTATTTTCTTTGAAATGTCTCTTTTTTTCCAGAAAGTGGAAAATTCTGTCTGAAAACTATCTTGGCTGCTCTGATTATAAGGTGTGATTTTTCATATGTTATTAAAACTACATCTGAATTGTAAACCAATATTTACAGACCAGGTGTTACCTGGACATTAATATAAATGAAATTTTTGTTTTATTGTGCAATATATATTGTTGATAGTGGGGGAAAAAAAAGATACCCACAATAAAATGAAATATTAATATATATTTGTTTTGGAGGCATAAATACACGTATGCTGCAATAAAGAAGCTTATGACTGCCTTGTGTTTACCAGTCTTGCCAGTCCATGATGCATTCACTGTGTCAACAGTGTGTATTTGCTCAGGAAACATTAGTTCCTGTCAGCATCTGAGTATTTTACTGGCAGCACAAGTGATGTAGTAAACAGACAAGTCTTGGAAAGCTCTGGCCTGCTGAAATGCCAGTGTCTCCTCTTTCCTAGCCAGTCTTTTAACATTCAAACCAGCTGCAACTGAAGCCCTCATTCCTGCCCAGCAAAAGCTCAGTTTATTCTCTTCTGCTTTTTATCTCTGTTTCTGTCATTGCAAGGCCCTGTTTTAGAAGCTAATGCATTGTGACTTTTGCAGTGCAGGAGATGAGAGGGGCTTCTGCACAGCCCTCCCTCCCTCTCTTCCATCATATCCCTCCCAGTTCACTTCTCCTTTGGCTTGAAAAGAACTGCATACCACTTTTGCTAAATTAAACTCTCTATAGCCTTTAATTAAACTTTCAGTGCTTTTGTTAATAGCCATTCCTATTTGGGTGTAACTTAATGATAATAGCTACCCTGTAAAAATATGCTGCTTTCAAGGATGAAATGTCACCATCTAATCTTTTCTCCTTCATTTATTTTTGTCTTTCCTTTATTGGAATGTTTCTTATCAGCTTGCCTTGTCAGAAGAAACAAACTCTTTCTAAAGACTAATTCTCTTCTTGTGAATATTAATGACCTGGCCCTGGAGAGAGGCTCTGCACAGAACCACATCTGTGCTTAGCTTCTCTTAGAGCTGAATAAAAAAAAAAAATACTGTTCAAATCTGATGTATTTTTTACTTGAAAAAGAGCAGATGTGATAAATATAGGCTCAGTTAGACATGAAAGAAGGCCTGTGAGAGTCTTAAATTCTACATCTGATACATTTAGTTATTATTTCTGAAGTTCTTTTATCTCAGTCCACTTAAATTAAAGTAAATTGGATACAACTTCTTTTGCTATATTGAGAAGACTTCTCTTAAAAAGCCTCCACAAAATGTGGCAAATTTAAAACTGTTTCTTTATCTCTAGTTTTCATACAAACAGCTGTGGTTGTGCTAGCTATGAATCCAAACAGTCTACTATGACACTTGACCTTCTGGATGATATGAATATTTGTGCTTCTGAAATTATGGTAATTCTACTATTTAGCACATCTCTTGGTAACATACAGGTAATTCTCAAGCAGCTATGTTAGATCACCAATGCTATCAAATGTTAACTGTACTAAAAAAATCTATTTTCTTCATTAAAATGATAGAGATTTTAAAAGCCAGCAATTTAGTAAAAATGCATTTAATTTCTATTCCATTTTTAGGAGGAGTTGTGACAATGAAGAAAGTAGCACTTATATTGTGTTTAATAAATTTTGTATTGTGTTATGACTAATTATTTTATCAATTATGGAAATGTAATTTCATTAGAAATGGATTGTAATAAACAATTGTTCACAGTGATGAGAAATACAAAGTGCTTTTTAAGCAGTGATTCTTTCTGACCTACCAAAAAGAAAAAATTTATAAACAACATAATGAAATCCACGCCTGGGGCCTTAATAAAAGCAACTTAATGCTCATCCAGCATATACAGAAAATTGGATTCTGCACTAACGTGACTAAATACAGACCAAACAAAAACCTAAACATAGACTAAAGGCCTCAATGTTTGATCTCCATTTTTTGAACAATTGTAGACATTACTAATGCAGAAATGTCTTCCAGTTGTCCTCCGAAACTCCTATGCATACTTAGGAGACCATCTCCTTATAAACAGTTTAATTTGTGTTTGAGGAAAGCATAGAAAATATATGTAGCAGATGCAATCAGAGGCAGCTCAGATTTTCTGATGAAATGTTTTACTAATGCAACAAGCTGTTTGTACCCAATATGGTTAATCCTGGTAAATTTTTGAAGTCCTGATTTTCCATCACAAAGCTCACAGCAAAATACTTAATTTCAGCTTGATTTGATTCTAACCAGAATGCTTTCTCTTTTGCCTTGTGAGTCCTGTAATTCTAACTTCTGGTCTTTTATTGGGGTTAGGCTGCAACATTTTTAGATCATCACAGGACTGATGGGAGTCTTGGTGCATAGTGAGCACTGTTGTCTGGCCATGATATCTGACACATTGGAAGTCTCTATTTTCTTCCACTAATCCTCTTCCTTCTCAAGGGTAACATTCCACCATGGAAGATACAGATGATTATTAAAATTAAATTAACACTAACATTAAAATAGCTTGAAATTAAGCACTTCAGGTCATTTTACCAAGCCGGGAGGAAGTAGTTCAATTTGAAGGATTTTGAAAAGCTTTGAAGTGAAATTGCTGACATTTCTTTCCTTAAACTTTTCAGAAATTTCCATCAAGTTCTATAGATTCCCCCACAAAAATTTTCTGTATTTATAGAAGGAGAATTTGATCTGAAAGGCTGTCTTCCAAACTTTTTTTCTTCCTAGAGCATTTTACTATAGAGAGCAGTACATGTCATCCTTTCAAGAATACAGAAATCTTTGAGCAGTGGAGGTGAAAGCAGAGCTGACCATCTTCTGTGAATAACACTTATCCAATCCACTTCTGTAGCATCAGGTCTGTGAGGAGAAAGAGGGAGAAAAATCTTGGCAAATGCTGGGAAAGGATATGTAAACACCTGTGAAGGTTTTTAACCCTTTTAAGCCTTGACTGCAGAAAGTGAGGACAACACAAAATTATTTGCACAGAATTTGGGAAACAGGGAAAATGCAATTACTGACTGCATTAACAGAACTCTTCTAATTTTTTTTCTTTCTTGAGAAGCTTGGTTAGACTTTCCAAACAAAAAGTATTTCCTCATGATAAAATGGATTACAGATCCATAAGGTATTTGATTATTGTTGGATTTGTTTTCCGAATTTCAAGGCGAATCTTACCATTTCTGAAGAGCTGGTTGGGGATTTTTCTTTGTTTGTTTTTTAACTTATGTTTTTACATTTTGCACCTGATCTGTAGGGCTGAACATCCCATCTGGACATAACGCCTACAGATAAATCATGTCTAAATTGGCCCAACAGAAAACGTAATGAAAAGTTATGCAATATAGACACGTATTCTGCCAGAAAAGCAGATTTAAACAGGCATTTCCTAAAGTGGGTGGAGTAATATATTGATCTAAAATCAGAATACACCAAGCCAATTGAGACCTGAAAAACAGTATGAGACCTTAACTCACATGCTAACTTTTACATTGTGTGACCCAAGTGCCAAGAAAAGACAACAACTGCAGCACAATAATTCATAATGAGCAACAATGTCTGCATTAAGTATTTAAAGATCTAGGAAATACTTTTCTATAAGAACATTTCTACCCAGTATGAGAGATAAATCAGAAATCAAGAGTGTATTATTATACTAAATGCCCACTTGCAACAG
Organism: Passer domesticus; assembly: GCF_036417665.1. Classification (NCBI taxonomy): domain Eukaryota; kingdom Metazoa; phylum Chordata; class Aves; order Passeriformes; family Passeridae; genus Passer; species Passer domesticus. The sequence continues at coordinate 90,691,680 of NC_087474.1, forward strand.
TACTGACTACAGTCTCATTTTGCTCAAATATCAATGACTAGTTTAAATTGTAAGTCTGAAAGTTTTCCTGATCATTAAAAGTCTCGAGTGTATAAATTAAAAATGATCTTTTTTCTCCCTGTTTAATAAAGCTGTTGCTGCTGGGGTAGGAGAAGATAAAATAACAGGTTTATTGAAGTTAATTACTTTATCTTTCCAAAATGCACAGAAACCTCCATTTTAGCCTATCGAAAAGACAAATACATATAAACAAAACATCACGGTTACTTTAAAGATAGTATATCTTTATACACTACATAGATAGTATATCCACCAGTGCCATTAAAAGGTCATATTTCAGGGCTCTGGAATAATTTTCTTAAAGTCCTTCCAGCACTGCATAGGGATCTTGGAAGAGGAAAGCTTCTGGCTGGAAAGCCCCTGCAGCACTGGAGAGACCTTGGAGAGATTTGCACTGGTTAGAGCTCTTTCTATGCCAGAGATCTAATTTAGGGCTAAAGACACACAGTGTCCGTGCCATTCAATTCTACTTGCCACCTTATTCCAGTCAAAAATTCAAAGGCTGGACTTAAACTTGCAAACTGCACAAGTTTGGAAGACTCTTTGTGGAGCTAAGTGGGTGCAAAGAATTGCCTATCAAGTTTTTGACTCTGGTTTGGAGCCCTCAAGGATGGGGGGAAGAAAATTGTGTACTGGTTTCAAAATGAGAAATGATTACACTTTTTCTGAAGCAAAATAAAACCTAACAATCAGATATATTTTATAAATATTCAGGAAAAGGGCCAAAAATTTTGATCTGGCACCTCATGCATTTGTCTCTGTACAGCAAGAGAAGCAATCTCTTATGACTGTAGAGAGGAACCAGTGCCAGCAAGACTCTCAATCTCTTTGCTTTTTGCAGCTCAGGAACTGGCAGCAATGCTCTGTTCCTGCTGTGATGTTCAAGTGAGAGACACGGCCTGCCATACATCTTAACTCCTATGCTGGGCCGCAGAATTGCTTTCTAACTGCTGCTTTTTTCAAAAGTGATGTTTTTCTTGTGATTCACAGCTGCAAAGGGGCAGCATGAAGCAGGAGTGCTCTTTGTGGTAGTGCTTGCAATATTACCTGAGGTGCAGAACTAATATTTCTTCTTGCCACCTCCAGAAGCCAAACAAATGCAGCACCCAGTCCCCCCAGGAGATTTTTCCCATTCCCAGAGCATTCAGTTACTCCAAGTTATCTTCATCCTACAGCTACCAAGCAAGCCTAGCAAAGATTGCCTCCCACAGCCAGATACTACCCACACCTGTAGCAACTCATGCTACCAACCACCTACTGGTCCATCCCCATATGTCTGCCCATTTCTCCAAGGAAGGCAGCTACCAGCTTTCCTGTTCCACACATATGGGCATGCCCTGAATCCTACCCTAACGCTGCACTTGCAGGTTGAGTTAATTAAAGGCGAATGCTTGGCACATGTCAACCTGCAGCATGCCTCAATGAGTTTGAGAAGCAGTCCCGTGTGGAGCCACACAGAACTTGGTAGATCTGTTAGCAACAGAAAACAGATGGTAACAGTGCATTCCAAGGGATCTTAAAGAAAAGCTCCTGACACAGGAACAGGATTTCAGTTGCTACAAATGCTGTAGGCTAGGATTTCAAACAAATTGTTGAAAAGCATCCTCAAGTCTTCAGCCATAAACAAACCCCTTGCCAGATCAGATATCTGAAGTTCTGCTCACAGCTCTTCCTGGGGCTATCAGGGAGCATTTCTTCTCTCTGTTTTCCTTGGCCAGGTTGGCCTGCTGAGAGAACCTTATATTTTTGCTTCTCCCTGCCCTTTGGCTTTTCTTCAGCTTCCATTAACAGCTTGGATAGAAAGAAGCTGAATACTTTCTTACATTGTGTCTGCCTCCAGCTCTGATGTTTAGAGACACTTTGGGACCTTACAAACTGGACAGTGGGCTCAGAGGAGCCCTTTTCAAGTGTTATCTGGAGGTGACTAGACCTCAAATGGGCCACCTCTTGGTGCTGTTGCTGCTGCTTCTGGATCTTCTCCACTACTCTGCCTTGCATATGAATTGGTGCAAGAAAGGAGAAAGGGAATAAGCTATTAACTGAGAAAGGAGATGGATTATTCATGGCTCTGACCGATTTTGGAGCGGGCTCAAAGTGCTGTCAATCGCTGGTGGTAGATAGCCAAAAAATGAAAAATGAGCCTATTTTAGGCTGTGTCAGCAGTATCAATCACAGCAGCATCCAAAAATCATGAAATAGATACAGCACATTTCTGACTGCTGATGTTCAAGCAGAATTTATTTTAAATGCACATAAAAATCAGGGCATATCAACTTAAGCTCATTTGCCTACTCATGTTTGTTTCACACACTGCACAAAAATGGAGACTTTTTAAAACATGTATCTGATTTTCTCAATTGTTTATTTTCCTACTTAAAAATGCTTCGTTTTGTTTTAGTGCAATGCTTTTTTTGCATGCTTAGGTTTAATTTTCAGGAAGAACAGAGATTTGTTATAATATGAAACTTAGATCTGTTATGCTGGAGGGAAATATGGAGAGGTACAGCTGGGGGTATTAACTGGTTTTAACTTTGCTATAGAGCAATGCCAAATGCAGACTCTTTGCCTTCAGTATTTCAGTTCAAAAATCAAACCAAACCAAACAAAAGTAAGTACAGGAAAACCTCAGCATCTCTCATGCATTTTAAAAATGTCTCTTAAATTGTCAGTTTCTGAAAAACAGAAAAAGAGCCCTTATGAACTAATGGGAAGGTCCACATAAGAGACATAAAGTAGACAGAACAGTGATGAGAGGTGTGACTTTTTGGGCAGTGAATTTTCTTCAAAAGGCAATCAAGCCTATGCTTTTATATTTTATACAAAACCAGCACATTGGTGACAGTCTCAATTTGAATTTTTTGGGCTTACTGTTGTGTAAAAGAAACCATTAAGAGTGATAATCATGAACATTTAAGGAAATGTTGTTCCTCAATTCTTTGTAGAGGTCTTGGAGAAGAATAGAGGATTCAGTACAGTTGAAATGGGGAGTATTATAATATGGAATACATGCTAAAAATCTCCTATAATAACAGGACTTTAAACATTCCTTTAATAGGTTTTGGAGAAATTTTCACAAATTTTAAGTTGAAGTAATTGAATTCCTTTTTTTTTTCTTTTTTTTTTTTTTGCTTAGCAACCCACAGTATCAACAAAATCACTATGTCTATTTTCCTGTCTTTAAATTTTAACCCTTGCTTTTAAGGTGAAAACATAATTCAAATATCTAATTAATTTCTTATAGCAACTCTTAAAACTATTCTTTTCATTGAACTTCAAAATAGTTTAGTTGCATTTCCTTCAGTGCATCTCTCTCTGCTTCTAATAAACTTGGATTTATTTTTTTTCTTTAATTCTATATTATTCAATTAGTAACTTCTTTTTAGGTCTTAGTTTGGGAATTATTTAGGCAAAATCCTACGGTCATTAATGGAAGACCTAATGATCTAATATTATTTTTATGTCTGTTTTTTAAGCAGTGAGCAAGCTCCTCACTGTACATGATGTAATATACTAATATACTAATTTCTAAAGCATTTAGTACAAACATGTACCAACATACAGCTTAAAAATCTGTAATTAGAGTGCCGCCTCTTTTTACTTGGAGCTGTATTAATAAGCATAATATGAAATTATTATACTAAAAACTAGGTTCTTACAATTCCTTTGCTAATAAGAATTTTGAATCCTGTGTGGGAATTCATATTTAAGTGGATGCAAGTAATTAGCTTCATATTCTAACTTCAGTTTAGTATTAAAATCCAATGAGCTTCAGTGGGAACCTTAGACCTGGGACTGAAATTGTTCAGAGTGCTTGACAGATTTGTCAGCCATTAATTGTGCACAGACTGTGCCTGTGCAATTAGGTTTTCATCCTAGGCCAAAGTTTGGTCCTTTTTTTCAGTTTGGGAATTTGATTATAAGGATTAAAGTATTAGAGAAAACGCTGAGAGTAGCTCTTTATGTATGGCAGCTTTAGAATTAATTTGCTGCCCATCTTCATTTGAGAAACCCCTCCTGAGCACAGAGGGATGCGGCTGATGGGCGGCGTTGCTGCTGCACACCTGCAGACTTAAGCAGGTGTGAGACCAGCGGTGTGCTCAGCAGCCTCCTGCTCCATGCTGCAGCCCCTGCAGCATCCCCTGGAGCACTGGGGTTCCATCCAGCTCCCGTCTCCACCCAGCCCTGGGAAGAGGTTGCTTAGCTCACTTGAGTCCTGGACTTTCACACCATTAACTTCCCTCATAAGCTCCCTTGTTCCATAGCTCCAGGGAACTCACACTCTTCACTCTGCTCTTGCCCTCCATGCTGGGGAGGTTTGGGACGCTCCCACTCCTCTCCTGATCTACCCAGTGTCTTCCCTATGCCAAGGGTGGGTTTTTCTTTCTTTTTCTTGCTTTCCCTAAATCTCTTCCCCGCCCTCCTGGGGAGCAGGAACACTGAGCCAACAGGACATGCAGCTGAGGCTGTGGCTGAACTAGAAGTGTCACAGGCTTCCTGGAAACACAAATTGTTCTACAAATGTTTGTGAAGAGTCCTGAACCTCTGGCTGTGCTAAACTTAACAGGTTATTTATCATGTCCAGACACACATTTAACAAAAGAACTTTGTCAAATTAACAAGAAAGGATCTTGTGCTTATTTGAAAGTGGCTTACATATATAAAATATACACTTGATAGAATCTAACATGTATAGCAATAATAATATTTCTACAGCCTGTTTGTTCGAATTATTTTAAAAGGCTTTTGCAATCAGTAGTTATGGTTTAGAAATCTCTTGTTGGTAGCACCTTCAATTCATGGCTGAGGAAATCTAAAGCACTTAGAAGAAAATGTTATTTTCTATTAATCTAATTTAAAAGTTGAGTGGAAACAGTATTTTCCTTTAAATTAATTGCACAAGACATGTGTACTATGAGTGGACAAACACTGCAAAAATTAAGGGCAATATTTTGTATCTGAGATGATACATTTTAGATATAACTTAATATTTGCATGACAAACATAAAGAAGTTTAATAAAATGCTGGATAGTTGTACACATATTATAACATCCATAAACAATTACATGTAGGTTTTATTAGACTATGTAATTGCAGTGTGGTGTGTGGCAAAGAATTAAGCAATGCAAAAAGATTTGAACTGCATGTGCCACATTGTCCCAAGATAAAAATCAAAGTTCTGTCTCTTCCAAAGCAAATTACTGCAGTAAAGCATTACAGGACTATCTTGGTCAGAGCAATGATATTCTTCACTGCTACAGAAAATCAGTACAATTTCATTACCCTGCTTCCCTGCAGGGCAGCTTGATGCACTAACATTAAAGTCTCCATCTCTTACCTGTTTCTTAAAATGCTTGCTGTTTATGTCTTCAGGGTTTCTACCCTAATTTTATCTACAAAGAACCGTCTAGCTTTATAAAACAATTCATTTCAGAATTTTCTTACTGTATTTTTTCATATATTTAAGAAACAAGACCACATTGAAATAAAATGGAGTTTTGTTTAAGAACTTATGCAGTGCTGTACTAATCTTATAACACATTTGCTTACCAATTACTTTTTTCTTTGAGTTTCTTGAAATCTTAGATAAGAACTGGTTAGTTCTTCTCCTTGTTTTGCTGTTTTGTTAAGGCCATAATGCAATGAACATTTCATGAAGGACAATAATGAAAACACACCACCGGCCCTGAGTTGCAGCAACATAAACTGAGATAGAAAGCAAAAATGAGAAGCAATATGGAAGGACAGCAGCCACTAAAATGGCTCTAGAGATAAGGGAAACAATCTTAAACTCATCTTCTGAATCATTAGCATTGCAATAGTTCATTCCACACAAGACTAATGATTATTTTTTACAGTAGTAGAAAAGGCTAAAAGAAAATATGTTTTTTCCATATGCAAACAATGTAATTGTTTGTATATGGAAAACCCACATTTACAGCGTCTTCATATTGGCTTTGCTCTCAAAATATTTTACCTAGCTATCAGTCTGTTTTAAAATAATCTAACTTCTGTTTGTGTCAGATTTATTGTTCACATCAATGACAACTTGAAAAAATTAAGGACTAGTCTTTGTAGAAAAAACATTTAATGCAAAACAACACTGTAAAGTGCCATGTGTTGTTCTGCATTATAATTCAGCACTTAGCAGTAAAGGAGACTTAACAAAGTAAAATGTAGTTCAGTTCTTTGGGCTTTTTTCCCTTTCTGGGCTGCTGACTACATCACCAATGACCAGAACTGAAAGCATATATTTTTGTAAGAGTCGCCCAAGGGCTCAAATTCCCTCACCTTTCATAAAATAAAACAGTAGTACTGATACCCATCCAGACTGTGATCACACGAGTTTCCTGACCATATTTTAGACATTACGGAATTTGTGGTGTTTTGAAGTGGAAAGATGGGGAATGTAGTTAAAAAGTTTTAACTGTACACAGGGTTTAATTTGAGCCTGATTTTCAGCTAGGTACTAAACAGCTGTAGAAGTCAGCAAGTCTGCTACTTCATGGAGGAGAAACTAGAAATATGAAGTCTAATCATTTTCTAAGCATAACTTAATCTGTTTACACACCTAAGCCTTATTAAAAGTTTTTTCCAGCTCTTCTATATATCCCTGAAAAAAGCTGTATCCCATGTACTGTGGAGTAGCATACATGGAGACCAAATTATCTGACATTTTAAGTAACCAACAATAGCTGCATAAAAGTTGCATATAAGCAGATTGAGGCTTGTGGTCAACATTTGCAGTGTATACATTTTGCTTGAGATGAAGGGAATAGGAAAAATCTTTATAGTGGTTTTCTTCCAGTCCAACCAGAACAACAACTGTGGTGGCCACAGCAGAGAGAAGAGTAACTATTAAATGCATTCTGCATGCAAAAACACAATTCCTGTTTATGTCAGACTGGTTGGGGATGCTGTGAAGGAGCATGGCAGATGCCTGATTCACAGCTGGGCTGGCAAAAAGACATAATCTGCCTCATCGTTGTTTTGGCTGCGTCTAAACAAGCATCTGTCCTTTGCCTGACCAGAACCACCGCGTACCGCAAAAATAATGCTGCTGAAATACCATGTGCACAGTCTGGGATCAACAGGACAGAAAATCTTTAACATCACTGAATACTGACGAGAACCTGCTGTGATACCCCCATGTCTCTTCGTGGGAACACTGTTTTACCAGCAGAGAGGAAGACCAGCTTGACATAGCTGCAATTTGTCCATCCAGTCTCATGACAGCTCATGCTGCTGGTGCACATGCTCAAATACATTCAGACATGGAAGATGCACGCATACACTTCTCCCGTTGTCCCCAAAGGTATTAATTTGGATGACACTGTTATTTTTCTTCTTGCCTGGTTTGTCTCTTTTGGATTCAGTGTATTCCAGGAACTTGTGAACATGGTTTTACTTCAGGTAATACTTCTGGTAAAAGTCCCATACCTTTAACTCGAATAATTTATTTTATTGCTCTTGTATAATATGATTTGTGTCGCCCTTGTATTAGAACTGAGATGAAAGCAGACACTGCAGTAGCCACGAGCATTTTGATAAAGGGGATCCTCTTGTTAAAACCAGAGAACAAATACTTTTAATTCTGCCCTTGATGTGTGGCACCGGTCTTACTTCCTTACATAATCAAAGCAGAAGAAATGAGTGAAAAAGCTAGGAAATAATGAAATGCATGACCTAGAAAAGGAAGAAGTACAGTGAAATTAAAAACAAATAAACATTCTGTGCACCGTCATTTAAGAAAACTGGAATGGCAAGATTTTTAAGCTAGCAGAACCCCAGGAAGGAGTCTAATTTCCATTTTACATCTGATGTGTCAGTTTTGGTTTGTCACTTTTATATGGATTATCCTGAAGCCTCTACCCAAGGAGGGTAATCTTTGCTTGTTTATGGGAACATCAGCTTCAAGACAATCCATATAAAGACAATGCCAGTCATGCTGTTCAAAAATTAGTACAAAGTTAATTTAAAAGAAAGAAAATGGGAGAGGAAGATATTGTACCATGTTGCTTTATATCAAAAGTTATTGTTAAATGCGTATTATACTTTATTAACAATGTTCTTACTGAGTCTAGTCTTGTCCATGGGAAAAATTAAATACAACTAGTTACAGATGATCCCCAATTACCTAGAGCAGAATATTTTAGGTTAATGAGTAATACAACCTTCCTTTTGTAAAAATAATTTTATGAACAATGTATAAATAAGTAAAAAGGGGTAGTTCATTTGAGATTGATAAATTTTCAGGAATAATTAATCTGATTAAGTATATAAGATAGTAGTTCCAGGCTGTGATTCGCCTGAAGTACACCAAAAGAGATGGAATTCTTGGTGCTCTGATGAGGTAAAAACTCTGTGCCAAGATAATGACTTCTTTTATTTGCTACCCTCTTGGCTTGTGCTGAGACAAAAAGCAGCATATTGGACCTACTGTCTTCAGCAGACTCCTCTTTAGTATGGAAAGCTGGGAACCTACTGTCCTAGGAGACCTTTTGTCACTGGGATGTTGCTTAAGTCATCACCCTCTCCTCCCCCGTAAGTGTGGGGGATTTTTTAGAGCGTAATGAGTGCCAGTTACAGATGCACAAAATGGGTGTGGTGAGTTTACTTTGGTGACCCCTCTATGCCTTGTAGGAAGTCAGCGAGCTTAATCACTTTTTCAATAAGCCCAGAAGCCTTTAAAGCCTCCTATGGCATAAACAAGGGAAGAAGGTATCTATCCCAACAGAGATGAATTGCAGCTACACATAGGCATCTCCTCTGGGGAATGTGGAGGATGACTCTCAGAAGAATTGCAGCTTGTATAGGCATAATGTGAATGAACCTTTTCTTCTCTATTTACACTTTTCTTTTATGGTAACAAGATACATCTCCTTTTATTCCTCCTTCTTCCATGAGTTCAGAGGTTGGGAGCTTTTCTTTTGTATGTAAAGAAAAATTTCCACCAATATATGAAATTATGTCAATATAGAGGTATCTTATTGATATCAAATGAGATATATTAACTCCCTCTCTTTATCCTTGTAAAAAATTTTTATCAGTTTTGTGCCACCCTTCAAGCTCTTACTGATGTGGATGAACTGGTTCTACTGGGGTTTTAGACTTGGTCCAGGAGCCATGATAAAGATGCAAGCTTTGCACTGAAATGTATTTACTACCTCTCTGTAGAAGTGTATGAGATGGATTCTGAGCTCAGCATCACTGGCTGACAGGAGGAAGGAGTGTGAGGTCCTGGGCTGCTTTTGGCATTTGCATTGTGTCATTCTGCTGTGAGGAGAGTGAGAGGCACTCCAGTGTGACCCTGTGGTGTGCAGTGCTTGCACAACTGTCCTGTGTGTAGTGGAGTGCTGCATGGCTCGAGCTACTCAATTCTTTGGGCAAACTATGGTTTCCAAAGGCAAACGTGCTTAGAATTGTCCTGGGGTTTTTCACTCTGGTCTTCAGGTATGGTGGAGCACATTTACACAAAAAATCAAATTGTACAACAATTCAGCCAAACTTTTATTATCTTTATTTTTCTACACGTAATACTTAGGGCAATATTGTGACCTGGGTAGATTTATATTTTGGTTTGTAACAAATTGGATAAAAAGGCTGTGTTTGCTCAGTGCCTTAACCAAATCCACCTTTTATTCTTCCTGTGCCAAAGCATCTCTTTGTAAGCTGGAACTTGAGTTTTCTTGCATGTTAAAAACTTTATCTAGGACACATGCAGTAACATACTGGCATGCTTTCACTGCCAGTACAAGGACTAACTATATTTTGTGTCCTAAGAGTGAAAATATTTACTATATCATCTTACATGTTCTTAATTTGTGTCAGCTGGACTGGCAAACCAGAGTGTCTACAGAGTGTCTCATCTTTGTGCAAGTTTTGTATTACTTCTGGATGCTCTGCATGCTTTGGCAGGCCTGCCAAGATGCTCCAATTCTGTCAGAAAAAAATTCTCTTTGGATTTCAGATTTGAGGTAGATTGGATGGAATGGATCTAGAATATGACACTAAGATAATTACTTCTATCATTTAAATGGTAATAAAGTTCCTAGAGAAGCTTCAAAATGAATTAAAATTGGAGAGTGAAAAAAAAAATTCTTAAAAAAACAAAAATAAAATTAAAAAAAACTTTAATTGCTACTGAAATCCCCACAGTAGTCCTTTATTTATCCTGTAAAAGTCAGGATGAGCATTAAAACCTTTTAAAATTTAGGTCTAAATCAACATAATTGCAGAAGATTCACTGTTTAGATTTTCAACCAGATGCTGTAAGCTGAATTAACAGAAATAATTAATAACATTTAGAGAAAAACTGATGTTTCAGATTATGAAATTGCCTCTATATTTTTTCAGAGAATTATGTAGATTATTCTAGTCCACTAAAATGAGATTTCCATGTGTTGTTTACCTTCATAGACATCAGAGTTTTAAATAGAAACTGAGCTGAAACATTGCAGTAAAAGGGGTATTTTTCACTTGCAACTACATTTAAAAATGTTTCAGCTACATTTTCACTTCATTCAACTGCTGCTCAGAATAAAATACCATTCCTCTGCTGTACCAGTCAAACAGTCTCAATGCCTGTTATTTTCACAAACATAAATTTGGCATGTTCGCTCTCTCTTCCAAGGTTTTTTCATAAGGCACCAAATCTAATCTGCCTTTGAAGGTTTTCAGTGGAAGGTCATGATACCAAGTCTTGAAAACATGAAAGGCAAAGCTTTGCTTATAGCTCTTAACAGCACTCTGATGTCACTTCTTGTACACAAGATATTTCTTTAATTACTTACAATGCCTTGGGGTTCTGATCGGAGCAGCTTGGTGCAGGGGTACAGTAATTTCTGTAGGTGCTGCTTCCAGTACTTTATTGACTCAAAAAATTATTAGCTTTGAACATGTTCTTAATTAAATTAATAATTATGTCATAATTGTGCCACAATCATTACACAAAACATATAAAATAATAGGTTTTTTAATTGCTACTAATACATACAATTTACAGCCATCTTTCATTATCAAGCTGTGAATGAGCAGTAAAGTTGTGGAGCCTCTCATACATGCAGCTTGAACTACAACGAAACTCAAGTTTGTGGAAGAAAAACAGGTACAAGAACAAATGGAAAGTAGACCTACAAAGCAGTAAGAATGAAAACAATAACACCACTCTTCAAGAAATTATTCATCTTTTGCTAGTTTAGGCTCACGTCCCAAACCAGTAAGGTCTGATTTTAGTCTGATTTAGACAAACTTGCCTATTCTTTTTTACATTCCCTTCCTGTCTCCCATGCCAAACCTTAGTCTCCTGTCCTCTGGAAGCCCAGGTGTCTCTGTATGTGCCTGGGGTTTTTGGATCACTACAGAACTCATTTTAAAACAATGAACATAACAAATGAACTGGGTTAAAAACATTATGTAAATAAAGACAGAGAGCACCTTAAAAACAAAGAGTCCTTTTTTTTTTTTTTCTGAACTGTGAATTTCATTCACTTAGAAAAATACAGGTTGGGTGGTAGAGTCAAGAAAAAAGGCAATAGGGTTGGAGGTGTGTGTTATTTTAAATTAAACTTAAAGAACTTCAGAGCTTAAATGCTTTTTTGCCCTTTTCCCCCATTTTTCAAACATCAGAAGTATTATCATAAAATCCAGCACAGCAATCTGATTGTGCTTACTGTACTGAAAGACCACATATTGCCTCATTTTGCAAAGGGCCCATTATAATCTGACCTGTATATGTTCTTTAATGGATAAGTTAAAGCTACCACTTTTCTTGTATTCTGGAGCAAAAGAGGAATATTCATTGTCCTGTCATTAAATGCCTCTCCAGCTGTATCCTGGATGAGATGTGTGGATGTTGTGGGTGTCTATGTGTGTGTGTGTGTTTAAGGAATGCAGCAACAGGTCAGATCACGCGTGTGCCCGCGGAGCTTGGTAGTGCAGGTGTGTGCATGAGAGGGAGAGGTGCCCAGTGAAGGTCAGCCCAGGCTAGCCATTGAGCTGGTGAAATTGTCCCTGAGCAAGAGCTGGGAGGGTCTCTAAGTGCAGCTCTGTGTGTGAAAGCCACGGGAAAGCAACTGAAGAGAGCCCTGATCCTTGCCTGGACCCACAGATCACACCTTATCTAAGGTGATGCCAAGATGGTTCTTTCCTCCTGTATTTTAGTGATTAAAATTTTAAAAGGTCATAAAATGTTAGGAGACAAGATATACAGTGAACAAAGGGTTACTCAAAAGTTGTAGTAGTTCAAATCAATTAGACTTAAAAAATGATAAGGACAGAAGTACATTGTTATTACAAAGAAATATTGCAGATAAGCCAGGTTCCCACAAGAATAAAGTTACAGGAACTTGATTTTCCTTTTAACAACTTTTTCCCAATTTTAGAAACATCTAAGAGAGATATGGCAAAATTCTGGGTTTTTACTGCTACCTGACTTGTCTAACTCTGTTCTGTCACTTTGAATCCCACGCTCATCAGGAAATGACAGATATTTTCACAGGCCAAGAAAAACAACAACCACTAAAACAAGAGAAGAGGGAGATTTATAAGATCACTCCAAAAGTATTATTTAAAATACTCTTTTACTCTCAAGAAATACATTTTTCAGGGACAATATGAACCCAGGAACAATCCCAAAAACAGAACAATTGTTCACATGTATAAGCCTGAAGCATCTTTGAATTGGATGGTCATTTAATATGTTCTTTGTACAACAATGAAAAAAAAAATAGACATCTAGCCCAAGCATTCTTTTTATTTTTCCTTCCATTGTAGAATCGCTATTAAGGACGTGTCTGTTTATGCAATGCTGGATAAAACATGGTGGATTACTTAGGCTTGAAATAAATGGTGTGAAAAAACTCCACGGATTTTGCTAGCAAAAAGGCAAGGACAAAAATCAGCCAATTTGGATTTTTTTAAGGAAGAATACATGTTTTAATGCTACAAATATGCACTGTAGTGTTTAGATCTACCTGATCTCTGTGATAGACACAGTATATATCCACAACTGTTAATGAAAGACACTCTTTTTATCATTTCAATTGATAATTATGAATGCAACTCAAACTAAACAAAATAGACCTTTTAAGGAGTGAAGACAACCTCTTTCAGCAGATAAGGGTCTTAAGGAAATTACTAATGTCTCCTTTGGAAAGACACCATGCCCTGTAGAATCCAGGGGGAAGAATGAAAAATCCTCAATGACTTCTCTATCATACCTGCACCCTTGCTCCCATTTACACTGTCTGGGACTTGGAACACCTCAACATTTTTTTGAGCACATGGTTTAAGCAAATGGTATCAACTAAACTGACTTTGTCTCTCTTTTCCCATAGAATCTAAAAAATGCTCTTTGATTGCTTTATGTCTAACAACATAATGCAATATTCTTGCCTATGTATCCTGAAGTCTTCTATCAGATTTGGATGGACAGAAACCAGAATCTGAAACTATGAAAGAATGTCTACATCTATCTGAAACCTTTTTGTTGTGGTCAATGGATGACTATAGTTGAAATAAAAGCATCAGCCACATTTTCAGGATCAGTCTTCATTTATGCATCTTCTTTTCATCTTTTGTAGATAAAAAAGAGCAGTCCTGCACTTTTCATCCTGGTAATGGTTTCCTAGCCTCTGCCTCTAAAGCTGTAAAATTTCACAGATATTAGTTTCTGCTAGTTTGACATGTATCTGGTTCCTAAGTACAGTTAGAATGCATCAGAGAATAACCTTAATTCAGAGAATAACCCTAACTCAAGAAGTAAACATTAAACAAGTATAACCTTTAGGGTGTTCAAATGAAAGGATTTTGACAGTGACAGGTATTTTTCAAAAGCCGTGATCTCATGTTAAATTTCACAAGTTATATGATGATTTTGGAGTGCTGAATCACATATAACTCTAATATACAGAAACAGATCACAAGCAAATCTTACTTAATTGTAAGTAATTATATACAGTAAAAATATGCAGGAAGTATCACAGAAACCCTTGATTTTTAAAAATGCATCTGCCACCGCTATGCATCTAGTAAGGAAGTACAGAACATTCTGAGATAGAAATGCAAAAATCCCAAGATGATGGAATTCATCCCTGTGGAAGTACAGCATATGTTATGCTACACTTGAGTCAACAAATTGGCATTTCTGGTAAGACAGATGAAACTATGGTTCCTAACATGTATCAACAAGGTTTGATATAGCTTTAAAGCACAGAAGTAATTTTTCAATCTCATTTTAAATGTTCAACTAAAACCAGTAAAATTAAAACAGCATGGCAAAGATGATTTTCAACAGCAGTAAATGTGTGTTTGTGTGCAATTAACATGTGCAGCACATTTGACTTATTCTTGGTTGTCTCAGGTTTATGTGGAAACTGATAGTGCAGGGGCTAAGAGATGGCTTAGATTGGAGAAGAGAAGGCTCAGGGGAGACCTTTTTGCTCTCAAGATACCTGAAAGGAGGGTGCAGCTAGGCAGACAGGGTGCAGCTAGTCTCTTCTCTCAAGTAACAACTAATAGGACAAGAGAAAATGCCCTCATTTTGCACCAGGCGAGGTTTAGATGGGATATTTGAAGACCCTGAGAGGCATTCCCTGGGTCAGGGAGAAACAAGAAGCTTCCCTCAAAAGCTGTTAAGACCCCATTGGCTCCTTCCCTTGTTCGGCGTCCCTCAGCCACTCTCTCCCCTGTTCCCCCATTGACCTAATCTTTGTACTGCCCTGATGCCACTGTTCAGCCCCTAGCTCTCAACACACATAAACCTGGACTCGCCCCATGAGTGTGCCCTTGGACCCTGATCATCTCACCACACGGCTGAATTAAACATCTGGGGATGTTTATGCAAAGGCTCTTTTTGCTAGCAACCATTCTGGCTGCAACCGGATATCAGGATAAGATCCTTCACCAAAATGGGTGTCAAGCACTGGAACAGGCTGCCCAAGGGAATGCTTGAGTCACCATCCCTGGAGGTTATTAAAAGATGTCCAGATGTGGCACTTGGGGATATGGGTTAGCGGTGGATTTGACAATGCTGGGTTAAAGGCTGGACTCGACCTTCAGAGACTTTTTCAATCCAGATGACTCCATTACTATGTAAGAAGCTGCCAGAAGCTTCCTCCATGTCAAGGAAAGCCCATGACAGACAACTCCAAGGTGGACCCACTGCTGGCCGAGGCTGAGTCCATCAGCGACAGAGGTAGCACCTCCAAGAAAATGTATTTTAGGAAGTGGGAAGAGAAAGCTGCATAACTTAATACAAAGAAAGGAGTGAAAATATAAAAGAGAAGCAGCCCTGCAGATGCCAAGGTCAGTGAAGAAGGAGATGCTCCAGGCACTGCAGCAGAGGCCCCTGCAGCCTGTGGTGAAGACCACAGTGAGAAAGGCTATCTATGCAGCCCATGGAGGACCATCTTGGAGCAGATTTGCTGGCAGGGCTTGTGACCCCACAGGCTTGTGACCCAATGATGGAGCACTGTTTCTGAAACACCACAACCCCGTCAGTGTGAGATGGATCCCACACTGGAATGGGGAGAGTGCGAAGAGGAAGGAGCAAAAGGGACAATGTGCAATGAACTGACCACAACCCTCAATCCTATTCTCCTGCTATCAATGAGAAATGCTGCTTTGGCTAGATAGTCCCATCAATACTAAAGTTTCTCTTCTGGGAAATGCAGGTTAAGGTTTAGTGACATGACAAAAGTGTGTGGGAATGAGCAGCACTATCAACTAAGACAGTTCAATTCATAGCAAACTCATTTCCTGGTAGTGTAACTTCACTTAAGCCAGTGAATCGACCCTGACAAGAAAATCACTGTTGCATGCAAGAATTAGACATATACCTGACTTGATTTTCAGAAGTGCTGAATGTTTAACAGCTTTCACTGTGACTTCTAAAATAAATACCTGCAACTGGATTTAGGAGCTTCATAAGTTATGAAATTTCTCTGCCATTGACTCTGCAAAAACCTGTGCAAATGAAATTATCTGAATATATTACAGTGGGGTGACCAAAGTTGTACTGTGAGATTTCTTTTTAATTAAAGTAGGTATTACTGAAAGTTAAAACTGTGTGTGTTTAGTGTCTTGAAAAATAAGATCACTTGATCACCTGGCCTTTGTCATTAAAGCTTGAACATTGAAGCTTCACATAGTGTGTATATTAGTGCATATATATCATACATACATATAAACTTTTTGTAGTTCCTCTATCAGAAAAATAAACATCATCCTTTTCTGCTGTATCTCTGAAAACTATTTGAAACCATGTTGGGAAATCGTGACAAGAAATTGTGAGCCTCTTCAGAAATTTTTTTCTCGCTTTCAAATAGTTATTTCTATAATAAAAGCTATTTGTCAAAGATCCAGTGAGCAATGGTTGAGCAACTTATGCATGATGAAATAGAATAAACAAAGAGGAAATGTGATTAGGCAAAAAAGCATTTCAAGGGCACTCCAAGGAAAACATTTGACCAAATATAATTCACTGACTAATTCTTTTAAAATTCATCATAATGTGGCCTTTGATAGCAAGAATATAAGCAAAGCAAAGATACGTCAGCAAGAGCAACATGATAGTTTTTTTATTAATTGATAAGGTACTGGCAAAGGGTATTTCACACGTATCTTAGAGTTATCTATTTAATAACTACTCACCTCCTACCTCCCTGAGCCCAGCCTAACCCTACAGTAGTGAGAACAATCTCTTATACAATGGAACCTTCATGACACATAAAAATATTCTGGAGTATTTTAGACCTTCATTTTTATAAGTCAGAAATATTTCTGAACTCAGGCTTTATCATTCTTGCAGTAACATTGAATATCAAGAACCTCAGGGCTTTTTGCCTGAAATATTATTTCTGATAAACGAGTGCTGGCACATGTGTAAAGGCCCATATGATTTCTTGAAATCAGGATCCATGGACTGTGAGCTCGAATGAGTATGTGTGTTGATTCATCCAGAGTCCTTGTCCATCTTTCAGGTTTCAGTGCTAATATTTCTGAGGGCAAACAGCTTGGAAGCTTGAAGCCTTAGCCATGGACATCAAGATGGACATCAAGAAATGTATAGTTTGGAATTACCCAGATGATAGGATTGCTCCAGAGCTACAGGATACAGGCCTCTGTTCTGTTCTCTTCTCAGCACTAAATGCATCAGTTTCAGTGGGAGACTATGGCCCTTTTCCAAGAGGACCCACAAGTCTTATCTCCTTCCAGAGAACTCTGGCTGTGTCTATCTTCTGTGGAACTTCTCTCTGCTGGCATGTCTGTTGTCTCGTGGCATTGTGACATTGGCAATAACAAAGCAAAGGCTGTGCTGCAGCCCAGCAGAACTGTTATTTTCTAATGTGAAAGTGAAGACACATCCTGCAACGGAGACACAAACCCTTCTGAGATAAGGCTGATGTGTACTGCTTATGACAGATAAGGCTGAGGTGTTGCATGTGGCAGCAAGAGTTGACACTGCTCATCCTTACTTAGGTTGGGATGTGTCCCAAGACCATAGCTGGGTTTTATTCTGCATGCAAAAAAATTGATGCACTCCAAAACACATCCTGAGGCTGCAACAAAATATGTGAATAAGAAGAGAAGCAGAACCCCAGAGGGAACTGTGAACTGAAATTGTCTGTCAGAGTAGGCTTATGACTTGAGACAATAAGCTTCCCTGATCTGAAGAAGAAAGGCCTTGGGAATCTGGTGTTCCAACTTCCAACAGCATCTTTAGGAACCTAGAGCATATCCTCATATCAAACAGGGATTCACAGGCACCTATCTACTACTCACAGGCATCTATCTATCTATCTCCAAGTAAAGACTTGGAAATGCAGAATGTAAATTTTGGCTAGAAGAAGGCCTCACACACTTTCATGATTGTCAAAATCAAAATTTAATATGGACATCTTCCTTTGGAAATGCAGAGGCCTGTTTCCTTAAAAGTCAGCTGGGGAACTACACCGTGTAGGAAATTCAAGGAAATAATCTCATAATTTAATGGGTTTAAAGTTCAAAGAGGGGTGAACTGAAAGTAAGTCTGACATAAATAGACCTTTCATATACCAGACACAGCTATAGGAGCAAAGGAAAATTTAGTCAGAAAGTAGCCATTGGTGGAGCATTATCTATTTTCAAAGTAGCCCCAAATTTGCCTGCTGGTATTTACACTACAATTTTCACAATCTTGTTTTGTCTTAAAGGAGCATTGAACAAATATGTTCTTAGATTTTTGAAGGTGTGTTCAAATTCAAAAAACTGAATAGCTCCTCTATAATGGTAGAGGTGGGACTTGAATTCTTACACTAGAACTACAAGGGACAGTATATTTTCACTTTGAAGTTCCAAACGTCTAAAAAATGGTCAAAGTTAATATTTATTAGTGGATGCATACAGGATTTTTTTATTTCTCATTTCACCTGCTTATTCATTTTGCAGCTACCACTGATTTCTTATTTCCTAAAAGCTAGGTAAAACATAAAAGATTAGAGTCCAGGAGAGATTTCAGAGACAGATGGTAGCAAATACATGCTACATATTTAGTTTTTCCACATAGAAATATCTTCTTTTTGCTGCTTAAAGCATAATATTAATTTTAACAGTAAAACAAGTACTGTACAGGGGTCTTCATGGTGACCCATATGGCTCCGAAAATAGTCCTCTTGCTCTTTCAATTTGATCCTTGTGACTTAAATTCTCTAGTGTTGCACAAAGAGCAAAGGGTTTCTTGCATCAAGTTGAAGAGAAGATGTCCTGAGAGAGGTGGCAAGTTCTCCAAATATCCAACTCTAACATAAACAACCAGTGCCTCATTACATGTGAAAAACCCCCTTAACCTCAGTTGAATACTTAGGCATCTGTACTACAGTTTGAGGCCCTGCATGATTCATCACACCATGACACTCTCTATTCTGGCATCCTCTTTCATGTTTTGGAGTTTCCAAAAGACATTGCAAGCATTCCCACTCCCTGCTTTTGAAGATGTCATGCACCATGAACTCCATCAAACAGCAAATGCAGCCAGTTCAGAAACTAAGGGATTTCCCTTATCCAACACTGCTGAAAGCTTCCTATCCCTCTAAAGGCCCAAGAAAGCCCATGATAACTGGAAGAGAACCCTTTCAGAGCTGGCATTACAGGAGACAAGTCAGCTCCAGCGCTGACACTCCAACACTGAGCAAGATAAGCATGCTCTGCTGAGCAGAGTGTCACGCAGCATTGGCACCTCACTGGAAGGACACATAATTGCACCCAGGGCAGGCACAGGCTCAGGACAGAACAGAAAGTGCTGCTAGAGAAAAACCCATAGTGCTGACAGCCAATGTCACTGGACTCCTGAACACATACCTAGATGTCTGCCATGAGATGGCCATGCAGTCAGCACACCAACACTCTGCAGACCACTTGCACACCCGAGCGAGATACAGGCAAGGAAGAAGCAGTCTGTTTTCTATACTGCCCACCTGGTCAGCCTGCTTAAGGAGGGGCTTTTTGGGACATAGCTGGCATCCTAGCTGCACCCTGGAAGAAGTTAAAGAATTTCTACGCAAATATAAAAATGAGCAAAGGTAACAGTCATTGCCCCACTCTTGGCACACGTCGTGTACAAATACAGATAGAACTTTGTTTCTCACACTTCATAGCTCTACTTGGCCACCGCTTGTTCCTCTCATTATATATTTTTGGAATATCAACATGTTTTTATTTCTCTGAAGTACTTGTATCAACCCTTGGATAAGATTCTCTCCTGTAACTTGAAGAAGAGGAAGTTCTTCACCTGGTAAGATGTCTCCAAGTATTCAGAATCCCAAGCCTGAAAATCAGTTCTCTACCCAGTAAGGCATCTACCATGGGAGAGTCATCACTTGGTTCTGACCACAACTTGTGAGATTTCTTGCCTTGTACTTACAAATGGTTTTTTTCTCCACCTCTGGAATATACTGATAAAGGAATTAAAGTAATGACATGCCCTTCTTCACATTAGCTCATTAAGAAGCACACACAGAGAAGCTGGAGTGGGTGAAGGAACTCAGACATGTGTTGAATACTGATAACCCTTCTGGAGCCACATGCAGTGAAGAGCTCATTGGCTGGATTTTTCCTGCTGCTGGGTGTAATCATGAATGAATGTCATCTTTAGTAAGCACAGAACACAATTATTTTTTTCCAATGTATTTTAAAAGAATGGTCAAAAAAATCAGTGTGAGATGACTTTTTTGATTCCCCCCAAAAGGTAGCCATTCTATCTGAGATTCTGAAGCAGGAGAAACTGCCTGCTCCTCAGGGAAGCTACATGCAATACCAAGAATTCTAGTTTGGGTTTAAGTAGCAGCAATTTTCTCCTCCATGCTCAGCTCTACTACCAGGCTTCTTCCCTGTTCACAAACATGTAAAGGACTCACTCATACAGGCTTCTAAAATACAGCAGGAAAAGAACTATCCAATTTTCCATTTTCCTTTTTTTCTCCCCCAGGCTCTGAAGTGCTGTTTGTTAGCAAAATAAGGAAGGCGCTGTGGGCTTAGTACACAATTGCTAATATATTGTAAGCTCTAACCAATTTCTAAAGTTCTACCTGCGGAAGCAGCTCAGGGTTTCTTAGAACAAAAATATTTCTCTCTGTTTTTTTATGGTACCTCACTTACATGGCCAAAATATTGCAGCTGAGATCAACATGACATAGAATGAGAAGAAAAAAACAGTGGGCATTGTGTCAGAAATGCAAGAAAGATGAAGCAGGTACATACACATCACTCCCTGTTAAATTAATGTTTTATTTTGTATTGGCATGCAATTGCAAGAAAATAAACTATATCCTTTTCCTCCTTTCTTTGTTAAGAAACAGCTTCCTATACCCTTATCTATATGAGTTTAAGATAAATTTGTACGTGTTTTCCTTATATAATTAACTGAATCTCAAGTATTGCAGTGGTGAGCTAAGGAAAGAAAAATAATATAGATACATACCATGTTAAAAATTTTGATTAAGAGAAACTCTTTAAATGCTACCAAAGAATTGTGTCATACTTTCTGAAATGGTGACTAATGTGTTCAGTGTGGCACAGAACCAAAATCAATGACAATAGATTAACTTTAATATGCTGGATGTAATGGTTACATTTTGGAAGGAACATTATCTCAAATTGGCTTTAGCCATGCTACTAGAACAAATAAGGCCAATACTTAGAAGTTAAATGCATTCCAATCCATTTAAATGAAGTGTGTTTAGTCAATCCTACCAAACACATATTTTTCTTTGGCAGGCAGAACCCTGGGACATCTCTCTGATGACTTTGGGCATGAACATCTGTCAGTCACAAATAGAGTTTTTACTAATCCAACCAATACTGAGGGCAGGTAAAATAACTTCAGTAGAAGATTAAGTTGTTTAGTGCCTTGGCCATATACTAAAAAATTGTACCAATTGAAACCACTTAGAAAGCATTTCCAGATCCATTTGCATAACATGATAATCTTTTCTGAGCTCCTCCCTATTCCCTAAGGCAAACTGGAGATGCTGGTACAATGTGCCGCCTCGTGACATGTTAAGGAATATATGCCTATTTCTTGGTGCACTCACTTTTCCCAGACGTTTTTACAAATCCTGGAATGATTTTGAGAAGTTCTATCTTCTGTGCGTGATGTTAATTGCTTTAGAAATAGACTGCTCACTAGAGAAAGAAGTGTGAGATAGCTGACCACCCAAATCCATGCTTCATTCATTTTTTAAGAGGCAATTTTAAAATTTACAGCCCTCTAAAGAGACTGTCAGAGATAGCTGAGAGATAGAGAGGGCAGTCAGAAAAACCCTTAGGGGATTATTTCTATTTAGTTGAGCAGCTCAGATTGCTGTCAAACATTAGTGGAGTAAGAACTTTTGACTTCACAAAGTGACAGTTAGAGGGGGCCCACATGAATTCACAGATATGTGCCAGCCTTGAATTCAACAAAGCTCTTCATCTCAGTAAAGAATTTATTTTATTTTTCGCAGCAGATTGCACAGCTTTATTATGAACTGTGTTTTGACATATTTCTTTCATCAATTTACATTGCTCTGAGAAAAAAAAAGTGTGAATATCCAAAAATATTTATCTTCTTTAATTTTGAAGTTGACATAAGTGTCTCCTGCTTTAAATGGGCCACCAAATACACTATGCACCAAATGCATTAAGATCAGAATTCTGAAAAATCAAACAACAAATTAGAGATAATATTCTGAAAAAAACATTGATAATAGTGCTGTTACCATCTCTCTCTTCTGTATGTCCCTTATTTGTGAAAGACTTTTAGAATTATCTATGATTCTCTGGACTGAAAATTTTGCAAAAGTGGATGTCAGTTTATATGGGACATAAACAATCTGGTTTAGGAGTGATGATGTAGAGAAAAGTGCTCATACTGAATATGAAATTTTATATTAAAAGATAGTGCAGTTAACGCTAAAAAGGAGTAGTGTCTTTAGATACAACAAAGAATTGAAGCTATGAAATTAATTCATTGTCAGAAAAAATAGAAGTAATTTAGACAAAACAGCATTTCAAAGATTATTCATTTATACAACTGATTTCTCTTAATGGTTGTCAGATGTCTGTCTATCTTCCATGTTCATTGGCATGCTTCCCCCTCTCTTTTTCCCAGAAGTACAAAATACAAGATGGATGTGTGTCTCACTTGAGGCACTCTGTTTCAAAAAGACCTGAATGAGTAACAGAGAGTTAGTATGGGAGATGCAGAACAGGTGAGGTGCTTGCTAGAGGGGTGACTACAACAGGCACTGCTGAAAGAATAAATACCATGCCAGCAGATGGTGTTTGGTGGAGTTTTTTAAGTACTGGCCCTGAAACAAAGCTTTTTCCAATATTTTTATTAATGATGTTGCCAAAAAGCAAAAGTGCATGTCCTATAAAGCATACGGAATGTGCTAGTCTGGGATGCATAAAAGAGGACTGCAGTAACTGAATGAACAGGACTGAAATAAAGAAAATGCAAATAAAATCAGTATTGCTATATGCAAAGCAATGCACTTGAAAAAATACTGTAGATCTCAGTGTAAATTGGGAGCTCCTGCTTGGAAGTAACTGATAAGCCATGGGACCTGTAATCTCAACTAATTAGCTGCAGGTTTATTATAAGCTATCAAGATTAAGCACCAAGGAAGGCAAATGCAATTCTATTATTTATGAGGAAAGTATTTCAAAGAAAGAGAGGGAAATATTAATGTTATTATAACAAATAGTGGTCAACTCCATCAGGAAGACAAGATAAACTGCTGACTACCTGTTCTGAAAAATACAAATGCAAAACATGTACAGAGAACTGCAAAAGCATGTCTAAGGACACTCCACAGTAATTTCTTCCTACATCTCACTAAAAGAGTAATCAGCTCAAGGCTATTGAAAACAGACAGATGTACATCCAGATTTTACCCCAATGCAGAATAAAATCCTAGTGAGTAATACAAGTGAACCTGGAAGAAGACTCTCCTTTAAAGGAGACTAAAAGATCATGTTTCTTCCTAATGTTGCAAAATTAAGACTTAGCTGAAACAATTTCCTTCTATAAAGAGAGGAGATTATTTAATACCAGAAGGAGAGAAAAGCAAAATGACAAAACTATCATGAAAGCAAATGGATAAAAGCGGTCTATATGCAAGTGTACCTGGGTGAAAAACGTCTATAGCAAGTATCAGAGCACTGAAATCCTGAGCCACCTTTCCAAAAGAAGATCTGTCTGTTCCTAAGATTTATTCCTTCTACAAATAAAATTTCAAGTGCTTGGGAGGATGATTATCAGATTTTGTGCTTATTCAAGGCAAGGCCAGGACTCAACAAGCCCTACTAAACACACCTCTGCAAGATTTCACTAGAATCGTTGTCGCAAGGGGCTCTTTCTAATTCACATGTATGTTTGCAGACCATTATTTAACTACCTATATGCTGACTGTGTACAACATTGTTTTAGCAGGGCAATGGGTAAGCCTGTGTTAAATGTCTTGCAGATATTTAAGCATTTTGTCATAACAATTTTCATTCTAAGACAGAAATTATATACTTCTTATTGAATATAATACTACAGTAGCCAACAGTGACTATTTGAGACCATACTAAATATAATAAGGTACATCTCTATGGCTCTATTATGAAATATAGAACTTTTCCAACTACAGTGAGAAGTCACAATTTGTTTTGTGTTGTTGAAAGATATTGGGTAGCTGTCTGCCTTGCTAGGAAAAAGGTTTTAATGATAAGGCATTTTAAGAATTCCCTTTATTTATTCCCACTACTTGCAAATTCAAGTCTACCAATGACTAAATTGTCACCAGGAAAACCCTCCAGGGTTTAACAGAACCCAAGGACTATCGACTACTGAGCAGCTCAGTCACTGCAACTAATTTATTCTCTGTCATAACTTATAAATTATTTTTCTTTCATCTTGTTTTCAGTCTTACAGAAGCAATTTGAAGAGACAGCCTGTGCCAGTCCCAGAGAACATGACTGATCCCCCGATATGCTAAATTTGTGGATCTCCTCTTTATGGCCTCTGACTTGGTGTCAGGCAACTGACTTGGAGCTGTGGCTCCCACCCCAAGAACAAGACAGGTAAAAGTAACACCAGCTGTGTAATGCAGAAGTAATCCCATGTCTCCAGGACCATGTGATGGTGCCAAGATCTGCAGCCATTGACCCAAGCACTGCCAGCAGTCCCACAGCACATCGCACCTTGTGTGGTTTTTCAGCAGAAGAACAACAGAATGGAAGGGAATTGATATAAACAGTGGTATGATATCCCAAAAAGAGTAGAGGTGCATGCTTCCATTATTTCAGAGCCTCACAGCTCAGCACTGCCAGGTATGGCATCACCACAGATACAGTGACTTGTCGTTGTATTTGCAGCAGTGATTACACCAGTGATGGATACAGAGCCTTCTCCCAGTAGTAAGATTTTACCTCATTAATATGGCCAAATGTGTACCAAATATTCCTAAACCTCTTTTTTTTTCCTCTGAAAACTTGAATCAAAGCCATGGGAAATGCAGTCAGCTTCTGAGAAATGCAGAACTTATTGGCACAGCATTGCTCTCTGCTGGAGGCAGTCAGAGGGGGATATACAAATTTCCAGAACAATTTTCAGGCAGCTTCTGTTCATCACAGTGTTTGCCTTCTGTTCAACCCACAATTTCTCTCCATTCTGTCTTGGTTTCTTCAAAAAGCATTCTCCATGTCCTTGATATTTTGTTTTGCATGGAGATGTTGGGGTGTTGGTAGTGGGGGCTCCAAGTGTGGCAGGGGTGAGAAAGAGAAGCTCTGGAGTGGAACAGAAATCCTCATGTCAGCCTGTGGAGGACTGCAATGCAGGGCAGGGGAAAGAGTGAAGAGAAAGGAGAGGACAGACCTACTGCTATTTACTGACTGTGCATAGCATCCCCCTGTGCATCCTTCACATCCCTCTGTGCCTCTGGGTGGGCTAGACGAGTGTAAAGGAATGAAGGGGTCTAAAGGAATTAAGATCTTCTTGGGAAAGAGGAGAGGAAAGGTTGTTTCAGTGTTTGGGCTTTGGATTCTTACCACCCCAATCTGTAAAATAGATTGACAATAAATTAATTATTGGCAAGTCAAATCTGTTTTGCCTGTGCCAATAATTGGAAGGCAATGTCCCTGTGTTTATCACCACCCATGAGTTTTCTCATTCTTGATTTTTTTTTTCTTATATTCTCTTTCCATTCCACTGGGAGCATAGTGCTGGAATAAGTGAGCAGCTGGGTGAGAGTTTAGTTGTTAACTAAGACTAGCCCACCACATATTTGCATCTGCAAGATATATATAGAGATAAAAAAATGTAGCTGCTCCCATGGCTGTAGAGGAAAATAAAATCCTAGGAGAGACTGAAAATAACTCAGTTTGCTTGCAGTTTTAGCTGATTTCTGCTTAATAATCCTTCTTTTCTGTATCAGTAAACCAATTGAGATAAGAAGCTTTGGTATTTCACTTTTTAAAATGTCATTCTCTTTAGGATTTTTTTTCTCTATCATACCAAGCCCAACTCATTGGGTGCTTTTAATACAAAATTGAAGGTTCCTATTTACATTTGTAACTCTTTTGCTGCAGCACATCTTCACACAAAAGATCCCTTTCCTCAATCCAGTGAGACCCCACCTGGAACACTGCATCCATCTTTGGGATCTCCAGCACAGGAAGGGCACGAACTTGTAGGAGTGAATCCAGAGGAGTGACAGCAAGATGATCTGTTGCTGTATATTTCATGCTCAAATGGTTTCTCAGAGGATGAAATCTTTGAATAGCTCATGTATTAGTGAGGTCCTCTGGAGGTTTATCCTGCTTTTGAGGAACAAGAGAGGAAAGAAGCTTTAGCTTTAATGATGTGTCTTTCTAATGGAACTCTGATCCAATCTGATTCTTTGTTCTTTCCACTTAGTTGCATAGAGAAATGCATTATTTATCAAATAATAATTCAAACACAATTAATTTCACTAGCATATATATCAGAGGCAGATTCAAAGGTAAAGATTACTACAGCAGAAAAAGTGATAAATTCTATCTTCCAGGCTGAGCTGAACTTGCTTCTTGGAGGACGTGGGCAAGGTCACACAAATACTGCATTCCTGCTCACACATTTTGTTAGCTTCTTGCTTGTCACAAAAGCAACATGTTGAAACACCCCCATGGATATGGTGGAGCACAGGACAAATGGAATTTCCCTGCTAGTAAGGCACTCTAGAGATATCCAGTGGAACACAGTTATTTTAGGAATTGACACTGTTTCTTACCTGTGTGTGAACTGACCAGACTTCTGCCATTCACCATTTTCCTTCTCTGAACACCTACAGTACTTGCAGCTGCTAAGCTACTACAAGCACAACTAGAGCAAAATAACTTTTCAACAAAAATTCTGCAAAGTTGCCTCCCCTCTACCTACTGTCTCCTTTTACTGACCTTTCCAGTCCTGCTCAGACAGATTTCATCAGATTTCCAGTTGCAGACAACACTGTTAACCTTCTGGGTCTGTAGGAAGCAGCCCTGTGTTTTTCAGCAGTTTCTTAGTGTACACTGTGCTGCAGACTCTCAACTCCCCTTGTCCCCGTTAAAATCCAGTGAAAGAAACCACGCTTTTCCCTGCTGTCCTCCCAGCACTCTTTTAAGGAAAGGTAATGTAGAGTGCCTGTAAACTCCAGGTAAAGAGTTACTGCCCAATACATGCTCTGCAATTAGCCTCAAGGTATGAATTAATTATTAATTATTAGTGACATTAAGGTAGGGTTGAGCCTGTCTTAGTTGTTCCTATGTATATATATATATATATATATATATATATATATATATATATATATATATATACAGGTATATATATATATAAGAAAAAAAGGATTCTAAGCACATTTACAATGAATTATACAAGATCAAAATGTTAGGGGGATATTGCCATATTTGTGGGATTAATTTTTGTCTCAAACACACAATTCTAGTGCTCTCCTATTGCTCATCTGAGGATATTTTTATGTATCTTTTTATTCTTTTTCTTTCCCATAGCATCTGTTTTAGAGAAGCAATATGTTTCTTTGCATTAAACAAGTGCTGTGCATGTGGTTGTCTGACTTCAAAGCTTCAGCTCCTTTCTTCTGCTTATGTGCTTTTTATTGTTGCTGAAAATATTTGAAAAAAGGCATATTGCTTGCTTTGGTAATTATAAACCAGTAAATGATTCTAAATGCCACAGCTGCAAATATTTGCATTAGTCTCTTGCAGTTTCCTAACTACAAGCCTTAATACAGTTATGTCTATACCAGGAACACAATAACATTATCAAAATTAACTGAATTGTATCTGAACACACTTAAAAAGAGAGGCCTGCACAGTTGGTATAATTCCTATGCAGTTGTCAAAGCCTTTTCACAGTCCTCCCCCTCCACACTGCTGTTGTGCATGATGTTGTTAATGCCACTTATACAGACGGTGTCTGTCTTCCATGTTAAGGTTGTATGGTAGGAATTTTAGAAAAAATAAAGTAGAAAAGGATGCCTAGAAGTCTTTTAGTCTAAATTTACTCTAAACAGGACCAGCTTCATAGCTATGCAAGGTTGCTCAGGACTGTCCTGGGGTGCATCAGGCACAGCATGGCCAGCCGGGCAAGGGAGGGGATTGTCCTGCTCTGCTCTGCACTGGGGCAGCCTCAACTCGAGTGCTGGGGGCAGTTCTGGGTGCCACAATATGAAAAAGACATTGGGTTATTACAGAGCATCCAAAGGAGAGCTGTGAAGATGGTGAAGGGTCTTGAAGGGAAGGCATGTGAGGAAGGGCTGAGGTCACTAGATCTCTCCTGGAGAGGAGGAGACTGAGGGGAGATCTCACTGCAGTAACAACTGCAACCCAGAGGCTGGATACTGGAACAGGCTCCCCAGAGGAGTGATCACAGCACCAAGCCTGACAGAGTTCAAGAAGCATTTGAACAACACTCTCAGGGACATAGTGTGATTCTTGAGGCTGTCCTGTGCAGGGCCAGGAACTGGATTTTGATGATCCTTTTCGTTCCCTTCCTGCTAAGCATATTCAATCATTCCTGGTAAGGGAATTAAGATAATTTCCTCTTGAGGGAAAATATCTGCACGACCTTCTAGATAGCGTGATGTCATTCAGCCGTCTGACATTAATAACAGTAGCAATAATATTTGTGTCATCTAAGCTGCAGAATTTTCTCTAAACTTAAGACAATTAGGTCTACAGCCATTTAGACATCTGTTGGAAGAGCCGACAAATCTGATTTGGGAAGATTCCATTTAAGGAGAGCCATGAGAAAAGGGGCTGTATAGCACCACACTGGATACTACAACAGAAACAAGGAGAGAGGCAGAAGGGGGCATGGACGACACAAAAACCAGGAAGTGAAGGGTTTGTATTTGGCTTTTTGCTTACTGGAGGAGCAGCTTTGTTATTTTTACCATCCTTCAGCTTGTCCTAGTAAAAGTCTTTTTATGGAATATATTTTCTCAAGACCTGCTTTACCGATACATTATGTAATGCAAAGCATGAACCTTTCAAATAGTTACATTAACAACCAGCCATGAACCTGGCTCTGCTCTTCCTCAGTAGTACCTTGTATGCTAAACAGCTTACAAAAAATTGGAATTGTCCCAAAGAGTCAACAATGGACTCCTCTGTAGAAGCAACACCTCCAGGTGCTGTATATAAGGATGCTGTTGGCTCTCTATTGTCTGCTTTTGACCTTATTTTGCTCAATGAATTTGTCAGATAAGGTGGGGTGGGAATAAATTTTGACTGACATGCACTGTGTTTCAGTGGTCCTGTCAGCCAGTCAACAGTCCCTGTGAACCCCTATTGCCACTGGAAAACAGAAGAGCTCAAAGACTGGCTTCTTTCAGCTACATTTATTGTGTCAGACCAGAGCCTGACTCTCCCAATAAGAAAGCACAAAAGAGTGGCTGAACAAAATCGAGCTGCTTGTGTCTCATAACTGGCCATTTGTCCTGATTCTGCTGACCCCTGCTCCGAAATTATTATATTGCAGAAGGAAGGTTTTCATAGAGGATTGAAATAAGAAAATTCAAACACCAGAACCTGAGATATCAAGTTATCTCAAGAAAGACATCCAGTCACTGGACCTGAGTTCCACAGTTCTATACATAAAAATGCATGCATACATTTTTGGTTGTGCACCATGCAACCAAATTGATTTTAAGCATTTGCTGAAGATTCATTTTATCATTTAAAGCTTGCTTGATTTTATTGTGAAATGAATTTTTATTTTCAAATAAAAAGAACTCTATCTTAATGGTATTTCTAGCTTATGCATCTTTATTTCCTTTTGAAGGATTAGGATATTAGAAGCATTATAATAAAGCATGAATTGAAAATGAAGATTCTCATTAAAATTCTGTGAAATAGAGTACTGCAGAACTATTTCAGCCAGTTCTTTTTGATTTGTTTCTCTTAATTTAGTTGAAAACCGATGGTAATTATTACAGTGCATATCTGTAAAATGTGGCATAGAAAATATAATCTCAACAGATCTGATCAATGTTTTTTTCACAGTCTTTCTACTAACTTACAGAACAAAAAAAAAGAATATTCTGATTTTTAAATGCAGAAAGTTTTAAATAGCATTCAAAAGAGGAAACAGAAAGTGGGACTAAGTTAATAACAGATAATGGAGCTCAAATAATTATGTGCATTTTCCCTCTTAACATTTTAATTAGGCATTTGTTTCAGCACTGAATCAGTATTGCAAGATATGCAGGAACTATCAAATGACTACAAAGTGAAATTACTTGAATTTTCTCCATATGGTACAAAGCAAACAAAAATCTTGACACAAATCAGAGTTTTGCCTGTTTGTCTGTTTGACATCAGGATTCCTGCCAAAATGTAGGTGGTTGGGACAGCACTCATGTCTTCTTCCAAAATTATACAACTTGATTGTTCTGTCAAAATAAAGTTTTCTAACCTGATGCACTAGCACAATCTGCATGTTCTCAATCTAAATGTTGACAAGGTCTGAGGAAGGAAACTCATCTCTCACAATAATGGAGAACACAGTGATAAGTGTATGAGACAGAGACACCACATGAAGATCAATTGTGTGAAGAGAAAGAATGTGCATTGGTAGCAATTCTTTACTAAAGGAGGAGCAAACAAGCATAAACAGAATAATTTGTCCTTAATTCTGAGAAAAGAGAACATAGCGACCTTCATGAACAAGTATGTTTTTACATGGGATATAGATAGCAGATCATAAACCCCCAAAATTTTCAGTGATTTAGCAATCTGTTTTGGAGTCAGATTAGCACAGCAAAAAACATTAACTTCAACAACAAGCATTTTCACAAAGCATTTTTTATTAGTAGCATAATTTTTATGGGAATAAAACATTGTCAGCTTTACTGACTTCAACTGCAGTTGCCAGCTCTCAGGCCCTTTTAACACCTCTCAACAGATCATATGCAGCCCAGGCTGAACAGGTTATTTAGCACATGATGGATGTCACAAAAAGTGTCTGGAATTCACAGCCTAATGACCTGCAGGCTTTTGGTTTCAGAAGCCATCCTGTATCCAATTATGTCTGGTAGCACTTTGTGTCAATTTACAGTTCAATCTTTGTGTCAGGATCATTAAGTACTTTCAAAATGACCTACCTGGAAAAAAAAAATCAGATAATTCTGTGTGGTAATTTTGTTTGCAATGAAAATGAGGTTGTTTATCTATAACTCAATAGAGTATGCCCAGCTGAGGCTTGATTGTTTTTTTTTTTTTTAAGTTGGGAATGTAGTCATACACCATGCAAACCCTCCCTGCTCAAATCATGGCACATCCAGGTCAACATGCGCCTGGAAATTTTCCCTTGGGATCTCAAACAAACTCTGAAGGAGGGTTTCTCATTCTAGACACCACTCTTTCTGTCAGGAATGAGAATTTCAGCTATCTGAGAGTTCCAGCTGCAAGGCATTTTCTGACAGGAGAAAAAACCTGTATTGATAATTTATAAAATGGAAGATCAGTTCAAGCATTGTATTTGAATGTCTACAAATAAACAGGAGAGAAGCCATCTATCATGGGTGTATGGTATCCTCTCATCTGTGTGTTTGTGTTGACAAATGTAATATCTAAAAAATCAGTGTAGAAAAAAACAGAAAAAGTGTAAGATATGTTATTCAAATAAGTTACAATGTCAAAATTTTCCAGATAACTGGGCAAGTGTTCTATTTATAGGCTAGGGTGGAAGGAACTGCCTGAAAACTTTGCCCCTTGTTCAGATAAAAATTAACATGAAGAGCTGTGCAAGGACAAATGATCGCCTATCAGGACCATCAGCAAGAAAAGGAGCTGGCTACTTGGCTAAAAAATCTAGAAAATCTGAGACTGTTTAAAAAGTGCCCATCTCTCACTGGGACCTATGCTGCTATGAGAAAAAGTCTCTTCCAAGCAGAGTTGAAGACTTGTAAAAGCTGAGACACAGATACATCTCATTTTGTTTAAAAGATAAAAAAAGCATTGCTTCAGTTTTAACTGCATTTTTTTCAGATATCATAATAGTATTATGCTTAGACAAGTATTAAGCATCAGAAAAATAATAAAATGGTGGTGGTGGTGATATTAGTGTGGAATTATTTATTCCATTTAATGCAAATAAGAAATATTTTTCTGTATTTCTTCTTCTGAGTTTCTGTATCTTTGTTACAGTCAGGTCATCCAGAAAGGTTTTACGCTTACCAGCCTTAGGATGTTTCAAAAGTCATCTGAGTAAGGCTATAAGAAACCTCACATAGCTTTTCATTTAGTACTGCTCAAAGGTCTAGATAACTCCAGAGACCCTTTCAAATGAAATTCTGCTATGGCTCTGCAACTCTATTTTTGAATAACAAGAGAAAGAAAGAAATGAGAAAAATGTGCACTTCTGAACAAAAAATTCATTGTCCCCCGTGGAGTGATTGAGTTTTGTCTGTCAAGAGTTCCCCACATTCCCTAACAGGTCTGATGCCAAATATTTAATTAACATGTTTCAGTCCTTTGCAATCTTCATAAAGAAAATGAGAAAGGAATATGGAATATGCAACTCTCTTGTAGGCATCCTTAGCATTAGTGTAGACAGAAAAAAGTTCTCTTGACCTTATAGAGAAATAATTAATTAAAACAAAGAAAATAATATTGTAGCATAAAGAATTTAAGCCCTGAGTCCCTTTAGGTAGGAATATAAATATTAGTGCTTTTTGCGGATTCTGCACATGATTTTCTAATGTCCTGTCAGATCACAATTTATTTCATGTTCTCAAAGGAGGGGGTACTGTAATGCACAGCTTTTCATCTTAGTTACATGTCCCTAACTTCATTGCCCCCTAATAATTCCGTGACAGAGGCAGTAGTGCTGTCAGAAGACATAGCAAAATGTGTATTTGGCTGTGCTCTGCTGGGGAAAGGCTTGCATAGGTATGATTTTTTATCACATTTTTTCAGTTCAGATGAACTAGTGCAGTGATTTCCTTTCTGACAGCCTCTAGAAGCATTTCAGGATGCTTTGTGCTGAACTCCATAATGGTGGGGGTTTACTTTAAGTCATCCTGACCTCAAAAGAAAGCTTAATTAAAACTAGCTCCAGTGGCAATAAGCAGCTGCACACTGTCCTCCAAGCACACAGGTGTAACTTTCACATCTGTCCTTTCTTTCACAGCACCATGCTTCCCTGCTGCCTACCACTGCTGCCTTCGCTCCATCCTCTCCATTGATAAAAGAGTTTGCACTAAACTCATTTAGCCTGCCTTCCCTTCCTGCCATTCAGGGAGATCAGCTTCTCAGAGGCAGAATTGTCCCTCATGACTTTCTGGCAAAGAAAATAAGAGGAGTCTATTTAATTTTTTAGGCCAAATGCATTCAGATTTAATTTTGTATTGTGAATATAGTACTTCTGCCCAAATACTCCCTTTATGGCTACATCTGGCTAGGCACAAAATGCCAGCAGTGCATCAAACCTCTTCAGCCCTTATTTACATTTACAAATGCTCAGATTTCACATCCATTGAATCCTTTGACTTTGTTCAGCTGACAAGTAAATGTCCCTATTATCATACTCTCAATAATGTAGATGCAGTTTCATGAGCATACATGCCAGGAGCAGAAAGTAAATTATCCATGATGGAGCATTGATTGGAGGCAGAATCATTCCCATAAAGGTGTTACCTAAAAGTCAAATTCCTCTGAACTTTTAAGTCAGATTTCATTAGAGGATAAAAATATTAAACACTGCTCTGCTTGGTTGCCTGGCACAGAACTCAGCTCGTCCTCTGGCACTCTGTGTGCTGGGGAAGCCTTTCCTGCTGTATTTTGCCATCCAGCTCCTCCCCAGCAGCTTACTGGGTTGAGCACACCATGCACAACCACATCTGCATTTCTGAGAGCACCTCTTCTTTGCAGTCTGCTCTTAAGCTTGGCCTGAGCCTGTCTTATGCAGCAAAGAGGAGACTTTACCCCTCTTCCCCTCTCCATTCTCTCCAGGCTCCCAGCTTGTCTGTGGTGTTGAAGGTTTTGCCCTTTCCAATAAGCTGGGAGCCTCCCTGTGCTTTGTGTGGTGACAAGCTCTGAGGGAGGCTGTGTTTCCTCCTCTCCGGAGCCCTCTGCTCAGTCTGGAGCAGGGCAGCCACTAAAAAGCAAAGAGAGATCCTCTTGCCTTGAAACAGAAACACCATTTTTATAGTAGGACATATGACACAGTGCACATAAATTAAATGATGAGCAAACTAGTGGGACTGTTCCAGCATCGTTCAGAGCAATACAGACTACTGAACAGGCATTACAAAAATCTCTTATAAAACAAGAAAGTATCCAAAACTATGAAACAGAAGAAACAAAAGAAACAGAAACTAAATTAATCTGGCACTCAAGTGTCGAGTTTCATGACCCAGTTTTAAATATTTCTTCAGCATTTTGTCAAACAGTTTAAAACATTAGGTTTCCAGATACATCCACTTTTTTATCCCCTACAGTATGACACATTATTTCATATTTTTGAATCCTTGACTGTTTATACTCTTAAAGTAAGTGATTTTTTCAGTTGCTAGGTGAGATATCTTGAATCACAACTGAGAGTTGAAGATGAATGAAAAGCTATGGGACTGCTTCCTTCAATTCCACTTATTGATACTCCACTCTTTTTTAAACCTCCTAACATTCAAATGAATATTTCAAATTTGTCCTCATAAAGTGATTTAATGAGAAAAACGAAACATACATCAGCAGTTTTTGAGCAGAATGCTGTAATTGTGAAAAAATGCAGCGGGCAGCAAAGAGATTTGCTGAGCGTTGCTCCCAAACCTGGGTATCAAAACAGATTTGCTGAGAAAAGTATCACCCTAAAAAAGGTTATGTTGTCCCCCATTTGTTATTTTTTTTTTTGTAATTTATTACCTTTCCCTTAAACCTTTCTCTGAGGAGGGAGAAGCAGATTCATTTTCAAAGCCTTTAAAGGCTGTGGGTGTGTTTAGACTAAGTCCCGCATTTCAGCTTCTGGGCTGTATGCCACCCACAAGGAGCGGTGATCTCTAATCAATTGCCCCTGGGATGACTTCTGTACAAGGACAGAACTTCTCCCTCCAAGGAGTCAGGATGTCTCCTCACAAGGTAAGGGGGCAGAGGACAGAACTGTTCAAGGAGCTGAAGATTTGTCCCTTCCTTGCCCAAAGAATTATACTGAGACTGTAAATCAATATGTATGGAATTTTGCATCCAGTTACAGGAACCCCCCCAAGCATCAAGTATACAGGATATATTCTCAGCCACTATCCCACTAGCAAAGCACACTATTGTGGTGGTGAGGGAGACACATAAGAGGTGCGGTATGTTCCAGAGTTCAGCTGCTATTGCTCCTGAGACATTCTGGAGAGCTGTGTTACAGCATGGGGCTCGGATCATCACAGCAGCCCTGCAGCTCTGGGAATGTCCATGAAGAGACCCACATGTCCAATACTGGTGGAAATGAAAGACCTGTGTCTCTATAGCCTCAGTTTGAAGGTGATCTTGTCTGCAAGATGGGAGCAGCAGGAAATCAGCATCCAAGAATGGGTCAGTCACTGTTAAGGCTCCTGTGATCCATCTCCTGCCATGCAACCTTTCTATAGAGGAATGGAAGCTGCCCAATGCTTTCAGCGCTCCTTTTCACAAGCACCAAACACACACAAACCTTCAAATTTTAAGATGATCATGTGCACAGTCATTGTGCTGGCTATACATGCTTGTGGATGGTACTGGCACTGATTTTGTGATGTGAGATTTTAGGAGGCTATAATTACTGGAATTGTTTACTTCTTCCCAATCATAATGCTTTCCATTTTAAAAATATAGTGCAGGAAAAGAAGAGAGCATCATCCAGATTGATGACAGGAATTCATAGTGGAAAGCTCAGTCTGCACCGGTGATATAAAATTAAATAGGACATGGGGGGTACCTAGAAATCAAATGATTTTTAAAATAATCTCATTTACCTATTGATTTGGGATTAATCAAATACTGCAACCAGTTTGCTTCCAAACTGTTTCCTTCATGTCAAATAAGCAGCAGTAATTCATTGTTGAAAGCTCTCATTTCAGTGGCGTTTACATGAAAAAGAAGACATGAAAACATGGAAGACAAAGAAACACCTTGTAAACATTTTCAATGACAATCTAAAAATAAGGACAGAAAAACATAAATTAAACAAAACATTGCAAAAAAAACCTAGAAAATAGATGTATTTTCATCTAATGAAGGAGCTTTAGTCTTCTATAAAAGACAGTATTTTTTTTCTGTGACTACATGAGGAAAGTTACATATATTAATTTCTGTTTGGCCTCTTGCTTCTGGACTTATTTATGCCTCTGCAGCCAGACCCCAGCCTCCATACTATTTTCTCTATTCTGTTGAGCATTCTCAAGTTCTCTTCTCTTCATCTGCATACCAAGTGTTGATTTTATTCACTTGCTCAGTTTCAGTCACCACACAAGCCTAAGTCATAAATATTTGTCAAGTACAAGCGTATCTTGTCCCTCAGCCTTTTCCCTGTCACTGCCTCTTTCTCACTCTGCTCTGAAGGTTTGCAGTGAACTCAATCTGCAGGCATTTGCTAAGTCATCATATCTATTCCTGCCTGTTCTCTCCTCTGCTCTCCGTATTACCTTCTGCATTCCTTAGGCCTGCACAAGAGAAGAAAAACACAAAGAGAGAGAGACTGAAACAGCCCTTTCATTGTATATTTTAATTCACTCACAGTCTTGTGATCTGACAGCACTGCTCTGTGAAATTTGCTGGTTTTCTGGGCAATTTCCTTGCCTGTTTTATTCTTGACAGTTTTGTGCCCACCATTGCGTGTTTTAATAGAATTTGATGAAAAAGCTCATTTCTAATCAAAACCATATGCAACATACTTTTTCTGAATTCTGTATTTTAAACTTCTTAAGCCAATTGGCTTAAGAGAAATTATTTTTGTCTGGAAAATCATCCTGTTCTTAAACTGAAATGGAAGTAACATACCAGCTGAATGAAAAATATCTGTATTTTTTGGAGTGTGTAATGAAACTGAAGAATCCTAAACTTTAGAAGAGTTTGACTTTCCTTCATGAATACTTTGCTTTCATGTAAAAAGTAGTATTCTTGAGTAGACTGCTGGAGAATAAGTGAATTGCAGGGATGAGAGGTTTGCCCATTTGGCAAAGAGGCAGCTAACACAGCACATCTGCTAGCCCTGCTTAAGAGACTGACAGGATTTGCTTCAGACTAAGAGAAAAGCTGTTAAAATACTGCAATGTTTCCTGCTTTTGTCCAAGTGCATTAATAATTATTTGTAAGAATAGATACAGGACAAAAGCAATAAAATCATATTAAATCTCTGAGTGTTTCAAACTTTGTGTTGGCATTCATTCCTAATTGACAGAGTTCCAGTCAGTTTTGTACAGATTCTGCCTTGATGACAATAATTATAAGTTTGGGAGAGAAAAAAAAGCCTGCTTGTATAATACAGGCTATCATACATCATCCTCTTTTTTTTTCCCAGACAGCTGCTCTTTTTCTTTCCTCTGAATACATCCAGGCAGATTTCTGATAGCTGCAGCCTGGATCCAGCTTTTGTTTTTCCTGTGGGGAAAGTCAGGAATGGAGGTGGAATGGACAAATGGATGCTGGAGAGTAATCTGAGTCCAGGGGTGGGGGAGGAAAGAAGAATTGTCAGCTATTTAAAAATAGAAAGAAAGAGGTTTGCAGAGCAACTGCAGACAGTAGACATGTGGGCTGAGGATGGGGGCTGAGAGTGAAGGGAGGCAGGAGGTCTATGAACGTGCAGAAGCTGAGGGGTGAGACAAGATATTGGGACAAATGTGGGGACTGTGGTGAGGAAGAGGATGCAGCCCTGTAGTCAGAAGGGCATGCACCAGTACATGCTGGAGGCTGACCAGACAGAAAAGAGCTGTGAAGAAAGCACCTGAGGGTCTGGTGAACAACAAGTTGAGTATAAGCCAGCAATGTGGCCATGGGGTAAAGGTGACCAACAGTACCCTGGGCTGCAGGGGGTGATGCCAGCAGGGCAAGGAAGCTGATCCTTCTCCTCTCCTGAAGTCCTGTGTTCAGTTCTGGACTCCCCAGCAGGAGAGAGTGACTGAGGTACTGGAAACAGTCTAGTGATGAAGATGATTAAATGACAAGAGTATTGCTCACATAAGGAAATGCTGAGAAACATGGAATTGCTCAGGCTTGGGAAGAGAGTGTTCAGGGAGGATTTCATGAATGTATATAAATGCCTGAAGGAAGGGTGCGAAGAAGATGGAACCAGGTTCTTTTCAGTGATGCCCAGTGGCAGGACCAGAAACAATGGGCACTAACTGAAACACAGGAGGCTCCCTCTGAACATCAGGACACACCTTCTCACTGTGAAGATGACCAAGCACTGGCAGAGGTTGCCCAGAGAGATGGTGAATTTCCATATTTGGTGATATTTAAAAGCTGTCTGGACATGGCCCTGAACACCCTTCTGGTGTGTGGGGACCTTGCTTGAATGGGAAGTTGGGCAAGTTGGACTCTAGAGGTCCTCGACAAGGTCCCTTCTGTGACTGTGGATCTTGGGAGGAAAGTGACTCTAGGAGAAGAGTGTTAGTATAGTTGCAGTATTGGAAGTTCAAATTTGGGGAACTTGAGATGGGAACACTTGAAGTTTGTGCTGGAAACTAACACTCAGGAACTGGAAACTTAAGAACCAGGGTATTTTGGCAGAGAAATATGAGAATTGCTTTATGTTATTCCCATTTCTGTTTCGAGGACAGATGAACTATATAACTGTCTGCTTCTATTACACAACACTGACAAGCATAGAAGCTAATTTGGTACCTCTTTTGCAGTTGAGACCACAGAATTTTTGTTACTTAACCTAGGTTTGTTAGAGATCATACCCTGACAGCAGACTCACCTGCTTTCATACACACACAAGGAGATAAGCAATTCCTGCTCTAGTAATCACATACCACAGACTTATTGTGCACTGAAAGAAAACTTACTTAAAATAATGTTCATTGCACTGACTGCAACACAGCAGCTTTAACAAAAAAACAAAATATCATTTGCTTTATTTGCCAGTAGCAATACATTTTTGAAAGCTTGTGTGTAGTAAATCTGACAGGAAAATCCCAAATCCACAGCCTCTTTTCCATTTTGTCAATTTTTACTCAGACATATGATGAGTATTCCAATGCTGATTTGCTGTTCTTGAGCTCTTAGTTTTCCCTTGGCTTAATTTCCTTTTTTAACCTCCTGTTGCTTTAACTCACTTGAAGTATTATTTGTATGACAGATATATCTTATCTTCTCTGAGAGGCAGGGATTTATTAGCACAGCAGTTCCTTGTGATAGACATTGTGTAAATGGAACAAATGAATTCCTTCTAAGAACATCATGGGAGGGATATCAGTGAAAAAAGTCAATCACCAGGTTTCTTTTACTGGGAAACCTGATTGTGCCTATATCTTCTGTGCTTAATTTTTCTCATTTTTCAATTATTATTAATATTTCATTACTGCATTACTACAGCTTCTGAATTTTTCCAGAGAAATCAGACTCCAATGGGCTGAATATTGCAGACATTTAAAAGAAAAGACTTAAAAAATAGTTCCTCTGCCTGTTTATCTCTTTTCTCTCAAATTCTCACAGCCTTACAGAAATTTTTTTCATACGGTCAGGGCATGGCAGTCTTTATAGCATCTCAAAAGCCAGATATCTTAAGCTTTCTCAGTGCTGCATTTCACTTTCCTGAAATGTCCTCTTATCAGAGTATGTCTACTGCAGGAAGCCATCCAAGCCTTGGAGGCTAAAATACTGAAACCAAGACAACATCTTCAGGACTCAGAGAAGAATAGGGATGGGTGGAATTGCATGGGATGCAACCAGAGTGAGATAAAAGCATTGGCTCATTCCCATACATCAGGCCTCAGTTCCTGAGCTTAGATGATGGCAGAAGGATCTTAGTATTTTTAATAGAAACCAGTACAGCTCTTTCTCTTAAAGTAGTGAAGAAAAATGTATGGAAGGTCTGAAGTCACTGAGGGGAACTAACTCTGTGAAGAATGGTCTGTCTTGCCTGAAGCAACATCCTAGGCATCTTAGTGAGCTGCATGGAAAATACCAGGAAAAACACAGTGCAAGAGGAAAGAGGCACTAATAAAGGCATCCAAAAATATGTTGGTGTTTTGTTGTTGGGGGTTTTTTTGTTGGTTTTTTTTTTTTTTTTTAGGACATAACTGCTGCTGTTGGGACACAGTTATGACAGGTTTTGTTAAGAAGCCAACCTAGTTTCAGAAGTGTGGAGTTCTTTCAACTTACCACCCAATAAATCATGAATCAGGCTTCAGATCTCACTGTTCTTTGTAGTCCTGCCAGACATACCTCAGAAGACTACTTAAGAGTAGCAAATAGCATGACAGATTTACCGAACTACTTGGTGAATTCTTGACTCACTCAGATAGGGAAGTGGGGCCTGGTGGGGATGACATCCATGTCACCCCAGTGCTGCTTCTGCAACTCAAAGAGGTACTTCTCAAAGAGCTGCCTGTTGTCTTGCTCTTAATAGTGGGACAAGCTGATGAAATACTGAGGGGAGATGATGAAAGACCCTTATATTTGGGGAAGGGAGTGTGTTTGCAAGCAGTGGCTTTGTATTATTTAAAGGGACTTGTCTGCAAAATATAATGAAGCAGAGAGATAGAGGAGTGAAATTATCTTTGTGAAGGGTAAAAATTCTCAGCTGTGGCTCTTTCATACTGAATTTCAGATTGTAGCCATTTAGAAGGGTCTGATTTATTCTTAGCCTTTGAAGTAACACAGGCAGTAAATTAACAGTGTTACTTCAGGGGAAACACAGAAAGCCTCTGGAGCAAAACCACAAATGCAAGACAAAGCTCCATTATGCGTGCAATCTGCCCCTCAGGTCTACATGGGCTTTTTCAGTCAATGTTTTCCATCCTTGACTGAAGACTGGCAACAAGGAGCTCAGCTGCAGAACTGCATTTCACCATTCTTTGTTCAACTTCATGGGGAATGTGGGGCTGGAATAATTCATGCAGATGTTTGAGAGAAGGATAAAAGCAAAGTAAAATCTACATCTGGATTACAGAGTGCAAAGAATCAGCAAGTCCTGCAGAACTGTGAATATGGGTATCCCTGTGGTGAATGCTGAATGTCCAGTTACAATGTGTTCACCTGCTGCTTGTGATAGAGAATATGAGGAGGTTTTATACATGTGCTTCCCACTGAGATGCATTTTGCTAAAAATGATAGAGCAGATTCAGCTTTCAAAAATTAGGAGCATGACTAGGCCTAAATCTAGGGCATGAATCTGGATAGAAAGTCTCTGCAATACACACCAAATGCAAGATAAAGAACTGTACTGCAAAGCCCAGCAAAGGGTTTGGATCAAGGATTTGTAGTCAAATATGGCATGGAAGTACAAGAAGCAAAGACAGTCTGAGGGGTGGGAGAAACACCAGTGATTAAGTAGATCCTAACTCTAAAGGGCCAGAATTATTATCATGCCCTTTGGGGCATTCCTGCATCTTCACTGAGGCAGGAATTGTCACTACATCTATACTGCCTCCAGTACCTCAACCAAAGTGCACATGCTCCTGCCTTGCTTCTCCACGGTGTCGTCACGTTCCCAGGAGATGTTTCAGTGAGTGATCTGAATGAAGGGGATCATGGGCATTACTGGACTGTGAGGATGAGCAGGTTTTGAGGGTAGAAGAGACAATACTTTATATGAGCTCTAGCAAATCTTTTCCAGAAAATTCTCTGCTACCAGGGGAACAACAGCTCTCTCTTTCTACACTGAAGAGCCTTTGGCTTGCAGTTGTCATTTTCACCATGACATGCATCAAGCAGACCAGTAGTACAGGCTGCACTTTTGAAGGTATTCACAGGAAGAATTTGGTGTCTCAATAAGCTTCTAAAAACATGAAACCAAGGATCAGATATTCCTGAACACATTCACTTGATAAATGTCACTGAAGAAAGGAGTTTAAAAAAAGTCTTAGAAATATAAACAAAGAACAGAATTAGAAACAGATCAACTGTTTTGGTCAGGCCTGCTGTTTAAAATCTAAGAGCAAATTCTCCTGTTTCTTAATGCCACAATGAATAAACTCTATGAACAACAGTACTTTTTGGTTTGAGACCATGAAAAATCAGTACTGATCAGTTTCTATAGCTGAGTTAATGGTTCATGTATTTAAAATCAATAGTATAATGGATGAAATGAGTGACTTTCACTAACAAAGAACTGTCATACAAAAGCTTACCTATTCCCTGTATCTGTAGTTTTCAAAAGAAGTAGAGAAATAGATATGCCCTGGGAGATTGAAAAGAATGGAAGAAGCACAGGGCTAATTATTCCAGCTTTGGTCTATGCATACTGAGGCTTTAGGCCATGGCATTCATGGAATACGATGAAATGTACTATGCTGTATATGGTGAAGTAGGAACAATAGTCAACGTCTGTGCTCAACAAGATGATTTGGAAACTGCAGAAATGGCAAAAAAGGGCAGTATACAAAAAATTCAAGGTCAAATCAGCAGATGAGCCATCTTTAAAAAGATATAAGAATTAATAATAGATGACATACCTAATAATAATAATAATAATAATAACAATAATAATTTAATGCTAAATTGAGTACATGAGTGCATTTTTGGTCCTCTGAGTTCCACTGGTTTTGCACAGAAATCTGGTTTAGAATAATTCATGTTATGTCTACATAAGCCGTCTACCAAGAGTTTTTTTGTATCCATTTCATTTAGAAGATGAAGAAAACATGCATAGCACTCTGCATGTCAGTCACTGTGTGGCCCCGGTGGATGCCATGCATGGTTAAAAAACATGGCTTTACATATGAAAAAAATGAATTTTCTAGAAAAGCATATTAAGATTCATTGGATAACTAACTCATATTTCTTCTTGCTGACATTGGGATAAGACAGCGTTAAAGATTACTTCATCTTAAGAAAGTGAATTTTGGAAGCTGTAATTTAGTAATAGGCCAAAAAACAATTTTACACACAAAATAGCTCTTGACATCTGTTTTAAAAATCCTGCCACACTAGGTTTTCATGAAGAAGCTGTATGTGGAGAAAGTAACCAAAGTAATGAGGTACTTTAAGGATGTATGCTGGCTGATTTTTGAAATTTTCTTGCTGGCTCTTATTCCTTGTATTTGATTAAAATATTTATTGAACCAGAGAGAAAATGAAACACTAATTAAGTGTCTTTGTTTGGATCTAGGAAGCCACTGGAGCAGATAATGACAGAAAATACTTCATTAAAAATATACTTATTTTTCCAATTAATAGCTTAGCACCAACTCCAATCAAATAGAAACATGAAATTACCAACTGTGATAATTGAAAAATTACTTAAGTATCAATAATAGAAAGTCTGACCAGAAAATTTTAAGCTTTTGTTGAAAATCATTGTTAGCAATAATGACATGGAGAACAGTCTAAAATATTTATTATGTTTAATATTGTTTTATTCCTAATGTTACATACACACACATGGGCATCTGGTTATTTGCTGAAGTAAAGTTCTGATTATTTAATTTTCATATATCTTATTATATTCATGGAGTC
The DNA here is from genome assembly GCF_036417665.1 of Passer domesticus. Classification (NCBI taxonomy): domain Eukaryota; kingdom Metazoa; phylum Chordata; class Aves; order Passeriformes; family Passeridae; genus Passer; species Passer domesticus. The sequence continues at coordinate 90,735,370 of NC_087474.1, forward strand.
TAACATTCAAGGAGCTTAACAATTCAGGCATGCAAATGCAATCAAAATCTCCATTTGGTTTTTAAGAGACAGAGGGAGTTCTGTTAAGAATTTTAAACTGGCAAAACCTGTCTATCACATTATAATTGTCTCTAATTAATACTGCCAGAAATCTCAGCTATAAAAATCTTTACCAAACACTGAGTCACACTTAAACTGGTGAAAAATCCTCCTCTTGCCCAAGCAAACAGAGAAAATCAGTTCCAATATGTTCCTTAAAACTGAGCACTGGTTGACGATTGTAAGTGAAGACAAACATATCAGCACAGAAGAAGTCATTTTGTTGAATTGCGGAATATGATGTATTTTCCTAAATGGTCAAGAGAGATGTGAAATTCAGTACATTGTATTGCATATATTTTATATATGTCTGTGTGTGTGTGTGTGTGTGTGTGTGTGTCTATGTATTTATATATATATGTTTAGCCTGAATAGAAGAGTTAAATCTCATTCTTTTAAAGATGGAACATGGGATATGAGGAACTGGACCTAAGGAATGAGCCTACATTACAGTCTGTGAGACAATTCAGCCAATCCTGAAGTACATGAAAACAATGGTGGGAAACAAAAATGATATTAAAAACTTTACTTATTCCATGCAGAAACTTTGTCTAATTAGAGGCACATGGTGTCCCTGCCCAAACACATTTCCTAAAGAAACTGAAAGCTGCTGGAGACTGGAGAGACACTCTTTGTGGTGGGGGGAACAACTCCCTGTGCAAAATAGAGTTACCTACCCCTCTCAGGGCTGAGGGCTGTGGCAGGCAGGTGCTGGGGAGAGAAGTGTCTGACTCTAGTGGAAGAAACCTTTGGTTTGAGCAGGTGATATTGGTACCCCTGCACCTACTGCCCTGATGCCCCTGCTGTCATTGGGATTTATTCTCTTGAGCATTGTAAACGGACAGAGAGGGTAAGACATTCTCCTTCTTGTTCCCTCTAAGTGATGCAAAGAAAGAGTATCTCAGATACAATCCCTTGAGACCTGAGACAACCAAAATAAAACTAAAATATATTAAAAATACAAAGGCTGTAAAAGAGACCATTGCACAAACTATGAAAAATGCACAGGAATCATTGGAAAATCTCCCTTTTGTTATGTGAGTGTTGGGGTTTTTAGTGAAATCTTTAAAAACTTGTCTTTTCTAGCTTTCCACATACCCTTACTGCAATTCTATATTCTATTCAAAGTTCTCTTTTTGCTTTATAGTGCACTGGCACTGGCATATAATGTAATATACATGTATTACATACACACACACATGAATTGTGAGGTCAAAGTAATCAAAATGTCAGAAAATACTGGTTTGTGTCTTTAAAACAGATATATCTGTTGATATATCTTCTGCCTACATATGCTCAGGAAGACACAGTTACCACCAATGAGAGACCAAGTAGTTTGTCAAAGCAGTATGAAACCAGTTGAGGGTCTGGCAGTGAAATATCAAAATCAGCTGATTATCTCAGAAAATATCAGGTTGTGTCCAAAATATGTGTCCATACACCTGTTTGTCCTGTTCAAAAGAACTTTTCAAAGTGGTGGTTAGCAACTGCCTTTGGTCATTGACTTCTTCAATTAAATTCCCTGACTTTAAACTCTTCTGCTTATGATAGCCCAAAATCCCATTTCAGGTGACTAGAGATTAAAATATGGCAAATATTCCACTAAACATGGATTACTTAATAATATATTACTCTATTTCATAATATTATTACTCTTGCCAACCATTTCTGTCTTTCTCATTTTATTCAATCCATTATATTTCTCTTCCCTGACAGACCAGAAGGAAACTTGAAGACAGAATAGAAAATTAATTTCCTGTTAAATTCTGTTGCATTTATTGATTCTCTATTACCAATTGTGTGACAGTGTTTTTTAATCCCTTTCAAAGACACAGGTAATAATGACAGAGTTTATTCTACTACAGCTGTTTCCAATCACAAAAATAAAAAATGCAACTGTGGCATTGGTTATCTTGGAGATAAAAAGAAAGCTATCAAAAATCTCATATCTGTACAGAAAACAGGTAAGCACTACATACTCGCGTATATCACACCCAAAACAATGATATATGAGTATCAAATCCATTTTCAGGAGCATGGCATAGGCTCTTTGGAGGAAACCAGACATTTCTACATTGTTAATGCTTTGTTAAAATTGTCAGCTTTTCCTCAAAGTCATGAGGAGAAGAAATTCACACTCTTACACCCTGAAAGTAAGTTTCTGTTTGATGTACCTCAGTTCTGGGGCCTAAGGGGTAAGCAAAAAGCTTGTAATATTTCAGTTTTAAGTTGTGTTTGTTCTAGCCAGTCAGGTCTTCTGCCTCTGTTCAGGTTTTTCTCTGGTTCCTTTCCCAGGAATCAGTGTGTGACGGAATATTCAGTATCATTACATTATTTGCTGGTTAAAGATAAGTTTTACTTGCCAACTCTGAGTACAACATGGGTAGTTCTCAGTGATGTCCTTTCTCAGGTGAGCCTGACAACTTCTAATAGTTCTGAGCTGCTTCTTTTATCTCTAGAATATCTGCACACATGAACTGCTTTCATAGCTACAGTGTGCTAGATGCTTACACTCACAATATTGTCCTGAGCAGAGAGGTACACAAATGAGGGTAGAGCTAGGAATGTATTTTTGGGCCAATAAATGTTTAATTTGCTATGTTTATATATTTCCTTATTGTAGGGCATAACCTTGTTACTTCTTTCAAACTAAACACTGAAAATTAAATGCAGTCCTCCCCCAGCCCCCTTACCCCAGAGGGGGCAGTGAGTCCCCTAAGGGGGACCAGACTGTAGGGGGACCAGCCCCCAGCCCTCAGCACTCCCTGGCCAACCCAGGAAGGCAGTGGGCACCGGCAGTGGCCATCAGGCTACTGGTGTAACAGCTAGCACCAGCTAAAATCAAAAAAGGCCTAACCAGGTAGATGCAGAGAATGTACTGAGAGGTCAGTACAAAGCCTGTGGTGCTTTACAGCCAAAGGGTAAAACAGTATTTTTAGGGCTACTTATGTACGGTGCCATCAGGGTCATGGGGGTAGGTGAGGAATAGAAGTGGAGATGATGGTCTACATTCTTACAGATTTTGTCTTTCTGTAAGCTGCCTCTATTCCTACAGAGGAGCAAGCTGCTCAAAAGTGTGAACAACACAAATGTTACTTCTCAAAAAATACAATGCTGAACTTGGCATTTTTTCTATGTCTAGTTGAGATTATGGCCCTTAGTGGGAAGGAGATCTGTGATCTTTCCTAGTTAAAACAAATTCAAGGGCAGGAGATTGAAAAAGCAAGGTAATAAACAGCAAAATCTTTGTGTTGAAAAACAAATATTTGTTGTAAATTGTGAAAAAGTAGTCCTTTACATTTCTTTTAAACTTGTCTTGTCCTGTAAGTATTTTAGCCAATGACTGAATATAGTAAGAAGAGCGAGAATTTGAAATGGGCAGGTCTAGCCCACACACCTTTCTTAAATATTAGGTATATCTGAGTCTCTGAGACAAATGCTGAATCAGATACACCGAAAGCAAAGGAAGAAATGGGACTCATACCATGGTGACTTTCCTTCTTTCCATGTTCAGCAAAAGGCTAGCAAGATGCTCTTATGAGAGTTGTTGAATAACAATGGATATGTGTATTGTGAGGACATACTTTTGAACAAAAGTGAAAGGAACATACAAAAAGGTACTAGAGTCAAAACTGTCATTCAAAAAATTTGTAACCTCAGCATACACAAGTCTTTTTGAAAAATTGTGGCTGAATTTTTATTTCAGAGATTCAGTCTTGAAGTAGTGTCCTAAAATCTTGTAAAGTAGTGGTAAGTTAAAGATGCTCTTGAGTAAAAATGATACAATACTGGCTTATGAACTCTTGAAGAAGAACAAAAAAATTATTTTTAAATGTTCATCTCCAAATATGTGCTTGAAATGGACTTTAGGATGTTGTTGAGCATGAAGCTATCTCTGGGCCTCTGTAGGCAAAGGGTAAAAAACACTGACTAAACAAAATCTTTCTGAATTTATGTTGATAGCTCCATATACAGTGTCAGAAAGTTAGTCATCATCCCTGGGGCATGCAATTAAAGCGACAAGATCAAACTTGATTACAGCAGTGTTCTTGGTGCAAAGCAAATTTTTGTAAATAGATTAAATATTCCAAATATGTTTACCTAAACTTCCTTAGCAGGGGGAAGAGAGAGGCACTGGAAGGAACAAATGAAAATTGCTAACACATAGGAAATTTAAAGTAAGGTTTAGTTACAGACTGAAGAGTCTGGTTTCATTTCTTGGGTATTTAAAAGATATACACATATAAGTATAGATGAAGTAATTTTTAAAATAAGTATGACACTTGATGTTAGAAAAAAATTTAGAAGGAGTGATGCGCATTGTGTATGTAATAAACTTTTTATTTGTACGTGTGCAGAGAAAGGCCATCAACCTTGCAAATTAATTAAAGTTAATGGGGAATCAAGGGTATGAAAATAATTAGTATAGCATAAATTAATTCATGAGCTCTGTATCAACCCTGAAGCTTACAAACTATAGCAGCCTGATATAATCAATCCTAGTTGCAAGGTAAAAGTTTTATATAAATTACAGAGAACCAATAAGAAATACATGATGTATTGTAATGATTCCCTGTTATTCATCAGAAGGAATGATGCCCAATTAAAGAGACACAATTAGTGGCCCAAATGGCTAATGAGACAAGTTAGCATCACTGAAAACTTCTACAGCCTGCCTTGCCAGTAGAGATAAACACTCTCCAAGACAGAGTCCTTTGTCCCTAGACCTTACTGTAGGACAGCTGGCTCCAGTAATGTGCCACCTATTCATAAGGCGCAGGAATGAGGGTATGGGACCCAGGGAAGTACTCAGAACTGGAAGCTCTTATGAAGAGGGCATGTGGCATCTTCTCAATGTGTTTTGTTTGCTGCTGATGGGGTTCCAGCTGTGAGGCTTGAATTTGTGCTGAGAGAACCCTAAACCTCTTCCTGAACTGCTTATCCCTATTAAGTTCCTTAGGATAAGCAGCACTCTTGCTGTCTGCCTGTCTTCTGGGTCCTTGTAGGCCTTCAGCAGAGCAAGATGCACAAAGGGTGTGAGTATAAAACTGTTCTGAGTCCTGAGATTGCCCCACCTCTTTCTGGATTTCTATGCCCAGTGGTACTGTCCAGACGTGATTCTTTGCCCACTTCCCTCAGGAGGCTGGGAAGAAGCCAGGAAGATTCTCAGATGTTTTATTTTCCCTGTGGGACAGCCATGTCCCAAAATACAATACCATAATTCATCAATTCCAGTACTCTTGAGCCTGCAAAATACTTGGATTGCTTGCCATTGAAAATGTGAACATGCATAAACATATGGAGCTTGTTAATAATAAGAAGGGAAGCAAAGTAAAATAGGCACTGTATTTTGTTAAGTTTTAAGGAATAGATATTGTTACTTTGTAAGGTAAAATGTAAATGCTATTTTGAACAGTGTATCATAGAGATTTCTACTAAAGAATGTTAGGTTTTCTAAGAGCTTGTTTAAAAATTACTCATAGTATTCAGATTCCACTGTTATGCTTTATCCAATCTGTAATGTATTCCCATCTCTCAATACTATTTACAATATTTAACTAAGAAAATCTATGGCTATCCTCTTTGACGGTTACTGAGACCTATAAACACCTAGTTATAATTGCATTTTACATGCAATTTCCTTAAGGTTTAATTTCCAGTGTACTGCTAAATAAAATTAGATACTTAGCCCTGTTTCAAAGACTTAACCTGAGAGTAAGTAAAAAAAAATTAATAAAACACTGCTTTGGTATTCCCTTATTCTCTCACTCATACATAGACACTTTTTAAATTGAACTAATTAGGCAAACCTGGTAATATAAATATATTTCAGCACCTTTCATTTTTATTTTTTTTTAATTCCTTTTTTCCCCACTCACTAGCTCTGGGATATAGGAGCTAAATCATGAACCTGTGATGATAAAGCAAAGTCTGCGTGTTTGGTTTTGCAAACCAGAATTTTCACAGTGTAGGCAGATGAAAGTCTTGGAAATACTGGTGTTCAGTACAAGTGGATATCCTATCTATTTTGAAATTTGACCCCATAAGGAAGGGAAAGAGTAGGTGGCACAGAATGGAATTAATGATATCTCTCATAACAAGCAGCATGAAATAAGATTTCTGGGATACAGTTATTAGCACCTGTCACCTTGTGGGTCTCTGAAAGTGGATCTGTTTTCTGTTAGACCTATTAATAATTGTAAACTTCTTTGGGCACAGTAATTGAAAGAGAAATGTTAATATCCAGCAATTAAACTGATATGGAGACTCACCAACTAGCTTCATGCTCAATGAGCATTCATGTACGATCATAGACTTCACAGCAGTGAGTTGTGTTGTATGATAACTATTAAATATACAGGAGGAATTGTCTGCTTTGAGTCTTGAGTTCTGAGTTACATCCTCAGTCTCTCAGGTCCCTACAAAAGCGACTTGGTCTCATATTTTCACTGCAGGTCACAAAACAGCATTCTGCAAAGAGAGCCACACTAGGCCTGATAAACTGGTCTGTATGGATCAAGTTCTGCACCACCACCATCTCTTTTTTTTTTTACCTACTTCTGTAGAGATGATATTGAGTTCCTTCCTTTTCCTGGTTATTTAGGAACTTGTTCACATAGTCACGACACAAAATCTCTCATTTCAAAAGTGATTTCCCTGGCAAAAAAAATTAATTTTTGTGGTATATGTCACTAATCCACTTAATTAAATTTAGCAAGATGGAATCCCAGGGTGGTTTAAAGTCATCAAAACTTATGTTGTTATAGCACTATCCTGCCTCAAAGCTCATGTCAGTAGGGAAAGATCAGGAACCTGATTTATTTGAGCAGTGATTCTCTTCAGTTTTTTCTTGCGGAGGTTTCTCTGTGGTGAGGGTTTTCTTCTTTGTTTATTGGGGTTTTTTAAACCATGATACTTCTATAATGTATTCTTGCAAACAAATAATCTGGCTGACAGACAGCCAAATCAACTAATACAGTCTCTCAAGGTGTTTAAAAACCCAGGAAGTAAAGGATGCCACTTCATGTAGAGATTATTTAATGGAGAATGAACTACCTGCTGTGAGTAAGTTTCTCATTGATGAACCTCCACAGAGAAAGTCATGCCTGAAGGACTTAGTGCTGGCTGTGTTTGAGCTCAGAAATAATACTTCCTTAAGGAAATGACAGCCTAGATGTTAGCAATAACTAATGCTTTTTAAGGGAGCTGGTAGCTGTTTCAGAGCAGAAATCTGATTTAGGTGATAGAGGGGCATAGATGATGCTGCTGATCAGTTGTATACAAACAAAGTTTGGGAAAAAACTGATTTTCTGATAGATATGTGAGAGATCTGTAACAGGTCAGTGCTGGAAAAAAAGGGTTGCTAGCCTTGAAACAGCATATTCTTTAAGTTAAAAAATAGTAAACATAGGCTATGAATATCTTTACTCAACAGTTACTCAAAACTTACAGAAAATTTAATCTCTGCTCTTCTCAATTTACTTTAACAATGGAATCCAAGAAGACTTCAATTTTTCCTGAATAAAGAAATTGCATTACATGTATCTTTCTGTTATCAATTTCTTGCCAAGAATTGGGCTGAGAGAGGTAACACACATCCTTGAGGACTAGGATATTGTTAGAGCCTCTTTGTTCTGAAAGGATCCTGTCAAACAATTGCTACAGCAGTAGAATGTGTTCACAGCTTTTCCATAGAATACATTCTGCTACCAGAAAACTGAACACGGCCTCTGAGTGTTCCGGCCTCTGAGAATTCCAGCATTATTGTCTGAAAAAATAAACATGTATTGAGTTTTCAATGTTTTAAACCAAAGACTTCTGACAGTAAGAAAGAGGGTCAAGTTAACAGAGAAGAGATGTCAAACAGTCCTGTATTAATTGTACATCATCAGATTTGTGGAGTACAGCATTTATGGTACTCTGCCTGATTACTTATACACTGTGCTGATTTGCAACAATACACAAAACACATTCTAGGGTGTAGGCATGTATTAATTTGAGTATACTCCTGCTGCCCCAGGTTCAAAAATAGGGCTAGTCCACCAACAGCTTTGCAGAAATTGAGTAACCTTGCAGTTTGGCTGGTATGAAACACCTGAAAAGTAGCCCTGATGACAGTCAGAGAGCACTTGCAACACAAAATTACTGCTAGAATATATATAAAAGATAGCATAATAAGAGCTGCAAAGATAATTCACATGCACACATAAACCAGAATTAAAATGGTTCCTGTGAAGAGAGTGCTTAATTTAATTTTTTGTCAGTGTATGTAATTTCTTAGTGATTCAAAAAGTTGACTTCTACTGTTATTATATCTAGGAAGAAAGATTGTCATACCTCTCACTTAGAATCTCCTGAAATTAACTCAGATTAACATCTTATTACAGCAAATGAAAATTGAACCAGAATCCAGGTGTCAGCATGAATAAGCAGGGTGCTCATGAACCTGAGAAGTCATCAAATCTTGTCTGGCATGATCATAGAGAACAAGAACAGGATGAGAAGATCTTGAGGTGAGCCAGCAATCACAGGCATATCCTGTGGCAAAATATTGCACCAAAAAAATGATAAAAAAATTCATAGAGAGCAGGGCTTTTTGGAACTAGAGTGTGATAAAGGATCTGTGTAAAAGGAAATGAGTAACCAGAATACGGGGAGCCTGTTTTGGAAGACAGGTTTATTGGCATAGGACTTGTTTCATTTAAAAATCTAGGAACCACCCAAGTGTTGTGTCTTAGCTGATTGGTTTATACCAGTTGGGAGAAAAATATAATATGATTTAGTTTAATATAAAGTCTGTTTCTACTGTGGAACATCATAAAGCAGACTGGGGTTGAAGGGACTTTTAAGTGTCCACTCCCCTGTGATGATCAGCGACATCTTTCAGCCATCTCAGGCTGCTGAGACCCCTGTCCAACATGACCTTGATTATTTCAAGGATGGAGCATCTACCATTTCTCTGGGACACCTCTTCCAGTGTTTCATCACCTTCACTGGAAAAAAAATTTCTTTGTTGTCTGCACTCTGAATCACCCCTCTTCCAGTAGAAAACTTGTTGATTGCTAAGGCATCTGGCCCTCTCTTTCTTATAAACTCCCTATAAGAATTGAAAAGAGGAAAAAAGGTCTCTCTAGAATATATGCTTTGCCTTTATGTCTTTATTAACCCAAGAAAATATGAAGAGTTAGAGAAATTTTGAGTGTCACATTAAATAAATCTTGCAGGTATGAGTACCTGGAGATCAAGAGTTTGAAAAACCCGTTATTGAATCCATGCAACCTGTTCTGCAAGGCTGCTACTCTGGAAAATCCTACTGATCTAGTAAGATTTTGGCTGTGTAATGCAACAAGTGACAACTGTTTGCCAACAGACTCCTCTGAGCAGGCTGGTAATGGTCGTGCTCTACTCCTCCTACTCAAGTTACCAGGAATCACCATGGATATAGGAACTGACTTCCACCCGTCCCTGTCCTGCCTGCCCACGTGACAAGAAACTGAACATTAATCATGCAAAGGCTTATGTCAATTCATAGGAAAGGACTGACATTTTCACTGAATCATTTGGGTTGCCATGTGATGAAACACGTAGGCAATCCCTACATTATGATGGGATATTCTCCAGAAAAAATATCATATTTTTCTGTCATGTTTTGCAATTTTAATGTTATCATGTTTGGATATTTTGGAGAAAAAACCCAGAACTTTTTTCCTCTTTTCCTCAATGTGTTGCTGCTGTCTAATCAGCCTGTGATTATTTCCTCTGATCCACTTCCTCACTAATGCATCTGAGTCTTGTTTGCTTGCTTGCTTCTGCAGCTGCAAGTATCAAAGAGGAGTCTTTTCCAATGTAAAACACAGCTATGGAAACGTGGGGTAGGCATATGCTACTTGTAGGCATAAATGGTAGCAGTGCTCAGCATTGAGGAAAGTGGATAAAGTTCTTCTATTTTTCTCAAATCCATCAGCTACTTAATTCTCAGGACTACAAAGTAACAGTGAATACGGATTAAGCTTTTCAGGGATGAATAACAAATTGCATAAATATAGCAAGGGAAAGAGCCACTGAAGTAAACTGTAACAAGGAATATCAGGATGGAAAAACATCTTGCGATGACCTCAATAGTAAAGCAGCTGGGATAGATAGCACAAGAATATCTCCATCACTTGAAGCTGGAGGACAGATCTTCCTTGAGAAGAGGTTAGGGAGATAGTCTTCAGGGGTGACCTAGATTTAGCTATTGAGCTGTTATGAGGAACAGGATAGACTAGAAGACCTCTTGAGGTTCCCTGCCGTCCTGTGATCCTCTAATCCCTCCTTTCCTAGAATTCAGTAATTAATAAAATCATTATTATTGCTTACTTGACCTTGGAGGTGTCCTTCCACATTTGTTTGTTCACGCATGGGCTGGTCACATACATCCCTGTAGCAATTATAAGAGTAATTGTACTTGTAATAGCCTCAAGGGAAGATTGATTGTAGCTTGTGTGAGTGAAGGTTAGCAAAGTGGCTGAGACTCCAGCCCATTCTCCTGCCCTCTGAAGCTTTTATTTTGATGCACTATAATGTGTTTTATAAAAATCCATTACTCTAATGCTCTAAACCAGGAGCTTTACCTCAGTCCCCTCCTTGACATGGTACAATACAATACAAAAGAAAGGATAAAGCAGACAGTTTAAATATGTTCTTCGTCTCCTAACTAAAGGGCAGGTGGTCTCCCAAAACCTGAACTAAATCAGCCCTGCAGTAAACTTAAGCCAAGCCTGAAGCAAGCCAGCTGGCTGCAAAAGCTTTAACAGATTGTCTGTGTTACCCTCAGCACAGCACTCTGTGCAGTCTGATCCTTTCATGCTGGGTTTTTTTTCTGTTTGACTTTTCATTATATAAAACAGCAAATTTCAGCTGACATCACTGTTCAAAAATTGTCTTTTGTGGGACTAGATTAAATCATGTTATAATCTATCATGGGCTATCTGTAACCTCAAATCTCATTTTGGAGCTGTCAGTTGCTCTTTCTCAGAAGCTGGTGATGGTTACCTGATGTTGTACTTGACAGCAGGTGCTCTAAGGTTTTGAAGGGTTAAGTGACCTTAACTTTCACTATTTGCTCATAATCATGTTCAAAATTCATGGATCTTCAAATAGAGATTCAATAGTTTTGGCTAAAGAAGAGTTGCTCAGAGGAATATTAACTTTGAGAGTAAAATGCCTGTGTTGGTTTGCTACATGTTCTAAAGTATGGCACTAATTCAAGCAATACAGTCACACAGAGGATGAGAATGACAATTCTATTTGTATTTCAGACAGTTCTTGATCTCTCTCTGAAAATAACTGATCAGTTAAAAAAACCCACCAAATAATTTCACAATATTTTCAAAACTTAAAGCCTACTTTGTACCTTCTTCTCTGTATCTTCTGAAGTGCATTTGTAGTTTGACTGCCCTTCACTTTTATTTTGGCTAGCACACTTTATTTTTTATGCTTTTAAACAGATTGTCATGAGTACAAATATGCAAACTGATTACTGGAAAAGAAACTATGATTTTGCTATGGAAACAAACAGTGTCTCTTTGTTCTGTGAAAAAATAATGTAGAATAATTCACCTTTCAGAACTAAGAAACATGCTGAGCATATTGAAAGATTCATCTAAACCTCAGGAACTGTGATCCAAAGACTTTAGAGTATATGTATTAAATTATTTTTTAAAATCTACTATAGAAACCTTTTTAAGAAGAGTCGTCAAACATAGGACCAAATCTTACAAAGATAAAGCATCAGACTATAACTCTAGGAAGCAGGGCATAACAAAACCTCTTTTGATTATTTTTAATCAGTCTTGGGAATCCAGAGAGGTCCTATCTGACTGGAAGCTGGCAAACATTGTCCCAATTTTCAAGAAGGGCAAGAAAGAAGACCCCAGAAACTACAGGCCTGTCAATCTCACATCAGTGCTTGCTAAAGTAATGCAGGAGATTATTCTGGCAGCTATTGAAAAGCACCTGAGAGACAATGCAGTCACAGGTCACAGCCAGCACAGCTTCATGAGAGGAAGGTCCTGCTTATCAAACCTGATTTTTATTTTATAACAAGGTAACCAGTCTAGTTGATCAAGGAAAGCCAGTTGATGTAATCTTTCAGGATTTCAATAAAGCTTTCAATACTGTCTCTCACAGGAGCCTTCTGGACACAATGCCCAGCATTCAGTTGCACACACACATCATGCAATGGTGAGCAACTGGCTCATGGGTCAGGCACAGAGGGTTACAGTGAATGGGGTGACTGACATCAGACTGGGAACCTGTCACTAGTGGGGTTCCACAAGGCGCCATCCTCGGCCCTGCGCTCTTCAACATCTTCATTAATGACTTGGATGCAGGATTGGAAGGGATACAGAGCAAGTTGGCAGATGATACAAGTTTGGGAGAAGCTGTTGACTTCCTCCAAGGCAGGGAGGCCCTGCAGAGAGACCTTGAAAAATTAGTGGGCTGAGCAATCACCAACCATGTGAAGTTCACAAAGGAAACTGCCAGATTCTGCGCCTGGGATAGGACAGTCTGGGATGTAGGTACAGACTGGGGAATGAGATGTTGGAAAGCATTGCTGTGGAAAGTGCCCTGAGGGTCCTGGTGGATGGCAAGTTGAACATGAACCAGCAGTGCCCTGGCAGCCAGGAGGGCCAACTCTGTCCTGGGGTGCATCAGGGACAGCATGGCCAGCTGGGCGAGGGAGGGGATTGTCCTGCTCTGCTCTGCATTGCAGCGACCTCATCTCATGTCCTGTGTGCAGTTCTGGCTGCCACAATACAAAAAGAGCATTAAACTATTAGAGAGTGTCCAGAGGAGGGCAACAAAGATGGTGAAGAGCCTGGAGACAAAACCACATGAGTAATGGCTGGGGGCATTAGGTTTGTTCTGCCTGGATCACACTGAGGGGAGACCTCATTGCAGTTACAGCTTCCTCATGAGGGGAAGAGGAGGGACAGACACCGATCTCTTCTCTCTGGTGACCAGTGACAGGATCTGAGGAAATGGCCTGAAGTTATGTCAGGGGCAGTTTAAGTTGAATATCAGAAAAGGATTTTCACCCAGAGGGTGGTTGGGCGCTGGAACAGGCTCCCCAGGGAAGTGGTCAAAGCACCAAGCCTAACAGAGTTCAAGAAGCATGAGGACAATGCTCTCAGGCCCAGGGTATGACCTTGGAGGTGGTGTTGTGCAGTGCCAGGAGCTGGACTCAACGATCCCTTAGGGTCCCTTCCAACTCAGGTTATTCTGTGATTCTTTGAAATAAGGCATAAGTAGCAGCTATTTATGGCCAAAATTGAAATCATAAAATCTTTGGGTTTTGCTTTCTGCTATTGGAACTACAAAATGTCTGTAACAATTTTTCCTTTAGTATTTAGTCTTGTGTTTATTTTTCCTTTAGTATTTCCCAGTTCTCTACATTTTTGCTTCTTGGCATGTCTAGACGTGCCTCAGCATTAACACGTCTGAACTGTTCAGAATGTAGCTAGCACAAAGACTAATGTTCCTCTAAAAGTCTTAGGACTTTTAGTAGATGAAGTCTGAGATTTGTTAATATTCAAGAGAGGGTTTCTTGCAGTAGATTTCTTTTCCTTGTAAGTGCAGGAGAAGACAAAAACCTCTCCCTTCATCCTTTTTATTTTTTTTTTTTTTCAGTTTTCAGAGCAGCTGTGGGAGACCTAGATCCATTATATTCCTCTACATAGCATGGTGTTGAAGGGATTCTATTGCTCATTGCATGAGCAATAGAATCCCTAAAAATGCCTGAACACTAGCCAGAGCAGACTGGAAAACAGCCCTTGCTGAAACTATCCCATTTTGCAGAAACATTCCAAATGTCTTGGCCAAAATAATGAAATCTCCAACATTCAGTACTCATGGGAGAAGGGGACCTGGTCTCTAGTCTGTATTTCACTGGCAGTGTTTTATTCTCTGTAAGGTTGTAAATTACCTCTATTAAAAGGACTACAACTGATTACTTTCTTTTCCCAAGAAAAATAAATACAAGACAACAATCCTGCTGTCTCTGGATCAGTAAGAGTTCAGTGTGTACAAGTTCATGGTGGACTAGTGACAACAGAAAGGGTATACTCTTCTGACCAATCCTTCCCCTTCTTTACACAACACAGGTACACTAAACCTGACACAGAAATAGGAGTGTAAGACTGCAAAAAGGAAGGAAAGTAGTTTGGTTTTGCCATATATGCATGACTGAAATGAGAGAGGGTAGGAGAGAGTGGTCAGGGCAATAATAGCTTGTCATCTTCCAAGCTCTTTTTAAAGTAAAAGGGTGATCCCTGTTTATTTCAAGCCTCTATGGCCTATTTTAAAGAGACATGGCGTAGTGGTCAAGACCTTTCTATGACCCTGAGTTAGTCATCAAGGACATGGAGTAGAATTCAAGTAATGACATTATTTTTTAGTATTTTCCAGTTGACTGCTACTGGGGTGCAGTCAGCTCTGAGACTGGAGCCCACCCTGGGACCACCACTTCTGCCATGCACTGCTTAAGCAGCACATGGTTGTGAGTACTGACTGTTCCACTGACAGCCAGTTGCAATGATGCCCTTGGAATGCAGTCTTTAATTCTGACTCAGGAAAGAAGTTCTGTTCACTGATATCCATATTCTCCTGGAGAAGAATACAACAGCAGTGAATGTGGAAAAAAGGCAAACTGGAATTTTTCTGCTGTTCCTTCATTCCTGTTCCTTGACTTGATTTAAAAACAAATTCACACACAAAGCTTACAAATGGATCAGAAATTTCAATCAGCAATTGTTTCTGAACTCTAACAGATAAGCTAAACCTTTGGGTTACTGGTATAAGCATGCTGGTATAAGCATGTTGGTATTCTCTGAAGGTGCACAAAGTTTTGTGCTATTGAGGGCAAACATGGATGACAGTGGTGCTAATCTAAATATGAAGGAAGATTCTCAAGTCACAATTTATACAGTTGTGTCTCTATGAATGCATGTCCATCATCAAGGGTCAACCTCCTGTATTATTTATGATCATTGGTAGACAAAATTCTGATATGACACAGAGTTAAAAATCATGTGGCAAAGTTGTTCTACATCACATTTTTGAAGTGAGCACCAAATGCTATGTTCCCACAGAAGTTCAATACTAATAGCTGGACCAAAAGTCTATTAAGTAGGGACACATAGTCAAACAGCCCTGTAGTTACAAGCACTCTTCAATGTAATCAAGTTGTCTCAGGGCTGAACCTCCTAAATATGCCCCTTGGATTTAGGTTGAAACCAAAGAGGCAGATGCAATTTGCAACAAGCAGACTATTCCTAAATTCTTTGTGAGATGTCAAAGGCAGAAATCCTTCATCCAGTTCCCAGCATTTAAAACAGGTATACTAACTGTAAGAAAAAAACACATCAAGATTCTGATTCTAATGGGGCTGTTTAAGGACTAACAGCAACCAGCTCTTTTTCCTTAGCTTAAATAATTCAATTATTATTGTTTTCAATGGGTCAGAAATCCTTAGGATCATTTCAGTAAATCTATCTCAGAGAGAGGAGTTGTATGTAAATTTATGCTGACAGAATCAAAGATAATAATCCCAGAGGGAAAACAAATACACAAACGAAGCCCCTAAGATCATGGAATACAACAGCAAAGAAATGGAAGAATAGAAATAGCATTAATGCTGATAAACAGGCTGAGAAGGAAGGCAAGTCTTACTAAACACATCTGATTTATTCTTTAACACAAGTGCAACTGTTAATCAATAAAAAGTTGATTTTCAAACACAGCAGACCATTCAGTTCGGGGTGGTTATCCAAAGAAACAGATCCTAAAGAAAGTACTCCTCCACCACTACTTAAAATTCAACTAGTGAGAACTCCAGTCTCTAAGAATTTGCATTCAGATAACTCCTGTAATTATTTTGATGGCAGTTTCTCAACAACAAGTATTTTCATTTTATCATATGGTATTTGACCTCAAGTATTTTGTTGTCCTCAGAAACCTAAGTATCATACTTGGCATGTTAGTCTTTCAGCTACTGTAGTGTGTCAAACATACGGGTATGA
Source organism: Passer domesticus (assembly GCF_036417665.1). Lineage (NCBI taxonomy): Eukaryota > Metazoa > Chordata > Aves > Passeriformes > Passeridae > Passer > Passer domesticus. Next base: position 90,751,533 of record NC_087474.1, read on the forward strand.
GATTGCATGAAAATTGACATTTTGCTAACCTGTTTGTTAGGTAGTGACCAAAGAATTATACTAAATTTTTTATGCTTCTCTGATTCTCTTCTCACTTTTTTTTACCTTTCCTTATTCTGGTTTTCTTTTGTCACAATCTGCACATCTCTTGTTCCTTCGTGCTCAGTTTCGTACAATTTTTTTCCCTTCTTTTCTCTTGCTCTCCCTTCACCTCTCTTTCTGCTCTGTTGTGCCTCATTTGTCATTCAGGCAGCTTTCATTACTATAATACAGTCCAAAAATTTGCAACTGGTTAAGAACTCTATGAATATTTTAGTGTTATACCTAAACCTTGAAATATATTACTGGAGAAGAATAAGACAGACTAAAGACAAATAACTTTTGAAAAGCACTTTTAAAAAGCAGTGGAAACTGAAATTGTAGATCAGAGTGAACTCATAATTACCAGTTACAAACAGATAGAATAAGACAGAAAGGAAGAGTTCAAACAGGAACTTTTAAAATGTCTTATATAACTGCTGGATTTTCCAGTGGCTGCACAAGAATTACACCTCACAGCGACTAGGAAAAACAAACCCAGTGGCACCACTGGGACATAAGGGGGAACATACAAATTGTCTCTAGTGCAAAGAGCTGATTTTCATGCAATTCAAATTACATAACATTAAAATGCTTTTGTTTTGCTTAAAGACCATGTCAGTGTCATTGTTGTCAGCATGACTTTTAAAAGCACATCTCTCTTAAAGGGGTGAGCCCTAGAGAGAGCACTGAAGTCACAATTCCCTGTTTAATTTAATGGGCCAGGTAAAAAGGAGTAGTTTTCCTCGGCTCTTCAAGTTAAGCACAAATCAATGTTAAAAATTCTGGGACTGGTGGGGAACAAGGTGGAGAGTTGTAGCATGAAGGCAGCTCTCAAGACAAGCAGTGGGCACCTATGTGGAGTGTTGCTGTTGGCTTCAGTGCAACTCCCACAGGTGAGCTGGATGTGAATGCAGTCAGCTGAACTCCCAGAACAAGGGAAGCCTGTCAGGGTTCTGACGCTTTACTGGAGCTTGAGACATCTTTATAGGCAGATATGAAGAATGCCCCAATTTATACAGCACAGCAATGTCAAAGAAATTGTAACACTTTGTACTGGGAAGCTAAAGAGCAGCATTCATACAATGGCTGAATTTTCATTAACTACAGGCTCTACCAGTTGTGCACTAAACCTGAAAATATAGGACTGACAATCCCATTCATCCTATCCATTTTCAATAGAAATGTATTCTATTCAATAAAATAGGATTTGCAAGACTGTAAATTATCTTCTTATACGTGTGAATTGTTAAGCGCTCCAAGATTAATTTCATTCAGCAGTCATTTACAAGAGAGCATTTGTATTGGATCCCACAGGAGGGATTTCAGGAGCAGGTGGCAACCTGTAGTTTAAAAACATAATTTATGTCAATGATGCATTTGTCACATACAACTTTACACTACAAAACTACTTGGTGGAATTTATGAGCATGGTGAAAAACATACCCTCAGTTAGGAAAACACTCTGACTTTGGGCTTCTGATTCCCATGAATTATCATTTGCATCTAGTAGTTGAAGGAAACCTTATTCATACTGTCAAGATTTAGTCCTTTCATCTGAAATCTCTGATTAGCCCAATTGTCTATAGGATGTGGGTAGTTTTGAAAATTGCATAGATTGCAGTAGACTGAGGGTAAGCACACAGAAATGTATTATGGAGAAAAAAAAGTCCAGAGTCTTTCAGTAAAAAACAAGCACCAAAAAATTAAAATGCAAGATGTTGGGGGATTGCTGCATATGACAGCTGATATTACTGCTTCCCAAGGAAATTTCTGGATGAATTAAGTAGGATCTATGCCTTTATAACTACTTGTATCATCATTGTAAAACTCTTTTTCATTTTTTTCCTGCTGTCTCTGGGAAGTGTAGCTTGTAGAGCAAAACAGATAGAATAGCCAGAGCCCCAGAAATAAAACAAGGGTTAAGAATTTCTAGGAAAAGAGAGAACAAAGAGGTTAGGGGTTGATTTTAAGCCTGCAGATGACACAAAATGTGGAGGGGGAAGAGAAAAAGAAAAATGGAGATGAGCCAAGAAGCAAGAGGAAATTGCTTTCTTTCCTGTTTCCCATTAACCTGACTCATTGGAAATGCCCCTAGACAAAGCTACATGCTTGTGCAGTGTTCCACAAACAAGACGTCAATATCTTGCCCTTGAAACAAAGATGTTCAAAAGCACAGTCAGACACTAAAAACAGAGTGATAACATCTAATCATTGAGATGTCTGCCTAGATTTCAAGGTGGGAAGTGGAAATAATTATGGCATATGAACAAGGCTAATTTTGTGTGCAAAGGAATGCTAATTTTGCTAATTTGACAGAAGTGAGGAACCACATTAGGAGCTACTGAGATAAAACAAGCAGCTAGATAGTCTGCTGAAGAAGATAGTTTACTTCTGTAGAAAGTTACTGTTTGGTAATGCTGATTCAGAAAAGTCAGCAGGAGACGGGCTGGAAGTGACCTCCAGAGGCCATCCAGTCTGATCCTGTCACCAAGCAGTCTGACCTCCTAAGTTAAATGAGCTTGTTTGGGACCTTGCCCTGCTCATTCTTGAAAACCTCCAAGGGCAGAGATTCCACCAGCTCTCTGGTCAATCTGTTCCAGTGATTAACCGCATAGATCATGACTTTTTCCCCCACTTTTTTTCATTTCTAGACTATGTCTTTTGTCTACACCTACATACACATTCCTGTGTTCTCTGTCCTGACAGGGATTTCTTCCATCCATTATGCCAAATACAGATATGGATAGGTATATATTCAAGTGCTGAGGAAATGAAAACTGTAGGACAGGGCAGCTAGAGGATATCTTCCCTCTTGTGAGAACCCACCTGGGGTGCTGTGTCCACCTCTCAGGCCCCCAACATAAGCACATGGAGCTGGTGGAGCAAGTCCAGAGGAGGATCATGAAGATATCAGAGAGTTGGAGAAGCTCTCCTGTCAGCACAGGCTGAGAGAGCTGGGGCTGTTCAGCCTGGAGAAGAGAAGGCACAGGGGACACCTTAGAATATCTTCCAGTACTTAAATGTGGCCAACAAGAAAGCTGGAGAGGGACTTTTTACAGGGGCATGCAGTGTTAGGAAAATGGGCAATGGCTTCAAACTGAAAGAGGGTAAGTTTAGATTAGTAAGAAGGAAGAAATTCTTTACTGTGGGGGTGGTGAGGCACAGAGAAACTGTGAATGCCCCTCCCTGGAAGTGTTTAAGGCCAGGACAGATGGGACTCTGAGTAACCTGGTCTAGTGAAAGGTGTCCTTGTGCACTTAAAGGTACCTTCCAACCCAAACTATCCTATGATTCTATGATTCTGTGATATCTTCTCATCAGCTATTGCTTTTGCAAGTTCTAAAATAGTAATCTTTCTTCTCCATGCAAAAGAATATTGTAGGCCATATAAAGCTGATTGCTTAAAGTATCACTGAATGTATTAAGAACTGAGCTGAATTGTAAAACTCACTGCACTAGACCAGGTCTGCAGCTGCCATATTTATAGCAATGCATGCATTTTAACATTTAAAGAGTGGCAAAATGATAATTTCTCTACCATTTCAATACGATAAAACTGTTTTCTTTACAAGAAGAAAGAATTAATCAGTATGAAAGATTTGTAATTATGAAGGGAAACTACCTTCTAGTAGTATAAATGGAATGGCTAAAATTGTCCAGAAAGGCAGAATAAGATATATTATGTTTCCTCATTTTATCTAAAGATTGAAATTATTTTACTCTGAAATAATTGCCTGTTTTTCACCCATCTATAGTTAATGAAGGGACAACTGCATGAATTTAGCCCACGCATGTCAAATAGAACAAGTGGGTGAACTTTTAAACATATTTAATTTCTCCAAAGTGAGCAGCACCATCTTTTTTACTAGTATGTTTTCCTTCTTCCCTTCCCCCCAGAATCTGCTGTCCTTTTTCCTATCCAAATAACAAAAAAAAAAAAAAACAAAAAAAAAAAAAAAATTAAAAAAAATATTAAAAAAGGCTTTTTAACCTAGTATTGTATGTACTGACAGGCTCGCTTGCCTGCAAAACCATGACAGACCTGCACAGAGACAAGATCCTACACATGCACTTCCTGAAGCAGCAGGAAATGAGGAAATGGAAAACAGATAAGTGTCTTGCTGCGCTGACAGTCTGGAAGGTGTGGCCACTCAGAAATATGCTTACTCTAATTGGCCAGCCAGCTAAGAATCACAATTCTCAGCTGATGCTGAGCCAAACAACATTAATTATCTGTCACCCTAAGGTATTGCTTACTGAGCTGTACTCTGCATGTGGATCCTACAACATGCAGAAATTATTCCATCAGCTGCCTGGTAAAGCTGAAATCACAGCACTCTCCTGACTTTCTTCCTTTTAGAAATGGAACACTTCTTTTTTTAAGACATTATTGGTTTTATTTATTTTCTTTTAGACAAATATATAAGAAAAGTTTATCCAGAGTTGGAAGCAGCCTGATGCAATAAAAATTGCACTGAAGGATTAGCATAAGAGTATCTCTATGTTAATCACCGCGGTGATTGTCAGTCTTGCAGACATCAGCGGACTGTGTTTTCACAGGAACATTTCTCCAAGGATTTACTGCTGTCACTGGCATAATAATACACTACAGTTGCTTATAAACAGCATATGGCCAAGGTGAAAAGAGCATTGCTTTTAATGAGCACCTTGTCTTCCTTTATTTACTAGGCTGGAAAATCTAGTATTAGCATCTTCTAGAGGAGGGAATACTTTCAGAAAGAAAATTACTTCCACACTAGTTTATCATTCGCAGATAAATTGCTTTGCCATTACTCTCAGTGCATTGCACCTGCATAGCTTCTGAGTGGGAAGTGTCTTGCATCCGACCAGATCAAAATTAACTCAGAGAAAGATCCTGCAAGGCCATGTCTATTTGCAGCTGACTGAGTTGCATGTCTATTTGAGTCTACAAATTGACTGTGGTTTGGAATACCTTGCTACAGCATACTTTGGAATAAGCATACTTTTACTTCTCATGAAAAACCAAGAAGTGAGTGGTGACTTCAGACAGCATTTGCTCTAGAATATATGCAGTATTTGAGTGGATTGTTTGAAGAATTTTAAGAGATTTTTTAGGTCATACCCAAACCCATAAATGCAGGGCCATACATAAATGAATGCACTAATAGGCTTAAATTGCTTTAATTGCTTTGACCAACCTCACTTGGGCTCTCCATCCACACAAGCTCTGCAGATGGGACCTGGAATTCCATTTTGCTCAGGCTTAGGCCCCGAATTCTAGACTGAGCTGTGATGCCTTTGTAGATGAAAAACATACCTTAAATTACTAATGCTTTACAGGCTGCAGATACTTTTGTCATGGATTGTTGTAATACCAGGGTTCCAACAGTGGATGACTAACTGAAATTGATCTTTTGAATTTTCTGTCAGGAACCTGCTAGCAAAAACTAACACAGGATTGTTGTTAAGTTTTGGTAAAAATTGAGGTAAACCAAAGCAACAAATTCTGAATCTGTTGATTAGTGAAAGAACACAAGACAAAACCACTTGTGCATAGACTGCATAGGTTTTGGTGAACACAGACCTGCAAGGGAAGCCACCATGTACTCATCAAATCGCGTAAGAGATCTATTATCTCATCTTTTGGGGGTTTTCTTTCTTCCTTAAATAATTCCCGGATCTGCTATGGCAGTTGTTTATTTTGTCTGTGATACCTGTAGTTGTAGCTATCTTACGCTCTGTTTCTGGCTCTTTCTCTGGATTGATTCCAGACCTGTTGACTTGTCTTCTGCCCTGCCTTCTCTTTTTCTGGATGCACCTCCTCCTGACTGCAACCCCTGATGGGACAGGGGACCTCTTGAATCACTCTGCTTTGATGGCACTCTGCTTTGGTGGCTTCCTGCTATGACCCATCCTGCTCAGATGTAGGGGGGCTGTAACCTCCCTGGGAGAACAGAACCCTGCCTGCACTACCACCACCCTCTGCTATTGTTCACCCTCCCTGCTCTGGCTCTTCCTTGGTGCTATCTCAGAACAACAACAATGAATGTGGGCTAAACTTCCTGTGCTGCTAGAAATCACTTTCCTGCCAATTCTAGGCACAGTGCAGCCCACAGAAAGCCTGATATATTTTTCAGTACTTGCTTTGTTTTCACCTTGTTCTGGGGAAGTCATGGGGTAGAACTTTGGATTTATTTGGGAAGAAATTAAGGGAGAAAAGAAAAAGTAGAGGTCAAAACCAAAGGGAATGAATGTAAGAAACCTAGATTTTCAGATTAGAGTGGAACATTCCAAGCTGCCTGCTTGGTCCTCAGGGGAAAGAGCAATTCTTTGCTCTGATCTGCCAGGACAGCAGGGGCTAGGAGAAAGTCTTAAGAGTCACCAGGAACACTTTGTAAAAGCACAGAAATGGAACAAAATAAACTGCAAGGGTTAGACAATAGATGAATAGAAATGCAACAATATGTTGAATGTCAAAGTACAGCAGTTTCCCATCATTTATTGGTGAACCAACAGCATAAACCTCAGAAACTAGCTGTTGGACAAAGAAAATATCTGTGGTTAGTCAAACTGTGAACCACCAGCCTGAAGAAGTTATAGAAGAGGCAAATAAAATGTTAAGATGTATCAGGCAAACTATTTCCAGTTTTCTTCTTCAAATACTATTATGAACAAGCTCATCTTGAATATTGCTATAATTCTGGTCACCCATTTAAATTAATCTATTTTTTGTTATATGTATTTAGCAACATACCAGGATCTCCTTTCTATTCTATTTCTTGAGAAATTTGTTTAAGCCTAAGAAGATACAGGCTGGCAGAAAGCTAAAACATAAGGGCAATAAACAAAAGGGAGAAGCTCTTTGTGCAAGAACTTAATTCTGTTGGTGGAAGATCATTTGAACATTGAGTAGTAATCAGTAAGCTTACTCTAATAGTTAGAAGATCCTTTTATAAAACAAATCAATGAGCACAAGAAGACTAATGGACATTCAAATATTTTAAGGAAATGTCTCTCAATTTATCATATTTTTTTCTTATAATATTTTATTATTGTTTATTTCTATTATTTTTCTTGGTTTACTTTTCTTATATATTTTTCTTTTTTAAAATGCATCAATAATTTTAATTCAATTGTTTGAGGTCTTTTAGTTCAAGATACCTTTTCTTTTTCCAGTCTAATGCAGTAAATTATTCTTTTCTTCCTATAAAACAGATATAACAAAGATAAAACACTTTAAAAGTGAGAGTATAATACTGGTATGGAGTATGAGCCCACTTTCCAATATAGGAGCTGAAACATGTTTTTATATTCTACTGAATTTCTCAGGCAGTATACCTCAGAAAGACAAGCCACATACAAACCTTTGGTCAACAGAAAGACTGTCCTCCATCACCTTCAATTTTATTACAATAAAAATTGCAACTGGGTGTTAGATAAAATAGAAATGTCTTCCACCACATGGAAGCATTTTAATATTCCACTGCAGACTACAAAGAGAATCGCCTGAAACAACTTTAAATGTCGATGTATTTGAGAAAGATAAAAGAAAACACTTTATGAATCTTTGAAAATCATTAGGAGAGGAGGAAAAGTGACTGAACAGTTTTGATCCTTCCTATAAACAGTCTCTATGATAGGACAGCGTGCACAGTTAACAACCTTGCAGATGATGCTGAGCCAGCAGATGTTAGGAAGAGCAAGCAATATTGTATTTCCAAGAAACAGGGCTCCCAGTCAGAGAGACCAGGACAACCAGAAAAGTGAGCCAACTGGAGACTTGTGAAGTTCAAATTGCTCAAGGAAGAGAATAAAGAAAAAGTAATAGAAAGATAAGGGTTATTAGAATGTCATGGGGGGTTTTTTTGTGTTGTTGTTGTAGAAGTGAATGTGGACAAAACATGTTAGAGAGCTATGCAAACAATCATGCCCTGCAGAGGTTAAGAAGCTGTTCTGTGTCTCTTTCAGTAACAGTGATCAGCAAAGGAAATTGCATGCAATGCTTTCAGAACAAAAATTTTTAAATCATAACCAAGAAACCCCCACACACAAAGGGTAGCTTATGATACCCAGCTCTTTCCCACAAGAACTGATGGGATTTTAGGGACCCTGGAGGTTTAAAAGATATTGAATGTTTTCTGGTGTGGGGAAAACCAGACAAACACCCCCAGTGGCTTTGAAATACAGATGTTAACTGTGTTAAAAGAACAAAGGGACTGTTTGGAGTGTGCTTGTCTGCTCTTATACTTCACCATAAGCACCTTCCACTGACCACCGGTTGGAGATGAGATGCTGTGGATGGACCTTTGGACAAACACAGCTGCACTCAATCCTTGGCAGCTCCCCTGTTAATCCTCTTCCATTTAAGTGAAACCACAAAGATTACAACCTCCTCTTCCCTTTCCTGTACCCCCTTTCTCAAAAAAGTCAAGGCATGTGTCCTGCACATGCTACAAGTGTGTGACTTGGGGAAAGTGCAGGGTGCAAATAAAGAGTCATTCAGATGTAGCCAGGGTGCTCTAAGCCTCAGTCCAGTAGCAAATCCTGTCTCAGGAGAACATTTGATATTTTCTTAAATGTATTGTGACTCATGGATGTGAAATGGGGAAAATAATAGCATCTATTTTTCGATTGTGTTTCTGTAATACCTAACACAAAGGGAATGCCATTTGAAGCTTGTAGTGCTAGTACTAGTGTTATTACTATTATTATTAGATTGTAGCTTTTATCAGTGATCACTTATAAACTAGAGGGCCTAGTGCAAGGAGCAGAGAAGGAGGCCATAATTCAACTCAGATGGTGACTTCACAAATTAGTTCCCTTCCACCATCCCAGGCAGAACAAATCTATTTTTCCATGTTTCTTTTCTTTCAATTCCTAGTATCTGAGCCTGATCCTTAAGAAGCTGGGGGAGATGTAGAGGGGGTGAAAGTTAGGTTTAATGCCTATAACAATATTTTTTACAAAGACAGAAATAGTTATGTTAAATAATATTTTTCTATTTTTTATGGTATATTTATTCTATTATTACATTAATAATGAACCCATTTGTCAAACAGTTTGCTATCCTCCCTTAAGCAAATAATACGTTTCAGCAAACCAAGGTATTGCATTTCTCTTCTGGTGTACATACACACAATGTTTAACACTAAGACTAAATGAGATTTTTTTCTGTGAAGTTAGTTTTTGCTGTCATTGTATTACTAAAAGTAAATACAATTTTTTAACATAAATGCACAAAGTCTTTTGGCAAAGGAAACAAAAGCTAAACAGGGTAGTAAACAGCTATTTATTTCTCCTTTTGTTTAATGAAAACAGGCTTTGGAAAAAAAATGTGCACACCTTCAGTTTTTTAGGATATGTATAGCTACTGTTCAATTTATTTTTAATTACAATATCAGTGATTAAAGAAAGCAGTATTCTGGTTTGTGGAGTAATAATGTGCTAATGCAACAAGTGTTTCAGATCAGAGAGGAAGATTCTGTAGCTGCATCATGTGATGCCTTAAAAAGATCATGGTATGATCACAATTCACTGTGAAAATCAGAAAGCCCTGCTTGCCGCCTTTGGAAGCAGAAATATCCCAGCAAGAATGTACATGGACTTTTGCGAGAGATTAATACCAATTCAAAGAAAAAGGTTTCCTTTACTTACATGGAGTTCTGTTTCCCTTCTCTTCTTGTTAGAAGGTAAGTGCACAGATGCAGATGCGAGGGTTGCAGAGGAAGACCTCCCTGAAGCATATTAGATATCTGGTCCATGTCCTTTGGAAGAGCAGGCATTTTATGTCTACCTGCCAACACTGACTATATAACAAAAGCTCTTACTCTACTGAACAGGGTTTGTCTCAATTTGTTGAATACTATATGAGTTTATTGCTACTACTGTGAGTATGTTCATGGCTGTTTCTTTATCTAGAATCCTAACCCTCTATTTATACAGAAAGAAAAGATAGAGCAGAGGTCAGGAGAAGTGAATTTCCTTGTGATTGAGAGATATAATAAATGTCAATTAAATAATAATTTTCAATTATTCATAGAATTTCTAATAATAATTCACTTTAAGTCCCATTTTTTCATCCTGTGATTATACTTCTCCCTAATCAAAGTTGTCATCAATATGAAAGTTAAATCTATCACTATGCACAAGTTCTTTGCTCAGTTATATACAGATTTTCCTTGTTCATATTGTTTGCCACATACATTCTTGGAAATTAAATTCTTTATTTGATATTGAGATTTTCCAAACTGCAAGGAAGCTCTGATCCTGAAAAAGGCATTTAGCACTTTCCAAGTAGTGAAAATCCTACCCATTTATGCTAAAATTTAGTACTCTGGATTCCATTTGTTTCCCTTCCAAATTAAAAACATATAATTGTAAAAATGGGAACCTAAAAATTCATGGACAATAATTCCCCGAATCTAAGTCATAAAACTGTGCACTGGTTTTGACAACTAACTACAAAGCAAGAAAACACATGAGGTTTTCATTTTTTAGTGCCTTTAAACATTATGACCAGTCCTGCAGCATGTAATCACTCCATTCTCATAAAAAGGGTAGCATATTTAGAGACATCTTAGCCATAGAATGGCAGAATCAGTTGGCTTGGAAAGGGCATCTGAGATCATTGAGTCAAACCTATGATCCAACATCCCCATGGCAACCAGACCATGGTGCTGAGTGCCACCTGCAGTATTTCCTTAAACACATCCAGTGATAGTGACTCCAACACCTTCTTGGGCAGCCCATTCCAACATCTAATCATCTTTTCTGTGAAGAAATTCCTCCTGGTGTCCAGCCCAAACCTCCCTTGGGGCAGATGAGGACCATATCCTCTTATCCTGTCACTAGCTGCCTGGGAGAAGAGGCTGACCCAAAGCTGGTTACAGCCACTTCCTTTGCAGTCTGGCTTCCCAAGAAAAGACAGAGAGGGTGTGCAAACCCTTCATTTTTGTCCATTTGCAATCATCTGCAGGACTCTCAAGTATGAGAGTTTTATGTGAGCAAGAGTGGAAAAGTTCTAAGGACAAAGTCATTTGAGAATTACTACAATGCCAAAAGGACTACAATGAAAATGGTAGCTAAGTGGTCTGTATGTTATATGAAAGTAAGTATCAAAAAACACTTCAAGATCTGTTGCTACACCCCTCAAATCCATTTGATGTGGTAAATAAATCTAGGACATTAGAGCTACCAAGATTTGCCTTTATTACCAGGAAAATAATTAATATTTTGTATTTTTGGCAGTCTTCTAAATTGTTTTTATATACCTAAGAAAAATGTGTTCTGATTCCTCTTCAGGGAAGCAGAAATTTCCTTCTAATTTGAGCAAGACCCTGGTCAGCTTCATAAAATGACTGCACAACACAAGTCAACAAAGATTTGGATACTGAAGTGAATTTGAGAAGCCTCAAGAGAAGCCAAGGGACACTAAAGATTTAAAAATAGAGTTACATTTTCCCTAGAATTGGATTTTTTTTTTTCTCCAAATTGCTTATGATTTTTCAACAGGTAATCTGCAGAGGCAAACTTTCCAAGCTTCCACTTTTGGATTGGGATCTTCCTGCACAACACAACACTTAATTTGTTCCATATTATATTATCCCGTATAAAGTACTTTTTTTCCCAAAACTGATTAGGAAAAGTGTATTTTCATAAATTTAGCCAGCCTCCTTATTCTACTTGCCTAGAAGTGAAAGGTCAGTCCCTGCTGTCTCCATGACAGCTCATAAACCCATTTACGAAAGATGTGTGCCCCACATGCTCAATTTCTGTTCATGTCCAACTGCATGACAAGTTGCAGCATGGAGCCAATTCAACCCTTTCCCTTTTGGGATCCATACGCCTTCCTCTAGCCTGGATGAGGATTCTGTAGTCTCTGAGAATTCAGCAGCAGTCTTTCCTAACATGTAAATGAACCCTGCTTTTAGCAGGGGTGGACAAGTTGACCTTCCAAGACCCCTTCCAGCCCTTATTATTCTACTATGATATTCTTCCTTCCCTTCCCACCAGACCATAACCCCAGCTAAGAGCCTTCCAGTCTCTGCCACATCTAGCACATACACCTTCTCACCAGCTCTGTTCTCCCACCCTTACACTATTTCTGTCCCGTGCTTAAACATTCAGCTGTTGAGGAAGGTGCTGCTGGTACCTGGCCAGGCTCCTGCAGGGACTGTAACACACAGCAGAAGAGATTCAATGGCTAAAAACAACGAACACAAAGTCCTTGACAGTCACCTGCTTTAGGTAAGCTGAATGAGTGATGTACCAGCACAAAAGCACTTGTCCCCAGGATCAGACACACAGAAGCAACCAGGGCTTTTGGATATTAGACGCTCGCAGTAGCCATAGCCTGGCAAAAATCTAGAGAGACAGTGAGAAACAGATAGTAATTTTAGGGCAGTAAAATCTCACCATGGAAATAATTCTATTTTTCTTGGCCTATCTTTCTTTTTTATATTATCCAATATATTTTATTTTGGTATAGCACTTTAAATCTCCCTATGACTTTATTTTTAGGATATTATCATGATCCCTGCAAGTTCCATAAAATCCTTACTGAAGCGTGACTGATGTTTATTTCTTTTTCCTCCTTGATGGTTACCAGGCTTTACATGTGGGAAAAACTCTTGCCTGATGCTCACAAAGTCATACATATCCTTCACATGATCCTCAGGAATGTCTGCCCTTATCAAATTTCAGCCACACTGTCCCCTGTGGGAAGTTCCCTTAGAAATCGTACAGAAACTGGGACAATAATCTCCTCTGAACAGATTTTCCATCATTTATGTATCTGAGATACAAGGTCAGATATGGCTTTTAATCTTCAAGCAGTTTGACTTAACTCATGGGATTCCACAGCTATGAGCCCTTTCTCTCCTCTGCATCACTTGAATACTTGAGGAACAAAATCCTTTTGAAGTTAGGATGCTTTTAGTTCTGCCTTTGCTTATCAAGGGACCTCATTAGTGTCAGTCTTTTAAATTATCAACAGGCGAAGGGAAGCTCCACATGACTCTACGCTATTTTTTGGCACCCTGCATTGTACATTTTTTAAATAATTAAAATGCTCCTTAGCCTGAACCAATATGGTTGCAGAATATTTACTTTGGCAGAGCCACCTTCAAAATCGAGCTTAATGGTCTTACTTGCCATCCTAAAATTCTTAGCACAAAAAAAAAAAAAAAAAAAAAAAAAAAAAAAAAAAAAAAAGAAAGGGGGAGCATGTTGTTTCCTCTGTGCTTTCACCTGAGTTAGAGACTAACACAAAAAGCAAGCTGCAAATGCGGGGAGTGGCCAGGTCTCTGAAGGGGAAGGTCCAAGTCCATATTCCTTTTTTTATTCCATCCTGCCGTGTGGACCCTCAGAAGTATGAAGAGACTGATCAGCTGTGTACCTTGAAATGTACACAGTAATATACATTGTAAAATGTAATTTTGGGCAATGCCTTCAGCCGCCAGGCAGGCTCAGGTGTGTCACTGCCATGAGCTGTTCTTCACAAGAGGAGTAGAAACACTCTTCCTTTTTTTTTAATTAGACATCCACGTCTTTTAGATTATTGCTGCCTTTGCTCTAAAACAAAGTCTTCTCAGAATCAGTAGGTTATTGAAATCACAAGTGATGCAATCACAAATATAAATACAATAGAAATCTTAGAGACTTGGATCTGAGCTGTTTTATTGCAGGCGTTCAAGTGTACTTTATTACAGAATGGATGAGTGTCTTGCACTTTGCTTTGCAGCATTGGGTAAATGTGAAGAAATACTACCCATAGTAACTAAAAAAGTAATGTTCTCTATCCCCTCCAAAACTCCTTTTAATCAAAAGTAGACCAGGCCCATGGAGAGCACCTGAGGCATCAAGTCCCCTGCTGGTATCTGATCTCTCAAGCCTGAAAACCCCATCCAGCTCCAAATTTCTCATGCCATGCTGTGCCACATTGCTACATTCCTTTCTCAGTTCCCTATCTCAGCTCCATATGCCCTGATTCAGCGCACTGATACCCTACAGCAAGTCTGTACCAAGGTCCCTTGAGCCCAGACCTATAAGAGGTGGCATCTTGCTGGTGCTGGTGCCTGGCCATGGTTACTGCCACCAGACCTGAGCTGCAGATCGACATTTTGGCTTGGCCTTACTCCTGTCTCACTACCAGACACTTCCCTGAGGATCTGGGCTCTTGGCTGAATGTGGCAGCTGTGTTTTGTTTAATCACGTTGTTGGGTGCTGGCTGGAGTGGCCCCTGCTCTGCTGACCATATTTTCATGGCCCTGAAGGAACAGTTGACCTTTGCTGCTCCTGGACGGTGGGAGGGTATGTTTGTGGAAGGTGGAAGTCTCACTTGCATCACCCTGGTACAATGTACTCTGAATATATAGTTCTTGGTTTTACCCAGTTGCTTTCTTGACACATCACTGCCCTCTTCAATTACAAACCTTTCCTCTAAACTACTTCAAACTTTTTTATAATATGGCAACTTACCAAATATTACATTTATTCAGCCAAAACATTTATGAATACACTGACTAGATTCCTACCCGAAGAAAAGTTGTAGCGACACCTTGCACAAGACATCTCTTCCAATTTGATGTTAAACCACGAATATACTTTCCAGTAAGCTGTATCTGTCCTTCAATTCTTCACATTTTTGTTGTATTTGTTTTCCTTAACTTCATTTTAACAGCACCATGGAAGATTCCTACTAAAATTGTAAGATAGGGTTTCATATATGAGAAGAGCTAACGTATTCTGAAATAACTCATTATTGACAAGGCCATGTTGATAATTTTCAATGTGTTAATTCCTAATTGGTTCAAAAACTGTTATCCCTTTCAACAGCATTTTGGGAACCAGACTCAGATCCTCTTAATCACATGGTGACAGCTCATGGTGTACACCACCCAAAGAAAAACCAAACAAAATAACCCTTTCACTATATCTAATCTTCCAAAACCTCCTTCATCCATTCAACAGCTCTCAGAGTTAACTGACTGTTTTTCTTAGACCAAATCCTCAATGTCTCAGAAGCAGAATTTCATTTGTTTATGCCTATTTCAAGTCATCAGGTACTGATACTTTCTAACCTGTTGTCTTTCCATTCTTGTCCAAACTGTTGTTAACTATATAAATCCAAGGTAATCTTTTGGCTATAGACTAACAGACAGAAAAGATCTTTAGCAAATTTGCATTCTTAATGTTACTTCTCATTAGTTTTTAACTTTCTTTTACCCTTTTCTCTAGCTCTGCCTTAATTTTTCTAACTCTGTTAATAACCTCTTTTACCTATTCTTTCTTCTCATCTTTAAAATTCTGATTCATTTTATGCTTTCAGTAGGATTCCTGCTTCCCCATATTCTTTTATATGTTGTTTTCTGGGGCTCTAAGCTTCACTTCTGACAGTGATGGCTGATAGCCAACAGCAAGCCAAGGGAGCAAGAAATTGAAATGAAATGCCATTGGTCTTGTGAAATATCTTTTAAAACATTCCCATTCCTTGAGCATTCAGGCATCTCACAGAAGACCACAGTTTCAGTGCAAGCCCAGGGCTCTTCTCAAAGCAACCTTTTAACTCTTTGGAAGTAAACATAAGGAAAAATCAGACATGAATTTAGAAGAAATTTTTATGGTTTTAGAAGAACTCTTTATCTTAGAAAAGCATCATGGAATTCAGAAATGCAGGGAAATGAATTCTCCTTTTACCTATTTATGTTTAAACTGAAAGTTCAAACTGCTTCTGTGTCTTTCAGTTTAAGAGAATTGCTTATCTTCTCTTCAGATTCCATTTATTCCATGACTTCCCCAGCTCTGAATCATCAAAATCCTTTTCTAGATTGTTTTACACACACAAAAAAAATATAATCAATGAATAATTATTACTCACAGGGTGTTACATACTTAAATATTATGAATTGTGATGGGTTTTTTAAAATATTTTGTTTGTTTTTTTGTTTGTTGGTTTAGAATGGAGTTCTACAGTACTACCTAGTCACCTACAAGATCAGAATATTGGTGGTACTAAAATCCTTTAAAACAATCTTCTGCTTTATCTTTTGCTCTGTCCCTGAGTCATATTTTTTGGGTGAGACACTGCTCTGCATGAGAGATGTTTATAATTTGTTCTGTCTAGATAAACATTCTATAACAAAGGCTCAACATCAAGCTCTAGCTAATATTTGCTAAACTACTTATCACAGATTAAGGTGTGGCTACACAGTGCTGATTAAACAGCCCTTCAAAATGTACCCAATATTTACCAGAAGCCTAAATACAATATACACCACATGATTCTGATTAGTACTTCCAATTTTAATATTTTTGCCTGCATTGATCTTTTTCCCATTGTGATAAATAACATATAATATTTACATATAATTTGGCAAATGATAATATCTCTAGCAATTCTATGCTTTCCTATGTTATGTTCATTTCTTCATAGTGGCCTTGGGTATCAAGTACAGCATTCATTGACATTACTGAAATTAGGATCCTAGTGCCAAAGTGGAGTTAAATGATGATTCTTACTCAGAAACAAATATACATTGCCTGCAACAGGTACTAAACCCGAAATCTATAATGATTGATCTGCAGTAAGAACAGTGTCTGCCTGTGCCTTCAATTTTTATGACTGCAGCTATTGAAACAAGTCATTTAGCAAAACTGACACTGGAAGCACGTCGGAGGCTTACACCAGATAAAGAAAGAGAAACAACAAAAGGTCTTTTTTTGGAGCTGGGACTCATTGTGTAAGGAGTTGTGAAATTGAATAGAGGATAAATAATAGCTGAATGATAATTATGACCTCAGTTACACAGTTATGGTATGGGAAGGCAGGTTTACTCCTCTTTCAAATAATAATTTTTAGTATATTAATTATGCAAAAGGTTGAATGCAAATGGAATTTCAGCTCCTAAAATGTCAAATAGCAAGAAATCATTTGGGGAACTAAATAATGGCTTCTTTGCAAATGTCAAATTACTAAAAACAACACAGCATTTTTCAGAAACCTTCTACTAACCAAGTCACTTAAACAGATACAGATAGTAGTTCAGGGAAAAAAAAAACCTCTCAACTGCTAGTTACAAATAAATAATTGCTGGCAAAATATGCCACTTTTCCTACACTAAATGCCCTTGCCCATTTGTGCTAAAGGCAGTGTATATTCACTCAGAGAAAAAGCATTTGGAAGAAGTAGTGATGTGAAAAGAAAATACACTTTTGACTTCACAGTCTGCTGTAACACTGTTCTGATGGGAAAACAAGAAAGGTTGTCACCAGTGCTATTTTGTCATAAGATGGAATGAGCTCAGTAGTCTGTATCAAAGAGTCAGGTCTGGTTTTATTTACTTCATATCAGCTCAGAACAGATATTGCATTTATGTAGAGAATTTAATTCAATAAAGTAAGTGGTCTCATGGATGTGCTCATTTTCACTGCTTATATGTTGTTCTGTTTACCAGGTTCTAGAATTTCTTTTGAACTTTAATTTTACTGTCACACAACATATCTGGCAATGGAGACTATTCAGATTATGGAAGGAGTCTGAGGGGGAACAAAGGAGAACAAAATAAAATCATCCGATGTTTATTGCTCTTCTCTTTCTTTCTTAAGAAGTGAAAGGCAAAAGAATATGTGTTGAAAAGTTTTTATGTATGGAGTTTGGATTTAATAGGAAGTGTTAAGGGTTACTTATAAAGAAAGGCATTATTTGTCTCATCTCTTATATCTACACATTCATTTATTTTAAAGAACTATGAAAAGGAAAACTGCTGGACAGAAACTGAGAAATATACCACAGCAACGCATTTGGTAAATATTTCTTATTTTCCTGTTAGTTTACCTACCAAATTTCAGATTTAAAGTGTAATTTGTTTTGCAAAGCAATCATATTTGGGAATTAAAATATGACTAGAATTATAATATGACTAGTATCAGAATTACTGACTCAGGTACCACAGTCACAGATTTACAGAGGGACTCTCAAAATGTATCATAATGTACTCTCTACATTTTAGCAGTGTAGCTAAGTAATTTGTACAGACACCTATGTTAATCTTTTCTTATTTACATGGAGTGAAAGAGTTGGTGATTCTGGGAATAAGGGTGTCCACACAAGTGCCCAGTTCAGAGACACAGGTTTTTAGAGGTGTTATTATTTGTAGGCATCCACACTGCTACTCTCAAAGAGTCGCCTTAAGATTGCCTTCTGACAATTTTATCCCTTATATTTTTTTTTCTGAATTAGATGGACTTTCTCACAGCTTTTGCAGTAATTTTTCTCCATCCAAATGCCACCTGAATTAACAACCTGTCCCTAAATATTTTTTTCATATTCGTTCCAATTTTGATACCTTATTGAAGCAGATAACAGAAGATGGAGGAAGATACTAGTGTTACAACTACTGCTGAAAATTGAAGATGATGAAAGATTTGGTAGGGTATGGAAAAGAAGATATGTTAGGTAAAGATGAGAAAGTATTATGAAACAGAAGATGGACAGATAGGTGAGAAAGGCTCAATGAATCTGTAAATAACTGTGGGCTGTAATTCCTCAGTAAATATGAAGGCACATGAACATTGGCTGAATTGCATGAATGTTGCATGAATTTTAAATAGTTAAATGGTTTGTACACTCTGGAGTAGTTCTGTTCAGTGCGATCAATATACTGTTTTGGATCTTCATCCCACTTTAGGAAATGGGGATTGCCTGATAAAGCACGTGCAGAGGATCTTCCAATTCTATATGAGGTGAGTGGTGACTACTAGCTAATTTTCTTAGAGAACGCTCTCCTGTACTAAGCCAAAATACTAAACTACCCATAGGCTTCACCAGTTCAAACCAGTGCAGCCTGGTCAGAGTGTCTAACCAGGGAACTCTTCTGAAGGTGAGTCTTTGACCAAGTTTTGAGAGTTCCTAAAGTCAGCAAGAAGATGCCAGTTATACCTGTTCCATTCCTGTGGTCTTCTGAGCTGAACACGTAGCTTCTTCCTGTTGCAAGCAAGGATAAAAAGAGAATGTATTATCAGGTGGTAGAGCAAGGATATAAAGGAGAATGTTTTATCAGGTGGTAGACTGCAGTGTTGGGAATAGGGGTAGAAAAAAGATTGGGAAACACTAGAATTTTGTACAGATAATGAGAAGTTTGCCCTGAAAAGTGGGTAATCAAACATTAAAACTTGAAAATTTCCTTTCATGTTATTGTAAACTCTAAGTGTGGGCTTATTCTCCACTTAAGAAACTTTGTCTCTACTTTTCCTGAGTTTCATTATTAATCAGAGAACACATATATGGAAATATCTTTATCCCTTTGTTTACCATTTGTATTGTATGGCTTTGTTAGCACGGGGCACCTCTTTCAACTTCTGCTTACTGAACACCTCCCAGAAAACCTCATCTACCATATTAGAAGACATGTCGAGTACATTGTCTTCATGATGCCTATGAAATTCCAGTTATTCTATGAACAATGTACCAGGATTTCCTGTCTCCTCAAAAGTGGAAGTGAGTGAAAGTAACTGGAGCAAGAATCACTGGATGGTTTTATGGAGTAAATTCTAGGTGAGCCTAGCACATGCTTCCTTTCCAAAGGAACACACAGTCTCAATAGTCAAGACACAGAGAATTATCAGATTTAAATTAAGATATGGAATTACAATCAAAGATCCCAATTGTAGACATTATTATCATATTATTGTCAATATAGTTTTATATAGCATTTCAAGACCCTCTGCACAAAACATATGTCAATTGAACATACATCCTCAGTAGAGAGCACTGAGAACACGGGGAAACAGAGAGAAAAATGACTCTGTCATAATTCTGAGTGACCTGTAAAGACACACTGAACCTTAAACACCTTAAAGATCTCAAGCTGAAAGACAGGCAAACTGGAGGCCAGCATTTCTGTATGCTTTTTATTATACTGGATTGAACCTGGAGTTCTTCTCAACCAAAAAAAAAAACCCTGCCAATGAACAAGCATGGGCCAGGAAAATTTCTCATTAATATTTTTTGAATACAACTCTGAGCAGGCCAGTTAAATCTAGAGAGATATTCTCACACAGCCTGTGTAGAACATATACATGCTGAGCATGAAGTATAGCTTTGTAGATAAGCCTATGAGTGAGTAGATGCAAAGGCCTTTGCAACAGATACCAAAGTGGAACTTGTTCCAGGTGTTCTGCAACATGAAGGTGCTCATTTCTCATCAATTGGGAGTAGCCATGGATGGGATAGATGTGATCTGATTGGAACAATTGCTAGAGAAGGCACTGGTCTGTCAAGGAGATTGTAAGGACATAATAGAGGTAGTCTTTCTCTCCAGATACTTCAGTCTTCATATTACTCATCTTGCTCCTGCTCTTTTTCCCACTGTTTCTCACGTTTTTGGTTGTTTGAAGTCTTGTTTCCAATCAGAGCACCTTTCTGCATCAGTCCCTTGTGTGTCAGTCTCTTCCATTCTGACATTTACTTACCACTTCACCCTGGCCAACTCTTCTCCCCAGTTTTTTTTTGTGGGGTGGGGGGTTTTTTTCCAGGTTTGTTTTGTGTTTTGTTGGTTGTTTTTTTCCCTGTGTTACATTTCTCATTCTCTTTCTCCATCCATTTCTTTTTATTTGTATCCATATTTTCTGCCTTGTCTCTTGCTCAAATAAGAGGCAGTGCTCCCCTTAATTAAGCAGAAGAAAATCTGTGTCAAGGACACTTGAGTGTTAGGGAGGATGGAGTCTCCCTTTCACACACTTTCATGGAATTAATCTCCCTGGAATTAAGTGCAGTTGCAGATAAAGGCTGCATGACACCAACTCATATTTTGCTATTTTTTTTTTTATGTTGTTGGTTATGCGCTTTTTATTCGTTGTACGGCTTGGAAACTTGAATCATAATGCTAAAGTATAGAGGAATCAAAGCTATTGATTCTGACAAGAAGAAATATGCTTTTTCAATATCTAAGCAGCCATAAAGAACAAGGTGCAAATATTGATTTGGTATATTGCTACCATTCTTTACTTAAGAGTGTTGGCTGAGACAGTGATGTCAGTGGTCAATGGTGTTACAATAGTTATTGCTGTAGCATGGACTGTAGCTGATCTGACACTGAGACAGCCATTAACATGTTTTGAAATAAAATCATTAGATATATGTCCAGAGCTAAAATTAGACAACAATGTTTATCAGCAAGCTTGAGGAATAAGTGTGGTAGAAGAACAGTTAAGTGGATTTTTCCCTGTGATACAATAAACTGCTATTGCATTTTGCCTCAGGATGATATCTTGGAGCACAGCTATGTAAGCAAAAAAACCCCATATATGTCAGGATCCAGTAGGTCTTTTCCTCTTCTGGTTTAGGTTTTACTTCTATTTTTTGCTCTCTTTTCACTCTGAAATGGGAAGTATGTTTATACTAGGAAATTAAGAATGCAATACTTAGATTCTTAATCCTCCAGCAGGAGAGAAGAATGTGGTTGATCAGAATTATAACAAAGAGCTATGTTTTTATGCTGGGGACATGGATGCCCAAGTTAGACTTAGACTCTGCAATTTTCTTTACCACGTGGCACATTGTACACAGCTACGCTTGTGATACCCTCATTTTTCCAGTGGTAAAATCTGCACTCATTGGAAATACATAAAATGGGCTGTGCAAACGAGCTCAGATTTTTTGTTCCACAAAATAGTTTCACTCCAGCACACCACAGGTAAATATTGTAACACTAAAACAACACAAGTTACCCCATGTTCTCTTTAAAATCTCAGATCACGGATTAAGGAACAAAAGATGAATGTGCAGATAGATTTAAAACAATGAATATGAGAAGATGGCATACTTGCAAACATTCTGCTGGGAGAAAACATAAACAGGCAACACAATGGTGACTTTATAGGGCTGCTCATAACTAAATTTCCCAGGTGTTTTTACATCACTAGAATTAATTAACCACTCTTTCATAGTATTTAATGGTTAACAAAGAGCTCTTTGAGATGCTTGACAACAGCTCCCAGTATGTAAAAAAGGGATAACCATTCAGTCTATTTAAACCTCTGCTTTTCCAGATAACACACCATAAGAAAAGGGGGGCGGGAGGAAGGTTGTCAGAAAGAGCTAGAAAGTGTCAGAAAGCTTCCATCAGCCTAATGGAGCCCATAAATGATAGCAAAACACAAGATAATGGTGTACTTGCAAGCCTTCATCTTTAATGATGCTGAAATTTGAGACCATTTTGTTTGTATATTTGGAAAAGTGGTATAAGAATCCTCAGAGGCAGTAATGTCAATACTGCTCTTCTTTTTTAAACTAAATTATTTTCTTATTCCAGAGTTGTTACACAGTGTTGTTAGGCTGAAAGCAGGGCATTTTTAATGCAATTCATACAACAAAGTAACTATGCCATGGGAAGAACTCTCACTGCAGAGGTGTAAAGAACACAGGGCTGAATTTCCATGAAGAGACTGAGACCTGCTGGGCAACCTGGGTTTGTAAATCAGTGTGGAGGCAGAGGAGATGTGTGAAAGGCAGTCAGCAACAGAAAGCTGACTCTGAAAGTGACTCACAGAGTGAGGGACAGGGAATCAGAGAGAAACTATGGCTGAGCTCTGAACTGGGAGGTTCTGGAGGGGAATAAAAGAATTAGGAGACCTCAAGGAAGAAAAAAGAGCATGAGCATTTTTAAGGATGCAAACTGGGTACGTAAGAGAAAGTGCTGTACTATTTGGCCACAAAACCTCAGCTGGATGTGCAACATTACTGAAAACTTTCAAAAAGCAGAGTTTCTAATATTTGTACCTTTTCAACAATAGGTAAAAGGATGGAAAGGTTTATTGTCTCACTTTCTTTCATCTTTGTGAAGTTGAGTTGATTTTTTGAGTAGATTTTCTTCACAACATCTAATATGAGGCCACAGTTGGGATTTGTGCTGGAAATAGCACAAATTTTACCACAGGAATGTTATCATTATCTCTGAGCAGCCCTTGCACAGAGCCAAGGACTTTTCTGCTCCTCATCCCACCCCACAAGTGAGGAGACTGGGGGTGCACAAGAAGTTAGGAAGGGTCACAGGAGGACAGCCAACCCTGACTGACCAAAGGGACATCTTGTACCGTATGGCATCATGCTCAGCATGTAAACCTGGGAGAAGAAGAAGGAAGGGGAAGTAATGTTTGGAGTTATGTTTTTCTTCCCAAGTCATGGTTACATGCGATGGAGCCTTGTTTTCCGGGGGATGGAAACCCATCCCCAGAAAAACAAGGCTGCATTGCATGGAACCATGCTTGTCCATGGAAAGTGGGGAATTAATTCCTTGTTCTGCTTTGTTTTCACACATGGCTTTTGCTTTCCCTATTGGTTGTCTTTATCTCAACCCACAAGGGCTCTCACTTTTACCCTTCTCATTCTCTCTCCTATCCCACTGTTGTGGGGGAATGAATGAATGGCTGTGTGGTGTTTAGCTGCCTGCCAGCTTAAAGCAGGATGTGTAGTATTATGTAAAAAGCCAAGTAAAAGCATTTAGTTATGACATGTAAACAGCCAGTAGAGATGCTCCTCTCCATCTAATATCCAAGGAGGACTTAGGCAAAAATTGAATATTAGATTCATACTGTTCTTACTGAGGACATGATTCCGTTCTTAAGAGGATAGATGACCTTGTAACCTGCCTTCTTGATCTCTTCTCTGTCTCATTTAGGCACAGTTTGAAACTAGTTCCAGATAAACCATTTCTACAAGTACATCTTTTTCAAATATTTACTTACAAAATCAATACTAATGAATAACTGGAGGATCTTGTGCATGAAGTCCTCATTTTCCATGCTTGTAGACACCGTCACAGGAAAAGTGGTTAGGTAGGAGTAGAAGTGGATAGAGGATGACTGTCTTGGGGGACAAGAGGTCTTGTAGAGGGATATTTGTAAATGAGCATTTGAAGACAAAGACCTCCCTGAAGTGGCTGATTTTAACATCTGGAGAAAAAGTATTTTAAATATTGGTTCAATAAAAATCCTATTTCGTTCTCTTATATAATTTTTGGTTTGGGTTTGTGTAATCTTCACTTTTTTGCTCATATGTATTTCCATTATGGTATAATTCTATCAGATTTAAAAAAAAAAAAATCCCACACTACCACACACTGCACTTTGCCACAATCTTGTGCTACTGTTTTCTCCGAAAATCCCATTTATTTTTCAGCAATTCTAGTCTACTGTGAATAAATATGGAAGAAAATAAATGCCCTGGCTGAAGACAGGTTGAAAAGGACCAGGTGAATGTGGCCCCTCATCTGCATGCAGTATTTTCCTGAAAGCATGCTTTTCCTTGGTACGAAAAGCTGTTAGCGAGAAGTCATTAAACAACTCCTAAATATTGATGTGAGGAAATGCAGCAGCAAGGGGATTAAGAGACTGGCTTTAAAGCATAAGTTTGCAGCATGTAGACAATTATGACTCACACATCTGTGCTGTCCTCAATTAATTTAGTACTGTAATCAACAGTATATACATTTGTCCCTTTTCCACCAGGTAAACCAGAAAAGGTTTAGTCACATTTTCCATTAATCCTTAAAATTCTGTAAGATCTGAATGTCCCACAAGTATTTTAGATGCAGCAGTACTGCCCTTCTATTCATTTTAAAGTAAGTTCCCAGTGACTGCATTCTGGGAACAGATTTTCTGCCTTGTTTGGGTTTCTGCGTGTAACTTTTAATTAAAATATACAGTGCAGCTGGCTAAAATCCTACACTCCCTCTATATCACTGTGTTGTTGCTAATAGAAAAATACAAATAATAGCACTGTGTGTTTTAATCCTAATTTCCTAAGGAATTTTATTTGAGTGGGCTTTTTGTTTTCCATTCAATCCTACAAACTTTTGATCCCCTTCTAAAACTTGACAGGACGGCAGAGCTACCAAAGACAGATAGCTACTTCAAGTGTTGTGAAACTTGGGGCGGGCTGAGCAGAGGGGCACCAGAGGCAGAGCTGGGGCTTGCCCCTCTTGGCAGAGGCACTGGGCACCTGTGTGTGCTGCTGGGTCTGAAGGGCACAGGAAGGACCAGCAGCCACCTTTTGTGGTGGCCCAGGGGGACAGAAGGGGCTGAGAGCACTGCCAGGGCAAGGGGCGAGCTGAAGGAAGCAGAGGTGGTGGGAATGTGACGGTGAGGATGCCGTCTGATGGGACACGGCAATATGGTGGGGGATGCGATTCCTTTCCTCAGGAAAATAGGCTTCAGCTGATTTGTCACTTAAGGGACAAATGTGTTTGAAAACTTCTGTTTGAAAGGAAATATGAAATGTCATATTTTTAAATGAAATCATGGGAAAGGTATGCAACTATCTTTGTTTTTCCTTTGTTTTTATTGATTAAGCTTCTTTCTCTAGTCAAAATCAAAACCCAAATATAAGTTTGAATTTCTGCGAGTTAACTAATTTGTCATTTTTCTTGGAAAATTATTTCTAACCCTTTAAATTTTATTTCTTTTTTTTTCTTTTCCTCCCTCCCCCCCCTCCCATCCCCCACTTCTGATCTGTTTAGTTTATTGTCATTTAATTCATGGTATACTGGTGAAAAATTGCTACAGAATGCCTGCGTGCCTTATCAGTTATGACCAGGTAGCAGGGGCTAAGTTCTGATTCCAAATCTGTTTCCAAGGTGTGGAATAAAACATAAACAAGGGGTTTAATAAAACATTTATGGGTGCTAATTGGTCCTCAACTCAGTACTGAGCTTTATGCAGAGGTTCCTTGCAAACAGTGTAAATATTTTAATACTATAAATGTTACATCTGATTTTTACTTATTGCCTGTACTGGAATAGAGTCAGCAGGATTATTTGGATTCAAGTTAGAGCTCACTAAGGTGTATTAGCTTTCAAATTAAATCACATTACCAACATAAATAACACATTTTTATGCTACAAGGCCTGAAGTAGGAGCCAAACAGTACTTTGCATGCTTTGTGACCTCAGGTACTACTTCACCGTTTTGTGGTAATTGTTTAAATAAATAATTTTCAAACAACAAATACTTAAAATTAAGGCTCTCGGATAGAATTTAGAAGACTTTTTTCTGCTCTTCAATTTGCTATAGCTTCTGAATTTGACCCTTGGCCAAGATAATTAGGGCTTTGCTTTGCGTGTTTAATTCACTCTCTGGAAAGTGGTGATAATGTTATATTTGGCTAGTAAGATATAAAAGCATTCATGTTTGTAATGAATTGAAATGCCATGGCTATAAAAGACAGTGGAGGGCAAGCAAATGTGTAGAGGTGCTTTCCTCCCAAGGAACCTAGTGTTTTCCCCTGGTTCTGCTGAAAATACAGCTATTTTTCTTCCCGACCAGACCTAGAGTTTAAGATATTGGTATGAACATTCTTCTGGCCAAAATCCCACAGTAAATAAATAGTGTCATCTGGACTCTAGCTCTTGCTTCAGGCAGGATGGACTTCAAAGCTAGGTCTTGCTCAGGAATTTATTTAGGCCTGTCTTGAAAAATTCTAAGGATGGAGATTGCCTTTTCTCTCTGGGCAGCCTCTGACAATGATCAGACACTCTTGTGGAGTTGAATTTTTCCTTCCATCTCCTTGGAATTTCCCGTCTTCAGTCTGAGTATTGTCTCTACTCTTTACTTCATGCATCTCTAAGAAAAGTCTGACACTTTTCTCTTTAGCACCCCTTGGGTAGAAGAACACAGCAATTACATCACTCCAAGGCTTTTCTTCTTGTCTAAAAGCTGTTTAGGCTTTTAGAGAAATTTAGGTGAGGAGGTGGTTTTAGATTTAATATTTTTTAGCTCTGATGAAACAGACTACTTTGAAACTGAACAGCAATTTAAAATTATCTGCAAACATGATTTTTTTCTCTGAAATGTGGAAAGAAGTAACCCCATTGTGAATTCTTATTTTTAAAATGTGGTATGTTTTTATTTCACTCACAGGACAATCACATCACTTTCACAGAGCCCAACTTAGTTCTTGAGGTGGTTACATTAGCATTAGATTTTACATTCAAGAATGAAATAAGAAAGACAGTAGGGGGCAGTAGGACAGGCCCCTTTTTGCATAAGAAAATTAAACTTATTTTCTTCAGGTGTGGCATTGTGCAACTATTTGAAATAAACCCTTTCAACCCCTTCCTACCCTTTTAATGCGAATGTAGTTTTAGCTGAATGGCCTTACAAGGTCAGTGGCTAACTTTGAACTCTCCCCCATCTAGGAATGATGGAGCTGACAGCTGCAGCTCCAGACAAGGAATGCTTAGAGGGCAGTAAGTGTGGACCAAACCTTTTGAGATGGCTGTGCATGGTATTTGCATATGGGAATCACATGCATTACAATGACAAGAATCTTTTTTGGTAAAGGTACAATATTATTAGTGCAGTTACTGACTCACACAGCACAACCAGAGAAATTGTTCTGTGCTTCTGTATAACAAAAGTATATGTGTAACAAATAATGTCTCTGTTTCACTTTTGACAGACAAAGAGTTCTAAACAAGGAATGCATCATCATGGAAAAGTTGATGTGGTATTTTGTCATTCTATTTTCATGTTGGTCTCAGTCATTTTTTGTGGCTGTCAATAACAAAGCTGACATTGTGAGGAACTTCATGTTTGGATATTATACCTGAGTGCTGAAATCAGAAACTGAGACCAAGCATTCAATTCAAATGCTGCATTATGCTAATTGTGATGACATTAGGTTTTTTTAATTGAAGAAAGAAGCCTTGAAGCCTATGATAAATGTTGTATAAATAAAGGATAACTTCCGAAATTATAGCCAAGTTCTAGACAGTACATTCAACATTATGTGATACATGATCACTATACCATTGCAAGTCTGGAAGTCTGAAAGCTCAATTCAAAACAGACTTCCATATCCAGTTGGAAAAGTGATAAAAGAAGATTGGGTTTTGAGATAGCAATATAGCCACCTGGGCTTTTGGTGCATTTGAAGCCTCAAAAACTTTGCTCAAAACACACATACACAAAAGAGGGAACATTTCCTTCTTTTTGAGAGTTCCAGGCAGGCACTCCCAGATAACCATCTACTTTGTTCAGGGAAATTATGATTGCCTTTCTTCATCTACAGCAAGGGAGAGCACATTATGGCCACTTGAGAATTGCATAGCACTGCTTAGTGATTATCAAGTAATGGCCAATTCCTTTTGCTAATGGGTTCACTTTTGATGTTGTTTGTGTCATGTCCCTTCACATGCAGGATTCTGAAGTATTTTGCTGAATAGAACAGTGTTAAAAAAAAATCTGTCCTAGAATTCTACTGTTTGTGAATGTAGTGGGTGTAAGTTATAGAAGAGACATGGGGACTGCATCTCTGTCACCATCATCACAGATAGAAAGACAGAAAAATTATTTTAAAATATATAGAGCTTAGAATGGTGGAGTTATTCAATGGTGGAGTTATTCAAATAACTGCTTCCTTTTTATCATGTTTCTTCTTGCTATTTGATATCAAGTTATCAATACTTCATGAGTTCATTTTCATTTTTGAAAGTTATCTTCCCATACTACAAGTAATTCTCCAGTAAGTACTCACAGTTATTGCTCATGTACTGAGGTCAATTTTTATTTACATAAAATCCATAGTTTCATTCTGCTTTAAGGAATGATCTGTGAAACTGAGTTAAGTGTAGATTGTGGGTGGCACTAATTGTTTTACTTTCTTTTGTGTATTATGACAAATATTTTGCATAAAGCTTCTGAAAATGTCTACGTATTTAATTTTTTGTTTTATTTCTTAAAATCTTTGTTCTGTTTCAGGATCATTGAAGTTATTTCCGTCAGGAGAATTTCTTCATAGAAATCATCCCTGTTCTGGAACATCCTGGAATATTTTTCATTAAAATAGCTAGTCACGTGTGTCGGCCTCTTCAGAACTGATGGAGTCCATCACACAAGTTTGAAGGCTCTAGCAGCTACCGAGCAGTGCTTGCACAGCATCAAGGCTTCCTCTGTTTCTCAGACTGGGAGTAGACTGGGATGCTGGGGTAGGGAAGAGCTTGGAAGGGCACACAGGCAGGACAGCTGACCCTGACTGACCATATTCCACAACACATAACATTGTGCTCAAACTTGTGTGTGTCAGACAGATGCTGAGAGACTGCCTGTGCAGCACTTGTTTTCTTCTTTTTACTTCACTTACTAAACTGTCTTTATTTGAATTCACAAGTTTTTCTTGCTTTTGCCCTTAAGATTTTCTCCCTGATCCCACTGGTGTTGTGTGAGCAAGCAACAGGATGGTGGCTTCACTGCTGGTGGGAGTCAACCCACCATGTGCTTACTTTTCTAACTCTTCTGAGCATCTGTGGTCTCTCTGCTGCAAGTTGCAACCATTATAAATCTGTCATTGCCTGTTCAGCTTGTGCAGGTTTTCTGTTGCTCTCAAAGAGAACTACAGTTTTGAGTATGAGGTAATATACCATAAAAGAACTAGCATTTTAATGGAAGGCGCTAAAATATGGGATTTTACTGAAACGTATTTGTGTTTTAGAATAAAGGTGAACAAAGCTATTTTGGCAAATCAAAGATCTGCCTGAGAGGCTTGGGTATTTTTGTCCAATCTCCCTTGTTTCAAGTTAGTCTCCTGAACTCATGCTTTAGAAATTATCTTGGGTTTATTTGTACACTTTTATTTTCTTTTTCTCTGTTGGGATTGCACTGGTGCTTAGAAATAATGGTTAAAATAACTTCCAGAGAGAAATTACTTGGGATGGGATTAAAAAAGTCTGAGATCTAATATGAAAAATAATAAGTGAAGCAAAAAAAGCAGTACAAACAGAAGAGCTGGTGTCTATTGGCAGGTAGAGAATCAGAGCATTCACTAGAAGACCCACCTTCCAGTTTCATGATTTCTTCTAAGGACATCCTCCTACATCTGCAACATCCCTAAAGCATCAAAAGATGCTTTAATAGCCAACATTTTATTCTTGGGGTGAATGATGCTACCCATTTGTTTCTATTAACCTGATCCACCTTCTATAAAGTAACATCTCTGGAGTAAGTACTGATGTCTGTTTGTACAGTCTTCTAAACTAATATCATAACCAATAGGTTTATCTTTTTTTCTCTTATTACATGTATTTAGTTAATGAACACTCAAGTGTGCATTTCAAGTAGAATTGTCTAGTATGAGATCGAAAGTTTTGCCCTCTTCTCCCAGTGTAGCTATAGCATCTGGGTAAGAAATATTTTTAGACAGAGAGATACATGTGTTAAAATCCTCTCAAAAAGTCCCCCAAAAAGCCTAAAAACCAAACCAAAAAAAACAAGCAAAAAACCCAAAATAACCCCAAAAAACAACTTTGCTGTTCCATCATTAAGCATTAGATGGTGAACTGAAAAATACATTTCATTTCCTCCACAATGCCTGTAAACACAAAACCAATTTTCCTTCTCTGCCAAATATAATTAAAATTGTGGATCATTATTGGAGAACAGAAGCCACAGTAGTTTGTAAAAATAGATTCACAGGAATTAATTTTAATAGTTTTTGTAATGCTGTTACTAAAAGCACATGGAAAAAGCAGTGAATATAGTTTGTTTTATATAACCCAAGAGTTACTAAGTCTCTGAAGGTAATTATACAGGGAAAAATTCTGTGCAAAAGGAAATTACCTATTTGCATAGTGTTAATAGCCATATTTAGAACAGTCCTAATATTGGGGAAAAAAACTTATTTGCACTTCCACAGATTCAGGAAGGTTTCTAGGTTGATCATAGGATGATAGAAAAGTTCTGGTCAAGAGTGACCTCAGGAGGTGATCCAGTCTTACCTATTATTCGAAAAATCATCAATTATGTGGTCAGACCAGGCTATTTAAGACTTTGCCCAGACTGACCTTGAAAATATCTAAGAATGAAGACTCTATAACTTCTTTAGGCAACTTGATCCACTGCTTGGCTGTCTTCATGCTGGAAAAGTATCTCCTTCCATCCAGTCTGAATCTCTGTTCTATCAACTTACACACCTTCTCTCTTCCCACTGGCACACACATCTGCGGAAAGCCTCCTTCCATTTTCTTGATGAGATACTTGCAAGTTTTAGAAGGCTGCCATTAGGCAGGTGTCCCACCCCAAGCCTTCTTCTCTCCAGGCTGACAGGCTGTTCCCTCAGTCTCTCCTTGAGGGCAGATGCTCCCATCCCTTCACTGATCAGGTGGCCTCTGCAGAGTGCTCCAGCTTGTCAAGGTCTTTCTTGCATAAGTGGGGCCCGAGGCTGGGTGCAGATTTTGAGATGCAGTCTGATGAAGACTGAGCAGCAAGGAACAGCAATTTTCCTCAGTGTGACAGCTACGCTCCTATTAATACACTCCCTGGGAGAGCTGACCTGTTTGGCTGCCAGAGCACACTGCTGCCTCATATTCAGCTTGCTGCTGCCAAGACTCCCATTCCAGAAAAGCTGCTCCCCCAGCCAGAACATCACCAGCCTGTGCTGTTGCAAGCAGTTCCTTCTTCCCAGGTACAGGACTTGCTGAATCTCTTAAGGTTCCTTCCAGACCCTCCCTGAACCCTGTCAAGTTCAAAGGTAGCCCCACTCTTCAGCAAGTCAAGGGTGCTGGATTCTGCTACCCTCCTCAGGTCATGATCCATAGGCATTCAAGCTGCTTCCTATCAATATTATTTGTGGCAGAAGTGTGTAAAAATGGAAAAGAAACAATATAACTTAATAACAACAAAAAAAAAGGAAAATGGTACATCTGAAATAACAAACGTGGAACCAACACATGCTTAGCTAAAGAGAGCTTTCAGAGCGTCTCTTGGCACAACAAATGTGACAAGTGAATGCAAAACGAAGAATGTAAAACAGTTCAGTTAAAAGCATATTTAAATCCCACATGCTTTTTCTGTGAAATAACTGCCCTCTTTATAAACCACTTTCATCCTTCACACCTGAGTAGACAGGCTGTGAAATACCCTCATTTCTGTGCCACAAAAAATAAAAAAAAAAAAAAAAAAAAAAAAAAAATTCTAGGAAATTTCTTATGTGTGAGTTTGTAACGGTATACCAAACTTAAGTTGTCATTTCTTCATTAATGTTTTCATCAGCATGGAAGTTTGCAGCCAATTTAACCTGAAGAAAATTTTCTCCTTGGAACAGTCCCGGTAGTCTGATATAGGAGCTAAAAATTAATAAGAGGGGAACAAGTGGCAGGAAATTTCCAAAAGGAATGACATACATTGGATTGAGCTGGTTGAACAGGATTATTAAATTACAAATTCAAAATGGTATCTACCAGCCATTTTTCTTTGGTGGACTTACTTTGCCAAAGCATATAGATAAGTGTATAGACAAGTGGACAAGGATCAGCATCCAGTAATTTTAGCTCAACATAGGCTTTCATTTTTTGATAGGCTTTCCTCAAAGTACTTTCAATTTAAATAAATAAATAAAGCTGTACATTGTGGCACTTAGCTGGTTGTTGCTTAAGTCTGATGTCCCAGAGAATTTTCAGACCTGCAGGTGCTGAGTTGAGACTAAACACAATGAAATATCCATAGCAATTAAGTTATCAAATAATACCTTGATAGCGTAGATCATTTCTCCTGGAAAAAAAAAAAAAGAATTAACAGAAAATAGAAAATTTCTGTCCTGTAAGACAAAAACAAACCCTGCTGTGGTATGAACTGCTTTGGTACTTCAAATTCATGAAGAAAACATACCAATTGTTCTGATTATAGTGTCACTTTATCTTTTTCTGTATACTCAGCCATTCAGACTCACATTTCAGTCCTTTAGAATGAATCAGGAACTTTAAACTCAACTCCTTCCCATCCATACAACCATACACAGGACATGTTTTTGTTCTGTTCTGTTCTCATGCTCATTCCCAATGGGAATCACCAGCTAGCTGGCAAAAGTCATGAACAAGGTTTGTTTACTATTATTTTCTTGAAGGATTAAATAATGTATATTTTTACTTTTGGAGCAATAATATATTTCAAAAATGCAAGTTTACAGCGCTGGTCAACATAACGCCCTTTTCTTTCTTCCTATTCCCATTATACTTCTGGAACCTTATTTAATCATAAATTAGTCTCTTTCACTCAATGAGTGCTAAATCTTTCTCTCAAGGAGTACAAAATTAGCAACCCAATACTGTCTGAGGAATTTAGGACTGCTGTTTCCATATGGTACTGGAACCAAAGCACACCTGTTGAATCTGAAAACCACTCTGCCTCCCCATCCTGCCTTCACGTAATGTACCACTTCACACAAGACACATAAGAGCAGAAAGCAATTAGATTTTTAATATTTAAATTTATTTTAATTGCTCTAGTTCAATGGTATAGAAAAAGTATCAAATTACATTGTGTAACATTTTTTGGCATGGTTCACTTGAAATAACACACTTAAAAGTTTAAATTTCACCAGATGAACCATCATAAAAGGTGAAAAATAACATGGAATAGAAGATAGAAATAACACAGTATGGTGCAAAATCCTTTAAGAAAATATATGGTGTCTGAGAAAATCTGTAGTTTATGAAGAATACAGTTAGACCGTACATGATGTGATCTACTGAGCTTTCAAAAATAAATTCATGTTATAAAACACCACTTCAATTTTTCTTACAAAGAAAGCAGAGAGCATCCTTTCTGGCTCCCTATTATTGGAATAGTATTTATATAAATATTTCATGCCTTCCACAGCTGTAAATATTGCTGTGTTAAAATGATTTAATAGCCTTTTCTACTTGGATGTGAGCCTGTCTCCATGTGGGCATTACACACTCTGCATTCACCATTTTGCAATCCACTCCTTAACCTCCTTATGACAGAAATTCTTTGGCTGCTGTACCGTTCAAATTCAAATGAATTCTCAAATCTGAATTAGATACGAGCTTAGCCATGCAATGTGTGGGCAGCATTGTGCACCTGAGAAATGTTAACAGAAGCCAAAGCACTAAACAAGAAGTAACTTTCAGGAGGTGGCTAGAAATGCCAAGAAGAGTGATGAGACCTTGAAGCCTAAATTCTGTGTTTTAATTTTGGTTTTTTTCAGGAAGGTGAGGAATGTTGTGTTGGACAAGTAGACTTGCAGAGGTGACTCCCAACCAGTATTATTCTATAAATCCATGATTTTGTGACTCCAGATGGAGGAAATGAGCATTACTTCAGTCCTTGTGTCACATTGATGGCAAAAATCTGAATTTTTTTGTACCCATGGTGTTGGCCTGGGGAGAACAGCTACAGCTGTTGTTCCAGCAGGGCCCACAGAAGTGTAAGAGTGAATTTCTGCTTGGCATGTGGAATACACTCAATGGCACCTGCACACCCACTCCTGAGAACCCTCCACAAGTCAGTAAGGACCAGTTTGAGCTTGGCAAGACCAAACAGAATGGGCACAATTACAATACCTGTCCTCCCTTCACTTCGCCTTTGCCTTTGCTTTCTTCCCAATGGCACCTGCAGAATCTGTAGCATCCTACTAAAGTGCTCCTGAGGCTCAGCTGCCCTGCTAAGTCAGACAGACAGCAGTGATAGTTGGGACAGGTGTAAAAAGCTCTCAGTTGGCTTCTAAACAACACTAAGAGCAAGAGGACGAATTTGAGCTGCATAAATTCAGTGTGCAGAGAGACTCTGCATGGCTGGTACAAACCCATGAATAATGCAGAATCCAGGGAAAGTCAAAATGCGGTGAACTTGGCCAGGGCTAAAGGTTTGCCTTGGCAGTGGCTGGTAGAAGGCAGAGAGAAAACCCACAGATATGAGGAAAGATTGAAGGTCGCGGGTGCTTATGCAGGAAGTGGAGTTCTTTGGCCACTGCCACACAGGCATGGATGGCCTCATACCTCTGCCTTCCCTATCAGCAGCTCAGATACCCAGAGAGCTTCTCAGATACGCAAGTGACTTCTCTGTATTTTACCACTCCCTGGATGTATCTCTTTTACACAGAGATACATTTTATCCCCTCTCCCTTCAAAGCTGGGCAAACAATCAGTCCTCACCAGCTGCTGGCAAGAGAGTTCTATAGTTTAACACTGAGTGAAGAACCTCCTCCTTTGGTTGGTTTGAACCTGCTTCTTACAAGCCTTATTTGACGGCTCCTAGGGGCTTTTTGGTAGAAGCAGTGAGCTGTAGCCTCTCTCTCTCCCTGGACACTTTTTCTGGGACACTTTCTTTTACCTTGGTCATCTCCAGCCTAAATGGAAGAGTTGGAGAAGTTGTCAAGTTGCCTCACAGAGGCCTCCTACACCCTTTATCTTCACTGTTTACCATGTCCATATGTTTTCCAGTCCCGCTATAGCCTTTTCTGCAGTTAAGTTGTATAGAGGAGGAAGTTGGCAAGGAACAGTTTGAGATCTTCATGGCAGTAGCGTAGCAGCATCTTTTATTCTCCATTCTTTCTCTAGTAATTTACCAGTACTTACCATGGATTTTGGCCATCACTAAGCACTGATTTGATGTTTCCATGGAACTATTCATTTCACAAAACAGGCAACTCTATCATAGCATACCAAAGAAGCATTAAAAGTTGTTAATTTAAAAGAGACTGCTGTATGTTCATGGAATTTTTAGAGCAATATAGATAATTCCAAGGGGAAAAAAATGCTGTATGATTTTATTTATTTGTGGAAGGAAAAGCTGCAGGTTTTTATCCAGACCATAAGGAAAATTCTGCAAGCAAAATTTTCAGATTAGGAAAGTCAGGAATCCTGTACCTTTTTGTGTCAAAAAACACTATGAGAAAGCAACCCAGAAACCCCACATATCATTTTTACCCTATTACATGGAACTTTATAATTTAAAATAGGCAGAAGTTGAATCACATTTTCTGAATTTACCCAAGAGAATCTCAACAGCAAATAAATTGAATTGGAGGGGATTTTCTGTTTGGGTTTTGTGTTCATTTGCTTTTAGTAATTCGATCTTCAATTTTGTTCCAGGACAAGTCCATTATTTTTCCATGTCTTTTAATCTACTGGCTTAAATATATGTTAATTGTATGAGAGAAAGTAAGAACTTGGGCTTTGAACTCCAACATGGAGGATGAGTATTTAATTACTTCTATGACTTTAGCCATTGAGACTGTCCAAGCTTTTTATTTACGAAACACAGGAAAAAATGAAAGTGAACAAACCTTTTCCTACCAGCAGTAATTTTAATGATCTATTTCTGTGCATTTCTGTCGGGACCCAGGACATCTCTGGATGCCCTGGATGTCTCAAAGCCCTGGCAGGGGCTCGGAGACCCTGGCAGGAAGCCAAAGACACCTGAAAATTCAATCTTAATTCATGGAGCAAATTGCCAACCTTATATGAAGAATTACAGGTCACAAAAGTTTAAGTAGCATAGTAGTAGGAATCACAGGGTGAAGGGAAAAACTTTGGAGCACTGTACAGGGGGGTTTTGTATGTTGTACAGGGGGGTTTGAAATTCTGTACATGGGGGTCAGGGGTTCTAAGATGGAGGGATTTGGGCGTGCCCTGTCCTTCTTCTTTCTTCTCCTTGGCATCCATGTTCAGGATGATGTTGGCATGTGTGGATTGGTTCATAGTGAAGGTGCACTTGCCAACAAGGGCAAAAAGTATTGGAAATAGAAGGTAAATATCTAATACATAGTTTTCACTATAAAAGAGACAACTGCCCCGTGGGCGGGAGAGAGTGCCCTTGGCTGTCTTGCCGATCAGACCTCGGCTGGACAGACAGAAAAACTTTGTAGATAAGGAACAATAAACTCAACTGAAGACCAAAAGCAAGAGTCCAGACTCCTTCTTCGAGAGCGTGGCCTGCCCAGAACCACCTTTTCCTGTGCTAAAGCAGAGACAAGTAACAGCCAACCCCGGCACATTTCCACTAATGATTCTTCAACTTTTTTTTTTCCATTTTTAACCCTGAGAAACTGGGAAATAAACAACAGAATATGCTTCCAAAACTTCATTTAGAAACTGGAAATAAGAAAATTTCCTTTAACCCTTTAGAGAAAAAAAATGGAAAAACTTTGGGAGAAAAAGTATGGTAACTAACAATATTCTCATTCACTGTGCTTTGAATTTGTACACAATTTCTGCTTGCTTCACTAAGAAATATGAAATAAGTACGCTTATAAAAATTCTAAATGACTAGTAACGCAGATAAAGTTGCATTTAGTGATAAAAGTTTGTTTACCCTTGAACAATACAGTAAGGAACATTAAACTCCACTTAATGGCATTTTATATTCTTCAGCTGGCCACCTGTTTGCATGAATGAGATTACCAATATCACTTGCGTAACAGCATGAATAACAACCCAGATATCCTGCCTGGACTTGAGAACCATTGGGGTTAATCTCCTTTCAGTGAGTCAACTGAAAAAAGGAGAGGCCCTATTTTTCACAATGAGATAAAAAAATCTGGCACCACAGGAACCTTTTGAAAGACACATCACAACTACAGCCTGATTTTGTCTTCAGCCATTATACTTATGACAACACAAGACCAGCATTCTGAGGTAAGATCAGGTGGCATAAAACCAGAGGATTTTGTGTCTTCTGGTGAAACCCATCCTGCAGAAAGCACTCCAGGCTAAAGGAACTGGGAGACGTGATTCCTAAGATCTACATCTTTGTCCAGTGACTGTAGAAGGTACAATAATGGCAGCTTCAGGCAGTGAAGCAAAAATGGGTGGGTTTTCCAACTTCTATGGACTTCTGCTTTTGCTCCAATAACCATCTGGGCTCAATAAATCATTCCCCACTTCATACTTTGGCTTTTATTTATGATTAAGTCATTCTCTTTTTGTCCCATTGCAATATTTTTCCCCTTTGTGCTTACTGTGGATAAGTATTATTGCTTTTTCTGTTGTAGCAATGCCCAGAAGCCAACAGAGAACAGAATCCTGATATATTCGGAACACACTTGGTACATACAAGTGATAGAAGCAATTCCTACTTGTAAGCATTCACATCCCAAAAGGACATAGTTAACAAAGCGGCAAGAGAAAAAAACCCCTGTGGTTTGGTCCTCTCAGAGTTGCACAGCTGGACAGTGCAAGAGGCACGAATAAATCAAAAGGCAATGGCTGCTATAGACTTTGCAGCACTACCGAACTGCAGTTATCCTAGCAGGGGGCCAGAATGAGATGGCTGAGGGGCTGGAGCACATGATATAAAGTGAGAAGCTGGGAATTTGATTGTTTAGCTTAAAGAGAGGTTCAGGGAATCCAGTTGTTATGTTATTCTGCCCAAAGGGGTACAAAGAAAAGAGTGAAGACAATACTCAGGCTGGAAGAATGAAAATTCCAAGTGGATGGAAGGAAAAATTTCCCTTCCTCAATGATTCTGTGTATTCATGATAGAATTTTGGCCACAAGCACTTTCACTAAACACAAGATTGTTCATCCTCTGAAAACTAGATCTGGTGGGGTAAGAAGTCATCTGTGTTTCAAGCAGGAAATCTAGTGAGAAGAAAAGAGATGATTTTGAAGAAAAGATGGTTTTGAAGAAAAGCATTTGTATACATTT
The DNA here is from genome assembly GCF_036417665.1 of Passer domesticus. Lineage (NCBI taxonomy): Eukaryota > Metazoa > Chordata > Aves > Passeriformes > Passeridae > Passer > Passer domesticus. The sequence continues at coordinate 90,790,035 of NC_087474.1, forward strand.
GCTCACAGTCCAGTCATTATTCTGTGATTTCATATTCATAGTGAGGTATTCCTACAGGCAGACCCACATCCTTTTTTATTGTTCCAAAAGAATATGATTCTGTGCTATCACACTGTCTTACTGATTACGAAAAATCCATCTGACTCTGCATCCCTGAACTGAGCCTCTGGTTACACAGATAAGTCAAGTCATGGGCACTGTTGATAACTAAGACACAAGCACTGAAACAATTTGCTGGTGTCACCTTTTTCTACAACAAACATTATTCTAAGATGGCAGTGATTGTCCTTCTGTTGTGTTTTATGTGAAATTTACCCTTTTTTGTCACAGGATTTCATACAAGCTCCATCTGTAAACACTTTTATACTGCAGAAATGGCAAAATCTGATAATGAATTCTTGGGAGCTGAAGGTGAAGGGTAATAAAACCAGAATCTTCTTGATTAAAGGAAAGAAAACCTTAAATATCAATTCTATACTGAGTAAAAGAAAAAAAATCTCACTTTTATGTCTTTAATATTCAGTGTTAGTTAATTCATTTTATGAGAAAAGTCAGAAGCCCTCAAGGAAGTCTTGGCTTGGTCACTACAGTGTCCATTTTATCTACAACTTGTATTAAATAAGTAATGCATACTAATGTGATATATTTGTAGTGCTTTGAATAGATGTCCATTTATACATGTAGATAATTAGCAGCTTTTATCCTAACAAAAATGTCACAAGAGGTTTGTTCTTTTGTTGGGAGGTTTTTATTGTTGGTTTTATGGGGTTTTTTTGTTGTTTGTTTCAGCATATTCCTTACAATATACTTGTTTGTTTCCTTTAAATATACTTGTTATTTTTTTGGATGCCTGAGTGAAGGTTAGTAGAAATAGACAAGACCTTAGATTTCAATGAGGTGCTCGATTAGTCTGAGAAGTCAGCAACAGTAACCAAAAAGTCTTTTAAAAGGTCAGCTGTTCCTTAGTTTCTTTGACTGAAAAGTTTGCCACAAAAAAAAGCTTACTTAATGTAAAACATGTAGCAGTTTGCCTTGGTCTATTATGATGTGGGTTGCTCACTTTTAAGTTGCAGAGAATGATGTGGATTTCAGTAAATTTTGCATTCCATCCCAGATCTCTTTAGGAAGAATCTATTTTAAATGTATGTGACAGAGCAGGCTGAATATTCATGTCTATTAATTCTGCTTTACTTTTAATCACCAGGCAAAAGAGAAGGGATGATACTTAAAGCTATCTTGAAAGCTCTTGCATTTTAGATTGTGTTTGCATACTTCATATGTTTGTACATAAATTGGTCCTCAGAAAACGTTCTATAGAATTACAAGATAAGCTATAAGTAATTAGTGCCAATAAAACAGAATATGTCTGTCTGACTGTCTTTATGTATTTATTTCTGCACTGGGAGCAAGGTGTCTTAATATATTTTTCTCAAAGTAAAATGTTTCTCAGACAATGCTTTTTGTCTTGTGTCTTTGAAACAATAACATTGTATTGATCTGAGAACTTTCATCAGGTGTTATAATTGCATCAAGTGAAACATTTGGTCCATAATATTAACTTTAGTAGACCTAAGTACTTAGCCAATATCTGGGGCTCTACACACTGTTTATGTTGGTTTAGACAGAGAAAATTATGATGGAAGGCAGCTTATCCATTTAACAAAAAAATCTTTCAAAATGGCATATAATTTTGTTTTCTTGCACTACAAAAGCTCTAATTTAGCTTATTTTCTGACAGCTCTGGAGCTTCAGAGACAGAATTATGTCTCAGATCAACAGAGTTTTTCTGTGCCTGAGGCCATGCTTATACGTTTGTTCATCTCTAATAGTTATTTTCATTGCCTTTTTTCTCTGGTTAATGGGAAATTAGGCTCTGGAAATGTCTGCCATGAGCAGTTAAAGCCCAGTTCTGACAAACTCCTCAGGAAGCCCTGCTATCTACAGGACAATAGGCTGAACTACTGAGACACCTGAACTTCTTTATTAGCTTCATCCTAACTTTCTACAATATTTTGACAATCAGATTTACTCATGATTTGAGTCTAACTCATAATGGTCCAAAGGACTCATTTAGGTTGGAGGAAGCCTAAGAAGAAATTAGAGCCCTTCCTGAGCAGATTTTCTCCTGTGCCACCTGGTAGGCATCAGGAGCTGGTATAATCTAAGGGCTGGCTCTCACAGAACCTGCTCCGGAAGTGCAGTCACTTAACTCTTCAATGGTGCACTGAATTCAGGATTTTCAGCTTTTCCTGTTCCTCAGCCTTCCTTATGGAACATCTATCATGTCAAGGTGAAAACAGAGGTTTTATGGAAGGAGTTCTGACCACATCAAAAGACACTTTAATAAATTTATTGTCAATCTACAGAGAATATCAATTGCTCTACTTGTTTAGATTGCTCACCTGGTTTCAAATAGCTGCTCTGACAAAATTTTAAGTATTTTACAGCAAGTATTCTTTGAATAAGAAATTGTAATTCAAGTAGATTTGCTCCTGAGAGCTTCTGCTCACAAACTAGTGGATCACATTTCACTCTCTCGTAGATTTGGATAATTCACAGAATAATAGAAAATGTGTTACAAGCAACAGTTTGCTGCCTAGGCTACAGTCTACCAAAAAAAGTATCTGCTTTCAATTGTTTTTAACAGTGAGCTAGTTTATCTCATTCCTGCTGTTAACATAATTCTTTTATTTACTGTCTTAATTATAGCTTAATTAAATAGACAAAATGTAGTCTATCACAGAATCATAGAATGGTTTGGTTTGAAAGGGAACCTTGAAGATCACCTAGTTCCACCCCGACTGCTGTGGGCAGAGACATCTTCCTCTAGACCAGGTAGCTCAGAGCTTTACCCAGCCTGACCTTGAACACTTTCAGGGATAGGGCATCCAAAGCTTCTCTGGGCAATCTTTTCCAGTGCCTCACCACCCTCACAGCAAAGAAATTTTCCTAATATCCAATCTAAACCTACTGTCTTTCAGTCCTTTCTTCCTTGCCCCGTCACTACATACCCTCATGAATAGTCTTGCTCCATCTTTCCTGTAAGTTCCCTTCAGGCACTAGAAGGCCACAATTAAGTCACCTCAAAGCCTTCTCCATTCCAGGCTAATTCTCTTAGCCTTTCCTCGCAGGAGAGGTGTGTCATCCCTTAACTGATCTTGGTGGCCTCCTCTGTACTCACTCCAACAGGTCCATGTCCCCCCTATGCTGGGGACCCCAGAGCTGGCTGCAGCACTGCAGGTGGGTCTCACCAGAGCAGAGCACAAGGACAGAATCCCCTGCCTGGCCCTGCTGGCCCCACTGCTTTGGATGCAGCCCAGGACTTGTTTGGCTTTCTGGACTGCAAACACATTTTGCCAGCTCATGTCCAGCTTCTCATCCACCAGCACTCCAAAGTCCTTCTGGGAAGGGCTGCTCTCCATCTGTTCATCCCCAGCCTGTGCTGATACTGGGGGTTGCCCTGATCCAGGTGCAGCACCTTGAACTTGGTCTTGTTAAACGTCATGAGATTCCCATGCACCCACTTCCTGAGCTTATCCAGGCCTCTCTGGATGGCATCCTGTCCTTCAGGTGTGGCAGCTGCACCACTCAGCTTGGTGTCATCTGCAAATTAGCTGAGGGAGCACTTAATCACTGTGTCTATTAACAAAGATATTGAATAACACTGGTTCCAGTATGACCCCTTGAGGAACATCCCTTGTCAGTGGTGCCCATCGGGACTCTGAGCTGTTGACCACTACCTTCTGGATGTGACTCTAAGATTTTGTGTGGGACCATGCCAGGGGCTATACAGAACATCTGAGAAATTACTTCTGTAGCCCTTCTCTTGTTCACTGATGCAGTCACTCCCTCATAAAAAAACAAATTTGCTCAGACAGAATTTCCCCCTAGTGAAGCCGTGCTGTCTGTCTCAAACCACCTCAGTTTCCTCCATGTGCCTTAGCACAGCTTCTAGGAAGATCTGTTCCATGATCTTCCTGGGCTCAGAGGTGAGGCAGTCAGTTCAGTAGATCACAAGGCCCTCCTTTCTTCTTTTCTTAAAAATATTTCCCTTTTTCCAGTCATCTGGGACTTCCTCTGACCACCATGACTTTTTGAATATTGTGGGAAGTGGCTTGGCAACTACATCAGCCAATTCCTTCAGGACTCTGGGGATGCATTCTCTGGGTCCCAGGAGCTAGCATGAGAAACATTCTTCAGAGAAAATGCTGTACAGTAATGCCTGGGTTCACATCCAGGCCAGAATGAGGCACTATTCTTGAGTCTACTATGGTCTTGTCTGCCCTGCATGAGACCACCAATATCATCTGATTTTGGCCTTTCTGAATCCTGCAGGTGTAAAAACTGCCTGAAAAGCTTCAGACCAGTGAAGGAACCTTTGCTTCAGTGAAGAGAATTAAAACCTTTCCAACACAGCTTTAGACAGGGCTGTCTGCTGGCCTATGGTCCTATGAAATAAATGAGCCGGTAATATCCAGCAAATTCTTTGGATGCTTTGGCATTTGGAAGAGATTTCCAGGGAGAAAAGCATGGCAGGAGAAGCAGCACAGCAGTCAGCAGCACGATGGGATGTCATTGATGTGTTTAACACCATGCTTGTTTTGCTATAGATCTGAAATACCTCTGCATGGGGGTGCATGTCTCTCTAATGTGTTACCTGTGTGACCTTTTGAACAGCCAGTATCAGAGATGAGCCCTTTTGTCACCTAGGGCTAGACTCACGGGAAGATTTGTGAGTCCAAAGATGCAAATGGGCACATCCTGGGATTCATTTCTGTTCCTTTGATAGATTTTCAATTCTTATTACTTTTTAGTAAGAGGGATATTGAGCGTCTATCCACAGTCCCACCCCATTTTAAAAGCAGTCCTTATACCTCAGAGAAGAGAGATGGCTCCCTCTAGATTCTTTTTGCATTCTGGTTTCATTAATTCCTACAACCCGTTTGTCCCTGAACAACTTTGAGAGGAATGTTGGTGCTGACCTGGGGAGAGTGCAATGCAATGGTTCAAAGTAGCAGCAAGAGCACTGAACTTGATCTCAAAATAACAAGACATTTATACGAAGTATGGGAATTTTTAAACTTTTATATATTGAAACTGCAAAAGCTTTTGCATACATGGAAAACTGTGGTTGCTTAGGAAAAACAATACTTCTCCTGTCCCAAAATATAAGAGAAAAAGTTAGGGGAAAGCATTTTAATTGTTTCTTTGCAATGTTAGTAAATTTTTTACTAAAGTGGTAATGGAAAACCCTCAGTGAAACTGACAGTTACTGTTCCAAGTGTGAAGACAAAAATGTGTTTTACATACATCAGCAGCCAGAACTGAAAGTTTGGGAAAGAGAATAAGAACAGGGCTAGTACAGAGTGATACTGTTCTGTCAAATGCTAGGAAATCCACTTATTATGTGAAAACAAACCATGTTTCATTATCCTTCAGTTATACCATTGTAAATAAAAAAGCTGAAGCCAAGTTGTAACTTCAGCAAAAGAAAGAACAGGAAATGCTTTGGATACAGTGGTAAATTCAATCTCCCAAATCTGGTACTTCTATTTTGATAACACATTTCCTCGTGTTTTTTTGGGTTTTTTTAAACATTATATCTGGCTCTGCTCCAGGATTCCAAAGCCTGGGCTTCAGTATGACTGGATTCACAGCAATGCAGTGAGTCTGTTTTGCAACATGTCACATCCTTTGTGTAAAGTGAAGGGGCACTGAAATCATAGGATCTATCTTTGCATCTGGTCAAAGCAGATAACACTGCTATTTGTTAGGCACAGGCCAGTTGTTTTCAGCCCAGAGTGTTTGTGTAGTCCTTGTGAATAGATGACAAAGTTTAGCATGGGTGTACTTAAGTCAGCAGGCAAAATGGATGTTCTCAAGCTAAATCATTTATTTGAGGGACTTACCAAGTCAAAGTTCTATCTTTGTATTTTTTCATTGTAATAACCTTTGATGGATGACCTTGTCTGGATTTGTCTAATCGTTTTTATGAATTATATATATATTTGAGCCAGTATGGCTTTCTGGGGTTAAAGAATTCTATAGTTTAACTACAGCTTTTGTGGAAGAAGTCCTTTTCTTTCTTCTGATCTGCAGCTTGATAATTTCTCTTGATGTTTACTCTAGTTTTTGTTGAAAATAGTCAATTATTCCCTATTCATCTTTTTTAGGGCATCATGACATTATAGACATTGTTATACTATCTCATGCAATTATTTCTTTTCTATATTGAATGATACTAAATTTACTTAATCTCTGCTTGTGCAAAAATTCTTAGATGCATTTGCTTTTTTGTCCTGTACCCAGCACTTCCATAAAATAGATCCTGGATGGGAAGCTGTACATATTGAAAATTAGGAAAACATTTGTCAAAAATTTACCCTGAGTGGGCAGTGTGTTGAGGTCAGTGAGACTAGCACGGATAAGTTCTAGTTCTCCAGGCCTCAAGGAAACTTCTTTTCTTCCTACAAAGCATTCTTCATTGACTTGAGTAGCTGCAATGAATCAGAACAACGCTGCCTTTTCTGCTGCACAGCCCAAATCAGCCCAACACCTACATAAAGCAGAGATCACATTGCTGAAGTGTAAGGCTGAGACTGAAAAGGGTCTAAAAGAATTCTTACTAGAAGGCATCAAACCAAGGCTGTGAAGAGAAGAAATGCCAGGACTAAGGGAAACTTTTGTCTGCTTGACTGTGATGCATGCAGGTTTTAGATTTTTTTTCTGTTCCAATAGAAAATCCCCCAGAAGCTCCCCCAGAAAATGCATATTGCATTCACAAAATGATATAGATTGGAAGAGACCTCTGCTGGTCTTCCATCAAGCCTTCTGTTTCAAGCAAGTGCACTACTGAAGCTAAAACAGGTAGCTCACAGCCACATCCAAACAAGGACATCTTTGACATCTTTAATGATGGAAATTTCACTATCTCCCTTGGCAAGCTGTTCCACTGCTAAAACAGCTTCACTGTGAAATTTCTTTTCTAGTATCAGAACTGTGATATCTATTTAGCAACATGTGTGATAACAGATTTGGAAGTTTAGATTATTTTTTTTTCAAAGGTCCCTTTTAATTGTCCCAAAAAGAGTTACTGGCAAGAAAAAAACAGTTTTCTTCTTTTTTTTTGACTTAACCACTGAAAAGACAGGCTCAACGAGTGAACTTTACACCTATTTGGGTAGACTTGAGTTATACTGGCTAGAAATCTTAAGTCTTGTTCAGTCTTTCACCTTCCTGTACCTTCATTCTTTGGTGTTATTGTCCTCTGGGCCATGACCTCTTCTTACTTAAGGCTCTTCTCTCTCTTCTCTACCTAACTCTTTTTTATTTTATTCCCATTTCCCCACACCCTTTGGATTTTTCCCAGGTTCAGCCTCCCTGATGAGGCAATTATTCACAGTCTTGGAAGTTGGCTCCTGCACCATCAGTCTGGCCCAGCCTGTGCCCAGGGTGGTTCCACACCAGCAGGAGTGCTGCCGTCACAGCAGAGGTGTCACCTCCTTTCACAGCCAGGTGCTGCAGTGCTGGGACAGGAACCACAGCTGCATTTCCATTCAGTTCCTCAAATTCTAGCTCGCTTCAGGTGGACCACCAAAAAAATTATCCATCTTAGCTTTTCAAGAGGAAAAATAAGGATTTTCTTCTGAAAAACAAACAAAAAAAAGCTTGTATAACAATGTATAATTCATATATACATTATACATATACTCATGTATAATGTATAATTCATATTTGTAGGTTTGATTTAACTAGAACTTCCTCAACAAACTGTTACACCACTTTCTTGTATTCACACGTAATATTTATGTATTTATTTATGTCCTAATATGATACTTAGTCATTTTTTCTTACTTAGATTTCAAGTTTTAAACCGATTGTCTCTCAAAATGGCATAAGGATTTTCAGAATAACTAGAGGGCAGGGAATGTGTGAACCATACATCAAATACTTTATTTCTACCAAGGTCTTCAAACATGTTCTGCTAAAGCATTAGTTATGACATCACAATAAAACAAGCACTTTGTCTAAATAACAATCTGTAACTGGTTTCTAAGGACCTGTTGTGTATCAATTTGATATATGAAAATCTATTGTTAATTCAGTAACGTGGTTATGCAGCTGACTCTGTGTGTTGAAAAGGAGCAGATCCTGCTAGAGGATGCAGGTGTAATGACTCCTTCCTGCCCACAGGACTGTTTGAGCCACCCAAATCCTAACAACAGCACAAGATTTCAGAGAATAAAGTTTAGTGCACCTATGGAGAACCTAAAGGAAAACTGTCCTGGTTGGATGTACCTGGGAGACTGGGTCTAGTGCATCCCTGCAGCAGCTTGTTTCACCACTACCCATTGTTATATGAAGCTTGCTCTTTCAACAGATTTAGTTTCAACATTTAGTTCTCCCTGCCCAACTTTCTTACATAGTTATGGAAAGGACTATTTTGTCACCAGCAGACATTAGTAATGGAACTTAACTCTTTGTTTTTGACAATTTTATATTTTCTTATCTATTTGAAAATCAATAACTGAATAAAAAGTTCTAGTCAATTTTCAATTCCTATAGAATTTCAGAATAGCTTCCAAAGCTCTGAATTAAAATTTATATGTTGATGAAAGAAGTTGATCAAGGAGTGTTGCTAAATTCAGACTGGCAGGATTTCCCTTTTCTTGTTATTTCTGTCTTTTTTTTTTTGGCCTGAAAACCTCAGCACAATTTTTATAGAATATTTCAACCTGAAGTGCTACCCAGAGAGCAACAAACATAGAGCTCTTTTTTTCTGCTGGCACTAAAATTTAATCAGCAATATACTAATTGAAATAGAGATACCATAACATAAAGTAAGTAATTTACAGAAGCAAATATTCCAAACAGAAGATAATATTAGAGTGTGTGCATCATTAAATCATTGTGATTTGCTCACCCTTTCCCTTCAGAGTCATAGTCATAAAATCATGGAATCCTTGAGTGGTTTTATGTTGGAAGAGACCTTAAAGATCATCTAGACCCAGTCTCTCTGCCATGGGAAGGGAAACCTTCCACTAGACCAAGTGGATCAAAGCCCCATCCAGCCTGGCCTTAAACACCTCCAGAGACGGAGCATCCACAACCTCTCTGAGCAACTGTTCCAGTGCCTCATTACCCTCACAGTGAAGAATTTCTTTTACTATCCAATCCAAACCTACTCTCTTTTTGTTTGAAGCTGTTTCTCCTTGTCCTATAACTCCGTGCCCTTATAAAAACTCCTTCCCTTTTTTAGGCTCCCTTCAGGAACTGTAAGGCTGCTACAAGGTCTCCCTGAAGCCTTCTCTTTTCCAGGCTGAACAGCCCCAACTCTCAGCCTGTGTTCACAGGAGAGGTGCTTCAGGCCTCTGATCATCTTTGTGACCTTCCTCTTGACTCAATCCAACAGGTCCATGTAGATTTTTTGGGGTCCCCAGGGCTGGACACAGGACTCCAGGTGGGGTATCACAAGAGCAGAGGGCTGGAATCACCTCTGCTGATTATGGTTGTTTTGTTTTTTTTATGCAGCCCAGAATATGGCTGTCCACAAACCAAAATGCAGCTGGCGTATTTAGCACTATGGCATAAGTCCACATGGCAGTAGATCACTCCTGAGGTGTTTCCTCTGAGGAACCAATTGGCTGATTTGGTATATGGCCACAGGTGCAATAGGCTGTAAATCAGCTTTATTAACACCCAACTCTTTTGCCTCTTTGGTTAAAGAACAGCACTGGGCCCCAGGGGCTGCCAGGGACATGAACAGATCAGTGAGGGACCTTATGTGTGTCCATATTCTTTGCTTGTGGCTGCCCTGCAAGCAGCATCTCCAGGCACAACCGGAAAAGAAGGCACAGAATTCTGGTTCTGCCAAGAAAAAGCCCTCTCAGCAATACAGTTTAATAGGGAAAGCTGGAAGTTGTTTATGCAAAAGTTTGGGATACAGACAACAGTTCATTGTGCACCCTTCCAGTGGCTCTCTGGCTGCTGTGTTGCATTAACCCTGGCCAGCAGCCAAACACCCACCCAGTCCCTCACCCGCTCCTCTCTCCCATGAGGCAGAAGGCAGAAGGAAGGAAGGAAGGAAGGAAAGAAGACTCATGGATCAAGACTGTCATTTAATGACCGAAGTGAAAGCTGCATACATGAGCAGAATAGAAAGAGCAATTCATTCACTGCATTTTTCTTTAATGTCCCTTGTGTTGTACTTGTTTCTAACCAGAAAACTTGAAGAACTTTTCTGTTTTGAAGGGGTTTGGGTTTACAGATATATACATTGATATGTTTAATTTCATCCAAAATGCATGAATTGACAAAGATAGTCACTATACTCATAAATGTTTTCTCAAGTGAATTCTAAGCTTAAGAGATTAAATAGTTCGTACAAGAAAAATGTACCAACTTTGTGATTCTTACCTTGGCTATGGAACTACTTTCCTTTACTTTCAACATAGAGAGATTTATCTAAAATTTTCTATGCTGAAAATAATGATTGAGTTTGAAATATTGCAATGGACAAGGATTTTTGAATGATAAAATTTTTACTCGTTAATAGGCATAACTGGTGTGTTTCAACTGTAATTAATGTTACATGAGGGCATCAAGGTTAGCTTTTTTAATAATTCCTTCCATGTCTATTCCAAATTAGATTTTTATACTCAATTAATCAGTACATCGGAATGCTTCCAGATGAGAGGAAATATATGCATGCAAATAAAGCAACTTAAAATCCTAATTATTACCAGAATTGGCTTTTGCAGCATGTGAATGAATTTCATCTGACTTCTCTGCTCATTAGAAGTTCAAAAAAGAGATTTTTTTCATTTTAAAAAGTCATTTTAATAGATCTGACAATCTATTGGTTTGTCATGGCTAGTTCACTCTGACAATAATCTAATTAAGCATATTTTTTATGTTAGAATGGATAGAAATACTAATATAGCAGAAGAAGGAGCTAGGTGAGAGGGATGAAATATCAGAAATAAATTATGAAAACCCACCTGTCTTTGGTTAGGATTTAAAAAAAAGTCCTCTTAAACCTCTGTAACTTTCTCCAGTTCTTGAGGATAATCCATGTGGAATTTCTCTAACATTTTAATCTTGTTAATCTGTGTTTTTCATTTTCTTTCATGAGTGATTTTATACTTGAAGGTATTACGTCTTATAACAATAGTTTAATAGGTGCAACTCACAGTTCTCTCCAAGAAAGAATTTTCTTTTTGCCTGAGTCATGTTCCAGTTTTTTTAATTGTTTCTGTCTCTCTTTAGTACCATGACTCTTGTAGACAGATCTGTGGACAGGGAGCATTTCAAGGTCCTTCAAATGAAGAAATGAGTTTCCTGGAACTTCAAGAGTGTGGTTCAACCCTCTTCAAACTAGGAAAGCATGGAAACATAATGTTCCTCCTTCTTAAATGACAACTGATAATTATGCCAAAATGCCACTTGCAGCTTGAAAAGCAAGTTGTGAGTTGAAAACCTTCTGAGTACAGAGGGCCTAGGTCTTGAGTATGCCTAATTTGCTGTGTCCATGGAGGCTTGAGCAGAATTAACCTTGGTTTTGAATCATATCAGGTGCACAAGCCTTCCCCCCTCTCTCCAGATCAAGGCACGCTCAGGAGCCCAAGCTTACGTAGTCTGGGAATGCTAGTGTCCGAAATTAAGATGATTTGTGTAATTGTTCAAATGTCTTTGCCAAGTTAATTCATTCCCTGTTTGGACACTTAATCTTCTGGTTATCCACACAGCTCTGACTTGGACCGAGCCAGATAATTCTTTCCATGGGGAAACATGGGTGTTTTCTGCCACAGTCCTTGATTTACAGTTTGGTCCCAAATTGTCCTCTTCTTTGTTATGCAGTCTTCTAAGATACTCAACGATGTCTTCTGTGCTCAGAGCCTATGCCGTGCCCTGATAAACACGTCGTGTGCTTGTCACGGGGCTGCGAAATATCAAGTCTGGCATGCTGCAAATTGCACTCCTGTTATGTGTACTGCTGCAGTTATTAATTGTGACGGCTTAGGACCAGGGCAAAAAATCTTGTAGTCCAGAGGGGACAGGAGTCAGGGTATGCATTTGCAAAGGAGTTGCTGGCAGGCAGAGCTCTGCTGTATCATGAGGCTGTGCTGGCAGCCCTGCGAAAAGCCTGCTGGGCTCTTCAGCACTGCCAGTTCCCAGCACAGCACCAAACAATGCTACTTTAAACTTAAGAATTTAAAACAGCATATTTGAAGATGCAGAACCACTGAACAGGCAAAAGCTTCAACTTTGCCATGTCTTCACTTTCAGCAAGCTGCATCAGCCCTTTTCAAAAATAGTTTCAAATACAAGCATATATTTGTAAGATTCTCTACTGTAAAGGCTCAAAGGATTCTTTAGTCCTGGTCAGGTCTCTCTACACAATAAAAAGGATACTTATGAGAAATTCTATCCCATCTGATCCAAGAACTGTGCTGTGTACACAGTAAAAATGGTATAAATGTAGACTGAATGTTTGAATTTAGCTGCTGACAATGAAGGAGAGTGTAAACTGCATGTACACTACACATGTACCTAGCTCTTTTTATTTTTCAATATCAAAGACTTTTTTTATATTTTTCAATATCAAATATTATTTCAATATCAAATAGACATTGTTTAAACTCTTCAGAGAAAAACTAGGATATTTATCATTACTTATCCTTGTAATGTACAGTATGGATTCTGTTTGCCCATTTGCCTGATTTAATCCAATTTATACAACGCATCTGTTCTCTGACACACACTTCCCTTTAGTGTTTGCTTTTTTCTTTTTAGTATTCAGAAAGCCAGTCAGCTCCCTGGACGGACTCTTTTCCCTACCAACTGGTAATCATATTTAAGATTTTTCAATTTAAACATTTCCTTTTTATAGTTCCAAGTTTCCTCGATTTCTTTATCAGTTAACAGCCATGACATAAAATATATTTGAAATATGGTATGAACATGGTATTTCATATCTAACAAAATGCTTTAATTTTGAAGGAATGAACCTGAACTGTAGGCACAAATATTTCAAATGTGAATGAACTCCAAGGTCAAATAAAATATTTTGAAGAAGTTAAATGGTGAACGGATCATATCAGAGTTACAGGCAACTGTCTCAGAGGACGCTCCCATTATTATACACATTTTCATAAGACTATTACATCATTTTAGTAACTGAATTCCCATAGTGATTTAAGATAGTTTCTTCTGTCATTCCTCATAGTTAATTTAATCTATCAGGTTCCAAATTGTCTAGAATAGGAAAGAATCCAAAATATATGCTAAGCTATTTGTACCTAACTCAATTTCTATATTAATAAATCCCTCAGGTTTCAGTGCAATTACAAACAATCTGTGAAGATGTTCTTCCACAAAGGATAAAAATGTTCTGGAAAGATCATGAAAATATTTTAACTTAAAAATTTAAATAATTTTTTTTTGCCCCCAATCCTTCACCATGGGCATGTCCCCTACCAGAAAGTGATCGAGCTCACTTGATCAGGAATGCATTACTTGTCATTCAATGCTTCATAACAGACCATAAATACATTTTTAGCTTATTACAGTTGCTCAACATACTGGCTTAAATCTCTCTGGGTGCCTAAGGTTATGAACTGAATGTAGGTACATGAACAGCCAGTTACTGCCTCCCTGATGATGTGTAGTGACTTTGTAAAAACAGGAACCTTTTTTTACATTATTCTCCTTTGACCTGCATTGCCTCAAATTACAAGAGCGTTTGCCCTTTCAGTATCCATATGAGGCTTTCACAGGTATGTTTTCTTCCTTCTGCTGCCTGTGGAGATCTCTCCTTACAGCTTGGTGATATTCTCACTGAGTCCAGGTGATACATATATACACATATACTACATTTTACTCTTTTTTTGGCTTTTACTTTCCTGTAGAAAGGGCTACTTCCCAGTAGTTCCTGTAAACCCATGCTGAAACTGCAAAGCATCTGTGCTCCCCTATGATCCATGACATCTCATCTCAGAAAGGTCAGCTTTGAAGCAAGCCTTTCACCTTGCTTTGAAATTGGCTCTTCAACAAGCTGATAAAAATAGATTTTTCAAAAAGGTTTTGTCCTCAGCCTCTACTCTTTTCTTTCTACCAAGCGAAACTCCTTCCAGAGGCCCAAAAGGGGCCATAATACTCTACTGTTTGCAATTATTTCATTTGGAAAATGTACAACTACACTGTGTAGTCAGGAAAGTCAGGAATTTTACTAATTTTGGAGGCAGATATTGAAAGGTGTACTGCTAGAGATGGTGCTGGATGAGCTTGACAATTGTAATTACTTCATAATTAACACTGTTGATATTTTAGATTGGTGTATTAGTAATTATGTAATGTGAGAAAAGGCCCTGTTGCATCTCTGAGATAGCATCTCAGACTGCTTCTTAAAAAGAGCTTTCAAAATTGAATGGGTATTGCCAGAGATTCCCATGGTTCTTACTCAGAGCAAAGGAATTAATGAAGTGGTATTTGAGCAATTAAGTGGACTGAAGATGATAAAAATTGGAAGCATTTTTCTAGCATTAGAACTAGCAAGGTACATGGTACAAAATTAGGCATGGTAAATGTTTTATCTGAGGAATCTGAGAAAGCAGATTTTACAGAAAGATGATCTCAGAGAGGAGGCTAAAAGTCAGCTTTGCTCTTCATCTATATGAAAAGTCCAGGAAGTTTTCAGACTTTCCTCTAAGAAAAAGCTACTTTGCAAAGATAATTAATTCAATACATGGGTGGTGATGATCCTCAGAGATGAGTGCACAAATCAATAGAAAAGTTTTAAGGGAAATGGTTCAATACTTAGGGAAACCATGAAAAATTAATGAAAAAATTCATTCATTTTCTCCCTTATTACCATTTAGATGAGCTCAAAGTGAGAAGTTAGCACAATAAAATATGATTACTTTTTAAACTATTCAAAAAGATCTGAATAAAAGGCTGTGTCTAAGTATCACATCTCAAAGTATTTAGAATGCAATTTTTACTGTGAACTCATTAAGTATTATGTCTGGATAACAGATATTTTAATGATGAGAAAAGATTATAAACATGCTAAAGATTAATTTCCACTTTGGGTGAATGAGAAATCTTATATTTGACTTGTGCAGCAGTAGCAATGTCAGAACTCAAGTTTTCATCAAACTATCACAATGATAGTGACACAGAGATTGCATACAGTTCTGGGGTTATTTTAGATTTCATTTCTTTAAAAACAATACATTTCCAGGTCTTACAATCACATCAAAAAGGTATTGAAAATATTGTCTAAAATCAAAGACCAAGTAACAGAGAGAGAAAAGCTAGAGCCTATACAACACGGGAGAGCTCTCTCCTATTATGACACACTTCATAACAGCAGATGTTATGATAATACCATACTTGTGAGGCCACTCTCAATTCCCTTTGAAAGGCTGTGATGATCAGAGAAGCTTCTTGAGAAGCCAAGACAGCAAATGTCACCCCAGTCACCCAGAAGGCAACAAGAAAGGTCCAGGTTAGATACAGATCTGTCAGTCTCACCAAGAAAGTGATGGAGCAATTAATTCCAGAAACCATTTCCAGACAGAGGAAAAAGAAGAAGGTGATTGGGACCACTCAGTATGGATTTATGAGGGGAAAGTCATGCTTAATCAACCTTTTCCAATGAGTTGACAGGTTTGGTGTGTGTGGGGAGATCAGTGACTGTTGTCTACTGCTGGATCAGTCTGAGTCTCACAAATGGGATGGGACTCTGACTGGTTGCAGACTTAGGATTTATTATCTGTCTGTATCATACAAGCAAAAAGCAAGAGACACAGGAAAATAACAACATCCACGCAAATCCAGATCAACGACAAGATGGCAGCTTATGCAAAGCCTTTTTCTACATATTCTTTGAACCAATAGCATAAAAGAAAAGTCATTATACTCTAACCAATAAGAAAAGGCCCCGTGTGGGTTTAACATTAACAAAAATACTTCTATAAACCTCAAAAAATACACAATAATTCATTATTTAAGATTGAAACTTCTTCTATCTTTGGAAAGCATATATCTAGAACTTCCCACATCTTGAACTACCAGTAAGTTCTTGTTCTTTCTTGTTCGTAATGATAAATATAAATGTATTCACTTAGTTTTTAACTTCCCAGCTTCCCATGAGAAAGTTAAGAAATTTCCCAGCCTTTCTTAGATTTGTGTCTACTTTCTGAGGCCTTTTTGCACTTTCTAATGTCTTTTACCTTTTTATATTCCTACAGTCTACCTTGCCTCTAGCAAAGCTTTCAGTGTAGCCTCCCACAGTATCCTGTATTGGATCTTTGTGATCAGGTTTTAGTAGCAGGGGGGCTACAGGGGTGGCTTCTGTAAGAAGCAACCAGGAGCTTCCCCCATGTCCAACAAAGAATGCCAGCCAGCTCCAGGACAGACGTGCCACTGACCGAGCCAGTCGGCGATGGTGGGAGCACGTCTGGGATAATGTAATTCAGAGGAAGGAACAACAGCTGTGCAACTAGAGAGAGAGGAGCAGAAATACATGAGAGAAACATCCCTGCAAACACTAAAACCAGTGGGAAAGAAGGGGTGAGGAGGTGCTCCTGATTCCCCTGCAGCCCATGGTGCAGACCATAGTGAGGCAATTGTCCCTCTGCAGCCCTTGGAGGCCCATGGTGGAAAAGAAGTCCACCTGCAGCCCATGAAGGACACCCCAGACCAGGGGGATAACTGAGGGACGCCTACAGGAAGGCCATGCTGGAGCAGGCTCCTGGTAGGACCTGTAGACTCATGGAGAGAGGTGTCCATGCTGGAGCAGGTTTTCTGGCAGGACTTGTGACCTGGGCACCCACAGTGGGAGTCCCCTTTTCCTCAGGGACTAGACCCCATGGAAAGAGACCCGATGGAGCACTTCATGAAGACCTGCAGTCCACAGGAAGGAGTCATGTTGGAAAAGTTCATGGAGGTCTGCCTCCTGTGGGAGGGATCCCACATTAGAGCAGAAGAGTGGGAGAAGTCCTCCCGCTGAAGAGGAGAAGGACTGGCAGAGACAACGTGGTAACTGACCACAGCCCTCATTCCCCTGACCTCTGACGGGTGGAAGGGAGAGAAAATCAGAAGTGAAGTCTGAGAAGAAGGCCAGGGTGGGGGGAAGGTGTTTTTAAGATTTGGTTTTATTTCTCATTACCCTACTCTGATTTGACTGGCAAAAAATTTAGTTAATTTCTCCAAGCTGAGTTAGTTTTGCCCATGACAACAACTGATAAGAGAACTCTCCCTGCCTTTATCTCAACACACAAGCATTTTGTTTTATTTACTCTCCCCTGCCTAGCTGAGGAGGGGAGCAGCAGACTGGCTTTGGTGGGCACCAGGCATCGAGGCAGAGTCCACCAACCATACATCCCAACATGGACAGGCTAGTTAAGCACACAGGGAAGTGTACTGAAAACTGGCTGAACTGGCAAGGTTCAGAAGGGCTGTGATCAGGACCATGAAGTTCTTCTGGAGGCCATTCACAAGCAGCATGCCCCAGGCACTGGTAATGGGTCCAATCCTGTTTAGCAATGACTTGGCACAGACTAGCTCACAGAATAAACCTGTGAAGAGTGGCCAATACACCACGTGGTCGTTTGTGCTGCCATACAAAAAGAGTTTGAGAGGCTGGAGAAATCAGTGAGGAGGAACCTTTTGCATTTTAGGGAATGAGAGGGAATTTAAAGCTCTGCACATGGTGAGAAATAACCTTATGAACCAATACATGCTGGGAGACAGTTGACTAGAGAACAGCTTTGCAGAGAAGCCTTTTTTAAATTACTCCAGTAACTCCATACGTTTCAGATTCTTGGTAGAGTAGCAACATGGTGGGATGCAAGCAGTTAAGGAAATTCTTGGTGTGTGTCAAAGATAATTTATTCATGAAAACACTTGTGGCATACAAGGGTGATGCACAGTTGGATCTGATATTCACTGACAAAGAAATGCTGCTGACTGAAACAAATGTTTTACTGACAGTTGACACAAGTTCTGAAGAAGAGGTCAAGAAGATAGAGCCAGGCTTTTCATGGTGTTGTATGCTAGGAGGCCCAGAAATAAAGGGCAGAAGTTAAAATGAAAGATATTAAAAATAGCTAAAAGGAGAATTTTGTTTACCACAAAGACAGTCATGTAGCAGAAGTTGTTGCCCAAGCTTTTGCAATTTCCATCTTTGGAGATCTTTAAGGTCAAACTGAAAAAAAAAAAAACAGAGCTGACCCTTCTTTGAGCTGGAGGTTCAACTAGATGACTACCTGAGTTACCTTCCAGACTGAATTTTCCTACAGTCCTAGAATCTTTTTGCTATTATTTTTTCAACAGGATATTTCCTTTCAGAAGCAAGAGTAAAACTTCAGATTATTTTAAACTGCTATTTTAAATTAATATCCATTATATAAATCACCCATCCAAGCCCTCTGTATTTCACAGATACCTCATTAGTCATTTTTCCCCACGGTATGAAGTTGAAAATATATCACTATTTATTTCTGTAAGTCAGTTCTAAGTCATGCTAATTGATTTAAATAGCTTTAAAGGTATTAAAGAAAACAGTTGCTATCAGTGCTGACCTTGCAGCACGCATCATCTTTTAGATATTCTGTTCTGTTACATTTTTAAGGAACTAGTCAAACATTATGCAAATAACCTTGTGTTTCTGATTATTTAAAAACTCTCAGCTTTGAACTTGTTTTCCTGCTCTGCTTCAATTAGAGCATGTTGAAGAGATTACTTCATCTCTCAGAATTTTGTTCTCAGCTGTACATGATAAATTTCAAACTTTAGGCTGAACCTACACAATCTGTTTTTGAGCTGCTCAGTTGAGACATTGGCTGTTGCATTTGCTCCTCAAAGGTATAAAAAAAGTGTTCTGGACTACTCCTGGTATTGATCATTATTTTAAATGCAGACCAAATAGCATTTATTCTACTGATAATGTTTCAGATGTCTTTAGAAAGGTCTTAACAGAAGTGAAAGGATGTACTTGAAAAGCTGGGATCGGTACTACTTTCTGCCACATTAGCAAGGTAGAGAAGTAATATCAGGCATTATGGAAAACTTGAATTGTTAAACTTTATTTTGCAAACTTTTTTCTTGAAATAGGATTCATTACAGTTTAATCCAAACTTCATAGAAGTATTAAAATATATATGTGTTGGGATTTGGGGTTTTACTATATTTGCATGATTGTTTTGATTTGGGTTTGTTTTGGGTTTTTTTTCTGTGTTGGTTTTTGGGTTTAGTTTTGGTTGTGATGGTGTTGGGATTTGTTTGAGGGATTTAGTTTTTTTTAATTTTTATTTATTTGTTTCAAATAGAGGCCATGGCATTTGAAATTGAAACAGGAAAGTCTTCATGAATGTCTGCTGCTCTGCTTTGCTCCAGTTAGGTTTAGAGTCACTACCACGTAAAATTAAGAGAATCTAGAGAAGCTGTTAGAAAGGGTGCACAGTGAGAAGACCTGAGGTGGGAAGAGTAAGGGTGATCATAATCTGGGATACTCTCAAGAGAGTTCAGTGAGAAGAAAAGGTGTCTATTTCTTGAAAGAGTGCAGAAAGGCACAGCACTTGCTCCCACTCCTGAAGCTTAGAAGCTTTTTTAAAATGTTATCTTAGCTAGTGAAGACAGCCACAGTGATCTGCCAGAAATGGGGGGGAAATGGTGTTCCCTGGGAAAGTGTTGTAGTAAGGTTGGATGTATGACATGACCTTTGTAATATACACTCTTTAAACATCTGAAGTGGAGTTATAAATTTCAGCAATTTCAGGTTTAATAGCAAATGCTGCTAATTATTTGAGCTGGGGATCTAGAAACTGAGCAAGGCTTTTTGCTGAACATATGCCTCTAAGACATGCCAGCAGAATATTTAACTGTCATGACCAGTTTTGTTGCCTGAGCAGAAAACAAACATGAAAGGGCGGCCTAAGGCACAGTTGGAAGGTCTCTTTAATTACTGTTGTTGGCAGAATTTATTTCCAGAAATGTTATCACAGAATTGGAAATAAAAATTTCTCCTGGCACCACGAGCTTTTTCCAGATAACACTCTCAAATGTGACACTTCTGAAAAAGTTGGAGGAAAAAAGAGATAATATTGTGCTCACTGACTTCTGACAAAATGATTTTTTCATAAAATATGTCTGTGACAACCCGGTTAACTTCTGTTTCTGTTGTGCATAGAAAAGATTTGAGTGAGTCCCTTTCAGACTAAAACTAAGACCAGACATAGCCAGTGTTAGGTAAGGTTCATGGAAGATCTAGAATTTGAAGAAAAGCACATCTGAAAATGCTATGAGAATACATTTTCCCCCAGTATGAGTTACCAGGCCATAGCTCATTGCTGTGTGAGATCCCAGCGCGTGGTGCTTGCCCCAGTCCCATCGGGTGTCTGCATTCCTGGCCTGGCATGTGGGACTGGCTGAGGCAGAGCTCTCTGCACGTGGGTGAGGAAGGTTTGGTGGGCTCCAGACTTCAAGGGAAAAGTTGAGTGCTTGTAGTAGTAGGTGGTGAATCTGGGGTTGGGTTCCTGTAAAAAGGAGGGAGGGAGGGAGGGAGGGAGGGAGGGAGGGAGGGAGGGAGGGAGGGAGGAAGGAAGGAAGGAAGGAAGGAAGGAAGGAAGGAAGGAAGGAAGGAAGGAAGGAAGGAAGGAAGGAAGGAAGGAAGGAAGGAAGGAAGGAAGGAAGGAAGGAAGGAAGGAAGGAAGGAAGGAAGGAAGGAAGGAAGGAAGGAAGGAAGGAAGGAAGGAAGGAAGGAAGGAAGGAAGGAAGGAAGGAAGGAAGGAAGGAAGGAAGGAAGGAAGGAAGGAAGGAAGGAAGGAAGGAAGGAAGGAAGGAAGGAAGGAAGGAAGGAAGGAAGGAAGGAAGGAAGGAAGGAAGGAAGGAAGGAAGGAAGGAAGGAAGGAAGGAAGGAAGGAAGGAAGGAAGGAAGGAAGGAAGGAAGGAAGGAAGGAAGGAAGGAAGGAAGGAAGGAAGGAAGGAAGGAAGGAAGGAAGGAAGGAAGGAAGGCCAACACTGAAAAAAAAAAATTAAAACCAACTAATGGGAGAAGCAGGCTGGATGAGTCATGACCCTGGGGTCCCATTGTAAGACAGCAGTTTCTTGCAGCTCCAAAAGCTGGTTCCAAAAACTTCTGCTGCATCAAGTAAGGACTGCAATGAAAGATGGCTCCAGAGCACACTGCAGTGGAGAGCCTTTATATTGTTTTTATATTGTTTCAAATTCTGTGCCAAAATACTTTCAGAGTATCAAAGCCATTTATAATATCCCATTTTGAATGTGGCCCAATCATTCATAATTAAAATTATTATAACTAAGAAAAGAGAAGACAGAGTATCTATGATATTAATGTAAAAGCAAACTTATGGGCAGTCTACCTTAGCACACTTTCCCAGATTTAAATAATTTTAATAATTCTTGTCAATGTTATGACTTTATTATCTTTGATCAATACTGTGGTCTGTTCCAGTCTGTGTGTTATGTTCTGATGCCATGAATCACTGATGTCTATTACAAAATTACAATCATATTAGCTTACTTGTACTATAATTCTCCAAATGTCGAACAGATCAAAATACCTCTTTAGAAGAAGAATGTGAAACCTGCTGGCTTTGCCAATCCAAGAGTTGCAGCAAGACATAACAGCCACACACCATGCTCAGAAAAACAAGTCATAGAAGTGTATGGAGTACGGTATGTAGGCAGGGACACCTTTGCAAATTATAAACTGCTACTTGCCTCTTTTTTCTTTTTTTCCTGTCAGTGTAGAAGAAGAAAGTGTAGAAGAAAACATCTGAATAGCAGCAGCAGTACCCACCTTTATCACAGGGCTTGGAGAGAGCTTTCCTATGAGTCTCAAAGGACTCTTGCTTACAGACATTTAATCTGCAGAGACAAACAAAGAGAAAGAAAGATAGCAGTAAATTTGACAGGATCTTACCACTGACATGCTAATATTGGTGTTCTGCTTTTCTTGCTCTCCTCTACTACAGAGATTTGCAAAACTGAAATATTTAAGTATTTTATATCTAAAAGCATCTGGGCTAATAATTAGTGTCTTAAATGCAGAAGGTGCTGTAAATAATCAGTTTGTGTCTTAAAATGTGAATATTGGAATGCACCTTGCTTAGCATTGTGGAAAAGCAAATGTCATCATTTTTCTATACAGCTATCTAAACACTGTTTTATCTCAATAATTTACATCATGACTTCCCATTGAAGAAAATTCCACATATTCATCCACAGCATGTGAAATACTTCCATGTTTTCCAGAACTCAGCAGCTATCATTGCCACAACATGCTCCCTCTTCTACTCCTTTTCAGTCTTTCTTTTCTGGATGCAACACATTTTGCTGTTTAATCCTCATGTACTCTTGCAGTCTCATGCCTTTTCTCAGGAAATCCAGTAATTCATCCTGTTGTCTTCTGATTACTTATCACTTTGTGATGTAACTGAGATCATAGGATAATGGAAGCATTTAGACTCAAAGATACCCTGAAAGTCTTCTGAGTCAAGCACAGTTCCAGACTTTCTTCAAAACTAATTCAGGTTACTCCAGGTCTTGTCTACACACGTTTTGAACATCTCCAAGGATGCCGATTCCACAGCCTCCCTGAATGATGTATTTCAGTGATTCAATGCTCTCGTGCTGAAGAATTTCTTCTTTACATCTGTTCAGAATTCTCCTTTTAAGTGCTGCTTCTTCCCTTTGCTCTGTTGTGCTTGTGAATAACCCTTTGTGTGATACAAGAGTGGATCATTCATGCAGGGTGAAAACAAATATAGAAAAATATACTATTCTTGAAATATCTGGAAAATAGGAGTCCCTATTAGTGTCACTAATTCTGATTTCACAGGTAAGAGTTGTTCTACTAGTGATATTTTTGCTTAGGGAAAAATAAAATGTAATGCAAACAATTATTAAAATAACCCCTACTTCTTCTTTTTCGTTAAAATCTTTTGTCTCCCTGTACCTGTTATCTTTCTACAGGTTTTGCAAGTCTCTGAGTGAATCGCTAATTCAGAATCATTGTTGCACCAAAGTCAACCTCATAGGAAGCTGGCAAAATTACCCCTCCTGCTTTGCATTATGTATTTTCTTAAGGGGATAAAATAATTTGCAACATATATTTATATGCACAGTATTACATGATCCAAATGTCTGAACAAAATGTATCATGA
This sequence comes from Passer domesticus, assembly GCF_036417665.1. Taxonomy (NCBI): domain Eukaryota; kingdom Metazoa; phylum Chordata; class Aves; order Passeriformes; family Passeridae; genus Passer; species Passer domesticus. The sequence continues at coordinate 90,813,230 of NC_087474.1, forward strand.
AAATGTATGAGCTTGTCCAAACAAAAAGGCATCAGGCTTCTCTAAAGAAATTATGCTGTACATTCCCAGGCCTGACATTTATTTCCAGAAAGATTCATGAATGTTTGGATAGTAGAGGTTTGCTTTTTATGACTAGTTAATTGCTGAGCTATTCTGCAGAACACTTGACCACAGTCTGATCTCATAAGAAAAGTACGAAATTTCCAACATTTCCATGGAGACAGAATATAGTCTTCTGACCCTGGTGTAAGAGTCCTCAACCCTGCTGAACTCAGTTCAGGTAGGAATTTGCAGAACAAGACTCATGACTTCAGCGAGTTCAAGTTCACCTTCACCTTATCTAAGAGCTTATCTAAGACTTTTTACCTCTTTGATTTATTTCTCCTCTTTATTGATGAGGAACTAAAAGAGAGGTTAAATTCCTGAGAAAATTTCCTTTTGTCCTGGTTAATCTGAAAGCACAGTCTGAATAAAAAAGACTGAGAACAGTCAGCTAAAACTCAGAGATGCCAATACATTGTATCATCCAATCTCTTCAGTGATGAGAGCTCAACGTGAGAACAGCCTAGCACCAAATCAAAAGTCTCTCCCTAGCAGGGGAAAAACCAGAGAACCTAGGCAAAATATAGAGAGATGGGGAGAAAGAAAGTTTCTTTAAGTGATAATTCAGTCTCTCTGGGCTTTTTTTTTCCTGTTTGTTTTATCTAGCAGGCTGAGAAATGTAGTATTCTCTCCAGATGAGAAAGTGAAGATAGTCTTCACTGGAATTGAAAGAGGTATTTAATGAACACCACTGACGATATCCCTGGAAACAGAACAAAGGATTGCAGTGAAATGTCTGACTTGCTTTGTATTCACAGGAGTTCAACACAATAGTAAAACTTAATGTTCTACTAGTACAAAATCAGGTTATCCATCCTGAAAAGTCTAAGTGACAGGAAGAATAAAACAAACGGGCAGGGAGTGCAGCAAAAATGTTTTGCACCTATTTTGTTTTTTCAATTATTAAAGAGCTGTACACAATGCTAAGCTTAGATGCAAATGCTGAAATGCTTTCTCCATGAAGTATGATGCAACCTCCCCATAATGTCTTTGAGCTATTCCTCTTCAGTATGCAAAAAGATGCAAAGTGTCACGGGGGAGTGGCATGACAACACATATGTTTCTCACCATTCCTTCACCATACAGTTTAACAACTCCATATTACAGGAGTCACTCTACCCCTCAAAGCCTTAAATGACATGGCCCATCCAAGTTCTTAATGTAAACAGTATGAACTATTTTTATGCTTCATAAAGGAACTGCAAACTCCCCTCCTCCTCACTCAGCTGCACAGTTGGTGTGCTCCTGGACGGGAGCAGCATTCTTTCTGAAACTCAATAAGAAAGGCACAGCAGCAAATGGTGTAACAAAACTGCTTTAATAATAATTAAAAAAAAAAAAAAAAAAAAAAAAAAAAAAAAAACACAACAGAAATAGGAAGAGAAATACAAGTTAGCAAGTAAACCTTATGCTTTTTCAGGTGCTGGAAATCCTACTCTTCTGCTGCACCAGACAGGGCCATGGCATGATCCTACCTGTGGAGAGGTTCATTCGCACCCAGTACCATGTCTCCTTATATCTACTGTAGCAAACAAAACAATTCATCCTGTTTTGACATTTGTTTCTCCAAAATGCTCTTTCTTTCTGCCCACCAGAGCATGCCTCAGTACATCTGCACTCCACTGCTATATCCTTGGGGCTATGCAGCAGTCACTCATGCACACATATGGATATACTAAGCCAAAGACCCAGTTTGGCTGTCAGGGCTTGATGATGATCATTGTCTCTTGAACATAATGTCTTCCCTAAGTTTCAAAATGCAATAATATTTCTTGTTTTCATCCCTTGGGGAGCTAAGAGACAAAAAGGTACACAAGATAAAAAAACAGAACTGGAAAAAAAAGACTGTGATGAGATGACAGCCAGTGGCAAATAGTGTGTCTTCCCACTCTGGAAAGTCTAATGGTGCCTACAACTCTGAAGTTTTATCATTCCTCTGCTGTCAACAAACATCTGTGAAATCAGGGCTGATTTAAGTAGAAGATAACAGCAGCTGTTGGTGTTTGTCTTTCCATTATCTTTAGTGACACACAGGTGTGCAAGAGATCTGCTTATGATGGGCTCTGTGACTGTCCCTTCTCTGATGGGATCTGTGTTCTTTAAAAACAGATGAAAGGCTTCCAAATGTCACACAAAGGAAGTTGTAGATTCACAAACAAAGTTCAGAAGCATGAACATTTATATTCAGTGCAAAAATCCTCTTCTTTTTCTCTTCAGTATCCAATTCAGCACACTAGATGTATTTGCCTGGTGGATGAAACAGAACAGTGTAACAGAGACAGTAGAACTGCCAGAGTTTGAAGGCATGGTGTCATCAAGGCACAGGGCTGTGTGAGGCCACACTGGTCTCCTGATTAAGGAAATTAAGCACTGATTAGTAGGCTTAGTCTTGCCTCTTCAGTGTTGATGTAAGGATACTTGTTAAATTAGTAAATTAAGTTACCTGAAAGTAATAACTCATTTATGTTCCTCTATTCTCTGATTCCTTAACTGAGACTCTATTGCCTGATTTTTTTATTTTTTTTTTTCTGATTTGTGACTGTACCAAGTACTTGCAGCTTTAAATGAAATGAATTCTACAATGTCTCTGAATCTTTGAGAATTTCCTTCCCCTCAGGGGTACTGTGAAGATAAAATAGCAATGTATTATGCACGTTCATAATATTGTGATACATTTAGGACAATAATATATGAATAAAAGTATTTGGGTTTTTATCAGAGAGAATGATACGTAGTACCATACATTCTTTAGGTTTTCAAGGTACCATTGAAAAAAAAGGAGAAAAAGAAGATAATGGAGGCAATTGCTTAAAGTATCTCCAGCTAGGCTGCACACTGAAAGATGGAGGATGAAAACGGGATACATCTAAAGAAGTTCTAAGGCTTATGGTGAACTCGGAGAAAGCTTCATGGCCCAAAATCTCATTTTCTTCTGTTTGTGAAATGTTATTGACAGTCCTTGAAAGTTCCAAGATGTGTCAGACCACTGAGGGCACTAAGAGGCCTTGGTCAGCCTCACCAGTGGGCTCCATGCACCCATTCTGCTCATGAGTCCAGGCTCTTTTAAGGCCCCTCCTGTGCTGTTGGTCGCTGTCAGTGTGATCTGTGCTGCAGGTTCACCTGTCTGTAGCCATTCCAGGGCACACCTGAGTACCTGGATGTGAGCCAAGTCGCTGTGCCTGCGCTCTGCACTGACTGCCTGGTTTCACCTCAGACTTGTCCTGCCACCTGCCCTGAAAATGCTGGGCTGGATCTGACAAGAAGTAACATTGGTCTATATTCATGGGTAACTCCTTGTCTTGCCTCAAATGCGGTCCTGGATTTTTTTTTCTTCAAATTTCAGGTCTGAGGAAAGCATAGTCTTCTTGAGATTGGGAAAGATCTGAGAATGAAAACAACATTGGATCTCAAAAAATTATTTGTGCCTAAGACCTCTTTGTATCACTGTACCCTTTATTGAACTAGAGGGGAAAATACTCCTCCTTGAGAGATGCATCAGTCATCAAACCTTAAAGGAGTCAAGAAATTCCAGATTAAACTTCTGAAGATAACAAGACGTATCCCCCCAGAGAGGGGGTAATTTACTTTTGTGGCTTTGAAGATTTTGCACATTATCTGAAAATGTGCTGTATGAAACTGGGATGTTCTTCAGGCACAGGAAAGGCTCTGATCCAAACTTTAATATTAATCAATCCTGGTGTTTGTGTCTAAATCCAACAGAATCTAATTAGTGAAAATTAATAGGCTGGGTTCTGATTTTCTTAAATTTTTATGGGCACTTACTCTTTGTCATTTGTCATGATTCATAACAGCTGCAAATCTAGTCAACAGGCAGCTCATACTTCAGCCAGCACAGAATGTGTGTTTCTACGACAGGGAACTTTGTTCTCATCAGATAATTTGAAAAGTGGAGTATTAATAATTAATTTCTCCTTGCAGAAACTTGTCTGGGATAAAAACACAAGGTAAAAGAGACAGCTTCCATAGCCCACAAACAAGAACATTTTGTTATTTAAATCTTTTATTTTTAGGGAAAGGTAACAATAAGCATAATTTTTTCTAAGAAAACCCAGTTTGTTTCTATGTATTCCATGAAGGCAACAGTCATAGACAGGACAGTCTAAAGATTTTTTTTTAATGTAAACAGAATTTTGACACAGGACATTTTGTGTTGTTTCACATCTCAGAAATCTTTAAGGATGGCTATTTCCCAGGAATCTGGTTCCGTCTTCCCTGCTGTTCCCTAAGAAAAAGGAAGACTGCAGTGAGGTTTCCCCCTCACCCTTCAAACTTCTTTCTCCAGACTTAGAAACCCAGCTCCTTCAGCCTCTCCACACACAGCATGCTCCAGCCTCCTAAGCAGCTTCCCTAGTGAGAGTTCAGCTCGGTAGGCAATGGCAATACACAGTGGCTGCATGTCACTATCCCAAATGGCCAGCTCCTAATCCACATTTGGATTAACTAGGAATTTTTTCACACAGCAGCAGCTGGGAGTTGAGCCTCTGGATGCAAAATAAGTCAGTCATACTGCTGTCACAAACTAACAAAGAGCAGGCAAGGTGGTTGTTTTTTGCATATGGACTTGGAATTTATTACTAGAGTACCAGTTGGCATTCAAACACAGAATGCCCAGAAGCAAGAAATTGAAATACACTGCTCTCAACATCTTAACAAATTGCAGGAGGTATTTTAAGGAGTATCCCACATCTAGCTTCGAAGTTAGCCCTGCTCAGAGCAGGAGGTCAGCTTAGGTGGTATCCAATGGCTTCATTCAAATTAAATTACTCTGGTTTTATTCTGCACCTTGAAGCACTCAGGAAAGTTCTGTAACATACTTAAAAGAACATTATCTGTAAAGACAAGAGCAATTGACTGACTAGATGAAGTAAAGAACTCTAAAAACCTTTTTTAAATGGAGATAAGTGGAGGTAAAAGAACATATAGGTACTTCAGTTCAACATTTAGAAACCACAAGAGATTTCTAAAATACCCATTAACCTCTTACTAAAAGCTCTCTACCAGCCTGTTTTCCCTGAATAATGAATTCAACCCCAGAGTCTCATTTGCATCCCTGCCCCACTCCCTTCACTGTGTCACTCTGCAAATGCCAGTGGAGTCACACAGTAGAATGGCCATCTCTTCCAAAAAGACAACTTTAGTTTAAGATCAAACACCCAGGCACTTGGCAGGCATCTGACTGGCAGGTGCCTGGCAAATGATGGGCATGTGATTGCCATAATGGAAGCACACATGTGATGTGATGCATGTGATCACTGTTGGACCAAAGGCCTTTACTCAGTCCTGGCCCCTCAGTCCCATAATTAGTGACCACTGCTCCAAATGACAGAGCTGGAAACATGACAAATATTTTGAACACAAAAGCCCTTCCCTGGAAGATTTAGGAAACCCTCCTACAAACCTCTGAGAAGCCTCCCAAACTTGTTAAATTTAGCATATTTCCATTCTACAAAACACAGCAAAAGGACCTAGACTGCAAGAAATCTGTTGCAACCGAAAAGTTTGTCAGCAGAGCACCACTAACACTGCGATGTGACAGAATCATCAATACAAAGATGACCATGTTGGGTCAAAATACATCTAAAATGCATCTTCTTGGTGGTGATTCTAGTATGCTGTTTCTCCTTACCAAGAACAGCTGGAGAACTGAGCCTGCCCCCCTTATAGGGCTCCATTTGCTTTTCAGCCACCTTAGAGTACCAAGCTGGCATAAGCATGCTTGCTGAAAATCCTTCCAAGGGGTGACAGCTTGGAGCCATGGACTCAATAAAGACTCTTTTTGTGGCACATTATAGCCTACTTCCTCACCCTCCAAATATTTTGTGCTCCACAGATTACAAAACTTCTCGCTCCCCCTTTCTTTCCCCACTTACACTAATACCCAGTCTGCTCCAAAGACTCCAGACACCTTTCCTTGTAAAGTCAAATAATTCACTGATAAGTGATAACTTACTGATAAATAACTTACCTCAGGGGAATTAATCTTAATTTCTAATGACGTCCTGGTGAAGGGCTTGTCCACTCAGAACTTGTCCACTTTTCTCCTCATGATGCCATACTACATAGTTCAATAAGTTATTGCTTCCTATAGGCCTCATTCTAACTATATCTTTAGACCATCATGTTTATAATAAATGCAATACTTTGTTTTGGATTTGCTTGTTTGATGTTGGTCTTTTACATCCACAGGGGATGTCAGATCTCCAGCCTTGGATACTGACCTAATGTTTCCCAAATATATTTACCCTGGGTAATAGCCCAGCGCAGTACACTGATCCCAGGCACTGATCCCAGGCTACGCCAGCTTAGGCTGACCTTGAGCATCTGAAATACTCCCTTTTGTTTTGTGTGCATATGTGGAAGTCATCAGCTGGCTTAAACATTTGGCCATCAGTGAATATTAAACCAGCACTCAGTGCCAGAACACAGACTGTGCAGTACCCAGAATCTGAATCTTCAATCAAAGGATCTCTTGGTTGCCTTTCTCATGACTATCTGTCAGATAGCAAGTGGAGGCATCCTTCTTCTAACAAACTGTGAATGGAAATGGAAAATAATACTCTTATTGGACTCTTCCATAGTGGAAGACACAATGGAACTGCAACTTCCACATGTTCTTCATACAACTAACTTTTTTAATGGCCTACAAGAAACTGCAAAAGGAACACATGACGAAAAGGGTGTTGATCTTCCATGCCCTTTTGAAAGGGGTCAGAGGTTAAACAAAGTTATTGTAATTTTTCTTGCTTACCTTCACTCAGAGCAAATGTGAACGGAGCCATATTCAGCTTACACATCAGTGCTACAAGTGCCAGCCAGGAAATAAATTATGCACAGCAGCAACCAAGTGCCTTCCAGATTCACAGGAAACTGCTGTCCAGACAAATACACATTTCCTAGCACAGTCTGAAACAAAATGAACTGTCATTAGGGAAGATAATATCGATATAGGAAGTATTCAAGAACAAAAATTTCCCTCATAATCTCATTAATTCACATCCCTTTAAATTGCTATAATTGGAGATTCTAGGTTTTCATTTTAACAGCAGTATGTAAAGAAGTAAGATGTTGGTCTTAAGCACATAGAATGGCAGGAATTAAGGGCAGATAAGAAGGAATGTTCAAAGACTCATCATCCTCTCTAAAAAGAATTTCAGAAATTAAGGAACAAAAAAAACCCAAAAAAAAAAGGATGAATGCTGGGTAGATCTTGGACCCACTTTTTATCCTGAGCCAGAAGTCTTTGTTGTATTGTATTTACATTGATTTATAATTTTTTCACACATAAGTGAATTTATTTACTCTACATGTCCATGTAATGAAGCAAAAATATCAGTCCTATGCTGAGATAGCTCTCTCACAACTGAAACCAAAATAAAATCTTCATTTTACTGATAAATTAAAGTAACAGTTTGGTTGTTTCCTACTTCTTTCCCTTTTCAGCTTCAAATATCATTTATCTTCAACAGGCAAGTTTATTTGGAATGACATCTTTTGTTTTCTCTCCTGTAAATATAATTTTTCAGTTAAATGCACTTTAAAAGAATATTTAGACAACTAGTAGCACTGATAGCATAGAAAATTGTAAAAAGTCACAGTCCTTGATCAAACAGTTCCACTGGGGTGGGATCAAATTATTGTGGATTCAAGGTAATTAATTTCCCTCTAACATGTTTCTGCAACAATGCTGCCAAGTTCCTAACTGCCAGAACAGGGTAACAACTCCTTTCCAAATTTCTAAATCCACACAGCTGATACGTATCTATCTCTCAACACCTCCAACTTGTAGCACCTCATGTCAGGCATGGAAATAATAATTAGTGTGATAAACACTTAATACGAACATGTCTTAATAAACACTTTTCCACCATAGGAAAGGTCTAGTGATCAGAGAGGTTGGTCCCAAATCAGAGAGTGGGGCTTTCTTTCCTGAGATGCCTCTTGGAGACAGAAGAAAAAGGAAGTAAAAAAGGAATCAAAACCTTAGAAGAGAAGTGGATGCGACATACCTTGGTTTGAGGTACTTCCTCCAAGAGCATTCTCATTTGAAAGCTGAATGTAATGAGTAAGACTGTTAAATTTTCTGGACTAAATTGCTCAGTAGCTCCATCTGGAAGGTGAGAATGAATGAAGCAGAGATTTGTACCTGTTCCCCTGCGGTCCTACATTTCCATCTGTGGCCTGGATGGTGTCAGAGTCCTTTTTCAGCAAATCTGAAGAGCACACTGAACTAGGGGTACAGCTATTAGGATTTGCCAATCTCAGTAGTCCAGGAGTGGAATTCTGTCGCCACTTCATGCCTGCAGGAGCAGTTGGTATCTAGGCTGAGCAGGTTTTGGCCAAGTGCAGGCACACATGTGAACAGCACGTGTGCACAGAAGCACACACACCCTGCCACACAGCCACACAGCAGCGTGTCAGCAGAGACAGGCACACACAGCCAGCACCAATGGCCCTGCCCTGCTCCCCTCTCCAGCTAACCAAGAGTGGGCAAAGGCAATGGGAGGGCCACACAATCACTGCCTACACTGCTTGAAGAGGGAGCTACACAGGCAAGGAAAAAGCTCCCATCATAATGCCAGGCCATATCATCCACAGCAACAGCTGCATCTGGCCCCTTGGGGCTTCCCCAGGACAGCGGGAGAGCAGAGCAGGCTGCCCAGGGAGAGCTGCAGGATGCACACTTGGAGGCTCTCAGGCTGGGGCTTGGCAAATCCCCAATTGGCACAACCTCATTTGTATCATGGAAATCTTTTCCCCACAAAGGAGAGGAATGATGAGGAGGACTCCACTGATATCAGAAGGCTAATTAATTACTTTATTATGCTATATTATTCTATATTATATTACACTATATTACATTACATCTAAACTGAATCTGCCAAGCACTCAACTCTGCACACAACCGCACAACCTCTTGTGACTGTATGCCGACAGTCCCAACACACACACACACTTGGCCCTGACAGGCCAAGGAAACAAAACACCATCACTTTGAGTAAACAATCTCCATATTGCATTCTACTTTGGCACAACACAGGCACAGCAAATGAGATAAGAAGTGTCTTTCCTTTCTCTGAGGTTCAGATTTTCTCTGTGAAGAGAAATGTGGCTACACCTTTTGCTCTGCTCCAGAGGAGGAGGTTGAGGCGCAAGTTCAGCTTGGAGTGGGGTTCCAAGGGAGGCTCCAGGAGGAGCTGGTCAGGGCCAGAAGTCTGGACAGTGCCCACCCCTCCAATGGGATGTGCAACTGGAGCCTCCAGAGGGTCTTCCAAGCAGCACTTCTGGGGTTCTTCAGATGGAGCTCAGTTAACCAGGGCCAGCAGCTGCAGAACCTCCACCACTTCTCTCCTCATCTGTGTTGTTGAATACATGAAGAAAGCTGAAGAACCAGATTTCCTTTACCTTTTTTTTCCTATCCCCAATATAAGCTGGAGGGCAGAGAGACTGCCTGGTCTGCTTTTCATAAAGTAAATCTGATTCTGAAAGCAGCAAGCACTTGCTAATGCAATCAGCATTTCAAAATGTGTATGATTTTAATGAAAAAACCTGACCAAAGTTTTCTAAGTACACTTTTAAGCAGATGTTCATCCTCAATTTTCTGTGTTCCCATAGAGTCTGCAATACATGTTCTGTGCTGACATCTGTTTTCTGTTGTATTTCCTTTTGGCTTTTTGTATGAACTAAAGGTACTTAGTAGAAAGAAAAGAAAAGAAAAGAAAAGAAAAGAAAAGAAAAGAAAAGAAAAGAAAAGAAAAGAAAAGAAAAGAAAAGAAAAGAAAAGAAAAGAAAAGAAAAGAAAAGAAAAGAAAAGAAAAGAAAAGAAAAGAAAAGAAAAGAAAAGAAAAGAAGTATCAATTTACTTGCTTTTGCATGCACAAGTAGAAACTAGAAAATGAGAAGGACCAAGAAAACCATGTGATGAAGTAAACTTTGTTTTCAGTATTAAGTAGGTATACACAAAGGCAAAATAACTACTTCCGAGTGATCAGCTACTCAAAATCATTGTGAGAGAGAGGGCATGAAAACTAATTATGAGATGTGAAAGCCAGATCTGTGATGGTGTGTGAAAATATTTGCATCATGAGGGGCAGAAAGAGAGACATGATCAGATGCAGGCAAGTTCAAGTGAAAAAAAAAAGAGTATATGAATTATACCAACAAAACCTACTATGCTGCAGAAAGGAGAACGTTCAATAAGAACCAAAACCTACAAATATATAAAAATTAATTAATCCGTAAAATTATAGGTAAAACCTTTAAAACTCATAAGTGAGGAGGAAAAGTCATGATCAAATGGAAAACTCATTACAAAATGCAAGAACGTAAGCAGAGGAAAAAATGCTAAAAATATTGCACACTGATATGTAACAAAAAAGTGTAAACAAAAGAAAATGTAAATAAAAAGACAAATAATGTTATATAAAAAAGGAAATAAAACATCCCAGGAAAAAATAGCCAAAATGAGGTTACAAATAAAAGACTAAAAAAGAGGTAGAAATGAAAAGCTATAATGTGATACAAAAAAGGCACTTGTTCTTTGAAAGTAAAAATTAAATGGTGCAACATAGTGGCAAATGGGAAATAGGTGCAAGAATAAGTGCAGGGAAATATAAGTCTATGTGATGGGAAAATTAAAATAAATGTTGAGCTACAGAGCTCAACGTGTCTTTAAAGAGGCCATGTTAGAGGTGAAAATTCATACTGAGTCAAGTGAAATGTTTCAATGGGAGATGAATGGAAAAATATAATGAGATGTGCAATTTGAGACTTAATAAATTGTAAAAAAACCCAACGTGCAGTAAGAACACGGATAAAAAAAGGAAAACCTGAAAAAACATAATGAGACAATAGAGGAATGGATTATGAGATGGGCAAAAATCACATCTGGTGCACACAAAACTTCTCAAAAACATAAACAAGTACTCATAAGTAGAAAAACAAAATATGAGCTACACATAGGAACATCTAAAACAGAAATGTGTAACGCCATTTTAAAGACAAATGGGGCACAAGATGTGAATAATGAAGCTGCAGAATGAATACAGCATAGTTATGGACATTAAAAGAGGAGACATACAAATCTAAAATGGTAATGTTGCACACCAAAGAACGTAATTTAAAAAATCAAACCAGGTGATTCATTCAGGAAAACTTATAAGAAAAATTACATTTGGTGTCAAACATAAAAGGAAAATTTAATCGGAAAGGGGAATTCACAAAAAAAAGTAAAAATAGAAATAAATAAATAAATAAAGAGGGAAAGCTTGACATATTCAAAATCAGAAATGTGTCATGACCTATAAAATATGAAACATCACTAGAAATAAATCAAGCCATGAAATTGCAGACATTAGGGAAAGTGCAGAAATAGCTCTGAAAAAAAAAACACAGAAAAAGTGAATAATGTGAAAAGAAAAGATGGCAGGATTTGCAGATATGAAAATATATGCTAAGAGGCACTACCCACATCTTCAAGTTTCAAAAAATACAAAGATGGAAGTTTAATATGCATTCTTTCAAGGAAAATCTGGTATGAGTTACAAAATTAAAATTTGCAATATTATATTATTCAAATGCTAATGAGATATTGAAACAATGTATTTATTGAGGTTCAAAAGAAAGACAGTTTACACAGGAGCAACAAATATTAGAGTCTTGAAAAATCATAGTAGGATACTAGTAGGAATATATAAAATTTCTCAGAAGATGTGAAAAGTTAACTAAAAATATGAGGAAAGAAAAATGCACAGGGAAATCTGAAATCTCACACTCAGAATACAATACATAGTCTGTAATGGGCAGCAAAAAAGGAAATTGGCTAATAAGCAATGATACATGAAATTCCTAATTAGATCTAAAAGCACATAATGAGACATTGAAACAAAACCAAGCAGTGAAATAAAAATGAACATGCACATCTAAAATCAAAACTGGAAACGAGATGAAAAAAAACATTCATATGTAGATCCAGAATCAAAAAAAAGTGGGTAATGAGTTGTGAAAAGGAAAACTCATAACAAGATTTAGCATCAGGAATACATAATAAGTTTAAAAATTTTAGTAAGTCAAAAAATACAAAATCAGGGAGAGTAACGAGAGGCAAAATTAGAAATGCACCCCTAAGATCAAAGAGGAAAAATTAAATAAGGTTCAGAATTAAGTAGTGAATCCTGTGATGCAGGATGAATGCAGTGAATGCAGTGAATACTGTGTTGCAGTAGGAAAAATGCAGGACAAATTAAGAAAGATTAAATCCATGAAGAAATACAGGAATAAAAATCTGTAAGAGGTTGTGAAAAATCAGTGTTTGATGGAAAGCAAGCCCTCTGGTATATATTGTAATATGAGCACTGAAATCCACAGTGAGGGTCTGGAAAATGAGTAATGAGATGTGAAATCAGAAATAAAATGATTTGCGATAATAATCATTCATAATGACAAGCAAAAACAAGAACCAAATTGCTAATGCAGCGTGGCATGGGAATTGCTGAAGGAGGTACAGTAGCTGAGATGCATTATGGAATATGGAAACAGAAATATATAATGAAGTGTGAAAAGAAAACATGTACCATAATAAAACATGCATTGCAAGCTATTTTGTCTTAGAAGGACTGAGGCACATAAAGCAGTATGAAAATGGAACAATACAACTGAAATGTTCAAGGGGTTCAGGGTAAAATTTTACTTGAATATTTGAACAGGAAGGTTTATGACAAAGTCACTGGCTGTTGTGGGTTTATTTTACCATTTTTTAGTTTTGAGCTTGCCCCAGCTCCTGATGCAGAAGGGATCTGACTCACACAGGAGTTCCTGACATCCAGCAATACAATACTGTAACATGCCAGCTTCACTCTGTGTGGCATCATCTCTTACACATCACAGCAATAAGATGCACTGACAGATTATGTAGGAGAAACAGCTTTTGGGATTTCTCCCTCAGGCATGTCAAGGCCACCAAGCAGCATTTTAGTTGCATAACAGTTTCAGCCCTAAGGCATTTGTGCCAGGCACCAGCAGAAATGTGGATGACTTGGTGAGGTACAGGTTTACGAAGAATCAGACATCAGCAACCCCGAACATATTAATATTACATATAAACAATGGGCTCAAGTGCTCAAAGGGGAAGACAAACAATTGCCATACCCTTTTGCTACCTCACACTTTTGTCATGCCACATAATACATATATATAAATTCCCCAAGCAGCAGCAGCATTTTTGGTCTCGAAGGATACCCACAAGCCTGGTGAGTGTGCTCTGCTGAAATGCTGGGGCTGCTTGGCCTTTGTGGTGCCTTCTGGAGTGTCTCGAGCCATTGGACTCTGACCTTGATTCTCACCTTTGAATATTTAATGCTAAAGCAGATCTGTTCTCCAGTACATATCCCAAAGATAGTGTGACTTTTACATCATCTCATGCCCCCAGGATATTTCCATCCCACAGGCAACTCATTTTTCCAAAGACTCTTTAGCATGGATAGTAGGTAGTGCTCACACAGGAGGCTCATCACGCCTGCAGACAGTGCCTGCAAAGGGAAATCTCTGAATCACGGGGAGGAGCAAGACTTGGATGATGCAGGATGTGTGCTGGGGAGGCTATACAGTCACAGGCAGGTTGGGAGCAGGTTTCACCTTTACAATGCTGAGCAGAAGGTTCTCTAGGATCAACACAAGGGTGCTGAAGCAGTAACTCCAGCTGTGCCACACAAGGCCATCCTGCCCCAAGATGGGTCCTTCACAGGCTGGTCAGAGAAGGCACACCAGAAATGCAGAGAGGCACACGCTGTCACCCTGGTCGGGTGGTCTCCTCAGAAGGGCTCACTGCACAGAACATACATTGGAGAAAGGGCCTCAAACCTTCCAGTGAGCTGGCTGAAATAGAAACGGTCCGTGCTGGCACTGACCTGTCTTTGGAAACCTTTGCTGCCACGGTATAAACAAGCTGAGTCATCAATCCTGCCTGTACAAGGGATCAGCCTGGAATGCTCCTGGGGCTAGAAAGGATCAGCTATTAAGCAAAGTGCAAAGCCCTCACATGATATCTCTAGAGAGCTCCCTTGTTTTATTACTTGCCACTAACAAGTGTTCCATCCACTTTGTAATTGCCCACTATGATATAAAGAGTAATTAGATCCTTCGTCAGTGTTGTCTTTGTCTCAACAATATCATATGCTTCCTTAAGTCACGTGTTGTGGGCCACTGATCATCTTTATTTAACAATATCATGCAGCCAGCCACTCTATCTTATGCTAAAAGTTATGTCAGGGTTACAGAGAGGGATGCAAATAAATGGCTGGCACACCTTTCTTTCTTTTTCTTCCTTAAAAATGAGAAAGCTGCTAGAAAGCTGACTGTCATCTGAGCTTTGGGGAAACTCCAGCTGACTGCAATAAAATCAGGATTTCACTGATAAAATTTTCTCTGCTATAGAAACTCTGATCCTTTTAGTACAATAACCTGTAAAATTTCATCTGACAAGAGGCAAAACCCTCAATGGCATTAAGCTTATTAGACTGATTCAAAAGCTGAAGTAATACTGTGATTAGTGAGTATTGCATGCATTATAACCATAATAAATAAGAATACAATCAGTTGCCAGCAACAGCTGGTAACTTGTCTTATGCTGTAGAGTCAATCCAAAATATTCACTGAACAGCAGAACACTTTAAAAAATGGATAATGTTTTGGATGAGAAATAACACCAAAATACAGGCACTGATAGTAGAGATAATAAAGCTAACAGCTGAATAGAATGGAGATACTAAATGCACATCTAGGCTCCATTATCTTTCCACAGCATGCTTCCCTTCTATATATCCTGCAGCCTCCATTTATACTCTTTGGTAAAACACTATTAAAACCACGCTCAGTCAGCTACAGAAAATGCTCACAGATTGTTTTAAATAAATAAGCATTCAGCAGAACTTAACTTTAATGGTGCAAGAAGCATTTTGTCAGAGCGAAATACCAACATGAGTATTGTCTATCTTTGATGAAAAATTTAGGCAGTCAGTTGGTTAGTGAGTGTTCCACCTCATGAAAATGTTAAACAACATCCCTCTTTTGAAAAAATGAAGATGTCATTACAAAATATTCTCCTTCATTAGTTAAGTGTAAGCCATCTTTTTGCATTGTCTGAGCCCACATTATTTCTCCTATAAATAAAACGGCCCAGTTCTTGGAAGGGTACATGCACACCTTGCCTAAACCTCCAAACTGTTAAGGGGCTGTTATAAATATTGCTGGCAACTCCTCTCTAGGTTATCATTTTGTTTTACCTCTGTATGGTGCTTCTGGGGTTCTTCTTCTTGGTCAATATATTGCAGCACTCCAGTGAATTGGACCTGAAGAGAAAGTTGCACCAAGGTTAGAATATGCCTCAAAGAAAAAGTGGAGTCTGTGACTGGGCATTCCTGATTGAAACATACAGAACACGCTTTTGCCTTCTTCAGTATTTTAAATTGTCACATCACCATGAATCTAGGAGGCAGGTGAGAGGAGGCTGATATTAAACAGCTCATCCTGTGATACATAACCCAGCGATGTTCCACGTGAGTTTACACTGGCTGGCAGAGACTGCCTTGGCTCTGGTAAGAGTTGAGTGTGAGGCATTCTCTAGAGACTACGCTGAATGGCACAAGTGAAAATTAGAGTTCCTGTTGAAGTCGTGACTACTACATTGCACGTTGAATGCATCCACTAACACTTTATTGGAAGTGGGGGCAGGCTGTGTTTTAAAATTTTTATGCTCCTAAGTAAGCCTCAAATTAGATATTTAGCATACAGTTAAGATTGCCTAATACTTTTTTGTTGTAAGACTTGGTCTCTGCTAATTACGGTTTTGTGAGTCTTAAGCTGTTTGGGCTTGAGTTCCCTCATTTATGTGTTTGCTGCTATTGGCTGTTATCTTTTTTGGGTTTTAGCTCATTTAATACAGATGTTTCTAAGACAAATGTGCCAAAACACATTTTCCCCCAGTCTGAAAATAGTAAGAGAGGGGAAAAAATAAGAAAATTTATTTTTATACAATTTTCTTTTAGAAGTTTTAGTACTTTTTCAGATTAAGGAATTGCTACAGTCACTACATACATAAAGAGAAGCCTTTTTTTTGGCACTTGAGGTTGCCTAATTACATTAAAATGATAATCCTCTGGAAATGAGAAATCAGAAGTTCACATACATTCAAAAGCTACCAAATTGTCTAAAGATGTGGCTTTCACTGAGGATGGTCCATTCCTTTGCTCTTTTATATGTCTAGGAAATGGAACCTGCTCCATGAGCCACTGAGCAGATCCTTGGGTATCTCCCTTCAGTGCTGGGCTGACAGGACATTGGCTGCTGATCCTCCTCACAAACAAAGCAGAAAGGCCTTTCTTGAGTCTCACAGCTCTCCCTCCTGTGGCAAAGAATGTGAGGAGAGCCAGACTTTTCTTCTGGTGGTCCTTTTTGTAATCCCAGAAGCAGAGACAGGAACAGAATTTCAGCATCTCTCTACAGACAGATGCGAATACCACCAGCAGAACATGGTTTTTTGTGGGGTTTTTCTGGGTTTTTTTTGTTTTGTTGGGGTTTTTTTATGTTTTTGTTTTGTTGGGGTTTTTTTGGGTTTTGGGGAGGTTTTTTTGTTTTGTTTTTTGGTTTTTGTTGTTGTTGTTTTTTCTTTTTTTGGTAAGGGAAAGCTCTTATACCAGCATCCCTTCTAACAAAGCCATAGAGGACTGTGCTGTGGCTCTTAATCCCCCAGTCAGCCAATGAGTCATGTTTTAAGGAGGGCTAAATTTTTTTTAAACGTTTCCCACTAAATTCTAAGGCAATAAGTCTAATTACACTTTATGCTTTAGCGCACTTAGAAGAACCGCATGATTTGGAAATGGCTCTTTTCAGAAAATGGCTTTGTAGAGCACATTTGAAAGTGACTGCTTTCCTGAATGCAAATGTCTGAATTGCTCTAATTATCTAACTGGGGAAAAAAAGGGCTTTTTTTAGACTGCCAATATCTGAAGAAAATATTAAAGGACAGGACAGTTTCTCCCAGTATTCCTTTTTAGTGTGCTTTCTATTCTAGTTCTAAATACAAATAACCAGTGAGATTGCCAGTACTTTCATTTTATTATGTAGCAATTAGATGTCTGTTTTTTTAGAAGTCTCTTTTAAAAAATCATAATTTTAATTTTCAGCTTGTAAATCCTAATTGTGCTAATTGTCACACTGAAGTTTGGAGCTCCTAAAAGTAGAAGTAATGTCTTCAGGATTTCCCATTATCAGCCTTGTCTTTAGCCTGACAAGGAAATAATATCCCTGTAGTAAGTACAACACCTGTTTGCATAAAAAGTAGTAATAGAAACCATATTTTTAGTTTCCTTTTAATGTAATTTCACAGCAGGGAACTGAAAAAAGAAGCATCATGCCTGCACGTGATTTCCTTTAGTATATGATTTAGAGACTAAAACAGCTTTCTACCCTCTCTGCTTACAGGTGGGAGCATCATCAGGACCACTTCTAGAGACTTCTGCTTGTTTTTCTGGGTTGGGTATGGGTCAGGGGATCCACTGCAACTTTTATTTAACACTCTGAAGCAAACATTCAGCTGCAGTAAGGCAGCCCTCAGCTATCTCTCTGAGCCTTCTGTTGACAATATCAGGCAGAAAAAGATGGCCTGCATGTCTTTCCTAACTGCAGGAGAAGACACGGCCTGTGGGTATCCAGGAAATGATGCTTATCCTGTGGGTATCCACGAACAGAAGGAGATACCTATTCTCCTGATTTGCATTTGTGAGGAAGCCCTGGTCCCTCAGCCAGTTTCCCAGATGGCTGCAGTGGGAATCTCAGCTACAGGTGGGTCTGAACAGCCCCTAAAGGAGCTGCCAATCCTGCTCCTACGTCCTTGCCTTCCAGCTGCCTCTCTTCCTACTATCACACTCCTTGCTGTCACCTGCACAGCTGAACTCCTGTTTAAACTGCCAGTTATCACGATTGTCACAGCTGGAGACCAGGTCTCTTCAGGTCCCCAGCTAAATCCTCTCTGCTCCTGCTACCTCATTATTTTGCAGACAACAGGACAGAAGGCAGAACAGTGAGAGGCTCTCTCTGCAGCTCAATGTGGCTCTGGAACATGGCACATGTGCTGGGATTTCCTACAAGGGTTTCTTAGTGTGTAAGAGGTCTTCCCATACAGCAATTAGCTGGATAATGGAATTTCATTTCTACACCTCTGTATAAAGAAGTAAATTAGGTTTTGTACTTGCCTTTCTTCTCCCATTCACTGGTTTGCTTGGGATTGGATGAGGAGGATGAACTAATTTCTACATGGAAAGGATAAGGGGAAGACCAGATCTCTGGACCACCCTGTGCAGGCAAACTGACATCACAGTGGCACTGGGAGCATGAGGGAATTCTGGTGAGTCCCATAGGAGCTAAGGCAGGAGCAGTACATGGACATGGCAGACACAGCCCCAGGCCTCCATGTCCAACAGCAGCAGGGCTGAGCAGGTGCTGCCAGCAGTACCTGCCCAGCCCTGCACTGACTGCTGGGGTTATAGGCAGGTCCAGAGCAAAGCCAGGCTCAGATCCAGCCTGGAGACAAGCCTAGCAGCAGGATTTGCACTGAGACAGAAAAGCAGAAATGGAGAGAAAAGCCCCCTCTGCACTTCAGGGATACACTGATGGTGGTGATCCAGGGCAGCCCTGGAGTGTGGCTGGATTATCCCAAACTCTCTGCAGCACCCTCCAGGTTCAGCCACAGTCCCCAGTACCCATGTTCCAGTCTCCCTGCAGCAGGGAGATTGCAGAGACACACTGTAAGCACTGTTTGCCTCATTTATAAGGTCAAGTTCAGTCCCAGGGGTAGATATAGAGACACAGAAGTTAGGAGAAGGCTGAAAGCATCAAATCCTTCATATGCTTCAGTATAATTACCTTACTTTTAGTAACATTAAGAGGTCCAGCTCTTCTAAATAGAGAATAGAGGCCATAAGTGGGTCTATGAGTACACTAATTTCACAATAAATCAGTGATCAAAACTAGTGATAATCATTAAAAGTAACCTCTGGTTCTCACAAAGTGAAAATTTGGGGCTCAGAAGTGATAATATAAAAACACCTGAAGGAATAGTTATCCATGGTTCAATGAAAAACCTTTATATGCTTGTGCAAGTCAACAAAGCATTGTAGCTGGTATAGATCATTACATAAATGTTCCTTTTTCAATATATCTGCTGTTGTGAGGTCCTAAAAACATATCTGAAAACTGAAAATAGGGAGGAGTATTTTTTCCCTGACTCACTTTCTTGTGTCTTCAATAGCAATGCTGAAGATGTGACTTTCTTCGAGAATGGCTTAATGTAGTCAAACCTTTGGGTTTAACCTTTGGGTCCTCATCATCTCTAAGGGTGTATACTCCTTGAGTATAACATAAAAGCTCCCTTCAGTATATGCTTCAGACATGAATAAGACACAACATCAACCAATGAATGTTGTGTCTTAACCTCACATTATACTATGAAGGAACCTGGAAGCAAGAAAACTTTGATATAAAAGCTTCCAGAAAGAATCTGAGTTTCAAGTTAACTAAAGGAAATAAAAACATAGGAGAAGGGTACTTTTCCTAACATGGACTTTTCTAGTGCTTTTCTCTCTGTTTCTGCTTTCCTTTCCATTTCTGCCTAGCAAACTGTAAATTGCCTAACCCAAACCCCTTTCTTTTAGGAGAGCAAGGTAGATAGAATATTAAATTCACACAGAGACTACTGTGACTCCATCAACTTCTACTAAGAATAAATTATTACAAAAATACCTAGTGACTTGGTAGGAAGCTTAATTTTTCTACTACTACCCTTAACAGTTAAATTTTAATCCCAGTATGCAACTGGTACAAGTGACAACACTGTCAAGAAATTAACATTGGTAGTGTGGATAGGAAGAAGAAATCAAGAAGAATCATTCCTTCTAGCTTGAGTAAGAGTAATACATAGTGACAGAAAAGTCATTGTGGCAGATGAGACCTTACTGAAGTAGTTCAAGAGATTATGGCCCTGACTCTGTATTTGACTTTAGCTTGATTTATCTACTCAGTACCCATTAGCTGAACAGAATAAGCAGTATTGCAGATATTGAGTATCAGTTTAGACTGCTCACAAAACTGTGTCTGCTCTACAGCAGCCAAGCTAGAACTGATCATGTCTTCATTACTCTCATTTCCTGCATTAAGCAAGTGAAAAATTGTGTGGGTATGCCTCCTCATATTTTCATTTGCTCCACAGATTACCCCTGCATGTTGACTTCACTGATAACTGAACATTGTGGAAACAGAAGGGTTCTACAGATTTATTCACTGTTTTTTGTATGCAGCAAATTTCAGAATCTTTGGTAAAATACTCAAAAGAAGTTTCTTAATCTTTGTAATCAAAAGTAAAAAAATTCTCCTCATACTTCTCTTTTTAATCAGTTTGCATTTCACTGGAGGACAAATGTCCATGGCAACACTCCACACATTTTAAGATGCAGCATATCCCATGAAGATATGTAAAAGGATTTTGTACACATGCACTGTGTTCAACTAATAACTAAAATGCCCAGTTTTGGCTCACTGTATCCACTAAAATAAGATTATTATTTTTATTGCCTTTCTGTCAATTGCAACCACATGGAGATGGTGGATAGAGATGGTCCTTCAGAAGGAGACGTCTCTCAGGGAGCAAGTGGCCTTATTTTATGGGAGAGTGCTGGAACAAACAGGGCCCTTATAGAGACCTTTCACTTGGAAAGCTTCTCCTTTCACTGGTGGTATCAGTGTGAGCAGGTTGTGGCTGGATAGATGGAGTGCTACTCATAAGCAGTGTAGGGGCAGGTTTGAAACCAGATGCACAGATTTGTATCTGTTTTCAGACCAACAGATAGAATGATAGTCAAGAGAACAACCATTAATACAGTGTGTAAAATAACATTGCTATTTCATGAACTCACACTGCTTTGCTCACTTGAACTTATCTATTTTTGAATTGCGAATAGGCTGCCTTGTAGCTGTACCAATATGTTCCTTTGGCTGATAAGAATTTCGGGAAAAACATTAAAGGACAATAAAGGGAATATATTAAAGGTTTCACCCTAAAAATAATCGTTCTATTAAAAGAAGATTTAAATTAACACTTCCAAACATAAAATAGAATTAATTTAGTTCACAAATAACTTCACAAACAGATGAACTCCAAATATAGCCAGAGAACAGCTGAATATTTCAGAAATAATGACATATTTGTTTAAGAAAAAGCACTGTTGTCATAAACTCGTCTTACAGCATACAGATCAGCAGAACACCATCAATACGCAGCTGCGCACATGAATTTGTGTAAACAAAAAAAACACTGCTGCTGGGATTAGAGCAGCTAGAAAAATATGAGAGAGATGAACTCTCCTTTTTTGAGAGGAATGGAGAAGAAACTCCCAACATGTTTCTGAAAGTGAATGGATTTTTTACTAACACTGGGACAATTAATGTCTAATATGGTTTCTGACACAAAGCTCCTTCACATCCTTTTAAGGAGGGATTCATTCTCATTCTGAAGAATGAGGAGAAGGTAAAAAAAAATGTTGTAGTAAATATATTGCCTTAGAGGAAAAAGATGAAATCAGTTTAGTCACTAAATTACCCAAATATCACAGCAGATAGAGATTCATTTATGGCAATATTAATGATGAAGGCAGAAACTCCTGAAGGAGTTAGTTAGAAAATCCACATCAAAATCTGATTAAATTCTTTATTGTTAAATAGTTGAACTAGGCAACTTTCAGTCTTAAACCCATCATTCATACCAGCATGTCCTTACTAAAGCCAGGAAAAGAAATGTGGTCAGTCTTTGACTATCTCAGATACTAAGCTTGTTCTATTTACATGAAAATTTAGATGTATTTACATGAAAATTTAGATGGTTTCTTCACCTCAGCAAATATGTTGTTCACTGACCTGTCTTAGATAAATTAATTAAGTCAAGAGATCCAAGCATTAACATAGAAACAAAGTCTTCAAATTTTGAATGAAGAACCAAATTACCTAAAGAAGTGACACTGCTGCACCTCCATCTCCCCAGGTCCATCAGCTACAAGGCTGGGATTAAAATTTAACTGTTAAAGGGTATCCATGCAACTCATTCCTAGTAGAATACCTGTGACAAAAAATTCTGGGAAGTGTTTTATATTAGCAGTGACGTTGTGCAAAATCTTTGGTGTTTGCAGTTTCAAGAGACAGTACTAAAACTAGAAAATCCTGCAGAGCCACTTCTTTTGATGGATTTTGTTGAAGAAAGAGGAAGCTAGCAACAAAAAGAAGTACATAAAAACTACAGTCAGATAACTGATACTCTTTGTGGACTTGAAATGCTTGTGCACTTGTGCACTACCTGAAACCAAAATCCTGATCTAAAGTGCATTCACATTTCAGTCAAAATATTTTTGACCCATGCCTAGTCATTTTAATATTAGAAAATCCTGGATGCAGTGAATATCCTGGGTCTCTCACAGACAGGACTAAGGAAGCCATGGGTACCTTTTGTGCTGTAGCTACTAATGCAGTTTACAGCATAAAAAAAAAACTTTTGGGACAATGTTTGTGTGGAATAATCCCTGCTTGCTTTGATTTACTACTGATATTTCAAAGTAAAAAAAAAAACATTTCCACTTCACCCAAGATGAATCTTAATCAGTCTTGTTTCTGCCATGCAAAAGTCTCACCTAGGCTAGGAGAAAGTATGAAGTTATAGTAGTTGTTAATAGGAGGTGAAATGTATAAGTAACATGTCAGCGTTGTATTAGTGCTAAGTGATATGAAACCCTACAAGGAAGACCACCACAAGCCACCTAAGCAACCACATCTTAAGAACCTCAATCAAGCAAGAAAGATGATTGATCTGGTCCATGATTAAACGTACTCTATCAATTCACATTCTTTAGTTTTAAAAATCTCAATTCCCTGTTAAAAATTCATTAGCTGACATTTAAGTACACGGTAATTTTATTTCATTCTGGATATATAAGCTATAGAAGAGGAGCAGATTCAGTGGAAAGAAAAAATGATCGCATTCTATTTTAGTAATTCAGATTTCTTCCATTAAAACTTAGTTTCAAGCCTTATTTAACTACAATTAGTCCAGGTCATTAAAAATAACCAACAATTGTATTTAGCTCTGAAAATAAATATGTGCACGTGTTGCATTTGGGTGGCAAGGTTTTGGGAGGGAGCTACCGATGTGGCTTCTGTGAGAAGCTGCCAGAAGCTTCCCTCACAGCCAACAGAGCCGATGTCAGATGGCTTCAGGATGGACCCACTGCTGGCCAAGGGTGAGCCCAGCAGTGCTGCTGGCACCTCTGGGGTAATGTGTTTGAGGGTAAAAAATTGTTTTACAAGGGCAAATGCTGCCAGGAAAGAGAGGAGTGAGAACATCTGAGAGAAACAGCCCTGTAGACACCGAAGTCAGTGAGAAAGGAGGGGAAGGAAGGGGAAAAGGTGCTCCAGGCATGGAAGGGACCAACACTGGAGCAGTTCAGGAAAAACTGGAGCCCATGGGAAGAACTCATGTTGGAAAAGTTCATAGAGGACTGCCTCCCATGGGAAGGGCCACATGCTAGAGCAGGGGAAGAATGTGATGAGTTGTCCCCATGAGAAGGAAGGAGCAGCAGAGACACCGTGGGATGAACTGACTGCAACCCCCATTTTCTATTCCTCTGCACTGCTGTGGGGGAAGAGCTGAGAGAAAAGTGGGAATGAAGTTGAGCTCAGGAAGAAGGGAGGGGTCAGGGGGAAGGTTTTAAGATTTTAGTTTATTTCTCATTATCCCACTCTGATTTGATTGTATTATTTGAAATCAGATAATTTTGTCAAGTTAGTTTTGCCCTTGATGGTAACTGGTGAGTGACCTCTCCCCATCCCTATCTTGACCCACAAGCCTTTTTTTCTCCCCTGCCCAGCTGAGGAGGGGAAATGATAGAATGGCTTTGATGAGCACATGGCATCCAGTCAGAGTCAGCCCACCACATTGTGCTTAACACAGTTTTTCTTTTCATCAATACAAGGCTGCTCTTTTAGGAAGTGTAGACTTCTTCTGCATAAAATTTCTGACTTCACAGAGGAAAATATATGCATGGGTGAGGAGAAATTTAGGTTTAGAACACCATGTAATCAAGTAAAGGGGAGAGAACTCAGTGAAGTCTACTAAATAGTGATAACAGCTCTTTCTTCCTGTCATTTCTAAGATTTCATAAAGCACATGCAAATTTGTGAGAGAAATGTGAGAAAAGAAAATTAACTTGAAATCAGGGGAGAAATGGAGTGGGGTTATTACCTTTCATTTGATTTTCCACATGCAAACTCATGTAAAAAGAGATATAAGGTATCTTCAGTTTGAGTCTTCTGATCAGGTTGAAAAAGAGAGAGATCTCTTCTTCCCTATGTGGTAAGTACACTCATCCAACAAAATAATGGATGAAAATAATGGAGAAAATTATTACAGCATTTACACTTATAGGACAGGCAGAATGTCTTTATATCTGCAGTTTACCTCTTGAGGAAGCTCAATTTGTATATAAATGAAAGTGTCTTGTAATCAGCTACATGGATATTCACTGCTCTGGTGTGGAAGAAGCTCCTTAACTTCACTGCTTCTTGCTTGTGGCTCAAGCTCTGAGCACCAGTATCCACACATTTGAGATATGTCCTTTGAAAGCCCTTCATTTTGAATAGTGAAAAGTCCTTGTAACTTTCTCTTGTGCCACCTCCTCCACATGCAGCACTTCCTTACTTGACTCCATGTCGGGGTCTCTGCTCTTGAGCATACTTCCAGAATGTCTTCTTTCATTATTAAGTCTGTTCGCAGGGATCTTCTCATTATTAGGTGGACACATCTTCTAGTAGACCCTCATCTTCACCTAATGAAGTGCTTGATCAAATAGGAAAGCTTTCTAAAGATATCAGTTAGCTCACCCCCACAGCAGCACGGGCTGGGCATAATAAAATGAATGTCAATTTTAAATTAATTTCAAAAAAAGTAAACATTGTCACTGTAGTTCTTCTAGTGGTGTGACTGCATTGTGAAATCCATGTCAATTGAATGCTCATGGAAGATCACAAATTCACAGACTGGACCTTTGTATTTATTCCCAGAACAGACAAAATATGCT
This sequence comes from Passer domesticus, assembly GCF_036417665.1. Classification (NCBI taxonomy): domain Eukaryota; kingdom Metazoa; phylum Chordata; class Aves; order Passeriformes; family Passeridae; genus Passer; species Passer domesticus. The sequence continues at coordinate 90,838,513 of NC_087474.1, forward strand.
GCTGAGAATCAATGCACATTTTCATTCTTTTACTACAGTCTTAGACAAGCCATTCAAGGCAAGAAAGTAAAGGTAAGTAACATCTCACTTTTGCCTGTGTAGTAGGCTGAAGTGTGGTCACTAAAAAGGAAATGCAGTGATGTTCTCTCATTCTTGACATTAACTGAGGCTATTATGGCAGCTGGGAGGTGAAAAAATATGAATCTCAGTTTTCATTTGAACAATCAGATTTGAAAGGTTGTTTTCAACTTCCTCTGGTGAATGAGATTGTGTGAGATGGAAAATCTAAGAAAAAGGAATGAAATACTTAGCTTGTCTAAAAAACTCTGTCTCAATGTCACAGTAATGTGACATTAGCCTAGTACCGAGTAGCAACAGATAGAAATTCTATCACCTTGCTGACAGAAATTCTTTCACCTTGCTGATTGCAAAGGTTTTAAATTATTTTTTAAAATTTTCTTGATTAAAAAAAACATGGTCTGGATATCTGTTAGGGAACTAAGCTAAAAACCACAGTCATTCATTACTAGTCTGCAACATGATCACTTTTAAAACAAAAAAAAACCCCAATCCTTATTAAAAATTAGCATGAAATTGATATTGAAATTAATACATCAAAACACAGAATGCAAACTTTTGCTTGGCTCCATTTCTTTGTGTTTTCCTGCTTTAAAGCATTTGCTGAGCCAAATATAGGATTTACATATTTCATTAGCCAAGTCATTAGGATGCTAGCTTGGAAGAACAAATGGGATAACATAAGTATGATTACAGCTTGTCAAATAACACAGCATCAAAAGAGAACAGCAGAAAATTTCAGTGCAGCATAGTATGCACCCATCTGAAAAACCAGTTGTGAAGCCTTCAGGTTGTTTTTCTGCATTGAAATCTGTAAACAAACAAGGTATTGGACTTCCAGTCGTGTTCAACTTCCCTTCTGAGCACATCATTTAGGGACCACATTCTCTGCTGTTGTTTCTAAGTTGGGAACACTCTATTTTTTGCTTCCCCCAACATGAACAACTAATTTTCGTATGAACCAGTGTAGCCACCAAAAAGCTGAATACAGACTCCACTGACCCCATTGGAGGTAGCTTGTCATATACAGCAAGAAAAATACTCATCCCAATCAACAAAGGGACAGAAGAAAAGTCCATCTTACCACAGCTGCTTCTTTGCAATTCAGCTTCAAGTCATGTGAAGACACTGGTGTGTTCTAGTCGTACTCATTATAAACCGTGATGTAAATCCATAACAGGAAAAGATGATGAGGAACACACAGAAAAGGCTTCTCAGTCCTGGGGCCAGAGAAGCCTGAGCAGCAGCCATTGCTCCTCATATCCAGTTAATAAAATTCCTCTGCATATGACATTGCCCAGTGCTTCATTTCTTAACATGGTGTGCTGAAAGACATGTTTATGCCACAATTCTTGTTAGAAGACACTATGGTCCTGGTAAAATGGGAATCTTAGGCAGGAAAAATCATGTGATTGGAGTAGCTAAAGCACCATGTGTCTTGCAAACCAAGAAGCTTAAAGCATTGGTAAGGCAGCAAGTAAGAACTTCAAAATAAACAGGGTAATTGTGGCAGATATGGAGATACAATGGCTGCCCTGGTGAATGTTGCAACAATTTTCCAAATACAAGGCTGGTATTAAGTGCATCTTCAAAGTGACAGGTACATTGTGAGGCCACTGCATAATAGCCAGGGACAACAATTTAGAACCTTTTTTACAGCGGGCACACCACCTCAGAACCTACAGACTGACTGGGAAAAGATGTTTTAAGCTGTTCTCCAAAAAAAGGTTTTGAAGCTGTATAACCTTTAACACTTGTTACTGCTAGTGAAGTAAAAGCCTCCATCATAAAGCACTTTAACTGAGCACTCTAAAACAAATAGTGCACAATACTTTTTGCTACAAAATACATTATCAGGCTATACAAACACCTATAACTGCACTTTCTGCCAGCTGCCTGCTGCTGTGTGTTGACACAGTCAGGGTTAAAATAAAGACTGACCACAACAAACACACTTTGTTTTAGGAAGTCGATCATAAAGTAGAATCTGCAGCCCCGTATGTCTCTGATATTTTAATAAACCACACCAACATGACTGAAGCAAATTGTTACAGGGATCCAGCCTTGTAAATGAACTATATTGTCCAGGCTAGCCATGGTGTACCTGTTATTCTAGGCATTCCTGCTGTGTGTGGGTGGTATGCTCTGCAGCTGCCATGTATTCTGTGTTTGAAGAACACACAGAAGGTATATTCCATATACCATGTGGAATTCCATACACTTCAGCTGGAGAAAGGCCAGACATTTTTAAAGGCTTTGGGAATTATAAAGTCACATGTTGAATGTCTCACTCAAGGTACTGCATAAAATATGTTTGGATGAATTTCCAAGCCTCTGTTGGGGAAGTTGGAAGAAGCAGAAAATCAAGGAGGGTTTGTGGCTTATTTACATTCACAGGAAAATTTTATAAGAAAGAGAGACTTGTGCCTTTTGGCACGGGACAGCCTGTGTCTGTCCTTTAAAAAAATGAGGACAGGCAGCACCAGACAGCAGTCTGGCTGTGAAGAAATAAAATAACAACCTAGGCCAAATGATATAAAAGAAATTGAAAGCCTAGGAAAAAAAATGTCTGTTCTATGACTAGTAAAGGAGATAGATAATTTAAGGCTCCTCAGGAACAGTAGTACAGCAAATCAAAGCTGGATTTCTTTGAAGCATTGAGAAGGTGACTCCACTTTCCACCAAGGCAGTCTGCACCTCTGGGCTTCTCCACAGCCAGGACTAGGGAAGATTAGAGAGATCTGAACACATGAAAAAATTCAGCCCATGCAGCAAAATCAGCGTTTGTTTGATGTGCTCCTTGGCAACAGGGACCTGCAAGTCAGTTATTATCCATGGCCTGCTGTGTGTGAAGAGAGTGTGGGTGGCACATAGGGTGTGTTTGGGACACACTGAGTCTTTACACAGAGCCAGCATTAAACACCTGGTTGACCAGGTGGACGTGAAAGGATTCAACAAAATGGCCAGGCAGCCACGTCAGCAACCAGGAAAATTTGTTTCTGAGACAGCTGCTTGAGTTTCTTGTTATCATGGTGACAGATAATGAGGCTTTTGGCAGTAATTATGCTTAGAACCCTTTCAACTTCAAACGGTAAGATATAAATTTTGTGGTTCTGTATGTGGATGATGAACAAACCGTAGTGAAACCACTGCACCTTTAAAAATGGCTGTGGCATGAGAAAATACTCACAGCTCATACAGAGGATTGGCAGCCGTAGGAAAGGTCACCTATGTTCTCAGCCAACAAGGAATAGTTCACCCCTAGATATAACCTGTTACCTTCAGTCTGTCTTCAGATCTACTGATCTGAAGACAGACTGAAGGTAACAGGTTATATTGTGTTGGTCCCTATTCCTTGAATAAAGGAGAAAAACTTAGAGCAGAAATATGTTTGGAAAGGGCTTTGACCATCACTGTTAGTATGACCATGTAGAGCAATGTTTGGCAATGTGATAGAGACAAACCAGAGGAGAGGCAAGCCTTTTGACTAAATATGAAGATGGACACCAAAGAGCTCTCATTATTTTTTTTCAACAAAGCCCTCTGCCAGAGAATGCCTTCTAGGCATGCACCCAAAGTGGCACATCCCTGAGTGCACTGCCAGACCATTGCTTCAGAAGGTACAGATCACTCATCAGATGGTGGGATATCATGCTTCTAAGCCTGCCCTGGCAGAAAGGCAGGATGTTGGCCTTGGTCCTTCCTCTTTGGCTCCAAATGCCAGTAGCTTTTTCCAGTATGTAAATAAATAGATGCACTGAGAGAAAAAAAATCAGTTATTATAGTAAAAGCCTCTTATTTCTCTTGTTCATCCATGATATAACACCAAGAGTATGGCCCCATCTTCTTCACATTCTCCTATCAGGTGTTTATACACTCTTAGTACCCTTAAGCCTAATCCTTTCCTGGTTGAGGAATCCCAACTCTCAGCCTCTCCCCATACTAAGAGTCACTAATATCTTCAGCTAAATAATCTACAATTTTAATTACAAAAATATTTGCTGAGCAGTTGTGGGGTTTTCTTTTTCTTTTTCTTTTTCTTTTTCTTTTTCTTTTTCTTTTTCTTTTTCTTTTTCTTTTTCTTTTTCTTTTTGCTGTTCTGATACTACAGTTGCCAGCAATTTCAGCTAAACATGAGGCTGTCAGGCAGAGCACAAAGCAAACAGTTGGCATTCTCTGGGACTTTGTAAAAAGCAATTTTTTTCACAGCTGCTCTGGCTTATCAGAATAGCAGTAAAAGGATGCTCCTAACAGTGACCAAATGACAAGTGATCCAAAACAATTGGGAAGGCTGTCAATATTTTTAATTAATTACTACCTTCTTGACATATATTATCTTTGCATCTTCTGAAGGTGCTTTGCTTCTATAACACACTTCTTGTTCCTGACAACACAGCACTGTTGCACTCAAGATCTTTTGGGGTGCCTCACTGTCTGTATTTGTGCCATCGTCCAAGATGGGATCTCTCAGCAATTCAAAATTAGTGTTTTCTCTTTGTTTCATTTAGAGTCATGCCTTTAACTTTCATACACATCACAGATAGCCATGGGATTTGAGTGCTGATGCTGCAAACTCTACAGTAAAGTGCTTGTCCAGCAGCAGCTCACTGCTCAGGTCACCTAATCAATCACCAAGTTTGGGGTTTTTGGTGCCCTAAACAATTCATGAAAATCTTCAGAGGCTGTGTCATGACAAAATTGGTGCCACTGGAGGGCACCTAAGGAGTCATAAAGCCCATGTGTGCTGGGGCAAAGCACGTTACCAAGATGTTAGTGCTGTGTTCTAGGGTCATACCTCTTGACACTTTGCCATCCACATTCTCATTAACAAAACCACATGTGAAAACAACCACAAAACCACAGTGAAAGTGGGAGAAAAGAGGCAGTCATACTTGGTTCCATACAGGACAGGGTTGATTTTTGCAGTAGCCAGGAGAGCCCATGCAGGGACCCAGAAGTTATTCTGTGCTACCTCACATCATTTCCTAGATGGGGGAAGTGGGTCACTGCAGGGTGGCAGAAGGAATGGTCAGGTATTGTTTTCATGTGAATAATTCACCTCTTTCTTGTACAGTCTGTCATTTGTATTGTGGCTGTTACTGTTCATTTTCTTATCTCATGGCTGTTTCCAGTAAATTGTTCTTGTCTCAACCCATGATCTTCACCTTTTGTGCCTCCAGTTCTCCTTTCCAGCCCTCTACAGGGGAGAGGGAAGGAGGGAGCAGCATATGGTTTAGAGTGCTTTCGGTGTGAATACTAAATTGGAGAATACCATTCCTAAACCATAACAACTCATCTGGTTCTTTCCCCACTGGTAGCAATAGTGTTTGCTTTCACCAGCCCAAAAGGCCATCAAGGTATTAGAACTCTCAGAAATAACTTTGGGATGTCTAAAATAGTATTGCTCTGTTGATGAAGTGGTGATGAATAGTAAAATCTAAATAATGCATCTTCTCACCAATCTGCTCCACCATACAGGAAAAGGCACAGGTCCGTCTGCCCAGAAGCACACCCCAGGGATGAGCACCAGGGGCAACTCAGCTCTTTTTGAAGGTCACACATCTCCTCCTTACTAGCTGTGTGGCATGCCAAGAATTTTTCAGGGACTACTTTGTGAAGACACTAGTAGTCCCTAATTCCTCCAAGCATATCCACAGCCTCCACTCATGTCCATAGCCCAGGAGCCCCCTTTAAGCTCAGTTCTGGGGCCTCAGCCCCTTCTTCAGCTATGTATTAAGTGTGCCTGTCCCTAGCCTTATTTCTGGAGTGCTGTTTGTCTTTCCTGGCTTGACCTTGAACCTGTCTTGTTACCCTTGCCTGTACCCCTTGCTCACAGCACAGGCTTGTGCCTGCTCAGGTCGATTGTTCTGTGGATCACCACTTTCTTGATGGACAATAATCTTCTGACTAGGTCTGCTAGAGTCACCCCAAACTGTAGACAAACCACAAAAGGGATGTAAAAAATGTTAAGTCCAAATACCAACCAAACCCAGCTCTGTTTATTTCAGTATCTACATGTGGTGGTTGTTGTTTGGAGGTGGAGTTGTTTGGAGACAGTAGGCACAAAGTACAGGAGAGTGCACCAGTATTTTTAGCTGCTCTGCAATGGAACAGTTTGTGGTGCAAATGCAGTTTATAGATGTTGGAGCATTGTGCTTATGGGGGATTTCCATTAAAACCAAAACAAGTTTCATGCCGGCCAGCCTCAGTGAGATGGTTGACACTCTATAAAAAACAGCCTTAGAGGCAAGTATAGAAGCTGTCATAATTTGCATTAAAAGCCTTTGGTATAGTAATTTAGGAAAAGGCTGGGAATATGGGAACCTATTAACTGATAAGATATAATTCAGGTTGGGGGCAGACAGGGCCAATAGGGTGCTCAAGGACTGTGTGAGACGAAGTTTATTTTAACAGAGTTTTTGGTAAAAATGTACATGAGCCACATGAAATGAGGAAGGCCACTGTAACCTCACTGAACACCTTCCTACTCAAATTTTATTTTGAAATGTGCCTTTATACTTTCGCCTATTGGCACTACAGTCTTAGGCATGAGAAATACAAACAGGAACATGCAGATGCAGCATTGCTTTCCATCCAGCATTCTACTCACGCATTTTCATCACCATGTCTCTCATAGCATGGGAGGTGATCCTCACCATTGTCTCATTCCTGTAGCCTCTCAAAAGTTTCCCCTTTTGTAGGAGACAAGGCAGTCCTTGCACACCAAAAATTTTCTCCTTCATTGCTATGGAGTGTTCCAGGAACTGCTTCTTCTCATCAGACAACAATCTCTGGGCTGTAACTGATCCTGACTACCCTCACCAAACCCAACACTGACCTGCAGATTGGCTTCCTGCCTGGACCTGACTCTTTTGGCTTGACCCCTGGACCTGACCTCCCTTATGATCTGGACTCACAGTTCCACCCGGTCTCTGCCTCTGGGGGTGCCTTGCTCATCTTGCTCAGATAGTGCAGGACTGTGATCCAGACAGTAAAGCACCAACCCTGCTGACTCCATTGTCTTGCTCAGCTCATCCTCCCTAAGAAAGAAGCCTGTCATCACTGCTCCCTGACACACACAGTATTCATGCTGAGGAATGGATTGTTTAATTTTGATTTTGCACAGCAATAAACAATGGGTAGGAGCAGGAGTGATGCTCCCAGGTCTAGGACTGCAGTGCTTGGGAATGGCTGTTTAGTTTCATGAATGAAAAATATCTAAAGATTCTAAGAAATTAGTGCAGGTGCTGGGAATTTCCAAGCACATAGGTTAGAACACCTTATTCTTGTGCCCATCTTATCCTTACAAGCACTTGGCAGGTAGAGCTAGCTGTAATATTCCCAGTCTTTGACATGTTTGTACAATGAATGACAAACCTCATAAAAATGTCTTGGCCCAAAATCCTTCCTGACACCTTAGCCCTAATGATCACTATGTAAAAGGAGGAAATAGAGTCAGGGATATTAGACATGAGGAAGCCCACCACCATTTTTCCTGTCACACGAGGCGATGACATACATTAACACATAGCAGATACTCCAGCAAGGGAATACTATTTTGTGTGCCTTTCCAGTTCATGGACCACCCCACCAGTCATGTAGAACTTCTATGCCACTCAGAGAGTTCTGGTGCTGCCAGATCTGTCACTGCTGTGAGACTAGCAGCAAAACTGATATTAGTGTTTCTGTTACTTGTCTATAATCTTGGAATTGAGGATAGACTGCATAAAGTATCCTGCATGCTTTTACGACAGTAGAAGTCAAACACAAGGTAGTTAAAAAAAATACCCTATCAATATGCAGATTAGTGACCCTTTTAAAAAATGTCCTCATATTCATAGTGCTTAGATTTATTAGGGGACAGGATAAAAAATTGTGCATGCTGACAACTTCAGGACAGAACCAATCATAGACTCCATGCTCAAAGATTTGATGTATTCCCCCTACCACAACCACTTTATAAGCAGTGAAACAGTGCCTGACCAAATCTTTATTCTTTTAACTGTTCTTACTGCTCCCTAGCCCTAAATTTCTGTATTGCTAATTCCCGCTGATATATATATTCCATACCATGAGCTGCACTACCTCCTTCTTCTCTCCTGCATTTTATGTGAGCAGTGAAGTTGGAGTGTATCTGATGGGTCCTTAAGCAACCACCAGAGTGTGACAGGATCATAAGAAAAATTAGATCCAAAAGAGAAATGTGGTGGGATGTGGGAATCCATTAACCACTACCCTCTGAGCTCAAACTTCCAACCTTTACCTTTCAAGACTGTGGGAGAGAGTGTTGAGAGCTTTCATGAAGTTGTGAGAGATGACATTCATTGGTTCCCCCCACCCAATACCACACATGCAGTCATTCAAATCACAGCAGGCAAGCTGTGGGTAAAGTATGACTTACTCTTGGAAAATAATTCCATACTCACTGTTTCCAGTGATCTTCTGCATGTTTGGAGAAGTGCCAAGGTGACTCACTCCATGACTTTTACAGAACCAAAGTGAGGTTCTGTTTCTCTGTGTTGGCTTTTTGAAGTTGGGTGCAACTTTTCTTCAGTTATATCAGGACTCTCCCAAGCCTTCAAAACTGTGGAGCATGTTCGTGCAAAGACATTGGCCACTTGTCTTTGTATCCTCAGATAAAGCCCATTAGGGTCCTTTGGACTTGTGGTAGCTGAGTTCTCACATACAGTCCCTGAGTCAGTCTTCACCTACTGCTGGAAGTTCCTCTCCTCCTTGAATCCTTTCACTAAGCATAGAGGACTGGCAGACATTGCTGGTGAAGAGTGAGGCTTTGAGTACCTCAGCCTGTGTCTGTTTATTAAAACCACTGTGAGCCAAGCAAGTGGGCCATGTTTTGTTACTGAAGTAGGATTGGAAGTTTATGGTAGCCTTGATGTCCTTCACTAGTTTCAACTTCAGCTGGGCTTTGACTTTTCTAAACCATCCCTGCATTCCTGGGCAATATTTCAAAAGCCATCCTTTGTCCCCTGTAGCTGCTTCTTCTGCCTATAGATGTCTTTTTGCTCATTAAAACCTCCAAGTGAGCCTGGTCCTTCTGCTGTTGTATAATGATTGTCAGAGGGGAAGAATAATTTTCTTCAGCCAACCAGCTTCTCTCCTGAGGAGCTCCTCTCCTCTTCCAGAGACCACAGACTGCTGGTCTTTGCCACAGCAGCCCACCACTGGCTGATGTTGTACTTGGGTTACCAGTTTTGCAAGTCTGCTGCCCAGCTGGTAGGAGCCCAAAATCCCTTGTTCCATGGGACAATGCTGTTTCTAGAGCAGGGAGCAGCCTTTACCTGTGCAGTTGATGTGGTTCCTGTTGGCCCATTCCCCCAGCATCAGGGCAGCCCACCCTGCAGCACAGCACCTGAGCTGGGTGACACCCAGCAGCTTCCTGTGAATGCCATCTGCCTCATCATCAGAGGATGATCCAGGCTGCAGGAGGAGACAGAGGTTCATGCAGACAAACCCCTTGCTCAAAGGACAGCCATAAGACCAGGCTGCATTGCCAAGGGTTTGGTCTGATCTACAACATGACTTCACAAACTTCTGAGGATGGAAGCAGCAGAGCCTTTCTGGGCTACCTGTTCCACTGATTTTTTGTCCTCATGGGGAAAAAAGCTTCTCCTTCTATCCAGCTCTCCCCTTTTAGGGGTACAATTTTTATTGAAGCTTTCCTGTATTCAAGTGGAAGCATTATTGTGATTGTAAGCAATATTGTAACTGGACTAATAATAACCAGTCTGTGGCATTTTCATTGGCTTTTTAATTAGTAACAAATAAATGTGAGCTTGTGTTTTTCTCTAACAACACCTTGAGTGGAACAACAGTTGGGAAGGAGCAACAATCTGTGCTGACAGAGGGTAAGAACAAGAAAGATGCTTCTTCTGCTTCTATGAGAGTAGGGAAGATCAAATCAAGCATCTGATAAGGGTGTTGCACTTCCCTATTTTGCCCTACCCTGCATGAGGAACTGAGACTGTCCATCTCACATTTCTGACCCAAACCTCCTCACACAGCACATGAGAGGAGACACTTTGGAGCCCAGAGAGGGCTGTCTGAAAAGGAGAGCAAGGGTACTGGAGGGTAGCAGGGATTTGAAGGCGCTGCATGAGGAAAGAACAGGCAAAAACTGAGGCAGCTGAGGATGCTGCCCAAGGCTGCCCTGGGACTATGCCAAGTCTGCAAGTTGGGTCCTCTCTGGGTGTGAGAGGGAAGGTATTTGCCACGGTAGTTCCTCCACTGGGTGGAAGCACCTCTGCAGGTTAGCCACAAAAGTTCCTTCCAGGAGTGCAGAGCTGAACTTTTGCTGTGTGGCCAAGATACAAAACACCAGTTTCGGTGTTTAACGGTGTCCTGTGTGCTGCAGCAGTAAAGGAGCTGGCTGGAGTCCCTGGGCAGAGACAGCCATGCCAGTCTGGTTAGGAAGACAAGCACCTGAGTATCTCTACAGATGCTGCATTATCATTTCTCAGGAGGCAGTGCTCCGGTCTGTGAGGTAGCTGGTTTTAGTTTATCCATAATCCCCAGCAGCTGCATCTATGACTGCTGTGGTTGCCATGGGAGACTGCCATTTAAGGAGATGGTAGCTCTCCACCACCCACAAAAGCATGTGCCAAGTTTCTGCATATGTTGTCCACTGTGACCAAGCACCTGATGTTAGAAAGGCTCCATGTTCTACCCTAAAAGCAAGTGTAGAAACCCCATTAGTGCTCACTGGAGCTCTCTTCTGGCCTGTAACCAATGAATGTTGGAGCTCTAAGCTGTTTCTCTTGTCAAAGGCTTAAAAAAACAGCCTCTGAGAATAGGGTTTTCACAATCAATGTTGTAGATGCAATAGAAGGTGGAAAATCACTGATCATCTCTATCTCTAGACTTCATACTGGCACTTCACATAGACTTGGGAACATTCATTTGATGCTACACACACCTTCCCCCTCCCATATACACACACGCCTGGTCCATCTTCCCACACAGGGTCCTCAAAATGAGGATTTTCACTTCTTCAGGATCCCACATAGCTCTAAGCTCTTTCTCTTGTCAAAGGCATTAAAAAAACAGCCTCTGAGAATAGGGTTTTCACAACACAATGCAAAGGGTGGTTTTTTCATGACATGCAGATCTATGTGCTAACACAAGACCTAATGGGAAAGAGATGGATGACTGAAGCAGAGGGATTTTTGCCAAGATGGCATGATGTCATTAGTCCTGGGAGCTAGGCACATTTCCTGGCCCAAACCGTGTCTGAGTATATTTTTAGTCACAGTTTAATTCACTAGTACAGTCACAGTCTGAGTGTCTGTCCTGCCAAAATTATGTTTATATTCTCAGCAGGAATCAGTAGAGGGACTTATTCTATTCAATATGTGTATAACCAATTTAGAGAAAGATATCCACAATGAAATCTCCGAGTTTTTGAACAATAATAAACTCTTCAGAAGTTCAGGTGTTTGGATTTCTTGTGATTGTCCCAAAATAGCCACCGGTGGTCATATCTTGAAGGGGGGGAACTGCAGAGCCCTGCACTCACTGTTGTTCATCCCAGCCTCACTGGCGCTGTCTTGTGCAACTGTAGGGACTGGCCCACTTGGCACCAAGATTCATCCTCTGCAGATTCAATGCCACCAGGGACAACCACATACTGATGTTCATGGAATTCCACATCACCTAGAGAGGTTTGTCTATGACCTCTTCACATTTCCCTGTCAAAATGGCATGGATATTCACTTCTTATGTTTTATGAATTTACCTTGGAGTTCCTTGCAATTTAAACAGTCTTTGAATACCAAAATACATCACTTGCAAACTTTCACTGCACACAACCATTTCTAATGAAAGGGATGAAGATGATGGACAAATGTCAGATCTTTGTCTAGTAACGACCCCGGGATGCCACTGCTGATACTTTTCTATTCTGGAAAATGACCATCAACCCTGCTTTTATCTTTCTTATTCTTTAGAAGAGGTTTCAAGCCATAAGAGTACCTTCTTGACAAACCTGTAGCATCATCATCTTTGTCTGTATGGGTGTCTCATGCTCCATTTATCCCCTACAGAGTCACAAAGAAACAATCTTAAAGCAAACTGTCAGAGCAGTGCTAAGTTTTAGGTAGCATTCAGAGAAACAGTGAGGATGGAGTGCTGAATCCCTTCTTTATCCTCCAGAGCAATCACTGTCAGTGACAGAGCACCCAGTTCCCTTTGGCAAAGCTTGCTTTGCCGAAAGTGCAAACCAAAAGGTGGCATGTCACAGTGTGCCCTGCTAGTTCTGGCTGTGAGAGGAAGGCAGCGAGCAGGTCTCTGAAATCTCATGGATGTAGTGCACGTAATGAGCAGTGCCCTGCTCTGTTCCAAACAGCATTTAAATGTAGTAGGTTGCCCTCAGTGAGGGACAGAGAACAGAGTTCCATATGAACTGACAATTAAATAAACACTTAATGAGGTACAGCAGGATTGACTGCTCTTTACACCTGTGACCACATTAGAGTCAGCATAGTTAAATGTCCTCTAGAGAAAATGTTCAAAACACTGCATCCCACAGCATCCTGTGTCATCCTTCTCTTGACAGCATGCCATGAGTCTGTGAGACAGGAGTTTATCCTGGAAAAACAAAAGGGCTTTGTGAAGGTCCATCTCTGAAACAGGCAAAGAAGGATTTGTACTTTGGTTATCCCAAAGCAGTGTCAGGGAGCAGCCTGAGTGGGACTGCTAAGAGAGGCAGCAAACCAGAAGTGCAGGAAAGGGCAACCACAGGGCAGGCAGTGTCCTCACGAGCAGGACACAGTCCCACAGGACCTGCACTCAGTGGACAGGGCAGGATGCTGGTAATGGGCTCTATCAGCAGCCCCAGGAAAAAAAAAGCACTCAGTCAGCTTTGGGGGTCCACTTCGGACTGGCAGGGCCACAGGCAGGAGTGGAAATCATGGTACCTGATGCATCTGTCCAAGGTCCATTCTGAGGAGGAGCTGCAGACCTTTATGTCCATGTTCTTGCTCAGGCAAGAACTGAGGACCCTTCAGCTTAAATGAGGGCCTGGGTGCCCTGGTCAAAGAGGTGAGTGGAGCCCCTGGGGTGAGGCTGGCAGGGGCCATCAAAGCCTACTGGTGCTCTCAGGGTCTTGAATAACCAAAATGTCAGATCTTCCTGTAGCAAGGGGAGCACTGTTTCCTCTTCAGGTTTAGGTAACATTTTCAGACAAAACTATTCAACACAAATTTTTGGCTATGTTAAGGTCTCTTTACACACGCATATTTTAGCAAGTGAGCTATTAAAAACCATCTTCAAAACTACTCAGCTCTGCCCTAAATACAGATAGACAGCTTGGATGATGACAGGGTTACCACAAAATTAGCTTGTTTAAATTCAATGAATTTTGACCATGGCTCTTTAGACACTGAGAGCTGTTAGTGAGTGGCTCTACTACCCTCATACTTCAAGCCTGTTTCTTTTTCGAAGAGGTCTTGTCTTGTTTATGAAATCTTTCCAATGAGGTTCCAGATTGGAAGTTGGAGGTGGATTTTTGCAGCTCAGTCCCAAATACTTGAAAATTGAAGTATTAATTTTCCATTCTCTAGGACTGTACAGACAGCAACTGAATAATGAAAAAACAAGTATTGCCTCTGACTTAAAGTTCCAGGCATAGATATCACCCACAAGGAAGCCTGGGGCTGAGTGCAGTAAGGCAAAGTTATTTGTCTTACTTCAGGGACATGCAAACAAACCCACTGTGATTTATTACTACTGACAAATGAAATGAAATAGATAGGGAATATCCATTCAAGAGGTGCTAACAAGTACAGGAGCAATACACCAGTGGGTGAATAATACAAATGGTCTATCAAAATTTGCTGCATGATGTAAAGGTAATTTGTTATTGAGTACAGTTTAAAAATCCAAGTATATTTTCCTTTTTTTTTCACATAAACTTTTTCAGACTGAACTATACAAAAAATCAGCAAAGAAATAATTTTTTGTCCTAATTATTGTAAACTACATTTTCAATGAATTTTGTTCTGTTGAGCAATTCCAATTTTAGCCAAAAAATGTTTACTTTTTCAAAACCAGAACACCGAACTCTATTGAATGATTTCTCTACTAGTTCTTCACTGCCAATACACTGTGGAAGCACTGAGAGTACTTTCTTTAGGTATTTCACGTCTGTTCCCATTTTCATCTTTATTATCCTAATTACTTTCTTCTATAGATGTGTACTTGGAAAAATTCACAAGCCCTGGATAACGCTTACAAAAAATATTTTTTATGGCTTATTTAGTTGTTCAGCTGTCCTATCTTCCTGTATACAAAAGCATCACAACATGATTGCCTTTAGAATACACTCTCTGCTCAGTAAATTCGGTGACTTTTATCCTTTTAAAAATCTATTTTTTTTTCTTCTCTAGCACACCCCAGCTAACATGTTGATCAAATAAACTCCCTCCCCAATCTTTTTCCATGAGAAGGTGGTGACAGAGAAGCAAAAGCAACTGAAAATCTGGACCTACAAAGTTAATTCTTGCCTCAAAGGCTGTTCCCAGTTAACCCAGCCATGCACAGATCCTCTAAGTGGCAAAAAAGGCCACGAGCAGTAAGACTACATGCAATGCCATCCAGATTTTCACTACAGAAATTGGATGCAAAGAGCAGCCTGAGCTTGGACGTACCACCAATTTGAGGGCAATTACCTCTGCCCTCTAATACCAGACTCCACAATCCCAAATTCTATGGGCCTACTTTGATGCTTAACCCTTAGATCTGCTGCACTCTTTTTAGAAACCATGAGGGAAGATTTCCAGGTGATACTACTCAGACATCCAGGGGAGGAACAAGGAACTGCAGCACAAAGCTTGAAAACCAAGATATTAGAGCAAAATATATGCATTAAATTACAAAACGTAATAATTTTTCTTCCATTTTAAGCCTTGCTGTACCTGACTATGAGTTTTTTTTTCATTCAATGCTCTGAATCCTACTTAGGCAACCAGAGAATTGAGATTCAGAGTCCTATATCTACAAATTCACAAGAGTTTGGCTGGATTTTGGGAACAATAATAGCTCCCTTATTCCTCTCAGTTAAAAGATAAGAGATTTCTCCCTCCTTTCTTGGTGGCTTCTCCCCAGTGACTATTTACAGTACCAGTGAATCCATTTTCATGGCTATCCACTGTAACCTACAGCACATACCATCCTGATCCAAGTACTGGTTCTGTACAGCACCTGTGAAACTGTAACAAGAGAGGTTAGTCACAATGGGATTGTCACCATGGAATTCAATTCCTCCGGTTTGCAATTTTTCTTGCTATTTATTTTTAAGGAGAATAAATCCTCAATAATTGAACTCAGCTTTTCTTGCTACTTGAACCAACTGGAAAGACCACTAGATATTTACCCCTTATAAGCTCATTAGATCTCACTTGCAGGTTTTCTTTTCCCCCTCCTGTAAGAAGAAGGATGTGATCACTGCAGCTCTTTCTTGAGGGCAAAAACTTTCATAGGAAGTGACCGCAATGTTAAAAATTTGTCATTTTGATTTGGGCAACACTTGACTTTTCTTACATGTAATAAATCTGGAGTTCAGCAGTAGGACACAATGAAACACTCAAAAATGCCTCATTACCGAGTTCTGGTTTCTTGGAATAGATGTACTTTAGGATGTGTAACTAGTGTGATTTTACAGGATACTGGTTCAGTATATTCTCAATTTGTACAAAGCTTTGTGTCAGAATGTGTGCAGGGAAAAAATTACAGCACAAAATTAGACAAGCTTAACTCTGGTTATTATTAATCTGTAGTTTGTCATGACAAATGACACTTGCAGTCATGGAAGCTGGAAAATTATTTGTGGATACACGGGTACCTGGCATGTACACTGGAGAGCGACTGAAGTAAACCAGTAGCTATTTTTTGTGATTCTCCCATCTTTTCTCATTGCAGAGCAAAACCAAAATGTTGTTGTTGTCCTTAATAAGAAGCAGAATGTTTCATTTTAAGATTGAATAGTACAGTTTTTCATTTCCCCACTATTTTAAATGTTTATTACTGTACAGTTTTTCATCTCCATCTGAATTTAAATGTACAATCTCTCAGCTGTCCATTAAAATCTCACTTTACTGCCAGCTTATTATATATAATCTCTGCCATTTATGTCATCTTCATAACTAATAGCATACATTTGGAATCCCTCAGGAAATTTACGAGAGTGTCAGAGTAGACACTGTTAAACATTGTCCTCAAAATGAACCACAGCTCTTTCATCAGACCTAAGGAATAATTTGTCCCTTGTGGATATATAATAAAGAAAGATAGGCAAAGTCTGGGCAAAGTCAACTTCTGAGCATTTTCTGTTTGTGAGCTGACCAGTTGGACCACACCAACTTGATAAAGTCATGGTTCAATAAAATCTCAACAGCTGCACTAACTTATTTGTGAGATACACAAAACAGCAAATTGAATAGTAAATGGAAATATATTCTAACTTCAAACTCATAAATTGTGGTTTCTCCTGAACTCTGATAAATGCACTAGAAGTTCACATCTACTTTACATTCATATAAAACTTCAAGCTTAGTCTGAGGTCTGGTTCCAATTCAGTAGAGGTATTTTTACCAGATTTGCAGTCATTTGACATAAAATCCATAGAGATATATTCGTGATGTTGTAATTTCCTTTCTTATTTTCCTAAATATAACTACAAATTCTCCATATGCATTGAATTTCAAAAGGAAAATAAGTTGATTTCTATTTTGTTTTTTGATGGATAACCTTCATGATGGCAAATATGATTTTGTCTATTTTAAGATGTCTTCAATTTTCATAGTTTCTAAAGCTGCCTCCTACTCAGGCTTCCTAAGGTCAGCAATTTAGGAGTCTTCATTTTATAGCCACCATTTGTCAAACTGATCATTTCTAAATAGACAAACAGTTGGTAATAGTTTATTCCAGAAACAGATTGCCAAAACCACTGATGCACACACAAACCACTGCTGAAGCCTCCCTGTTGTTGGAGTTTGCATTTTTGCACAGTGTTTGTCACCCACAGCATGTCACCGAGAGGCCCCGTGTGACACCAGGGGTGGGTTAGGACACAGCAGAGATGTGGGAAGGTAAATCCTCTGCTTCAAAGTCACTGAAACACAGAATTGTGGATGGAAAATACCTCTGACATCATCAAATCCAACCATTAACCCAGCATTGCCAAGTCCACGTCTATAACATATCCCCAGGTGCCACATTTGCTCATCCTTTAAATGCTTTCAGTGATGGTGATTCCACCACCTCCCTGGCCACATTTCAGTGAAGAAAAGGTCCAACCCAATGGTCTGCTCTGCCCAGGCAGGGCAGATAATGGTAGGAACAGTCCTTTTCAGCACTCTTTCAACAGGCTTTTGCTGCTTTTGAACTGGTTTTCTGCTAGTTTTAGAAGTTTCAGTCTCTAGGTTTTGTACTGTAGAGCAGTGAACAGATTTGTACCCTCCTATTATATCCCCCCGTGTTTGCTAGGCTGCCAACTTACATAATAAGTGAATAAAATTATACAATGCTTTTTCTATATATTTCCATTTCGTTTCTATTTGGACCATTACTGGGTTCTGAGCCAATGTCTTTGTGGAATCACTTAGCACAAGCCCACCGTCTTGCCCCTGAGTTGTGCAGGTGAGCTCTGAGTCCAGAGTTTACAATTGACACAACATCTATCTTCCCCCAAGCCCATTGCTTCACACTTGCTCCCACTGAATTACATCTGGGTAAGCTTATTACAAGACTGAGTGGTTTGGAAATGTCCTTCAATTCTTCACAGCTTGCTCTAAACCTTACTGCTACAAGTAACTGTGCATTATTTGCAATTTTCTTAACCCACCGTGCATCTCCCTTCCTGGTGAGCAGCACTTGCAGGAGGTTGGTGATCTCTCTTTAGCCAGACTTGTCTAGCACTCTCTGTTACCTCTGTCACCAATCACGGACTGGTGAATGGACCTGCTGTCCTATGCCACAGCTACCTAGTGCCCTCTAAAGCTCTGGCAAGGGGCTTTGTCCAAAGGCACTGATCTGTTCCACTTATTTGCCCAAACACTGGAAGTCCTGATGGACCAGGTGCCCCAGGATGGATGATCCTGCTTGTGTCATGTAGGGAGAAGCCTACTGAGCACAGGAGCAAGCACAGCAGTTAAGGAATGCCAGCAGCAGCTGATATCAGCAACAAACACAGTAATGAGCTGCAAAGTGAGGCACAGGAATGCTGAGCACAACAAGCTCTGGAGTGAAAATTCCTGCGCAAAATCCGAAGGGCACTGTCTGAGGCATGGGTCTCTCCAAGTGCCACCCTGCATGAGCAAGGCCAGTCATTCACAGGGGGAGATTCCTTGGGGATAGATCCAAATAATTTTCACAAAAGCCAGCCTCTGACAAAGGATTGCTGCAACGAGATATGACAATAACTCTGTATACAATTGTCTATGCATGCATGAGTGTAAGTAAAATTGTAACAGTATATCGATAAACATGATGTGCATTTTAAGAGTTTCTTTTAATATTCTAGTAGTATGAGCAATATTTAATTGTTTCTTATTAATTGAATCAGCAGGTATTGATTAATAAGAAATTTGTGTTCAGTATTTACATATTTCTTTTAAATTATTCATTTTAAAAATAATTTTTAAAATTCTCTGTCAGGAACTTCCATACTCTTTCATACCCAACTTTCACCCTTTACAGGCACTGTCAAGAATCCAAATATCACATTAATTTTACAGGTGACAATGCAGAAAGGAAATCTAGAACCAGACAGCTGCTTTTCAGGTATGACCCAAGAGATTCATTTCTGTCGTTACCCTTTGAAATCCATGTGCTTCCAAAGGTCATGGATTTTTTTTTTAATTCAGGGCAGCCACACGTACTGCTGTGATGGATATGATAAAACACCCAGAAGAGAGACGTTTGGTCAGGGAGATTACCCAGATCCTTACATATTTTATAATAAAATCAAATTTGTTGGAAAAAAGCAATGTCTTGATAGAAACTGATTTAACAGTGCAGTTCAAGTCAGATGATTATTTTCTCCTACATGAGAATTTAGAGGCAAATTTTCCCCTAACTAGAATTTTGCAAACTATATTTCAGATCTGCTATCCTAAAGTATAGCTATGCATATTGGCACAAGTAAATGCATAAAACTGACAAACTGTACAGAAACTTTTCAAGCAAGATTTAAAATAGAACTCTGAATATATGAACAAGGAAATATCATTATCATAAAGAATCCTCTCAGATGCAGAATCTCCTCTCTTGCAACAATGTGTTGCAAAAGAGAAGAGCTTTTGCTGGCAAAATGCTTTATGTAAGATTTTCATTTCACTTCCTCTTGCTTTTATGAAAGACAGCAAATGATTTTGGAAGAACTTTGTTGTCAGTACCAACACTGTGAAGAAGCAGTAGGTAAAGCCTTGCTTTGAAGATGATTAGTGCAAAGCTTTGCTTTGAACCTGGTCAGTGCATATCACAGAACAGGCACAGCTGCTCTGGTTTTATAAGCAGAGAGCCAGCCTCACGCTGGCTTTTCCTTCTACACACGGTACTGGGACACATTCCTTAGGTATGCCCACATAAATGGCGAATAATAAAACCCCAAAACAACCAAGAATAAAACCTTAAAGTCTGTCAACAGAGGTATTCCCAGTAGATGGAAAATTTCTCTCAATTGCAGATCCAGGACTGATGACCTATACTCAAGAAAGACATATCTTAAAAGGCATGTGGAGAAGGCCTGCCTGAGAGATGAAAGGCATGGGAGGGTGTTTGAATAGAAACTGTGAGAAAGTATTTGCTGTTGGGTTCCAAGCAATCCTCCTCTGAAAGACAAAAAGGTATTCTAGCATTCATACCTATAAACAGAATGGCAGATATTTCAGTTAACATCAGGGAAGGAAATGAACTATTATGCACAAGAACAAATTACTCTAATGAGCTGTAAATAAAATCCATTTGTAAGAGTAGGATACCTACACTATTGATGCAATCATGTTCTGAAAACAGATTCTTATAAGAGCAGGATCAAAAACCTCAAAAAGTTTAAAAATTGTTCTTAGTAAGTTCATGCTTGCAATACATCAGGATGGATATGGCCACGCAGGGGCTGCTCACAAAGTTCCATTGAACAGGGGCAATCTCATTTTGAGTATGACCATAAGCACATTTCATGGATATTTCCCTGTCTGTAAATTACTTTGAAGCTGAAAATGAAATAATTTAAACTCATGAGAATGGACTTTGTGAAGCAGGAAATGAAAGAGCCAAGCTAAAGAAAACTCTCAGAAAACGGAGTCTTCCATTTGCATTTTAAAATATGTTTAACTACCTTTATATATAAAGTTTTATTCTATTTATAGGTGTCTGCATCTAAATTTATATTAAAAGTGTATTTTAAACAACCTCTAGAGATAATTTTCTATTCCTATCCAGCCTCATCATTGCTCTTAAGTGACAGATTTCTATTCAGGTCCACAACTAGATGCAGCAGGCAGTAGCAGACCTTTCCCAGCAGACTCTCCTGAAGGCTGTGTCTTTGATGAATGTTAATTGACTGACAAGATATTGAAACACTCAAAGCCTATCAGAGAATACCCGTGGGAATGGTTCTTCCCCTAGACAAGACAAAGAGTAAATATACAGTGACTAGAAGGTACAGATAATCTGAAAATGCAAACACTAAGTAGCTCGCCTGCACTCCTCTTAACCTGGTCCAAAAACAAGGGCAAAAAGAAAAAAGGGAGAAAACATAAACAATTTTATTTCTGACACTAAGAGCACTATGCAAGTTTGACCTCAAAGGTAGTAATGCAAGAAGCTTCTCTTGATATATAGAGGTGAGATGTTCTCCAGCCCATAGTAAAGAAGAGGCTGAATGAAAAGTATTTCAGGGTGTTTATACAGTCCAAGTACAGAAAGTACTGCTACAACTCAAGAACTATTGTGCATGAGAATAAATGACTCTGGCATAATTTACATCTTAAAGATGTAATGCTATATAATAGGCTTTTCCCGGAGCCTGACATAATGGCCACTAAACCAAACAGGCTAGTTCATTATGACAGAAGTAGTGTAGCATACAAATGCGATGATGTTAGAAGCCAGCTAGTTACTATACTTAGGAACTCTTGTTTCTTATGCATAATTCATGCAGGAGGAACAACAGATCTGAAGACACTGAACCAAATCTCAACTTAGTGATACAAAGATAGAAAATCTGGAAAAAAATATTAGCAGTTTGACCATGTAACCTGTTATAGTTTTGCCATGGTCACTGACAGGCCACAAGCTTTGTAATGAGTTTAAAAGGCATTAGACCTTAAGTTTCTCGGATGTGTTCTGGCTCAGCTTTCCTGATCCACTGTAAATTTGCTTTACTTAGTTGTTCTAAATTGGTTTACTTGGTTACCACGTGTCCATGGCTAATTTGGTGGGGGTTTTTTGTTTGTCTTTGTATTGTACAACACAGCTTTATGTAGCTGGCAGTAGTAGTAAGTTATTCTAAGCAGAACGTGATATTTCTGCCTGTAATGATGAAATATAGAGAAATATACACCTCCTAAGACAGTGGAACAATAACACATTTATTAGGAGCAATACATAAAAGATACAAGATGCAGCAAATGTTGATGTAACACTTGAGCTGGAGAAAAATTAAGAAAGACAAAGGTATAAAAGTGTGTTAGAGAGCAAACAGAAATGACCCCATGTAGTTCCTAGAAGAAGGAAGACAAAATTATCAATGTGAACATCATATTCCTTCTGGCAAAGGACATCAAGTGCTGACAACACATCGTAGCACCCAGCTTATCCACCGGGATAAAACCACAGACAGCAGGACCCAGAGGAGCAGGGAATGGGTATATAAAACAGGATGTGAAAAAGAACAGCACTCACCACACCTCAGGAATGCTCAAGATAGGTGTAGCAGGTTCATACAAAAAAAAAAATAACCTCAAAGAGAAAGCCGCAGTCAGCCTTCTGAGGTTTTTTCCATATTTAAATGAAGAAAATAGACAAGAACTATGGGGAATATTCCTAATTAGCTAAGCTGACTCCTATGTTTTATGATTTGGGACTCACTTGCAAGAGTGGCTGTAGAAGCAAAAAGGGTCTGCAAGGTGTCAGTCTAAAAAGCAACAAACACTCTCGCTAAGAGAAAGAATTGTTATAAGAGGATTAAACTTTAGTTTCTTATTCCTACAATGAATCAAATAGCTATTGGTTTGAAGACAAATTATATAAATAAATATTTGGACTCTTAAGTAGGTGGGAACAGAGATGTTTACATCCATTGAAATTCCCTGGCAGAGGAACTGAAATACCAAAGCATAGAAAACAGCTTTCTTCAGTTCACCCAGCACAGACCTGTTTTAACAGGAATGTTTTCCTCACTTCCCTTCACCTGCTGAGGGTATAAGATGTGATGAAGGAAGGGCTTCCCCTCCAAAGATTATGAGCTTGATGAGAAGAAGAAAAATAAAATTTATACCTATTTTTATCACAAGCAAAATGAAGGGGTCTTTTTAAGAGGAAAAACACTCTCTTTTTTATGCAATTCCATATATATTCCATGCAGCTATCTCAAAAGTCAACCAAATTGGACAGAAAAATAGGATCATAGAATAACACAGACTGGGAGGGACTTCAGCCTCTGAAGGTCATCTTATGCAACCTCTGAAGGCCATTTTATACAATCTCTGATCAACACAGGATCAGCAAAACAATCCTCAATGTATTCTCCAGGCTGGTCTTTAGAACAGAAACAAGAACAGAACAGAAACAGGAACATTGCAGACAGACTGGAATGAATTAGTTCTGCTGCTCATAAAACAACCTGCTTCTATCGGGCTTTGTTTTCTTCAGATACAAAATTAATTCAAACTCATTATGTAAGATTTGTATTCGCTGTTACCCTTTGAGCATGTTGCTTCTGCATAAATGTTATATTTAATCACTGTTCACCTCTCTACAGTTAAAATGGAGCATGGAGCAGAGATCAGCTTGAACAATTTTACTCTCCATTGTTCAACTCAAATAATCAGTATGTGACTTTCCCAGAATTATGATTGTTTTCCAGCTTTTGAGAATAAAAGTAACTTCTGCAACTGAAAAGAGTTTATAAGAAAATGAAAATAGCTCCAGTTGTTTCCAGTGAAAGAATACACAGTAGTTATTCCTGGTTAATTACAATTCTGTGTATGGACATTTTACTTTCTGAGATTCCCTGAGGTGAGCTATATTTTTTTAGGAATATCATATCAAATAGAGAACAACTTAATTAGCAGCAGGATTTATGTTCTAAGAAAACACAGAATGTACCTGAGGCAACAAAGGAGACAAATTTAATCAAATTGTTCTTTGCTTCCAAATCTTGGTATCTGTCACACAAGAAAAACTGGACTTCAAGATGTAAGGATGGGATGCAAGACCCGTGAATAGGTCTAAAAGACTGTATTTTTTAGGGGAGTTTCCTAAGAAAACAAAGCTTATGCAATTCCTCTTTAGTTGTCCCATCTACATTTGTTCTATTAGAAGATTTGATTCTGTTGGTCAACTTCAGACAGGCTCAATAGGGGTGAATGTCAAGAAGATGATCTTGTTACTCAAATTCACAGGAGTGTGAGCAGCCACACTCATGTTTACATCCATTACATCCATTACATCCATTACATCAAAGCAGCCTGCTTAGGAAGGGAAAGTGCAGATTCAGCTTCCACACACTCCGTTTATCAACCACTGACAAGGTGCTGACATTTAAATAATAATGATAATACTATCACTCTTTCAGCTGTTTATAAGAACTTACTAATTATTTCAGTATTTTACACTTCTCAAGACATTTTACAAACATTATATCCTGCATTCAAAAATTTTGAGAGCCTTTTCTTAGGTGCTGTCAATCAGCTAATCCAACAGTGGCATTCCGACATGCACCAACAGAGGAAGAATTCCCACAAAAAAATAAACACTGCAGCTAAGGAGAAAATAATTACCCTGATGCATTAAATAGTCTATCTGATATAATTCTTCTTTCTATATGGGGGTATACTAAATATATTTTTAATGAAGAAATAAGTCATCTAGATTTCATCCCTGAAAGTCCATGTGTAGAGAGAGTACTTACGGAATAAAAACAGAGTCATTCCCTGCATGAAATCTTTGGAAGGAAAGTGGTTTAGTGTCAGACATTGTTAAGCACAAGGATTAAGAATATTGCTGCATATCTCTGGTAAACATTGTGTAGTATTGACTAAATACATAGAAACGGGACATATTTAGTCTTAAAATCAAAAAGCTCTTTAAAAGCATGACCAAGGGATTACAACAGAAGTTGCAGCAGCTCTCAGGCTGCCCAAACCTGTGACAAATCAAAACAGAAACAGCCTAAGCCAGAGGACAGAGCCAGTAAACAACACTCCAAAATGTGTTGCAATTAAAATAATCAGTGATACATTGAATGAATAAGGTACTCATACTGAAGAGGCTTCTACACACTAGAGAGAGCTTGTTTTCATATACATAAGTGCATTAGCCGTACTAATATTCACCCCAGACTGCTGATGTGAATCCCACAGGTGGCCAGGAGCTGACCTAAAAAAAGCCTTGGCCACCCAGCAGAGTGGTGGCAACAGAGACAAACCAGAGAAGAGATGGATGGCAGAGGAAAGGGCAGCTGGAGGCTGTAGAACCACACGGCATTTCGTGGGAGGTGGGCAACTGGGGCACACTGGACAAACAAACATTTAAGGCCTGTAAACAGCTGCTAATGTTCTCTCTTTTTATTCTTCCACTTTTTCCTCACAAATTCCACTTGTCTCCTCCCCCCCCCCTCCAGCACCTCTGTGCAATTACCTTATTCTTAATTTTTGTCTTCTCTTCTCTCTAAAGGCTTTTACTGCTCTTCACTCTCCTGTACACTTGAAGAAGTCAGTATTACCAGACTCTTTTAATGTAATTTAATTTAATCTTATTATGCTTTTTCCTGGATCCTTTTCATTGTAAAAACTCCTTCTTTTCTGTCCCTTTCCTACTCCACACAAACCACTTTCAGTTTATCTGGAGACACGTTATCTCAACCCGAAGCCAGCCAAAGCTCTGGACACAGTTTGCTGCCTCTGAAGAGGGGTGAAAAGAGATGCTTCCACCTGCACCACACAACTCCTTTTCCAAACCAACTCCTTTGCAGCCCTGGCTGCTGCATCCAGAGGCGTTATCTCACATTTAATAGTCCTGAATGGATTTCTTTTCTTGGGATTTGTCCAACTGATCTGCAAGCTCAAGATTTCACATACAAAAATCTTTCAGGGAAAAACTCTACAACTAAACCAGGAGATACAAATATTGTTCCCTTTGCTCTCTTTCAACCTGCACCTACATGACTTATTAGATCATGTTCAACCGCTGCCAGAAGAGACTGGCAACTATTACTTCAGCTGATAGCTTACACCTTATTCAAATCCATCTTGATTTATCTTTTGTCATAGGTGAAAAGTCCTATGTGTGTATTCTTATGTGGAAACAACACAGTTTACATAGAAACTAAACAGGGTATTACTTTTGGCATCTCCAAATCTGGCCAGATTTGAATAGATGTCTTAGATTCTTAAATTCATCTGAATTGAAGCATGCATGTAATGATTGGGAACTATGTAAAATTATGTGGTAAAAAAAAAAGACATCTGCTCTGGGCTTTGCTGCTGAAAGCTTTTTTAAAATGTGTGTTGAATTCAAATTAAGATAAACAGTAACCAAACTAGAAATCTAAAATATTTTATGAACATTCAGCACACTAAAGTTTGGTAAAACACAGAAGGTTTGCTACACAGGACTGGCAAGCCATGATTTTTTCTAAAGGACTACTCATTATACAGCATATGAAGTAGCTGGAGAAAGAAACAGGCTCTAGGAATGATTATGTTCTTCTGCTATGGCAAAACAAATGCTTACTTCTGACAGTGAAAGCCAAGATCTGCAAAAGCCCCTTCCATTACTCACAGCGTTAATATAAGCACAAGAAAATGAAAGTCTTAGATGCTCATTCTCAATGTGAGTCTAAATGGAAGGCAATACCCCAGCAAATGGAACAGGAGAGAAACAGATACCAGTACTCTAATCTCTAGTAACTTCGGGGAGAAGTGGGGTGGAAGCTTTTGGGGTGGGGAACCCCAAACATAAAACCAACACCCAAACCTTGATTGAAATAATTCTGATTCTAATCTGCAAGAATGACCTAACCTTGTGAACAAACACAGTTCTGTTTAGAAGTTCTTCAACTAAACATAAGAGCCTATTTAAATACAATGCCTACCAATGCAGCCTGTTTCACTTTCAATTCCAATTCTTTAATAGCACAAAGCTGACTCCTAAATTGGTGGTAGCATAGACTACCTGCATTCAGGCTGAACTGCACAGATGAACTGAGTAAAGTTCTGGGTTGCATGTCTTTGCTCTGTGTTAGAAGTCTTATTCTTACTTATTCTTTCCCATGCACAGTTAGTGAACACGAACTTGTTTGCCAGGGTGATTGCTGATACGATGTTACTGAATAAAGATTTTGCTTCACCAATCCTAGTCTCAGAAAACTTTTTTAATGGTAAATTAACCATTGAACTAAAGCTGGGTAACACAAGGAACTGTGTTAGCTGAACACAAGTACCAGTTTGCACAAATCAAAGAATCCCCAAACTGGATGATGCCTAGAGCTATTTTCAAGAGTGTCTTCTATATCCATGCTGAGTATATTCTATTTTTAGCTGTCATCTTAAAGTTGAAGGGAAGGGGGAAAAAAAATTCAACCTGAAACAGCCATTTCAGGCTAGCCAGAGAAAACCTGTCAGCATCCCAGTTCCATTTCCAAGAGCACCTAGGAAAAAAAGAACCTCTTCTACATGCTAAAACAATTAGGAGCTCATGCACCTGAGCTGGATGTGTGCAGTAAAGGGACAGAGAGAACTATAAGAAGGAAACAACAATTTAACCTCTGGAAGGGTTAAACATTTTTCTATTGGTACAGCTGCACAGCACAAATCAAATGTGGGCTTCCTGAGTACAATTCTGATAGACAAAAAAACAACTACCTTGCTCAGACATCCATTACTGATTATAAGTAAAGTGTTCTGAGTCTTATCCGTATGAAACAAAACAAAATTACCTTTAAAGCTACCCTGTGCCTCAGGAAAGGTTTTTCCTTCATGATAGCACCACCTCCAAACCAGAGACTGTCGAGCTGTTGCTTTTGCAGTGGGAAATAAGAGCGATGCAAGAGCGCACCCTCCTTGTCACTGGAGCAAACTGAATTTAGCAAATCGCATTTTCCTGATTACCAGCAGCAAAATCTTGTAATACTCTGTAAGAAGATAATTTTTTTTAAAAAAAATCCTATGCTTGAATCAATTTGAATTCTTATTTCTAGATGAGCAACATCCAGTTCCCTGACTCCACAGGGACTTTTACTTAAACATAATAATAATTAAATAACCCAAACCCCACAAAATGCACAGAAAAAAAGCTTTTTTTCCCTCTAGGTGCAATACTTTGAAAGACACAAGGACAAACTAATTGTGAAGTTACTACTGACAGCAATCTGCTCAAACAATGTTGGAAAATTAATTCATGTTCACCACAATCCTTTTCATAAAACATCTTTAGAAAGATCCTGCTGAGCCTCTTTTTACCTCCTGCATCAAAAGGGTCTCTGAAATTTAAATACATAATGAATGAATAGTGCATTTTGCCTTGGTAATTTAAATAGGATTCATGCTTGGAGTATTTCAATCCTCATAATCAGATGCCTCCCTGCCTGTCCTCCCCCACGGTCCTCTCTCCTCTCAGGAGTTCACCAGAGCCAGAAACCACAGGTTTTTAGTTCCTACAGAACAGAAAGGCTTGCAGGGAAAAGTAGAAGGAAGCTGTGAGGTGGATGAACAGGTGGGTCATTTTGAGAAGTGTTTATAAACCTTTTCTGTCTTTAAAGTTTGGCTGCCATGACTGTTTACAACCTCAGATACTCCAGGCAGCATCCTGAATCTTGGGGTCTGCCCAGGCATTAAATAGCTATCTCAGCACTGTCCTGCAGAATGCTGCTGTACACTTGGATGTTTCAGCATTTCTACCATGTTTGTGAAGACACACATGGACAATCTGGCCACTCTGAGCCCACTGGAGGCAGAGACATTGGTGGCAAGAACCACCAGAAATTCTGCTTCATAAAAATGTGAGACCATGATATAATTTAAGGGCACATTGATGACAGACTTTTCTTCTAAGCATCAAATTTAGAACTGCAGGGAATGTACAGAGGAAAAAAAAAAAATAAAACACCTCAACCATATCCTGGATAAATTTGAGAAGACTAAGTAACAAGTAAAGCCTAACAGAGTCATTGTCCCCTTTGGGACAGTATAGACTATATTAGGACTACAGATTCCAAGTGAAAGCAAATACACTAAAACAGTGCAGATGAAAATTCTTTCGTGTCAGTAAGACCAGACTGTACAAGTAGATGGGAGTGGCAACAACACTTATTCCATTTACAGACAGAAGTCCTGGGATAGACCTCTTCCTCCCCGTGGAAGGACCCTTCTCACTGATGAAGAATTAGCCATTTTCATGCCCTTGCAGACAGCCTGCCACACAATGAGAATTTAAATAATTTTCATGCCTTTCATTCCTCAAAATATCAAGATACCCCCCACCCCACCTCTCCTTTACTTTTGAGTTTGGGCCTAACTGTGCCAGCAGGCCAATGATCAGGAATGGGAAGCAAGGCCCATAAGGGACCAAGCCCGGATGTCAAGTTAGGCCAAATTGTGCCATGAAATTCACATCCAATTTTAACCACTGAAGTGGTCAGGGTTATTGGTCTGAAATGTTGCATTCCTTTTTATTTCAGATACCACAAAAGCATCTAACAGGAAACCCAGAATAAAACCACATGTATTTCTCCAACAAAGTTGATAAAAGAAGGCTGACTAGCTCAGTCATACCATGGTCCCTAGACAGATTACATCCAGTCTGATCTTCTACTTGTCACCCGGAGATCTGAAGTGACATCCAGCTGGCACGTTCAGCCATCCCCAGGAGGCAAGTCACTCTTACACCAAAGCCAAAGATCAAAAGTTTGTCAATACAAGAACAGTGCAAATGGGTGCAAAAAGCTGGGTGATGGGATCTGTCATCTCTAGTACTTCACAGCATTTTGACACGGCATCATAAAAGCTAGCTTGTGCTTTGATGAATCTCCAGCTGAAGTAGATTCTCAGGTGGCAGAAAATTCTTTAAACCTTTGTAGCTGTTACCATAAAGAAACATGAATAAAGAAAACAAGAGGATTATGCTTCTTTTCTTTTTTTGTCTATTTCTTTTTCTCTCCCTGAAATGAGGAAAGCCACAGGTAATTTAACCAGTAAAACTCTGGACTTGCAATAAAAGGAAATCATTAACACTAATGGAAACATTTCATCTGTTTGATTCTCTTATCAACTCTGTGAGACAAGCTGGTGAATTTAATCATACTATTAACAAATATGCCCAGGTGTCTCTCCTCTTCATAATTTCTAACCCCTCAGTTTTCACGGTTTGGAAGTAGCTATAAATTCCCATTTTCCAGCCCTGTGCTTTATATTTCATCCCATATCTATTTACTCAGTACTACAAAACTCCAACTTTGTGTACAGGCCACGTTTCCCATATTTGTCACATTAGGACACTCAGCCCATGCATGGCAGTTCTTGTGTCACAATCATTAGTAAACACAGATAAAATAATCTCTTTCCGAAGTTAATCTTCAACTAGCTGCACCACTTTGGCCCAAAAATTTGCACTCAGCGCCATCTATTGATGCTATTTGGGTTCAGAACACCCTGGCTCAGTCAGCACCTAGCACTGAATCACACCACAGGCTGGTGTGATTAATATATGGATATTAATATATGGATATTAATAGCAGCAATACTGGGTTAGGCATTAAAAATATTTGATAAATCAGTGTTACAATTTGCCTCTGTTTCTAATTAGCCCTAGTCTGTTATGTGACAGAAGTAAAAATTAAATACTGATAGGAGTTTTCTGGATAAGGCCTTTTGGCATGTATTGCCCTTATTAATATCTTAGGCATCCTGGAGCTGTGCTCCATACATCATACTTCCAGTAGTAGCACTAACAGTAGTAAGGGGTGATTAAGTTCTTATTAATAGATCTGCAGCTTGGCACGTGACAATTTCCATTCTACTGAAATGGTTCTTTTATATCTCAAGTAAGGATCATTGAGATCTTGGATTCTGCTTCCATTTTCTTGGTGGAAATTTTCTTTTCTACATACCCACTCTTAAAAAATATTGTTCAGTCTCAGACTTTTATGGTGCATTGTAAGAACAATTCCAATCTAGACAGATACAACCTTTAGTTATTTAGGTAAAGCTTAGGCTAATAGCAGCTTCCAAATCTTACCTGTGAAAAAGCCTTTTCATGATGCTTTCAGCTCCATCAGTACATCAGTTTACAATTTTTCAGGGAGTGTAAGTAATCTACATACTCCTGAATTGCAGAATAAAGACAAACAAGCAAATTTTAATTATCAAAAGTTTCATGATGAATCTTTGCAACTTCCTGGAAAAAAGGCGAAGGGCTTGGCAATTTGGAGTATTTTGCTGATGTCCTACACAAACCACTCACTACTCCCACACACCTTCATTGTGTTGCCATTGCAAATGCAATTGACTGAACTCAGAAAAAATTGTTACCACTAGTAATCATCATCATACCGAGAAGACACCAAAAATTGTATTTCTTGATCAGTAATTCATGGCTGGGGTCTATTCATTTCCAGGGATTATCAACTTCAGAAATCACTAGGTTTTTACCTGTTTCAGTCTATTGGTCCTACAGATATATTTGCAGATATATTTTCACAATTACAGAACAAAGCAAAAAACCAAACAGTACCTACCCAACTAATGTCCCCATTAAAAATCTTCACAAACCCAGCAGAGAGAAAATAAAGTTTAAAAAATAAAAGTTATCTCTTTTTTTGTGGTATCAGAGAAAAATTTAATGAGGAAAAGCCCGACAGAGGTGAAGTGGTCCAGCAGGACTGACTGAACTTAGAATGGTTTACCTGGGCCCCGTCCAGCCAAGTTTTTACAACTTCAAAGGACAGAAATCTTACTACCAGACTAGAACACTTGTATCCCAGTGCTTAACCACTCATAATTCCTAATGCTCACACCCACACAGCACATTTCCCATAACCTTCAACTCCCTGATGATTCCTTTTGAACAGAGGAATGGGAGGAAAACAGCAAATAATTTTGTTCATCCACTGTGTAAGGAACAGGTCAGAAAACTCATGCACAGATCTGCTCTGTTACCCCCTAATCTGAGGGGCAAACACACCTGCTGGGCTGCCCTGCCTCCCTCCAGGGCCCTTGTGAGGACTGAACAAATTCTACTCTTGCAGCTGGGAACCTCAACAGCATTCCACTCATCTACAGAAGACTGCATGTATGTAGGGCTGATAAAATTATTTTGTTTTCTGTTCTTAAGTCTCCTAAGAAATTTCCCCAAGAGAACAGAGATGATTTGTTGATCTCACCCACAATTACACAGTAAGGGGCAGGCACCCAAGTGACTTTACAACATGGACATGCAACCCTTAACAAGGGTGAGATTGCATCTACTCATTTTGGCTCCCAAAATTAGCCAGATGTGTCCAATGGCAATCCTGAAGGAGTGTATGTAGCCCATTTGAAGATTGGGCTTTTCTTTTCTGGACAGGAGGAGCATAAAGCAAGGGATTTTCTTACAAAAATGTTCTCAACTGAACATCCATCAAGGATCAGTGCTAAAGTTTTCACTAATAAAAAGTGGCAACTCTAGCACAGAGTTATAGACTTCCAGTTTCATTCTGTCACACACAAAAAATCCTGTAATAGGAGCTCCTAAATCCTGTTTGCTTTAGGTCTGAATATGAGTGAGTGAAGCCTTTATTTGCAAGCCATGTTTTAGTAAATCCATAGTAAATCCATGAACCTACTGTTCAACTCTCCTAAGTTACTGAAGCAAGAAGCAGCTTGCTGCTTCCTAAGAATTCACATCAGAAGAACATGTCATATTTTGGTGGATAAGGCGGAAAATAGCTGGTGTTGGATGAGATACCCTTCGTGTTTCCTGACCTCACACACAGACATGCATATCATCAGTATGCGCTGCACATGGACCGTTCATAATTTCTTTTTACACTCAGTCAACAATCTGTCAGTAGAAAAGTATTATGAAAAAAGCAAATACTTTTTTGAGAATCCTTAACTGATTTGAAACCAACAGGCTACTGTGCCATAGGCAGCTCTAAGCCAAAACTTTTGCAGTAGCACAACAGTGAAAACTGTGAGCAGAGCTTTAGACAGGCACTATCAGTTAAGGTTCTGAAGCATCCTCTGGTATTTTTCTTCACACATTTTCCTGTTATCCAAGATACTTCTTTTCAGGCTTTTAAGGCTACTTCCAAAATCCTCCTTTTCTGGTACATCTGCTTTCCACAACACTCCAAGCCCCAGTTGGAACAGTGTAAGTGCACAAGAGCAGCCACCTAATCGATAGCTCTGACATGTCTTTCAATTGAATAACTCACAACTTTGGTTTAGTCCAGGTATTACTAAATTTATAACTAGAGTATACTGGCAGCAGTCAGCAAGTAGGCAGCTTCTTGCCTTTGAGAGCACAGAAGCTGACACATTCACTTCCCCACACATATACACCAAGTGATCAGTTGCCGGTTAGCCTATAATTTAGGCTTTTCTTTTTACCCACAAATGATGAAGAGCTTACATGGCTTGAAGGCGTGCTGTTTTCCAATGCTACTCTGACTATTGCTATGCCCATTCTCAAGAGGCTGTTCCCGTGGAAAGAAACAGTGCTGAACCAGGAGCTCAGTACCAGCAGTCACATTTCTGTCTTCTTACCCTGCCTCAGTGCACAGGGATGGAGCTACAGGGAAAGTCCAATGCAACACCAGCACTGACATCTCTTGTAACAGATCACAACTGAGCTCTTTCTATGATGGATTCTCTGGGTCCCATCCCTCTATTCAATTTGCAGCCTCTTCCTTCCATGTGACTAGTTTTGCCTATAAACAGCGTACAAAATAGTCACTAGGGCTGGGATAACGGGGATTTCTCATATTTTTATCAGAGAACAGGGGTTCAAGGGAGAACCCCAATGCATTAAATGCAGACTGCTAACAAGGATAGACAGTTGAGCAGAATTTGTGGGAGGAATAAAGTAAAATCATCATCTGGGACACAAGGACAAAAAAGGTGGAGTCTAGGAAGTTACAAAACCAATGCTGCTGCGCTTAATCTTTGTGTCTGCAGAGATTATATATCCTTCTGTCAGCCATGTCTCACTGGCTAACTGAAAAGACTGGCCTGACAGAAAAAAATAATTGTTATTGTTCAAGCTACTACTGAGTGGTTATTATTTTCCCTTCCCACTACTAGTCTGCTTTTCTCCAGCAGATACTCATTAAGACTGACCAAGTACCCTCCCTGACTGCCAAACCCTAGCCCTGCATTGCTATCTATTAAAAACAGTTCCCTTTCTCACCACTCACAGATATATATATATATACTAGTTCCTTCCAAAGACTTGGTTTTAAGAGTATTTTAATTAAGAGTCAGCTGCTGACACTTTCGAGTCCTTTCAGAGGGTTAACATAACAACAAAAAAGACAAGATACATCCAATCTTTGAGGAGGCTGAAAACTAGATTAAGATTTTGAAAGGAATTTTAAAACTACAGGGAGGAATGAGGAAAAAAAAAGTTAATTAAAAGTTACGGTATCCTATCCCAAGGAAGTGGTCAGTTGATCTCCTCTTGAGAACACTGCGGGCACTGCCTCCAGCTCCTCTGTTTTCTCATTATCGAAGGATCAAATTTACAAGTAAAAAAGAAACATCCATGCTCATTATTTCCTTCAGAAAAACATCACCATCATTTGAGGGCACCCATCCACCTTCCAAACTCATTCTGAAAGCACTCAGCATGAACAATTTAAAGTAGATGTTCAAAGTGTACATCAAAGAATGGGACAAGGTTGAATGTCACTTCATCCATTAACTATCCCATAAAAAAAGTACAGAAGAGTGACTGGTCTCCAAAGTTTATTAAAAATCAAAGAATAGAAAACTTTACATAAAAATATGTCAATTTTAGCTTCCACATAGTTGTCCACACAAAAAATTTAAACATTTTTTTAAACCTGTAGCACATAACCACAGTGATAGCCAGGCCAATTCATTTGGTTCACCATGACTGAAGTGTTACATGATACCACTTTTCAAATGAGTTTTGCTTTAAAATGGACACTAGTATAAGACACCAATTAAAGCCTTTGAAGGCTCTTTAATGTAGTTATGCTCAATATTGCTAGTGTGTGAAGACTAAGCAGTACAGGCTCATGTAACAGCCCTTAGATATTATTTATGAATCAGCTCACAATTTTTAGAACTTTGTTATTGTGATGAGTCTGGAGCATTAAGACAAACTTTCTGCAAACAGATATGCACTACTCTAATTTGGAATGTTGCCCTCTCTCCCCTCAAGGACCTGTTTGTTTGACAGATTCAGTAATAACATGAACTACTTCTGCTTCAAAGGCATACAGGATATTAAAAAGCTTCATGCTTGACACCTCATTTCAATATTCAGATACCAGTTTTAAAACCTTCTCTATCTGTACACAGTATAGATGTCCTGTTAACAGGATTCTTCAGCTTTCTCTGCTATTGGACTTACATAACTCACCTGTAGTTTTCTGTATAGCTTAAGAACTCTCACTTAAAAAAAGGGAAGTCAGAGGGCATGAGATGTGACCTACTCCCAGGACAACTGTGGTGCTTTAAAAACTCAGGGTTAGGCAGGATGTACATTTTTCAAAAAGTTAAAGACAGTGTTTGTCATGGCAATACACACTTGCATAGTATACCTGTATGCATCTGTAA
Source organism: Passer domesticus (assembly GCF_036417665.1). Taxonomy (NCBI): domain Eukaryota; kingdom Metazoa; phylum Chordata; class Aves; order Passeriformes; family Passeridae; genus Passer; species Passer domesticus. The sequence goes on from NC_087474.1 coordinate 90,873,612, forward strand.
ATTAAGTGCCAGCCACTCATACTGTGTACAACACTGGGCTGTGCTCTCCTGCAACACATTAAAAGATACTTCTTGTAATGCTTAGAGCAGCTGAAGTACTTTTTATATATTTGCTCTTAACAGAACTAATGCATACTACTATACAGATTCCTTAATGGAATCAACATATTTCCTTTCTCCACATTCCTTAAGCCGGGTACCTCTGTTTAATAGTGTTGTTTCAACCCAAACATTAACAGGTTACGTTACTAAAATGCATCAAAGCATGTAGTTCACAGCTTTTTAATTTCATATCAGGACTTGAACCAACCTTTTTCCCATTCCTCTCAAAGGTTTTACTTCTGGTACTACAAATGTTTGATTTGTTGTCTAGTTAAAGAAAATTAAAACTCATTGGTCAGAGCAAGACGATTGATAGAGGCCAGACAATGAGCTAAAAAACACAGGGTCAAAATGCTTTGGAGCTTAGTAAATTCTTAAAACTGTAAGCCAAATCGCACTTTCATTGTGAATCAAGAAGCCTCAAATATTACCAAATGTCATGTTTATAACACTGCTCAACCTGCCAAAACTATGACCCCAACTTAGATAATGCAACCTGGGAAAGGATCTGTAAATTAAAAAACCTCTTCCCCTTAAATATAACTTATGTGATAATATGAAATTAAATTAAAAATTCGAAGTTATTGCACAAATCATACTTCCAATATTTACAGAGGAAAAAAAACTGAGCTTTGAAAAAACAAAAAACAAACCAGGAGAGCAGCAAATTGACTTTTATGATTTCCCAACGTGATTTGCTGCAAAGAAGAAAAAAAAGTAATTCCAAGGGGCTGAAGTTTCCTTCACTTCTAAAATAAAAGAAAAGGAACAGATATAGCCACAGCAAAAAAGCTACAGCATTTGTAAATGTCCTTGCAGTTCTATTGTCAGAGCTGCTTCGGCACTGAATGAACCATTGTGGGAAGGCAGAAAACAAACTTCCACATTTAATAAGGCTTCACAGATAAGCACAACTACTTCTTGAAGATGGACTGAACCACCACACAAAGAAACATGCAAAGAAGTCAGCTGCAGATATTTGGCAACACCAATAAAACGATGTGCTGGACGCTGGTCTCCATCCCTCAAGTCGAGTGGCACTCACTCAGTCTGTCTGAACAGGGAAGGTCATTTTGGCATCTGCCATTATCTGCTCAGACTAATAGGCAAGCTGTCTCTGTGTTTTTTCCTTCTCCATATGTTACGATTGTACTGGTGGTGTCCACGGTTACCAACTGGTTGCCTCATGCCTCCACTGCTGACAGGGCTGTAGCTGTTGCCTTGGTTATGAGTTCCTTTCATGGAAAACTTCATTCCACTGTGCTGCTAAAAAAAAATAAAATAAGATAAGCATTCATTTAACACAAAAACAGCAAACAAAACATACATTAACAGCAGTATTTCCTCAACATATAAGTCACTTCCACAAAACACTGCTTGAAGCAACTGGTCTTTTCATGCGTGTTTATTTACAGCTGTGCAAGTCCCAAGGCACTAACAGCTTATTAAGTATTTTCTGAAGAAAGTGTCCTGCAAATGAAATAGTGTAGATTTCAATGCATCTTTAATACCCTCCGATCTCAGTATGAAATATACTCACTGTACAACTCCCTTATAAAACCAGAGAACTTCCACATTAAATACTAATTGTGACAGATGTGTGTATTTTGGAGTATCTCAGCAAAAGCACGACCAGATGAGACACTTCAGTCCTTCAGAAACATCATGGAGAAATGTAAGGGCATGATCACATGAGCTGATGCATGGGGAGTGTAAGTCTGCTTCCCCCATAATCTCGAGTCAGTGACAGGCTAACTAAGTATGGCTTGTGAGGAGCTTGTAAATCCTACTGGTCTGGTCATCAGCTTACAGAGCTCCTGGACTGTACCTCATATGCAGATCAAGGCAAAACAATTACGTCTGACAATAACCTGAAACAAAACTGCCCAGAAGATTTAGTAGCAGCCTGAGTAAACCTACCAACCATAAGGTACTACAAGCATCTCCAGCACTTAATGGCACACAGGAAGTTGGTTTAATGTGCATGTACTTAAATTAGGTACAAGAGTTTCAGAAGATGAAACTGAAAGATTTCCTAAATACTGATAACATCAGTGCAAGCAACCTTTCCCAATGTCTGACAGCAATAACTCAACAAACAGCTGACCGCCTGTAACAAGAGCTTAAGGGGCTGAACAGGAACACAGAGGTAACATTTAGGACAATTGCTTGGAACACTGAAGTGGCTGCAAGTATTTAATATTGTCTATTTCCAAATGAGTGTGAAGTAGAAAGAAACAAGAACACCAAGCCACAATTGTGCACACAAAAGAGCTATTGAAAGCATAATTCCATAAGCAACATTTTACTGTCAAACTGTTACTAGAAGAGAAACAGAGCATCCAGAAAGACAAACTGGTGAATACCAGTGTTGAGGAACAACCACAGTTTACTACAGGGTGGCAAAAAAACCTTAAAATTATTTTTGATTTATACAGTGTCCTACTGCAACTTCATCAACCTTCAACATGCAACTTCTAAACACCAAATCCTGTTCTCAGACTACCAGTGGCAAAATAATTCAAGGACAAACAGAAAAAGGAAATGCAAGCTGACAATTTTTCATATTTAAGAGCTACTTCCCAAACATAATTTATTGATGTATATTTCATAAATAGCTTCTAGTAGATATTTTAGCAAGTAAACAACATGAAACTATGAAAAATTAGAATGTTTTCTATTTTTGGCAAGTGGTCCTTCAAACAAACACACCATGTCACATCCTTGTGCAAAGTTTTCTAGTTCAGTAAGTATATCTCTGACTCAATTATATACAGATATTTACTTGAAATTACATCAAAATACTAAAAACTACCCTGTAATAGTAAAACACTAAAAGTAGCCAGTCGTCATAGTGACCCTCAATTATGTGCTGAAGAAAGACAGAGGAAAACTTTAGTATTGCTACTGAACAACCAGAACAAAATTGATCAAGGAGCATACAAACTTCCAGGAAGCCCATCCATCCACTTCAGTTGAAAATGTGAAAAATCTGGGAATTTCCTTCTCAATATGAATGAGGGTTCACCAAAAAAAAAAAAAAAAACCCTACTGAGAACAGGATGGCAAGTGACCTCAAGGTCAGACGAGCACCACATCAAGCATGACAAGTGCATCCACCTGTATCCTAAAAGATGTCATACCCCTTGTTTGCTCAAAGGGTAAACAAACCTTCAAAGAATGATTAATAACCTAGCCAGAACGTAAACTCAAGCTTGTGATGAAGCATTCTGCATTGTTTTTAGGTCATCAAGATAAACACTGTTAATCTATTGGAGCAGGATCTGAATCCATCAGTCTCATGAATCATCAGCTGAGAGAGGTGCTTAAGGAAGTTGACTCAGGGACCACTTCAGTCAGAGATGATACCTTTATATTTACAGTTCTCAACTACATCTTGTTCTCTAGTTTGTTATTTTTTTTAAACCATCAGCTTTTAGCATCCTGCATCCTGTGCTATGGCATTTCCACGGCTTGAATGAGCATCACATTTAAGTTGAGCCTACTACAGGATGATCTACCAGCTCTTGGAGAAAATAATTTCATGTTATTCTGTTCTCTAACTTTTTCATATACTGCTGATGACCACACAGACCTAGCTCATATACCTCATCTTGCTGAGGTTAAACAACCTCATTCTTTCTTCACACAGAAGCAATTCCATGTGATTGATCACTATTAACATCTTTCCCTATTCTGTTTCCTTTTGTGTTTTGACTTTCCTCTGATGAGGAAAGAAATGGCAAAATTATACTCCCTGGTGGTGTTCTGCAAGTGTCATCTTTACAAGAAACTGTCTGCTCAGGGCCTACCACTCGCTATAAAGCTTAAACTATTTCTCTCCCTCCTGGTGCATCACCTGGAAATGTCCTTCTGCATCCTTTCTCAAATAGCCCTTAAGGTGCTTCACACCACTAGCAAACTTCACCAGGCTTCATCCACTGCCTTTTAGATAATAAGCAGCACAAAGTCCTGCAAGGCTTTCCTGGTGAACTCTATCTTCTACAAAAACTGAACTTTTTGTTCCTCATTTTCCAATTAGTTAATTGTTTAAAACAGGACATATATCATTCAGCTAGCTTCCTTCGGGACCTTTGATAAAAGAAATTTACTTCATGTTCTTGGAAATCTCAAGAGGCTGTATCAAACATCTTTCTTCTGTGCACGAATTTCTGGACGTTCCCATGCTCAGGACTGACACAATCACCAAGAGATGACATCTGTAGCAGATGATGTCTAGAGAGATCAGATAATCCAGAAAGAAAGCCCTTCCTCTGTTCTAGCTAGAGAAATAGATCAAAGAAGTTGAAACTTCTGAATTGAAGATTTTTGACATATCACAATCTCCCCCATCTTAAGGCTATTGATTCAACAAAAGAACAGATAGAACTGGTTTGGTTTTTAGCTGCATTGAATAATCTGCTACATCTGGAAGGTAAACTAAAGAATTGACATTTAAGGCAAGGCTGGGGATAAGGTGAAATCCTTCATCACATACCAGGTCAAAAAAAGCTTCCAGGGAAAAAACTCCCAGCATAAAGCAGAAAAACAAACAAACAAAACCCCCAGAATCTACCAAAAAAACCCCAACCAAAACCAAGAAGAAGAGGAAAATTTAAAAAAAGAAAATACTCCAGAAAAAACCTCAAGAAAAATCTGGATGCAATAGAAATTCCAAGTAATTATTTGCTAAGGAAACCAAATTACTATTCTTAAATACTGGCATATTTACTGTACAAACTGATGACATTCAAAGACTGCCATTATTCAAAAAGAAAATTTTTAGCCAAAAATCAATCCCCTACAATTTGAAATAACACAAGTAACATAAAGAGCTGAAGTCTAAACATAAACAGGCTTCTGAATTGTTCTGGTCTTCTGTTAGGTTTCTTTTTTTGCCTGAGGGAATTTCTAAAGTAAGGAGAAAAGAAAGGCAGAAAAATGTTGATAATAAAGTATCTGTGCTCAACTTAAAAATAGATTATATATACAGTGCTCCAAAATGATTGGTAAGTACTTACAGAAGAAAAGGCAAATCTTAGAAAAGGCATAAGACAGTTTTAAAAGATAACATTTAATATTTGGTTGTTAAGAGGATTAAAGGTCATGACTGACTCCAGCCTGCAGCTGATCTGACTTGTAATCAAACTCACCTCAAAACCATTTCATGTGAAATATCAGAGTAGAATTCAGTGCTACCTTAATGTACCATTAACATTTTAAGTATCCCTTAAATAACCTATCATCCATTCTCAAAATATTTTAAAAAGTTGGCAATATTTCCAAATTCTCTATTTTAGGCTTATAGCACTCAATTACTGACTTTCTGATCATAACATCTGTAAATACACTAAAAATTTTAACTTCTTTATTAGATTCATTGTTTTGCAGAGAAATAATGGACAATGACCTAATAAACATTTTAGTCAAAACTAAATAAGCAATAAGCCAATTAACAGGCAACCTAGCCTCATTACTTTAGACTAGTTAACAAGATTCTGCAAGATATGTGCATGTGCTACCTGGACCTGGTAAGATTTCAATGTGGTTTAGAATTCAAAGCCGAAGTAAAGACAAACCAAAATAAATTATTCCAGAAGTTGTTCAGTATTGGCAATCTAGGGAAATAAGGCTCAAAGCACAGCAAACAAAGACTTCTCTTTTTGGGACCTACAGGTCACTCTCAGCTACAACCGATAAAATCTTGAGTCCCAAATAGATTTTATAAAATAAGCCCAAACTCTCTTCTAAAAGGGGCAATTTATGGACCCAACTGTAAGAACAGCAAAGAAAAGGAAAATCAACATGGGGACTAAAAAGAGCTCAAAAGCAAGAAAGATTTTAGATGTTTCTTACCTTCCAGCACAAGAGAACTTGGAAAAATAAAATCTCCAAGCAGATTATTTCAATATTTCATATCTTATTCACTTCATTATATATTGCTGGCAGAGCTACCACACACAGGTCAAGGTTCTCTTCACCTTTCACAACAGGTTAGGCAATATTAGTATGAGCAGCTCCAAGATAAATTAGTATTTGAGAGAGCAGAGGGCCTAGTCCCCAAAATGAGGGGCTGACAGCAGACAGTACCATTGCAGGAAATACTGAACTACATTATGGTAGAGAAGGTAGAATGACACATGAAATAAATACCCTTTTTGATCTTGTCAGTACTCAAGTTTCAAAACTGAGGGGCAAGAGTCAAAAGAATGCTACCAGAAGACAGAACTCACACTGCAACTTTGCTGCTGTTGTGACATGGGCCATGAAGTGTATCTGCATACTTGTCACTACAGAGAACAAGAGATAATAGCTTTTTTAGAACAAAGCTGACAGTTTCAGACCTTAAAGAGAAATCTTATCTCACTGAGAATTCTCACTTTTGATTTGGAACAGAAAAACTATTACTACAGTAAGAAAAACCCTTTCCAAATGATGAGGTGATACCAATACATGTGAAAAAGTCTGCAGAGGAAATACATATGTGATTATTCAAATCCATCTCAGTTTGGGAGCAAAAATCTGATTGCAATGACATTGGAAGATAGAAGAGTACTATGTTAACAAAAGGAAGGTATGACTTCTTCAATAAGTCTTTTATTTATGGTGGGTTTTTTATGTTTCTAAGAAACTACTACGTAGACCTTCCTGCAATTCAGAAAGCACTCAGGAAGTAACCAACAATGTGGCCAGAGGATTTCATACAGTCCTTTAAGCATCTAGACTAGATGTCTATATGGAGACCTCTGGAGACCACTTAATCCAACATTCTGTTGTAAGCAGTCAGGTTAGGTTAGCCAAGGTCTGGATAGGCTAAGTCAGTTTCCACACATGGAAAGATAACACCACATAAAGACTGTCTGTATAAATATAGGACAACCTAGATGAAAAATTTCCAGTACTGTTTTCAGCTGAAAAAAACAACCTCTGAAACTCAGATCCAGTTTTTCCTTCTCCTCTTTTCTTAGAAAAGGAAATAAACATAATTTTCCCCTATGTTTTGCATATGTTAAAAACCAAACAATGTTCTGTCGCACACAGAAGATGAGAGCCTGACATTTAGAATCAAAACTGTTTCCGAAGTACACAACCATAGCCTACTTCCTATGAAAACACATGGACACTGAAAAATTATTCCACCCTAAATGAGAACATTCTCAATTAAAAAAAAAAAAAAAAAAAAAACAAAAAAACAAAAATGATTGGCTGAATGAAGAGGCCTTCAGTACCTAAACAGCTTAAAAATGCCATTGAACAAATCAGGTCATTTCTAAATTGAAGTTAACATACTGAAAACACTGAAGAATCTCAATATACAAAGGGAATTCAGCATACTTCTGCACTGACAGAAATTAAAATGTGTCTTTACAAACTAAGCCTTCATCCAAGCGAGCTACACTTTACAGTTTGCACTCATCTAAAATAAATTTTGACTCAAATCCTGGACCAATTTTGTTTGCAACACTGCCAACCTTCCAGCAATCATCTCAGAGATACAAGCAGTATCAGCAGTATTAGTGAGACAAAGCAACACCTTTAACAATTGTTCTGGATAAAAGCAAAATGAAACTAAGTATGCTAGCCACAGAAGTGCCTGTAATGCAATATAAAAAAGCAGATGTAAGTTTAATTAAGTTCTGTCTTATTTTGCCAAACTCAAAAGAATCTAAAAAAAAAAAAGTATCTACTCCTGTAAGCCCCTTTACAGATTTTGACTGTGGTATTTCAGCACTGACATTAAGGTTTCACTTCCTAGTTGTCTCCATAGCGATGAGCATATTCCCAATCAGACACCATTCATCTTTACTGGAGACTTCCTCAGGCACACTGGAAGTTAGCCAGTGCAGCAGAGGGACTGGTGCTTGCTGGCTTTAGATACTTTGGAATCAAAACACAACCCCTTAGGGGAAAAAGAAAGCATCTTAAAAGTTAAATGAAAGAATTCTTCTGATGTAAGAAAAAGGAAGTTTCTTCTATCTTCATTTTGGTAACCTAGTGAACAGCAATCCAGCGTGAATTAAACTTATCTCAAAGCAGTAACAGGGAACGTAGCCCCTCCTCTCCCTGGGAAGTTACCAAGCAATTTCTGCCCCCTCTACTCATGTGGACAAGCATCTCAATATCTTTCTAATGGGCAGCACTGCTTCATAAACTTCAAGTAAAATTTCAAACTGCTGTCAGCAGAGTAGAAGAATGATTACCTTGGAAAAATGATGGATGATAATGATCCTGAAAAGCACTCAGACCTGTGCCAGGAGCTTAATCAGTCCCTGAACTACCTGGAAATTCTCCAATTAATTATGCAGTACATAAATAGAATTGGCAATCACAGCAAACATGTTTCAAAAATGAAAATACCAGGAAGCTTTAACAGCAGCAAACCTGCCCAGAAGGCAGTAATTTGTTTAAAACACAGTTAAATGCTCTTGGCACCTCCTGCTTTTCAGAGTTGTATTCGACACCTAGGTACAGCTTTCCAAGCTGAACTGAGGTGGAAAAAGTTGCCAGGGAGAAAGCTGAAGACACCATGCAGATAAATGAGTCCCTTTCAAAATTTTTAGAATATGAAAGAAGACTTGCTTTTAAGAAAGTCTTACACATGTGCAAATCTGTCAGGGCAGGAGTCCTCTAAGAGTTCACCTATTAAGTGTGATAAGCTAGCTGATTCTCATCAACTCAAAAGAAAAGCCATCAGCCTAATCTAGCACAGTCATGCTCCAGAAAATTGGAAGTGGAAAGGAGATATTCTACAGTATTCTGGGTAAAATGATTTCATTTCCCACTTCTGATTCAATCATAAACTTTATTAAAAAAAACCCACTTATACTTCACAAAATATAAGCTTTTGGTAAATTCAATCCAAATAACCTATTATCCCATTTCTAAACTACAGGTAGCAAGAAACTCTTCTTATTTAATGTGATTCTCAAAGGCACATCTTTGTTAAGCAAAGCCACAAAAAAAATCCTGCTTTTAAATATTTAAGTACTATAAAACTACTAACAGAACAGTTAACAATCACTTGAAAGGACAGTCAAGGAACAGAAAGCCAGAAAAAGTGCTACAAAGCAGTTGTTTTCCAGGATTCAAAATTCTAGCAGGCATCCAAAATTCACACAACACATTGTCTCTTCACAACTGTGGGAAACACTCTGAATGCCAACTTGTTTTGTACTAACAACTGCATTCCTCCTAACTAGCTCCAGGGTACTTCAGAAAAGCAGAGCTGTTAAGGAAAAGAATAATCTACACTAAGTTTGTATTTTAGATTAAGTTTAACTTAAAGTAACTCTCCAGTTTTATTCTAAAAAAACTTCTGAAGTTTCAGACTGGACTATATTCACTAGCCAGTGAATATCCAATTGCAGACATTATAATAGAAATATATTATTATTATTGTTAGCTTCTCACTAATACATTTCTTGTGCAGGTAAGCTGGTATTGCCTAGGTGGGACTGAGCAGTAGGGAAAGGAAGGAGGGGAAGAATCTGTGCAATCAGAAGCTTAAAACCAAAGGCAAGTCAAGGGAAATTATAATTTCCCCTCTACTCAGCTTAGATGAGGTCACACACAGAGTGCTGGGCCCAGGTCTGGGCTCTCCAGGGACAGATATGGACAAATAGGAGTGTGCCCAATGAAGATCCATGAAGTAAGTGCTGAATCAAATAAAAAAAGGCATTAAGTTGAAAATCTCCTGGCCCTTGATTCCCAAGAACTCTGATAGAAGGACTTGGAGAAGTAGGAAGAGAACCTGACCAAAACTAAGTTTCAAAGAAACCAGCTCACAGTTTCATTACCACAGTCAACCTACAACCCACAATTTGCATTAAGCCTTGTGTGAGACATGTTTGACTAATACATCAAGACTAATTATCAAGACTGAGGGAGTGTTTTCCTGCAGAAAGATGCACTGAGTTTGTACCAGAATGGATAGATTAGCCAAAATACACTCAGGTCCCAGCACAATTACGCACACATTTAATTTTTTTGTAAAAATCCTTGTGCACATGTCCATAATCAATCTTCTGTTCTCTACCTTTAAAATGTATTACAGAATATTACATGTGTAACCAAATCTAAAAATTCAAAATAAAGACAACAAAATAAGCCTAGAAAGGTCAGTATTATTCCTTAAAATTCAAAAACTATCTTACAGCTCCACCACCTATATGGTGGTGGAAATTAAAGAGTTTAAAGGTCTACAAATATCCCACCAGATGGGCACCAGGATTCTCAAATACAGCTTAAGGAGTCAGACACCCAACATTCCTTCTTTAACTTGCTCCTAGGTGTCTGTGTTGTGCAGGGGCTCTTCTGCTCCAAACCCTTTCCCACCCTTTGCTCTCCCCACACCTCTGACACAGCAGTAAGTACTTTTCTGACCACGTGAAGCTCAGCACATGCTCTATGGAGGCTATCCTCAGAGGCTGACAGCACAGCGCACATGACCTGCACCTGCAGAGTGATCACTCGTGACAGAGTTGCTGGCTCATACCTGATTACTGGCGGCCATTATCAGGGCTCTCGGAGGCGCAGGTTGGGGTTTACCACTTGGCAGGGGCAATGCGGGCGCTAAACTGGCCATAAGCTGGGTCGGTGCTTGAAGACTGAACTGGTAAACATTAGGAGCTGGGCAAGGTGGTGTATCTGATTCCTTTTGGCAGAGAAAAAGGGGAAAAGAAAAGCAACTTTACAGAAAGTACAGTATATACAGGCTATGCATGTGAAAACGCACCCAAAATATCAACTCAAGTGAACACACTGTAAAACATAACGATTTTTGTTCAATAGTAAAAAAAATAAAAGCCAGCACTATGTTTATTTTATACAACTAGCAAAAGTTTAACTGAACCTCCGTTAAGAAGGCAATGTCAACAGGTCTATGGCAATCACAGGTCAGTTCCAGTCAGCACAAATCTGGTAAAGCCAAAGTTATGTCTCTAGCAAATTCAAACTAGAAGATAAGAACTAAGGCTGGGAAAAAACAGAACAAAACCAGCAACACTCTCAGTGATGGAAGGGCAAGAATTTTAGTTGTCATGACAGATTCGGTCCTCAGAACAGTGTACTGATTTATACAGCAAAGTTACTCGCTGCAATTGTTACAATCTTCTCCCACTCCACCCAGCAACAGCAAAGTTAGGGCTCCACCTCCCAAGAAACAAGTTGATGCTCTGCCCCTCAGGACCAGTATATACGCACCAGTCCTACACGCCATGGCTCTTGGGGAGTTCTGCTCCCCTCGCTTTGCATCTGAAATCTGAGGGATAGTTCTTCAGAGAAAGCAAGATGGATGCAGGATAACAGAAAAGATACTGCAACAGAACTGATACCACTGATTCACTATTCCTCCTTCCAGCCTGATCACCTGCAATGTCAGATGCATCCTAAGCAAACAGAGAGGTGATGCTTAAGTACTGTTTATCTGGAGCACCCAACAGCAAGGAGGTAAGCACACATCCAGGGGTTTACAGGAATTGCTGAAGTCTGAAAATACCCAAGTACCTGAGTTACTTTTCAAGTTAAGAAAGGAGGAAAGCAGGCTACAGCCTTTTAAAACAACTTTGAACACAAAAACTCTTGTAAAACTTATTTTTCAGCCATAACATAATGACAGAAGTAGCTTCCCCTACGTTTCACTGCTGTTTTTTACCACATTCTTAACTCCAAAGCATTCTGAACTTAAAAACAATGGAAAGACCTATTCTTTATCCCAAACCACTAGTGTTTTTTCCACTGCCAGCTGTTGGGTTCAAAAAATATCAAAAGATGGGGGTTGGCCAATTAGTAGTTTAGAAGTTACCACATTAAAAGGCATTATTGGCTCAGGTCATCGTGGATCTTTACTGTTGAAGTAATTACTGAAGTATTCTATTGCTCTGTCTCTAAAGATTAATCGCCTGGAAGCAAAGACTCTTCACTTAAATCACATGAACTTTAAATAGATCTCCAGCACTACTATTTGCCCTCAAATGATCTTGTTTTCTAAATTAGATTCTTCAGTTAGAGAATAGGCTGCTCATGAACAAAAACAAGAGAATGTTTAAAAGCTTTTCTTGGGAAAGAAGATTATATAAGTGAGACTGACAACTGTGAATACTGAGCAGCCTAAGCAATGAGCAACTACAAAGCATAACTTGCATCCCAGCTGAATTGAATACTCACAGTAGAAAGAGTCCTCAATAAAACAAATTTGTTAGAACAACCAGTCTTTTATTGGTCTGTATAAAGTTGTGCTTACTAAAAAACAAGATGTAGGAAGAAAGGAGCTGCTCTCCTATTAGTTCAACTAGTGATAAAAGTTAGATTATGCCTCTGTGAAGCAGATAACTGCATCATGAATTCACCAGAGACACACCATACTTGTGAACAGAATCTGCGCAGAAAGCTTCTTATGAGATCGGATGTTTATTCTTTAATAAATATGTCCATCATAGCGGGAAACTACATGCTGTAGCACTGACCAAAAATTAAGCTTAGTTGATACCTGGATTGGATAGCATTTTTCTCCTTTGCCCAATCCTACAGTATCAACCCTGTGGGAACAGGTTAAGGTCTCCACAAAGATGAGTTGCCTTGGACACTTTTGGTCATGGAATTATTAAAAAGCTAATGGGAAGAGGACGAAATGAACAGACAAGTTCTAAGCATGCTCACGAGTACCCATGAGCTAGCAGACTGGATGGAAAAAGGGATTTTATTGTCTAGCCAAACCAATGTGCAAATCTTCTACAATGCAGCCTTCACAATCCTGACCAAAGAACAATTTCAGTGTCTCCATTCAAAGGATCTCCCCTTTCTCTTCTGCTTAGATCCCTGAAGATTCACATACCTAACTCATTAGGTTAGGTTATTAAAGAGATTTCTAAGGGGCTTTAAAAAGAAAAAAGAGTAGCAGATGGAAGAGAAAAGAGCATTGCAACATTTAACTGAGATTAGAATTCACCACAAACTAAGATTGAGTTGGTTTATTTTAATATTTAAAGGTATATTTTTCTGCCTCAAGTGTTATTTACTGAAACACATCTCATACAGGCAGATTATATCTTTTTTCTAAGGCAATTCTGGATTGCCAATGGCATTACTGTATGGAGTTGATATTGACTGACATATTACTGATATTTTGACGCTCTTGACTTCTCAAGATCATCAAAATCCTTTTGTAAAGAGCAGTACTAACCTTCTTAAACTGAAAGATTAAACTTGGATCAGAAAATGGAACCCAATGTGAACAAATCTGACTTTCCATAGGCACGGCTTACACCGAAGGATTAAATCTTTCTTGGTCTTCTGCAAGAGATTCTTAAGTGTAATGTGCAAACTTAGAACATTACAGAAGTTCAGATGACCTACAAGCAAACGCATGGAGGTAACACTTTCGACACATTAGGTACACATCTGGAACACAAAAGCTCTGACCACTACTAGGGTGAGAGCTACAGAGATCACATTAAAAAAGATAAATGTTCACTAAAGGGCTAAGATCCCTCAACTGATTTTAGCAAATAATGTAGGGATAAAGCTACAATACTGCACCTCATAGCAGTACCTCATCCTGCAAGGAAAATACCTTCTAAAGATAGCCTTTTGGAAACCAAGAAAGACTAACAGATGCAGGTTTATCCTCCTGGGATGTTTTCATTTTAAAACATGCTCTTTAACCAGTTTCAACTTCCTGATTAAGAACCTGGAATGCAGAAGGAAGATTTCTACTACTCATAGCCCTAATTACTGTGGACACTGGTTTACTTTAATGCTGGAGAAAAAGAAAGTATGGAAGATACCTAGAAACTCAAGTGTTACTGATGAACTTCTGCCTAGACAGAAACAGTGCAACATATGACTGCAGTCATATGAAAGATTAAGAACTTAAATCCAGGCTTCTTTTCTTGACATAGGACGAAAACAAAGTAAAATAATTTACTTTTCTGCAAAATGTATCTCCCGTTATAAGAAGACTAAGGACTCCATCACCAAGAGAGTATTTACTTGCCAAAACCTCATTACTGACTAGGTCTGGCCATAAGAGTTTATTTCAAATCCATTAATAACTCCAGGCTTAAGATACCTGGTAACTTCTCAGTTAATAACAGCTACCATTTCAAGACATTTCAAGTTCCATTTTCAAGACAGTATGCTTTCCTAAGAGCTGAAGTTGCCTAAGATTAATTCACGACCCCAGTGTGTTTCAGTTTGGCTCAATGCTAAAAGAGTCTAACTATCCTAAAGTCAGTACTCAGAAATAAAAACTTAAAACAATAGAATGCAAGTTTCTTGATAGTGTGATGAGTCTGGGTTTTCACCCCCATCTCTAAGAATGAACTACAAAAGTCTTGGCAAAAAGATCCTTATTGTTTGCACCCTCAAAATTTCTTCCACTAATTAAACAATTTTTTTTCTCTTTCTCACAGCATTCAGGAGCTGGAAGCTGTGAGAGAACAATGACCATTTCAGTAAAAACTCTGTTCCATCTTCGAAAGCAAAGAACTGAAAATTGTTGTTTATAGTTAACACTTTACACTGTACATTTTCAACTGTTCCTCTCCTTACTTACAATTACAGTAATTTAACAGATGACTGCTGCCAATCTTACTCCTTCTGACTTTTCCCATTCCAGCCTTCTCCATTACACCTGTCTCAGCATCTGACATTGTTATGTGTTAATTCACAAAGCTGAACCACAGAAACAGTAATCACCTTCTTACTAGTTTCACTTTCTGAATCAGCTCACCACAGGATTAGGTGAACGCCAGCGCAGAAAAGCAGGAGCAGCTAATGAAAGGAAATTTGGCTAGTAAATACATCCTGTTACTGAATTGGCTTAGTAATGTGCAAAACCACCTTCCTTTGAACATAAAGCAACACCAGAGGACTTCAGACATTTCCTAGTTTACAGGAGAAGAACTTCAATGCATGGTCTCACTTGAATGGCTTTACCTCCAGCCTACCTAACTGTGCTTGATAAACCACCATGCTTCCAAAGGTGACTGTATGATCAGCCCCTGCCCTCATCCCATTTCTTCCACATTGTGTGCCATTTCCTTTCTTGGTAGGTGGAGCCGTAACTTCTGCTATGGTGTAAATAAAGTAGAATGGAGATGAACAAAATTTCTACTTCTATGGAAGGTCACAATTTGCATCAATATAGTTGCTCCACTTCCACTGGCCAGCCTATAAACAATATAAGTCTTGAGTTAAGGTGAAATTGGTTGATTTTTTTCTGTCTTTCATTTCAAGAAGAAAATATCTTGGTCACTGTGATTACAGAGGGGAAAAATGAAAGAATATAGGACACACAAGCAAACTAAAAAATATGCGTCCTCCAAAGGCATTAGTGTTTGTTTTACAGAAAGACAACTGAAAACATTATCTAGTATGTACCAGATTAAATACAAGCCCAGTACCCCTTCAACCACCCCTCATTATACCCTGAGAGGCCTGACTGTAAGCTTATTCCATGTTTTATCAATATTCACTGTATTTCACATAAGACATCTTAAATAAAAAAGATCCCAGAAGTGTGTCATTTAAAACTTCCTTTGTTGCCCCAATACTTTTATTTCACAGGCTTTCAACTGGTCTGTATATAAAAATATTTCCACTTTGATTTTCAAGTTATGCACTGAATTACAGGATTCATTATGAAAGCTGAGCATGCACCATACTAGACTATAAATACTATAAATACTGAATTTAGATTTTATTCCATCCTAAAATGGCTTAGGTACCTCTGTGTTTTGTTGTTTTTTTTTTTTCATGGGAGAGAATGTTTAGATATGCAAGTCCACAGCTTAGACTTTGGCATCAGAAATTAGTCTTTAGTCGACTCTTAAAAAATTATGTGCTCCTCTCCTTACTTCACTGACCTCACAGCAGTAAAATCCCACTTTACTTGCTGAATTACAGGTTCTCTCTTTATTCTATGCTGCTTAGAATAACTTATTAAATAAAATTAGTTTAGAATTTTGTATTCAAAATTGTGCCTCCTGCAGCTTTGCAGAAATTTATTCCTACTTCAAGTGGATATGGAGAAGAGACTGCTCAAGAAACTGATACAGAAGAACTGAAGAAAAGCATGAGACAGTACAAAACTCCACACTATCAGAGATACATGTTAAAAACTTCAAAAACAAACATGGGGCCATACAGTGAAAGAAGAAAACAGGCAAAAGCAGCACTGGAAAAATCTGTTCCCCTCTAATCCACAGGAAGTGTTCATAATCTGCATAGCAAGAATAAGAAAAAATAATGGTGCTTCTAAGGATTTGGGGGCTTAAACTCTTAAATGCCCCAAACCAAATGTCAATTAAATGCTTTTCCCTAGTTAGGATCAGGTTGTCTGTGTCTCTGCATTCAGTGTTGCCCACTGCTTTATTTGGAGACAAGCTGTCTGCAAGTCAGCACTTACATCTCTCTGAAGGCTAAACATTAAGAGAGGCTTTTTGAAGAACATGCCTCTATTTGTTCAGGAAGGGGAGAAGCTTAAGACAAAACCTGCATTATTCTACACAAAGATGATCAACTATTCATACATATTTGAACAGTTACTTTGGTTAGGACATGAGAATATACAGGCTCATAAAAAGAAGAGGGAAGAGAGAAAAATTTGAGTAGCTTCTGCTCTCAAGGCTGAGAATTTAATAAAATTCTCCTTTTTAAAGGAGAATTTTGAAACCTCCTTTTGCCCCCACTCCTTATACACACAATTTCAACTGCAGTCATTACAACGGATTTAACAAGACTACAAGAAGAGCTGTTACATATTCTGAAGTGCCTGTCCCTCTACTGAAGATAAGCATGCCTCATGCCTGCAAATTTAATCTCTTTTAAAAAGCACAACATTTATCCAGACAAGATATGTCATACACTCTATCACCTCTCTGAATATGGAAGCACAATAGTTCCTGCTAATAGCTGAAATGCAGTCCGGCTAATAGGAAGGAAGGAGAGATGACTGATAACTTCATTAGGCATGTTGAGTTCAAGTACTAAACCACCATTACTGTAAAGCAAGTAAGGGTTCCAAAAATCAGTGTGGATCTTGTATGCATTCAGCAGAACTGAAAGAACAATGAGTCTTACGTTCATCAGTCATATTTATATATTAGTCTCAGAATGTAAGCATCCAATCAAGGTACTGAACACAAAATACTTCAATACAATGAAAAAGCAGATTCACAGAACACTGAAGGTTCTGCCCAGCAGCATATTCTTGAGCTGAGGGGGCTGAACCATGGGCAGATTAAGCACTGACATGCTGATGAAAGGGTTACAGTTTATTTCAAGAACCATCTGAAAGAAGCTATTGTAAATGTTAAAAAGTTAACAAGAGGCAAGGATTGTGTCATCTCCAAAGCTAGACTACAGGGGTACCTTTTCACTAAAACTTGAAACATTGGCATGACTGCAGAACTCAGAGACCTTCACGAAATTATCTCATCACAGAAGCCCACACAACATTATCACCAGAAACACTGAGATAAGGTGTATGAAATTTGGTAGAAACAAACTTCAGACAGACACCCGGAGTTTCTGTGATGGACTGGATATGACATTATATATCCATAAGGTAACAGAAAAGGGCTTTAAGAATTTTCTATTAGCTATTTTATCTGCTAATGATAATCAGATATCACTGTCCCATAAAAACTTAAGCTTTATTTGGCATAACATTATCAGAATTGCAGAATATAGTTAACACCAGAAATCAAACCAGGCCAAAATGAGACAATGCAGAAACATACCTAGGATTATTTCTTACTTGGCAGAGACTGTTGATCAGGCAGTAGCTATTCTCTAGCACTACTCTAGGACTGCCTGAGCTAATGAAAAGCATTTTTACACAATGCTTAAGCAACAAGAAATCCTGATCACCAGTTATAGAGTGCAGGTCCAGAATGAAAAAAAATACACCCAGGAAAAAAACCCCAACCAACATAGCATTTTCAAGAGGAATTTGGTCACTGCTTGATTGTGAGACTGACATCTGTAACTACTCAAAAGAAGTAGAGAGCTAGGGGAGAACATAGCTCATTTCATCGAGTTTCAGATTCTCAAAGCAATCACTTGACTCAGTACCAAGGTGAGTTCTTTTAATGCCAGAGGCTTGCTTTCTGTTGTCAAACAATTTGATTCTGGCTTTCATAAAATAAAAATTCACACCCTTTGCACTGTCCTTGATGGCAAAGACATTTATAAAAGATTTTCTAATTTTTATGTCAACTTTTACTGGATCATCTAGGAATGCATCATATTGTACAACTTTCCTGTTTGCAGGAGTGAGGAATATACCTGTTTTTTTTGGGCAGCAATAGGATATTTGAAATTACCAGAAAGCTTCATTGAGAGAAGACTTACTACATACATCAGTTTGATAATTAACATAACTGAGAAAGATATATGAATGGTCTGATATGTTCTGATAACCAGATTACTTGTATCCATAAGGTTTTTTAATATGTGTTCTTTAGTTTGCTCCAGATCCCTAATATTTACATTCTTCACAGAGCCAAGGTAACGCGGCAGGAATTTTAGTACTCAATATTTTGCACAGAACTATGTTAGAAGTACTGCTGAGTGAGTCAGAGCTCTGTATTGACATGTACAGTAGGACAATCCCATAAACTGAACAGCTCTCCCACTAATAGTTACAGTGATACCCGAAGACAGGCTTCTCTCCCACAACATCTTTGATCCAAAATTTACTGGCCGTTTGAAAAGCTGTCCTTTGCGATTAAGCTTTTACAGTTGGCTAGAACACCTACTAAAGACAGCATGGCTAGAATTTCATTGGCCACAGAGTGCTAGACTAAGCACGCATTTTGAAAAAAAATCTTTCTACTTCAAGAAATTCGTAAAAGGATACCTTTTGTTCAAATTATGATCTGGTCTCATTATTTTTCTTAATATTATTAATTATATCTTAATATTCTTAATTATTCTCTTATTTTGGGGGTGTGTAGACACACAGTGGCCCAGAAGTGTGTTCTCCTGCAAGCTAGTCCTAGATGTGCAAAGATTAAAGTAAACATCCTCCTGAGTTTCAGATGGTATGCTGAGAAAAAGCACATACATCTAAAATACACAGGGAAAGAGAAGACTGTCCTTTAAGAACACAGTTCTCTTGTTCCTCAGTGGTACTTAAGTTCTCCACTTTAAAAGGTTGCCACCAGTATGGAGAACTCAGGGTAGTAACTGTAAGCTCTTATTTTCTTCCATTTTTATGAACATATAGAGACATTGAGAGGCTGACTTCTAAATGCCAGCTCTGGTTTATGACAATCCAGTCTTGAGAAAAACATGCTCCTTCTTATTATTCTGTTTTCCTGCTGCCGGAATAAATCTATAACCATTGCTTTTGCTGAAAGACCCATAAGTCCAAGACACCAGAACAATTATCCATTCAGCTGCTGAGTTGTATTTACAGATTATTAATGCAAAACCTGTAATGCTGTCAGAACTCCAAGGAAGCAAATCTTTAAAGACCATACAGCACGCTGCATTGCAATCAACTATTAAACTATAGGGTTTAATAAAAACTCTAGGATCCCTGTGAGCAATACTGCACTGCTCTGATAATGCCTGCACACTCAATATATAATGCCAATATTGTTTCCAGGATATGTTGACAAATATATGCAAGGCCTCCAGACTTATCACCAGCGAACAGTGATGTGATGACTTCAAAATACAACTACTTCAGTGGATGGCTCGAGAGGGACCATGTGAGAAAGTAATGTCCCAAGTTTTCAAGCCTATTTCCTCTTCCTCAACACAAGTAAGCTGACTTCTATTATACTGGTATGTAGAAATCAGTAAGGACCCCTTGATCACTATTACCAGTGAAACTTTAGCAGTAAATAGAAACAAATATGCTATCTAGTGTCTACGATTTAACAGATAGGATCCTGCATCTCATAAACGGCAAAAGATATCCTGCAGTCATGAAAAATACACCTCCTGAAAAAATTCCTTATTGTAGAGTTTGTGCTTAAGGTTAATAGTGACATAGGGAATAATATCTTGCTATTAAAACAAAACCTTAATTATTGGGAAGAAGTCAGCAAGCTGTAACTCTAGGGTCTCCTCATCTCCTGCATTTTCTTTATAAACTATATTTTGCTTTCAGTCTTCCAGTACTGGAAAATTTCAGATGATTTAACTTTAAACAAATACAGAATCCTTCCTGAGGAACAATCCTTCCACAAGATCAGAGGTAACACTGCATGTAAGCCTAAAGTGAGGAGATGCACCATATTCATAAATACCTTCTTCTGAAGCTGACAGAAAAGCTCGTCACATCATGCCTATTAATAATGCACCAGATGTTCTGGCACAAACACCAAGTTGTCATACATGCCAGATGTTCTTCTGCTGCAACCTGGGCACAGCACTATGCCAGATCATAGCAAGATCACCTGACTATGGCAGAATAGGCTTCTCTTCCTGAATCATGTGCAGCCCAGGACTGCTCAGCCAGAACTTTCTCCTCGCACACCCAAGTAAGAGTAGGATGAACTCAATAATTTTTTAGAAACCTGCCATTCAATTCCAAATTAAGTTAACATGCCATCAGTCTGCTACGGACATAATGCCAATATATGACCTAGTCTTTCTCATAAGGACATGGACATAGTTTTTTATTTCCTTAGAAAACATAGCACTTCCTTTTACTTTGTGAATGCCCAAGTTGATTTCAGTTCTATCTTGTTGAGAGCTTCCTTTTCACTTTTCATTAATTTCTCTGGCATCAGGCAATGTTCACCTTCAACATCAGGCTAAGCAGGACTAAGGGGAGTTCATAACTCACCACCCAATATTGTGTACTCCCAATATAATAAGCAAATATTTGCATTTTTCATAAAATTTATTACAGCAAAACCTTTCCCACTGATATACTTAAAGCAGGAGCATAGCTAATAGTATCACTGGCAAGTATCATGCTGCTTTTTGCTCATTAGCCAGAAGGTACAACTAAAATATTTGTCCTGTTTACTCAAGGTGGCTTGAAAAGGCAATTCAACACAAAAAGAACAGTAGCATGAAGCAATTACAGAAAGTAACTGGAACACATATAGGCAGTGCTTGTCCCTCTAAAAGTTACTAAATTTTTATTAAATACAATTCACAATTTTTTATTCCATATTTGATTAGTTTTTGAAAGCAGTCAAGAAACAGGTATTTGGCATCATCTAGTTATTCACTGCCATAGCTGACTGCATATTACATCTTGTTCCATCAATGCCTTTACCTAAGACAAAATGCTCCAGAAGATTCACAATGAGACGCACACGCCTTGCAGAGCCATGCTTTGTAATCTGCACTGCCCAATTCTGCACTGATTTAACTTTATGCCAAAAACAAAACCACCTGGCAGAACCTTAAAGAGTCTGGGAACATATACTTCAAGAGACTGCAGTCTCCTCTTCCAGGAAGTTATAACAAAGCCCAGCAACTACTTTAAAGTAAGGAAACTGACAAGAGTTTATGCAAGTGCCCTGTTACCATTAAAACATGAACTGACTGCTTGGCTGAAAATAATGAGTATTATTCACCTTCACAGCACAATATAATATTCATGTTCAATTTCAGGTATGGGGAACAAGGATCAGAATTTGACAATGGAAGATTTTGATTAATGGAAGGATATATGAAGACAATTCTCCTCTTCTACTTATTTAGCTACTGTTAAATTGGGTTGTTATATTTCATTACATCTAACTACTACCACAAAGGGTACCAAAGATTTAGGATGGAAATAAGACCCATTTAATTAATAAACAAAAAAATTTGTTTTCAGTAATTTTTCTGAGCAGAGGACATTACTGATTTGTTGTAGCAGTTTAGAGATAGCATCACATTAACTGATATATATTCTGCTGTATCAATAGGAGGCTTTGAAGATAACCTCTGCTACTTGCTAGTTTAACCCATTAAAAGAAAAAGCTTACAATGTCACTGCTGGAGAGCGATGACACAGAAGAGGCAGATGAACCAGAGGACAACTGTTGTGTGCTGGCCAATGACAATGCCAAGTGCTGATTGTAAGATGGTTCAGAGTCTCTGTTCTGCTGCTGTTCTCCATTGCAGAGAGCTATCGGGTCTCTTATTTTCAACCTATTATCTGTTAACAGAAAACATAAGTATCATTTAAGAGCACAGAATACAAACACATGGGCCTTGAAGTCTAAGAAGAGCTGCAGTTTAACAAGCTAATTGAAAAACAGGCTCAGAGAAAACTAATCTTGGGTTAGAAAGTTACAGGTTCCTTTTATTTTTTTTTTCCTGTATATCTGAATGATTAATTTCAAGGCATGAGTATTTTGAATTACATCAAAATCAAGAAAAAAATTTAAGTTGGTTTCCTGCTATACCTACCAAGTTCAGGTGATAAATTAATTTTGCTCCCCCACTTCTTTTTAATCCAGGCCCTGTAGTCAATCACTTCTTGGGTCACTTTGATGATTCTACCTAATGTGCTAAAAAAATTTTTCAATTAAGTATTAAACAAAGACTGTTGGTTACATATTTGCAAGCATTTTAACAAGCTACCAAATTACACTAAAAGTCAGTTTAAGATATCCCTAACCAAAGAATCGTTTTGAACCTTCTTTTTCTTAGCACACCATTTAATCCACTGAAGCACCACTTATATTCACTTTTTTTTTTTTTTACCATACTAACATGCAAGCAGTGACACACAGGTAAGATTTTTACTCTGTATTTCTAAATGGAATGCATATTAACTATAAAGCATGAACATGGTGATAACTGTATTTGATAAAAGCAATTTATGGTTCTTGTATTTCTGCGTACAGGCAGTTTTTCCACAGAATGTGGATTATAAACAGGTATGGGATGTACGGAGGACAAAACACATCCCAGCACCACAACTGGCTGTGTGGAGA
This sequence comes from Passer domesticus, assembly GCF_036417665.1. Classification (NCBI taxonomy): domain Eukaryota; kingdom Metazoa; phylum Chordata; class Aves; order Passeriformes; family Passeridae; genus Passer; species Passer domesticus. Next base: position 90,896,621 of record NC_087474.1, read on the forward strand.
CAGAGACCTTCACTAATCCTTGCTTCTGGATCTACAAAACAACTTGCAAGGTGATAAGGCCCCCACAATTATAAAGGAAGTACCATGGATCGTGAGGTAGTGGAGCAAGAAAGAGACTGCCTCCAAAATAAGGTAGAATTTCAATAAACTCATAACAGTAAGAGGTTCAGAGAAAAAGCTTACCTGGTCCTGCTGTACACTGACCAGTTATCAACAAAGTAATGTTTTTCCAACACACTTTCCCAACATTCAGCTATTTGAATCGTACTTCGAGTCTTTTTGTTTGGGAGATAAATATTCAAGCTCTCTTTTCATCGAGACTCGTCACTGAAACACTAACTACAAACTCCACACTCAAGATACATGAAGAAATTACTATTGTACACAAATGGTCTGTGCAAAGTTACCACTGTGGAGCAAGTAATGTTATTTTTTTAATCTTCAATGGTTACATTAAAGTTTATTTTGTATTTCACATCATAAAGGTACCTTGTATTGGTACTGGAATTTTATTTTGGTTTAGGTGTACAATGGGAAGGCAGGACATACATAAACCCTAATATATTTAGACTGCCTTTACTAGGTTTCATAGTAACACTTCAGGTAGCAATAATTCTCCTACTATCCTACAGATTACTATCTCATACAAGATCAAATATCACAAGTTCCATGTTAGTCTCCAACTTTAAAGATATGTTACTGTTAGTACTGAAAAAGTCAGTCCTGCAAACAATGAACCATATAATATCATCTAAATTACAAGTGCAAGTGAAGCTGCAGATGGGCCACCAGTACAGAATGCATGTCATCCACCATTCTATTTATGTAATGTGGATAAAATGATGCCTGCTGGAAAATAAAATCCTGACTCTTACACGCAGAATCAAAGGTGTGCTTGTCATCACTCAGAAATTAAAGATTTGGGTAATAACAAATCATACTCTGAGAACCACAGTTCAATAGCTAAGCACAGCACATTAAGAAAAGAACAAATAAATCAGAGGATCACATTTTGTTAATGTATATCCCATTACGTAATAGCATTTTAAATACTCAATGCAGTTCTGGTTTCTCAGTCTCAAAGAGTAAGTTGAGCAAGAGGAAACAGAATGAAGACGGGGATGACCAAAACTGCAGAGATTCAGCTGTGGCCCTAAAGCCACAGCTACCAAAAGAGGAACACCAGTATGGGAATCAAACATGCACCAGCTGGGTCTCGTCAGCACCAGGACAGGGAAGGGAATTCTTAGAAAGTTTCATCTGAGAAGGCCTTCAGAAAGAGTTGAGCTTCTACTCTAGGATTACACATAAATTTCACAACTACCACCAGCTGTGGTCTTACACAACCAGAAAGTAAACAAAGGCTGAGTAACAAGCTTATTACATATGAGGAGTTTGTCAAACCTGATGCTTCTTGGAGTACTGTCCTGAAAGTGAAGCAAGAGTCACAATTTCACAGAGCAGAAGCAAAATGAACAACAGAGGTTGGCATTTTTATCAGACTGGGTGACTGATACACTGAAGAACAGGCAAAATGGGTGAAGTGACTGCTACACCAACAATTGTGGCAGAGCTGCACACACAGAATGGGAGAATATGTTCTCCCACCAGTTCATTTCAAAGAGCACGGAGATCAAAGCTCTAAACTCTCTTTTTTGGAATAAAGGTAGAAAAAAGGAAATTCACTAAGCTCTAAGGTCAGGAGTCCAAAGGCAGCTCCATGCTATTGCTTGTGCAGCAAAATTAAAAACAGTCATTATGAGACATCAGAAGCTGAAAGGTGATTAAGGTTATACTGACATATACTTAGTAAAGTAGCAAAGAAAGAGGAAGCAAGTGTGATCAAACCAGGTATTGATCTCAAAAGAAGACCATTTCCTATCTTTGGGACACAAGCACATCCATGGGTTCAAAGAACAATTTTTTAAAATAAGCATTTTAAAATTGTGCCTAAATTTACTTTCAACATTGGAAATGCTTAGGAACAAGAAACCCTATTAATCTACCCTGCCTTTATTGTGAAAACTGTCATGCTTTTGGGGCTTTTATTTCGACTGAGGCCAGAATTTCCACAGATGTCTGAGACAAACAGTTCTTCAAATATGTTTGTTTGGAAGACATGAAAAAATACTATTAATTGGTTAGTAAAATTAGACAGGTCTCCTGAGAAAGACACCCCTTTGCGTTTTTTCCCTTAATATTATCATATAGTAAGACCAGGAATAAGCTATTTAAAGATCTAGTTTATTTTATATATTTTTATATATATTTATATATTATTTTATATATTAATAGTATATTTTATATAAGGAAGAGACCCAACAACTTTCCAAGCACAGAGATGGAAAGATCACTTTCTACCTGGCTATGGTTGTTTTGAAGACTATCATCTGTAAACAACTCCACACATGCAACAGGAAACTGCCTAGGCTTTCCCAAAATCTGACCTGTTGGCATGACAGGTCTTTCCTTATCCAGATGCACCACATCTAGCACAATACAGAAGATTTCCAAAGTCTAATTTACGCTGAAGTGCATGTGACAGCAAAACCAAGTCTTCTATTTCTCACTGCACATGACCTCTTCAGCTTACCAAATGTGGCTACAGAGCTGTTCAGAGATGCAGTCTGAGCACACATTCCAAGCCAAACTATGTGACAGACCAGCATGTGACCCAAGATCCAAATCTGTGAAACATAAATATTAACCTAAGGATGGATTTTTGTCACATCCAGAGCAGCACAACTTAAGGGCTGTGAGATGATACCGTACCATTCTCTCCCTCTTGCCCCAAATGTGAACGCCTGCTTCTTCTCTTGCTTCTGATCAACCCTTCATCAACCACAAGCTGGATCAACTTCTTGACATGAATGACAGAAGCACTGAGATACTTGTTTTCAGTCAGACCAAAAAGTCCATCTGACTCACCTTCTGACTGCAGGACTGCTAGATCTCATACAAGGCAAGACTCAGACTCAGAAGGAAGGAACAGCACAGCTGACAGAAGACAGTATATAGGTACTTAGCCTGGGCAAGGTATAATATGACATTACACCTTAATATAAAGGCCATGGACAGGGTGGTAACAGACAATCCACTATTTAAATGAGCACAAATCAATATTGAGAGTTTGCTGTCAAATATCTGCTAAGGTTTCCTGTGGTTCCTCAAGAAACAGAACTGGAAAAATGGTCTCAAAACTGAATCCAAAGAAGGGCAATGAAGCTGGTGAAGGGTCTGGAGCACAAACCCTGAGAAGATCTGGGTTGGTTAGCCTGGGAAAAAAGGAAGCTCAGGGTGGACCTTATCTTTCTCTACAACTGCCTGAAAGGAGGTTGTACCAGGTGGACACTGGTCTCTTCTCACAGATAAGTGAAAGCATAAGAGGCAATGACCTCAGGCTGCACTATAGAAGGTTCAGATGAGATATTAGAAAGAATTTCAACAGGTTGTCAAGCACTGGAACAGGGTATCCAGGGAAGCGATGAAGTTAATGTGCCTGGCTGTACTTAAAAGCCATGTAACTGTGGCACTGAGGGACACAGTTTAGTGGTGAACACAGTAGTGGCTGGGGTAACAGCTGAACCTCAATGATCTTAGAGGTCCTTTCCAACCTAAAAGATTCCGTGAAAATACCATTCCTCACAGACTCAAGTGAGCTCACTTGAGATGGCACACTCTTTCCCAGAGACAGGCTAGGGGCAAAGATCATGTGAAAGCTGTTCAAAGCACATACCGACACCAATCCTTAAGCAGGAGATATCCTGCCCATAACTGTATTTCACAGCTAGACTGATGTCTCTGTGGCCCTAAATATTAAGAAATCAATCACAATTTTCAGTCACCTTGGCTGAAGACAGCATCAAACTTTACCTTGCATACAAGCTGTACAAGTTCCAAATGGATCAGTCTCTTATTCTCGTAAGAGGAAACTGCTTTTTCCAAGATGATAGGAATCTGCTTGCTCTAATAAAATCAACCAAACTCTCAATTCAAGCTCTCCTAAACCCTTCTCAGAAAGGGATAGGTGAGATTGACTGGGGACAAAATAGTGTTAAGGTAATTTCTATAACTGTAAAAATTACCTTCAGGCTTCAGCTGATTACTGTTTCCACTGAGAAGAAAGCTTTTCCACGATAGGAGATAGCTTTTAATTCCCAATACACCTCAGATGTTCTATTTGGAAGCCTGAATTACAATGGTGGTAAGAGTGATGTGAATCTATCCTTTATTATTCTGTGGGACTTGCTACTGCAGAACATGATAAAGAAAAAAGCCTATGCTACTGAAGGACTACCTGACTTTTTTGTTTCCCATTGGGACTATCAGAAGCAGCAACTCTTTAGAAAGCCTTAAATTAATGTAGACATATTTTTGTGTTGTGAAAGACATGTTTTTGTGACCCTGAAAAAGAACTACAACAATCACCAAGAAAGATGTGAAATCTATTGAGTGTCATCTACAAAAGAGAACCCTGTACACAGAAACCTTCCCTAGGAAGAGAGAATATGAATTCAAACCCATCTGACAGTTCAAGAACCATCCCACTTAGGAAAAAGCTACCCCAAATTAGGACAAAATTGAATAAACTCAGCCTGGGGAGTTCAGCCTCCTAGAATTTCCTATCCTTTCAAGTATTCTTCATTTAGTAGTCTCAATCCCTCTAGTAGAATGTCATATTCTACTAGAAGCCAGTCCCTGGTCTTAAATGGAGCCTACTGTTCATAGTTACAGTTATGCTATTGTTTAACCTGCCTACTAACAAGTTTAGAAAAGGGAAAAAGTGGATCAGGACAAAGGGCTCACAGATGTCCAGGCCACCAAGAAAGGTCTTTATACAGAGCTTGGACCACTCTGCCTTACAGCAGGGAAGAGGGATCCACGAACATACCTGGATTACCCAAGCACATCAGGTTTAACCGAGACCAAACATGGACTGTTGATTTCTGCAACCAACTCATTACCAAACAGCTCATCATCCACTTACAAGTCCTTTGGCACTGACAAGACTGGTGCTAGGGGAACTATTTGTATACAGAACTTTGTTGAATGCTGTTCCCCTTGCAAGCCAGTGACATGGTATGTCACTGGCACAGACAGCCCAGAACTCACAGACAGGTCAGACATGACACCTGAACACTGCTGCTGGGACGGCTCCACAGGTTTGGAGTTGTGCACAAAATTCAAACATTTCCCAGATACAGTAACAAGTTAAAGATCATGCAAAGTGTACATGCTGATGACACCTGAGGCTCCCCTTAGACGCTATACAAATATACTTTTTTATGCCTGTAGTAATTACAGACACCTCATAAGAGAATGACTCTATCCTTCAGAGAAAAACAGAGAAACTAATGGAGATCAGGATGCAAGACAACCAAAACTTCAGGAAACCCTAGTACTCTACCTGTACTTAGGTAAGAATGAAGTTTCATTCAGTACCAAGAATTGTCAGTCAATACATATTTAACCTTTAATACCTCTAATAGTGACCTTTAATACCTTAAGACAGCAGTCTCAAATGTCAGAGTGCAACACTCCGTGCCCCTTCTGTACCTCCATCATAGTGCAGTCTCAACCATTGTGAATTTAATACCGCTGAAAACCTAAAGGATCACAGGCACTCCTAAAGTACTGTCAGTTTTAAACTCACAAGTGAAAGACTGCGCCCACTTTGATATAAACTTACTACAGGAAACTATTTCACCTTCCAATGACATTAACACTGAAAGTTTACATCATGACTGGAGTTTGCAGTTGTACTGAGATGGTTTATGTGACATCTTACAGCCATCCTTCCCTGTGATTAGCTGGGGAGCTCAAAGCCATTGGGATTTTAGGGAAGTCTCTGGGAAGAGACATCCTCTGATCTAGCCCAAACTCACACTAAGGGTTAGAACAAAAGGTGCTAGAGCAGATACATGAATGGAAATACCACATGGCTGCCATGCCTTCATTATCTTTCTCCTCTCTCTTTCAAAAAAAGAGAAATTGCAAAGGTGAGAGCTCAAAGTACTGGTTGTGTTTCTGTGAAAGACACTAAGAACTGCATTAAAAATGGCATACCTAGAAGTATGCTACTTTTAATGGTAGTTCTGGCATTATGATCAAACGGGACTGATTCTATTAGGTTTTTTAATATAGTATTTTAAGTCTCTTTTTAATTCTTAAATACATATCAAGTCTTTTAAAACAGCTTATGGGGGCATTTATTAAAGAACTAGGGAAATTTTTAGCATTGTTGTCTAGTTTTCTAACTGTCTAAACAAGTAATTTGATCACACGCATTTCCTTCTGTCACAATACAGACATGCATCATACTAAAAATTAAACCAGAAAACCCTCCATTGAAATACTTCAAGCATAATGTTGGACTCATTCTGGGTTTTGTCATACTCTCTTCATTTCAATGCTACACATTGAGGCATTGCACTCTCATATCCTTGGGCAGGTTAAATTTCTGTGCAGATTTCAATACAACCACAGTTAAACAATAAAAAACATTCCTTTTATGAATCTAGAACCAAACATTCCTAACTGATTACACAGATAAATGGATATTGAAAAAGTGAACTAATTACCTCTCAGAATCTCTATTTGGATATGATCTTGCAAGTGGTGATACCGCATGGCTAAGAACAATGTAGGCATAATCAAAAACTTGTTTCACTTGCATGGCACCGTAAGAGCTTCTGCCAACGTCGTTTCCTGAAATAATGTGACAGTCATCAGATCATCTTTTTTTAGTATCAGTTAATATCAACCAAAACATTACTCATACTCAAAGCTCAGAAGCCTCAACAATACAGCTTAATTCTGTTTAAAGCAGTTATCCCATCACATCAGGAACACCTAAGGGTGCCTATTTCAACAAAAGAAGTCGACCTTAGGAATGACACCGAACATTATGCATTCAATTTACCACTTCTAAAATACTCATATAGAGTGCTTGAAAGAAACAGAGCACAGAGATCAGCTTAAAGCTCTTAGAGCTGTCTTCCAGAGTGAACCAACCAAGCTTAAAGCAACATGTCTCACTTACCAGTAGTTCCTGCAGGCCAAATTCAGTTTAAAATTTCATTTGTGTAACCTTCATTGTCAGACAGACTCACATAAAACCCTACTCAATCTTATCAAAACTACAGATTAATAAACCAGCACATACAGATATTTATCGCCACAGGATAAGCCAGTTTTTCAAAAATCTATCATAGAAGATTCCAGAAGCTTTTACAGTACTGTTTTTTGATGAAGTTTGTAGCACTCTCAGCTGCCCTACTTTAGGAATGAGTGACACTTTAACTGGAACTCTTTCCAAATCTACTGCCATATGAAGAACTGCAGAAGTTAAGAACATTGTACATCTTCTGTATCAGTGGCAATGTACAAGAACAGATCACCCATCTGATACCTAGAACAATCTTGCTTATTAGCAGAAGGTATTTGGGAGCTTCATGTGGATGTATCTGGCACCAGACATCAAAATTCACTGTCAGCATTCAATTTAAGAAACATAAATAAAACTGCTTTCAAATTGCATAAAATATGGACTAGCTTGTGAGTGGGTAGAAAACTGCTTACAGTGCAAGGTTCCCTCCTTCAGTATGATGTGTGAAATGCTGTGAGAACACTAGAAAGCGATGAACCACCAAATATGAAAACCAGATCAGAGCCCATGAATAAAAGAAATCAATGAGAAATCTGCATTGAAAAATTGATGGGTAAAGGACAGAAGCCATCCTTTGGAGGACTGAATCCAATAAGGCTGAATTTGACTTTAGAGGAACACTTCACCCCCCTGAGTGTTTGTCCAGCAAGCCACTATAGAAAAACCTGCTGAGATTTGTCATCCAGGAAAAAAAGAGATTCCTTTCAAAATTCTCCAACCATAATGCCACTCTAACAGAAAAGCATAATCAATGAAAAGTAACTGGAAACATAAAAGCATTTTGGGAAAACAATTTTTCCAATAATTCACATGGTCAAATAAAAACTGATCAAGAAATACTTCCTGTTACTGACATACTGAGTACCTTGCTCTGAATGCACCACTGTGGTATACAGCAGCCATTAGGCTCAAAGTTACAGAAGCCTCTCCAAATGGTTTATTTGCTATTGGACTCTACTCTGAAGTAAAAGCAGAGATCAGTGTGGACCCAGGACAGTGAATCCAGGAGGAAACACATGGTAATGTTCTTCACAGAGGACTTCACAAAGGACTTAGTCCAAAGGTGGCTGAAAAGTGACCAAAGTATTTTAATGGTCATGCAATCAGAACACAATGTTAATTATACTAAAAAAGTGATGATTAATTCAGTAAGGGCTTTTCAGAGATAGGACACTTATGTGCAGCCACATAATGATACTCTAAACCTAGATATGTAAGAATTAAATTGAGAAGCAATACAGAAATGGAATACATACAAGTGGCTAAAAACACATAATTGCACCTATCACTAAATTAAAGTCCATCTATGGTTGGACTTGATGTTAGGGCTCTTTCCCAACCTAAATGATTGTATAAATTCACGTAACACTAATTAAGAATACACACTCCATGCGCACTCAAAGAATCATTATTAGTTTAGTCCAACCCAATGCTAGGCAGGTACATTTGGCATTTATCCTGCATAAAGTTATATCAAAATGAAGACAGGGCTGCCACAAAATATTGACTATTCCTTTCATCAGTTGTCACTACTTCCTCTCTTGGGCCAGCAAAAGAAATCATATGCCCTCCCTAAACCAATTACAGTAAGCTTGGGCAGTTTAGTTTAAATCAATGAAGTTGTGTTTGAGTCTTGATTGAAGCAGAATTGAGAAGAGAGGCAGAATAGCTCGTGCCATATCATGCTTGGGTTTCTGGATTGCCTCATTCTGCACCTGTAACTCATTCATAAAAATGTCTAAATTAACAGGTCTAAATCAATTATACAGTTTGCAGAGCTTTTTACTTGGGCTGCAGATGGAGCTACTGTGAAGTGCACCTGTCAAGTCTGTATAAAGATGACCCTAGCCAATCCAGAAAACAACATATTAAAGAAGCCAGAAGATCACACATTTGCATTTTCTGCCCTGAATAGATTTTCTTCTGAGAGATCACTCTCATTAGAGAACCATGTCTCACATAACTGAGCATCCTTCTCTGGTCACAAACTAGACTGATCAGTTAAACACACAACCCAAATGCTGTCAACTCTTTAAAAAATCCATACATACTTCAATCCTCAGATGTACATTAGCAGATAACAATGGTGTGTGATTTCATGTATAATTCAATCCTTATTCTTTCTTACAAAGCCTTCATCCCTAAAGGAGCATGTCCAAAATTTCCATCACTTGCTATCAGTATTACCACTCCATCAGGTAGCCTTCCTTTACCTGAAGCGGTTTTAAGAACACGGCCTGAAAAGGTAAAGGTAAGACCATGAGCTAGAACTGAAGCAGACCCATTTAAGCTATTAGCCAGTAAACAGCTTTTCACAACATTCAGCATTGAAGAGGTTCTTTCAAATGCTAACTTCAATGAACCTCTGTATTTTTATAAACACTTCTGTTTTATACACACACAAACATATATATTTACAGGTTCTAATGACAAATAGCTGATACTGAAAAGCTGTAATGAATCATTCTGGGCAGCCACTAAGGCTAGAAGAGATAATCTCATAGATGCTGCCAATCTCAAATCTATTTACTTCCCATACTTGTGACCTACCAAGATGCGTAAGCAAGCAACACGAAGCATAATAAACCCTGCAAGTTAAAAGAAAGCACATTGAATTTAAGGTTTAGAACTTTCATTACTGCCCACAGCAATTCAGAATGAAGAGCAAACTTCTTCATGAATAGAGCTGCACAGGTGGAACTCCAAATTTTAAACTTGGTGTTAAAGAGTAGCAATTTAGCTACTCTAGCCACTGCCAGTCTGAAACTGGGCCAAAATTATTCCTGTTCTGAGCATCAGAAATGACTGGAGGACCTTGATAATCACCTGATTCACAAAGGTATAAAATAACAAGCCCCCAACAGCCTGCTGGCTAAGTGCCAAGCTTGTTTTACAACCACAGATTAAAAGATTTGTCAACTGCAAACAGTTATGTCTTCCAAGACAGGATATTGCTAGGCCAATGCCAGACAAGCCTCTTCCAAGATGACAACATCAACCCTGCTCCAACATATTCCTGTGAACAAACTTCTGAGTGCCTGGCTTTGCAGTTCTCCTTAATAAATGCTTTCACTTTTTTATATTTTACAGAAAGGAGAAATGCTTTGAAACGGTGCAGCTACAAGATGCTTATGGAAACTACCTCCTTTAGACAATGCTAAGGGAATGATTTTCATCTCATTACCCTGTCCTAGGCACTAATTCAAGATGAAAGATCTTAGACTATGTACAAAGACCAAGTGTAAATGATTACTTCAAAATGCATCAGCGCTATATTAGTCTGGTAACTCAAATCCAGACCTCAACAAGCTTCCCACTTGAAGCGTTGACTTCCAACATCTTTGTTGGAATCCTGTTTGTTAAATCACACACATTATCTTCTGGCACACAATGATCAGTCTCTGAGAACCTCTGAAGAAACCCTGCAGTACCTAACAGAATCTAAGAAAATCCCCTACAACCAAAACAACAACACAATATGGAACCTGGATGCCTGTTCCTCCCAAATCCAGGAACTAACAGAAGGTAATGAGCAGGTTAGAATGATGTATCACATCCTTCTGATGACACCTTTCATCTCTTAGCCAGACATCACCCACCATTCCACACTGAATAAACACAGTTCCTCCAACTTAAAGAAACTAATCCCACTAAACACATTCCTGTTCCCTACAAGACCACTTTAAAGCTATTCTTTTGAGTTATACCCTTCAGTATCCCATTGCTGAACTACTGCATACACTCATAGGAGCAACTTTTACACTACTTTGATAATCTCTGAGAAATTGAAAGGGAGAGGTTCTTTTATCCCTGTACTTTTTGTCTCATTCTGGAATTAAAAAGCCATCTTTTCAAGCATTCTTCCAAGGCTTAACAGGAACCTTACAGGCAGTTGTGATCAGGCTAAAAAAAAAAAAAAAAAAATTGAAAAACAAAATTAAAAACCTGTGGATAGAGTGCAAACACAGGTTTGCAGGGGTAAAACTTACCAGCAGCTTATGCTAATTTCAGACATCTGTGTCTACTCTTTATGATAACTTATTCCCATCTCCTTCACAGTACTGCCACCAACCCTCAGAGTCAGACATTGAGTGGATCTGAACACAAATTCATCAGAGACGACTTGTAAACTGGAAAAGGACTTGAACCCTTGGGAAAGATTTTTGTACTGGGACAACAGGAATAACAGAACTAAACTAATAAGAGAATTCTAGACCTTACTAACATACACTTGAGAGGCAGTTTTAGATGCTGTAGGAATATGTGATTAAGTCTGAATCTAAGGAGACTGTACTCATCAGATCTGATTCAAAGAGCCATCCCATATGTGCTACATACTCTTCCTCCTAGCCTCATGTGGCAAGTTCTGAAGGTCTGTGGTAGCTGCTAAAAAATATCACTATGAGACATAGTGGTCAGAAAACTTCAAAATATTGTCAGTTCTCATTTCCATTGCCAAAACACTATCCCTTGTAAGAATTATATTATATCACACCATACAAACTCTTTATTTTATTTAATTCTTACAACTCTTTGACAGTATACAGCTCTTCTTTCCACTAAACTACAGTTCAGAACCCTGTTAGAATTTTTCTTTTCCTTCTCCAGAGTACTATTAGCAGTGATCAAAACATTGCGTAGCACATGTAATTTGTTCTCCTTCAGTCCCTAGCACATAGAAAGGAACAGAACTGGAGGGCAGTAAGGATTTTTTACTCTATTTGAGGCTCATGCTGCTATTCAAACGGGTCTTCAGGCAAGTAAGTCCACAGTTCCTAAAGGAAATCTCAATAACAATGACAGGTCTGCACAATCATACCCTAACCTATGCCTGGCCAAGTAGAAGAGTCATGATGGACACAGAGTTACAAACATATCAGAGATGTGGTTAGACCAAGGAGTATCACAGCCTGCAACCTGTTCTAGGGAAGTATGAACATTCAGCATACTGAGTATTTAGAAAGGTGCCAGACTTCAGCTCCTGATCCATGGTATTTGCTTTAAAAGTACTGTAAATAAGCAGTCTACACACAAAATGTGACAGTATGGACTTTGACTGCCAATTACATTCTAGAAATACTTGTGCTGAAGTCCAAATTAACTGAAAATTGACTTTGTTAAAAAGCTGGTTTGCAATTTCAGCTACTTGTGATGGTCTAAATAGAATATAAACTGAGTACTATAAAGCTGGAAATTTTCCTGAGGCATTTATCCAAAATTAAGCTCAATTATTTTGAGGGTTACTGAATTAAAACCAAATCTAAAAAAAAAAAAAAAATTTTATGTTCAGTACTATCAAAAGAACATGCAACTCTAACTGGCATTCCCTAAAGATACCAGTGCAGCACAGAAGCCAGTTATACAAAATGCTCTCCACACCACCACCACACCACTGCAGCTGTTTTTACAGACAGCCACCCCTGTTCCTGTGCAGTCCCTGTGGTACCGCCCTACAGGACAGGTTCTGCACCTGGGGCATTTCTTTCCCATGTGGTGTGACTTATCTGAAGTATGGCACCACAGACTGTGGCAGTAAAAGCTACACCTTCCAGTCTCATTCTCACAGCAAATAATGGAGAACTAATCTGCTAACAACCACCCTTCCAGGATTTCCTGGAATTCTTTCTTCCACTACCTCTTAATGCTGTCAGAGAATCTCATTATGTCCTCAACACAGTTCTGGACCTCCAAACCATTGTGCAACTGCACTGTTTGCATGTAATCCAATTTACCCAAGCTAAGAATCTTGTGAGACCTCAGGCCCATATCCTTCAGCCCTCCTGACTGTACCTCTACAGCAGCAACAGCCTCTTCCCAGTGCAGCTTCTTAACTCGTCTGACAGACTAGCGCAAGCTGAGAGCACAAGCTGAGCGAGAGCTCTGGAATGTGGCAAGAAATGTACAGTCTTACCAGGCAGAAGAGGATCTTCAATACATAGCATGGATGGTCTGTATCCATTAGTCATGACTTTCATGATTTCTTCTTTGGCAATATAGGCACCTCCATTTTTTATTCTAATACCAGTTTTCAAGTAGTTAAAATTCCTTCCATAGAGTTCAAAAAATTCTATTAGAAGCATTCCAAGGTTTTCATCAGCTCTTCTGGCATCAATTCTTGGATGTAGCTGTAACACAAACCATTTTTTTCATACAAAAAAATTAGTAGTTTTCAGACCATAACACAGGGCAACACAAAGGTCTAATTTAAACAACTGAATATTTCTTCACATAAGTCTCAACTGAAAAATTCATGCTTCATGTACTTAAACCACTCTCACACAACCTAGAGGGGGCAGCACTTCAGCAGCATCTGAAAGCCAAAGAATTCTTTCATCTTTCCTCACATAGCTTTTTGAGGCTTAGGGAATTATTTTCCTTAAGTCAAAACCAAGAAATAAGTACTGCATGCTAAATTATAGCCTAGTTAGTAACAAAGTAGTACCTGATTTTCCACAGCAAATCCATCCCTCAATGCTTTCAGAAAGTGGGGGGCAATCTAGTTGCCCCAACTGAAATACAGTTTGTGTCTCTATCTCTACTTATTATATTTGGTACACAAAATCTATAGTAATATTTCAATCAACACTACCAGCAGGAGAATATGTAAGTTTTCCATTACCACAGCTGCTGAGAGATGCTAACCCCATACCTCATCATAGCTGTAGGAAGCTCACTGTCAAAAAAATGTACTAAGAGAAGTTGTAACTTGTTTCTAACATTGTAACTTGTGACTATTTCATCAGTCAAGTACAGCATCTGCCAGTCTTAAGCATGTCAAAACCTAATCAACATATGAGAAAAAAACTTGACTGTTGGATTTCATAATTTTAATAACACTGAAATCAACTACTCTGCACATTCAGTACCAGTAGTCTGGGAAGCAAGAGACAAAATGCATCCTGCAGATTTACAAAGCACCATTAAGATGATTCAGGTACAGGCCCCGGTGTAGAGAGCAACACACAGCCTCCATGCCTTTCACAAGGCTCCTGTTGCTGTTCCAGCTCACACAGGACAGATCCTGGATATTTGAGAGGTAGTCCACAGGATCTTTCAAGAGTCAAACACTCAGAGCCGTAACAGCAATGCTGCACATTGCAAAGGCATCTGAAGAAACAGTACAATAAAAGGGCATAGGCACAGCACCCAAAATATTTTGAGGAACATGGAAACAAATAAGGAATAGACTTACCTGCAGAAAACTAATTGCCATTAAAATTAGGCTGTAAGAGCTAATTCCACCAGTAAAAACTTCATTCAAATCCCTCTGAAGGAGGAACTGTTTTAATACTAAAATCAAGTAAGGTAGCAAAGAATATTTCTGGAAAATAAAACAAGTTTCAGCAATGATAATGTCAACATTCCAAAACAAATAAAGCAGTATGCAATCTCAGCATACAAAGATTCATCTAATACGAAAATATCGCCAGTGGTATACTATACAGCATTTCCACAGGAAGAACTGAAACTTCATTTTTTTATTCTAGAAACAGATGAATAGACTTTAACTCTTATTAGATCGAAGACCTTAAGTATCAAATTTATTTCCCACCTAAACAGTAAGACTTTTATATCCTCCTTTGAATGCCAGTGTCACTTACTAGAGTCAAAGCTTTCACTCTAAACAGTACTTCTACTACAGAGCATAAAAGGAAAATTTTAAGTGTGTAGCTACACAGGAATTGTTTTTTGACAGTTTAGCAGGACAGTATTCATAATGCAGCATCACTTAAATTCAAGGTAAGCAAAACTTGAGAAGAGACTTGCTTCTGAAGCAAAGTTTAGTGCCTATCTGTATATCTAGACATGACCATAGAAGTTCTTTCACAGTGTACAGGTTTCTTCACTCAAACACCTAGCACTCAAAGGGAACACTGAATCAACACCAATAGATAATAAATTAAAAGATCCATGTTTAATTAGTATTAATGAAAATAGTCTTCAGCAATAAATTGTCCAGCCATGCCAAAAAAGGCTAGCTAAGCATCTAGCACATCCTTGGTAAGTAGCATAACATTCAATACATGGCTGATACCTTCATGTATTCCTTGATAAATCGAGCTGCCTTCACACCAGTTTCTACATTAAAACTGATGTCAACTTTCACTTCTGTCTCCTGGTCAGTGAGTTTTATTATTGGTACCTGAAAAGATTAAGACAAGAATGTGAATCCCCAGGAATACAACACTGGTGCTTACTCAAGACACATGGATACTAACAGTCCAAATGATCGCAACTATCAAGTCTCTCTGAGAGGAGGTAACAATCCTAAGCTGACTGACCACTGAATGCGTTCTAGGGAGGTGATTAATGTACAACCACATTAACTTACCATCACTCTGGTACTCTACCAGAGCCACTAGCTATCTGCCTTCACAGCTGCAATAGCAGTGTTTCATATGACAACTTAATTTACTTAATTTAATGACTCATTCCAATTAATAGGAGATCTTGTAATCTCATATGGGAGCTGCATTCTTCTGACCCAGTATTGCACCATTCACTTACTGAACTGACAGGAAATCAGTCACGAAGAAAGTAATGCCTGTTGATTTATCAAGATGAACTGGTTCAATGCAGAGTCAAATGAAAGCCAGAAGAGACAAAGCAAAGCTGCTGTAGTAATATGGCAGGAATAAACTAATATAGAATGACTGAGTATGTAGTTTAGCTTGACACCACCACCTGCAAGGCAGTGCCCTACAAAATCATCTCACAATCATAACCTAAACTTCAGCTGATAACATTTATTTTAAATTGAACTCCTCATACTTTTAATTTGAAACAGAAAACAAAAAAGAGCAGAAATATAGCATCATTTTATACCAACATCAAAAGAAGAAAAATAAAAATGAATAGTAGAATTGTAAGCCTAGCATAGTGCTGTTTTCTGTCATTAACTGGTAATACAGATTCTGAAAATCCCACTAGTTCTCAGGTAAACCAAAGACTTCCAAAGCTACTGTTATGTACTGCTACTCTAATCAAAGCCACAGGAATATTATGAACCTAAACAAGGATGACTCTTTTAGAGACCACAAAACAGAAGTTTGCTAACAGAAGTTTGGAATACTCACCTTAGTGCCCTGAAGAAAATTATATTACTTGCCCAGTAACATAAAATTCTCATGCATTAAGTTTTTAGCTTATTCAACATGATTCAGGCTTACAAGAAAGATGTAAGAGATAACACACATCAGTCTCACAAATGACAAAGCTCTCAAGTATATTTTGGACAGGAAACCCCAATGTTAGGTTTGGAACACTTCACTATGCCATCAGAAACAAGACAACCTGAAAACCATGTTGAAAGCTAGACAGCTCTAGTTACTGGCTGAACAAATTCCCCTCAAAGGTCAGTGGAAAAACATTATGCAAATAGTTAACTTATTTTACTGGATATTTTGCAAATAATAATTTTCATTTCTTTATTGACAACATAAAGTATGGCCTCCAGCAAACACAGTAAGTATGCAGAATTACCAATGTCCTTGTAAAAGACTCCATGCTATTGCTAAACACATACAGATTCTACTGAAACCTTGCAGAGAGTTTAAGACAATATAATTTGCTTTAGAATTAAGAATACTATTTACCACCAAGATCTGAAGGGGTCTGAAAGTTTTTCAGTTCCATATCCCAAAGCTATTACTTACCGTAGCTTTGTCAAGTACTTTAATGGAATATGGCTCAGCCACGTTGTGTTTTCTCAGTGCTTGCTCCAACAGCTGTAAAGGGGGTCGTTCCCATTTCCCAAAAACAACTAGATCAATATCACTAGACAAAAAGAACATAGCATGAAATCCAGTAAATCTAAAGCACAATACACTACCAAAAAATATGGTAAGATTGGCATTCTACATACTACAAGCCATACATGGTGATCATGTTGCAATTTGCAATGTAGGTTCCCAATAAGCTTCTTCCAGGAGCGTTAAGCAAGAGAGTGCAAGGTTTTTAGGACCCAAAGCAGTATTCTAGTCCCTTTCTTCCATTATTCTGATGAGTTTTTCTCTGAGTTCCTTTACCTTTTATCTTTCATGCTCCCTCCCCTCTGACTTCAACAGTCCAATTCCATCCATGATCTATCTACTCACGTTGACGGCCATTTTAATAATCCAAAGAATTTTATCAGTGATTGGTATTCACAGAAACAAAATTTCCAGTGCTTTCCTTCTGAAAATTTAATTTATATAAAGACAACTTCATCTTCAAGGCAGAAACATAGGTTTCCACATCCAATTGAACCATTAAGTGATACAAAATACCAAATTAAGTAAGACATTTTGCTCTCCAAAAAGATGGGAATACAGCACTGTGATGGTTCTTTTGACTTTACACAGTAACTCTGTGGTAAGTGACGCATTCTTAGTAATTTATCTTACTTAACAAAACAATCTTTACAAGGGAAATGCCAAACATTGTTTCACTGTCTGTTTAAAAAAAAAGCCAAAGACTAACCCCAGACACAAGGAAGAAAAGGTAATTCACCAAAGGGTCAATAAGCAGAGCAGAGCAGTAAGATAATACATCAAATACTTTTCACAAATCTCAAAGTTCAAAAGCTCTTCCCTTTGTCACATGAAACATAAAAGTTTCACTGAAAGTTTGACACATTTGCACATTCTATTCTCAACTCCTCTTTGAAATCTACCATTTCTCAAAAAGAAGACAAAAGTGAACTATTACTTACCTAGTTGGAAGATAAAGCCCTGTACTAAAGCTGCCAAATATCTGGACCTGGAAAGAACACAGCAGGAAAACATCTTGCAATTATGAATATTCACTTCCTTTTACTTTCACAAAACTTCATACTTTTCTCCAGTTATTAAGGATATAGCCAGTAAAAAAGCTACTTTACTATATAATCTGTACAAGCACACTTTTTCTTAGAGATGCAACTTCAGAGGAAATTTTCATGGCTTCTTTACCATGAAATAACTACCAATCCAGCTACCAGGGAATAAATTTAAGCAAGTTCTTTTCATTACTTATTTCCAGTTTCACAGACATACAAGCTTTTATCAATTCCCTTCCCTCCTGCTCCTTCCTTTCCTTACAGAACAGCTTTACTGAAACTGAAAGAGTTTAAGGGAAATTTTTTCCAAATTTTTATGTTCAAAAACCAGCAAGTAAGTCTAAACATATCATTCAGATAAATATGAATACTACAGATTTTACTGTCAAGAACAACTATGAAGTAACAGCAGGTGTTTGTGTGTGGAAAAGCAGGCATAATGAAGATACGTCCACAGACCACATCAAATACTTTCAGTGAGCTTCCCATCTAAAGAATTGAGATGTTCTTCCCTCTCTGATACAGCAGAGCCCAACTCACAAGCTCACTTAGTTTTTTGCCAGGCAACACAGGCCCTTTTCAGTGTTTATATCAATTTCCACAAGGTAGAAAAATTTCACTATGAAGGAAAAACACTGGGTGAGGATGAAGCAGATGAGCTTTGCAGTATTTTTGGCTCAGTGCTGTAAGCCTGAGCCCCCACTGTCTGCCATTGAAGGCTATGAAATCACCGTGGTCTGAGACATTTTTCTGGTGGCTAATGACAATGCTACAATCTGGCAATCACAAAGGTGATGCTAGAAATACAATTTAGAATACATGCTTTTTGAATAAGTAGACTTATTCATTGGGTAACAAAGTGTCTGAAATTACACCAGCTTAGATTGCAATGTATCTCAGGGAGTGCAATCTTCCCACTACAGCAGGGCTAAAGCAATTCCTTGAATGTCAAATTCATGAAGAGTAAAAAAAAAAAAAAAAATCTGCATTTAATGGCTCTTTCATAAAATATTTTGATTTTAAAATATCCACACATTCAGGACTCCTTGCAGACATGGATACGTCGGTAGTCAGTCTCACTTGAATATTCAAAATTAAATTATACAATCAAATTAACAAGCTTTTACATTAAGAAAGGCACTACTAAAAGCTTCACATTCCCAGCTCTCAAAATGAAAAAACATTCAGTAGAATTCATTAACTCAAAATTTAGGTTTGAAGTTTACCCTTTTTTCAAAATAAATTTCCAAATACTGCAAGAACTGTGATATTAAGTCAATTGCCTTAAACTTAAATAGTCACCTGTTTATTCCTAAAAGAAAGATAACAGCAAGGTTAAGTGAACCAAGTTCTACAATTTACTAGAGAAGCAAATCACAGCTGAAGCTACACTCACATCAGCAGTAGGCCAAAGATCTTTGATGACAGTTTCTATCCTTTTTACCACTTCTCTTCTCATAGCTGCTTCTTCAGGACGAGGGGACATGAAGTCATAGAAGTCAATGATTTCCTCATGTAGTCTAATGGAGAAAGTAGGATCAGTTAAAGTGGATATTGAACTATTTAACTATTACAATGCATTTTACAAGAAACAGGCCATAGGTTTTATTTAATATCATCCTTGAACCAAAGAGCTCAGAACACTAACTCTAGTAGATATTTACTAAATTTCTTACTGGCTCAGTGAAGGCCAAATTCAATTCCTGATTCTTAATAATTCTTTTCTTTAAAAAACAAGGCTGAGTCTTAAAAACTACATAATGATGCAAATGTGAAGGAGCACAAGATCAACCAAAGTCTTCAAGCATGTTTATTCTAACAGCAGCTCTTACTTCTGTTTATGTAGCAGTTTACACAGACTACAAACAGGCCACTGGCATTAGTGAGATTTTGTAGAGGACAACAGAAAGGACATTTGAGTATTTCTTGATGTAAAAACATACACTTTGACACTCAGGCCCTTCAGTAGCCATTCATCCATATAGAAAGTGACCTTCCAACTGAACTCAAAGTGAGAAATGTTGAATATATTCTCAAGTGTAAAGTATTTTTATATCAATGTTACATGAGGAGTCCTGACACTGGAACCTCAATCACCTATTAAGCCCTTTTGTCTCACATCTACCAGTACTACAGAACTCTTGCTGCCAAATTTGAGGATTCAGGTGAATGTCATGTTTGCCTTCAATGGAAAAGCATCAAGCCACGCCAAACAAAAATGCAAATAACTACCGCTGTGACATTTTTCCAAAACATTTTTTGATGTTGACATATTTCTAAGATTTCTGTCTAACTCACAAAATGTATCTAGTCAACATTGTAGTGAAATGCTGTCCTAAACCCAAAAATCAATCTATAGTTTATATACTTAGCCTTCCAAAAGGAAAATTTAATACCTCTCTCGTAGAACTCAACTCTTCATCTGAGATTTTCACAATTCATTTTACTCAGGAACTCCCCTGCTAGCAGGTAACTTCCAAGAGACCACATGCCTAATTTTTAAGTGTCAGTATTCCTTCCCATACACAAAGAGATTTTTGCAGCAAAGCTCAAACATACTTCCAAAAAGCATAAATATTTTGAATTACTGTTTGTACTTTCTCTTTTCTTAAACTGAGCCTGGACCCACAACTGAACATTTAACTACACAGCAAATTCAACTAACATTTCAATTTGCTGATGATCCACTTAATTCCAAAATTTTAGAGCAAGGCAGAAAATACAAACTAACATGCTCTTATTTTGTTTTATTTATAGAAAGTATGGTTTTTTCCTACCTTTCCAAGACAAAAAGACCAATGAATAAAATACTCGAATACCCTTAAAAGCAATGGGGACAGCCTAAAGACTTCCCATTCTTCTGCCTATAATAATCTGCAGTAGGCAGATACAGGCTGAAAGCAAGAAAAGCAAAGGGGCAGCCATCCTTCCAAGCCTCCAGTAATTTCATCTGGCATACATTCAGGGTGAATCCCAACCTGATACCTATTAGCTCAAATAACTTCATTCCATAGATTTTTTCCAGGTCTTTTAGTCCATTTCGGCTTTGTTATTTGTGGCATGCAATGAGAATTTAAGTATGCATCAGAATAAGGAGTTTTTTATTTTAAACTGCTGCCTGGTAATGATTTTATCTGATGTTTTTTCCTGGGGCAAAAAAAAAGTTGTTACTGGCAGATCATCTCAAAACACAAAACTTCTCAGGCTCTCAATCCATTTATCTCTATCCACCAGTAGTTTTCCAAGCTACTAATCCTCATGGGTTTTTGTCTCCTTTGACAAGAGGAAGTCCAAAGTTTGATCACTGCTAACCACCTTCGGCTTGTTTTCAATTTGCACCACGTTTTCTGACAGGTGGGCAGAAACACACACAGAGTCAACACGCCATGCTGCCTTTCAGTCCAGGACACACACGTTTTCATTTTATTGTCCCTACACTTGGGAATATTGCTGCTTGAGGGCACCTGAGCACACAGCTGCTCTTTAAAAGAAACCATAATGAAGGAGCTTCGAGGTGTTTTCTGAACAAAACTATCAACACAGAGCCCACTCCATGTGTGCATTCAGCCTGAATTATTTTTTTTCAGTCATGATTCTATATTTACTAGAGTTTAATTTTACCAGCAATTTTATAATCTAATGAACAGTGAACTCCCATTGTGTCTGTCTGCAGTCAGCTTTAGCTTTCTATTATCCTTTCTATCCTCACTCGTTTCTTCCCTCCAGGTATTTATGAACATATCGAGGAACAGTCTTGAATACTTCTATTTGTAACTTTCCCTCATTATAAAGTAAATAATTTATTCTTTCCTTTGGTTATTTCTAAGCACTAACCCAGCAAACCCATAAATGTTTGGTTTTTACAGTCTTCAAAAAGAATCTCAAACATTCTTCTGAAAAAAATCCAGAAATTGTGTTATCAAACTGAACACAGGAATATGGATTAACAATGAATCCTTCAAGAAATTAGATCTGTGAGACACAACTATCTTAATCAAAGCATGTACTAGACCCTTTCTTTATGTCTGATCATGCAACAAGTTCTGGGTTTTTAATGGTATCAGCCCCATCCAACCACTCCAGGAGATCTAGACATTTCTGGGGAAAAATGCATTTACAGTAGCCATCCTGTACTAGGGAAAAGAATAAAAGGGGAACCCATCCCCATCTCTACCCCACCTCTACCACACACAGCACAGCCTTTCAAAAGCAGCCTCAGTGCATCAGTGAGCTCAAGAAAATAACACACAAGCACTCTCACTTTGATGCCCCACTGAGCCTCTCCTCCAATGATTAACACAGTCACAATTGTTAACCATGCTATGAAAGACTCAGAAGAGTATCACTTAGCACTAGTCTACAAGTCCTTCCCTCATCTGCTCTTTAATATGAAGTCAGGTTCATATTTTCTACTTCACACTGGCAAGGCAGTACTTGGTTTAATGCTTCAATCTGCACAGGACAACAGCAGAGGTCTCAATATCAAAGCTCATTTAGAGTTCAAGCCATACTCATGGCTAATTCCCCTGGAATTCACTGGCATATACCACAAGACATGCGTGTATAACCAGTATTATTCTGCTGACTGGATTTAAACTCATACTGAAATTTAAAATTGCAGTTGCCTGAAGTCAAAGCTTTAAGTCTCTGAAGTCCTTCTCTGACAGAAAGCAATTAGTTCACTTAGTTCTTACTACAACATGGTCTGTGTTCCCCCGTGTGCCCTTTCCCGTCTCTCTCTGAGCCCTACTGACTCTGGCAAGTTTCTTGCTTTTGATGTGCAAGACTTTTAGGTCTTAATGCATTTGGCAAACCAGTTCACAACCCTCTGTCTTAAAAGACTTCTATTTTGCTTGCTCTTTCCAGATTCCTTAATTCAACAGTTTCTACTTCTTCTTGTCTATATCCTTCTGGATAAGAATCAGTGCTATACTCACAGTCAGCATATGGCAGTACAACTGCTGCAGTAGCATTCTACCTTCTGGTTTGCACCTGAAGAAGCTTCTCAAAACAGAGATGCTTTTTTCAAATGCAATGTTACAGTAGCTTGCATTTTTGTAAACACCTTTGCTCAGATAAAGTTATTGGAACACTGTCACAAAAAAAGCCCAACTCTCATGTACATAAAACAAGATCCTGTATGCTTTTCAGGACTAATCCCAGTATAACTTCTTAGTAGCTGAAAGAATAATGCAGTGTCTGAAAAAAACAGATAACCTTGGAACAGTCAGCCAGCCAATACAGGGATAGTTTTTATTTAAGTATTTCGTCCACATACCCTCTATGATTTTCATAAGCACTTTTTAAGTCAGGACTTTGACATTATTTTAACCATAAGGAACATAAGTGCCATATGCAGCACATGATGTACATGCAGATACAAGTAACAACCGAACTCCTATTTTTTTTTTTCATAGAACTTCCCTCAACATATGGATAAGTCACTCTTCTCAATATCCTTTGGGCTTCTTAAAGAATTTGGATTCCCAACAGCATCACAGCACCTAGCAATCTCCTGTAACATTTTAAGATGCCTATTGTATTACCTCACTAGCAAATGCAGGCCTTTTAATCAACTTTTTCACAAGACAGCTTTACTGTATTTATAGAAATACTGGGAAAGAAACTTGTTGGTAAGCTATAACTGTACTCTTACCTAATATAAGATGGCAAAGATTAGAACACAGGAATGAAGAAGAGAGGCTACTTGTACTTGCTAGATTATTCAGGTTGCTAATTTTAACAGCCTGGAGGAACCTACCATTTACTGATGTTATTAATGCTAAGCACAGCAAGCATCTGCTGCTTACAGGCTGAACTACTGCAATGAAATTAACATCTTCTGTTTATCAAAAAATTATCCCTTCTACTGTTTAAGGAAAAGCAGCCACTCTTCTAGCCTCTAGCTTAAAATAACTCTCAGGTGACATTCTCAGACTTTTGCAATGTTTTTCCTGAAAGGCAGGTTTCTAAGAAAGGAGATCATCCATTTTACTCATTTACTGCAAACATTATTATACATAAGATTGACTTATTACTTTAAGGACCAACTTCAATGCAATGAAACAAAATTCTCAAACATCATCAACAAACTAGAAGGTAAATTAAAACCTACAGAGACTTTGTTCCCTCTAGTAAGCATCCGGTTCCTTTTCAACATGACTACACTACTAAGCACACTAATTTATTCTAAAGGAACAGTACAAACATGATTACATCTTTTATGTGGAACTAACACTTTTTAAAAACATTCTTTACTCAGTATTTTTCTAGCTGAAGGCTAACACATCATCCAAGCACCCTTACAAAAGGAAAGAATAGATGCCACAGTTAAAGCATGGGGGTCTAACACTAGGGATGTGCAGAAAATGGAGGTAAAGAAATAAAGGTTACAAGTCATAGAATACATTCCTTCTATAAAGCAGGAATTCCAAAACATGTGTGACTTCACTGTCTCAAGACTAAATCATGAAATGCACGTCAGTCACTGCACATACTTTGCAAATCTGTTGAACTGTACCTTCACCTATGACTAGGGCAAAGCACAATTGCATTATCATGAAAATGCAGGTGAAATCTCACACTACAACAATCAAATGCATTCAGTAGTTGAAATCAGTCAATCACTCTTACAGTCTAAAACTAAAGAACACAGCTCAGTGAAATAAAGGGGATACATATTGATCTACACATACACACACACACAGAGTGTGTGAAAGCAAGAATGCATTCTGAGACAGACTTCTCCCAGAATGATCTAAGATGAAGACATCTGCAAAAGGGGCTAAAACGCAGCTATGACCAAGAAGAGATGAACTACAATTCTTCACATTCCCACTCACATGACCCATCAGATGCCTTTACCTGTGTATACGAGTCCTCCTCAACACCAGTAAGGCTCAGGCAGCACTACTACTACTCTATGCCCTAATGCAGTATTCTAAGCTTACAGATGAGAGAAACTATGAAAACAGAGTGTTTTCATAGTTCACAGACCATACTGCTACATCAAATCAGTCTCATTCTACTACATTATTCAGACAGCAATTAACTTTGTCACTGTAATTGTATGGAAGGCAGCAAACTACAATGACTGGCAGAATTAAGAAAAAAATCCCAACTATATAGTACTTATGAATCAGAGCTCTGAAATGTTTCACAGACAGGTACCCTAAATACCAAATTCAAATAAGAATTGTGCTTACTTTGCAAGTTAGCTACACAGGAGAGATTGGAAGAAAAAAGTAATCTGTTCTCATCCACAGAAGAAAGATCAGTTTATAAAATACGCTGTACATTTTCCACAGAAGATCATATTGTTCTTATTTCCTCTCCGAGCTTTCTCTTTGCCCCAGAGTCATGGAAGTCAAAGCCCATCCTACCTTCAGGCCAAGTTTGCTGCCAATTCAATTTTACCTCTTAAGAACACCTCGACAGTTGATGCACTCAAGAAACTAAGTTTGTTGGACTGATTTACACTGCAAATTTCCAGACCTAAGTAACAGAATTTGTCTGCATTTTGAAGAAAATCAGAAACTAAAATATTTTTGCAAACTATATCAATCCAATAACACTCAACCAAATACCTTATTAATGGCTGGATGAGCTCTGAAAAAGCTGCGTCATAAAAAAAATAAAAATAAGCAGATGTACCTCTCCAATTCAATACATAGCAATGTAGATTTGCTATACAAGCTTCTGAAGTGCATTACTCCTGACTTGGACTGATGGACCTCCCTACACCACCAAGAAAACATCACAATCATTCTGTTGTACCACTGAAGGAGAATGCCATATATTAAACCTTGAGACTGAATCAGCAAGCTTGCTATGCCAATAAATAGAAGCACTAAACCCTGAAATTCCTGTCTTAATACCATTCTTTTCCAAATGCTCAAAGATAGCAAGCGATTAACATCCCAGACAAGTCAGACTGCAACAGCAGAATCATATTAGCAATGAGAGACTAATTTATCCAATGTAGATCAGGTATTCATTACATCAGGTTAGCCACTGAAACATTAAAGAGAAGCAACTCTTGACGTAATTCTGAGCAGCAGACTCTAACTCAAAATGCACCCATCAAAGCACTACTGGCAACAAACCCTTCACATACAAAGTCAGCATCTCTGCAAAGCAAAAAAAAGCTAGAAAAGTCTTTTCTGGATTTAAGTACTGCTGCAGTTTCCCTTATAATACAGAAAGTGCCTTCAAAATCATAACCAAAAGAACAATGTGTTTCAGTCTTCTAAAGATATCACACTGGTTGTTTAGTGTGCATCACTAATCAGGTTTTAGAGGAAAAAAAAGAGCTTTTACTACTTTGTCATAGGATTCTATCAGAAGATGTCTTCAGAAATCCTCAAGTCATGTATAAAGCAGGAAAAGAGGATTGGAAGATTAGGGATATCAAAAACGATTATGAGGAATAACTTAACGAGATGCAAAGCTAAGACTGAGAAAGGCTAAACTAGTTCAAAAGCCCAAAATCATGCTTCTGTTAAATGACTTAACTTTCTCTGTACTGATAAGTTAAGTGATCCAAATGCATGATATGTAAAATTAGTATTTAATTTTTTTTAATTCCTCAGACACTTCCCTGATCCACAACTATGAAGGAAGAACTAGTCCCAAACTTGTACCAGAACAATAAGTAGTTATCCTTCTTTTTTAATTTAAAAGGATTAACTTTGACATTCAAATAGTCAAAGTAGCCTAAAGCACAATCAATGTAATAAATGAATAGCTATGACTATATCAAGACACCAATGAAAGGAAGTACTGTCTTAAAAAAAAAATCAGAGCTACTTGGAAGAATCAGAGAACCACACAGGAAAATCTATCATTTTTTTGGATTTCCAAATGGCATTTGACAATGGCCTCATACACCCTTATGCAGGCTTATGAAGAAATTAAGCTGATATGGGATGAAGGGAAAGACCCTTCATATAGGTAAAGAGATGTTTTAAACAGGAAACAAGCAGCTGAAACTCTTAGCTTCCATAGTAAAGGAAGATCACAGGTGAAGCCTCCAAGCACAAAAACATCAGACAAGTCCCATGTTAGTAATAAGGAGACAGAGTACAAGATAGAACAAGATAGCCCAAGATGAAGGAATCCTGTGACATTATCACACACAGGTATGGTTCATATGAGTCCCAAAGATAAAGCAGGGACTGCAAAGCATACAGAGGAGATTAGCATCTAGAGGCTGGAAACAGTTTCAATACAAGAAATGATTTAACGAACTAGAAAACAAACAATTGTCAGGCGATTCAACCTCTCCCCTCCTCCTTTTTCAAGTCCCCTGCAAAAAGCACTCATGGCCTGCCTCTGTAATGCACAGACCTGCAACTGGCAGCCACTACAATTCTAGTGACAGCCTCAGGATAGAAAAAAACATCATTACATAATGCATAGCTTTAATGAGAAACATCTTCCCAGAGGTCATCTGGTAATCACAGATCATAAAAGATCAAGGCAAGACACATTCATACACAAAATCTACAATAAGCATAACCATGCACTGCCTATAACCCACATGGTCCAAGAACCACTAATAATTTAAAGCTGGGAGATGCTTCCAGAAAATATCACCACAGGCTCATGTTGATGTATTCTTTTCCCAATATTTGGCACTGGCCTCTAAGGGTCTCACCCAGTACAGCTGTTGATGTTCTTAGTGCCAGCTGTCTCTACTGCCAAAGCCTAACAACTGGCAAAAACACCATGAAGCTGATGCCAGGATTAAATGCTCCAAACATGTCCCGTTCTCCTTTACACACAGATGTGAGCACCTGTCATGCAAGGCCTTCTCATGTTTTACTGCTGTAGCTCAGCCTTTCTGACCTCTAGTACCTCTGGTGACTCTGGAGCCTACTGCTGCCAAAACATTCCTTTCATTCCACTCCCCACAGCATCAGTCTCTGACTCTGCACTAGGTACCCACTTAGCGTAGAAATTTTGTGCTTTACCAAGGCAACTTACTTGACCACAGGAAAACACAGATGCTCTGTTCTTCTGGAAAATTCATCCAGCAGCTACCCTGGAACTTCCCTTCATACCAAACTTCAGGCATGAAAACAATCCATTTACCTACACTCTGATGCTCTCTCCAGAAATTTACTATGACAGGTAACTACTTCCACACTTCTCCTTGCATACACTCCAGCACATACTGCCTACTTCTGCCCTGACCCTATAGTCAAGCAAAACAAGAACTGAGTGTAACACACCAGCGAGACCTGCCTCCTACATTAACACTTCCACTACAGGTGTCCACCCAGCACCACAGACAGCAGACACCAAGGACTGGGTGAAGCACAGCCAACTGTGTCGATTCTTTACTAGAGCAAGACAGCACTGTTAAGCACAGGGAGAAGTTAAGAATAACCACCCTCGTGAGGCCCCTAAAGCCCTTACAAGTGCTGGACATCCCACTACAGACAGTAAAGGCTTCAGAGCATTTCCAAAGTCTACATTCTTTCAGCTCAAAGTACAAGAAAGCAATATTTGCATAAGGGGCTGACTATGTGGCATGCCCACACATTAATTTGTATCTGACAGCTCTGACAGCAGGATAATAAGAAGAAAGGGTTGACAAACACGCAGCTATGCACACCCCTGAATGCAATGGATTTTTAATAGTGCACTGCACTAAACTGTAATTAAATTTATCTTAGTTAAAGTTCTGAAATACATAAAAAATGCAAAAAAAACCCTGTACGACTGGAATTAGAAACACTGCATAGAGGTAAATAAAGATGATCTAATATAAGCTTGGCATAGAGGTGCACCGCCGTATCTCTAGACATCACTTTTTGCGCACAATATCATTCAGCTGCAAACTGGTGAACACTGGAACAAGTTTTCTGTAGAAGCACTGTCATAAGTTTACCTTGCCTATGAGAACTCTCCCCAAGTACCTGTTGTAGCTATTAGGGAATGCTGCCCTGAATCCTCCTTCAGCATAAGGAGATGTGGAGGTCTTGGCGCTGTTTTACTCTACGGCAGAACTTGTTTGTCATTATCAAAAGAGAGTTAAAGACAACAGCTATATAAGAGGAAAAATGAATGTGGGAGGTCATCAGACACTGTGCAACACTAATTAGCCCAGGCAGAGAACCATTCCAACATATCATAACAGTTCTGGTACCCAAAGTAATCCTCAACAAGCCAGTTCTGTTGTTTCTGCACAGCACTGTAATGTGCCAAGCAGATATGCCAGGTATTTCAGCACTAACCTCATTCAACATCTACAATTAGACTGAACATCTAGTTGAAAGTATTAAGCAGTACATACTTATTGTTAAAAATGCTTTAATTTTTTACTTACTTTGTTAAATTCATATTAAGAAATAAAATAATTAAATCTGATGTAATTTTATACTATTCACAAGCTATTAGCTACATCTTCAGAGAAAGCACTCCATCAGCTGTGCATCCAAACAAAAGCAGTAGAAGCCTTAGCAAAAAGTTCAGAATAGTCTGATGCCATCTTTTGAAGTAATACTTGAGCACTTCTAAACTCTCTGGATGCTTAAATTACTCAGATATATTTAAGATACTAACTTTACAGAAACAGAAGGTATTTGCTGAACAAAGAATGCACACCATAAGAGGCTAGATGTAGTTTTACACAGAAGAGGATACTTTACAGTACCAGGAAATAACATGCACTTCTGAACATCAGTGACAACAGCTCAAATTAACCTCATAATATTAAAGGATACTTTCTCTGCCTTGCATCTGAAACCAATCATTTTGTCATTTGTAGTCCTAAACTAAACCCAGGCACATAGGAATTTACACTGTTGCTATATTAATCACTCTGCTGAAGCACTGGAATAAACTATGGCTTCAACCTCCTCACTCCTTACCTTCCAAAATTCTGTTAAAAGCATAACGTGGGACAATCTAGGGCATCCAAAACAACAGCTATAGGATGAAATGTAATCAAACATAGCTTTTCATGCCTGTGTTTTATGGGAAAAATTTCCGTTACAAAGACTGTTCTGAAAGTGGTGAAAGTAACAAATGCTGCTATCAAAGTGGTGAAAGTATGAGGCCACTGGAAAAAAATGAATTATGTATATAAATCAGAGGTATACAGTATTCCTAAACACCACCACACCTACCATCACAAAGCCACTGACTATGAGCAGTGTGAATGAAACAATGACTCGCAGTGCTACAGCTCTGAGTGAGAAAGCAGGAGAGCACAGTACTGCTTCACAACATGCAATTCATCAGAAGTACCACTGCAGCCTGGGAGGGGGCTAACAGAGATTACCCTACTTACTCTGTTACCAAAAGACAATACAGTAACACTGTGAGCCACTGCGTATCACTTGGAAATTTCAGCATGCTGTAGAAAAGCGTTGTTCAAGGAACAACATTCACAGCAGAGTAAGCTCCACCATTCACGTACAGGGTAAGCATAAGAGCACCTATGATCAAGTCCTTCCTCCTCTAATCAATGCCCAAACCAGACTGCAACTGAAGATTTTCAGAACCACATTTTTCAACAGTTGCAAATACCAGGACAGCAACACTAAAGATGCTCTGTCAACAGATGATGAGTTACCAAAGAGATACCTCTGGAGCCGGCTGACAGCTCCAGGGAACAGCAGGCAACTAAAGGAACATAAAGGATCCACAACAAACTCCTGTAGGGATCTGTTCCCATCCCAGCCTTTTCAGTGCATTTTCATTAGAATTGCCAAATAACACACCAGCCAGGCTTCAGGAGAAAGTTAAGCTCACCACTAAACAGGAATTACTGCAGAAGATAGATACCAAAATCCATCAGTGAAAATATTCTTATTTCAATCATGCAAGCACTTCATAAAAATATTACTAACACTAAAGAGGAAATTGTTTAAGAATATACACTTGTTCAAGACTCACCTTGGGTAGCAGAACTAAAACTTTAAGGCAGAAACTGCTTCTCATATTTAGGTCTATGGTTTCAAGATTCATGCTCTCCTTCAGCACTAGCTAGTTCTCTGCTACTTTAAGGAATGCTCTGGAACTACAGATTTGCACATGCTGCAGTTACTGGTATCCCACTGCCAGAATCAGGTCCCACTTTTGTAACAGATCTTGGACAGAAGATAACGAAACACAGCTTCCAGTTTCAAAGACATTTAGCAAAAAACTTGTCATTAACACATCAGCAAAAGAACTACCTACACTACAGAACAGAATAGCAAACTGAATCTCAGCTAAGCAATTTCCTTGCGTAGGGATTCTATAGAAACTCATACTTGAAGAGTGGCATAGCCACTATTACACAAAAGCTGAAAGAAAACAGAAGGACAGAAGATGAAAAATAAAGTTATGTGACTGGCACAGGTGGTGCTGCCTAACAGCTACAGGACAGAACTTGGAACACTTGGGTTTCATTCACAGGTTTGCCATTTGTCACAGACCTGCTGGGTGAACTCAGGCTGCTCCTTCCTCCACCTGCCTGGAGATCTGCCTCACTTACACTGAGATGACTTAAATTAAAAAGTTAACTCAGTGCTCTACCACAACTCAACGAAAACAAAAAAATTAAACTTCACACTATTTTAAAGATACTACTGGAACTTGAGACATACAAACTTCTTGGTATAGAACTCAAAGCACCTACTGCAAGACACCTCTTAAAGATTCAAATTCTAGCTCCCTGCAAGCAATTTGAATTTTCAGTGTCAGTCCGGAATTACAAAGCAGCAGCCACAAGTCTTGTCCTCCCCCTCCTGAGGTTATGGTTTGAAAAAATATAACTTTTAAAATGTATTTTAATACTTCTTCATAACTTTTAACATACTCAGCACCTGACAGTACTACATGAAAGAGAAAAGGAAGACACCTTAAGTTAAATCTCTCACTTAATAATCCCCAGCTCATACCCTGTTATCTTTAGCTATTTCCCCTCTAGAAATATGCAATGCCTTTATTTCACAGGCATCCAAGGGTCTTGATGTTAGGATGTTCCAAGAAACTATTTTTGAAGTGACATCAGAAATCTGCTACAGTCAGTCAATGCAGCT
Source organism: Passer domesticus (assembly GCF_036417665.1). Classification (NCBI taxonomy): domain Eukaryota; kingdom Metazoa; phylum Chordata; class Aves; order Passeriformes; family Passeridae; genus Passer; species Passer domesticus. Next base: position 90,928,626 of record NC_087474.1, read on the forward strand.
AGCACTTTTTCCAAGAATAAAATAACCTCAACTTTAGAAAGTAACATTTCCCCTTGACTGAATGAAACTTGACAGGTGAAATTCAGCAATCTCATAGAGCATCCCAGACACGCTTTGTTCAGTTTTAGTCCCTTCTCCATGCCAATCAGATCAAACTGAATACTCGGCCTTAATAACTACCCATTTATAAGAGAAAGGTATGGCTTACGAGATAGGGTAAGCTTCATAAAAACGTTCTCTTCAAAAAGACAAGATTTCTGTACGGGTATTGGCTGGCTCAATTTATTCTAGAGCTAAAACACACTTGAGAGAAATGCTCTAAGACCACCCTGACTTTCATGTCTATCTCAGACAGAACTCGGCACCTCCCTTTCAAGCGATGTTGCTAACACTCCCCAAGCTAACCAGCTTGCTGCAGCCTAAGCAGAGGCATTCAAAAATTAACACAAAGGTTTTGAGTTCCTCTGAACGGAAGCCTTCCACTTCCCCCTTACAATCTGAATTGAGACCTGGTAGCTCTGACAAGCATCCTGCACACATCCTTGCTTTAATTATCGTAGGTGACCTCTGATGATGGCCTGACAACTTCACCTCTCAACCTATTACAAAGTAAGGCCTAACCCCTTGCATCCACGGCTTCCCTCGCACTGCGTGAATCGCTGCTTCGGCCAAGAACCACCCATCCGACACAGACCAAGGTGATTTACAAAAGGGCACGGGTTGGTGCCCCGCCATGCCCTGCCATCGGCCCCCCTGCCGCGGCCGGCTCCAGAGGAGTTCGTGCGATCCCAGCCCACCGCCCCCTTCCCGGAGGGGCCGCAGGAGGCGGCCGAGGCCCCCCTTCCCTCTGGGGCTGCAGCAGCCCGCGGGGCCCCGGCTGCTCACCCCTGCACGCCCGGGCTGTATTTCCTGGTCTTCCAGGGGGTGCCGGGGCTCTGCAGCGCCGGCTGAGGCGGCTGCCGCTGCTGGTGGGGGGAGTTGTTGACGGCGACGCCGCGGCTGCCGGAGAGCAGGTAATTCATCCCATAGGTGCTGGCTTTATTCTCCCGTTTCCTGCGGCCCGGGTGGTACTGGTGCTGCTGGGGAGACGCCGGGGGCGGGTGCGGGCTGCGCGCCGGGTGCGGCGGCTGGTGGTGCCCATTCACAGCGTTCACTTTGTTCTCGTGGAAGTTAAAAAACTCCCCGGGTCCAGCCCCGCTGCCCAGCAGCCCGGGAGGAGCCACCGCCACCGCCCGGGGGCCGCCTGAGGAAGAGGAGGAGCCGCCGCCTCCGCCACCGCTGCACGATCCCGAGGAGGAGAAGCCGGGGCTCTCGGTGCCGGACTCCACCGACGAGCAGGAGGACGAGGAAGACACGGAGGGCGACTTCTGCAGCCGCCGCCCTCCCTCGCCGCCGCTGTTCACCGCCGCGGGGCCGCCGGGGACAGCGGGCACCAGTCCGGTCAGCAGGGCCGGCGGGGAAGGCGAAGGCGACGGCGGCGAGGAAGAGGAGCAGCAGGCGCCGGGCGCCCCGAGCCGCACGCAGCCGTGCCCGCGGGGCGGCGAGGCGGCAGAGTCCAGCGCCGGGGAGTTGAGGCAGAGGTAGTGCGGGAAGCTGGCGCCGCCCCGGCCCCCCACGCCCTGCGAGGTCTCCCAGATCTGCATCCACAGCGCATTCGCGGGTCCTTTCTGCTCGGGCTGGATCCAGGCCACGCGGGGATCCATCCACGCCCGCCCGCCGCCGTCCCTCACCGCCCGGCCAGAGCTCCGCGCCGCCGCCCGCTCACCGCCCGCTCCCTCGCTCGCTCGCTCGGCCCGGCAGCGGCGCTAGGAGCGGCCCGGCAGCAGCGGCATGTGTCGCGGGGAGGAGGGAGCGAGCGAGGGCGGCAGGGCGGCCGGAGGCAGAACCGGGCGAGGCGAGCGCGGCTCGGGAGGAAGCGAAGGCGGCGCAAACTGTACCCGGCGCTGCCCGGAGCGCTCCGCTCGCCGTTCCAATGTGGCGTGTCCCCCTCGCCAGGGCCAGAACCGGCACTGCGCATGTCCCGCAGATTTTAAACCTTCACCGGAGACGGCCGCCCTGGCAACCGCACATGCGCGGGAAGCGGGAGGGAGACGGGAGCTGGGAATGCTCCCCCGCCCGCGCCGGCGCGCAGCGCGCGGCCGTGCCTCAGCCCCGGCGGCGCGCGGGGGCGGCCCCGGCGCCGTGCCCGCGGCTCCGTAACTCCCGGAGTCACGGGATGGGTCCGGCTGGAAGGGACCACAGCGGTCCAGCCTCACTGCTGCCCGAGCAGACGCGTCCCAGAGCACGCGGTTGCGTCCGGACAGTTCTTGAAAATCTCCCGTGAGGGAGACTCGACGCCTCTCTGGGCAGCCTGTTCCAGTGTGTGCTCACTCACACAGGAGGTTCTTCCTCATGTTTAGGTAGAACTTCCTTTGCATCAGTTGCTGCTCTTTACTTGTTGTCCTATTGCTTGGCACGGCCAAGAAGAGCCTGGCTCCATCGTCTTGACAACTTTCCTTCAGATTCTTACAGGCATTCATGAGGTTCCCTCACTCGTCTTCCCTTCATCTCCGTGAGCGGCTGGCACAGCTGCAGCCCTGCCTGCGTGCTGCTTTCTCACAAATACTCATTGTCTGACCCCTCCATGACACAGCTCATTCCTTTGGAGAAGTGTCGCCCAGTTCCCACAAAAATAAAAGGCTGGATTTTGAGGACTAGGACCTCTCTTCAGGGGACAAGCATGTGCAGGCAGACCTCCTTTGGGGATGCTGAGCAGAAGAGAGCGTGGAGCTGGGCAGGGCCATTCTGCTCCCCGGGGGAAAGGGGAGGCCTGGGTGATGTGTCCAGGCAGCACCATGCAGTTCATAGCCAAGGGAAGGCTTTCCTTGGGCTGGTAGCACCAAGACAGCACCGCAAAGCACCACATTTCCACTGGGTACTTCAGTTTTTATTGAGCTTGAGTCCAGGACTGTGGACAGGACAGGGAGACAGTGCCAGTGCCAAGGGGTGTCTCTAAGGGATGCGTTTCGCATTCAGTGATCACTAAATAAAATGGACACTGCGATTGGAACAGGATCAGACACACCATGATCTGAAGATTGGCTTTAAGATCCAGCCTCCCAAAATGATGTCCATAATGGTTCTCTTTCTATCCAGAGATTTGCCAGTTTCCTTGAGCAGCTTCAGCGTGCATATGGATAAAGTGTCCTCTCCTGAGGTACCCCCAGAAACTCCAGCAGTCTCAGACTCCCCAGACTGTTCAGTAGAGCCCTTAACATGGCTGCAGAACAGCATGGAGAAGAGTTGTCCGTGCATAAAGCCAAATACTATCCGGGAATCATAGTTAGAGCAGCCCTCCAATGCAGCTGCGCAGTACTTCTTGAATGAACTAGCTGCTGCAGAAGGTGAGAAAAGGAGAGGTCCTGCTCTCCATAATCCTGCTAATTCCTTTCTCTGCTGCCTTGCACAATCCCTGATATTGATCAGTGAGCCAATTTAACTTTTTAATTCAGAGAAGACCGCACTTGGAAGAAAAGTAATAGTTTTCAGCAGTTCATTTTGAATTAGCTTACTTTGTGATCAGAGCTGGCACTAAGGGTGGAGAGAGGATGAGAGAACAAGAGTGTCATTTGTTAGCAAAAGATAGTTGTTCTTGATGCAGTTGTATTCTCAAACTATGCCCTTAGACTTCAGAGCAAGGGAAACTGATATGAGGGTGACAGCCTAATATTTATTACCGGAAGTCATTCAGAAAAAGCAGGTCATTAATTTATTTTTGTTAAGGAATAGGACTGTTTTCAGGACTAACAGCCAAAGTACACATGAAAGTACACAATAAACTAACCAAACCCAAACCACATGAAAGAGCTACTAATTATTTCTCATGTAGGAGTATGTTCACCACAATTTCTTGCATGGTCAATGAAGTGTTCAGATTTTCCACTTGAGTTACTGATAGCAGTCCTTCGTTTTACGGTTAATCTTCCAAAGGATTTTGGATTGTTTTGGTCTTGTTTTAGTTGAACTTGAAACAAGACAAATAAACAGGCTCCTCGACTCTGTTCTTTTTATATAGATGTAAGAAATAAACCAGAGAATTACACTGTCTCTTCCTTCAGCCCTGAATACTTTGCATCCTTGCCTCTATGTCGGCCTGGGTACAGCAAGTAGAGGTGAGGATCGACAGTATTTCTGCAAGCATAGCTGCTGTGGTATGCTGATGTTTGGGAGAGTTACTTTGTAGATCAACACTGAAATATTGAAAAGGCTGAGGCAGCTACAGAGCTAACATCTCAGCCTTTTTATTTCCGTGTTTTGACTTTTCATACATCCAGTAAAGGTCACATCTTTAACCTGCTGAGTTAAAACTCAGGAATACTGATCAATGTTTTCATAGAATCACGGAGTGGTTTGCATTGGAAGGAACCTTAAAAATCACCTAGTTCCAACCCTCCTGCCATAGGCAGGGACACCTTCCACTAGAGCAGGTTGCTCAAAGAGGTGGAGGGGGAAACCAAAAAGACACAATGGCCAATCTTATGGAGACCTTTCCAAGCTCAACAGTTTCATGACCTGTTTTCTTTGTTTGCTTCCCTGCCCTGCTGCCATCTTTTAAAAGTCGACACTTTCAAGAGGGCCTGATTTCCCTCTTTGCTAAAATTATCTTCATTTTCAGGTCTAAGTAGTAGAGACCACTGCTTTGTAAGAGGCAATAACATAGAAACAGCTTTTGAATGAGGAGAGACTCTCACCAATCCCAACACTGTCTCGGAAGAGGCTAGGCTCTTTCCTAAAGTAGCCACAAAGACAGTTGTCTCTCACTGGCTTAAGCTGTGTTAGAATTTCTGAAGCTACAATAGTGCTTTGTCAGTTCTTTGTATGGGTTCAAGGCAGCAGATACTATGTAAGTGTAATTGAGAACATGGATGGATGGATGGATGGATGGATGGATGGATGGATGGATGGATGGATGGGCACAATGTGTTTGAAGGTACACATTTTAAAAAAATACTTGGAGAAGAAGGAAATCTCTGAGAAATCTATAAGCAATGATTTGATAATACACCAATTCCTTTATCTCATGATGATTTGTCAAAGCTTGTAGCACATCACTGAAATATCTCTGCAAAAAAGGAGGTATTACATGTTTCCTACATAAATGTGTAAAATATGGAGAAATAATACCCGGTGGTCTGTTGTGGCACAACAACAAGATTATCATCTTCTAACATCAGCTTTTTCTCTCTTCTGTTTCTAGCCTCTCCAGTGAGAAATCTAAATAAAGCATGTTTCTATTCTTGTCTCCTTAAAGTGAGAATTTCCCTCTAAAAGTAGCAAGTGAGAACTTCCTTTGCAAGGATTAAATTTTTTAAAGTCTTGTTGATTTTAATGCAGCTGTTCTTTACTGAGTGAAACTCCACACTGAAGATAAAATTCTCAGAATGTTCGGAAGTCAAGTATAGCTTGGATCAAAAATATCCTTTCTTTTCGATAAAGCTTCATTCCCACTGTTGAATTTGTGAGGATGCAGGTAATGAAAAGTCTCCCCCTATACTTGGCAGTGGTGAGGCTGCACCTTGAATCCTGTGTCCCCGCAAAGTTCTGAGCCCCTCAAATCAGGAAGGACATTGAGGTGCTGGAGTGAATCCAGAAGAGGGCAGCAAAACTGATTAAGGGTCTGGAGCACGAATTCCATAAGGAAAGGCTGAGGGGACTGAAGAAAAGTAGGCTCAGGGATGACCTTATCACTCTCTAGGACTGCCTGAAAGGAGGCTGTAGGCAGGTGGGGGTTGGTCTCTTCTTCCAGCCATCCAGTGACAGCACAAGAGGATACAGCCTCAAGCTGTGCCAGGGGAGGTTTAGGTTGAACATTAGGAGGAATTACTTTACAGAAGGGGTGATTAGACATTGGAATGAGCTGCCCAGGGAGGTAGTGGAGTCGCCATCCCTGGAAGTGTATAAGGAAAGACTGGACATGATATTTGGATTTTGGCCCGTATGACCTTGGTTCTGGCCACCCACAATCACACTGCAAGCCTCTGATGCATCACCTCCTTCATTTTCACTAGCTCTGATCTCTTTTGTAGCATTTGTGGCCCATAGCTATTCACTTAAGAGCTGGACTCAATGGTCTTTGAGGGTCCCTTCCAACTCAGAATATTCTGTGGTTCTGTGGTGGGATGGATGGATGGAGAAGGCACAGAGACTAGGGCTCAGCAGTATATCTGACCACACTCGTACCTGATGAAGGCAAGAAGAGGAAAGAACTGAACAAATCAAGGTCTCAAGCTAGATGGGGGTGTGAGAGAAAGGCTGTCTCACTGAAGGAGGTGCATCTCTAACAAGTGACCTTCAGAGTGTGCTAGTCACCAGAAGATAATGTTAGGGAGGAGGTAATAGGGAGACAGTTTCCTTAGCTGCACTATCATCTTTTTTTTTTTTTCTCAGTAAATACATTCCTGAAAGGGAGAGTGGAGATACAATTTTCATGTCTCAAATGTAGCTGGTCATAATAGGGAGACAAGTAGAAATCCAGAACATCAGTTTCTGGTTCTAACAAGGTATGATTTGGGGCATTCTTTTAATTTGTTGTCTGGAAATATGGGCTTCTACCTTATTCAAAATGGCTTGTGTCTCCCATTAAAGAAGTCCAGGCATGAGTAACCCTGAACAGGTTTAAACCATGTTATATTTTCTCCCTTAAATCTTCTACTTGGCTCAGTCCTTCCTCTCTGTCCTAGAGGCAAGAGGCTCTATGTCCTCCTCTGATGAACCATAAGCATCAGCCGAATTTAAGTTGTTGAGGTATATTCAGAGCCAATTAAAGTACAGAGCCTGAAACAGCTGTCACCCACCAGCCATCTCCTCTTCCCACCCTGTCTTCCATGCTCTTACAAGGGCTGCCAGCCCTGTGTCAGGGAAGCTGAACACATGATAAATCAGCAGCTGAACAGCTGCAGCTTCCAGCCAGGCATGTTCATGCACATGAAAATCCTTTTCTAGCTGCCTACATAGAATAGCTGTGTGGTAAATAGAGAAAGCGTGGGAGGTGGTTCACAAGCCATTCCGTTCCCTTTGCATGCAGGGTGGGATCAGAGTGGGAGAGGGTGCACGGATGGCCGGGTGTGATTCTTTCCTCACACTGCTGGATGTGTGTCAACGCTTCTGGCGGGAACTGTGCCTCCAAGACCTTTCATCACTCTGTGCATGCAATGGATGTGCAATACTACAACAGGAGCAAGGTAAAGGTGCCACCTTGACATTCCCACAGTCTATTTCCATTGCTGTATTTGGGACTCTGATGGGGATTACTTTCAAAAGTCTGCTTTATTATGAATGTTTATCTTAGCTTGTTACACAGTACTTAAATACTTAACACAGCATATTTTTACAGTATTCAGTGACATATTCAATTTCTCTGTATCAAGGATGTTCTATGAAAGTTTTGAAGTTGTTCTTGTGTTCTGTTTTGTTTCTTTTAATCATTTAGAGAAGGTTTGGGAGCATACAGGTTTTGGAACATTTGTTTTTTAACTCAGGGATTGGGAATTCTGCCTTTGAGACTTGTCACTTTTCATAAGAGAGGATGTTCTGCCAGCAGTAACACTTAATTGAAAGCAAATCTCACAGACTTTATTTCTTCGAAGCCTTATATAGATGTGAATTTAAATTGTGATAACAAGCACAAAGAGGGTTTTAAGAATAATTTTAGCTGTAGAAAATACTCTGTGAGGGAGATCATAAACAAATGAAGTTTATGCTAAATATCTATAAAGCTTTTGAAAGTACTTTTGAAGTGGGATCTATGGAGTTGTATGAAATCATATGCTCTGTTTTCCTGTCCTGGTTAACACAGAGCCTTGCAAAGAGTAGCTTTTGTTGGAAGGCTTGCTTGCCTCTTAGAGAATATATTAAGGCCACTGTCATGGAAGTTCATAGTAATAAACTGGTTAGAATTCCTCCCTTACTTGTGTTTGCCATCTAGGTGGTCCCAGGATCATCTTTAAGTTGTCACTCTCCAGGCTGCTGCAGAGGACAGCTGAGGACATGCAGAATGTGTTGTGTGAATCCTGGCAGAGGGGAGGGAATCCCAACTCACAGTGTGGTTGCATGTGCACTAATATGGAAGGAAAAAGGAGATCTGGCTAGAATGTCTTCTAGGAGAAGAATCTATAAGCAATGCATTGTTTCTCCTAGGAACAATATTAGAATAAAAACTCTTTCATCATATCTGCTGGGTGTAAGCTTTCTGCTGGGGAGAGCACGAGGGGACAAGCTATGAGAAAGCTGATGTAAAAGCCACTTAGTGAGGATGTGCCCTGGAACCCTGACCTGCCATGTTAACATGGCAATCAGACAGGGCACCAGCTGCTTCTGTACTAAACCTGGAAGGATCATTTATACATAGCAGAACAACCGTGGTTAGAATTAAGGTTACATCAGGTGTCAGCAAAAACTATAATTGTGAATGATGCAGCCCGCTTTTATTAGATCCTATGCCAGATCAAAGCTGTATTTGATCTTCTACAGATTTTGAGAAGAAAATTTAACTTGCCTGATCAGCTGCCTAAGTATTTATCATTGGTTCATCCTGCCCACTGGTCCTCAGCTATAGGCAGCACAGGCACATACCTACATGAATTCACTCTTTAAATAGAAACTGCTCTATTGCAATGCACCTCCCTCTCCTTAAGTATATCTATGTCCTGCATCTCCACCTTCAAAGATATTATTTTTAACTGTTCTTGGGCCACACTCAGGACATCTCTTATGGACATCTCAGGAAGGAGATTTCCATAAGAGAAACAGCTTTTTGCCAATATAAAAGTGCTGACCTGAGCTGTATTTACGTTGGGCCATGGATAAGTTAGAAGAGAAGTACAGAAGATCAAAGGAGAGCAAGATTTTTTGGCAGGGTTTTTAGCTAAAGCTGATGTGCAGCAGCTGTAGGATAGATTAGATAGGGACTGATAAGAAAGAATAATATGGTTTAGCTGGTCCTTTAGAATGAGGATAGGGACAAAGACAGGTAAAGCATGCATCGGTAAGAGAACATGGCTGGCAATTTTATTTGATGTAGAGAAATATGTGGACTAAGAATAAAAGGAGCAAAAGAGAAGGAGTGGTCAGATGCAGATGTTGGCCAGGGGGCTGGGAAAGCTGTCAGAGGGAAGACTCATCAGTCAGCACACAAATGTCCTTTTGCTCTTTGAGGAACCTAAAATCAAGGCCAGGAATCAGAAGAGTATTCAGGCACCTCTCCCCCAGACTTCCTACCAGCACTCCAAATTTCTTGCACCAAATCCTCCTATGGTGGGGAATCTCCTGTGGTTCAGTTTTGGAATTGTATAGCACTGTACAACCTTCTCTGCCTTCCTTGAGAAATAAAAAACCGCCTCACCATCTGCTCTTTCCAGTGCATGGACAGACTGTCGACTGACATCACCTGGGACTTCTCCAGCACTTCTTCAGCTTGTCAGTACCATTTCACCTTGGGACCTTACACACATGCAGTCCAACAGACATGCCTTTGGGATCCTGAAGTCTGTAGATGAACAGAACATGCCTGGGCGTTCCAAACCCCCCTTGTGATGGCAGTGCCAGTATCTCCTGTCTGTGGATATCAGCAGTGAATCACACTGAATTGTTTAGATTGGAAAAGACCTGGTCTGACCAGGTCTGATAGAGTCCAGCCTTTAACCCAGCACTGCCAGGTCCACCACTAAACTGTGCCACATCTACACATCTTTTAAATATTTCCAGGATCCCTTCAGGGTTTCAACCCTTGGTGACTCCACCAGTTCTCCAGGCAGTCTGTGCCAATGCTTGACAGCTCTTTCAGTTGTCTCTTTCATTCTTCAGGAAATTTTTTCTAATTGCCAATCTAAACCTCCCCTGGTGCAGATCGAGGCCTCAATGTTCTGTAACTTATTACCTGGGAGGAGAGATCAACTCCCAGCTGGCTACACCCTCATTTCAGGCAGTTCTAGAGTGATAAGGTCTAGAGTGATAAGGTCGTCCCTGAGCCTCCTTTTCTCCAGGCTAATTCCAGCTCCTTCAGATGCTCCTCATCAAATTCATGTTCTAGACCCTTCCCCAGTCCATTGCCCTTCTCTGGACTTGCTCCAGCACCTCAATGTCCTTCTTGTAGTGAGAGGCCCAGAACTGAGCACAGGATCTGAGTACTCACCAGTGCCAAGCAGAGGAGGAGGAGGATCACTGCCCTAATGCTGTTGGCCACACTAATGCTGACAGAGGCCAGGATGCCACTGGCCTTCTTGGCTACCTGGGCACACTTTGGCTCATGTTCAGCTGGCTGTTAACCAGCACCCCCAGGGCCTTTTCCAATGTTCAGCTTTCCAGCCACTCTTCCCCCAGCCTCTGGTGTTGCGGGGGGTTGTTGTGATCCAAGGGCAGAACCCAGCATAGAGAACAGGATTGTTACCTACAATGGCAGTTTCCATTCCATAGACATGGAAACTGGGTTAAGGAGCCTGTTCATAATGTTGGTCTCTAATCTCAGCAAACATGGGCTTCACAGTAAATCTGTGCCTCTGAGCCCCTGGGCTCATGAGCAATATGGACATGCAGGTAACACTGAAGAAACAACGTTCATTTATTCTGGTGAAAGCAGAAAAAGCAAGAGGAAGGAAGAGTGAAATGCCAGCATTTAAACAGATTAGGATTTCTGATAGCCTGAGGTTACTGGGGTTAGTTTAAGATAGCAGAATATCTGTTGCTCCCTCTAGGCAGGTCATGGGCCAGAGCAAGGAGAGGCGGCCATTCCTGCTGCCATGTGCCAAGCTGAAGCTCCCACGTAGCTTTGTGATGGGGCAGTTTTGCTTTTACCCATGCCTCAAATTCACCACTGGCTCAAAGCATCCAGAAGCCTGGAAACAGCTCCAAGTTCCTGCAGTGAGGCTTCAGAGGCGGGTGATCCACTCCACTGAGTCCAGGCAGTTCATTGATGATTGTAGTGCTTCTCTCAAGCTGAGTGAGAGGTCTGACAGCCCTGCAGCCAGGAGCCTGCCTTGGAGTAGTCTGACCTCCATCCAGATCTTCAAATTGAAGATCTTTGAAGATTTTGCCACAATTGCTCACAGATGACACTTGAAATGGGATACTCTGTTTACTTGCAGAGTCTCCTGCAGAGCTCATTGACTGATGCCATCAAGCAGACAGGTATTCCTTCTGTGCATAGAAACATAAAAGTTCAGGCTTTTTTATTTCAATGTGGTAGCAAGGATGCATGGACCTCCTTCTCCTGGGAAACAAGTTAATTTGGACCCAAGGCAGATGTGCTGTGACTCCACGGCCACCTGGTGGTATATGGAAGGACTTTTTTCATCACCAGGATGTAGCTGTTTTCTCATTCAGAGTTGCCTGGTGATAACTGTGATGTTTATCCCAGCTGGTTCCTCATGAGGTGGTGACAGACATGGTCCATGAGACTTACTTTTGTTGGATGGAAATAATCGGTGTAGACTGATCAGTCCCTCTGCCCTCTAGTGGGGACCCTCTCTTGATCCTTCTTTTCCATAACTTACCTTTGAGGACCATACACAGTATCAGTCTGTACCCCACACGACCCAGCAAGGTGCTTCAGGAGTCCCATCACACAAATCTATGGCTGACTCTTGGCTGTGAAGTGCAGACTCCTTCAGAGTCTTCCCTTGAATTGGATCTGTTATGGGTAGACAGGGGAACATACAAGGATCTGTCCTGTAGATGTTGTAGGTAGTAAATGATAAAGCTGAATTAATAATCAATAAAATGGCTTTTATTTCACGACCGAGATTCAGTCTCCGGTAGCCACAATCAAGGGACAGCATCGAGCCCGGGATCGGCGCTGGGTGACTCTGAACTCCACCGCTTCGGATCCCGTCTGTTCACAAAGGCTGTCGCTGTCCGGGTAGTTTTTATACTGGTTTTTTGTTTTTTTTTCCGCCTGGGGCAGAGTTTCTCCTATTCTTTTCATGGCTTCACATATTCATGTTGTCTCCTTTCTCTGTGCTGGGCTGGACAAAACCGTTTCTGGGAAGCCATGAATGCTGATCCTCGAGTTAGGAACCTGGTATTGGGATGCAGGTTCCTGACCGTAGACACTTATCGAGTATTCATCGCTTGGGTGTTTCCTGGACTGTCCCGGGAAGGGGCCCATCTCCGCACAGAGCCACATCTTTTCGTTTGTTAATTAGCTCTTTCTCTCCGCTGCCTTCTGTGGTTTCGCAATTTGTGAAGCAATCTCTCGCCGGCTCTGGCTTGTGGGTCTAAAACTTTAAGAATTTTTCTTACAAGCATAACTTATTTCATGTAGATCTCACATAAACACAAATTATTCCAAATCATATATTACAAAGATGTGGAAGCTGTCTTTTTCACCTTTTGCCATCTATTTCTTCCTGCTGTTTTCTGCTTTCAGTATCCTTGTGACAAGTGAAATCCTTTCCCTGCCCTGAGTGTGGTGTGTTTCTTGTTGAGGACATGTTACGGTTTGTTGGGAAGGATGAAAGTTTGACAAGAAAGTCTCACAGATATGTATGCTTAGCAGAAAGATTTTTGCATGTAGAAGCTGAGGAAGGAATAGAGATGGAAGCAAGTTTTGATATAGAAGAAAAGAATTGCTGAGCCAGTCTTACTGGATAACCAAGGAGGCAAAGGGTATGTTAGTTAGAAGGGGGTTTTTATGACTTAGAGCAAAGGATAAACCCACCTCAAACAAGAAGATGTTTTTACCAAGCAGAAAGATAGCACAGGCAAACAAGTCAGCAAATGTTGCAAGTAGAAAAAAGGTCTCAGAATTTTCCACTGCAAGAAAACTGAAGAACAACTTCTAGCTTAAACTGTAATGTACTAACCTCTAGTGATTGGAGAATACTAACATGAATATGGTAATTGTATTAGTTATGATAGGCTATAGATAAAAGTTAAGGTATAGATTGGTTCTACTGTATTAAGATGTTCAGCAAAGAAAAGTATATAATGAATTTGTAACCTAAACTCAGGGTCTCCAGGCCTGCCTGCAGCTGCAGCTGACAGCTGTAGGCTCAGGCTCTGTCGCCCACGACCCTGGACTGCTGGAACATCTTGCATGGAATAAACTGCATTTTGGAAGAGCCGCCTGGAGTCCCGCATCTCTCATTTAGGCTCTTACAGTGGCGCCCACGTTTTAGTTGGCAAACTCGGACTTATTAGCAGTAAGAGACCTCTCGGTGAACTCAGTAAAAAGCGGCCGCACGGATTAGGCACCTGAAACGAGGGTGACCGGGGCCCGGACAGAAGCTGCTGCTGGACAGTGCCTGGATCGGAGCCTCTATATACAGCGCCTGCTGCATAGCTGGACAGCAGGTGAGCACCGGGAATAATGGGGCAGAATAAGTCTGTTCCTCGGAGAGATGTGTATCAGCATTTAAAAACATTAGTTAAATCAAGTCCAAAATCCTTGCCTAAGCGAGAGCTCAAAGCGCTTTTCAAATGGACTATAACTCGTATCCCAAATGCTGACTCTGAAGCCTTCTATACCAGAGACTTTTGGGAATCTGTGGGGGTTAAATTATACAATGCTATCTCTCGGCGCGACAAAACAGCAGCGGAACTTCTCCCCGCTTGCCGCGTCCTTGTAGAAATCTTCGCCGCGAATGCCCCACCGCGGAGCCCCTGCCCCTGCCCCGTTCCACCCGCACCCTCGCAGCCGCGTCCCTCCGAGCAGGCCCAGCCGGCCTCTCCAACCGCGAGGGAAGGGGAGGGGGAGAAGAAAATAGCAACTGCCGATGTAGCAGGAGAGGCAGACGAAACTAACGATATCTCGGAGAGAGAGGGGAATTGCTTTATTCCAAAGCCAGGAAACCCCGAAAACCAAGTAGAAATGTTTCCTAATAACGCCAGGGCTTGCCCCGGGAATGGAAATTTTTCAACCCAGAAAGAAATACCTAGCCCCGGGAATTCTCCGGCGCTGCCTCCTGGTTCGGAAGAATCCCCACAGGGACCAGATTTCCAGCAGCCCGGCAGTCCTAGAATGGGGGTTCCCATCCCCCCTCACGAAATTAAAGAACCAGTTTTACACAAGAGCATCCTCCACGGCCCGGCACCTGTCCCTGTGCAGCAGGACCGGCGTGGGCTCCATGCCCAAGGTGCCCTGGAGCCGGCAGCCCTGCGGGGTCCAGCCCGGCCACTTCAGCCGCGGCTCGGGCGGGGCCCGCCGGGTGCTGCCCGCGATCGAGGCACCCAGGGAGGTCGAAAAGGACCAAGACGAGAGCCAGAAGATGACTCCGCAGAGGCAGCGGGACCTGCATCTCATCGCTGCTCAGGTCGCCACTGGCACCAACAACCACTGAGGGAGCCAAAAAATCATCCCCCAGATCTCCTACTCCTAAAACTAGCAAAGCTTTGGAGAACATTGCCGATGTTCTGCAAAATAGACAAGATCATCGCTATATTCCACGTAAACCTTTTTTCCTTGCAGTTCTAGGAGAAACGCTGAGACAGTATGGCCTCATTTTCCAATGGGATTCCTCTCAAAACGATCCTTTGTTAATAATTGAATGGGTTTTTCTTTCTTACAGGTCACCAAAGACAATCTTCACATCTTTAGAGATGATTTCTCAAATTATCATTAAGGGCAGAGCAAGGCTTCTCTCTATAGCAGGTTGCGAATTTGAAATAATCTATTTACCTATGATTAAATCGTATTTTGATTGGGCCATGCAAAAATCAGAAGATTTGCTCTATGCCTTGTTAGATTTTCCAGGTGTTTGCTCCATTCATTACCCAGCACACAAACTGATCAAAGCTAAATTGTGCTACAAAGAGAAACCCCTTATCAGTGAAGAACCTTTAGATGCAGTTACTCTTTTCACTGATGGGTCAGGACAAACACACAAAGCAGTGATTACGTGGCAAAATAAAAACACTAAATCTTGGGAGCGAGATGTTCAAAAAGTTGAGGGTTCTCCTCAGATTGTTGAGTTGGCTGCAGTTGTAAGAGCATTTCAGCTCTTTCCAGAGCCCTTTAATTTAGTCACTGATTCAGCATATGTTGCTAATGTTGTTAAGAGAATTGAAGGGTCTGTTTTAAAAGATGTTAGCAATGACACATTGTGTCTTTGGCTTACCTGTCTTTATCAAATTTTGTTACACAGAACTAATCCTTACTTTGTTGCTCACATTAGAGCTCACTTTGGTCTCCCAGGATTTATGGCAGAAGGGAATGCACGAGCTGATGCATTGGCATCAGCAGCGTGTGATGAGGGAACTGAAGGAGACGTTAAAGACTGCACTTCTGTGCTTCCTGCAGCTACCTTACCTAACATTGTTGAACAAGCTAAATTGAGTCATGCCTTTTTTCACCAAAATGCACAGGCACTCAGACGAGATTTTCACATCTCCCTAGAGCAGGCACAAGCCATTGTACGGGCTTGCTCTGACTGCCAGCTTGTTCAGCCTATCCCTTCTACGGGAGTAACCAACCCAAGGGGGTTGGAAAGTTTGCAAAAGTGGCAAACAGATGTCACAAAGTACCCTTCTTTTGGGAAATTTAAAAATATCCATGTCTCTATTGATGCATTTTCAAAAGCAGTTTTTGTGTCTATACATACAGGAGAAACAGCTAAGCATGTTTGCCAGCATTTTTCACAAGCATTTTCTTCATTAGGTGTCCCTCAAGAAATCAAAACTGATAATGGTCCTTCATATGCTTCACAAGAATTGGCCACATTTTTAAATGACTGGGGTGTTCACCATACATTTGGTATTCCCTATTCTCCTACAGGTCAGGGAATGGTAGAAAGAACACATCAAACTCTAAAACGCATTTTAGATCAACAAAAAGGGGGGGGAGTCCAGGATACACCTCAAAGAAAGTTGAATAAGGCTTTGTACGTTTACAACTTTTTGAATAGCTCTGCAGAAGAGCCAGATCCCCCTATTTACAGACATTTCAAGAACAACAAAAAAGCAAAACTGAAGGAACACCCTCCAGTTTTAATTAAAAATCTAGAATCAGGAAAAATAGAGGGACCATTTGATCTTATTACTTGGGGAAGGGGTTTGCATGTGTTTCCACAGATACAGGACTCAAGTAGATTCCAGCAAAAAACGTGAAACCGTACCACCCCTCAAAGCCCGTGGACGCTTCCGCAGCAGCCAGTGACCCTGCGAGTGGAAGCCGAGAGACAGGCACGCAAACGTGATCTATGCAAGATCACCCAGAGAAAACTGTCTGCCAGAAACTGTTCAAGAAGAGAATGGAGTTGTATTATAATTTGCGCGGGTGTATGTTACTTTTAACCTTTTGTTTTTATCTTTGCAGTGAAGCTTTACCTGTAACTCAACCAAAAACAAATGTTTGGGTTTCTTTAGCCAAGTCTGCAGGCTCTGACACCATTTGCTTATCTAACACTAGCCCTGATAAACCTTTTTCAACTTGTTTAGTTGGAGTGCCTTTCCCAGAAGGTTTTGATAATGTTACTTTTGAGAAATATTGGCCATATGATGATCACCACACTTCTCCAACTCCTAGCCCAAGACACCAAACTTATATTGATAATTTTAAAGTTGATAAATCTGATCTTCAAGAATTAGAAATTTTAGGCTCATTAGCTATGGACACTTGTTATTTGTTTCATTTTATAGGACAAAATGGGCCACATTTAAATGTTACTCCTTATCACCCAGTTTATAACAATATGACTTCTTGGTGTAATCAAACTAAGCTTCTTATATATGATGAACCTTATGCAGATCGTTTTAACAAACTTCCAATTCGATTTCCTAAAGGAATTTGGCTCATATGTGGAGACAGGGCTTGGCAGGGTATTCCCTCAAAACTAGACGGCGGCCCTTGTGCTTTGGGACAACTTACAGTAATTGCTCCCAGCATCAAAAAAGCAATGAAAAAGAAAAATAGAAAAATAAGATCTTCCTTAGGGCATCATTATGAGAGCAACTGTGATAGTGAGTTTCACCCTTGGAACTCTGGAAATTCAATTGTTACAAGCATTTTTTTACCTCAGTTAAGTTCTGCAATTGCACTAAAACAGTTAAACAAATTAGGGTGTTGGCTCAGTAAAGAAGTGAATGCCACCTCTACAATAATTAGTGATTTGCTGACAGATGAGGAAGCAGTCAGACATGCCACTTTACAAAACAGAGCTGCTATTGACTTTCTTTTACTAGCACATGGACATGGTTGTGAAGATTTTGAAGGATTGTGTTGTATGAATTTGTCTGATCATTCTGCCTCTATTCATAAACAGTTGCAAAACTTAAGAGATTTAGCTAACCAAATTACAACAGATAAATCATCTTGGTTAGACAATTTGTTTGATGGTTGGAGCTTTGCACCTTGGCTGAAGGAACTTTGTAAGTTAGGCTTGATTGTGTTGGTGGTGATAATTACAATTATGTTAGTAGTACCCTGTGCACTTCAGTGTGTGCAGAGAATGATGAATAAGACAGTTTCTAGCATCTTTGTTGTTCATCAGAACGGGGGAGATGTTGGGAAGGATGAAAGTTTGACAAGAAAGTCTCACAGATATGTATGCTTAGCAGAAAGATTTTTGCATGTAGAAGCTGAGGAAGGAATAGAGATGGAAGCAAGTTTTGATATAGAAGAAAAGAATTGCTGAGCCAGTCTTACTGGATAACCAAGGAGGCAAAGGGTATGTTAGTTAGAAGGGGGTTTTTATGACTTAGAGCAAAGGATAAACCCACCTCAAACAAGAAGATGTTTTTACCAAGCAGAAAGATAGCACAGGCAAACAAGTCAGCAAATGTTGCAAGTAGAAAAAAGGTCTCAGAATTTTCCACTGCAAGAAAACTGAAGAACAACTTCTAGCTTAAACTGTAATGTACTAACCTCTAGTGATTGGAGAATACTAACATGAATATGGTAATTGTATTAGTTATGATAGGCTATAGATAAAAGTTAAGGTATAGATTGGTTCTACTGTATTAAGATGTTCAGCAAAGAAAAGTATATAATGAATTTGTAACCTAAACTCAGGGTCTCCAGGCCTGCCTGCAGCTGCAGCTGACAGCTGTAGGCTCAGGCTCTGTCGCCCACGACCCTGGACTGCTCTAACATCTTGCATGGAATAAACTGCATTTTGGAAGAGCCGCCTGGAGTCCCGCATCTCTCATTTAGGCTCTTACAACGGTTAACCATACACTGCTTGGCTTTGCAATAACATTCTATCGCCTGGTGCTGGCCTGGAAACCATCTGTTACTACCAGCAATGGCTCTGGCATAGGGCTGGGAGGCAGGGTGGAAGTGGTTTGACCTTGATTATACCATATAGGATATGCCTTGATTATACCATATAGGATAGCTCTGCCTCAGCTTTCTACACAGCTACAAAGAACAATTCCTTGACATTTTTACTGCATGGCATAATTCTTAGCTTGGCCTGATTCAAACTCTCTCATTCAGTTTGAACTCCCTCGTTTGGGCCACATGGAAACCAGCAAGAATTACTGACAAAATGTTTTGATCTCACAGGAATTACATCTGCAGTTACCCACAAGGAAGAAAAAATGGTCTGTGATGTCTCAGGGCAGATCTCATCTATCATCCTGGAAAGTTTCAAATTGGATCTGCTAGAACAAAATATTTACAGTATACATTAGGAAAGATAAAACCTTTTCTAGATCAAGTAGAGCTCTGGCTGAATGCCCAGCCTTGCTGCCAAACAGCTGGCCTTGCTGTTGGACAAAGAGTAGGAAGAGGCAGTATGTTTCTCTGGAAGAATCTGTACAGAGGCTAACAAAGACAATAAGCCTTGTCCATAGAAATGAAAATTACCTGTAGTCTTCATGAGTATCCATTCCAAATCCTTACTGGAGAGCCCTTTAGAAAACTGATTTACTTGAAATGAAAGCCCATTCAAAGGCTGCTGTTTAAAATGCCTTTGGAGATGTGTGTTCCTAGGCTGAAAAATATGGTGTTATGGAAAGCAATCTCTATAAACAATAGAGCTATGCTTTGTATTTTGTATTTTCCCCTACATCTTATGCTACAGTAGTCTACTTTAGAACATATTTAAGTTGCAAATAAGTAATAAATATAGAATCCAACTTTTCTGGTCAGTGCCAGCATTTCCCTTTCTGCTCCTCCTGTAAACAGTGCTTTGCAAAAATTCACCACAAACACAAACAATTCTATGATAAAGAGTTTTGATATTATTAAAAGAAAAAAAACCAAAAACCAAAACCAAGACCAAAGCCCAACCAAACAAAAAACCCCAAAACACAAAAAAAACCCACCGCAAAATAAAACTTTGCCCTGGGTAAGCAATCTTTTCTCCACAGGAAACCCTCCAGGAACCCCTCTTATTATCAGTTCATGAGATAGTCCATGAATTCACTGTGTGTAAAACAATGTTACATGAATAAATCATTGAATGGAATTTTCCCCCTGGTGTTATTTATTGTTTGTTTGTTTTAACTGAAGGTGTTTAGTGAAAATCTGAGGCAAGAACAGACTAAATATATCTGCAGCCAGGATGCAGCTGCAGGCCTCTCAGAATTTTGCATTTCCAAGTGGTGTCAGCTGTGGAGGTTGAGGAGCCAGGGCCTCTTGCTGGATGCCCTTTGTGACTGAGCACAGTCAATGGTGGACTCAAACTGTGTCCCCATGTATGCATGGGCTTGGATGCATGGATGCATGGATGCATCTAAGTGCCAGTGACTCAGGAGGCTGACATCCAGGGGCAGCTGCTGGGCAGACTGGGTGCCTGAGCCCAGCTGCTGGAGGCATCCACTTTGTACATTTGCATTGACATATTTCCCAGAAATGGACAAAAAACTTCCAAGCCCAAGCAAAACTTGTAAGCCTCTGAAAGGCTGAATTAAAAAAAAAAAGTCTCTGGGTGGGTTTCCATCTTTCCTGGCCTTTTTGGCTGAGTGCTGTGACACCAAAGGAGGGTCTGTGTACTAAGTGCTGGCAAGGAACTGGTGTAGCTATCAGTAACTTTGTAGAGGATGGTGCCTCTTACTGAGGGCTGCCGTGTTGGGGGCTGGAGGGAAAAAAGGATCATGAGCAGCAAGTTTAGCACTCCTTGTTGTTCTGCATGTTGTGCAACACAGACACAGATGGCTGGTGCAGACCTCTACTGGTAATTTATTTATGATTGTTTGGGGGTGCATTCTTGTCTGCTTCCAGGGTCCCTGAGCTGTAGGAGAGGACTGTCTTTGAGTTTGCTGCTGTGAGTAACAATTTCTGCTCTAGGCAGTGCTTAGAGGGGACTGGAAACTGTGATGCAATAGGTACCCAGTAAAGCCACATCTGTGCAGTGCCACAATAAGACAATTGAGAACAGTGTTAGACTGGGCTTTATATGTTAGAAAATGTTAGATAATAATTTCATGTTTCTAATTAGCCTAGTGTTAATGAAGACACAAAGTGGCAGAAGATGACAGTATTGCTCGATGAAAAATAAGGCATGGTTTGTCATCTGCAGTGTTACTAGCAATTTATCTTTTTTTGATCTGATGCAAAAACAAGAACATTCAAGAAGATCTCTGAGGTTTAGCCACAGTAGCAGATGGGGTTGCATCTGCAAAGGAGATTGTTTTGTCTGCTTTGAATTGAAATTAAAAGCTGTTGCAATGACAATTCATCTAGTATGAAGAATTAGGAAACAAAGTATAATTACTTTGGGGTTTTTTACTTTTAATAGTAACCATTTAAAGAGTAGTAATTACAGCATATTATTCATTGAAATCTGAAATGTCTGACATTGCATGGCAATTGCAGTTTAGGAAAACCACTTAAAAGCTATTGATAAAAGACTTCTCCTACAAGTGCCATGTTAGTGTTTTATTTTGAACTTTTTAAAATTCAAATGTTTTATTTGGCTTGCATAGCGAGGTTTTAGTAATAGGGGGGCTACAGGGTTGGCTTTTGTGAGAAACTGGCAGAAGCTTCTCCCATGTCCAGCAGAACCAATGCCAGCCAGCTCCAGGACAGACCTATCACTGGCTGAACTCAGCAGTGATGGTGGCATTGCTGGGATAACAGTTAAAAAGGGGCAAAAAAACCTGCAAGTGGAGAGAGGAGTGAGAATATGTGGAGGAACAGCTATGCAGACACCAAGGTGCACGAGGAAGGAGGGGAGAGGAGGTGCTCCAGGTGCCAGAGCTGAGATTCCCTTGCAGCCATGGTGAGCTGGCTGTGCCCCTACAGCCCATGGAAGTCTGTAATGGAGCAGAGATCCACCTGCAGCCCAAGGAGTACTCCACACTAGAGCAGTGTTCTCTTTTTGCTTATGAAAATAGTGCATTTTTTCTTGGTCATTTAGCTTTCTATTCGTAACATTATACTGCTGTATGCTGTCTGCATAGCTACTCATATTTTCTAAACTACTCTTCCTAGTATTACTTTATTCTATCAGCAATTATCATATACTGCACTGTTTCAGAATAAATATTATGTTTAATCTAATACTCTTTATTTCTGAGGCCTAGTAAAAATCTGCAAGGATTATTTGAAGTGTAAAAAGGAGTATTTTTCTTTCTGGTTACTGATTTCAGTATATCTTGATGACTGTCCTTTAACACTTGAGCACTTTCGCAGTACTATTTGGGACTTCCAATCCAGTTCCCCTGTTCCATCCTGATGGTGATACCATCACCATTTTTCAAAGAGACAGGCAGAGAATGAAAGAGGAAACATACTTGCCTTCCAAAAACATTAAAATCCTACAGATCTACACTATTGCACTGGGCTGCTTTGTCACAGGGCTTCCTTGCACATTAGCAGGACCCTGCACAGTATGTGTCTCTTGATCTTCTGCAGCAAAAACAACATGTTGAGTGGGGACATTACTGGAAGCCTCTTGGACTGTTCACCAACACACTGATATGAATTAAAAAGGTTAGATTCCAACCCCATGAAGCAGCCAGCAGGACACAAATATAGCAGGTACCTAAAGCAGATTTTTCTTGCTTACATTGGACTGGTCTTTAGTCAGGACAGTGGTGCTCAATGTCTGAGCCCCCATTCCCAGATCACACAGCTGTTTCTTTTCTGGAAGAAGTTTATAACTAAATTTGTGGTGGTTTTCCCTTTCAATAGCTCAAGAGAAATGGAGTGCTCCCTCCCAGAGCAGCTGGAACATGTGGCTTCACCAGTGCTATCTCTTTGGATCCAGCCACCCCTGTCCTCTCAGAAACTGGATAGATATTTCCAAAACAAGAGGGAGCAGGGACAAACAACACTACTGGAACACTCCTAGCACATTGATAAGGCATCATCTCCTGGGAAGCATTACACCAAAGGTTACCAAGTGTTAGGTTTTCTTTCATCTCTGCAAGTAACCTACTGCTTCCACTACCCACTTGTACACAACAGTGCATCCTGTATTAGCTTTGATTTTTAAGCAGACATGGTAAATCAAGCAAGAGATGTAAAAAGCATGTTGTTATAAGAAGTTCAAGAGCAAGCTTCAGTTGTGCAATTCTTTCACATGCAAACCTTGGTTAAGGCTTTGCCCTTCAGTTGTCCTGCAATAGAAATTTAATTGCTTGCTTACACATATTTTTGTGTGGGCACATGAGCACATAGATGGTGATAGATAACGTTGCATCACTGCAAAAAGTGGCGCAATTTTAACTTGAGATCTGCTTTCCTCACAAAATGGATGTGTGTATGAAAGGCTGTCCTGATAACTGCAACTGTTTTTGGTAAAACTGAGAAGCAGAGAACAGACTGGGACAGTCTCATACTGAAGTTATTAATATATTTCAATCACAAACAGAATATAAAAATGTGGTAGGCACTCAGGATTTCCTGCCTGCTGGAAGAATTCAAGTTTATAAAGTCATTTGTACTCTATCTTCACTTCCCCAAAAGATAATATGCTGAATCTCAATTAAAATAGTTGAAACAGCAGGTGCTACTGTTTTTTCAAGTGAAAAGTGACCTAGCAGCAGGAGAGGAACCCAAGTGAGCAGCCTCTGCTTCTGTTAATCTTTGTTCTAACTGCAAGCATGGAACATCTCAGCTACATACTTTGTTTTACGTAACTAAGAATGTATCACTAGACAAATTTACCTTGTGACTTTTAATAGCTGCTTTGAGTGCATCTCATCAAGTTCGCACATGCATCTAGGTCATTCTAATCCAATCTTGTTTTTATACTCCCCAAGATCTCAGCTGGGATAATGAAATTGTTGGTACAAAAGCCTTGGTCAATCTCCACAAGTTAGAGTGGGGATTATTAACAGAAGAAAAAAATATTCAAGCAAGACACCACAAATCATGTTTTATTAGTAAGGGATTTGGGGGAAAGATGTATCAATCTGACTAGAATTGGAGAATCATCTCTATTAAAAATAGCTACAGATATACCCAGTAGCAAGTATGCATGTTTTCTCCCTCTGGAACGCACAGAACAGAGTTCATTTTCACATTACATGTTCTTGAGAAAAAGGCTTCAGTATCAGATATTTTCCAACAGAAAAATCTGTCAGAGCTGCTGAAAAGGGATCTCAAGTGATGACAAATAAGTGGGATATTGTTTAAACAAAAGACAATTCTAGCATTTGACCAAGTTGATCATATGCTTTCACCAATGTACCTGGGTCTTGAAATGTGGGAATCATAAAGTCATCTAGGTTGGAAAAGACCTCAGTGTTAATTGAGTCCAACCTTTAACCCAGCACTACCAAGTTCACCACTAAACCATCTCACTCAGTGCCACAACTACATGCATACCTCCAAGGATTTGACTCCACCACTCCCCCAGGCAGATTGTTCCAGGGCTTGACAACCCTTTCAGTGAAGAAATTTTTCATAATAGCCAATCTGAACCTCTCCTGGCACAACACAAGGCAATGTCCTCTCAGTCTGTCACTGGTTACTTGGAAGAAGAGATGAATTCCCACCTGGCTACAACCTCCTTTCAGGCAGTTGTAGAGAGTAGTAAGATTCCCCCTGGGCCCTCTTTTCTCCAGGCTAAACAGTCCCAGCTCTTTCAGCTGCTCCTCATAAGACCTGCACTCTAAGAATTGCCTCAAATAAAATCTTTACTTAGGGAAGGCTCCAGAAGTATAATGAGGATATAAAATGTAATCACACAAAGAACAAAACCTTTTAACTAAAATTTCTAAACATGCTGACATTCACAGCCCACAGACCTTCACTCTTCCTTTTCTGAAACAAGTGAGAGAACAGGGATAAGCTGTCAGACTATCACACTTCAGATCCTATCCCACTGTAGGCAAACCATAAATTAATATTATGTGGGCAAACCAACTGAACTTTTAGGCAAGATAAATATTTATTAGCATAGTAGCAGAGCAAAATCAAGGCATCTGTTCACATTTTCTGGAAACTATGATAGAAGACTACTGACTAGAGAGCTACAGCTCTTGAATATAGAGATGCAATAAACACTGACCTTTCTTTCACTGTTTAGTATTAAAAGAACATTTGCCTTTTCCAAAAAGAAAAAAAAAAAGTTTTAAGATTAGAGTCTAAATGCTGCAGAAAGGTGATTTTTTTTACTGGTAGGTTGTTCCATTAGTGATTTTTAAACAAATATCCCTGAAGATATATTTTGGTGTGTTGGTCCTGGCTAAATGTCAGGTGTCCACCAAAGCTACTCCGTGACTCCTCTCCACAACTGGACAGAGAGAAGAAACTAAAGCCTAAGCTTCATGGGTTGACATAATGATCAGGAGACATCACTCATCAAATATTGCCAGAGACAAAATAAACTCAAATTTGGAATATTAACTGAATTTATTACTAGAAAATACATGTTAAAAACACCTTCCATCCACCTTTTTCTTCTTCCCAAGCTCTATCTCCTCCCCCAGGGAGGCTCAGGGAGACAGGGAATGAAGGCTATGATCAGTTCATCACCTGTGGTTTCTCCTGCTCTTCCAGTAGAGCCCTTCCCCTGCTCCAACATGGGGTCCCTCCCACAGGAGACAGTTCTCCATGATCTTCTCCAATCTAAGTCCATCCCATGGACAACAGTTCTCCATGAGATGCTCCAATGTGGATTGCTCTTCCACAGGGTGCAGCTGTTCAGGCACAGGCTGCTCCAGTGTGGGTCCCCACAGGGTCACAAGTCCCACCATGAAACCTGCCCCAGCAGGGGCTCCTCTCTCCAAACGTCACAACCCTGCTCCAGCACAGGCTTCCCATGGGTTCACAGCCTCATCTCAGGCAGCCACCTGCTCTGGCATGAGGATCCTCCACAGGCTGCAGGTGGATCTCTGCATCCCCATGGTCTTCCATGGGGCACAGCTCCAGCAGGGCAATCTCAGCTCCAATACCTGAAGCGCCTCCTCCCACTCCTCCACTTGGTATCTGCATACATGGTGCTCTGCCCAAGAACATTTTTTTTCCCTTTCTTAAATATGTTATTACAAAGACATTACTGTCCTTCATGATGGGCTCAGCCTTGGTCAGGAGCAGGCTGGCCCTGGCTCTGAAAGACATGGGGGGAGCTGCTAGCAGCTTCTTACAGAAGTCACCCCTGTAGCCCCCATCACCAAAATCTGGCCACACAACCCCCCCAAAAAAATAATTCACCATAAACTACATAAGTGTTTAAACACCTTGGGTAGATAGTGCTTTTTGAATCTGATTTTTTTTTCTATTAAAAAGAGATTTTGATAGGTGGATGAATTAGACAAGAAGATTTTAAAAAATGCTGCAGAGATAACAGGATTTAGAAATATCCTGATAGGTAAGACTAAGATTCTAAAATTATCTTCAGAATATGCTTTAAGTGAACTATTGAACTTTCATTGTAAAATAACTCCATTTTAGCATTGAGGAGTAAATCAAACTCTTCACCATCCTCTCTCTCCAGCAAGCATCGTGACTGCTCATCAAAACAAATCTTACTGCAATGCCCTACTGGAAAACTTAGCATCTGGCAAAATTACGTTACTAATTTGTTTTGAAGAACATAACCCAACATAGATGTGCAAACAGAGCAGATGACACTTGGCAAAAGTTTGAATTCCATTTATTTTCAAATTATATTAGCAGCAGAGTTTTGGGGTTTTGTGGAAAGTTTTTTTTAGTTAGTGTTCATTTGTTTGTTTTTAAAGTTTTTTTTACTTATTAGAATTTGGTTGTTCACTTGGGGGCTTTGTCAGATTGTTTGTGGTTTTTTTTTAGTTTTCCCTTGAGGTTTTGGGTTTTTTTTTTTTTTTTTTTTTTTTTTTTAGTGTCAGCAATTCTAAAAGATTCCCTATTATTACAATCATGCAAAAGACACAGATAACTTGAAAATCTGTATGCTTGGGATCCCATCATGTTCTTGAAACCATTCTGGAGTCCTTTGTGAACAAAAGGTTGGGGTATGAGAACGGACACAAAGCTCCAGAATTTTAGAATATAAAATCATCTAGAATGTTAGCAACAGAAGAAGGAAGACACTTGATTTTTTTAAAAAAAGTATAGTAAGAAAAATTTTTTAAATCTCAAGTTATTTTTTATAAATTAAGTTAGAAAACATTACACAATTGTTAACAATGCTAGATTGGCCTAAGTATCCTAAGTAGACTTCCAAAACCAGTTTAGAGTGAGAAAACACACATTGCATATTGAGATAGCTATCAATTTTAAGAGGTAGATGACAATATTAATCTATTAGCAGTATAACTTTTATGCAAATACCATTAGATTGTCTGTACAGTGTCCCTATATTTGTAAGAGTGCAAAGAGAAGGAAAAACACTGCCTCTCATCTAAAAGCAACTGCATTCATCTAATTCCTTGGTCCACATCACCAGCTCTTCTGGAAATGCAGGTGGGGAGAATTTCAAGGATTAGTAAGGCAAGGAAAAAAAATAAAATCAACCCTATTTGTGTATGTAGACAAAACACACCATCCAGACTGCAGTGAGGGTGGCTGAGCTCACAGCACAATCCTCAGGACAGCTTGGCTACATTGAGTGGAAACAGCAGAAGCCCTCACATGCAGAAAGAAGCATCAGAAGTTGTGCACAGTACTTCCCATGATGCCAATTCAGACTCATTGCCTAATGTATTTATGAAGGTGCTTCACTGCTGGAAAAGCATTTCTGTTCCTATTCACCCTGTCCCATCAGATTTCTGGTTTACCATTAAGAGGAAAAAACAGTAAGTAATAGCAGCACTGATGGAAAGGCTTTGTCACAGTGACGATCCCAGTGTGTTGCTAACTTGCCAGCATCTGTAAAATGTTGGCTGTTACTAAAAGCATCCATCTCAAAGTGTTAAAAGCACAGCTCAGTACAAAAATGGGATGACAATTTTTCTGTCCTTTGGATAGTCTTCAAATTTCTCAAGGTACCATCTGAAAAACAAAGAAAAATCTGATGGGTATTGAATCTTCAAAACACTGCTGAGGAAACGAATAATTGTGCAAGGTGTTTAATTTAATCCATACATGTTTTTGTCTAAAAAAAAAAGCCTTTATAACCTACTCTGGATGGAAAAATGGCATTTACTGCACTCATCCTAATGACATCTAATCACCAAATATAACAAAACTAAGTTACAGGTGCCAGCAATGGGAAATGAAATCAACAGATGTGGTGAGATATGTCAGGAAAGGAATAACCCATTCTTTCAAAATGTATGGTGTTACACATACTGAATATTTAAACATTAAAATTAGAAGGAGAAAAAATAAAATCAAAAACATGCCATTGCATAATGACTTCATGTGGAAGCAAGGGATACTTTACACACTGGAATGAGAGTCTCATTCTGCACAGAAGTGTCTTTGGCTGCAGTTAGAATTTGGGTAATCAAACATGATGAACATTGCACTTGCCTTATTGCTAATACTCTCAAAGGCCAACACTGTTTTCAAATCCAGACAATTAAATAAATGCAGAGCACTATCAGATATTATTTGTGTTTTCACCTTTCATAACAAGCATGTTTATGCCCATTTTTGAATATTTACTTTGCTTCTCTGAAATGAAAAAACAAAGTTCACCTGGGCTCCTCGAAAGTGCAGATATTCATAATATTAATAGCTAACTGCAAGATCAAAGCTGGAATAAACAGAAAAAAACATGCAATGCACGATAACCTGCATCTAGGGAATACAATTATTACTCTGTTTACCCATTTCAGTCATTTATTCTAAGTTTTTTTAAATAAACAAACTATACTAACATGTTTCTTCACTTACATAGATTTGCTGGTTTTAGTTGCTTGGGGATTTTTTCCTATACCCCTATTCCACTTTCATGCATTTTTCTTTTAGTGTAAAAAACTCCCTTTAACAACATTTAGCTTTTCTTGATGTTCTAAGAGTGCCATCAAGGCAAGATTGATGGAAACCGACCATGGAATTTGAGTCTGAAGAAGGTAATATACAAGGAGAAGCAGGAGAACCTGTCCTTGCTTCATCTGGCAAGGAGGAGACACTGAGAACTCAATTGGATGAGGCCTGGGCAACTGGGCAGAGCCCTGTGGTTTGCCACACACCAGCTGACTGGACAACCTTCAAATGCTCCTTCCAACTCAAGATACTCTGCAATTCTGGTCACTAATAGCAGGTGATAAAACAGGAAGAGACAGTAAAAGGCAACAGGTTTGGAAGGCTCAAGTTGGGCAGTGGAAGAAACTTGTTCACTGGGAGGGTGTTACAGACCCAGAACATCCTACAAACAAGGGACAGGAAAACCTCTTTTTGGAGGTTTGTAGGACTCCATTAGACATAGACATAGCTGCCCGCACAGATGGTCAGTATATTTTTTCAACCTGTTTCCTCCTTAAATTCATGTTTATTTCCTCTTATGCCACTAAGTTTTAACGTGACAATCAAAGCAGGAAGCTGAAAATTACCAAAATAAAATTAACAGGTTCAAATTCTTTTAAAAGTATGCTATTCTTTAATGAGAATCTTTTCAGGAAAGATGTCTCTCCAAACTATGGTCCTTCTTGTTAGCACACTATAAATACAGTACATGAACAGTCAGAATGTTTAGAGTAGAGACTTCATTAAATATCATCTATCAGAACTGTTTCCATAATGTCCATACAATTGATTATAGACAATATGATAACGACATGACTATAAAGTGTGCCTGTTAAAGACAGCTTGGGTGATTTTCAAGAATTTATATATTAGAGAAACAAGTTTGAGAAGAGAAACTAAGTATTTGATTAATTAAGACAATATTGCTAAACTTGTCTATGATCTTTAGAGATCCAGGATGAACTATCTTCATTTAAACATTATTTTGACCACCTCCTTGTACTGTGTTTATGCTCTGTACTTTTCTGCTGAAATTCTGCAGTACTTAAATCTTCTCAGAGTATTCTCATATTCTGCCCTACAGCAGCATTCTCTTTCATAAGACTTGTTCTGCAACATCCCTGTAGGATGAGGCATAATTTGTGAAATGGAAATGCAGTGTGGCATAGAGACAACAGAACTGACAAGGCAGGAACACTTACTTGTGGTGTTGTCTTGCCCTTGAACCCAGGATGAAGAGAGTACACAATGCAAATGCAAAGCTTTCAATGGTGCAGCAGGCAAGGGCAAACCCAAACCATTCCAGGATCTCCCCAAAAAAGTTGGCTCCACTGACATACTCAAACATTCCTCCTGAAAGCAGGACAGAGTTACTTCAAAATACCTTAGTAAAGATGTACAATGTTACCTTTCCCGTACACCAAGGAGCTATATCACCAGTCTCTATTTGATCTTTAAAGGCAGTGGAGACTGTTTTTCAGATCAACCCGTAATGTGAAGAACCACCTCAGACCTCATTCTACAACAGACCTTTTGTAGTTCCTCTTTAAATAAAGAAAAGCAAATTAACTAGCATCAGAAGCAAGTACATGCCTTTGTGAATAATTACTTACTACATGTTCTTTGATCATACACTAAAACTTTTAAAAAATATGTAGAAATAGAAGACATACTCCCCGTGAGTCCCAGAAGATACTCATAGGGTTAGTTAGCCTACAATTCTTTCATTTCTTTAAGTATTTAGAAAATAAGTTAATTATGAACAATACTATTATTATGAAGTTCCAAATTTATGCTCTAGCATACAAAGTTATTGCACTTTTGTTCCCATTCTTCATCAGATCTGCTGTTTCAGCCTCTACACTCAGAGAAAATTGACAATCTGTGTTAAATCAATTGTATAGACAATTGTGCATAAACAATTGGTACTCAGCTGCTGGGAATTTTATAAATTAAGAATTTCACCTAATTCCAAAGTCAGTGTACAAATGGATAACATCTCACTATGTGCTTTACCAGTGGGACTAAACAAACAAGTATTTGGCAAATGTAATAAAGGACCTTGCTCTAATTACACTACTTTTGTGACAAAAGAAAAGTGACATTCTAGCACTTAAACTGGATATGCAACATCAAAAAGACCAGCTCCTCCTGATCTTACAGCAAATAACATTTCCTTCAGAAACTTTTTGTACACTCAACACATTATAGTATGTTCATACTAACTTTTCACATGAGCACTTAAATTTACATCCATTAAAATTACAATTATTTTCACCGTCTTGGTGAAAAATAACATGCCTTATATATCTTAGTTATTACAGTTTTATTTTAAAAATTAACAACCAAGAAAAAGCAACAACTAAGAAAAAAAAATGTAGCAGGATAACAGAATTCAGAGGTAGTATTCTTTCTGCTCTTAGTGAGTGTAATGTACCCAGAAGAGTGCCTGTTCCCAAAAGTGATAATAAACCTTAACATTTCAATATAGGCTCCATAAGAAAGCCTTTCATATTCTCCATTTTCCCATGAAGGCCAGAACTTCTAATGCCAAATTCATTTGAACTTCTGTCCTCCTTTCCCTACGTTTCCCTTTTCTAAATTGTTGCTATTCTCCAATTACTTTAGGAACCTCCCTCTTATATCAGACATGAGATGGGTCACATGCTGAGCGCTTTCTTCATTCCCCTGCTGCCCCCACACTGAGTGAATAATTTAGGTCTTTCTTCTCCACCCACCTGCTGATTCTCTGAAAGTTGGGCAGTGCTGTTACATTTTTACCCCTTTTTAAAAATATAGTCAATGTTGGTCAAGAAACCCAAAGTTCTGCACAAGCCAAGTGATATAATGAAACAGATTCTTTACAATACTTGGCTCAAGAGGAAAAAAAATGTTTCTCAAACTATAAAATCACTTACTGTGGCAGAAAACAAAATGCTATTTCCAGTTGCCTCTTATATAATAAAATACTATCTCCTCTAAAATACACCAAGCTTTAGAAGGCCATGTTCACACAGAATCATTTTAGACTGGAAGGGATCTCTTGAGAATCTTGTTCAACCTCCACTGCTGAAGCAGGATCAGCCAGAACAGGTTGTTCAGGACTATGCCCAGTCTGGTTTTGAATCTCCCTCCAATCTCTCCAAGCAACCGGCTCCACACCTGTTTGTTTGACCATCCTCCCAGCCCAAAAAGAAAAAAAAAAATTTAAAAATTCAGATATAATTTTATATGCTTGAATTTTGTGTCCACTGCCTCTGGTCCTGTCTCACCACTAAGGAGAGTCTGGTTTTCTGTTCTTCATAATATATAAACTTTGGTAAGATCCCCCTTTCCTTCTCTTTGACCCTTTCAGCCTCCTCTTTTCCAGTCTAAAGAGTCCAAGCTCTCTCCACCTATTCTTATATAAGAGATACTTCCTTTTGTTGTATTAATTTCTGTATCATTTTACTTACCTCTTGGTATCTTGTAACCAGTTTCCCCTGGTTTCCTCAGATTTCTGAGAATATGATCAGAATGAATATTGATGGCCATGCCAATCAACCATCCTAAAAAACCTGAAGAGAAATATTGAAAACACTATATTTAGTGCACTGTGTATGTTCAGAAAACAAACTACAGTCCAATATCACATTAGGCATATTGCCTCAAAGCAGTAGTAATGTAAGCAGCATAAACAGTTTTGGTGACATCCTGCACGGTCCCAGTCCCACACTGCTCTTCAATCAGTAGAGCTCATAGTATCAACACCTCCCTAGATGGGAAATAGTCTGTAAAAATGAAGTTTATTCTTATGTTGCTAGACATATATAAATGTACGTATGTGCATATATGCAGATGTAATGTGTATGTTTCCCTAACTTCAACATGGAAAAAGAAATACACTAAAATTTTACACACTGAAAGAAACAACTTTTAATCTTCCCAGAGGGACAATCTTAGTCCCACTCTCCTTTGACTATTTTTCTGATAGCATATCAGAATCTACCCAACAGATTTTTGTGCAATAAAAGGAATACAACTGTGAAGAAGTTAACGTACCATTTACTCGTGCCATTCAGCAAAATGGTTTAGCCATTTATTACAGCTTTTCACAGAAACTGAGATTGTTGTCACATTCTGCATGCTTATGTTGCCATGAGGGTGGGATAAATCAAAAGGAATTTAGGATTGAAATTCATTATTTTTATCCCTTGGCAACATGTTACCTATGTTATCTTCCCTTGAAGGCAGCATTTCCTGCTGATAAGGAACAGATAAGGTCTGTGTTTTGAGGTTAACCAGTGCCTCATCTCAGATTCTGTGATTAGTTTTTCCAACAAGACACAATCATCTGGAGCATCCAGATACCTATCAATATTAGGAGAGACACTGGTAACCCACATCCCTTGCCTACAAGATTACATCCAGCTTTGGACAATGCATACACGCCCTTCAGGTTTGATGTGTGAAGAGAACAGAGGTGACACGTGTGCTTAATTACCTGGTTGCCAGATAAAAAGCTTCATGCAATAGTTGAGGTGTAACCTGCACCTTGTGAGTTACAGGTGCTGTTCTGCTTTGCAGAGCTGCTACTAAAAAAGTGTCTTGATGCACAAAACAGTCAGCCATCAACATTTGAAGGAAGTAGTTGAGTAGGGACTTAAAGGAGTAAGAAAAGACATGGCATATTGCAAAGGGTTTGAAGAAGCTAAAGCAAGCAAAGGAAGAAAGGAGTTTCCAACTAAAAGTGCAGATAGATTAAGAAAGGACACAAGAGTGAGGCACGGAGGTGTTGGTATCCTGTTGTTGCAGTCACCACTTCAGGGTATCACCAGCTCTCTTGGTAAGTTCACAAGCTCTTTATTGGCGTACGGGTGTAAGGTTCATGCTGAAAGATTATGACTTTGTTTGCAAGCTCATGGTTCTGCATTTGAAGCAGAACATTCCTGTTACCTCTGAAAACACAAAAGTTCACTGCTCTGAACTAAACC
This sequence comes from Passer domesticus, assembly GCF_036417665.1. Lineage (NCBI taxonomy): Eukaryota > Metazoa > Chordata > Aves > Passeriformes > Passeridae > Passer > Passer domesticus. The sequence continues at coordinate 90,961,800 of NC_087474.1, forward strand.
TACACACCGTCCAGAGAAACCATGAGGAAATCACATTAAAACAACATTCCTGCTCCAAATAAATTGCTGCTGTAGATATAAATTATTGTGTTCCGCAAAACAGACAAAGGTTCCACAGTCAGAGAAAACATCACTTGTTTGAAACTTCTCACCATGATAGTTAATCAGTCTGACTTCTCCAAACTTCTGTACTCACTGGAAATTTCTCATTTCAGCTTCCAGATTTTGAACCTTGGTTGGCTGCTACTTGTAGACATTAATTTATCTTCCACATTTAACTTCATACAGCTTAAGAAATATCCTATTAATTACCAGGAAATATGCTTTCTTGCTGTAGTTATTTTCTAATATTCCAGTAATTTTTTTAGTAATTTTAAACAGAAACTTAAAGACACTGTCATATATTTTTTAAGTACTAGAAAACAATAGTCCAGTTGTTCAGGGAGTACCCAGTGTACAATACTTCATTTTGGCATTTGCTTTGACCAAAGTCATAAGCATAAACTGCAGGTATTTGGAGGTTCCCAGCTGGGATGAATATCAAATAGCAATTTATAATTGCTAAGATCCAATTATGTTGGCATGAACGACAAAACAAAAAATTCCAAAAGATATTCTAATTACAGGAATAAAAAAAGAAAAATAAAGTCTTCAGTTTAGCTGTTTAATGGGTATGCCAAATTTTATCTCAAGATTTGTTGGAATTACAATCTTAAAAAATCAGCAGTGGTCACACTATTAAAGTGGTTGATGTGTATACCAGGAATCTTCACTTCCTTAATTATCAGGATAACTTTTTAAAGCACTATATTGACTAACAATAGTCACCAGAGCAACATTTCACTTATGTTTAGTGGTACTAGAAATATATATAAGCATGTATTTCAAACTGGTATTATTTGGGAAAAAAGCAAACAAACAAAACCACAAACCAAACTAATTCATGCACAGAAGTATTCATAATCGAAGGCAGATGAATTGTCATTTATACATTTGAATCTTTCAGAAATCCTTGAAAATTAAAAAAAAAACTAAAAAAAAAACAAACCACCCAAAAGAACCCAAGGAAACTTGAGCAATAAGTGTTATTAACTTGATTTTTTTAAAAGATATTTGATTAAGGAGGAACTGACTTATGACTCCTTAACCATGATACATTCACAGCACTGTATTGAGATATCTTTCAACCAAGGTACTGAAAAAAAAAGCCTGCCTGACTTCAGTCTTCAACAGTTTTGATCAACAATCTTTTAATTTTTTTTTCTGGATCCTGATTTAAGGAAAATGGAAATTTTAAATGGCCAAGAAAATGTCAAATATATTCTAGTGTCCTCTGAAGTCATTCCCTTGTACCTCAGTTTCTCTATTTTTAGCACACAAACAGAACTGCCTCTGAACCTTGGCAAGAGAATCTACTTATATTGAAATTTCTTCAACCTTATATTCATGACAGCATGCAGCACAGTTGTGTGCTTGTGTGCTATTGCCATCCAAATAACTTTTTTTTTTTGTTGTAAAAAGCTTGAGAAATAAAGGAGAAACACTAACTTGCTCTGGCCACAGAATAACAAAAAGAAGGGTACTGACTCCGATCAAGGATCTACACAGTCCACTACTCTGCCTTTGACTGATGAGGCAAAATATTCTGGTTTACCTTCAGATGAAAATGATCTTTCTGTAAAGATTTCAATAGGAAATTATACTATCATTTTGACAGTAGGCAAAAGTAGATGTCTAGGAAACAAAAAAATTGAGTAAATAAAATACTTTGTCGCTGATACTTACACAGTCTTTTAATCATAGCCCTGGCTTCGAGTATAAATGTAACCTCACTTCCCAGTTGGGAGTGAATGATCAACCCCTCCACCCCTTCCTTGTGTGGCCAGTTTTGTCATTTGACAAAGCCACCCCCCAATTACAAGGGCAGCTGAATTGGTGCTGTGTGTATCCACATAGATATCCTGACACCAAGGACTTGTAGCATTTGCCATGGTATGTCAGTGGTTAGCAGCTATCCTTGCTAGATTTTTTACTCCACGAATTCATTACTTTAGTTTTATCTACATGTTAGACAGAAAAGCTTTGCTTCTTCTAAACCTGCATGCTGCTGGCTCCAGGTAGGGCTCCAACCTTCTACAACAAAAAAAAAAAACAAAACATGGCCTGGATTCACCTGGCTGTTAGAGAGTAAAGATGACAATCAGATCATCTAGCACTGCAGAAAGAAGAGTCAGTTCACAGGTTAAAAAAAGGTTAAAAGGCCTCCAGCTACACCAATGAGAAAATTATGAGAAGACTTATAAAACGGCATTGAAGATACTATAAAATCACAATAAAAAATTAAGAGCTATGAAGACAGAGGAAAATTACACCTGATGTTCTCATAGCATGATTTAACTCACCTGTAATGAAGCGTGAGTCGCCCAGCCAGCCTGAAGGGTAAATTGCATAGGTGGTTAAGCTTCGGCCCTGCAAGTACCCGTTGAAAACACAGAACAGAAGGGCTAACACAAAAGTGAAAAACGGCGTTGGTTTTCCTTCACGGATCAGAAGAGGAAAGATGAGTGCCCTGTAGTGAACAAAGAAAAGAAAATTTATTGTATTAACCACAAAAAAAGATAGTTTTGAAGTCCAAACACTGTCCACACTACCCTATTTTACACATTCTCAGCACCAGCCCTTGGTGTCTGTTTGAAAGGATAGCTGCACTTGCTTTAACATCTAAAACATTTTTTTTTTTTGCCTAGTTGGAATTACAAGACCAGTCCTCTCTACCGTATGGCAGAAATTTTGAACTTTGCTTCCAAAGCAATTACTTTGGTGAGAGGAATAAAGACAACTGATATTAAGCACAGTTCATTTTTGTTCCTAAACCCTCAGTTGTATCAAGCTTTCTGAGATGAGCCAGGAAACAAGACTCCTCCACTAAATTCCCCCAGCATTTCCAGGGGGAAAGTCAATCCCCTTTAACTTAACTGACCTCAGTTTCCTCCCTACCCTGTAAGCTAAAACATTAATTGCTTCACCTTGACAGTTTTGGTCTACTCTATGACACCTCTAAAGATGTGACAAACCCACAAATTGCCATTCTATTTGGGAAAGGAATCTTGATTGCTTTTCCTGGGGGATTATGCAAGTAAACAAACTAGCTCCAAACAAGAAGAGCAGGTGAATACTCTGGAGCTCTTTCTTGTGGAACTAGCCAACTCCCAATTGTCTATTGATTTAATTATGATCTATAATGATACAGAAGCAGGATCACTGAAGCCTGAGCATTCTTCACGTGTTTTCCACCTACCCAAGGACCACTACTTCAAAATAACCTTTCCAAAGGAAGACCAACCCTAACAGCTTTCAAAAAAGAGTAATACATTCACTACAGGATTATTTAAAGCATGCAATACTACAACAAACAGAACTAGATAACAGAGATCTCTTCCAGTCTACGTTTACCTACAGAAGAGTCCCTTGGTTTTGACAATAGCAACAAGCAACTGGAAAAAAGAAACTGCAGCACAGCTCACCTTTTTTTGTACAAATCATTGCCTCATATTACTAGTTATTCACTGACATCAGGGATGAGTTAAGATCCCACATAAAAATTAATGTATTTATGCTTAAGAATCGAAAAAGGGGGAGTAAAGACACAATCATAGGTTTTCAAAGGCAGCCTCCAGGCTAATCTTCCCATCGCAAGGCTGTGGAATACACTTGGTCAAAAGCATGAGCTTTTCTCAATATGTACCAGAAAATAACAGATCAGCCACACAACTTGACAAATCTAACCCTCCTGTCTTGGTGACAAATTTACTTGCGGAGTATGACAAGTAGCTACTGTCCATAACTTGAAGGGAACAGCAAGATCACCCCTCGGCTCCAACTCAGCTGCTTTCTCCCAAGTATTTTTACAAAATGCCTGAATACTGCTGACTACTTGGCAACATAGGGCACTCAGCCTCAGCTTTGCCAGTATTTTAATGAATCATTGAATATGCTGAGCTGGAGGAAACACACAAGACTCATCCAGTCCAACTCCTGCAACAAACGCTATGTTGAAAGACAACGCTGAACAATATAATTAGAAAACAGCAATTGTTTAGCAACATCAAGATTATCTCAGTACACGCTGCTGAACTTTCCTTGTAACACAGTGACCTTAAGACGGTCTGGTCAATCCCCTGCAGAAGCGGCAGGCACAGCAGCAGCAGCAGCAGCATTAGCCAGGGATGGAGCGGCGCGCTGCGGGAGCGCCCGGCGCTCCGCTCGCACGCCGGAGCATCGCAGTGCGCGCAAGGCAGCCCGCACCGCACCGGCCATTCACCCGGCTGCCCTAACACCGCGGGGCACATCCTAGCGCGGCGAAGCCCAAGAGACGTCAGTGACTGCTGTATTAAGTAACAAACGCTAATTAACAGACCCTCAACCCCTTCGGTCGGGAAGCAGCAAGTAGGTATCTCCGTGAAGACCGCTCCCTTCTCCTGCCCCAGCACGGCAGGGAGTCCCCGCCAGCCGCCCCAGCCCCGGCCCCGCACCTGTGCGCGTAGTGCAGGAGGAAGCAGCCCAGCAGGACGCGGTTGGGCCGGGCGGCCGCGACCGCCCCGCCACAGGCAGCCAGCCCGAGCGGGACGAGGAGGGAGGGCAGCTCCTGCAGCGCCCAGGCGGGGCGGGCGGGCAGCAGCCAGCCGAAGCGCCGCGAGGAGTACCGGCCGTAGGGCATGGGGATGAAGCAGAGCAGCAGGGCGGAGGCGGCGCCCATCGCCATCAGCCCGTAGGAGAAGAGCTCCATCAGCCGCCGCTCCTCGGGGCCCTCGGCCCGGCGCCACAGCGCGCACACGCCGCCATCGCCGGCAGAGCCCATCGCGCTCCGCCGCCTCGGTTCATCTGGCACCGCCAGTGGCCGCCGGGGGCGTGCCCGCCGCCGCCCCGCCCGCTGTGGGAGGGGCCGGGCCGGGCCGGGCCGGGCCGGGCGCTCGGGAAGTTCCGCCGGGAAGCAGTGCCGGGAAAAGGCGGGGCCGCGCCTGCGCGCCGGGAGCACGCGGCAGCCGCGCGGTCCCTGCGGCCGGCCGGGAGTGGAGCGGGAGCGGCCGCCGTTCCTCACGGCGGGGCTGCTGGCGCGGCTCGGCCGCCGCCTGGCTGCCATGGGCCGCAGGGCGCGGGACCGCCGGCGGCAGCAGCAGCAGCAGCAGCAGGAGCGGGGCGGCGGCGGGGACCAGGCGGTGAGAGCCGGGCCGGGCGAGGTGGAGCGGGGCGGGGAGCGCCGGGGCCGCCGGGCTGACGGCAGCGGTGCTTTTCTTCAGGGCTGGGCCGGCGGCTACCCCGAGATCGTGAAGGAGAATGAGCTGTTCGAGCGGTACTACCGGGAGCTGGGCATCGTGCCCGCCGGAGAGTGGGACGCGTTCATGGCGGCGCTGCGGGAGCCGCTGCCCGCCACGCTGCGCATCACCGGCTACCGCAGGTACGGGCCGGGGGCTGCCGGCAGCGCCGCCGGAGCCGCCTGGAGCAGGGGGAGGTGTCCCGGCCGCGGCAGGGGGGTGGAAATACGCCGTCCTTAGGGCTCCTTCCAGCCCGAGCCGCTCTGTGATTCTCCATCCGGTGTTCCCCCGGGTGTCTCTCGCATGCAGCCACGCCAGAGAGATTCTCCACTGCTTGAAGGAAAAGTACTTCCGAGAGCTGCAGGACCTGGAGGTGGACGGCCAGAAAGTCGAGATGCCGCAGGCGCTGAGCTGGTGAGTGATCTGGAGGCGAGGTTAGGCATTCTGCATGTTCCCGGCAACCAGGCTGGCTCATCGGTCTCTTCTGCCTCTCTTCTTTTGACGTCTCTTTTCCCCCAGGTATCCTGAAGAGTTGGCCTGGCACACTAATTTGAGTAGAAAAATCTTACGCAAGTCCCCGCAACTGGAAAAGTTTCATCAGTTTCTGGTTAGCGAGACAGAATGTGTAAGTTTTGGATAGATCTTCATTTTTTTTCTCATCCTGAGCAATGTTTTATTGAAATACATTGTGAAAGATGGAGACTCTACCTTTTCTCTCAGAAGTTGAGTAGCCTGGAAAAATCTGGATTTTGTGGTGCAGTTGGCAGTGATGCATCCAATGATTCTGGTGCATAACTGCAGCTACAAATATTTGCCAAAACTAATAGCATTTTTTTGTTTTTGTTGGGGATGTTAAAATGAGTCCCTGTAAAATAATGAGATGCTGTTAGAAACCAAATGTTTAAACCTGGTCAAAAGTGCAGCATGGGCATGACAACATGTAACACTTAAGTGATGGATGTTTGTCACTTCGAGCTAGTTTCTCCTCTCTTTTGACCAGAAACTGCAGAATTAATAAAATTGGAGTAAATACGCAATTATGGGAAATTACAATTGGGTGAAATACTGTGATTTTTTTTTTTGTTAAATTCCAACAGAATTTATTCCTAAGTTTATAGTAGTGTGTTTCTGACTGCTTTCTTATTTTATTACATAGCAATTAAAAAGTTTTGTTGCAAAAGAAATGTGTTCTTTCATGGACTAAAAACAAATTTAATTTCTTTTTTCCTTTCAAGGGAAACATCAGTCGACAGGAGGCTGTTAGTATGATCCCACCTCTGCTACTTAATGTTAGCCCTCATCATAAGGTGAGTCTAGAATATAAGTCTAGTGTGCTGAAATCAGCTTAATTGACCTAAAAATCACAAAAGCAGCATCAGGGCTGATACTCAGTTCTGTTTTGTGCTGGTACATTTTATGCTTTCTGCACATCAACAGCAACACCCAGCTAATGTTCGGATTACAAAAACGCTATCAGAGGAACATCTGCTTTTTCAGCTGTGGGTAATACCCTGCAAGAAACAGGTCAAATTTAGGTAGTTGCATTGTCTTATTTTCAAAGTGTAAATGTGTTTAGCTGCATCTCAGTTATGTATTCTTGTTACAACCTGCTTTTAAAGTAAAGTAACTACTTTTAACTTTCTCTTTTCATCACACTGTGAACAGATGTAGTTTTTAAGATGCAAGTGATAATATTCCCTACCTCATAGATTTCACTCTATGCCTTTTGTAGGAGCTGAAAAATTCTACTCTATAAATAATCTGTTAGATGAAATATTTTGGGTGAGCTGAAACATGCTGTTGGTGATGGCTAAACACTGTAGGGTGCTAACTTTAACTGAAGTGTGTAAGGAATGCTCATGGTATTTTCTTAGGGCATGCCATAGGAATGAGGATATCTGGTAGCAAACTTTCTGTTCTAACTTTGTGATGTTTTCATACTCTCTGCTTGTGTGCAGACTGAATCTGTCAGGTGGCCTTACTCTCTTAATCTGTTAAATCAATGAGCTAGTTGTCTTGCTATCTCAAGCAGCCACGTTGTGTTCTTCTTTCTTAAATTTTCATGCTGTCTTAAATTTAATGTTTATCAAACTTCTCACATGTGTTTTAAAGACTAGTTTGTACACAGTTGTTTTTATATTAACAGTAATTAGCATCCATAACTTTCCACCTTTTTTTCTCCTACTTTCACCCCAACCCAGTGTATGACAGCTATGGCTGTTTTATAGGAAGCAAGGTCTTCTCATCTCTTTTCAGTGAATAGTAAATTGAAAGTCTCAGTCCTCATTTGTCACAGGTGTATTTTGACTTCTGTCTGGAATGAACAGGTGGTGAACACATTCATCTTAAAAAACACAAATTGTGGGGATATTTTTGCACACACCTTAACATTGTATATGATAAGCTAGCAGTTTATAGGCTTTACACTGCATGTTTAATTTTGGTGAGTATTGCAGCATTTTCCAGAAATATGTGTAAGATTTCATAAATCAGACTAAGAATAGGTTCTTTATCCTCTCTTGTGCCAAAACAGCAAATGTTTAATGATATAATGATGCCCTGACTTGTAATTTAGGGCCTTTCATGGTCCTTAGTGCCTTACTTAGGAGCTGCTTGTTATGACCAGAATTGCAGGTTACTTTTGCTTAACCAGCATGTTCTGTATGTATTACATCTAAGGTGCTGATTCCATTTTCTGCAAGGATAATGATAAAAAGGATAAAATTAGTGATTGTCAAATGTTCCCATAGCTGTGTTCATTTTTAATCTTTTTTTCCCATTTAGTTTTCCCCCACCATCAGTTAGCTGGACAGTTTTAGAGTGTGTTTAGCCTTGTGCATTCTTCATCATCTTTTGCATTATCTACAGAAGCAGAAAACAGTAGCATCACATCTCCTAATTTAAACAGCAGATCTGATACTGTCTTGCAGGGTTTGTTCCATGATGTGTTAGCACTGCTGTATGGCAGCATTTAGCACACATTCCCTGGAGCTCTCTGAGTTTTTCTGGGAGCTGTCTCCGGGTTTAGTCTTGTTCATGCAGGGGGCTTGCATGAGGATCTGAGCAGCTCATTCCCATCTTTTATCCTCTTGCACGATCTCAGCTGATTTTTACTGGAGCCAAAGTTCCAGGAGATAGACATATGTTTCTGAAAATCTGTAACTAGGCAGGAGGAAAGACTCTATACTTCCTTGCTTAAGAGAACAGATTGAGATGTCAGTTGTTTTGATGTGAAAGTGACTCTACCAATGACTCCATCACACTCCATCACATTCATTAGGAGGGAGACATACACTAGAATTCAGGTGTTGATGTCTCTGCTGTTATGTTCAGCTGCCTCAGGGCAGTTCAAACACTTCCCAAGTGGTTTTTCCAGGATCAAGAGGCAGGAGACCTATACTGCCCTGATTTTGTGCATTGAAATGTCGGTGTGTGTGGGGAGGGACAACAATTCATTTTTATAAAATTTGTATAAACTACTGTCTCTGATTAATTTATTAATAGTTTAAAGAAAAGTACTATTTGCTCTTGAATGTAACTTTGTCTTCAGTATGCGTGTATATGTAAAGTTGCAGATAACTTCGGTTGGAATTTTTTTGAACTGATAAAAGGATCATATCCCCAAATCTGTATTTGGGTTCCTGTTTCAAATCTTATTTCAGCTGATGTTTTTGTTCCCTACAAACTAAAGTCCTCTTTATATTTTCAACCTTTGAAGGTAAAGCATACAAAGAACAGGATTGTACTTTTTTTCTTTTCAAATTGGTGTTCAGAACAGTCATAATTCTACATATTCAAAAATACCTAATTTAAACAAGAACATAGTAAATTTTTCAAGTACTGAAAAAGTGTAAGACAGGAATTTAAAAAATTTTCTTGTTTGTAGATTCTAGATATGTGTGCTGCTCCTGGATCTAAGACTGCACAGCTCATTGAAATGTTGCATGCAGACATGAATGTTCCCTTTCCCAGTAAGTCTGGAAAACTAAAAACTTGTAACTTGGAATTTCTGCTTTTTCTTGTAGTGAATTGTTTTTCATGTCACAGATGAGTAGCTGCATTTATCTACACAGTGAATTCCCCAAGGGGTTGTTATGAAATTAAAGGTACCTATTTGAAACTTCACAGGCTTTCTTTGCTTGAAAAACAGACATGAATTATATGTATCTTTTCAGTTCAGATTGCAGTACATGTGATTAGAGCTTAATTTTTGTATATAAATCATGTTTACTTAGTAGATGGCAGCCCATGAGCCTCTGTGTTGTGTGGTATCCTGCAAACACTGGATTAAGCTGCTTTCGACTTGAAGAAATTGTCATATTTATCATTTTTGTAAGCTTCAGAATCTTTATTTTTGGTTAGATGCTCACAGAAAATACTGCCCCTTGACGCTGTAAAGTTGTAGAGAATGTGTGGATTCTTTCTGTATTGGACTGAAAATTTGCTGATGTAGAGATTGTCTTTGGTGGCAGTGGGGTTATTTTCTATTTTAGAGGTTTTCCTTTGAAAAGTTGAAGGGCCCTTGTGTCTTACTGCCACAGGATGAGAGCTAAAACTCTTGAGACAATGACACATCAGTTAACCTGCAATGTACTTTATTTTATGCTCAATAAGGGCTGCCCTATTCATGAGCAGTCTCTTAAGTAAAAATCTCTAGTGAAAGGTTTGCCTTATCTCTTTCAGAGATAAGGTAATAAACTATGTAAAATGATTTGTCTGTTGAATAGTTAAGCATTGTCCCACTATTTTATGTTCCCAGGCGGTTTTGTAATTGCCAATGATGTCGACAACAAGCGCTGCTATTTGCTGGTTCATCAGGCTAAGAGATTAAACAGTCCATGCATCATGGTGGTAAATCATGATGCCTCCAGCATTCCTAACCTTCAAATAGATGTTGATGGAAGAAAAGAGATCCTCTTCTATGACAGGATTTTATGTGATGTCCCCTGCAGGTACCTTGCATGTAAACTTCAATGCATGGATTTTATTGCTTTAAGTGCAGTGCTAAATTTTTTTATGCTACTGAATTGTGCCTTTTGACTAGGTTAGTTAGTTAGGATTTATAGTTTGGAATGCCTTTTCAGTGTGGGGATACAGAATCAAGGTGAATTTTTTCATTCCAAGTGGTCCTGTAATTTGATCAGTTGAAGGGCTTCAAGTTTTGACCTTAATATTCAGGACACTGAAATACAGAGAGAGTAAAGAAACAGAACCGTGTATGAGAACGAGTTACAAGGGAAGAGGGACTAGTATTTTTGGTGCTGCTGTAAGTGATTTTGATATGGAAAGAGTCTCAAACACAAATAATACAAATCTGTTGAACCTCTGTTGCAGTGGAGATGGAACCATGAGGAAAAACATTGATGTGTGGAAGAAATGGACGACACAAAACAGTTTGCAGCTCCATGGGTAAAAATGCTTATTGCACATCTGCACTTCTTTCATTTTTCTCTCCTTTTTCAGTATCTTTAACATCTGAATGCATTCACATGTTAATATATGATAAAGCAGAGACTAGGAAGAGTCATTTTTCTCTCAAATCAAGAGCTTAGTGCTATTGAGAAGAAGTGTAGGGTTTCAGATGTGAGGAGGGAAGCATGTGAATCTAAATTGCTTGTACTGTTACGTATAGTTGTCATTGAATTATTTATTGAATTGATTTAGACGTGATAGCTAATAAAATAGAATAAATCACTTGGCTGGCATTCTTAGCATTTAGGCAGGTAAAATACTGCTGGAAAATATAGTAAGTTATAAAATTTATTAGTGCTGTTTTAAAGTCTGTGGGATTCTAGAGATCATATACAAATAGTTTCAATTACCTGAGATGGATATATGTAAACTGATGGTGAATAAGTACTTAGCCTAGTGCAGGCACATGGTAAAATGTAGTAATTGAAAACAAAAAAACACAGAAAATTTTTCTGTGTATTTTTAACAAGCTGGGGATACCTTGGTTACTGTGACTCAGCTGACCTATGACTTCTTTGCAACTTATTCATTATTGCAGGTTTCATTTTAGTTGGAGGTATGCAGGTAGGGCCTAAACTCATGGTCCAGCTCTGTCATACCTTTCTCAGAAGGCCACTGCTGGTTAAGCTGTGTTGTCCATAATATTTGTAATAGTCAGATTACTCCTTGTTTTAACTGGATTTCTGAGAAGAATCATTTTCGGGTGTTATTTTTCTAGAGTACTTCATAATAAAACTGATTGGGCACTAGAAAGAACAAAACAGAATGTTATGTTCAAAGTTATGCTGTGTTAGTGTTAATGTTTGACTTCATTGTTGCTTTAATTTAATGGGTGTCGTTGTGAGTATGTCTGCAGTACAGACTGCACTAGGCTGAATTAGTTCAACACTGACTATAATTTGTGTACTGCTGACAGCTGTAGAACTCCCCAGGTGCTGGCTTAGTCCATGGAGAGCTGTGTGTCTGCAGTAAAGCTTTTTGTGGGTTCCTGAATGATAGCTGGCTAGATCAATCATGTTCTGTTAGATTGCAGTTGAGAATTGCAACCCGTGGTGTTGAGCAGCTGGCAGAAGGTGGGAGAATGGTGTATTCCACGTGCTCCTTGAATCCCATCGAAAATGAAGCTGTGATCGCATCTCTGCTGGAAAAGAGTCAAGGTGAGAATGTAAGCTTGAACAGAGTAGGGAAGGAGTAGGGAAGTCTTTATTATTTTTTTTCCTCAGCCCAAAAAAGTCTATGTGTATGATGGTACTAGTGATAATCTTAGTGTGGGTAATGTGCTGCTAGTTTGCACAACTCTGGAAATCTTTTTGTACCAATAGGATTTCATTAATGTTGCTATGAGCAGTCTTCTTAAATGGGAGTGAATCAGCTGCAAATACAAAACCTAAAGTGTTGTGTTAATGATGCAGAAGACATTTCTACAGATCAGTGGCATTCAGTCTGTGTTATCTGGCTCCCACTAACTGCTTTCACTGGTTGGAATCCATGTCTGACATCTGTAATTCCTTTGGAAAACTCAGTGTGGAACACTGCTGCTGTGCACTGTAGGAGTAAAAAGCCCAGAGTGTAGTTAAGCAATTAGAGCAAAGTAATTGTACACCAGTAGGTGGGAGTCACTGACACCTTTAGCATCCTTTGCCCCACATTTTGACATGCTTGGATTTTTAATGTGCTTTAACTCACAGGGGGTTTTTGCATTTTTGGCTTGCATGTGAAGGCTGAGGTTACAAGAGGTGGAAAAACTTAAGATGAACTGGGAGGCTGCACTGCATCACTTAGTGATAGTAGGGTTCAGTAGCCCATTTAGTAGCTGGTGTATACTGTTTTTTTCTGAATCAATAACCTGAAATTTGGAAACATCTAATTGGATTTGGCATGAAAAGTTCCACAGACCTTTTAAGGTTTTACAGAGCAGAAGCAGCTCTATTGCTCCTGGAGCTGCACTTACTCTGGAAGTCGGTAGCCTGTTTTTGTGTAATGTTTGCTTTGTGCCAGTAGCTATTCTGGCCCCAAATTATGCATGAAATTTCATTTTCTTAGAAACAGCACTTTAACTAAAGTACTTGCAGGTTCATGAGGAATTGACTATGTAATTTCTACTCCCACTCTTCTGTGCACTGGGGCAGCTTCATCTTATGTCATGTGTGCAGTTTTGATCACTTCAATATAAGAAAGTCATTAAGCTATTAGGGAGCATGCAAAGGAGGGCAACAAAGATGATAAAGGGTCTACAGGAAAAGCCTGATGATGAGTGGCTGAGGTAACTTTTCTGTTCAGCCTGGAGGAGATTGAGGGGAGACTCATTGCAGTCTGAAACTTCCTCATGAAGGGAAGAGGAAGGGCAGGTGACCAGTGACAGGACCCATGGGAATGACCTGAAGTTGTGTCAGGGGAGGTTTAGATTGGATATCAGGCAAAGGGTTTTCACCCAGAGGGTGGCTGGAACAGGCTCCCAAGGGAAGTGGTCACAGCGCCAGTCTGACAGAGTTCAAGAAGCTTTTGGACAGTGCTCTCAGGCAACAGGGTGTGACTCTTGGGGTGTCCTGCACTGGGCCAGAGTTGGACCTGATGATCTTGGTGGGTCCCTTCCAACTCCGCTTATCCTGTGAAAGGACACTTTTGTTTAGAAGTAGTTTCTTTGATAATCATAGACACATTTCCAGTATATTACAGTGTGCTTGGCTTATTGAAGGCCATAGTAAGCAAGCATTAATTTTAACAGTGACAAGATTGGAAAGAATTAAGATCTTGTTGGGATAAGAACACAAAGCAGTAAGATGTGGAGGCCAGCAATTGCATCACCTGTGGGAAATTCAATACTTTAAAGGAAGGACTGGCTATGATGTTCAGATCTAGTCTCTGCCCAGTGGAGGTATTTTGAGGCATACTTGAAGGCTGTGATGTGTCCCAGCGAGATAAATGTTACCCTTGGAACTTGAACACAGGTGTAGTTTAAGAAGATAGTCATAAAGAGACAGTGCAGTGGTCTGCAAGGGGTGTTGTACCTCAAGAATTAGTCCAGATCAGTCCAGAAGGTTTGTTGGTAGTTTCTAGCAGTGTTACCTTGCTGAAGCAGACCTGTGAAGGAGATGAGAGATTGCTTTCCCCATACGCATGAAGGAGTAGGGAGAGAAGGCCTTTTTGTACCATGTAGCAAGTATTGGAAACTGTAGCACTTCTGACAGACTCTTCAGTGCCTGATAAGTCTGTTGTAGTCTTGAGACATCAGCTGAAGTCATGCTGTAGGGAGGCAGGAATATTCAAAGGATGGATGCAAAACATCAAGTGTAATCACATTTGAGATGTCATTTTTGAATTTTTCTATGAATTCATGTATCTCCTTTTCATTTATTTAAAAGATTTGCTTAAGCTGTCACTGTAAGAGTAAATGGTTGTAGTCATATAGAACAGGTTGACAAATTGTGTACATCATGAGGAAAAGCCTACCTGACTGTTAAATAACTTAAATATTTAGAATCACAGAAAAGCAATGTTAAAAGTTATTCTTTTCTAGGGAGATCACCTATTTAAGCAGTAAATTTTTATATAATTCCTTCTGGACTTTGGGCAGCTTGAAGATTTTATCCAGTAAATTAAGCTATAACCTGTTGATGTTTCTTGTAGTAATTTGACATATTTTAGGCACATAGTCTTTGGTCATGTTAGTGTTAAACAGTTTGGAATTTTCCTTTCCATTTAAAAAATAACAATTTCTCTTTTCTCTCTCACTGGAATATATTGAGATTGTAAGTCCTTGAAATTAGAATATTGTAGGCATTTCAGAAGGCTTAGTTATACCAAAAGTTATTCCCTGAAAAATACTTAATCAGTGTAGTAAATCCAAATACTGAGTAAATGAGAATAAGAACTTCAGTGATTCCATTGCTGGAAACACTGATGTTTAATGATGTAAGTTGTAGAGTATTTCTCTGTAGCTGCTACAAAACTATCTAACCATTATATTTTGGGTATTTTATGATCTTACATAGTTACACTAACAAAGGTGAGAAGAACTGTTAATAATAAGAGGTAGAAGTTGTGTAGCATTTTATTTCTTGAAAGCTTTAAAAAGTACTATTCATAAAACGGCTTAAAACTTTAAGGAAAACTATTTTTATAAAAGTGAATTGACAACATAACTCTTAAATTCTGTTTTCAAAATGTTTATGTTCTTGGGATTTCAGGTGCCTTAGAACTTGCTGATGTCTCTTCTGAGTTACCAGGTTTGAAGAGAATGCCAGGAATTACAAAATGGAAGGTACTTAACTTGATATTTTTGTAAAGTTCTTGGTCTGTGGTAGTGTTAAATTAGGGACATTCTGAAGCGTAACATTTCACCAAATTAGGGTGAGCTGCATTAATGGCAGTGATTTGATGTTTAGGGGAGAGAGCTAAGCTGGAAGTCTTTGGGAGGGTAGGTTCTTTTCCCCACATCTGCTTTCCCCTTACCTCTAGGTTTCTTTCCTATGCCTCCTATACTTTCTTGCTACAATTCCCTATTCCGTTTCATGTATGTGGCCTGTAGATGGCAACATAATTTCAGCCACTTCTAATGTTAGCCATCCATCTCTGTCTGTGAACAGAGATGGCTCTGTGAATGTTAGATTCTGCAGTTCTTCAGCTGGTCCATTTTATTTCATTTGGAAGTAAAAGCTGTGAAACTGTTTCTGCAAATAAGCTTTAAAGCTTGCAGTGATGTGACTAATGCTAGAATAGTAATAGAATCCTATATTTTGTTCCAGGCCTTAAATTATTTCAGTTCTGGAAACAAACTACTAGGGAGGGGCAAAAGACCCAAAGCTGCTTCAGTTTCCTGTCAAGAAAAGTAGAAGGCCATCCTGGTAGTGGGGAAAGATACTGATTAAATTTTAGTTAGGAGTGTGTGCCTTTGCAATGCCATTGGGTCTTCTGTCTTACCATCTCACTAGTCTCTTGCAATGCCAGGTAGGTTTATGCCTGTGTACAGGCTAATGAACAAGATGTAGGCAATAAAGGTTTGTGTATATTCTGCCACTGGAAATGTAGCTTAGAAACAAGTTGATTTCTTTCTTCTTACAGTTCCTAAAGTTTACACTGTATACTTGTACCTGAAGAATAAATGTAGTGCATAACTGTGGCTCTGTGATCTTAATTTTACCTTTTCTTGGTACTCCATAAAGGCACTATATATATTTTTATGTAACGATCACTAAGGGTATATTCTATTCCCTGTAGCATCTGTTTCTCTGTTTGCAGTTGAAATATAAATCTCCCTAACAGGTTTTAAAAACTAGTCTGATGAAATGTGTTCAAAGTTTGCTAGGTTTTCTTCAGACCTGGTTTGCTGCTACTGTATATTTTCATGCCTTGCTGGCTAGCATGTCACTGTGGATGGATTTGCTTACTTTGGTGCTGTTTTTACTTTGTGTAGTCTTTTGTTCCCTGGTGCAGCATTTGTTTTCTAGGAGCTCTGTGACTGCATTGAATATTCCTGAACATCAGTTGACTGTAAATCTCTGGAAACAGCAAAAACAAAAATAAGGTTTTGTTCAAGGGACACTTGGGTGCTTGGAAATAGCATTCAGTACTCCCTCCTTAAGCCAGATGATGAGTGAACTCCAATGAATTATTTTAGGCTTGAAGGAAGACACCTTTTTAACTCCAGATTTGGTCATCTGTTCCTGCAACACTTTTACTCTTCCTTCTGCTCTAACAGGTGGTCAGTAAAATGTGCAATAGAGAAGAGTTCAGAGTGTTCTTTGGTGCTTTGTCATTCTGCCAGTCACACCAACTTACCAGTGAGTGAAAAAACTGAACAGCACAAGACTCATAGGCAGTTTTTCTGGCAGTTTTTAGGTAAAACCTAAATAGTTGGGGTTTTCTTAGGCTTTGGTTATTTATCAGTCCTGTTGTTGGTTTTTCTCAAGCTTGAGTCATGACTTCCAAAGAAGAGCGGTTCAGAAGTGCAGTCTATCTTGTCTCCATCTAGCACTATGAAATGTAGCATATTTTGACTTGAAATACTAATTCTGAAAGTACAGTAATTTCTATTTCAGGAAATGTAGAAAGGCACAAGGTGTGATCTGATCAGTGTCTGAGAAGTGCCAGACTTCATGATGCTGAAATCTGCATTCCAAAGTTCTTAGTGAAATTGTAGTCTAGATAAATGTTACATTTCAGTTTCCACTAGAACACTTGATTAAACTTTCAAGACAATCACAGTGAGATGCATGAAACCACTTCACCATATTTGCCAGTCCTGAAGCTGCCATCACTGCAACTGCTTTACTTTGTTGCCTTAACAACAAAAATGGGCCTTCATTCCAGTGATTAATTTTATGAATTTGCACTGTGCATCCCCATTTGGGACCCATCTTACAACTTTAGCATCCAGTATAAAAGCAGGCATCTAGAGCTCTGAAATCAAGTTTTCCTGCCTTATTTTTTCACTTCGGTATCCTTGCTTGAAGAGCATTCAGAATGCCTTCCTGTAAGAGTTGTGGCTCTAACCTTCTGCTTGTATCTTGAGTGTCCATCAAAAGCTTTGACCCTTAGCCAGACTGAGGTGATGTTATGTCTACACAGTGTCTTAGAGCAGATCTGTAGATTTGTTCTTAGTTCTAAGTAAAGGTACAGATGCTAGAAAATTCATGGGGATGTTTCTTCAGCAACAATCTACAAACACATCTGTCAGTGACCTGTGTCATGCAGCTTTCTGCCTGTCAAGCTGTTGTGTTGCACTCTTGCATATTTCTTATGTAATGAAATTGGGATTCTTCAATTCTGATCTTTACTAGACTGCAGTAGCTCTTTTACCTTGGATACTGCTTGGAAGCTGCCTATAACACAATGTTTCACAGCCAGTCTCACGGGGAAAAAAGGAGTAGCGTATCTTAAATCTGATATCTCACTGATCTTACATATTTCACCACTGTCCTTCCACTGGATTGTGGTGGTTCACATGTTTTAGCAGGTTAACAGAGATCTCTGTAGTTGATTCAGCTTTGACTACACTTTGACTATATGCTTTTTTTTTTTAAGCATATGAAGTGGAGCAAAGAGCTGCAGCTGGCAAGAATCTCCTGCTCTGAAGCGCACACATACAATGCACAAAGAAACAATACACTTTAAAGAACTTAATTTTCTGTACCAGAAAATTACTTCTTTATTTGGTGTCTGAATCTTGGTTTTCAACTATTTTAATTAAAAATTGTAACCTATATTCTTCACTGAATTTATATTGAACACTTTGAAGGTAATGCTGAAAGATGGACAGTGGTTTGAGGAGTGGAAAGATGTGCCTTCAAATAGACAAACACAAATACGTCCTACCATGTTTCCAGTGAAAGATGAAGAGAAGCTAAAGGCAATGAATCTGGAGCGCTGGTAAGTTTTCCCAGAGTAGATCTTGTGAGGATTTGATGTAACATGTATGGTTGTGGGCAAATTATAATTAGGTCAGATTAGGAATGTGTAGTCTGAGTATATTTTGATTGCTTCATATGTAATGGCAGTAATATTTTAACTCCAGTGAATCAGGAGAAATTACTGCAAGTTGCGTAAGAGGAGTAAATGCTCACATGAAAAGGTCAAATTCTTTTCATCCAATAGAGATAAACAGTCAAAATTACTGAGAAAGTATGCAAAACTTTAACATATTAACAGTGTGACTTACTTGCTTTTAAAAGCTTTCCACAGCTATTCTAAAAATATTATTTAGAAATGAGTCATTAAAGCTCAAATGTGAACGGTGAATGAATGTGTTAGTTGATGGGAGTAATTTTGCCAGAATGCTCTATTTAGATTCTCTTTCTAGTTTGATAAATCTGCACAATCCTACTAGGAACAGTTACCTCATCCTGGAAGTAAAAAATATGGGCCTTCTGGTATTTTGTGATTCTGAATGCAGCTATGAATGTGCTGCAACATTTTTTTTTCTTTTCTCTCTAGTCTTAGGATATTGCCACATCACCAGAACACAGGTGGCTTCTTTGTGGCTGTCTTAATAAAAAAGTCTCCAATGCCATGGAATAAACGTCAGCCTAAGGTAACTTCTTTTAAATTATCTAAAATATAAATTACTAATGATGTTTCAGGATTTTTTTAAGTTTGCACATAATAGAAGACATACTATGACTGTTCTGTATCTGCCCTTCAGTGTGTCAATTAAAAATAAATTCCTAAATCCATTAAGTACTTTAAAAAACCATGAAAACTTTTAGAATAGAAGAAAAAAAAAAAGAAAGGGGATTTTGAAATGGTAGTAAAATAACAAGCTAAATCTTGACCCTAAAATTAAGGCTCTAAAAGAATTACAGAAGCAGATTATATTGGATAGCTAAAGCTGTCACTTCCTTCAGCTGTGTGTGGTCCTCGGCTAAAAAGCTTTTTTCTGCAGTGTTGTAAGCTAATTCTGATGTCAGTTTATCTCACTCTGTGGCTGGTTCCTCAGGAGTGATTCACTAGCAGATTAGCAGATCAGCAGCACGGGGAATGGATGTAAAACTGTTTGGAGCAGCAGCTTCAGCCATCTGACTTTAATCCATTTGTTGTCAATTGTCTTTAAAATCCTGTCAACAGGGTTTTAAGTTGATGTGATTTATTTGATCGCTTAGATTATTGTGTCTGTGAGTACTTCTGTTGTGAATCCCTTTTAGGTGTTTATTTGATTTGCTTCATTAGAACAATTTAGGAGTAAAATGTATGTGGCAATAGGGAAGAAGCATTTATTCAGAAGTAAGCACCCTCCAAATAGTTTATGATGTTCTAAGTTAAAACGTAGCACTCTTACAGAAGGTGTGCAGCAGCAGGATGCATGTGTCACTCACTTTGAGTGTTAGGAGGAAAACAGCAGATCCTCTTTTAAAATAGTCTTCTCTGAGTACTTGAACATGATTTTGTAGATGGTACAAAAATAGCTTTCTTGGGGCAGTTGATATGAAACTGTCCAGATCAGTACTGGAGGTAAATGCAATTTATAGTGGTATCCTGATCTAGTAATCAGATTAACTCCCTGAATGGATCTGTTTAAGCACTTGCATACAAATTGACAGGAATTAAGCACATACAAAGAGAAAACATAGGTGCCTTCTGTTACAAGTTGGATACTACTTTTGCTTTTTTGAAAATACTATAATTTGAAATAGGTTCATCAGAAATTACCACAAAGAACAGGAGATACTGAAGTGACAGCAGCTAATTCAGGTAATGGTTCTGACTGTATTATTGAAGAACCAACACTTGCTGAAAATGAAGAGTCTAAGAAAATGCAAGAATTGCAGAATTTGGACACTGAGCAGAGTAAAAAGGAAGGAGTATGTGGGTAAGTCCATGTCTAAGTATTTGTCCTCTGACAGCTCTGCAATTGCTCAGTATTCTGTAGTTCTTTTGTAATTTAGAAGTCAATAAAAAAATTAATTCATTCAGTTTTCTTGCATTTCCATGTTTTCTGTCTTGTCAGCAAGTTTGGAAAATAACCAGTTTTCTTACTAGCATTTGTTAAGTCTGTTAATACTTTCTTCTCTGTTAAGGGAAAAAATACTTTCAGAAGTTGGAAGATCTGTATTGCCTTCACAATCATTGTATCAGAAATCTCTGTTTACTTGTTTTTGTGCACTCTGTTTCCAAGCACTGCTTCACTTCCTTATTTTAACAAGTTAAATTGTATATAGTGTTAGTGAACCACAAGAAAATGCCAATATTCTCTTTGGCATACTGTTGCAATAAGCCGAGTGTTGACTAAATGAACTGAATATACTGATTTTAAAGCAAGTGAAATTTTAGTGAAATTGACAATGCAATGTTATTTCCTTTTTAGACCACCGCCATCTAAAAAAATGAAGTTGTTTGGTTTTAAAGAAGACCCCTTTGTGTTTCTCCCTGAAGATGATCCATTGTTCCTTCCTATCCAGTAAGAAAAAAGATGTGTCTGTTTTGGCAGTAAGATTCCTGTTAGTTCAGGGATGTTAGTAGTTCAAGTTCAGTTCATTACAAAGCATAGGTCTCGTTGGTCTTGCATGACAGCTTTTGCCTGACTTTGCACCAGGGCCCCCTCTCCTCAACACTTAAATACTTAAATGAAAATAGCCAACTAGAGTTTGCACTGGAAACTTTCCAGTGTGTCTCAGTGTCTATAACAGCTTGTCTTTTCTGATGTCATGCAGCTTAGAAAGTCTAATCTTTGTGTTCTGAAGCCAAAGTGCTAAGTGTTTGCAGAGATAGCTGGAGGAAATGGGCTAAAACATGCATTTTGAGTATGTGATTTTATTGCTCAGTTAATCAAAACAAGTATTATGGCCACAGGAAGTTTTACGCGTTGGACCCATCATTTCCCAAGATGAATTTACTGACTCGAACTCAAGAAGGAAAAAAGAGGCAGCTGTACATGGTTTCTAAGGAGCTAAGGAATGTGCTTCTGAACAATAGTGAGAAGATGAAGGTATGGTTCATAAGCATCAGTGTGTATCTCCTTGAACTTGCCAAGTGTACTGTTTACATAGAGGATTAGCCCTCTGACAGGCTATATTTTTTTTTAAGTCTAGATTAATGTTTTCCTCTCTGTCCCTCCTGTGTTAGAGATGAAAAGTTGACTCTGAGAGGTAAATAACAGTCTCTGAGATGAAAACATTTTTGGTGGATGAAAGAGCACTTAAAAGTAGAGAGAGGTAATATTTAAAAGTAGAGAGAGAGAATATATAACTCTCGTGTGTGTGCCAGCATTTTTGTGTAGTCTTCAGGTAACTTTACATGTTTACATTTATGATGTTGTATTTATCACCCCCTTAATTATAAAAGTATTAAGAGCTTTGAAAGCCAACCAAAAAGATAAGTTCAGCTGAATTATTTGCTGTCTGTGTTACATAGGGACATTGTTTCAAAGTAATTTTAAAAATTAAACATTTTGAAAGTTCATTAAGCTGAGTGATAATAGGATAATAAGTAGTTTTTGTGAATTAGAGGGAATTTTTTTTATGATTCCCTGTGGAAAATATCTTGCAAATGCTAAAGATTTGTCTCAAAAGTCATTGTGTAATTTAGGTTTGAATGAGGCAGTCCAGCTTCCTTCCTACATGAAACAGAGTTGACTTCAAAGCTAGATCAGATACATTCTGGGGCCTCATTCAGTCAAATCTTGAAAATTTTAGAGGATATTCAGTACATCTTTGCAACAGATCTTTAAGATGGATAAACAATTATTCTTTTATCCCCTATGCAGGAAATGGCTACATAATTTACAAAATTTTAAGAAACTGGTGCTTTATATTGGGTAGTGAGACTTTGAGTACCACAAAGGATAGGTAGTGTCCAAATAGTATTCACTTGTACATTTTTGAAATCTAGTCCTTGATTGACTTTCCCAGAATCACACAGAAAATTCTTACTCAGACTAAAATTAAAATTAGATATTAGTAGTTTCTTGCCCTCTTTTTAAAACTGCACTTCCTCACACTGTTCAGTTTTCAATATGGAAAGGAGTAAAAAGCATTTTATGTTGAGGGAGCACCACATTTTTATAGCAGGAGTTCCTTTTTCCCCTGAATGAGTTTTCACATTTATTCAGTTCAAATGAACTTTTAGTCGAAGAGTCGAGGAAAAACAAGTTCAGAGTGGCAATTTAGAATTTATGCCCCCTACTGATGTTTATTGGCTTTTTGTGTTTGCAGGTTATCAACACAGGGATAAAAGTCTGGTCTCGCAACAGTGACGGTGACCAGTTTGGATGTGCATTCAGATTAGCACAAGAGGTAATTGCATAGCACTGTGTTCTCAAAGGAGAGACTTTGGTTTCCTCGAGAGCCTGTAAGACAGCTGGCATTAACTTTGTCAGATTAATGGTAATTTGTATTTCCAGTACGGTTTAATTTTTTTTTCTGGTATTAGGTAAAGTGCATACTGTTTTTAACATTTTTCCTTCAGAAATCAGTGGTTTAATTTTTAAATAATTGTCTTTATTTCTTAAACAGGGCATTTATACTCTGTACCCATTCATTCATGCAAGGATTATAAATGTTGGCATAGAAGATGTCAAAATTCTGCTAACCCAGGAAAATCCATTCTTAAGTAAATTTAGCAGTGAAACACAGAAGAAAGTCAAAGATATGGGTAAGCCTGCTAATTTTGCTGTCACAAAATTATTTTTCTTCTTTGTACAGAAGGCTATAAAATCCTGTAGCATAAACTGTGTTTGCTAAAAATTTGGACTAAATTTATCTTAAATACATTTGTTAGGTAAGTAAGCATTACTTAAAGCCATTGTGCTGCTAGAAATTTTAGTCCTTTCTGATTGCAGCCTCCAAGGTTTTTGAGCTTTAGAGAACAGAAGAGTTGCCAGACTTACGACTTCTGCAAAGCAGTGCTGTGAGGCAGCATTTAAAATATTGGATGAACAAAGATTTTATATGTGCTTCTGGTTTTTCTGCTTGTTAATGCTCCAGATGAAATTGCTTTTCATCTGCAATTGCTTGTCATGACCTTATGTACCAAATATAGTTACTCAGATTTGATATTCTTAAATATGGGGAGTGATGTCTACTCCTGTTAAACTTTTAATTTCCTCCTCACTGGATGCTTAAAGATATGAAAATTCGTTTTCCGCCTTTTGTTATTGTTTTATTTCCAATTCCTTGCTGATCCTTGTACTTCCATGTTTGATGAGACAAAATGGGAAGAAAAAATGTTTTGAAGTTTGGTCTGGCATACTCTTACATTCGTTTTAATTAAAAGTTTCTTGCTAGATTGATTGAGTTAATCCACCGTGTGGATTTTGTATTTTAATTTGTTTGTTTGGGATTTTGGAGGAGCCACTGTTGGCAATCGCATCTGTGACTATGTAAATACTTTGGTTTGAAACAAAAAAGGAATAAAATCTGGTATTGTCGTAGTTCAGTGTACTGATGTGGGTAACTGCTAACCATGTCATGCTCTGGGTTTGTCTAAAACCTTGTTTTCTTGAATATCTTCAGATTGCACTCATTGTATCATTGTACCAAGTAACACATGTTTTGTTTTTGTTCCCCCTTCCCTGTAGCAATGGGAAGTATAGTTCTGAAGTACGACCCAGACCCTGAGTAAGTAGATGTGTTGCTTTCCATTTATGCACTTCTAAGACCTGGACAAGAATTTATTTTCACTCAGCAAAAACAGAAGTAGGCATAGAGATGAAGTGAGGGAAACAGTAAAGCCATACAGGATACAGAGAATAAGACAGGAAAAGAAGCTGTCTTGTCTGTGAATTCTTAAAACAAGTGTAGAATTTAGCTTCATAAAGGAGAGCTGGTAGTTGTGCCAGAGATCAACAGATCACTGCATGTGATTTATTTGTTTGTTTCCCTGTAAAGTTCAACATTTGGAATGGAAAAAGTTTTTATTGTTCCTTTTTGTGGACAAAATAACTTTTGTGAACAAAACTCGAGATTTTTCTGAATGTAAACTTTCATTTTTGCTGTTCCTTGTATTAGTTTTCAACCCAGAGCCATAAAATTATTTTGGTTGCTGCAGAAACTTATTAGCATTGATTTCTAGGGCTTTGGCTTGCTTGTTTGCTTGTAGACAAGCAGGTGCCTGTTTAGGTGTTGAAGTTAAGGACTTTCGTCTTCTGTGAATAGTTACAAAATGCATTCAGTGTTAGAACTGAATTAGTGTATGGCTGTAAAATGAAGTTTTCAAGATGAACTTTCTCATAATTGACTGAACTTCACTGTTTGTTTGTAGAAAACCTCATGATCTTCAGTGTCCAATAGTGCTGTGTGGTTGGCAAGGGAAGACATCACTGCGTGCCTTTGTGCCCAAGAATGAGAGACTCCATTACCTGAGGATGATGGGAGTTGAAGTGTTTAAAGCAAAGAGGAAAGAGGAGGAATTGGAAAACAAAACTGAGGAAGAAGTTCAACACAGACTCCTGCAGTCAGAGGAAAGAATGGATGTGGAAGATAAAGAACATGATTTAGTCACAAAAATGGAAGCAGAAATAGGTCAAGAGTCTTCCAAGAGTCCTGTCAAAAGCAATGCTATGGAAATAGAAAATAAAATTGAGGATTTAGATCACTCTAGTAAAAATGCCAACACTCATGTAAGCCAGGAAGGCAAAGACACGGATGCGAGTAATGTGAAAGATTAGGTTTCTTACTGTATGCTTGGCAGCTTCCATGAGGCTCACATCCAGACTTTTGCTTTTAGCATGAAACTGTATTTTAAAATTTGGTCAGAATGGGATGGTCTTCTTTTAAATTTTCACCTATTTTATATTTTAAATGAAAGCTATAAAGAGATTTCCCTTCAAGTGTGTCTTCTTTTCACCATTTTAAACTCCTTTTTATTGGTGGGTTTGTGTCTTGCTGGCAACAGAGCAGGCACCAGTGAAATCTCAAGTTTGTATTTTTAATGGAACAATGGTATGCACAAATGCACTGCACATGTGTAACTGGTCAAAAATTCCTTCAGAAGAAAAGCACATAGATTCCAAAAACATTTTTTCTCCCATGATTGCTTACCCCACCTGCCACCTGATCTGGTTACTTACTGTTGATGCCTGCAGGTTCCTTAAAGGGTAAGAGAATCGGTGTATCCATACAAGGGCACATACAGGATATCTGACTGACAGCCTGGTGCATGGTTATTCGGAATAAAACCATGTCCAGCATCCTGGGAAAAAAAAAGCAGAATGCACTTTATCAGTCACTGATGTCTGAGGCTCTTCTTCAGAGTGATTAATTGCTTGACAGACCCAGCTAGTAAATACTGTTAGCTAGAGCTTTAGGTGTGCTGAGTGTGCCTCAGACTCCTGTCTTGAAATGTGCCTGGGAAGAGTCTGTGACTGTCACTCAAATCTGCTGTGGTCATCTCTTCCTCTGTCAGTTCTAGTGGGACTCATCTCTGATTTTTGTAAGATAACTTGTTTATAGCTGAAATAATAGTTTAAAAGAAAAAGCATGGTGGTATATATGTTGTTGTATAGTAGATGTTTAAAAGGTTATTTAGGTCTAGAAGGGCAATTCATTTAATCTGACTTGAAAAAAAGTTGGCTACCTCAGAGACTTGGAATATAAATTCTGTTCTTTGTGGCTTAGTTGCAGCAGTACTCTGTACTTCTATCAAGTTGGTCTGAAAGGAAAGTGACCAGCAGTACAAGGTACTGTCCTCCTCTAGGACCATGGTGATGCAAATATTTGCTATGCTTGTCTAGTAGAATTTTATCATGTGTATTTTTATTGATGAAGTCTTATGTGGCTTGGATCCATTTGTTGTACCTTGCTACAGCAGACTTTTTGATGTCTGCCCTTGAACTACTTCATCAAAGGGAGAATTCTTGAGGGACAGACATAAAAGTGAAATAATGCCGTGTCCTCTGATGAGATATTAGTCTCATGCAGTGAGGAACCATTGACAGGACTCATTTTCCTCTTGAGAGTCCATAAAATAGGTTAATAAAAAATCAGTTCTTGCCCTTGTATTTTGCTAAGGTTTGAGTTTGTTCTTTGAGTCGAGAGCTGTGAAGGGACAGCTTCTGTTCTGGCAGCTCCTTAGGCTGAAGAACAGCATAGCAGAATTTTCTTTTGAGCAGAGATGTGTGCAAAGCGTATTTTTAATCCTTAAAGTATATGAGGAAAAAGATTTTGCAACTTGAAACTTCAAGCATATTTTCATATCTTTGCATTTATTCTGGCATATTGGGCATTTGAAATGGAAGAAGGGTGTCCCTTAAAAGTCATCATTGTATTCCGCAGTACTCAGCCCTGAGGATGATTTGAATCCATCTAATCTTTATGTGCTGATAATCTCCATAAATTATAAAAAGGTCAAGTGTTAAAACCTATGTGAAGAAATGAAAATTTGTTTTGAATTATGCCTGCTGTTACTGTATCTACTGATGTTCCTAAGCAGCAGCTTCAGCTTCTTTTCAGTCAGTGGCTCTGCTAAGCATACAAGTTTGACAGGTTAAGCTGAGAAGAATACTTGTTGATATAGACCATCCAACAGAAAGCAAACTATAGAAAATGAACTGTCTTGATTCCTGGAATGGTTGGGTTTTTTTGACTGAGCTTATGATTGGCAGACTAAAATGAGAGTAGGAAGCTTTTATCTGGGAGCTAAAGAAAAGTAAGTTTTTGTATCATAAACTGACTGAAATTGGGTATAACTTAAGACTTGTAATAGAATAAGAGCCCATAATTTTAAATGGTCTCAGTAGTCCCATTTGCCTGTTATCTATGATTTTTTTTTTTGCTTTGCCCTTGGCTTTTTGGAGGTGTATTTTTTTTTTGCTGTCAAGTGCAAGTGGGAGAAAACTCAGAAACTAGGGGTCTTACTTTCTTACGCTGTTCAGCAGTTTCTGTATCTCCAAGAAAATGCAGATATTGCAGGTATATTGTGGTTTTTTTAAATATTGCGATTTTCCTTACACCAATTGCTCTCTCCCAGTTGATCTTGCCTTGACAGCCAGAAAGGAAGATGCACAAAATTGTGTAGGTAATGGCTGAAAGTGCTGCCCCAGTTTCCCAGGCTGGGAGCCCTATGAAAAGGGTGTGTTCTGTTTGCCCAGGTGGTTGCTTTAAGTGATTTGAAAAGAAGACAAATGAAAAGGGATCAGCAATCACATTAAGCTTGAACACAAATTATGAAGTCTATCCTCGCAATTATTCCCTATTAAATTTTGTGATTTCTCTAGTTAGTGTTGCTGGTTTTTAGAAACACAGGACTGTGACAGAGGGGAAAACAGAAAAAAATTCCTACATCTAAGTGAATAGTCTGATGTGCTGCTCAGAGAAGTCCTCAGTAATAACTGCTGGATCCTTAAGAAAATCTGCTGACTGAGAAGCCTAGAAAGCTAAGGAGAGAACAAAGGGAACTCACCACATGGGATGCTTTTCTTCAACATTTACCTGATGTTAGTAATTTGTTTCAGATATTTTTTAGAATTTTTTTAGTTTGCCGAAAAATTATACCGTAGCCTAGTGCCACTGAGGTGATTTATTCTTTTTCCTTAAGGGTCTGAATCCTATCAAAAGTCAATTAGGCTTCTCAAGGTATACAGACCCCTTCAAAAAATCCATGCCACGAATTTCAAATTTAGATTAAACGGCGAAAGAAAGCAATTTAGCTCGCATAACAGCCCCTTTTTGAAGCTGCGGCGGAGGAAGATCAGCGCATTTCTTTCTTCCAGCGCGGGAAGCAATCAGCGGCGAGCTCCCGCTGCCGGAGCTGGGCTGGGCACGCTGGCTGCGCCCCGACGAGCCTCGTAAACAACCCCCAGCGAAGCGCGGCGGGCACAACAGCGGGTCTGTTATTCCCGGCACATGTCCCGATCCAGGGGCCGGCGTGCCCGCGCGCCTTTGCTGGGCTTTGCAGCTGGGGCCGCTCCGCACGTGTGCGGCCCGCAGCAGCCTGCGCCGGCCCGCGGAGCCCGCAGCATCAGACACCGCAGAGCCCGCAGCGCAGAACCCGCAGGATCAGACACACCAGTGCCCGCAGCGTCAAACACGCACCAGGGTGCGGACCCTGCCCGCACCTTTCTCCCTCCAGGGGGATCTGCCACACCCGTGACTCACCCTTGTGCCAAGTATTCAATTGTCATTTCATTTGTTGCTCTGCTTTTCTTAAACACACCTGAGTGTTGTTTTTTGACTGAAAGCTGTTTTTTTCTAGGGTGGGGCTGCTTGTGTGACAGATTTAAGCACTCGGTATTTCACTTAACATTTAAGCAAGCCGTTGGCTACATAGGTGCTTGCCCAGGTAGCCAAACTTTTCCTTCAAATGATTTATCCATGCATGGTTTTGGCAGGATGGGTAACTCCAAACCATCACTTGAGAATGTGCCTGGACACTCCTGCCTCACCTGAACACCTCCTTGTATTTCTGATGGTTTGCCTCTGTCTTCCCATTTTCTTTCTGTCATCCCTTGCAATTATGGACTTCTTCCCAGTTGGTTTTTTTTGGTGTCACTCAAATGCTTTTAGGTGTGTTAATAACTGTTAATAACAGACTTTTACCTCTTCTCAAAGGGAAAACCAATATGACTGGTGGCCAAAACAATTCTTACAGTTTATGTAAGAATGGGGTAAATATACAGTGAGCCTTGCCCAGAATATTCTTCCACACCCCAGGAGTTTCTTGGACCACAGATTATGTCTTTTTTTGGGTTTAATGGTTCTTTATGTATTTGTCCTCCGTAAATTTACTCCCTGAGACCATGTGGACTTTTAGCTCTCATGACATCCTGTAGCAGGGAGCCCCAAAATCCTACCTCCTGTTGTGTGAAGAATTATTTTAACATCTAATAGTTTTGTTCCATGATCCCCACTTCTTGCATTGAAAGCCACAACAAAGGAACAGATTTCTGAGTAGTTTCTTCAGGTCACTTGTGATTTTATTGTCTTCTGTCATATCCCTTATCAGTCATCTTTTTTTCCAAGCTGAAAGGTCCTAGCTGACTTGTTTATTCTCTCTATGGAGACTGCTCCATAGATCTTTTGTCATCTTTATCGAATGCTTCTGAACTTTTCTCAATTTTTATGTCCTTTTTAGGGGGAATAACTGCACATGGTGCTTAGGATGTGGTGTTTGTGGGAGCATGTGTTCACTTTTCTGTCCTCGAGTACACTGTTTGGTGATTCTTCATGCTGTTAAATGTCAAGCTGAGTTTTCACTGGAATTGCTTGTCAAGGCCTCATTATCATGTTCTGAGTGAGAACCTGGGGTTTTTTACATGTGCTGATAGCATTATTTTTCCCCACATAAGTCACTTTTGTCTGCATTAAGATTTGTTTGCTGTTTCCTCATGCAGTTGCCTTGGTCTTGTAAGGTCCTTCTGCAGTTCTTCAAAGGTGGGACTGAACCAGTATTGCTGACTGAATTGTATCCCACCCAGAATAGTTTTCTGGGAGTCTGCAGGTCCGTAGTTACTCTGAAGGGATCCTAAGCTGGTTGTTTCATTATGACTAGGTCACAGGAAAGGAATTTTTCAAAATGCTGATGAGCAGGATGGCCAAGCCCAAAGAGACTATAGTATTTTCTTTCTAATATTTGAATCATTAAATATACATCCACAAAATACTCTCATAGAATGTTTGTTGTCTGGAAAATAGTAACTTATTGGAGGGGGGAAAAAAGATCCTTAGGAGCACAGCAAAACTTTTGACAACTTACCCCCAAATCTTTTCCAGGGCTCATTAACCTAGAAAACTACTAAGTTGTCTTGAGAGACACCCCCTAAACTCCTCTATGGCTTCTCAGACTTCAAATTCACCAACTAACTGGTCGTGCAGCAAGGTGATATTCTGTACATTGTGTTACCAGGGTTTCTTGCCCTTGTAGGTCTGGATGTTTCCCTGGCCAGCTGTTAGTCTGGTACACTGTCCAACTATGTGTCCATATTTTCAGCTGATAATTCAGGGCAGTGAAGAAGGAGTTGGAAACAACATGAAATACTAAAAATGTCTGTGTCATTTGTCCCAAGTGACTTCTAAAGTCATTTTGTCCTAGAGAAAACTTTGTATTTTCTCTATCTTAAAATTTCCTAACTTTGAATCTGAAGGTAGAGAGACAAGTGCACTCAGCTGATCTGAAATGGTCTTCACCTTAGAACTATTTTTCTTTTACACCGTAGTAATATATTTTATGGTGGTGTTTAAATTCATTGCTGCAAAATCAGCTTAGGTTATCTGGATTTATATTTTTTATTGGTGAAAATACTGTAGAGCTTGTGAAAGGTGGCAGATTGACAGCCTTGAAGTTAAGCTGATTGTTCCATTATTTCCCAGCCTCTCTCAGCCTTTTAAAGACATCTGCTCTTTTCTAATCTCCCATTCTCAGTTTTTTAGATGACTGCTAAGTCTTCTGAGTCAGTGAAAGCTACTTCTCTAGGTATCCTTTGATGATGTTTATCAGGTTTGTCTAATTTGTGAAATTGTCTAATTTGGTTTGGTGTAACTTATTTCATTACTCTCTATCTTGTTCTTCCTCTGGTCCCTGAGAGGAAGAACATGCATTGATATTATGTGCATGAACAGCCTCCTGTTGTTAAAGGGCTAGGTCATCATTTTAAATACATTAATTACTATACAGAGAATGCAGTTTCAAAGGAGATAATAGGTAACTCAGTTTGAAATCATCTGCTGATCTTTTTTTCGTGAATATATTTATCAGCGTTTTCTTTAGGCCATTCATCAAGGTAAAAACAAACTGCAGAGAATGGTATCTTGTTATCCTGAAGTTCTCTTGCTAAATGGAATCTCATTTTACAAAGGCACTTCTCAGGGCAAAGTGATGTGACTCACAGCAAGGGATACAAAGATGCAGAAGGGAGGCTTCAGTGGGACATGAGGAAAAAATTATTCCCCAGAAAAGGAACAGAGCACTGAGGTAAGTGGCCCAAAGAGATACAGATGTCCAATCTTGGAGATTTCAAAACTTGTCAGAGTGAGGCCCTGAACAAGCTGACCTAGCCAGGCAGCCAGCTCAGCTTTGAGAAGGGGGTTGGAGCAGCTCTCCTCCAGAGCTGATTCAAACCTCAGTCTGTTTCTGATTCTAAGATCGCTTCCAGTGTATGCCTTCAGTCAAGCACAGGCAGCCACAGCCCCCTGAGACTTTTTGCTGAGTACACCTTCAGGCACGCTCTGGCTCCTCAGACCTGGAAATGTTGCATTTAGTGACTGGGGAAGCACCTGCACCTCTCTAACTTGAGTTAAACCAGCCTGCAGTGGTGTAAGAATGCATTTACTGGATCCCTTACTGACCATGTACAGTAGGGTGGTATTGACAGTGCTTTTTGTTTTCTGTATTTCAAGCTGATTCAGTGGAATCTGTCAAAATGCAGGAGGAATAACTTCATGGTTCTATCAACTATGTCATGAATCAGAGGATAAAAGAATTGAAACTGCTGATGAAATTGTTAATGTTAGATTGCTGTGGTAGAAATGAATCTCCAGGGTGGCATTTTGTACCACTACCACTATTTTGTTACTTCAGGAACACTGCAGAGGTACAAGGCTGGGGAGTTGTGTCCTGTGTTCCAAAATGCTGCATTGTTGGCTGAGGAGAGCTGCAGCAGATGAATAATGGGAGGCATCCACAGATCTGAATTGTTCCCGTTTTCATTAAGTCGTATGTTCAACTGTAAATGTTATGTTGTCTCTAGAGGCAGAGGATGAGTTGTACATAATGACTGTGAATTTCAGATAGAAAGGGCAGATTTGAGTAGTTTTAGAACTATTTTATTCCCAAAAGGAAAAAAAAAAAAAGTGGGCATGGTTATTTGGTTGCTAGACAGCACAGGAAAATCCATGCCCCCTTCAATTTTGGTCAAGAGATGGCCACCCACCCCAGCAAGCACCAGCCCAGGCCTGAGCTTCGACCAGGGGATGTATACACTGCTCAGTGGTGTGTGGTAAAATCAGATGGTGCAGGAGATTCAGTTTGTTCATGATCTCAAAAAGGAAGTGACGGTACAAAAGGAATGGCAGCTGTGAGGCACTTGTCCTGGTGGGACTACAGGATGTTCCAAGGAGGCTGGGAAGTGCCTCTCTAGGGAAGAAATACCAGTGGAAGGTGTTGATAGGCAGGTGCTTTGACTGTCTTAAAAAGACATGTTCTGTGGAGAGAAGTAACACGTGTGTGCTGATGGTCTCCTGTAGGTCACACAGGATGTCAGCCTGGCCTGTGGAGATATTTCTGGTGCTCTGGGACATCTTAAAGGCAGTCAGAGACAGCATGAAGGCAACTGAGCCTTACTTCCCCATGGTGGGACTTCAGGGTTTAACTGAATTGCTTCTGAAATCAGCCAATCTGGGTTTTCTTTCTGATAAAAAAAAAAAAAAAAGTTGTTTTGTGGGGTGGTTTTTGGTTGGTCTTCGGCTTTTTGTTTTGCATTGTTTTGTTTTCTAATCAAAGCATTCTCAAGCAACACTGGCAAAAAAGGGGAGAGAAAGAGAAACCTAGAAAATGTGTGGCAAATAACAAAAGCAGTCATCACAATTGATGAACAATTTCTTTGATTCCTATGGAGAATCCAGTTATTCTGCTTTTCACATCCAAAAAGGATTTGAATTTACATCCAGTGTTTGGAAAACTCACATAATACCTTACTCAAAAGCCTCAAGAAATAACTAGTTCTTTAATGTGTTCCTTCCTCTGACAAATTGCAACAGGTCATGGATGTGACACACTTTGTTAAGGACTGATGTCATACAAGAGGGTTTACAGGGTTAAAATAATATGAAATTGCTGATCATGCTATTACAGAGACTGTGCTGTTTCCTTGGAGAAGAAATAGGAGGGATAATGTAATACAAATGGTGTGTCTGAACAGAGGGAATAACATTAACATTTTGTACTCCAGGCTGCCTTGGTACAGAGCTGTGATAACAGGGTGATGCTGTTGACCTCCATGAACTACATTGAAAGGAAAGTCAAACTCAGCCTGATTCTTTCCTGAAGTTTATAGAAAAGCCCATTAAATCAGATTTAATCTAAAAAAGTAAACATCATGGAACAGGGTATTTCCTTGCTATATCCTTTGTGGCATGCCAGCCATCTACAAGAAACTGATGTCATTTTCCGTCTCTCTGGATTAATTTCCGGGCTCTGTTCTTGAAGCGAACGAGACTGTGTTTCAAATCAGCTCTGTCCCCTAAACCCAGCGTGTAGGACTGTGCAAACAGTGGAACAGGCTGGGTTGGAAGGGACCTGGGGAGGTGGTGCAGTGAGTCTCCTGCACCACTAAGGGACAACCTCCCTGGTTGCTCAGGGTCTAGGTGAGTCTTGGGTATGTCCCAGGGTGGACTGCCTTGCTGGGCAGCTGCTTCAGTGCTCACCTGTTCCTGTATGGAGGCCATTCAGCAAAATATGGCAAAACCCCAGGCACCTGACCCTGTCATAGAAGCATGGAATAATTCAGGTTGGAAAAGGCCTCTATGATCATGAGTTCGACTCCCAACCCAGCACCACCGTGTTCACCTCTAAACCATGTCCCCAAGTGCCACATCCACATACCTTTTCAACACTTCTAAGGACAGTGACCCCACCACCGCTTCTCTGGGCAGTCCATTCCAATGCTTGTCAACTTCTTCAGTGAAGACATTTTTTCAAATATCCAATCTAGACCTTCCCTAGAACAACTTGAGGCCATTTCTTTTTGTCCTATCACTTGCTGCTTTGGGAGAAGGGGCTGACCCTCACCTCACTACAACCTCAGGCAGTCGTAGAGAATGATTAGATCTCCCCAAGCCTTCTTTTCTCCAGGCTAAACACCCGCAGTTCCCTCAGCTACTCCTCACAGCACTTGGGCTCCAGACCCTTCACCAGCCTCCTTGCCTGTTTCTGGACAGGCTGCAGCACCTTGTTGTAGTGAGAACTGGATGCAGCACGCAAGGTGTGGCCTCAGCAGCACTGAACACGGGTGACAATCACTGCCCTGGTCCTGCTGGCCACAGTGTTTCTGATACAAGCCACCTGGGCCCAAGCTGGCTCATGTTCAGCTGGCTGTGAACCAGCGCCCCCAGGTTCTTTTCCAATGGGAAGCTTTCCAGACACTCTGCCCCAGTCCTGGAGAGCTCCTTGGAATAATACTTTATATAGCTGTATTGAAATACTGTGCTTTCCTGAAATATTCTAGATGTGTTTTAACACACACATACACACACACACAAAAGCACAGTACATAGGATGAAGAGAGGTCTCAGTAGGAGATGACTGATTACCAACAAATTACCATTGATTTAGAGAGAGAATATAGAGATGATAACTTTTGTCAGGCTCACTGCTGAAACTGTCAATAGAGGAGCCCTACTGTGAAAGAATGAACAGTACATGCTAGTCATAAGATAAATATAAAATGTCTGAAACAGCTGGTAAGGACAACAGTTGTGTTTATGGCTGGCTGCACCAAGCACAGATGCCAGCTACTGTTTCTAAGCAAGAACCAAGAACAAGAATCTGGCAAATGCACTGTGATTACTGGAATCACTGTGTTTGCCTCCAGACCCCTGACTGGGATTGAAGGTCTCTGACAGAAGGACTGGCTTCGGCTCTAGAGCTGCTCACCCCCTTCTGCCTAGAAGATGTGTGCTACCAGCACCAAACTGCTCTCAGGTATGGCACAGGTCAGGGATGCCCAGAAACAGCCTCCCAAGAGCAGCCAAAGCAAAGGCAGCCTCTGAGAGCAGCTTCACAAGCTCTCGTGGTATCAGTATTCTTCAGAGGGGCATAAACTTGTTCAAGAAATGCTCAAAACCTCTACTTCTCTGCACCCCTGGAGGATGTAGGATGTGTCTGGAGGAGCCCAGGGTGCTGAAGAAGCCCTGGGAAGAGCAGAGTGCCCGAGCAATGCTTGCCCAGAGGTAGGCGAGCGGAACCATTGCAAATGCCAATTAAAGCTCCTCGTTTCCATAAGCGCTGCACCCCCGCAGTGCTTTCCTGGCACGGGGAAATGCTTGTGTGGCCTGCCTGTGGATATGCTCTTAAATGCTGTGTGCCTGCTTCTTCCCAGAAGGATGCATCCATTCACAAAGGGATTCCTAGCAGGGAGGTGACACAGGCAGCCAGCCCCCAGGGAGGCTGTGAGGCAGGAGAAGCTTCAGGGAGAAGGGATGAACAGGAAGGGAAGTGGGAGGACAGAGGATAAGCCCTAGGATAAACTTGGGAAGCTGGGAAAGATTGCTGGGAGCCAGAGGAATCCTGCAACATTAGGAATAACAAGCAATTTAAAGTATTGCAGCTGGCTGTGGGTGAGAGGAACGTGGAAGGATTTTGAAGGTCAAGCATCTGATGTTAAAAGGAAAAGATGCCTCTGGGGAATTGTGTGTATGCACAGCACTGGAACTGCTGCTTTCCAGGACTGAGCAACGTGATGAAGCACTGATGCACTTACTGGCTCTGGCTCCTGAGGGAAATGTGTCCATGCAAGAGCTGCTCTCTCTGGTGCTGGAAGGGAGCAATTAAGGCCATTGCGAGGCAGGAATGCGACTTCCTAACAGCAGCCACCTCTGCAGGCAGTATGGAAGAGACGCCGGTTCCGGGCTCAGGAGTGATGGTAAAATCTTCTGAGGATGGGAAGTACCTGAACAAACTGGTGAACAAAGGAGGCACCAAACCAATATGGCACATAAAAGAGAAGCCTGTTCCAATAGGCCCAGCTGACTTGTGCTTGAGAGTTTGGAAGGGACATAAACTGGACTCTGAAAGGATGCACATGAAATTATGTCATAGTATATAACACATTGTAAACCTCACTGCATACCCCATATTCAATGTTTATTAAGTGTGTGTATACTCAGATTACCTTAATTGATTTGTGTTAAATGTTTATTTTTACTTTAAATCTATTATTTTTAAATTGTACTGATTATTGATAAACTATGTGTATTTTATATTATAAACTGTATTACACACACTGTACATTCTATATGAATGTTGTTCCAGGTTTATATAATAGAGGGTGTGTAATATATGCACATGTTAGTATAATTATATACTATCAGATTACACAATAAAATGCCATATATTATTTCACAGAATTATGGAATGGCCTGGGTTGGAAGGGACCCCAAAGACCATCTCGTTCCAAACCCTTTGCCATGTGCTGGGACACCTTCCAGTAGACCAGATTCCTCAGAGCTCCATCCACAACTTTAAACACTTCCAGGGATGGGACATCCACAGCTTCTCCAGGCAATCTGTTCCAGTGCCTCATCACCCTCAGAGTAAAGTGTTTTTTCCTAATATTTAATCTAAACCTACGCTCTTTCAGTCTGAAGTCATGTTGCCCTGTCCTGCAATTTGTAAATAGCTCCTCTTCATCTTATTTGTAGCCTCCCTTCAGGTACTGGAAGCCTGCAATTAGGCCATCCTGAAGCCTTTTTGATTTATTGTGATTTATTATATAACACAATGTTCTATTTACATTATAGAATGTATAAAATATATGTATAGTACTGCATTATATAGTCTATCTATATAAATAATATTACATAATATATAAAATAGTATATATTACATATTAGACATTACTTTCTCACTGAATCCTGATTTTATGCTAGAAGGTTAAGGAGGCACAAAATACTGAGTGTCTGTCATGTTCTGCTGAGTTTTTTTATTTTCTAGATAAAAACCCCAAGATTTCTGGGTGATCCTCAGAATCAAGAGCCAGTAAAACTTATGCCCGCAGCTGACAAATAAGTTTAACTGATTATTTGAAACAAACTAACAAAAACCCCCAAAACAAACAAACAAAAAACAACAAAAACCCCTGCCAAAGAAACAAAACAAAAAAAACCCCAACCAACCAAAATAATAATAAAAAACATATATGAAGGACAACATAATGAAATCAATCATTCAAAAACCTTTCAGGAAGTCCTTTCTCAGCAGCTATAAAAATGCAGACTTTTCTTATGGCTACAAATCTGGCCATGATACAAGAAGCAGAGTAGAACAGACAAATAAGTTTTCAGGGTGGCAAAAAATTAGAAACATCAAAACACTTAAAAATATTAAGCTTCAACAGGTGATCTACATAACATTAAATACATCAACGTTTGGAAAGCAGATGTGAACAGCAAGTCAGCAAAATTTGTGGAGACTTCAAGGCTCTTTGTTTTGGTTAAAGACTGAGATTATTACAAGGCAAGTTGAATGAAGAAGAACCTAATGAGAGACAAGTAATTGGAGGGTTCCATGACAAATGGCCCTCCATAGTCAACATAAAGGAAAGAGGAGTGGAAGGAGAAGACAAACCTCTTCAAACACTTGAATTTTAGAGGGAGAATACATACCAACATGGTGGTGAGATTTGGGCACTGCTGTAGGCAGCTCATGGAGACCTCTGCTTGGGGGGAGGTTCCATGAGGATAAAACACTGAAATATCACCTTGAGACACAAATTGGGAAAATGTGGCCATTCTTGTCTTCCTTTCTGAACTTCACAGTTTTATTCACTTCTCACCAATGCAGGCCTCTCTCAGAGGTTGCCATAAAGAAGACAAGAGCCAGCAGCCGTGCTACTAACTGGACATAAGGAAAAGGGGAAACTCCCAGAGGGTAAATAAGCACTGGAACTGGCTGCCCAGAGGGGTGGGGAAGTGTCTACCTTTTGAGATATTTGGAATTCAGGAGGACAGTGCCTTGAGGAATCTGATCTAATGTCCCATATTGCTTTTTTGGAGCAAAGAGTTGAATGAGATCATCTCCATTCCAACCTGAATCATGCTGATCCCCAGGAAAAGATTCTGACTTTTCCCTCTGAGCTATCAGAACACAGAAGTAGATGACTTTCTCATCCAGCTGGACAATTAATTTGCACCAATCTCAACATTTTTATATTACACAAAAATACAAACCAGATGCCCCTTTCAAATCTTGCCTAGCACAACATAAAGCAGTTGCTTTTATTGTACATCATGCATACAGGCTCAAATTTGCAAGTAACGTTGACAGATTTTAAGATACAATATATAAATATCATTATGCATTCTTGGGGAAAAACTTGTATATATTTGTAGAGCATGTTCTGAGCCTTCAAATATCCTGGCAATAAAGTTACCAAATAGCCAAACATGCCCCGCATGTAACCATGTGAAAACTGAGATTCCTTTTTGATCAGCTTTGAGCAGAAGGATCAGGTACAATAATAGGCAAAATCAAAGCTCTAACTGCAAACTGAGCGGCTTTGATGAATGTACAGATGGACATGACCTGGCAATGGGCACTTACAGCCCAGAAAGCAAAACTGCATCCAAAGTGTGTCCTGGGCTGCATCCAAAGCAGCGTGGCCAGCAGGGTCAGGGAGGGGATTCTGCCCCTCTGCTCTGCTCTGCTGAGAGCCCACCTGCAGGGCTGCATCCAGCTCTGGGGGCCCAGCACAGGGAGGACAGGGAACTGTTGGAGTGAGTCCAGAGGAGGGACACAAAGATCAAAGGAATGGAGAATCTTTTCTGTGAAGAAAGGGTGAGAGGTTTGTGGTTCAGCCTGGAGAAGACTCCAAGGAAACCTTACAGAAGCCTTCCAGTACCTGAAGTGGGCCAACAAGAAAGCAGGAGAGGGATTTTTCACAAGAGCATGAAGTGATAGGACAAGGGGGAACGGCTCCCAATGGAGAGTCAATTCAGATATAAGGAAGAAATTTTTACGATGAGGATAGTGAAACACTGGCACAGGTTGCCTGTGGATGCCTCATCCCTGGAAAAACTCAAGGCCAGGCTGGACTTTGACCAGCCCGATCAAGTTGAGGATGACCCTGATCATTGCCAGGGACTTGGACTAGCTGACCTTTAAAGGTCCCTTCCAAAGCACCCCATTCTGTCATTCTGTGATTCTCATCCTTTTGAGCTGCTGCCTGAGGGCATGCACAGCTCTGAGGCAGTGCTGTGCCTTCTGGCAGCCTTCAGTGCCATACCCAGTGCTGAGTCATTTGGAGCAATCTGGAGAAGCCATCTTGTCTTCGGAATGACACACGGATCACGCCAAAGTTGACACCAACTCTTACTGATTTTCATAAGGTCACTCACTCCACTTTCTGAAATATTTGGGTCCCTTTACACTAAGTTAAAAGTTATTTTTATTTGAGTAAAAAAACATGCTTGTAACTAGTGCTGATAAAATGGATAGGATTTTGTTGTCTTCTTTAGGGGTGGGGATGTTAACCACATTTGTCTCTGAAAAGGTGAAGCTTTCTTTTAAGTGATTTGAAGTGTTATGTTGCTCAGGAAGGAAGGAATGGATGCATGAAGGGAGGACAAGGTATTTCCTGGCAACTGAGATTTAATTGTGTGAGTCTCTTTTATGGATGTTTGCCTTACTGATAGAGTGACAAAAAGAGAGTGCAGGAGTGACATGAGGGTGGTTGTCTGTCTCAGCTCAATTCATTTTCTTGTAGCTGATTCTCTGCATTTGCTCCCTTTGGCTAGATCAGTAACATCTTTGCAGGTTGGTCTGTGTTAGCTTTGCTTTCCTTTCTTCTCCCTTACCCTGCCCTATTCTTCTCCCTCCATTTCTACCCCAGCACAAGGAATCTGATAAATTTAGCATTAGTCACTGGCAGATGATTCATTTAGAGAAATAAAAAATGGGAAGGGAAAAAATGTTCTTTTCCACAGGCAGCCTGGTGACAAAGAGATATCTCTGGTCAAGGAACTATGAAATAAGAAGCAGTCTCCTGTTGCATATTTCCTTCTTAAATGGAGAAGCTAAGACTTCACATTTTCTTACAAGAGGGTGGAGTCCATCAAAGATACCTAAATGCTTCTCTTCCAGAGTAAAAAATTTAATCTTGTTGAAATAATTTACTACAAAGCATTATATTTTGACTAGTTGTTTGAGTCACAGAGGATAATCTCTTTACATTACAGATGTTGACTAAACTTTGCCAGTGTTGAGCAATGGTATTCCTGGTTTGGCAGGCTATGAGGGAACATATGAGGATCAGTAAGGCAGGACACGTCTGTGGAGCTGGAAGCAATGCACAGTGGCAGGGGGGTCTGTTTAAAGGAGATTTTTTTTACCCTTAGTGTAAAACTAGCCTCTGTAAAAAGTTAAGGACATTCCTAGGGATCCTTTGAAGACATTTTTTATTGGAAACAGGGAGGTCCTATCCTTTTACTAGTTTCTGCTTATGTAGAGAAAAATCTGGCTAAATATTTAAAAAACCTTCTGTGCTTTGCTCACGTCAGTTTAAGCTGGATATGCCAGCTGTTTACTTTCATGAGTTAATGAGTATTCTTAAGCTTTCCTCATTTGTTTAAGAGCATCAGCATTAGAGGACAAAGGGATGTCGGTACTGGGAAATCAAAATGCTGCTTCAATTTCTCCATTACGTTAGAGCTCTTGTTACACGTCATGTGGCAAAATCTCAGATCACTTGACAAAGTGTCCTGAAGAGAGAATCTATTTCTTGAAATTAATTTCAGTGGCAGAGATGAGATGAGATGACCTTGTTACAAACCAGGACTCTCTACTCTCAGATTCGTACATCTAGCTCTAAGAGGAGATGGCTGCCAGAATTGCTTTGACCCAGCAAATCATAACTTGAAGCCACACTAAGGCTGCAGCATGTTTCTTTGTGGTTATTAAGCTAAACATGCACTTCAATTTACTTTTTAAGGACAACTTTCCTCTCTCGTTCCAGCTGGTACATTGCACAAAACTCCCCAAAAAGAACATATCAAATTAAGTATAGCTCTGCAGTAACATCCTCTGCTTGCTAGCTGAGGATGCAAGAAATACACTAACATTTCTGAGTGCTCTCCCTCCCACTAGCAATTTTACATTTAAAAGGAGTCTGGCCTTTGATGGTGTCACTGACAGGACCCCTTGAGTACAATCCACATGTATTTCAAATCACTTGGGAAAACACTGGGAAAGTAGAAAGGCATATTTAACAGAATAGCTGCTCAAGGCATGTGAAGTAATGTAGGACAAAGAGCTATAAAGAATTTTCTTGTCATATTTCAAATATCTAGGCAACCCCTGACTTCTCATCCATCCCTCTTTGGCTTTGTTTACTGGCAGGAATGAATGTTCTTCTCTGTTAAAAGAAGATTTCAAGAGAAACCAGCGGCATAAACCGAATCTTCTCTCTCAGGAGACTGCAATAACTTCTGGTTCTTTTCCTTCCAAAGAACCTGTAAGCTCTTCCAGGAATACAGTCAGTAGGTGTACTGGTGAAGGGTGTTTCTGCCTCCTCCTTTGCCACCACATCATGGTGGATCCTCACCACTCGTACCCTGGCTTGTCTAGTTACATTTATGCTTCTTCCATAAAGAATTTACCATGGGTTTTATGGGCAGCATCCAGCTGTGACTTTTTGAGGGCTGGTGCATGAATTGTAGATAGCTCCAACTAGCAATGGATGGATCACATCATCTGTCCATGAAATTCATGTCACAAAATACTTGGACTCTTCAGGTCACTCCCAGTGGGCAGGAACCTTTAAATTTATTACTGCCAATACAGAAAGAAGAGCAGAAATGGCCCTAGATAAAGTTGTTATTTCTACCTGAAGTCCTGCAGAAGATGTCTATGTAATTATGCCCCAGATGTGAAAACCTCATGGGTATTATGGTCAAAAGAATACCAGAAGGGAGTCTGTTTCATCTTTGGTCTTGATTTGGGTCCAGGGTTCACCTATATATATGTGTATGTGTATATATATAAAAGTAAATACCAAATAAAAATATATATAAAAAATAAAAGTACACCAGGAATAACTGACTGCCCACAGAGTAACTGCTCAGAAGGTCAGGACGAGGGTCAGATTTTCTCTGCTCAGTGATGGAGGAGAGGGGAGAAGCAGCTCAGGTACACCTTGTTTGCAAGAGCCCTGTAAAGGCTGGGCACCACTTGTTCTCACTGAGAGCAGCAAAACTGCTCTTGCAGTGCCTGACATTCAGACCGAGGGCACTTCCAGGGTGACTCCATTTTGCGGGTGGCAGAGGATAAGGGAGCTGAATCACAGCACTATTCACTCTGGCAATGTTACCAGCTGTGCTCTAGGGCGACTCACTTGGAATGCATGAGCCCTTTGTTCCATCCCTTTGTTTTTCCAAGTGCTCTGACTGTCCTTGTGAGGGAGGGGTACTTGACAACACAACTTTATCTCAGAAATGGGGTCAAAATAAGTGCAATCAGAGAAGGCTTTTGTATTCAGGTGCAGTGATGTAAAGCATACAAGGTAGCAGGGAAGGAAAGGTAAACCAGGTCCTCATATTGCCTGTAGAGCCTTTGATCCTATGAGCTGGACAGGGGAAGTACATGTGTTGACCCAGCTGGGATCTGTTGTGCAGCAGAATGTGGACATCAAATGCAAAGCAGAACTGTACTGTGACATAACCTGGATGTAGAACGTGAAGAAATACTAAGAAAATTTGCAATGACACTAAACTGGGAGGAACTCCCTCAAGTGCAGAGAGACCTTGAAAAATTAAAGAGATGGGCAATCTTTCTGGGATTCTATGAATTTTATCAACTGTATGAATTTTAACAAGGTCAAGTGTTGGATTCTGCACCTGAGATGGAGCAATCCTGGATGGGGAATGAGATGTTGGAAAGCAGTGCTACAGGAAAGGTGTCTGGGGGTCCTTGTTGAACATGAGCCAGCAGTGCCCTGGCAGCCAGGAGGGCCAACCCTGTCCTGGGGGCATCAGGCACAGCATCACCAGCCGGGCAAGGGAGGGGATTGTCCTGCTCTGCTCTGCACTGGGGCAGCCTCACCTCGAGTGCTGGGGACAGTTCTGGGTGCCACAATATAAGAAAGACATGAGACTGTTAGGAGCATCCAAAGGAGGGCAACAAAGATGGTGAAGGGCCTTGAGGGGAAGCTGTATGAGGAGCAGCTCAGGGCACTCGCTCTGTTCAGCCTGGAGGAGACTGAGGGGAGACCCCACTCCAGTTACAACTTCCTCATGAGGGGAAGAGGAAGGGCAGACACCGATCTCTGTGGTGACGAGTGACAGGATTGGAGGCAAAAAGTTGTGACAGGGGAGGTTTAGGTTGGATGTTAGAAAAATGTTCTTTACCAAGAGGATGACTGGGACCCAGAACAAGCTCCCCAGGGAGGTGGTCACAGCACCAGCCTGACAGAGTTCAAGCAGTCTTTGGACAATACTCTCAAGCACAGGGTGTGACTCTTGGGGTGTCCTGTGCAGGGACAAAAGTTTGACTTGATGGTCCCGGTGGGTCCACTCCAACTCAGCAGATTCTGTGATATGACATATTTCAGGAGTAAGTCCCTGTCAGAAATGTTACCAAAATCCTTTTATTGTCAAATATTAATTTGCAGAATGTTTAGAGGAGGTAAAACTAGAGCAATATTGAGAACAGAGGCTTTGGCCCTAAGAACTCTAGGATAGCTCACCTTAGCAATTGTGAGACTTGTACTGTGACACAATTTCAATTGGAGTAGCTTGCTTTCTGTAATTTAAATATCTTTCTTGCAGGAGATCCCCTCTGTAAGCTCCAGGCTTGCTTTTCATGACTTCTACTGAGGGAAGTATTTTTCAATCTTGCATTGCAGGAAACCAGACAACATAACAAACCCCTTAAAGTTCTTCAGGGAAAACAGAATTAAAAGTTCTCTCAAAACACCCATTTATATGGAAAATATTTGTAACAGTGGAGTTGTAGCTGGTGTAGGTATGCAAGAGTTTTAGTGTGAATTAGTGATACCTCCCGCAGGTGTTTGTACAACTTCATATTCCAACATCCATGCAGTCAAGTTAGAGCTCAGGGTGCTTGGAAAGGGACACCTTATACTTTCTGGAGGTTAGCAGCTTTATGAATCAGGCATATTTTTGGCTATAAATTTTGTTTTCCCAATACTCTGAAGAGCAGAATTTTATAATACATATAACAGAATAATGGAAACATTTCGTTTGGAAAAGACCTATGGAGATCTCTAGTCAAAATGCCTGCTTCAAGCATGGATCAGGTTACTCAGTGCATTATGCAGCTGAGTCCCAAAAATTTCCCACAGTGGATATTCCATTATTTCTGGGAAACCTACTCTAGTGCCTGCCTCTTGCATGGTTGGAAAATGTTCTTCCCTTCATCCAGCTGGGACCTTGCTTCCTGCAATTTGCATCTACTACCTCTTTGTTCACCTCAGAGAAGTGGCTTCTTGCATCTTCTCTGTAATCCCCTTCCAGCTAGTCCAAGACTGCTGTCAGCCCCCTATCAGCCTTCTCTTCCCAGTCTAAGCAGAAGCTGCTCTCTCATGCTCTTCCTGCACATCATAGGCTCCAGACCTTGAACCCATGGGTCTAATGCCTGTCACTGTCAAACTTCATGAAGTTCCTGTTGGCCCATTCCTTCAGATTCTCTGGGTTCCTCTGAATATGAGCCCTGCCTTCCAGAACATCAATCACTCCTCCCAGTTTGCTGGGATTATCATAAATTCTATTAATACATTGCAAAAGTATATTTATGTAATAATCAAATAATTAAAACCTCATCCATGATAAGGCATTACCTGCATTGTATTGCTACCATGCATTTTCAGAACAAAATGATCCTGGCAGAAATGGTTTAAATTGCTTGTAAGGATAGTCTACTTTAATTCCTGAGACATATGCTAATCCATGTCAGTGTGGATTTGGTGCTGAAATTGAAGTCTTGGTTTTGTTGAGGAATATCTAGTAAAAGTCTGCAGATCTTGCTAATGCAAATGGCAATTGAAGTACGCTTC
This sequence comes from Passer domesticus, assembly GCF_036417665.1. NCBI lineage: Eukaryota > Metazoa > Chordata > Aves > Passeriformes > Passeridae > Passer > Passer domesticus. The sequence continues at coordinate 91,006,731 of NC_087474.1, forward strand.
TAAATCACCCAGGCAACTAGAATTGGTTCAGTTACATTTCACTGATTTTTGCCAAGAGGACCTGCAACATACTTCACATATTTCTGTTAGTGAACCACAAATAATTTAAACACAGGAGGTCACTGAATAAGAAAATACAAGAATATTTGACAGCAGAAGATAATGAATGCTACGTGTGGTGGCAAACACTGAGTATAAAATGCAAAGTTTCAGAGTTTGAGGAGTTATCTCTGAATTCCTGTTGGGTGAAGCACAACTGCAATGAATATTTATTGCCACCTTATTTAGCAGCATGAACAAAAGGAACTGTTATAAATAAACAAACGCTATGACAGTTCCACGCGGTTAGCCTGACGTTCTCGTCTGCAGTCAGTCAAACCGAAAGACAAAGCAATCAGCGAAAAGACAAAGTCAAACATCCAAATTACAGAGGTTCTATTTTTGTGTTAACTACCGTCATCGCTGATTTGTCCATGACTTGTGCGAGGAAGCTGCTGGTGAAATTTGACAGGCGTCAGCATGGCATTTGTGTGCTTCCAAATTGAAACTAAGGCTTTTAACAAAAATTAAAACACGACTTGCTTAATGTTTCCTTAGCATATGACTAAAACTTTGAAGGGGCTAAAATTTATAAAGCAGAGCAACATACACTTAAGAGGATGCAATTAAGTAGTCAACAATGTGGGACATACACATGGCAGAGGAAGGCTGTCTTTTTAACGCCTTGCAGTGTTGCATGGTGACTCTCCCTACAGTACCTCACCTCCACCCTTTGATGTAAGGACGAAACCACCTCTACAGTGCAACTGTTCTGATAATAGCAGGTGACTCACTTCCAACCTATTTGTGCTCAGACCTAGTTTGAAAGCCACTTTATTCTTCAGAGCCAGCACAGCAAACTAACTGTATTGCTAGCTTACACAAAAACCCACAGTGTGTAAACCATCTGCTCTGCAAGCAGGAACTTGGGTCAGAGGTGTACTGAACCAATACTTCGATTCAATCCAAGGAATATGCATGTTTGTGAAGTGTTTGCAAGGTCAATATTTGACAACAAGACAGGATGCACATTGTCTAGGTAAGCTCAGAGGCTTGCTGCCCCCCTCACCCCACAGCTGGCACTTTGTAGGGCAGTGCATGGTCTCAGCCCATGTGCACAGCTCTCTCTGTCTCTCCTGTTCACTTGGATCAGTGATACATCTTCCCCTGAGGAATGCACTGGGAAGGCTGGAGGAAATAATATCCAGGAGTTTTACTTTAGCATTGCTATTAATCGTCATCCTCTGAAATGTGTTGTCTGTAGCAGACTATTTGAGTTGTTGCTTCTCAGGGAGGGAAAACATAACTGGAAAATCATATTGTGCCAGTGGGTTAGTCTACTTAATTCTATTGTACAGATCATAGCACAGTTTCAGAGGAACTCCTTCACCAGAAGTTACTGCATGGAAGAGACAAACTTTGACTCTATGCAAATCCTTCCCCATGATTTTCAGCTAAGCTTTGGGATGCCTATGCATGCATCACATCTGCCTACGTAACACTGACAAGTAAATCCTCAGTGTGTCTGCCAAGCTCCACACCCAGGCATTCAGCTGGAAGTCAGTTACCCTCTAAAAACTTCTCCAACAAAAAGTGTGTTCATAATCAACCACTTCACCACAGTCACCTAAATTACCACACTGATCATATTGCCAAGTAAGATGAAGACACCTGTGGCTCCATGTGGGTGCCTGAAAATCTTGAAAGAAAAAGAAATTAAAAAGTGGAGAAGAAAAAGCATTTACTTTAAATTAATTCTTTAAACCCCAAAGCCAGTTAATTCTACACTATTTTTCTCTGTACAGTCAGCCTATCAAGAAGCTATTTCTCTCTACTGCAAGTTCCTGTGGAATGGAAATTGCAAGCACATCGGAGCACTGGCCACCACAGCTTGGCAGTTGTGACTCTGTGTATTTCTAAATGATTTTCTAAAAGTATATATACCTATATATGTTACATTGTCATATCGTGTATTTGTCATACTAGAAGGGCTTTGTTCCAACCCTACCGTTCATGAAAGAAGTTTCATTTTAGGATCTTATGCACTGCTTTTGACAAGGATAATAAAACTAATCTCTTTTTTTTAACATAATAAAGTATCACAGCACCAAAGAAACAGATCATACCTATGATCTTTCTCTGGGCTCAGGACTGAAGTTTAGGCTGGAATGAAGGAGGCACACTGTGCTTGGGATAAAAAACAACCTAAGTTCAAGAGGTCTTTGCTAAAGTTTTGATTGTTGAACTTTTAGGACCAATTTCTAACGACACAGAAATACACTCCCATATATAAATCATCAATTCTGTTTTTGGAAATCTTTCAGCATTTAGGTATTCAAGGACAGATTTCTTCCCTTATCATAAGCTTGCTTTTCTCAATGCCTGTATTCATTCAAATAACTTTCTCAGTCTCAAAGAAGATCCTCCAAAAGGATATATTCTAAAGAAGCCAGGAAGTAACTTCCCAATACAGCTTCACACCTCCCCAGATGATAGGTTCAAATTAATCATCTGTTCTGGGGACAGCAGATGGAAAATAATGTTCCTGATAAAATGGGTCTAATGAGAGCCGAAGGACCTGTGCTGACTGCTAATTTTACAAGAAATCCTAAGGAGACTTTTGATTGGATAAATGGGGAATATTGAGGTTTGCTGTCTGCAAAAGAAATCCTCCCACTTTGCTGATTTTGAGGAACTTTGACCAAGCAGATGACTGTCCAATCTGTTTTCGTTTTGGCCTCCTGGAATTTAGAATCTGGGAATGACACTTGGGTTTATTTCTCAGTCACAGAAGAGACATGACGGCCTGATTTGACTTCTACAACACAGCTCCAAATCCTAACATCCTTCTTCTCAGCTGCCAGAAGGACAGGACATGGAAGAAGCTCTCACTTTCTGGGATACAAACAAAAGGACATTATTGGATCTTAGGTACCTGGAGCATCTCTGCAATAAGTTCCTGCCTAAAATGTCCTACCTAAAATGCTATTTCTAATGCTGTGCTGCCTCCCTTATTTTATACCTTTCCATTATCACCCTTTTTTTATTGTCATGTGTTTTACTTGCTCAGTTACATTTTCTCCAGACCATACCTTCTCTCTCTCTCTCTCTTTTCTCAGGTCTTCCTCTTTTCCTTCCCCTCAAACACCCTTCCTTTCCCAATTTCTCCTTCACTTTTCTTTTACTCTTGTCTGTAGCAGAGAAAGTAGAACTTGTCTAGCATACAGCAAGACAAAAAACATGAACTAATTTTCCCTAAAATAGACAAACTCTCTTAATAGATCTCTTAATTAACCACTCCCCTAGCCATCTCCCTCCCTCCCTTCCTGCTCAGAAGCACAAAGCTTCTGCACTCCCTGCTGTCCCCTTTTTCCTGCATGCCCCCAGCACAGGCTGCTCCTGCCACAAGCCATAGTCTCTTTAATAGCAGCAGGATTATTTTTGGTGCAGCAGGAACTTCATCCTGCCCTAGTTCATGCAGTGTACTTTGCCTTCTTTCCTCCTTGCACGAGTTGTTGCCGCAGCTTATCATCACACGCACTCTGCTCCCCTTCTGCTACAGCTTCAAAGCACTCCAGATTTTTTGATTTGCCTCTCCTACTGCTCCAAGACACTGAGTGATGCAGAGAACCTCCTACAGCCAGAAAGTAACTGTGATTTTTAGCGATGATGTTTGCTCTAACTATTTAAAGCACACTTAAGAAGACACATAATAAGTAGGTTTGAGGGAAGTGGTAGCAATCCACCCACTATGTTCCTTTTAGCTAACCCTTTAATTAAATATTAAAGATACGGTTCTCAGGAAGATTTAAAATAACCCACTGACAGAAAAAAAGAGACAGGTTAAAAAGCAGCAGAAAATGAAATAATCCCCCCCCAAAGACTTACCACACCTTCATGCTGTTTTTAACATAATTTTACTGTGCTGATGAGGGAAGAGCTTTTCTGAAGGGAATAACAAACCTTGTGATTTCCAGTGCTAGGTCACTCTCTGTGTTCTCAGGGAGGCCTGCTAGGGATTACAAATAATTTTATGCTTAACTAAACATACCAGTTTCCTCTTCCACAAGGGACAGCAAAGAAAGTTTATAAAAATTGAGAAAGTGAATTTCTGGAAATGTTATTCCTCCCTCAAAAGACACATTCTGCTGCTGGATGCACAGAACTCATCTGCAGTTTGAGAGGAAAAGCACATGTACACACTGCTTATAGCCTTGTCTCCAAGTATAAAGAAGAGTGAGATAAATGGCAGCAAGATATGTGCAGATTTGTGGTACCAAGCATTTCTCTTTGTAGCTAAGTTAAGGCACACCACAAATGATCAGAGGAGAAAGAGAAGTGACTACTGATGGAGATCAGAAGTGCAAGAAACCAGGTTCTTGCAGTGCCCACAAAACTGAATGGCTCTGACCTGCATATTCCTTTTGGTGAAGGCTTTGATTATTTTTCTCTCTATCTAGCTGACAAAGCTCGACAGCCTCACTGAACAGTGTTTTTTCACCAGCACTGCAAGAATATCTGCTCCGCTGTTTCTTGTCTTGTGTTTGAACTCCATTGCACTCCTTTTGTTCTTCTATGCTGCATGTAGTTTTAAATCAAACTCCAGACCCCCAAGCTCTCTGTATAGTCTCCAATGTTGCTGTAATACAAACAGAAACTGGTCAACCATTTTGATTTGTTCTTGTGTTAGCCATATAATGGAAAGTGCTTCCAAACCCACACTGCTTTCCCCCTCCAAATCAGTCTTACAATCGATACTGCCCTACTTTCAATTAAAATACCACCACAACAGATACATCTATATGGTGCTTAGAATCTCACAACAGAAAACCCATTACTTTGAATACAAAAGCTGGCCAAAATGATTGAATTCCTGAGGCAACAGAAACGATACTGGTGATTTTATTCAGCACATGTCCAATACGATTTTCCATTCGGAATCCACATTTTTTAATGCTTTTCTATACCATTCTTAACATTACCTTCAGCTTTTATGGAGTCCCTTAGAAAGTTGTTTTTTTCAATTTGTTTACCAGAAAACTTAAATTTTAATGATTAAATAATAGGACATTTATATACATCAGTGGGTTTTCTCAGATACTGGGCTCTAAGTACATACAATGTCTATTGAGTAAAAATAAAAAAGAAAAATTCCAGTCATGCAAATCATCTTACAAACCATGTTCCATTTGACTTGAAAATTTTTACTCTGTTACTGGCATATCATTTCAAAATTAAACAGGTAAAATTTTAAGGTTGCTTTGTCCATTTCCACTCATTTGTTTTGCTGTTTTGAAGAACTGACAGGCCACATGCTACTGCAGAAGGTACCGCCAGGGTAATAATTTTTCTGCTACCACCGACCAACCCCTCTAAGCCCTGGTGTGGACGTTTTAAAAAAACACCTAACCTTCAGCTAACTGCACTGGTTTATTTCTGAACAGCACATCACAATATCAGCACAGAGAGCACATTGTAACCGGTTGGGTGATTCCACTTAATAATTTTTCAACACTAGGACCTTTCAGCATTTTAATTCTGGTTTCATTTATGAATTAAAGGTCATATATAGAGCACAAATGAGGTCTAAATTTAGTCACAGCAGACCACAGTTCCACATAAAGACAAATCTTCAAGTTATGTTGACCTGCTAGGAGACAAAGATAAACAGCACAGCAAACATGTACCTGCAATGCACTGCTTCCCTATTAAATATTAACTGTTTCATTTACATTTAAATGAACTGAGCAGTAATGGATAGACTTTCCAGTACTGCTGTTTGGTGCTGCTGTCATGGAAAGAAGCTGAAGACAATGTGGGCTGTATGGGGGCAAATGACGCAATCTCAGCATCCGCTCAAGTGACTTCAATGATGACCATTCTCCAGTCTTGAAATATAATCCTACACAGCATTTTTTTTCTCTCCCTCTGTAAACACATCTGTTCATAAATAACTTAGATGTCTCCTTGACATTCATGGTATGTAACAGAAGCTGAAGTAGAAAAGGATGGGCGGTGTACAGCACTGAGGAGATGTCACAGTACTTTTGTTCAGCATTTTTGTCAAGTGCAGGTTGCTAACATCAGCCATCAGAGACGGGTGGGGTGACCCACCCATATTTTTCATGGGTCTTCACCAGACTCTTAAATGTTGCTTCAGCTTCCTTTCGACTGAATGACTTTTTTGATTTGCCAGCTTTTCTGCAGATACGGCCCTGCGCCAAACACAAAAAGAAAACCTTCATTAAAGATGTGAACACGCATCTGGAAACCACAGCTTAATTTTTCAACTCATCAGGACCAGCGGCATTCCCTTACGGGTTCCAGCAAGCACAGTCCCCAGACCTGATCAGACACAAGCATTATCAGAGATGATTTAAAACAATACTCAGCACATGGGTAAAAAGAAGGGGAAAAAAAAAAAAAAAGAAAGGAGGCATCGGCAGGGCTGTTCCCCGGGCATGGCTGCACTCAGGGCTGCCTGTGCCTCACCCCCTGCAGGGACACCAGAGATTACATCCATCCCACAGGGACACCAGAGATTACACCCATCCCGCAGGGACACCAGAAAATCCATGCTGCAGGGACACGGTCCATCCTTCTACCTGCCACCCACCTGTGAGAAATGAACAGCTCTGCCCTTTCTAAAAGGAGTCCCTTAAACCAACTTGCTTCCATCTTAAATCAAAAGTTCTAATTTGTTTATTACCCGTTTGCCAAGTTTGATAATGAATGAAAATATACCCGTTTGCATATACTGCATTTTTATTACCCTGCTATTATTATATTATTATATTACCTCTAACTGCACAGATGTATGAAAATTCAAATCCTTGTTTGGCAGTAGAGACTTTTACTGAGTTATGAATATCTTACCTTATTTTTCACACTGGTCAGTGTCAATTACCAACCAACAGAGATAAAAGATAGAATTATAGCTGAAGATTAATACCACTCTACAACAATGAATACCTTTAAACAAAATCATTAAAATAAAATAAATACCTTTAAAGTATGTGTGCCTACTGGATTTGTTATAAAATAGAAATTTATTAAAGTCACTAGTCTAGTGATTTTAGTAATTGTTTGACAGATTGCACTGAAAGCCTTTTTAACAATAAAGATGAATGGATACCATATTACAGTGTTACAATCATTAAGAACCAAATTAGTATGTTATAATTTTTGTCTGTTCAACTTAGTATGTTCTCATTTTTCCCTGTTCTTTTTAGCTCAAAAACCAACTTTTGCTTCCCTGATTTTACTGTCAATGTGCAATTTAAACCAAAAATTGGCATTTGCAATAGCATGCAATAAATACTGAGAAAATAGTCAGGTATATCGAGGGAGGAAAACGGGGAAAATGGGCAAAAAGAAAACAAAATCTGTCCTCGGAGTATCAAATTTACTTTTACAGACTAAAATGAGTAAAATTCGTCTGCAGTGTGGACAAACTATTTCTTTCTAGAAAGCTGTCACAATATTGCAGAGGCTCTTTTTGCGTTCAGCACTGCTCCTGTTACAGCAAAACTACGGACATATGAAAGAAAAAGCTGTTTCCTACTCTGGTTTTAACAAATAATTTTTTGGTGCAGCTTGAGCAGTCTCTCAGAGCACACCTTAACCAAAGATTACCAACACCCTCCAATTCCCACCTCGATTTACTCACAGTCATTTATACCCATTTGTTTTTCCCCAAAACAGCTGTTTTACCTGTCAATTCTTTTCCTCACCTTTCTCCCTAGCTGCTATTTAGGGACTAGAAATCTATTTCCTCTTTAAACTCCCTTGACAGACCAAACAGCAAGACATCTTCTACATCTCTACACGAATTCAATAATTATTATGTCCCAAACAAGGATGATCTGAATGGTTCTCAACTGAGTCATAATCAAAAATTTTCTTAGAAAATGTTCATTTTTAGTTGTATAGATGGAATAATTAAATAAAGCTGGCTAACATATTTTTAAAATCTTATTCAATAATTATAATACATAATTATATCAGATATAATTATCAATCATAATTATTCTGCAGGAGTATTTTTGTTGCTACAAAACGTTTTGTAATTTTTTCCTAATCGGAGGTTTTGTTGGAAGCACACTCAGAGAAACAGGAAAAGGAAAAAACCAAGTGCAACAGAAGATTAAATCAGTACAGAAAGTGCTGTCCTCAAAATCTCACTGATTAAATACTTTTGAAAGTACACGTAAACTTACTGTGCCGCCTAATTTCTGGATTAGATCCATTTGTCATCTCCTGTGTTTTGCACATTATTTTTTATCCTTTAAGGCTTTGATACTTTCTGAATTATATGCATAGCACCTAGGACAGTATGAGTCACATCTTACCCAGCTTTTACAAAGTAATAATATTAAGCTGTACCTAGAAGTAGGACCTTTGCATTGTGAACAGCTCGTGTTTGGTGTCGACTATGTACAGCTTTCAAAGCAGGAACATAAGAATTCTCTGGTGTCGTAATGATGTGGTAAAGATCATCACATCATGTAAAATGTTACTGGAGCCATATCAGATAAAAGGAGCATCATATCACGAGTTTATTCTGAAACCTTTTTGGTATTAATGCGACAGATCATTAAATCCACTTTGAGTCTGGTACCATATACAGGTTGTATGTGAACTGCACCATCAAAGGCCAGCTAATTCCACCCTGCTGCAGTCCATGTATTCCTGTGCTTACACAGGAACTATGGGTGGCATGGTCAGCACTGTCTCTTATTAACCAATATCCTGTCAGCTGTTTATAGTTTGGATAAAATTTAACCTCCTAGACGGAAAGTTTCCCTATTTGGTGCCTCAAGTAAACCTGGGGTAAAAAGAAAGAAGGCTGGAATTTCAGCTGACCAACTTCAGATGTTTTCAAGCCTATACTTGGGTGGTATCTACTGTCTTACTGATTTTTAGTTTTTTGCCATTCCCAAAAAATTCTTCCCAAATTTAAGTAAAAAATGCCATTTTGGATGCAATTATAGAAGAAAGTGTCAAATGTTTTTACCAGGCACCGCTACCAGCCCTGACTACAGTTTATTTTCAGCCTGCTACTTAAACATGCAGTCATTTTAACTCTGGGCAGGAGCTCGTGAGCTGCTGCATTCTGTAAACATGGCAGTGATGGTAAACACAGTATGTAAATATGTGCTGTCCACAGCTCTGTCAGGCACAACTGCATTTTGACCAATCCCCAAATCACATATGGCACTACTGCCAGGGTAAGGAATACAGATCATTTGCATGGCCGATGTTTCGATGTGTCCACTGCTACATCAAGGAAAGTGATAAAAACTGGAACCTGAACAAGATCAAAACATTCCACAAGAGGTTAAAAACAACAGCAAAAACCCAAGGAAGCCTTTCATAAAGATATCACTGTCGACTTCAGCTCTGAGAAGTCGCACCAGGAGCTTATTTAAATACTTCCAATACTTTCAGACACTCGCAGAGCGCCTTTCATAAAGGGACAACTGAAAACCTAATTAAAGAGTTGGAGAGAACGTTTCAGATTTTGCCATCTGCTATGACTTCATGTACTTATCAAGATATAATTTTAACAAGCTAGAAACATATGAAAGGTGAAAGCAATGCCACAGCACCCAACTGGTTTTTATGCAGCCGTGCTGAAGCGCAGGGGGACGTGTGCTGCGCTCAGCCTCCTCCCTTGCTCGTGCTCCTGCTGCGGCCAGCCTGCGTGGCACAGCGAGCAGTCGCATGCCACTCATCCAGGCTTTGCCCAAACTAATGAGCCTGCACAAACAGCTGAGCAGCATCCAGTCTATAACCCTGATAATGGCGGGCAGAAAGACCTCCTGGAACACGATCTGCTGTGGGCGGCCTTCTCAGGGCCCTGGCTGTACCAAAGGACCAACCACTCCCTCCTGCCATGCTCAGCAAAAGACACAAGGTGAATCTCACGTGTTATTTGTCCCCCTGTCCTGGTTCCAGTTGTAACAGAGTTAATTTTCTTTCTAAAAGAAGCGGTGGTTTGAATTCAGCATGATAATGATATTGATAACACCCCTGTGTTTTAGTTGATGCTGAGCAATGCTCACACTAAACCAAGGATTTTTCACAGTGCCTTGTGCTCTACCAGTGAGCAGGTGCACAAGAAGCCAAGAGGGAACATGGCCAGGACAGCGAGCTGCACTGGCCAAAGGGATGTTCCACATCACAGAACATCATGCCCAGTACATTAACTAGGGAGAGTTGGCTGGGAGGGGCCAATCACTGCTTGGGGATGGGGCTGGGCATCTGTCAGTGGGTGGTGAGTAATGGTATTGTGCATCACCTGGTTTTCTTGTGGTTCTTTTGTCTGTCTTTAATTGCAATTGGGGTTTTTGTTCTTAGTATTATATTTTACTTAGTTTCAATAATCAAACTCCTTAATCTTAACCCACAAGTTTTCACTCTTTTTTTTTATTCTCTTCCCCAGCCAGCCAGGGGATGAGGTGAGGGAGTTGACTGGCACTCAGTGTAGTAGTTGGCAGCTGAGGTTAAAACATGACACATTCACATCTATGGACCTCTGTGGGCAAATCTGGCAGCTTGGCTACTTGCATTTGATGCCACAGTAGTCTCTGTGAACACATCTTCCCTTCATAATGCTCTGTGACACTGCAGCATATCCTCAAAAATATCCAACTCAACAACTATTAGCTCTTTAAAATCTGTCAGTACCACTGCCAGCAATGTGCCACGTCAATTCTTCCCCAGCATCACCAGATCACAAAGTAGTCCAAAGACAGAGTTACATCCTGTACAGAAACCAAATATGAAGCCTGAAACTCTTGAGTCCACTATGACCATATATTTACCCACAGCTGGCCTATGGTGTCATGAAAAGCAGTCTTGCCATTTCTTCTGGTCCTTCCAGAGTCAGGACAGCGTCAAGAGGATTTCTCTGGGCAAACGGAGTTCCCTCTCTTGTTAAATACATGATAGTAGCTCCCAGATACAAACTCAATGATTTTAGGACAGTACCAGGTGTGCTTCCAGTTGGCACTCCCTAGAAGGACAGGACTGTGTAACAGAGGTCAGCCTTGGACAGGGTCATACAATCACCAAAAGTACTGGCTGGAAGGGACCTGTGGTGGTCTCCAAGTCCAGCTTAGACACTTGGAGATGAACTGCCAACACAGGTCACTGTGGCATTGCACAGCCAGGTCCTGAACCCTTCAAGGTTGTGCTCAGTCCACTCCTGATGGCACTCCCTGCTTTATTAGGTCCCAGATTTTCAGAGATTTAGTGTACACAGCCATGAGCCCTTACACAGTTGATGTTATTGTGGAAACAATGTAAGCTCCTGTGCTGTGGATCTCTGAGGTGTCACAGCAAACCTTCAGTCACATACAGGCCTTTTGCCTGGACCAGCTAACAAAAAGCTGTGTAAATTTCCAGTAGTGCACAGCTAAGAGACTCACAAGCAGGCAAACCTTCATGTTGTTAGCACAGCTCTTAACACAATCTCCTCAGCCCTGTGTACTTTCATTAGTCCTCGCAATGCAAACAACTCCATGTTGGTCTCCCAAGGGCAAACCACACAAGCTTTCTGCACATGGGGCTAACCTTGGCCCATCATGTAAGCCACCATAAGGACATACGGATGGCTGCAGCTTTTCTGCCTCCATCTCTTAACAGATCTCTACAGCAGGTTCTGCTGACCCAACCCTAGGTAAATGTCAAGAGATGGAAAACAAGCAGAGAGACAGAAGCACACAAAAGACTGCAGGAAGTCACTATGCCAGACACAGCATCTGTGGCGATGCCTCCATGGACAGGAAGACGATCCACAACGATATGCCCATTTTCCAAGTCTGTTGTGTCAGGTTTCTCCATGTATGACACAAAATCCATGGATTTCCTAAATATTGAAGCATGCTATGAGTTGCCAGTATGTAACATGCTCCACAATGTGCAGGTGACTAATGGCTTTGGGCCCCAACTATTCTATGCAAACACACTCATACATTTTCTGATAAGGAACAGAAGCACTCAGTGCTTAAGCCTGAACCAGCCTTATCCTAGAATATTTAAACAAGCTTTCAGAGGAAAATATTTCCACTGGCTTTAGAGACGCATTCAAAAGCAGAGTGATGCTGAAGAGAGTACTGTCATGCTCTCAGTGCAGTGATTGCAATGTGTCACAACATCGCTGTTAGAGCGCAATATACACAGTCTCTCCCCCCAATTACATGGTTTATAATTTTTTTCCTTCATGTACTGATGAGGCACAGTTAATCATGTCTCAAAAACTGCACACAATTTATATTGCACTGTATATGATTATTAGCTATAGCTAAAATAAAGCGGTATAGAAAGTGATACAGACAAATACTCGTAATGCTGCAGCATAAGTGAATTAAAGGAGGTTTTCCTGCAAATGTGTAACTTCCAAAGCAGTACTTCCATGCCTTTTTGGTCTCCTTTTTAAGAATAATCCATAAGAGAAGTGAAAACATAGCAAGTTCTGGCATTAAAGCATCCTATAAATTGTGCCTTCTGGGAGCATAACTGTTCTTTGTCCAGGAAAAAGAAATCTGAGTTGCAGCTGAGTAATTATTCATGCTCATTTGTCTGTGCCAGTAGCCTGCTGCCAGTAGCTCTTAATCGATACAAACGCTTACAGCCCCAATCCCTGTCTGACAGCTACAGAGCACTGTGCTGCTCTCCCGCGCCTCTCCCTAAGTCAGCACCGAGCTGGCAGCATGATTTCAGCCCAGATGAGGGTTAAGAAACTCCCTCCCTGCATTTTATGGGTGGAACAAACACTGTGCTGGTAAAAGAATAAGAAAATTTGGGTGGCTGGCTACATTACTGGTGACTCAAGCATCTTCAGGGCTGAAGGTATGACAACAAGTTTGGCTTCTGTCAAAAGAGACAGTCCCTGTTCCCTGCCACCAGAAGGGCACTTGCTAGTCTAGGTGACAGAGGAATGTTTTCTCAGCTATGTATTCTCAGTCTTTTGCTGAGCTCCCTGGACTACCTATATGTGGAATCAGGCACTGACAGAGTTCCCGAGGGCCAGTCCAGGTAGGAAAGTTGGGAACATGACAGCAACTCTGCATAAGCCCACAGGTCCTCCACATCAGGAACCTGAAGTCAAACACAGTCATGGGTGTGAACCCAACCAAAGCAAAGCCAACCCAGCCATCCTTTGTGACAGGCTGTAAAGAAAAAGGCACCACAATGATGCCTATCTTCACCTTCCCCTAAGTTTTACAATGCTAAAACAAAAAAAAAAAAACAAAACCAAAAAACAAGAACAAAAGAGTAGTAAAAAGCAGCTTGCCTCTGGGAACATATAATCGAGTTAAACCCAAATTTAGTAAGATCAGAGTCACAAGTGGATGTGCTTTTCTACTGCTATTTATATGAATGTGCCAATCTCTTGACTGCAGTATGTTTCATACTGATGCACATGGACATCTACTCAGAGAGCCCTCCAAGTGCTTCAAGCACATATCCTCAAATGACCTTTGGGTCATTTATAAATTTGTCTGTACTTTATGTATAGGAAAGAGGAATACAGTGAAGTTATATGACTTGCCCATGACTGCACCTGAAGTCAGTGGCAAAACCTGGAACATAAACTCAGATCACCTTTTCTCAGGCTAAGTGCTGCAACATCCTCCTGCAAATAATTATAGAACACTTCAATGCCAGGTATATTTTAATGGAAATAATATTATCAAATTCACAGAAAATTTAATATTTATAGAAATTCATAGAAAATTTGAAAAACTAATTTAAATTTCTTCTGTTTCATGATGCTTTGGTTTTTTCATGGACATGTATTATGGAAATGAGTCCTTACTGCAGCTGGGGGCTTGTTACCAATTGTAGCACAAGCCTAAAAACAGGAGAAATACCAAGTCATTCCACAGCTCATAAAGCCTGACTATGACAAGCATCTGAGCTCCGGGCCATTTCATAACACAGGCTTATGTCTTCCTTCCTCAGGTTTATTTTCCCTCATCTTTGAAGGCAGGTTTGGGATTATAGCTGACTTGTAACTCTATCAAGGAGTCACTGCAGAAGTTCCATGGGTTTTGGAGAGCCTGTGCAGTGAAGGATTAAATCAATGAGAATCATTGATTTTAACAAAGCAAACGCACAAGATTGTGAAGCAGATAAAAAGACATTTTCCAAGGACAGACTCTGCACGTGCACGGGACAGGCACGCACCTGCCACGCGGGGTTGAGGAGGGACATGCCTGATGTATCCTTCCTCAGTGTGACTTTTAATGGGAATAGGGAGAATCAGACTGGCACCTTGATCCCGTTTCAGAAGAGGAATCACCTGAACATCTGAAGTGCCCACTTACCTGTTCTGTGCGCACCAGTAAGGACTACAAATTGACTTTCATCAAAGCACACCTACGCTTCTCCCTAGCCCAGGCACTTTCAATTCCCAGTGCTTGTCACTGGGAGCCAGGTTAGGTAACAGTATCACATCCTTCCTGTAGAGTTTGTCCCGAGACTTCCAGGATCTACTCAGTTACTGCTGTTTCCAGATGGAGTTAAAGGCCAATACCCTGTAATGCTCAGAAATGACTTGTGGAGTACAACACAGACCAGACCCCGCAATTTCAAAAAATACAATGATATCCAAGAGAAACCTGCTATTCCATTTACAAGTGCAACAACTGGATCCCGTGCACCTTACAATTAAGATGCATTTTGAGCCATTCAGCCAGCATAACTACCACAGCATCTGAGGTTCTCCCTGTTTAACTGCAGAGGAATTGCACCCAGCAATCCTCCCACCGCCCATCTCCCTTCGCACTGAATGTCAGCATTACCTTTTTTGGCATTCACAGGAGAAAACTGGAAACTGCATGTGAAGGACTGAATACGTCAAACAAAATAAGAGCCCATCACTGCCTCTCTCACCAGCCCAAAGGAGCTAAGACTGGAAAAAGAAACACAGGAAATATTGTATTACTTAACCACCGTCCCACTTTGTGAGAGCAGATGCCCACAGGGGGACATGCCACAGATCATGCCTGGCAATCAGACTCCCAGGATATAAGGAGCTGAATTACTGTGGAGCTACAAATCTTCAATCTGGAAGTAGCCAGTCATGCATGGAAGTCCCTGGGCATTGTGTGGATGCTAGGAAAGCTGCATATTTTCAAGGCTAGCCTGTAAAATGAAGAGTAAATCTTCCTCACAATAGAAAGTGGGTTATTTAGGTTACTCCTTCAGGACATCACCCTTCGTGACTAGGCTTTCTGCATTTAAAAAAATACAATTTTCAGTGGAGTATCTGACAAAGCACCCCAATGCTACATGGTTCTCTCTGCCTGAACACTCACACTGAAGAAAATGAGCACTTCTTATATAATTCAGGGAAGAAGAATCTTGCTCTTTTCAGCAAATTCAATTTTCTCACAAAATCCAAAACCACAATTCTTTCAAATTTTTATTTGGACATCAGCTAAGTATTGCCAAGAAGAATAAAAGCATGTTTTAAAATAAGTAATTTGGCTTAATGTAGGTATTTTGTTTATTTGATAACTATTTTAACAGTAATGGGGATAGCTGAAAGAATTAAAAAATTTTCATTTTTCTGCTTTGAAGTAGAAAAATGGAGATTATGTTCCCTCTGCTTTTTAAAAGAATTAAACCAACCTCCTATTTCAATGAGTTGGAATCCCTGTGTCTTCATTCTTCTCAGTAGAATATATTTGCATAATAATAGTGGATGGCCAGAACACCAATATATCAGAGTACACATGAACAATTATTTTTCCAGCCCATTTATCAGGCCCAGCATCTCAATACATATGCTCCTACTTAAACTTCAGCTTCCAATCCTACGTTTCTCAAATGAAATGAAGGAGACATCTTAGAAGGCCAATAGCTCTGCTTTTCCTCTGTAGACAAACAATATTCTGTTATCTCTTTGGCCCAGCATTTATACCTTTTTATGGGAAACACGTCCCCTAGCACAGTCTTGGTCTCCTCTGTCATCCTTGTATTTGAGTCAATGTTTTTCATCCCTGGACCTAGAGCAACATTTCCCCTCTTGAGGATAACCATAATCACTTGCTCAGGCAACTAATCAAAAGCAAAAAGTAAAACAATTCAATTTTTAAGGGCCTAATAGGACACAATGGCTCCAAATAATTCAGAGACCACTGTGCTCTCTGTACATTTCTGCAGCCTTTGAGATTAGCTGATTTATTCATAGCTACACTCCTCCAACCCAGCATCTGGAGTATGAAAACCCATGGATCTGCAATTAATTTCTGCTATACATATTTGAAAGACCTGGAGTCTGCTGACCTCCTGGACACTGTGCAAGTCCCATCTGCTATCTGCTCGCTCACACTTTTGTTCGAAAGGATGAAGAGGGAGTAATTTAGACTATGATTAACAGCTACCTTCTGTAGCTGCTTGTCATAAAACAAGCCCGTTTCTGCTGTTTCAATCTGCTAAAACTCAGCTGAGATATTTGAATATTTAAAATGGAAAGATAAATCCATTCAATAGTCATACGAGGCACACAGCATTTGAAGCAAACAAACAGGGTTCCACTGAGGCATTTCTAATGCTGCAATAGAAGGAATCAAAGACATCAACAACTTTTATTTGAATTCAGGAACTTTTTAGATATAAAACTAAAGCTTAACTATAAACTATCTTTTCATTTTTATTTAATTTTTTATATAAAAACCCACAACAGCAACAATACTCAGACTTAGGGGTACCCTATTGCTATTGTAATATGTCCTAGCAAAATTTCTGTTTCCTCCATTACCTGCAAGAATCCTGGAAAATTTTTTATGTTCCTCCTATTCACTGGAAGAACAAGGGAGTATTTCCCTCAAATGAAGGCCTTTTTTCATGACAATCTGCAGAGCTGACAGCTACCTGACAGCTGCCTTTGTCCGGCAGTCCGGCCCCCAGCCTCCAAGGACAGAACAAGGGACTTGTAAAAAAAGAGGACAAGGCATCTACTGGTCAGCACTACTGCAAGCTTATATCTGAAGTCCCCAAGGCATCAGGTGCAGCTCTGTTTGTTGCTCTCAAAACAAGAAAAAAACCAAAACCCTGATGCATTACTTGGACACTGGTGCATATAGCTCCTCTTTTAAGCGTCCACCACACCATTCTGTCCCGTGAGAAACAACATATCTATTAGAAGACACAAAACCCTCTTACTTTTGGACAAAGTCTGCTCCTTTTCCTTTGGGACCACATCATCTACCATGTTTTCAAAGGAGAGCAATGACTCCTCCCTGAAACAGGGGCATTGGTCTCATCTGTGTGCACGGTCACTTAAGGAGAGCCATGATGGACCTCCTGCTTTGAGACAGTACCATTCCGTCCTTCCTGCCTTCCATTATTGCTATTATTGTGACAATGACACCACTATCTGGAAATGGAGAGCAACTGACTAATTTTTAAACCTCTCTCTGAAATTACCAATAAATCATTTTAAAGGGCTAAGAAGGAGTAACACTTCATGGCCCACCTCCGCAGCCTGGACAGACACAGAGAGACAGGCAAGGGAAGCTCTGCCTAGCCAGACATATCGAACAGTTGCCTCCAGGACAATAAACAACTGGTATTTAAATTATTTCATTAGCATCACCCCACCTCCCTGGCTGGCACCCCAGCTCCGTGGAGGCTCACGGTGACTGTTTCGCTGGTTCAGCAGGGCCAAGCTCCTGCCTGTGATGACAGGAGCCAGCGAGCAGCTGACTGTGCAGGAAGCAAGTACAAAGTCATCCCTTTAAAAGCAAGGCTACAGTTGAGTTAAGGACAACACCAAGTTTTTTAAAATAAGATTCTGGATCCCAGACAGATAAACAGTCTTTGGCCTTTGATGTACTGAGAATTCCCCTCAAGATACTGACTAGAGCTGTGTGAATAATTGATTTTCTCAGCTGAATAGCTGAAGCAACCAACCAAACAAACCCCAACTTGTTTGTTAATTAACATTTTTTCCTTGAAAACTGAGGGGGAAAAAAAGTTAAATTTGGAGCTGTTGAATTGTTATATTCAAACAAAAGTCATCTCCCTTTCATTTTGAACATTTTTATTTACAGACAAAAAAAATCTAAAAATACAATGCTAGATTCATGCTGGGAAGTTAGGGTGTGCATCCCATAACGTAGGGCATCTCTCAAGTAAAGTCACCTGAGGAGTGTGGTTCCTGCTTGGTGAAATCTAGAGAAACAGTGACTCTGCTTTAAAATCCAACCCCTGGGAGATATGCTCAGGTCTGGGAACTTGGACACAGGTTTCACCACTTACAACTGCAATGCTGAAAAGTAACAGAAAAATGCTAACTCTTAATTTCTCTGTTGCACATTTAAGTTTTTGTACAGACACAACTCCTGAGTGACATCCCACGAGATGTCAGAATGACTTATCTCAATTTCCCTTCTGTGAAATCTATGAAAAAACTTTTGAGTTTGTCAAGAATCTTAACCATCTGAAAATGTATTTTCAATGTTAATTTTATCTGCTTTTGGATCGCTTTGTGAAAAAACAGAAGGTCATACATGCTCACAGCTACTCCTGGCTCTACCAGGAGACTGAGAAGTGCTGTTTCCCTTTGAAGAACCAGCAGAGAATGACAGTGCCACAGCTGGCTCAGAAAAATGGGACTGATGAGAAATGTCCAACAAAATGAACCACCTTGGTTCCATCCCCTGAACGGCCCCAAGGAGGAAGGTGTGCCAGCAGAACGCTCAGCCCTGCCCACTCACACTGGCACCCGTGCCAGCCAGGCGCGCTTTTGGATGCGTCACAGGCTGGAATATTCGTGGTGATTTCATGCTAAATCACTGCTGGCAACCAGTGACATTTCTCTGGAAGGTCCCTTTGACTCACTGGTGGCAGCAGTGGCCCATCTCCCCCTCAGTGCAATGGCTGCTGCCATTTGCTCAGGCAGGTTCATTCTGAGGCGATGGAGAATGGCCCTCACCCTTCCAGCCCTGCTGATGAACTGCATCTTGAATATTTCATGCTACTGCAGGTTGCAGGCTGCTTACAGAAATTACAAAATTAACCTGATGACAGCCACGGCTGTTTGTTTGGGACGGCTCCTTGCAGGCACCAGGACTGCCCACGGCACGGCAGGCGTCACCCAAACCCGGCCACGCAGCGCTGGGGAACGCAGCGCCTCAGCCCTCGGTGCTCCGTCGGCTCCATTTTTATTTTTAAAAACTAACCGGTCTAAAGTGGATCACCTGTAAAATGAAACGGGGATAGGGGAGCGCCAGTCGTATTTTGAGCCCTATTATGCAATGGAGTGGGGATTACATAACGAGGGGAGTGCAATTACAGAAACGTGGCTCCCATGACACAGAGCCCAGCTACGGTGACAGGCCGGCAAACCCATCACAGGCAACATCTCTCTAACCCAGAAAATAAATGTATTGACCGTACTGCCTAATAACCTTTCCACTTGGATTGAACAATCTGGGAGGTTGACACGTGCCATGTTATATCAATTTAACTACTAAGTTACTGTCAGCAGTTTATTTCTGCCCTTTTTTTTTTGTTTTTTTTTTTTAATCCCAATTCTCTTTCTTTCATAACTGACTTTGCAAACTTCTGGAAGAATGTTATTGAAACTCTTGCTTTTTAAATGTGTTTATTAATGATGCACACATAAACATCCTCTGGTAATCAAAGACTGCTACTACTTTCTGGAAATCGCTTAAGTGGTTTTGGGAAGAAAATTGTCAGATTATATAGCAGAGAATGTATTACTAATAAAACAATACAGTGCTTCTGTTCACTGAGCCATTTTATGATCCCAGTAAATATTCATTGAACCCCTTTAATATTCAACACCTCAGAAAGAGGTTGAATTGCTACAAAATGAGAGAATTTAGCACTATCCTTCTAAATTCTTGTAACAATTAACAAGAACTATGACCTCTCTAAAAAGTGACAGGTTAACAAACAGTGTAATGCAGTAAGAACAGCTACAGAACTTCAACGTACTTCAGCCTCTGTGTTAATTAAAACTTTTTTTTTTTCTTCTTGGTAGATGTTTTTTTTTAATATCCCAAGGTGACCTAGGAAACTTGACCTTTTGAAATGAAGTGCAGAGAAAAATACTATCTGATTTTTAAAAAAGGAGCAGTAGGCCCAAACCAAATAGGTTAAAGGGAGGACATGCCACTTACAAAAGAGCCTGTTGAAAAATCAAAATTAATTTCCGTCTTAAGAAGAAACAAACCTTTACTTCTGCTCAGTTCTACAGAAGCAACAGGAGTAGCCTAATTTTTAAGCAAATAAAAAGTACATTATTATTTACCTTTTCCCCACCTCGTTACCAAGATATAAATTTCAGAAGTTACTCAGTATAATTTACTGACGGACACGGAGCTGTGCAGGTGCCTCGAGTTCAAGGGCATTCAGGAACAGGAAAAGCACCCTGTCACAGCCATGTGTGCACTGCCCGCTATAATACAAAGGGTAATAGAAAGCATAAAGAACTACTGCCTACCAGCAATACCCATCCATTTATTAAAAACGTCTTATGAAGTATTTATCTTCTACAGATATTCTGCAGAAGGAAAAAAAAAAAACCAAAAACAAAACAGCATAAAGTGCACCGATTCAGGCCAGACGAAATCCTCTGCCTGGAGAACCGATCACCTCCTTTGAAAAGGAGAACCGGCAGGAACCGTCTGGCTGCTGCAGCACCTAGCCCAAATTTACTTGTTCCTTTCGGGCCGGACGATTTGAAACCTGCACAAGTTTGCCAGCAGCTCGGGCAGCGACTCCCGGCGCGACCCCGCGGCACACCTGAGCGCGGTGTGCCGAGCCCCAGAGCCGGGGTCGCCCCCCGTCCCCCCGCAGGGATGCTATGCGGGACAGCACAGACAAAGACCTGGGGCAGCAGCTCCAGCGTCGCGCCCTCCGCCAGCGGCAGCGCTGCACGCAAGGGACCAGCGAGTATGGCCGACGGCTTGGCGAAGGGCAGGAGGCACCAATCCCAAAGCCCACTGGAGCCCGGAGAGCCCCCTTTTGCTGTGGGCAGAAGGAGGCGCCCATCAGGGGTAACGAGCACGATATCTTGGTGTGCCACAGGCGGCAGAGCCAAGCGCAGGGACAAAAGCCGGGCGGGAGGACACGATGGATGCATGTGCTCCTCGACCCTCTAAGCTGCCCCGCACCTCTACCGCACCTGCGGGAGAAGGGACCCCGGAGCCAAAGACGTGTGTCCCTGCCTTCGCCCACCGGTGACACCGGGCCTGGTGTTCCCACCCGAGCACCGCTCAGACACGCACCCCGAGCGATGGATGCGTGTGCTCCTGCCCCAGCAGGGAGCCCTACCTGCCCCTTGACCAGGCTGGCGGCGAACTGCCTCATGACGGCCTCCACGGTGTAGGCGCTGGACCAGCCGCGGGGGGTGAGCAGCTCCATGCAGATGGCCCCGCCATCCAGGACGTAGCCGTTCTCCAGGCGGGGGCTAAGCACCCTCATGAAGGGCGGCGAGAAGGGGAAGTTGTCGGGGAAGGTGAGGTTGAGCAGGATGTACTCCGTGTTGGTCTCCTTCATGTCCTGCCACAGCACCGAGTCCTTGTCCACCTGGTGCAGCTTCACGTTCCAGTCGAAGAGGCTCTCGTCCACCAGCTCCACCGAGATGAAGCGGTCGCTGAGCCGCGCGATGTCCTGCAGCTCCTTCATCAGCCGCCGGGTCCGCACCTGCGTGCAGTGCTGCTGCCGGCCCGCGGGCACCAGCGCCGCCGGCCCCGACCCGCACCCGGGGCCGGAGCCGGGGCCGGGCCGCTGCGCCGCCTCCTTGCCGGCGCCGGGCTCCCTGCCTACCTCCCGCGGCTTCTCCCGGCCGACTCCGGAGCGCGCCTGCGGCGGGGGCTGCTTGGCCGGCTCCGGCGCCTTCTTGTTCTTGTGGCCCCCGGGGCTGCCCTCGCTGCTGCTGCTGCTGCAGCCGCCCCCGGGGGGGCCCTGCGGCTGCGGCTTGTTGCTGCTGTTCTTCTGGTTGCCTCTGCCGCGGAGCGAGGAGCCCTGCTGGCTGCTGCTGCTGCGGTGGTGGTGGTGCTTGGGGTCCTCCGTGTCCCGGCTGTGCAGCCGGATCAGCCCGATTTTCCGCAGGAGAGTGGCCATGTTGTGCGCGGCTCTGCGATCCCTCCCGCCTCTGAGCACCGGTGGGGCTCTAGTGTGGTTATTATCAATTTAAAGCCCGGCTCGGCGGGTGTGCTGTTGGCGGGCGGGCGGCGAGGCGCCTCTCCGCCGGTCCGGGGCGCGGAGAGGCGGCGGTGCCGCCGCGGTGCCGGAGGATGTGCGGCCGCCGCTCAAACGCCTCCCCTGCCTAGAGCTGCGGCGGGGAGCATTGCCGCAGCGGGGCTGCTCCCGCGGACATCACGGCCCCGCCGCCGTGGCCATGATCCCGTGAAAAGGAAGGAGGAGGAGGGTGGTGGTGGGGGGAGGAAAGGTAGGAAGGAAAAAAAAAAAAAATCCCCCAGCCTCCCGCACGGGAGAGCCCCCTCTCTCCCCCCGCACAGCGGCGGCGAAACCGCCTGCGCTGCAGATGGCTTCCCCGGCACCTTCGGATCGCGCTCGGCCGAGCCAATCCCCGGCGGCTCCCGGCGGGCCGGGCCCCGCGCCGCTCCGGGCGCCTCCCCCCGAGGCGGGCGGGGGCTGGGAGCCCGCCCGCGCAGCCCCCGCTGTGCCCGCGCCGGCCCGCGGCGCTCGGCCCTTTGTTCGGGGAGAGCGGCCGCCCGCCGCTCTGGGGCAGCGCCGCCACGGCTCCGCCGCTGCGGGGCTCGGCGGGGCGGCGGCCGCGGGCAGCGCGGGGACCGTCCCGTTCCGCTCCGCCCCGCGCTGCGGCAGCGGCCCCGCCGGCCGGGCGGGCCGGGGGCGGTGACGGCGGGAGGGGCGCCGGGACAGAGCCGTGGATGCGGGGGCAGGTGCTGCACACTTACGTGTGTGTGTGTGCGCGCGTGTCGGCGCCCACGGGGCCGGGAAACGACCCCGCGGCAGCTCCGCGCACGTGTGTGCGCACGGACAGCCCGCACCTAAGGCACGGACACAGCAGCTCTGCGGGCATGTGTGAGGACACATGCATGGACGATGGCACACAAGTGCGTGTGCATGTATAGTTACACCTGCCTGCCTAAACACGTGTAATCATATATGTAATGTCTGTAAAAATCGATAAATAAACATGGTAAAAAACCCACGTGTAAGTACATAATGTGTCTATATGTGTGTGTGTGCATGTGTGCACGCCTGCATTTCGGGATTTGTTGCGTTGGGAATGATGGGACAATCTTGCTTTCTTCAGTACAGCAGATGTATGTATCCCAACCCTCCTCTCCAGACCAAGTAGATCTGTCCTCCTGGGACTCTGTAGCATGGGAAGGAGCAGCTGATTCCCAAAATCTCTGTTCCCATCATCTTTTTTACCTGAAGAAAGAGAAAAAAAAATTCAGAAGAGAAAAAAAAAAAATTAAAGAAATGCTTTGAATTGAGGAATAGTGAAGGCAGGGCCCAAAGTGTCATTACATCAGTTGTGCGGGGGATGTAAAGCAATAAGCAGTGTGTGCACATAGCAGTATTTTATTCCATAACACATTTCCCAGTGGAGGATCAGGAGTTGGATCTCCCCTTGCTCCCTGAAGACTCTGTAGGGCAATGTTAGGAGATGCTGGCAGAGTTGACCTGTGTGTGATAGCCAGTGCTTCTCTATCAGCCTGCTTTGAACAGAGAGAAGATGAAGGGCTGTGAGCAAACTGTCAGTGATGACCTGGGAGGCCCAGGTACCACAACACTGTCCTTGTTTGCTCCTGCCCTCTGTCCTGTTGACCTTGCCAATCCAACAGTATGATAACCCTTTGAGTTGCTCTGATCTTTTCCTGTGAGCAGACACCCAGCTGGGTCTGTTGCAGGAGAGGTGTTTGCTAAATCCCCTACCCCTGAGATCTGTATTGTCAAGTACTGTTGACAGACTGTTTCCCTGGAGGACAGACATCCTGGTGAATGTGAAGTGGGTGGAGGCTGAAGTGTCAAAGATTGTTCTAGTTCATCCAATATTCATCTTCTACCTCCTACTTTTGCCTGAGCAGTCGAAGAACCTCCAGTTTATAGGTTATTGGAAACTGTGTCCAAACCTTCCCTTAGTAGCTTTCTGGTATGGCAGAAATGTCACCTCTCTGAACTATTGATGGCCTATCCATGGAGCTGGGAAGTTTCTGAAATGCAGACAAACTGCACCCAGACATCTCGTGGTGTGTGACGCTTCCAGGAAACAAGTAATCTGTGCTTCATCAGGAAAGTGACTCCAGCAGGACTTGCAGGGGGAGAAGCTAAGGCAGACATGGAAAATTCTTATCAGCATATAGAGCAGGGCACTGAGAAACCTGATGGGACAGCTTGGAAGACTGTTCCTGCTCTGGTGCAAAAACTGGCAGTCACAGAATCTTCACCTGCAGCTTCAATCCCCACAGGCAGTCAGGTGGAACAAGGTGCTCAGTGGTCACCTCTGGATGAATACCTAGGGTGAGGCAGGGTGGTGCAGCAGAGATACAGACCTGAAGCACGCTGCCAACCAGCAACGTGAGCCTTTGTGTCGGCTACATTAATGTTTTAAGCTGAAATGTCTCTGCATGGTGTTCCTGTGGCAGGTGGCAGCAGGAGCTGTGATCATTAATTTAACATTATGGAAGTTATTTACCTGTCTTACATAACTGAGGTATCTACCTAGTGGTGAAGCCAAAAGGAAAGAGCAAGGTCTCTGCAAAGGAGGGCCAGAGCCAAGCATCCCCTCTGTGGCCTTCCACCACTGCTCTCTGAAATGGTACAAGATTAATGAAGAAGTGATGAGAAAGTTTCAGCAATGAGGAAGGTGTAATAGGTGTGCCTGGCCAAATAGTTCTGCTGCCACAGGGTACTGCTCTCGTGGTGCTAAAAGTAGTGAAATTCATCACAGTCTGTGCCCATACTGTCTGCAGGGCCAAAAAGCTGAAGTGATGGAGCGAACTCTTCTTTTTCATACCCAGTCTTCCTCAGCAAGCAAGTTATTTTGTTAGTCCAGTATAGACTCTGGATGCCTTGAAGTCAAGTCTCTTGTAATAAATCAGCCGAGACTCCATTTTCTTCATGCAGGAAAAAGCCAAATCTTTATTGTATGGGTTGTATTTTATAAGACTATCACAAGGCGCTGTGTCAGATCTAACTGGTTAACAATATGTTCACATTGGTTGGTACATGACATTTTGCATATCTATAGTTTACATACTTTTTCTACTGATTCTCCCAGGACAGATGTTATTGTTTATATAGGTGCACTTGTTTTTTACCCAAGGAATAGATTGTTGTGTTAGTGAATTCTCATTCTAAGATTGTTTTTGCATGGCAACTTGCAAAGTACTTAGCTGCACTTAGAAGAAATGACAGGCCAGCTATTAATTTAGCAGATCAGGCCTGATTTTATTAGGCTTTTCTTTTATAATTTCTCTACCTGTCTGTGGCAAAGTCTTGAGGGAAAACTGGTAGTAAAATCTCTCTCCTTGCAGGGGAGACTTGCCTATATCTAGACTGTCCTTATCCACATATTCCCTGACTGGAAAAAATAAAGATCAAATTTGGTCCATTATCTCTCTTTACACATTTCCTAATAAATTTCTGTTCCTTAGTATCTTAAATAGTAGAAACACAGCTATTACCTTTGTTCATTATGATAGCTTCTCACCAGTTTTCCAAGTGCAGGAGTCAAACTGGACTCACCTGCCATCTCCCAGACAAGGCTTTCCTGTCCTTGTCTTGGAGCAGGACTGGTTGGTCCACTCACAGTGCATAAAGACATCCTAGACTGATGCAATGACTTTCAAATCAGAGAGGCCTCTGGGTATGCAAAACAGCCTGACCTCTGGCAGATATTTCTCCTATATATTCAGCTGGAGAGCTGCTTTCAGGCTTAGCCATTTGTTAGTGACACAGGGCAGCATTCAAAGCTCAGGTCTGGCAGCAGCCCTCAGCTCCATGCAGAGCAGGGTGCAGCTGATGAAGGGCATCTCAGACTCTTCTTTGGTAGAGAAGCATCTGCCGCTAGCTGGAGAGCTGGAGATTGAACTCCCATTCCAGTACCAATTTGATATTGGGGCTGGCAGGAAGGGGTTTGTTTGTTTGTTTTTGTTTGTTTGGGTTTGTTGTTTTTTGTTTTTCTAGTAGGATAATATTGGCCAGTGGTTTTCTTGGTTTTGCTAATTTGCAAAAAAGGAGTTACCTTTGGTTTAGCAAAAAGTTCATATGTGTATTGTTTACTTCCATTTAAATGCAGAAGAATTTTAATGCCAAGTGATAGAAAATGTTAAATCAAACAAGTGCACAGAAGCATTTCTAGGATGATTAGGGGAACAAAAGTCCTATCTTCATAGGAGAATTATAAGATTTTTTTATTGTTTAGTATTGCTCAGCAAAGACTGAATAGGGCTGTGATAACACTTAATAAATATATTTGAGAAGTAAATGTCAGAGAGGGATATTGACTTCATCACATGATCAAATGGCAGTACAGTGAGTAATCCTGAATACATCTGCACTGGAAATCAAAGGCTTCCAGGTATATGATGAAGGAAGCATTTGAATACTCTCCGGAGCACTGGAAGGAGTAGCTTGCAGTCTGGTAGCAAGGAGCCTGAGAAGTTTATGGGCATAATTGTACAACACAATAGAATAGGAAAATGCCTGAAGAGAGAAAATTAAGCTTATATTATGAGTCCCTGGGCATCTGGTGTGTCAGTATCCCCAAGTGTGTGAGAAAATAGATTAGATCACTGTCAATTTGCATTATAATAATTCCATGCCTCAGGGCTTCCACTGGAGTTGGAAAAGATTTTATTTTACTGTTCCTGATGCATGATTTGTCCTCTACTGCTCTTTTTTTGCCTTCCTCTGCAGGTCTGAAGATAAATTGTTATAGGTGGCATTAGAATCTTAGGGTTCCTGCTGGCATACTCAGGATTAGGTCAGCCTCTAGGCCTGGAATTCTTTTGTAGGAGTTATTTTTCTAGGTTGGCTTGGTAGGCTCCATTTATTTCATTTATAGCATGGGACACAGCCTCCTTCCTAGATTCAAATGGACTTATATTTAGATAATTCTTTGCCAACTTGCAAACACAAACTTTTTAAGAAGGCAAGCTATTTATTAATCTCTCCCTCTTTTGCCTGACTTGTCCTGATACCTACTAGTATCTCACTGGGCACATTTGACTGTTCATTTTCTCTTTGCCTCCTTTCATCCTCCAAAGTGACAACACCATTTATTTTTAGAAGGATATTCAGAAGAGAGGCATTTTCAGCAACAAACAGCAAGAATGAAGAAAGACATAAAATTGTTCACTCCTGAAATATTAAAACTTATAAAGATATAGGTGTGATTCCTACATTCCTCTTAACACATCCTTTGAAATTACCTACTCCTTGGTGTTGGAAGTCCATCTGGCGATGCTAATCTTTTTTACCATCTTAGATAAGCAACATTCTTGAGATGACATCCACTCAACAGACAATATAAACCAAGCTAAATGCAAAGGATACCTGGGTAAATGAAGAGCCATTGTATCACAGTGATAGCTTTTGAGAATGAGTGAGGTAAACAATATCCATGGAGGATATGGTTGGCTGTCTGATTTTTAAGTCTGCACAGCATTGGAAATGCTCAGGAGAAGCTTTTTATGTTCAGGGCATTCATGTTCACGTATTGCTACTTACTGACTAAAATACATTTGCATCCGGCAATTCTGAATCACAGAACTCTGTGTCAGAGGTGACCTTCTCACATACACACACAAGTATTTTTAAATTCTTGCACTCATACACAAATTCAAGATGTGGCCAGTACAGGGCAGGAGTCACTTACAAACTGCTCCCCAGATAAAGGTACAATGCATGCTTTACCTTGTTCCACCTTCAGCCTGGACATCTGGCCACATTTTTGTCCTATAATATCATCTTTGAAGTAAATCTGTAGCTGCTCAGTGAGGAAGCCGTATTCCATGGAATGGTTGGAGGAATGGCAACTATTTGATGGTCCCTCTACTTCGGATACAAAAAATTTTGTTTGTGTGACTCTGTCAATTATGACTAGAATTTTTAAATTTAGGCCTGAGATCATGAACTTTTCTAAGCTCCTGCATATAATCCGAGAGCCAGGACCATCAGTGACGCCTTGTAGCAATCCTGCTTTTAACTGGGGGCAAACAATATGTATCTGAGCCCTAGGTAGCCTCTTTTTTTGCAGAGGAACCAGTTAATGGATGCCTCTTTACTCCAAGAAGAGTCTGAGGGGTCTCCTGCCTCAGCTGCAGTCCATCCTTCATGAAGCTGAGGGCTGCTGCCAGACCTGTCTCACTTGTCAGTGCCCAGCAGCTGAGCCTGAAAGCAGCACACCAAGTGTTCCAGTACTCTGGTTCACAGCACCAAAAGAACACACAAATGTCTCTTATTTACCTGCTCAGAGCACCAATTAACCTCTGGATCAGCAAAAGCACTGTAGATCATCTAAGCAACAGGTGGATGTTGGTGTAAACCACACAAAATTAAAATAGAGACACCAACTTTAGTTAGACTTTAAAGGCAGAATGCTGGAGTTTCAGTAATTTAGTCTCAAAGACCTTATGGTGCCATGAAATAATTTTTGGATCCAGAAGTTTTTAAATGGCATCACAGACCTTCTGCTTTTCTGAAGTGACAGGAACATGATAAAGTTCCATAGTACAATGTACAAAGTGCTGAAAGGCCAATGATAAGGAGTTTTTACATAAATCCAGAGAAGCAGACAAAGAAGGAAGGATGTGTTGGTAGAAGGGATTAAAAAGATGTGCTGCCAGAGTGATGCAGCTTTAAAAGAACAGGTTGATGTGACTGAAGATGGCACTCAGTGACGTATTTTGAGTAAAGATGGGGAAGTATTAGAACATTTGTATAAGATTATATAAGATCACATTTGGATCTCAGAGCAACACACACTCCTCTTTGATGCCAGCTCAACAGTTTTTATTTGACCCCAGTCAATTCTTTTCCTTCATATTCCCTTAAATCTCACCATATTATCTCATTTTCCTCTTTACAGCACACAGCCATAAGAAAGGTCACTTGCAATGCATTTATGGGCAATGAACTCTTCCTCCTTTAT
Source organism: Passer domesticus (assembly GCF_036417665.1). NCBI lineage: Eukaryota > Metazoa > Chordata > Aves > Passeriformes > Passeridae > Passer > Passer domesticus. Next base: position 91,035,919 of record NC_087474.1, read on the forward strand.
CCTAAGACCTTAACATCAGCCTGGTCATCACAACGGTGAGAGACATGTTTTAGCTTCTTATTTCTCAGTGCCAATTACAAACCCCAAACTACTAAGCAAAAAACTCAAAAGGTGTCAAAGGATTAGAGTAGCAAAGTTATTTTTTAAATAGTTAGATTAGTTGCAAGGTTACTGGTAATGCCTCAGTTTCTTTAAAATGAGGAGTATTGCTTACTTTCATACAGTGTCGCCAGGATCTGAGATGAAGTCCTCACATTCTGATCTTGGAGCAGCTGCTGCTGCCACCAGCTGGTAGCTCCCTGGTCCTTGGCTGAAGAGATGAGTACATAGCTTACACAAAGAACTCCCAGGGAGACAGGTGGACCCTGAAGGAGGTCACATCTACAGAATGTTATAGAAACATTGATCCGGTCTGAAATACGTTTTGGAATATGGCAAAAGACCTGTATTATGTGTAGATGTGGCACTTAGGGAAATGGTTTCGTGGGTTAATGGTTGAACTCAATCATCTTAGAGATTTTTTCCAACCTGATTCTATGGTTCTACATTAACAGGGCCAATGGATGATAACATTCCCAGTCAGCAGTTATCCACAGGCATGGCTACAACAGCAAGCCTGGTGAATTCACAGCATCAGGCATGCAACACTGGCTCTTTCTATGATTAAATGACATCATGTGCTTCACCACTGAGGTTCAAGAAATAAATTTTTTGGGTGGCAGCTCCATGTGAAGTAGAAGTGACAGTTCCTTGCATGATTCATTGCTGCTTCTACAAAACTAATGAAAGGAGGAATATAGTGAACACTGAGTTGTATACCTTGTGAAGAACAAATGGTTTGTCACCCTGTGGCTGCAGTCATAGATGTAAAAAAGGGATCTTGCCATGTGTGGGATCAGTGCAGGTCAATGGTTCTTTGTATACATTGAGAAGCACATAGAGATGGTGGATTATCAGAATCTGCACACAGTTGTAGATCAGCTGCTGGGTTTATCATTAGCAAACAAAAAAGATGCAGTCTTTTAGTTAGATTTAGGAACAACAGGCACTTCCTGCTGCAATATCATCTACAAAAGAATGGTAGGAGCAAACCTGTGCATGAGTCCTGGAAGCACTGGAAGGTATCCCAGCTGCTGGCCTGCTGTGCACTTCAGAGGGGGTTTGTCAGGGTTGGAATGGTGGTACTGAAGAGCAAACCTCAGCTGGCTGCTTCACATCTGGTTGTTCCTATGAAAACTAATTTGTTACAATTAACTAAATTAGAAGAAATAAGAAACTTTTTTTGTTTCTAAAGAATAGTGCTGTATCTGGATTTATGAGACAGAAGATGATCCTGGACATCCTTGTTTCTAGACTGAAATATGGGAAATAGAAACAAAAAATCTTCTTGGGTCTAAGACATGCATTCAAAGTAGGTTAAATTAGGTCTGTTTTAGACCTAGACTACAACTACGGCAGTGGTGATGGGTAGAGCTAAACACAACCTCTCAGCCATAGCTGGCTATTGCAGCAGAATCCCATGCAACAAAATTCATACATATTCTTGAACTCTTAGCCAGTGGTGGCATTTGAAATGCATTTGGTGGTATATGAAATGCAAAAGCAGAAAAATATGTGACAAGTGGAAAAGGAGGATCTATCCAAGCTTCTAGGTAGGGTGTGTTTGTTTTCAGAAGTGTCTCATGAGGCTTGCCCAAGGACTCATCCCTCTACCTGTGGTACTCATCCAAGGAGGCTGTAACCAGGTCTGACAGTATGGTTCTGCTGGCAAAGGGAAGACAGAGAGTGGAAGAGCTGTTGTCAACCCAGTAGCACCAGGTCCTCGAGCAGGCAGGGGACCAAACACCCCTGGAATCAATTTAACTTATTCAGTTTCCTCCTGCTCTGAGAACAGATGGCCTCTTCCTCTTCCATCAGCCTTTCTCTGGCATCAGGGTACACTGTTCCCTACCTATGCATGATCAGTCTTCTCTGCCATGGTCCCTAAGACACACAGTGTCTTCTGGTTCTTCAGTAGATGCCTGCTAAGGTGAACATCAGGGAAGATACATGAGGCCCCCAACACCATTTTTTTACCTCCATCTGCAGTCACGTTTTGTCCCATTCCAGAAGAACTGCCAAGGCAGGAGGGCCAACTGGCATTCCCTGGAGACGTGCTCTGAGGTTGTGTCTGAAAACCTGTGCTGAGGAGCAGCAAGGAGGCAGGAGGCACGGAAAAGAGCCAAACTATGGGGTCTGTGAGGTGATCATCATGAGAATGGGCTTTTCCTGCTCTGGCTTTTCATCCTTCACGGTACAGAAAGCAGTCTGACAGCCTGTGCTACTAACTGTTTTGGAAAGTCAGGGACACTGAAGAACCATGAAAATAGTGGGTTTATTATATGATGATAAGGTTTTATTATATGATGCTATTATATGGCACAGCCTGAGCCGGGGCTTGTGGAGACATACAGGGACATTACGCCTGTTGGAATAGCATTGGACTAATGGCCTGAGCCAGGCAAATCTGAGAAAACTCATCCATACAGTTTGTAAAAAGAGGACCCTCGAGCAGTCTCTTATGCCAGACTTAAGCTGGAATTTTCCTCACATCAGGCTGTTCTAATCCTTCCAAATTCAGTTTTGGAAGCAATATGAGAGACCAGGTGATCTGTTTACAAGTGGGACTTTATCTGGCAATATTGCCAGCAGAATTCCCAGGGGACTGCTGCTGCCATAATTTAATAGTTGTATTGATGGTCTGGAGGTAAATAAAACTTGCAAATAAAAGAAAAACATATCAAAAGGCCAGCAAAGTGATAGAGTGTGGAGGCAGACTGAATAGAATAAATGTGTTTTAATAAAAATAATTTGTGAAGTCATCCTACTAGGAGCAAATAATGAAGTTTATGTAACTGCAGACCATATTCCCTGTAAAAGGAAACACTAAAGGAAATTAGGGGTCACTATTTACCAGATCGTCACAATCTGATGGCATAGAGGAATCTTGTTGAATAGAGGAATTCTGCAGCCCTGCAGTGCATAAATAGGAAGGAATAGGGAAGAGCCACAAGGCATGGGGGAACAGGGATCAACACCATTGTGGGGACCAATACTAGATTGAAATGTGCATGTCATCTTCCCTTTTCTGCTGATATTGGAAAATAATTGAAACACCAAAAAAGCTGAAATTCATTCAAAAAAAAAGGTGTGAAGAATTCAGTGTGTTTAATTTATCATATAGAAGTCTGAGAGATGATTCAATTATTTGATTAAAGCACAGAATAGATATGTATACTATCTAAACTAACTGAGCAATAAAGCATTTTTTCATCAGTTAGACAGAGGTGTGGAAAGAATCAATAGCTATAAATGAGAGTCTTCCTCGGGCAACTTCTGTAAATAAAACCTATTTGAAGACTGGATGCTGGGTATGAATAGTAAAGTATCTTTCACAGTGATGCAGGCAGATTGTGGAGACAGTGGGATATCAAGAGGGTGAAGGACAAGTTTAAAATTGAAGAGTCACTTGAAGGCCCCTCCCAAATAATAGTAGAAAGAGAGACTTTTGTGCACTACCTGCCTGTCTTCCCAGTACCATGATAAACTATACCAGAGAGCCAACAGGCTAGGATTATGTCCCAGGAGTCCACAGGATAGGAGGGACTGGAGGAGCCATCTATTCAAACCTTTTGCCTCATCACATCCTGAAGTCCCCCAGAGCCTACTGTCACCCACGCATTTGTACACCCTTATTGGTTTAACCTGTGCACTTCAGAAGAAGAACTGGTAGTTCCAGTTCTGGAGGCAGCTTGTGGGGATTTCTGTGAACATGAGACACCTTGTATTGATCAGCCTGAACCCTGTAGTGTTCACTACTTCCAGTCTCTACTACAGGACATCCCCATAAGGCCCAGGATTATAAAAAAGAGGGAGAGCAACTTTTTTACCCAGGCAGGTAATGACAGAACAAGGGTAAATGTTTTCAAACTAAAGAGGAGAGATTTAGGTTAGATATTAGGAAGAAATTCTTCACTGTGAGGGTGGTGAGACTCTGGAACAGGTTGCTCAGAGAAATTGTGGGTGGCCCATCCCTGGAAGTGTTCAAAGCCAAGTTGGATGGGGCTTTGAGAATCCTGATCTAGTAAAAGGTGTCATGCCCATGGAAGGGAAGTTGGAACTAGATGACCTTTAAGGTCCCTTCCAAACCATTTTATCCTTTTCTATTCTTTCCTTCTATGATACTCTAGCCCCAAGTAAGTGGTGCCAGTAGTTCCATAGCAGCTGTGACCATGGCTGTGCTCAATTTGCTCATCTAAACCTCTTTCAGGGGCAAAACCCTAAATGCTAAGTAATTTTTCTGATTTGCTGATTTGTCCCCTGGTTTGAACCCATGTGGTCATTACTTCCTTTTCCCTGTACACTGTGACTACATTGGAAAAATGAGAAGTGACAGGGAAGGACACAAGCACAGGCACCCACACTGTAGAACAGTGACAAAGATACACAGCCAGCTTTTTCATCTGGACCACCCATATTCTTCCAGAGCTGCTTTCAGGTACATTTCAAGATTTTGAATGCAAATAAGGACTGCTCCATGGCAGCTGGACTCAGTGCTGGAAAAAGGTCCTAGGTCTTTTTCATTTTCTAGCACACATGTTGTCTGGGAGTCTTAGAAATGGTCTCTGCCCAGGATATTCCTATACACCTTCTTTCCTGTATCATAGGTAATGAAAAATGCATCAGTTTTAAATACAGGATGCTACTTATTCTGAATTACAGGGGAAAAATAAAAATCAGCAATAGGCATATCAACCTTACTTGTTAGTATTGCATAATCAGAGGAGCATTTTTCTAGGAGTATGATTATATATACATATACGTATAAGTATACATATATAAATATTTATATACACGTCTTTCTCACACATGTGGTAAAAAAACCCCTACTCGATAACTGTTGAAAGCAACTCTGCATTTCAGCAGAGTAGACCTTAATTTTGCTTTAAATGACATATGGCAGCAATATGAATGTAACATAAACTGAGTTGATGAATAAGTTTAATATTCCAGTAGGGGAAACCACAGATAATTCCACTGATTTCTCAGCATACTTTTGAAAAAAACAAATTAAGAATTAATTCTTTATGGGATATTAAAAGCACTATGAAATAAAAGGTTTCAGTATTGCAGATCTGGATGTGTTATCACTACACTGTGAAAATTATATTCCTGTCCTGAAACATACATGTAAGTCCTTTGCTGTGTCTTGCTGACCTCCTCAGAGGCAGTGTTGTGAGAACAGACTGTCATCCAATGTCCTTTACCATCAATAGAAAGAACCTCATGGGTCTCAGTTATCTTTGGATCAGGTCCCAGAACATTTCCAGATCTGCAGGACTTGGAAGACCACAAAATTATCTTATGAACAAAATCCTGATCCTGCTATTTCTTAGATAAATAAATTTAGATGATCTCAGTAAGACTGAGATCCAGCCATGATACATAAATGCATCATCCTGCTAATTTGTGGTAAGGCATGTATTATTTCAAGTCATTATTGAACACATTACTAAACACAAAATCTGTATGGAAATTATAATTACAGCTCTTATTCAGCTGCATAATTGATTTTTAAAATGTGTTTATTTTATTTTATTGTATCCCATTATTTTTATGCAGTAAAATGTGACACTACCACATGCTTCTGAGTCAGCTGAAAAACAACCTAAACAAAATTGCCATCAGCCTGACCTATCAAGAGCAGGTGAATGGTATTCCCTGTGCTGTTCACATCTATCTCCCCTGCTTCTCTTCTGCTTATTTATTACCTGGTGTAATTAAAACAATGAAGGGTAGATGGCTCACACAATGGAATTCTTAGCAGGTGGTGCTCCCAGTTAATGACCTGAAATTTCAACCTCCATTTCTTTGTCTGCAGAATGAAGAAGAAGTGATATAATAATGCAGAAGAAAAGAGAGAAAGACAGGAGACAAAACATGATCTATTTTACTTTCTTTATTAATTTTCCTCCACTTTATTGGCCAGCAGCAGAAAACATAAGCTGGGAGGAGAGTTATAATTCTAAAGATGGACAAACAGATGAATTATATGTTGCTTTTTGTATTCATGAGAAGTTGGCTGGCTCAGCACTTTCGGTAATGAATCTTAAACACCACATTGTGTCGTAATATATTGGACAAGTCATTTATCTGGAGTATATGTAAGACTAAATAAGAAAACAGCAAGCTGAGCTTTTTTTCCAGATCCAAAGGCTGTATAAACAGTCTCAAATCAATCTTTTTATGTTCTGCTTGGTAAGAAGCCATTATGCAATCGGTCTGCATCCTTCACAGGTCATCATTTGACATTCCAGGCAAGGAGGGCCTGATAGTAGTAACCCCCAGATTCAGATGAAGGCTCCATCTGGGCCAGTATCCTGTGCTCAGCACCAGCCAGAAGTAAATGCTGAAGAGCAAAGACAGGAAAAGCATCTATGAGACCTCTCCTGACTGCCCTCCTGGCCTGGGGCTACCTTCAGTTCAGGGGATTTCCTGAGCCGGGAGGGGTTTACCTATATCTCCCTGTCTGTCTACCAAGCATTTGTCCCATATTCCCCTCAAGACAGCTAAGCATTTTCTGTCTGTAACATCCATTGGCAAATAGTCCCACAGGGCTTATCAACTTTGTATGACAAAAATCACTGCTTTTTGCATGTTCTGAAGTTGTCACTTCTTGGCTTTACTTTGATGGCCCCTGGTTTTTGTGCTGAAAGACAGTCTAGGCTCCAGGCCACGCGTGGCTCTGTAAACACAGTGAAGCATTGGCCATAAGTCTCATTAGTGGGCTCTCTCTCTCAGGCTGAAGAGTCCCTGTCTGCTCATACAGAAGCCATTTCATATCTACTGTTATCTTGGCAGCCCTGCTCTGACTCCTTTCCAGATCCAATCCAGGGAATGAGAACTGCACACTGTGTTCAAGGTTGGGGCAAATTGTGGATTTATGCAGTAGCATGACATTTTCTGTTTTATTCTCACATTCCTTTTCTGACAATCCCTAACTCTCCACATGACTTCTGAACACTGCTGAGCACTGACCTGATGTTTTCAAAGAACTTTCTATTCTGATCCTCAGGTCTTGCTCCTGTATGGTAATGGTCAAAAGGTCATGAATCTTCATGTGAAACTAGGGGATTTTTGCTCGCTATGCGCATCACTTTACATGATCCATCTTAAAGTCTTTTCAGGTCCTTCTACAGTTTCCTACAAACTGCATTCATCTTTAGTCTGCCAAATAATTTTTCCATAAGCCAATTTACTCATTGTATCATCTCATCTCTGTTCTGGGTCATCTATGAACATACTAAATGGTAAGATTTTCAGCCTAGTTCCCCATTGAACTCTTATGGGATCAATTCTCCCCTTGCAAGAATTAAATGTTTGCCCCAGTCCTGAATTTTCTATCTGGAATTCAGTTCATTATTCAGTTTAGGATTTCTCCCTTCATTCCGTTCCTTTATTTTCTTAAAAGATTTATTTTAAGGATTTCTCTAAGAGCTGATGGGAAATCACGTAGATTGTATCATTTAGATCACTTTTATCTACACGCTTGCTGACCCCTTGAAAAACTCATTAGGGATTTGCAAAACAGGATTTTCTTTCATGTAATCTGTGCTGCACTTCCCAAATGGGTCATATTGATCCATATGGCCTCTCATTCCATCCCTTATTACAAACCCTGCTCAACTGCCAGTGCAGATGTCCAGCTTACATGTCTGTAATTGCCCACTCCCTGTATGAAAATCAGGGTATGAGTGCATTACAGTTACTTACATCATGAGCCATGACATTTTCTTTCTAATTCTTTCTGTCTCTACATACCTATTGATCAATTCAGTTATTTGTCCGACTGACTGACTTTGTTTCTCTCTCTCTGTCTCTCTCACTGGAACACAAGTTTCTCATCTTTACATTTTACCCCTGAACATGAAAACGATGCCCAAGCTGGTGACCATGAGAAAAATTTAACAACTGGTAATATATTTATAGCAAATTTTGCCCTTAAAAGCCCTGTATACATTTATCCTACATAATTCATTAATCTTATCTAACCAGGCTAGTAAATGCAGATTTACAGTGAACTGAATATCTCTATATTTGATGTTAAACTTCCATTATATTCTTCTGCTGAATACATTCCCTGAGTTAGATGTGATCATGGACATTTCTAGGATTTATCCCAAGCAAGCTAGAAGTCATATTTGCTCAGTTCCAAGAACCAAAGGCTTTCACCCAAACAGGAAGGAGAGGAAGTTTTAATAGTACCTCAAAGCACTTGTTTGTTTCTGAATTTAATGCAAGCGGTTCTGCTCTGTGCTTCCACTGGATGTGGTTGCCCATATGGAAAAATGGACATAAAGCAACTCTTCTGTTTGAATCCCTGTCCCTTGTGCTTGCAGAGCCATGTCTGACACAATGTTCTTTCAGAACTTGACACCCCCATTCCTCATGTTCATATCTAACTTGGTAAGTGCACCCTATTCTACATTCTTCTTTTGAAATATTAGAAAAAGTTATTCTTTTCCTCAGACCAAGATCTCTCATGTATGAAGCACTTGTCTTAAAATCTCATAATCCCGGGACTTCTGCTGTCCAGACAACATTCTGCCAACAACAGATACAGGATGGTCAGCAACTGCAGGTCAATAGACAGTGGGATTACTTTATCATAGGATGACAATACTGGTCAAGGCCTAGAATTGATAAATTGTTTTCTGCATCCTAGGAATATTTTTTAAATTTCACATCTGCATAGTCCTATACCTGCCTTAATATTCAGTGCTCTTTACAGTTGCTTGCTTTTTAATTTTAGGTTAGCATACATAATAATCCTATAAACTCCCAAACAATGCTTTTTATTTTGCAAAAAATCCCTGGTAGTTATCTGGCATGGTAACCCAGAATAGAAACTGACCATTTGATGGTGTTATTGTCATGAATAGAAAATGGAAAAATAAGATGCATCCAAGAAACAAAGAGTTGCAGATTTTGATGGTTCTCATTGTGCAGCAGAAATCACTGCAAGTTATAGCTACAAAATGCATAAAATACATTAAATTCCAGTTTGGGATGGAAGGTATAATCCAGTTACAACCCCTGTCATGGGCAGGGACACCTTCTACTCATAGCCTCATCCAGCTGGGTCTTGAGCACTGTCAGGGATGGGACATCCACAGCTTCTCTGGGCAACCTCTCCCTAAGGAGGTCTCACTAAGCCCACAGTAAAGAATTTATTTCTAATATCTAATCTAATCCTACTGTCTTTCAGTTTGAAGCCACTGCATGCTCTTGTAAAAAGTCCCTCTCTATCTTTTTTGTAGACTCCCAACAAGTACCAGAAGGCTGTAATTAGGTCACCCCTTCTCTTTTCTAGGCTGAAAAATCCCAAGCCTCAGCCTCTCCTCATTGAAGAGGAAATCTTCAATGCTCCATCCCTCTGATCAACGTGGTGGGTGCCCTCCTCCAGACTCTCTCCAAGGGTCCGTGTCCTTCCCGTGCTGGGCACCCCAGAGCTGGATGGGTTATCTCCTGACATTAGTGGACAGATCTGCTCAGATCCAACCCAAAACAGACATGCTGAGACAAGCTGTTTGTAAAACACAATTATTGAGATGTGCCCTGGGGGCCTAAGCATGTCAGACAACCTCCCCAACTGATAGTTGGATTATTTAATATAGATTGATTCATGATAGAACAAGAAGTAACGGGCTCAAGCTGAGAGAGGGTGCGTTTAGATGGGATAAGAGGAATAAATTCTTCACTGTGAGGGTAGTGAGGGACAGGCTGCTCAGAAGCTGTGTATGCCCCATCTCAAAGGCGTGCAAGGACAGGCTGGAAGGGTTTTTGAACCACCTGGTCGGTCTAGTGGGAGGTTTCTCTGCCTATGGCAGAGAGCTAGATCCAGACGGTCCCTTCCACCCCAAACCACTCTGGATTCCGTGTTCCTACGTTCTGCTATTCCCCGGATGATTCCAGTGTGGGGCTTTTTATGAAGCAGAACCTGTCACCGCTTCCATTTCTTACAGAGGCCCGAAGACGGCTCAGAGCTGGCAGACACAGAACACGCTGGAACACACACATACACATACACACACACACACACACACACACACACACACACACACACACACACAAAATCCCGGGATGCGCCCGCTGCCAGAGCGCTGTCCCGCTTTCCCCTCGCGCCACGGCGGCGGGAGCCGGAACGGCACCGCCCGTGAGGGAGGGGGCGTGGCTGTGGATCAGGGCGTGGCTTTGGTACAGGGGCGTGGCTTAGCCCTGGAGGGCGGCCGCCCCGCCCCGCCCTCCCTCCCTCCCTCCCTCCCTCCCTCCCTCCCTCCCTCCCTCCCTCCCTCCCTCCCTCCCTCCCTCCCTCCCTCCCTCCCTCCCTCCCTCCCTCCCTGCCTGCGTGCCGCGCATGCGCGGCGGAGCGGAAGTGGCGCGGCGCGGGGAGGGCGGTGGCGATGGCGGAGAAGTTCGACTCCCTGGAGGAGCACCTGGAGAAGTTCGTGGAGAACATCAGGCAGCTCGGCATCATCGTCAGCGACTTCCAGCCCAGCAGCCAGACGGGGCTCAACCAGAAATTGTGAGGGGCCGTTGTCGGGGCCGGGTGCGGGCCTCCCCCGCTCCGGGCCCAGGGTGGTGCCTCGGGCTCCCTGTGTGCCTGGGTACCGCCGGCCTCGCACCCACCGTCGGGGGCAGCGCAGCCACCCCGACATCCGCTAAACCCCACCCGTTGTTCTTCCCAACAGGAATTTCATGGTGACGGGCTTGCAGGATATCGACAAATGCCGGCAGCAGCTTCACGACATCAGCGTGCCCTTGGAGGTTTTTGAGTAAGTGTGTGTGTGCCTGGGAGGGGCGTGCTGCAGTCGGTGACTGGAGTGGCCTGGCCTGGGTGCTCTGGCTGAGGCTGCTGCCCTCCAGCCCGGCCCTTCTGAATGCCTCATGAGAGCACGGGCAGGCAGGAGGGGGTCAGGAGTGCCTTGTGCCTGTGAGGAGGCACAAGTAGGAGAAGTGATAAAATATACACCTGTCTGCATAGAACCACGGGGTGCTCTGAGTTGGAAAGGACCTTAGAGCTCTAGTTCCAGCTCCCCCGCCGTGGGCAGGGATGGCACCTACTAGATAAGTTGCTCAGAGCCCTGCCCAGCCTGGCCTTTCAGACTTTTTTTTGACTTCTGCGTATGTAGGCAGTAACACGAATTCTGCCAAATGTAGTGATTTCATAGCATCACAGAATGGGTTAGGTTAGAAGGGACCTTCAAGGACATCTGGTTCTAACACCCCTGCCATGGACAGGGACACCCATTTAATAAATCAGCTTTCATTTTGCAAAATAGACTTTTACACTAGATTAGGACCAGGATTTAAAGTTGCAAGTGAAAGTAAACTAAGTCAGTACTCACATGTTTAGTTTCAGGAGTGGCTGTCTGGCAGAGAATTGCAACATTAAAAGAAAAATGAACTTAGAGGAAGAGCTATCCTAGAGAGCTTTTGTGATACAGCTGATAAGTTAATTTACTGGTGTTTCTTCTAGGTCCAGACGTTGCTGGTCTGCTGCACTCCAGTGTGTTACTGGCTGTACATTGCTTTTTTCAGTTGGGCTTTTACTCCAGCTGTAAATTTATGATACCTCTCTTAAATGTTCTCTCTAGTGAGTTTCCCTTGGCCAGGAATTGTATTGCAAAACAAAATTGCAGCTAAGTTTGCTGCTACAGTAGTGTTAATTTTTTACTCTTTACTGTGCTATGTGCAGCTCCTCCTCATCCTTGATTTGCTGGGTGCCATATTCCCGTGTGCTTAATGCTCACCATGTCCTGACTAATCCACTTCCTGGTTAGTGCCCTTCCAGTTGCTTGGAAAAGGACCATCTTCCTCTGATCATCTGTTTTTATTGCCTGTGAGGAGCTGGTAGATACATGTGGGTTTTTTTTGTGTGCGTTTAATACTTCATTCAGAGCTCTCTGGAAACAGAGGTTTGCTGGCCATGGCCTTGTCCTTGAGCTGCCTTTTGGAAATGGCTGAGTTTAACTGTGGTGGTTTTTAAAATGCGCATTTCAGATAGCAGTAGAAAGAAAAAGACAGCGAGATGAGTAATTCTGTACCTTGGAGAGCATCCTAGTAGGGATATGATCATTCAGCAGTGTCTTTTCTGTTTTCAGATACATCGATCAGGGCCGCAACCCCCAGCTTTACACTAAAGAGTGTCTGGAGCGAGCTTTGGCTAAAAATGAGCAAGTGAAAGGAAAAATTGACACTATGAAGGTAAGCCAGAACTAATGGAAGTATAATGCAATAATGTATTTGATAAGTTTTTACTTTCCTGTAAATATGTGGGTATTTTTCACTTGTGCAGTTATTAACTTCTGTTATTATGTGATTTGTCTTACAAATTCCTCTGCATCCCTGTATCTTAATTTATGCTGATACAGCCTGTTCAGGAAAGCAAACCTGTAATTTATCCCACAGTTGGGGATGCAGCTTGCACTGTGATTTTGTATTGATTAAAGCTATATGTAGCAGTAGAGATATTTTACTTGGGCTTTTTGCAGGTGTGGAATTTTGCTGTGTGCAAATTCAATAATAAGCAAAAGTGAAGGGGTATTTTTCCAGTCTGGAATGGATAGTGGAGGTTTAAAATGTCAAATATGCTCTATAATCATCCATCAGTCTTTATAAAATTAGTGAAAATGCATGCTGGTGCTTAGGGGTTTCTGAATTTGTACTTTCATTTAGTATGGACATAAGCATTCTGTGATACAGTTAACTCCTGGAACTACTGCAGAAAAACCAGTCAGAAAAGGAAATTTAGTGAGTTCTGAAAATGTTCTTTGGCTGAACTTGGTGTGGAGGATGACAAGTTGTACTGCAGAATGTAGACTTGTGGAGATAGGTCCTGAGCTTCTTTTTCTTTTCTCTGTGCTTGTGAAATTGTGTACTTGTAAGGCAGGTGTGAGTTGCTTTTTGAAGGTGGATTTGATTCCATATCAAATCAAGAGGACATGTCCTTAATCAGCTTTCCTTAATAAGGTCAGGCAGATATGGGTGCATCGGAGTTTACTTGAGAGGTCCAACTGCTTTGTATTTCTTAGGAGAACATGCAGGTGAATTTCTGGGAGTTCACACAAGTTTTAGTTTGCCTGGTGCATTCCTTGTGGATTTCACTTGGGCATTTTATGTGGATTTTGTAAATATAGCTTTCTTTGTTGTGTGGTTTTGGGTGTTTTTGGGTACTTCAGCTCACTGAGAGGTGTGTTGGGTACAAACATGTCTGTTCATCGGGTAATATTGCTTGATGAAATCTAAATAAATTGTCCAGATGATGTATATATGTTTTCTTTCTCTTTCCAGAAATTTAAAAGCCTGTTAATTCAAGAACTGACAAAGGTGTTCCCAGAAGATATGGCAAAGTACAAAGCTATTAGAGGGGAAGATCCTCCTCCTTAAGCTGACCTCTGATAGCTCTAAAAACATCTCATAAACTGACACCATGTTACAAAAACATTGATTGGAGAGAGAGAAAATCTAAGCCCTCCTGAGAACTGCACTAAAAATGGCAGTGGTGACTGTAAAGGGGTTTGATGGTTGTTCCTGGTTCTGGTCTGAAGCTGCTGAATCTTTCTGAAGACTTCTACTCAGTGATTGTGGTTGAAACTTCCTATGGTAATCTGCTTTTCTTTCCTGGAGGGTTTGAGAAATGTAATTGGCTACAGGTCTTCAATGCTGAGCATTTCCCACAAAGTGCATTTCTATAGCAGAAAAACAAGGTTTTTTGTTTTCTGAAAAGTGTGCCTCAGGATTGTGGGCTTATCTGTTTTTTTTTAGGAGAAATGCATTTATTACACTTGATTATTTTTCATTTGTAAACTTCAGGGTTTTTTTACTGCAGTATGAACAGTTGACTGCTTTTGTCTTGCCAAATTCGACTGAGCAGGAGCCTGTCAAGGGCTGCAGTTCTCATGTGTCATAATTAGTTGCAGCCAGGAAAACCTTCAGATCTTTTGTTCTGGGAGCTGCAGTGCAGATGGCTAAGGATATAAAAAGTGAGCATACCTGGGGACTAGCTCCTCTACAACTTCAATATTTTGTACAGTATTTAATGTAAGCTTTTGTTTATTCATTTTCTGCAAGCAGGTTGTTGAATAAAAATTTGAAAAAAATCTCAATCCTGACATCTTTCTTTTGTATGCTTCTCTTTGGAATGTGAGCTGAAAGCTGTGAAAAAAATAGCATATTCTTCAGTTCCTCACTGATAGAAATAAAACGTGTATCAAAACTTGGCTCTTAAAATTTTACATCTGAAGGTGGTGTCAGCTTGGTTATTTGGTTTTATGATTAAAACCTCCATTTTCGTATCTGAAACAGGAGATTTTGGGGATCAGCAATTGTCACCTGAAGTCCTGGTTAGCTGTGAGCTCATCTGTGGGATCTGTAACTGTTCATATATAAGGAAGCCCCAGTATGGAACAGGATGGTGGCTCCTCACCCAGGGGTTGGAGGTTTGTGGGATAGATTGGGTTTGCAGTAGGAGCAAGAGGAGCCCTTTTAGTCTTGTTATTTGTGAAACTGGAGCCCTTCGTGCTTATGTTTGTTCTCCGAGATCTGGCTTGACTTTTTTTTCATCAGCAAATTATTTTATTGCTTTAACTTTCTTCTGGTTGCTAAATGGATTGGTTTTAGGCAGGAGCCCCAAAACAGCACTGTATGCATGTGCTCCATAGCAGGCCTGCCTGGTTGGCTAAGACTTAACAGGGATTTTAGGCATGTTTGGATTGCTGGTGGCATAATTTGCACACCCGAAGCACTCTGTGCTCAGTTACCTGCCTGATGCCAGGTACCATCAGGAAGAGGAAAAACAAAACCAGAAAACTAGGTGTTTCTTTTAAAATTTGTTACCTACCAGTCTCAGGTAATCTAATTGCTACCTGATATTACCCTGCCCTGCACGCTTGCTTTTTCTTGTATTTGTTCCACCTGTAATCACTTTTACCTTCATGATTTTACTGTATGAACTTGGAAGAGAAGAGTGACAAGGAAGAGGTGCTCTGTGTTTGTGTTTGGCTCAGCCTGGATTTTTCTGTCCCTAGGAGCTGTTGGAGCACAACCTGTGACTGCCAAGTGGGATGTATATGGAACATAAGTAAAGAGGGCAAAGAGGATTTTTCCTGTGTATATAATGTAGTTGGAAAAGGAGCTTAAGAGCAAAATTGTTGACAGCAGGCAGGGGAAACGGTATTTAAATGATAGTTGATGGAACATTTAGGAGGCAGGAGGCCTGTAGATACTGCTCTGGATACTGGAGCATTCTGTCACCTAGCAGTGACACCAGCTTGTGTGTCAGATTTGGTGGAGTAGGACTCTTTAAATCTGATACTTCCAAGAAGTCTTATTTAGATCTCATGGAGTCATAGAATAACAGAATAGTTTGCATTTGAAGGGATCTTAAAGATTATCTAGTTTCAACTCCCCTGCCATGGGGGAGTTGCTCAAAGACCTTTCCAGTCTGGCCTTGAGCACTTTCAGACATGGGAATTCACAGCTTCTCAGGACAACCCATTCCAGTATTTCACCACCCCCTCAGTGAAGAATTTCTTCCTAATACCTCAGCTAAACCTGCCCACTTTCAGTTTGAAGCCATCACCCCTTGTCCTGGGATTAGCTTGGAGTTAGAGGGCCATGGGGGATAAGCAGCTCCACAGCCCAGAGGCCCTGAAAAATGTGTGCAATGTCTGCTCTGTAATGTATTGATTTATTGTGGTCATTAGTTAATGAATTAAGTGCCCAAGGCTGGCCACAGTGATGATGGCTATGCCCATAACACTGGCACCCATGCCTGCTGATGAGAAGAAGGTTTCAGGCTTCCCCAGCATAGGTGATTTACAGCCAAAGCATGGATCACATGCGTTCCCTGGATGTCTAGGTAGTCATGGTAAACATGACGACTGGGCTAGTTAGTGGAGATGGAGGATTAGGGTATAACATATAGGTCACATCATCACAAAATCTCAGCTGCCTGTGTTTTGTGAGGAATCCAAGAAAACTTTTTTTGGGTGGTGGAGATATACATTAGGAATAAAAATAAATAAAAAAAAAAACAAAACAAACAAACAAAAAAAAAAAACCAGAAAAAAAACCCCTCAGTTAATTTATCAGGTTTCATGTTCTGCTCAGCTTCTGTTCCAACTTTTTGATACTTTCTTATTCTGTTATTTTAAGCTTGCTTCCTTTACAATTTCTGGGCTAGTGATTCAAAATATTGCTACTGCTGCAACTGCCCATATTTAGCATAATACTGAAGAGAGATAACTTGTATATTATGTCTGTCTCGGACAAGCAAAGGTGGCTAGAATGAGTGTGTATGAGTTTATAATGTAGAATGAGAATCAGAAATAGAAATGTAGAATGAGAAATAGAAACAGTGGTGTTTTCCACTTCCAGTTGTATGTGGAACAGAAAAATCCAACCTAATTTTTCTCATTTGTTAATTGATTCTCTGAAAAGGAGCATATGTCTGAATTATCCTGATGTCTACTTTGTTTGATGATAACCTTCAAGGCATTTGGTGAAGGAGACTGTTAGATCTTTCCTCTTTCCCTTCCTCTCACCTGGAGGTGAGATGGAATTTTATTTAAGAGTAACATTAAAACAACATCAGCCAGGCAGCAAAGCTTCTAAAATAGATTTTTGTTGGCCTTTCATTATCTCAAAGGAAAGTTTGAAGCCATTCAGGTTTCAAGTGCATCTTTGAATTTTTAGTAAGATTAATAAGATTTTGGAAATAATAGGGAATATGTAATTACAGGTAGGTTTTTTTAAACAATTATTATTATTACATACATTGTGAGATGAGAAGATGCTGGATAATGCTGCTCAGTACACAGTTCTTTAAAATGGAGTGCGTGCTCCTATACTCCATTTAGGATAAAGTCAGTGTAAAATTATTTTGCTCAGGCACAGAAAGAAATGGATCAAGAAGGTGCTAAGGATTTTGCTGCAACCTGTTAAGGCTCAGCATCCTCTCTGTCCCTTTTTTTACTGAAATGAGAGAGAGTTGAGTGCCCAGACTTCGCCTGTCCTTGAAACATTTTTTGATTAAACCTCCTTGTGAAGAACAAGTAATGAAGAGCTGTGTAGTCTGACAGGGACAGACATAGGTGCTACAGGAGTTGGATGCTGCTCAGCTGTTGGTTTATCCAACCTATAGCTCTCATTAATTTGGGGTTTTTTTCATGCAGATCAAGGCACTGTCATTGTTAGCCAGTTCTCAGCATAAGATGAATCACCAGTGTGCCTGAGACAATCTGTTTCTCTCATACCACTCAGAAAAGAGTCTCTTGATGGCAAAAAAATCGTCCTAGGCAGAGCAGTTTTGATTTCAGTGATTGACCTCTCTAATTCAGTTGGATGAACTGCTAAGTGGTGGGAATGGTTTAACAATTTCCCAGATATTTCATATTGTGATGTTTTTATAAATTGCTTTCTTGATGAGTGCAGTTCCCAAGTGAAAGTGCTTATTGTGTGATTCTAGCAGTTACCCCAGGTACTCTATAATCTCATCTCTGACTCTGCTCTGATCACAGAAATAGAGCAGATAAATCCTGCAAACCACTTCCTTTTGCCCTCAGTGATCTTTGAGATTTTAAATAGACCAGTTACAAACTACTGACTTAACTTGTAGTTTACTGAAACCTTGCTAAATAAATGTCTTTAAATAGTGAATTCTATAAAGAAAGACTTAAAAAACGTGTAAGAAGTGTTCCAAACACTCAGCTTAACAGCAAGTTCATAATAGAGAAATATCCCTGCCAAGAATATTTCTGGATACTCATGTTTCAACACAAAGTCATTTCTTACTCTACTATGATTAATAGCTGCAGCGTTTCTGGGCAGGTGCCAGATGTCCTTCCAGCTCTGCAGAGCAGTAAGCCAAGGTGACACGAATATCTGCCCTGCTCTGAGAAAACTGTGCTTGCTGCGTGTATTTCAATTACTTCCATATGCTTAAGATCCTTCTGTATATTTTCTTAATTAAGGTAATGGACAAGCAAGCACACAATAAAGGATACTTCTCTAACAGTTCTCGCAATGCTCTTAAATCAGGAATCTCTATTTTCTGTATTGTGACATATTTCATACTGAGAACTAGGTTGTATTTAGTCTCAACAAGATGTAATGCAGACAATAAAAATGAAACATCTTTCTGCACAGTATGAAAATTTCCAAAACAATTCTTTCTCCTCTCCTGGAAGAAAAGTCCTTTCATGTGCTGAGGAATGGCACTTAAAGTTTCTTTTCCTACAGACCTGACCTGAGTCTACTTCACTCGCTATTTGCAATTTCATTACATTAGACATTTTTTTTCCAAATATTCCTCAAAGGAAGACAAAGCTACTTTTGTATATAATCTGGGAAAAGGTAATTCAAATTAGTGTCATGCTGCATTATTTTATAAGTTACTTGGGTGATATTTATATAATTTCTGCAGAAAAAAAAATAGCATCTTAATTGTTGACATTCATAAACTTTTATTTGGAGTGTTACTAGGGATTCAAAATTCCTGTGTCTATGTAAATGTAATGGCACATACCAAGCCATTTCTGTACCATCATGGAAATTTTCAGTCCTTGTCAGTAAACAAACAGAAGATTGTAATTGTCTCTGAAATCACTGGTAGGTCCCATTTTTGTAGAGAAAATATTTTACCCTGAGTAACCTTAAAAACCCACTGCTAAAGTAAGAGATTTTATATTAAATATATGAGAAATTCCATCTTCAGGCTTATTATTTGTTTTAAAGTATTACTACATTTTCAATAATAGACTATTACCTACAATTTTATTACATTTGACCTATACTTTTTTAGACATTCTCTGATTTGGTCAAAGCATAAAAGCATAAGACTCAAGAAGTTCCAGCAGATAAAAATGGCTTTGAATAGATCTCTGATCAAACACCAGATGTCACTTGGTCTAAGATTATTTAATAAAATTTCCAGGCATCACTTATTCGATTACAATACTTAAATGAATAATTGAATAGGCATCTGCTACTCAATAAAACAAAAGATGGATTCAGTGATACAGCACATCTTATTTAAGTGTGTGAAAGAAACCCAACAACATTTCTGTTTTCAGACACCTTAGGCATAAGCGATGTCACATTGCTTTTTACCCAAGCTGAGCAAAAAGCAGCACACTGCAGAAGACACATTGCTTCACAGATACACTGTTTCCTTGGACAGACTTTCTGCTTTTATATAAATGGATTTCCTAAAGTTGCTCTTCTCTGGAGATGACGCATAATCTCTGTCATCTCTAGAGGTTGATACTCATGGTTGCAGAGCATTATGATTCCAAGAAAAGTCTGACTAGCTGCTCAGCTTAGATGCTCTACTTAGATTGAGTGGAGGGGAAAGAGCCCTTAGGAGTACATGTTGTAGCTCACTGAGAACATGGTGAAAGCAAAAGATAGGAAGTCATTAGTAAACCTCTTTTTTCTCTCATCTTTTTGGCTCCAAAATTTTTCAGAGAATCGATGACAGTGCTTGCCATGCAAATACTGGTGTTGCTGTTACAATATCTGAGGAACGCAGACAGCCTAAGGAAACATCACAGGCGTGTGAGGAGAGGATTTGCAGGCAGAGAGAATTGTTTCTCAGAACGATGTAGCAGTACACAGCTGACTGACTGGCTGTGCTTCCCTAGTCTCCACTGATTTAGGATGCGTAGGTGCAGCACTTGGGGGCATGGTTTTGTGGTGAACTTGGCAGTGCTGGGTTAATGGTTGGGGTCAATGATCTTGAGGGTCTTTTCCAACCTTAATCAATTCTATGATTCTGTGACATCATCATCATCTTGATGTATATTGCATTATTATGATGTATATTATATTTTTTGAGCTTTATAAGTCTCAATTTTTTTCCTCCATGAATTTTTTGGGCTGCCCTCTGAATGCCTTTAAACTGCAACATCTACAAAATCTCAGAGTAAGGGGTTCCACGGTTCATATTTGCTTTATGTGAAGAAGTCTACTTTCATTTGTTTTGATTCAGTAATCCACCAATTTAATTCTGAGTGCTTGCATTGGAAGATGTATGGAGAACACATCTCCTTCTCTCCTCTTCACTTGTGATTGTATAGAACACAGCAATATTCCCTTCCCAATCATATTTTTTCCAGGTTTCAGGCTACTCTGTTTAGCTGTTGTGCATACAGAAACCTTTGTGTGCTTCAGATCATAATTGCCACTATTCTCTGAATTGTTTCCAATATTCACTTCAATATTTTTAAAACCTGAGATGCTCTAAGATTCTTTATAAGATATCTTGTTGAAGACCAAAAGGAATCCAAACAGAGCTTGTCCATGCATCTTTGATGTACAACATTCACACACACTTTTATGCAGCTCCAACAGCCCTCCCTATATCTATGTAAAGCCTCCCCTGCACCAAAAGCTGTGCTAGCTTATTTCTAATACATACTTTCCTTAATATATAATCTTGCTTTTGCTGTTCCTCTGTGACTGAAGTGTTCTTCCTTATTTCAGGATTACAAATGTAGTTGGCAAGTCAGATTCCTGACCTACAAAGATATCTGCACACACTGTATTTATCCAGAACCATGCCATTTAAGGCAAAGACAATGTACACAGCTTTTAAGCAAACATTTGCATAAAGTTTTTGTCAATTTCGGTTCACGTATTAAACCCTCCAGTATTTTTTCAGAGGATTTGTCAACATTGATAGAATGTTTAGAAATCCTCTTTTCTAAATGATGGCAAAGGAAAAGGACCTTTGCCACATGTGCATTTGCTGGATCAGGTACATGTGCTTTTTGGAGTAAATATTAAACTGGGAGTTATAGAGACATTCTCCTTTGCACAAAGATCCTCCAGCATAAAACCATATTGCTGTGCCTAAGACCTCTTGCCACTGATATAACATTAAGTTTAATTTCAAAACAGCTTAATAGACTGAGTTTTAATATTGTAGCCTGTTAACTCACTCTTGTAAGACATCTGGGAACTACATCAGATGCATTTTGAAAAGTACAGAAAAAAAGAATTTCTGCCTCACAGCTTTGGCATTTCCTTTTCTTATCTTCTTATCTGCACTCTGGGGCGGGTCAAGTGAACACAGACACATTTAAATAAATATGTAAAGGTTCAAACTATCATAGCCTGTGGTTGTACAGTCATTTAAACAGCCACAGACACATGTTAGCGATTATGTATAAACAGATATAAAAATGGTATTTAAATGTACAGGTATGGAGTCATCCAACCCTACATAAACTGGAATTGTGCATCTGTCAGGTTCTAATGGTCCCACACCACACTGTGCATATCATGCAGTACTGACATTTTCTCATGTAAGAATCTGGGAGTAATTTTTTTAACTATAATTCTATATTCTCCACTAACTTATATTTTTATAAGTGACTATATGTACTATGGGTAGTAGTAATGAATATTCTCCAGGAAGCCATGGCCATATTGTAGCTCCATGAGCTGTAACAGCTGCTTTATTTACTCAGTGCTTTAGCAATTTCATACAGATTAAAGCCCCAGCACAAGAGAGCTATTAAAAATGGAAAGGAATTATAGCAATTTTGCTGGTCTGTTTTCTCTAAGTGATCTGGTAAACTGCAGAGCTAGAAAACTGCAGAACAATTTCCACACAATTTTGTCCAGTTGTCAGTAGAATTAGAGGGTGTTGAAGTGGGTCCTAATAATCAAATACATGGTTAATGTACTCCCTTCAAAGAAGGCAACCTGAAGACTCATCAATAATTATAAATTGCTGCAAATTATTGAAGCTGGTTTATCTCCTGGGAATAGCAACAGAAAAAAAGTACTGCAGAGGCAGCAGTATTTGGGGAGTTGTGATGATGAGGCAAAAGGCTATTCTGATCCATTTTTATAGTAGTTGTCTTTGAAACAGTCCTGAGGCAGCCCCAGTAAGGGCAGGATAAACAATTTAGATTTGCCTGAGGAATAGATAATATTCTCCCATTCTTACATTGGTCTGAATTGACTCTGTTCACTAGAATGAAAATCTTGTTTAATTTTGCATCTTTTGCAATTACTGTGGAACTGAGGCACCCAAGGGCAGGGATTGATTTACTGCCTCTTTAGTGTTTAGTTGCACTGACCAAGAAATTGCTTGCTAATTTCAAAGGACTGACATATTTTAAAGGAACATGCTGCCCTATTGTTGCAGAGAGAATATGCAAAATTGTCTGGATTTTTTCATACAGTTGAAGCTCTTATACAACAGCAACCTTTAGTATTACTGCAACTAAGATTAAAAAAAAAAAAGCAAAACCAGAGTGACTGTAAATACAAAACCCAGAGAATTCAAAAGAAGATAAAGAACTTAATAAAATGCTTATGTATAAGGCTAGAAGAGACAAGATCATCTTACCAACCCTACTACATTCCTGAGAAATTCTTATAATTGGAGAACATAAGGTTTCACTCAGGCATTCTTTTTCTTAGTTGTAAAAGTGAGCTAGGCTAAAATATTTCACTAAAAAGCAGGCAGAGTCCAAAAGTAGGTTTTAGACACGATGGTTCTGATGTAAACTAAACCTTGTGGCCCCCAAATTTATGAGCAAGCTCTAGCAGTTATGTGCCTGATCTGAGCTATCAAAGTGATGACTCATTGTATCCCTCGTTTTTCTCTCTGTAAGTGACTTATCCGTGTTGCTCAAGGCAGGCAGGAACAAAGCCAAAACTCTAAGAGAGTAAGTCTTGTTAACGGTGTGCTGGGAATAGTCTGTGAGGGGCAGAGTGGGAATAGTGAGGGACAGAGGTCCACCCTGGTGTCCTCATCAACACTTCAGGTAAGCACTGTCACAGAATTGTTCAGATTGGAAAAGGCCATTGAGTCCAGCCATTAACCCAGCACTGCCAAGTCCAACATTAAACCATATCCTAATTGCCACTTCTACACAGCTTTTAAAAAGCCCCAGGGCTGCAAATATTCAGCAGCAAAGTCCTCTCCTTGCAGAGCTGCACGGGTGAAGCTGAGGTGCAGTGTAAAGGTGGTTAGGCTGCAATTACCTGAGGGGCCCCCAAAGTGCTCTCACAGTCCTGTCTGCAATTTCATGTCCCACAACACCCACACCCTGTATCAGGCATCAGCCCTGGTATGGTCTGGGTCTATATACACCCTGTACAGTGTTTTAAGAGTAAAGGTGCCCATGGTGCTCGTTTATGTGAAGCAGCATTTGAAAACAGAACTCTACTGTGTAAATAAACAACCAGCCTACTGTCATCCAGAAAATAGCAGGAGTGAGGGTGAGGCACCACCAAAGAACAGTGAAAATACTAATTTTCACAATATTCCTTTGGCAAATGTGGTTCAAGTTGCAGAATTATAAGGTGAATGAAAAACATAAGCACAGGCCACAGGCAGAGGAAATGTAGGAACCAGACTCCAGCTGCCTTCAGATCTGTTCCTCAGATAGCCTAGAAATGTTTTACATGTGCAGCACAGATAATCAGAAATCCTGCCAGCCTTAAACTGAAGAAGTGCTAAACTGATCAATATGACAAAATGTTTTGAAGCTGCATTAGCTTGCAAAGCTGCTGAAATCTGTTTCATTGAGGCTGTGTTAAAATTAATTTTGATGCATTTTAGCAAGTATGTCAAAAGAATTCTGAGGGAAGAAGTCTCTTGATACAGATCACTCACCAGACCCAGAGTGAACGGTTTTGCAGCCTGGCATATAAAAACAACTTTTGTCTATTTAGCAAGATGCCCTAGGAACCAATTTTCTAGAGCCATTGTAATTGCTCACCATGAAAATTGCAGGTTGTGTTCAAGAAAGGCTAAACACCAGCAGAACCTTTGTGCGTTTGCTCCTCTTTCTGCCGAGCAGCTTTGGCTGCAGCTTTCTGAGCATCGTATCTCATTTACAAGGTGACCCAGAACACAAAACCTTGTAATTAGCCTGAAAACCCAACCTGCTTTCTCTCCCTGCCTGCCAGCCCTCTCGCCTTCTGCTGCCCTTGGTTGCGATGGCAGCGTTTTCCCAACAAAGGGGGGTCTCATGCAGAAGGAGAACAGTGGAGCCAAGATATTCAGAGCTTTTGCATGCAGCCAGATAAATATTCATGATGCAACTGTGTGCTTAAGAGCTGCTTTTGGAATTAAGTTCTGAGGCTATTGTTCGCCCTCAAATGATACCCAGGAGAAACTTTTCCTTATTTAAAAGTAAATAAATTCCTAGGTAGACTGCAAATGTGAAGTTACTTTCCTTCCCCAAAGCAGCAATAAAGAAATGCCAGGAGAGGTGGAAGAAGGATGAATCAGGTGCTTGACCAGTGTAAATTGGTCTGTTGAGATGTGTAAAACCTCCCTAGCTTTCACCAGGTGACAATTATCATTTGGCCCATCATATTCATGGTACAATCAAAAACAGAATTATTCTAACTGGTGAGTAGTTATGCAATGATCTATGTGTTACTTCTAATTATGTGGTACGAATTTCTTACACGGTCACAAAATCACAAATGACAAAAGATCATAAGTAAATACTTACATCTGCAAATGTATTAAGCTGCTGATCTTCTTTTAAATGATTTCCCATCTTATCCTCCTATGTGGCTTTCTCTTTTTTCATGCCACTGAATTTTTTCTTTACCATGAGATGGTACAACAACTAAAATGTCTGAATATGCTTTGGCACCTATTTCAGCACAAAAAAAAAGGTAAATAAATTAAAAAAAAACATACTTAGGGATGATTTCAACAGCATTTTTTGAAATAGTTAACATCTATGCTGACTAGGGCTTATTTTAGCTCATAGATCTTATAAGCATCAAAAAAGATGCTGTACCTTCAGCAGAACACTGATTACTATAATACATCTTTCTGCCATGAGCTGACAGAGATGCAGACACAAAAAAAATAGAAGGACTTGAGTGGTAGAGATCAGCTTCAGGTTTGGTGACATTAAAACATCTCAGGGAAAGGGGATAAACTGAGGAAAGAAGTCTGTTCTATCTGGGCATCCACATTTGGATTAAGAATTTTATATTTTTTAACCAGTGTATGAGTGTTATATGTTATTGACAAGCTGCTGTAAAGAGAAAGACTGAGAAGTACTCTATCACTACAAAGTGCGTTTTGGTTTCTTCTAAATAATACAAAGTAAATTGTAACTCATTCTTGAAATAACAGAATTTACTTAATGTTAAAATTAATAATTTATGTAGTTGCTTAGCAACTCAGACAATACTAACATGCTTAGCCAGGTATAGAGTTCCTTTTCTGAATTCCTGACAGTATCTTTCCTTTCATTTAAAGCTTTGGAATAGCTTTCCTGCCTCTTCTGCTCTAAACCCAAGGCTCTCCCCTTCCTTTTCTCTCTGTATCAGAGGTAGCCTTGATTTAGGGGAAGTGATTCCACAGAATTGAAAACTGTGATGTGGCCTTTGAACAATTTAGGAGGAAAGGCAACTGACTTTTGTTTTCATTAAGTAATTTGATTAATTTAATTGATTTTTTTAACCTCTTTATCCTGAACCACACGTGTTGCTGCTGTGACGGGATAAGCAGAAAAGTGGATTTCATAGGATACAGGAACAAACTTTCATTTCATGTTGTAAAAGAGAACTTTGCACCAGACTTGGATCAGATGTGCGTAGTGAAATGACAAGAGGAAAATTTTTCAGCAACAAGGCAGAGCAATAGAACTGCCAGTGATGTGTAAGGAAGGAATTCTTCCATGGTGAGAGTAGTTAAGCACTGAAACAGGTTGACCAAAGAGGTGGTGAATTTCCTGCCCTGGCAATTCTCAAGACTCACCTGGATGACTTCCAGAAATCCTTTCCAATTGTGTTTTCTGTGATTCCATCTGTGGGACAAATTCTTTGTATTTTTCTGTGATTTCTGCACCGAGACACATTATGGATTACTTTCCCCACTGAAATACATTATGAAGATGACCAGGCCCCATGGTGAGGCTTAGGTAATGGAACAGAACACGAGAAAATAGGGAACATAACAAGAGAAACTGCCAAACATAACAAACAGCAAAGTGAGCAGCTGGCAAACATTACAGTGTAACACCATGAAAAATGGCTGGATTTCACAGCTGGTTATGGGGAACTATGTGAGAGAAGGACAAGCTTCCCAGGTAACGGAAGGCAATATTCAAATCTTTTTGGGGAGTGCAATCTTGGGGAAAAAACCTGCAGTGTCCAGGTTACCATATCAATAAACCTTGAAAATGTTTGGGAAAACTTCTTCACAGAAAGGGTTGTCAGGCATTGGAACAGGCCCAAGGAAGTGGTAGAGTCACTATCCATGAAGTGGATTAAAAATGTGTAAATGTGGCACCTGGGGACATGATTTAGATGTGGATTTGGCAGTGCTGGGTTAACAGGTGGACTCAATGATCTTAGAGGTCTTTTCCAACCTTAATGGTTCTGTATCATGTAAGGTTGAGATGTAATAGCTAAAGGTGTCAGAAAAGCCAAATGTGGTTATGGATGTAGCAAAACTGGAACCAATGGGGAAAAAGTAACTACACTTGTTTATTTGGGAGGGAAAGGGTGGGAAAAAAAGATGGATCAAGGTGGGGGCAGGAATTAGAAGCATGGGAAAGTGGAGAAAAGTGTGGATAGATGAGAACGGCCATGTGTAAGCAAGCTGCTGGTTGATATGGCTGTCTGATCAAGTACTGCTTCAACTGCAGTTTCTCTTACCTTCTTCCTAAAGTATTCTTTATTATATTTTTCCTGTGCAGTCTTACTCTCTAGCCTGTGCTTGTGTGGAGAAATCTGTGTCAGCAACCAGAGAAGGATTCACAAGGATTCACAGTGCCAGCAGTAGGACAACACAGGATAACCTCCTTTCCCTCTGTGATGAGGGAAAGGAGGTTATGGCTGGGGCCTATGAGTTGCCAGTGTGAAGTGGAAAACTTGGCAGAGCTGCTTTCTGGGAAGAGCTGATGGCTGATACCCAGTCGTTACAACACTTAATCCCTCCTTGTTCCAGGTGGGACAAGATCAGGCTGGATACCCTCCGCAGGAATAGAACTTTGAACGGCTAGGTAAAAAATGTTTTATCCTGTTCAGTAACATGATTCTTTTAACCTTGATGTTTCTGACCCAAACATCATAGTACATGTTGCTGGCAAATAACAAAAAACAGGAAGAGGGCTGAGGGAAAGAAGTATGCAGCAGTAGATGTTTGCTTATTCTTTTCTTAATTGCTTGGCTGCCATGGAGATAAGTGTAGTGCATAGTTCCAGCAGGAACTACTGATATTCTTGCACATGCAATTCTATAGCTCTGTGTATGTCTATCAAACCTTAAGTATTTCAGGAGAGATTGGCTTTAGGAATTCCAAACCTCACATCTACAAATTGTATTGTCTTTCAATGGTCTCTCAAAGACTTGAGAATAAGGACTGTCTCTCCATATATGAGGTTTTGAAATGAGTTTTGAAGAACAAGAATTTTGTCTGGGAGTTGTTATAATAATTTATTTGACTCTATGAGCTTTGTTCTGTGGTTTTTTTTTTGGTTTTTTTTTTTTTTTTTTTTTTTTTTTTTTCTTTTATTTCAGTAAGCCTTAAGCAGCTGAGCAAAAAGGGGGAGATAGTGACAAATTATTGACATTTGATATTGGCTTCCTCTTTCCATAGAGAAAGAACTCTTCCAGAAGGAGAATTTCTACACTTGACATCTCTGGTCTGGTTCCACAGCTGGGAGGAGCATGTGTAGACCATTGTTGTTGTTTAAATTAGTGCCTCTGGAAGGCTTAATAGGAATATACTAATTCTCCCCATGCATTCTGATGCCTACAGATAAGACAGAAAAAAGTCCAGCGCCTTGAGAGTCTCTGAAGCTCATAAGAGAGTTGAGGCAAGGCATATGCTTTAAGCACCGCTCTCAAAGTCTGTCATGCCTTCACCCAGGCTGGAGGAAAAGAACAGAAATACACAGACTGAGATGACAGCATGAACAGAAACTGATCTACATGAAAGCACCCCAAGAAGCACTAGAGCACAGGTTGGAAGAAAGGCCAGCATCAATGGCCAATGGCATATGTGACCAGAAATAAAATCAGTAGCAGCTGAGGAAGGTGCCTTGGCAGTGGAACACCAGCACTCTGGCAACAAGAGAATGGCTGTGTGGAAATGTCGTGTGGGTTGTGCCCCTCTCATCCTGGAATTCCAGCAGGAAGACAGACTGCTGCCACAAGACACCCAAAATGAGGAAATAACAGAAAATGGGCAGCTGCCTTGCCTAACATTTTTGGAGGCTGTTGTAAGTGAATTCCTGAGGCAAAGGACTATGCTTCAGTAACTGGGGACTCCTGAGGAGTACAAAATAATTGGCTCAATACAGCGACCAGCATAGAGATTTCAGAATACATAGCAAGGATTCAGCATCTTCATGTTAAGCAGAAGTGATCCATCCCATAGCACCAGTGTATATGTTTATGTCAGTAAAACTGAGGAAAGAATGATAGGATGGGTGGAGAATAAATTTTGTTTAATATCACCTTTCTTTCTCATAGGGTTTTGTGTTGATTTTCATTACTTTAATTTGAAAGGGTTACAGTCCTTTTTTTTTCAATATATCACTGTCATATTGGGTATTCAGCAGCTTCTAGGGAAGTGTTCTAAAACTTAAGTTATAGCTGCCATAAGTCTCTGATTCAATAATCAATAATTATTCCATACAAAGTAGGACAGGTTGGGATGCTGAGGGCTTTTCATCTCAGACTTTCTGGTATCAAGAATGTTTCACCCTTTTATTTGTGGGGGTAAAGTCTGACAAATTAAAGGAAGGTAAATATGCACATACAAAGGGTTGGATTGAGGGAGCAAGGATTGAGCAGTAGTACGCCAGTTCTGCTCACTCTACTCTTACTGCAAAAACCTAAAAGTGATCTCTGGCCCTTCCCTCACTCACACACATTTATCACATCCTGTGAAGTTTGGTGCAGAGAAAGACTTCTGGTATCAGCAGGATACTTGTTGGTTGCTCGCAGTTCAGATTAACCTGTGAGGTGCCACTTGAGAAACTGCAATGAAGTTTCATGGAGTGAGTGTTCAAAAAGAGCTTTAGATTCTGATTTCCACAGGCAGAGAAACACTGTCTCTGCAGCATTGTCTCTGATGTCAACCTCAGGGTCCTTTTATAAAAGAGATGACAGAGCTGCTTTCTCTACTCACTGTGTTCTCTTTCCTCCTTAGCTCCTGTCTGTGTACTGGGTAGGACCATCCCCTACAGGACTTTAAAGAATGTGAATTGTTAGCATATAAACATTGACACTTCTAGCCAGATTTTTTAGGCTTAGGCATCAAGCAAAATGGAACTTTTGAGAATACAACATTTGAATCTAGGCACTAGGAGGGATAACTGGACAACACTTGAGTGCATAACTCCTTGCCTTGCTAGAATTATTAATACCACTTCTTTCTTGCTGCACTTTGACCTTCTCAGAAGATCATCTGGTTATTCCCAGACCAGTTCCACCTTTGAAACAAAGAGAAGCCAAGGTGATATATATGTTCATGCTTAACACAAATGCAATGCTACTAACCCTGTAAACCAGAATACAGGTGGAAATAATTTGATTAATGAAGTAACTAATTCTTACTTTTACTTGAATACAAAGAAGCTTAAATAGCAGCTGTACTTCCAATGATCACCTATTTAATTACATTTTCACTATGTGAGTCAGTATGCAAAGGGGACACCATAGGCTGTAGCTGTAGAAATCACTGAATGGAACACAGCAACATATTCTATTACTAAATATATATAACTTTATGAATCCCTAGCTCACCTTTGTGACACTCACCAGTTTTGTTGTAAATAGTAATTTGCTGGGAGCATGTCTCTGCTTTGTGATAGAAGCCAAATGTGGATTATAATAGTAAGCATTATAATTAAATGTGTATAGAAACAGTAAAACAATCCAAGCAAGGAAAATTATGTACAGACAAGCAAATACACAAGCAAAAATAGAAACATGTAACAAGCAACACATGGACAAATATCAATGATTGTAATGGAGACTGGGGAAAGATCCCAGATCAAAAGCTATCAATGGAGGCTTTCAATACAGACACATTCACACCCACTTATGTGATGTTGCATTCAAGTCTATGTGCAAAGAGGAAGCACACCTTGAGTATAAAGGCCAAGAAGTAATTGCTGGGAAAAGTAAAATCTTAAGTCTAATTCAGGAATAATTACTGGTCTAGATGTAATTATTACAGAAAAAGCTGGTAGAGAAATAGGTCAGCATCAACATACAGAGGTGATAGAGCTAAAAAGCAAAGGTGTGGATGGGCTGCCAGCATGGGGAGAAGACTATTCTATGGTTGTGTTCTTGCTGTTGTCTTCAGGAGCTGGACAGCTGTGGAGGTTCTGCCCCAGATGAAGGAATATTTTCCATAGGTCGTCTCACACAGAAAGCAAGTACCTGTGTCGTATTCCTACATCCATTTTACTGCTGTCAAAAAGCACCCTGAAGTTTGGAGCTGTTTCTGGAAGGAACTACTTGACAGAAACAGGAATGGTCTGTTCAGACCCATGTGAGTGTGCCTGTGGGCAGAGTGGAGTGGCTTTAGTGCCCTTCAGAGATGAGCAAGTTGCATCACCTATAGACATTTGCAGCAGAAGGCTTTGGATGAGTTTGCCTAGAAAGGGAAGACCTTAAAAGCAGTAGTGGAGGTCAAGAAGAGTGATAAGCGTTGATGGCATGTGACAGAGAAGGTTCACAAGATGTCAGCAGATCTCCATGCAATGCCTTTACTTACCCAGATGGGAAAAGTACGGGAAAGACAAGGCTAAGGTGAACCTGCTCTCAGCCAAAGAGCAAGGCAAAACTTCAGTCTCCAGACAATTATTTAAACCTGCAGGTGCAGTTTTGCTGGTGATTCCAGAAATGTGACTGGTTATTGTCAGGGTGAACAGATATTGAGAAGGTTTCTTCTACAACTACTGCTCTGATCACTTCCGTTTCATGTCCTGTTGACACTTTATTTGTTTTTCTTCTCCTCATTTGTGGCATTACCACAGGTGCTCTGCCATCCCATATCCACTCAGCTGGATTGCAGACCACCACCAAAAGATCCGGGTGTGGACCATTGCTTATATATGGGAGAAAAATATGTCAATACAATGGAAATCTGTATTGCTTTTTCATGGAAATAAATATGAGAATATCTTCCCTGTATCTGCAGCATGGCAAAGCCATAAGTTGACTCACATAACTATTTGTGTGAGTTCTTCTTCCATGCCAGCTCACTGTGGTCATAAGCTGCTAAGGACCCATGTGGTGACTGGTAGCAATACTACAGAACTTTATTGGTTGTAATTTTTATTTTTTTAAGTCGAGAGAAGGAAGAGTGTTTTAAAAAGGGCTGACAAGTGCTAAAGACAAGGTCAAAGTCATCCACTGCTCTCCCTTTGTCCACAAGTCCAATCATTTTATCATAGACAGCAATCAGATTGTTCAGGCATGACTGATGCTTGATAAAACCATGATGATCCTTCCTAATTACTTTCTTCTGCATAAGCCCAGAAATGTGGTCCAAGGGGCCTGGTCCAGGATTTTTGCAGGCTGGCCAGCCTATAATTCCTGATCCTCACTCTCAGATTCTTGTAGGCACTCTTGACCCCACTGGTCTCCTCTGGCAGTTCTACTGGCACCCATGTGGATAAGCAGCAGGGAGTGATAGCCCAAGATCTATGGTAGTTCCTCTGCTACATCTTGCATCTGTGCCCCTGGCAAGCCATGAATTGATCTAGACAGCAAGCCAAGGAGGCAGATGGGGACTTCTGTCCACCACAAATGGAAACCTACCACTACTGTCCCCTGCCATTTCCTCCTGTCAGTAATAAGTGGTTTATGCATGGACAGCTTGGATGCTTCCACAGGTGCAACATTCTGCTTCTCTCCTGCTACCAGGTCACCAAACCTGTTCTGCAACTGTCCTGAAAGTGGAGAAGGAGCCATCTTCCACATGCCACAAGTCAGGTTAGGCAAATCAATTGTATTTAATTCAGTCAAAATTGTTTCTTAATTATCTTTCCCTTTGATGTTTCATACTAAGCTCATGCATTAATGCCTCACTGCTACTTGTGGCCAGTCTTGATTCTTTGGTTAAATAATAACAGGGAAGTCAACCTACACTTTCCAAAAATGCATGCAAATCCTTGAATACCTGAATGTTTTACTGTTTCCAGCATTAAAATGGAGGAGGAGGAGGAGGAGGAGGAGGAGGAGGAGGAGGAGGAGGAGGAGGACGAGGAGGAGGGTTATTCCAGATAACACCATCAGACCATCTCCTTCAGTAAGAAGGCTCTGAATACTTGTCATAATGCAGGGTTAATAAACAGCATATGCTAAGGATATTGCAGAGAATGTTTCAAATTTGGGTACTCTTGTAACTGTACTTTTCCTTTCAAATGAGTTTGCGAAGTTTGGGGACTATTTTTGTTGCTTACCTGCTTCTAATTTAGGTGCTATATGCTAACTGCATATTATTCTCCATATTGAAATATTTGTGGATTATTGCATAATTTTCTATATTATACCTGCTTTTAGGGGCTTTTCACTCATCTATATTCTTCACTAAATGAATAAGATGGGAAGAATTTAATTTGGATCCCAGGATGTGGGACTGGCCATAAATAAGTCTTGCAAGAAAAAATTTTGAAACTGTAAAAATGAGAACCTTACAGCAAATAGATTTGTTCTTGAAATTTCCTGGCTTGTTACACAAGTCTTTTCTTCCCATTTTGTAATACCACTTGAACAAAAAACCCCAACCCTATGCTGCATAACTTATACAGAGTGTTTTACTATTTTAAAAACCACAAGCCCAGAATCATGGACCTTGAGCATAACTAATGCCTGATTGTGAAAACAAAGCATATGAAAATCCAAACAATCTCTCCCCACTGGAGCAGGCAGGCATTTTTTGTGAAGGGAGTGGGGCTGGTGCAATCATGCCTCATGCACAGCAGCCACATCCAGCTCAGTTCCTGGCAACCTACAGATGCAGCAGCTAGCATTTTAATTACTTTCTTTTTCAGGACACCTGAGATAGCAAACAAAGGTTTTGTGAAAAAGCCATGACCAGTTCCTCACCAGTGCAGTGCATCCTGTCTTCTCCTGAATTTCCGTTTCTCTTTTCCTGGTTGTGGGGCTCCCTGTTCCGTGTGTGTTTGTGGGGTTCTGTGTGCAGCAGCTGGGGAGCAGCCGTGGGTCACAGGGACCCTGTGTGCTTGAGGCAGCATCCAGAGCAAGTGAGAGCATGTGCTGGTGTTCTCCCTTCCAGCTGCCTTCTGGCAGTCTGCAGTTCCATTGCAAACAGCTCATGGTGCCAAAAGGTAAAGAGAGGATGTGGCACTTCTAATCCAAACCTCTTCTCTTTGTCCCTGTCTCCCAGCTGCTATGTCCCAAACAGCCCAGGGCCTAATGACTAGGAAACTTTTTGAGGAGACAAGAAGATACAGTCCCCATTCTTGCACTCTAAGCCAGCAGAAAGAATGAGCCTGAGTGCTGAATTATGAGGCAAATTTTCTACCCACTGTTACAGAAGGATGATGGAACACTTTTCAGCAGCTGAAGATCTACCCTGAAAGCCTCCAGAGAAAACTCAGACTTAAGAGTCTTATGTGCACTGAATATTCTCCATCAGCTTACTTTAGGCAGACTGTAGCTGTTCCAGGTAACATTCATTTGACTAAAAGCAAAGGTTTACAATTTACATATTTACATTCAAGCAAATCACATCTGACTCCATGTGTAACCAACAGAGATGGGTTCATGTTAGCTTGAAGCAAATATTCACAACAGGTTGTCTGTCTGAGCTGGCTCTTTATAGTGAGCATTTGGATGCACCTTAATTCTCATCATGTTCTCTGTAGGGAACTCATACAGCTCGAAACATGCTGCTCAGCTCTGCTCTGGAAATTAGATAGTTTTACTTGACTTACTCAACTACTTTGGGGAATTCACCCATGCTTCCGTGTTCTTTCAGGATGGTGTCACTTGTGCTGTCTTTGGGAAGATGGAATGTGTGAAAATATTCAAGGCTGTGAGGAACTCAAATGTTACAGTTGTGTTTTAAATAGCAGACTAGAGAATCACTCTTTGGCCTGTAAAATTAAAGTAATTTTTGTCTAACAACTAGAAAAATGTAGCATCATGCTGCTGCAGTAATTTTTCTTCCATCTCCTCTTTCCCTATTGCCTCCTGACCCTGCCCACCCCCAAAATAATTCAATTTCTGACTGCAAATGCTTTTCTCTATTGAAGGAGGTGAATAGATCAAATTTATATATGTCTATGTTGTTTTCTGGTATATACGTAGCTGTTGAAGAAGCTGTTCTGCTGCTTCTTCAGAAATGTCCTTGTCTTTATGATTTATCTGCTTCTACATTGGAAGGCGAGAAAACAATTTTTTTAAACTAAGGTTTCAAAATATTATGCCATAAGATTGTTTGTAACAGGGTTGCTGGACTATAAGACCCTGTATCTTTAACCTTGGGTTTCAAGAGAATGTAATGACTCAGACATGTGAAGAAAATATAAGTACAAAGATTATGAACTACTTCAAACGTTTAATAACAGATGTGGAACAGAGGCATTGGCTGAGAAGGTTATATCTAAAATCAAAATGAAATATAAGATTGGCTTCTTTCCATACAGTGCAGGTTCCTGTCTTCTTGCATCTATCTCCATCTCTGTACTGTGGTTGCACATTGCTGTAACTTTCACACTCTACAAATTCTGTAAGCTCTTCCAAGAAGATGCCACCCCCAATTGCTTGAGCAAAAAAGTGCTTAAATAATGCTGCTCTGCTGAAGAAGATTTGCATTTCTGGAGAAAGCTAATTCTGCAGTGGATTAATTCTTTTTTGAATTGCTGCTGAGAGGAAATGAACTTGCAGAGAGACAGCTGAGTTGTAAATTTCTTGTCTAAGGTTACTTAAGGTCTCAATGTTCATTCCATACAACTCGCTTGTGTTGGACAGATCAATAATTACTTAACTGAGAATACACTAAGCTGAATTACTATGATTTTACTAAACTGGCAATGCATTAATAAGCACAATAACCAAATCCAGGTTAAAATTTAAATTTGACCCATAAATCTGCAGTTTCAGTTAACAGAAAATGATACAAATGCAGTAAGCTCAATCTCTGAACCACAGAGACTGCAGTATGCAGACTTGTCTTGGGTAATTGTAGGCAGATTTGTTTCAGCACTGAGACACAGGGTCTTGGTTGACTTATGTCAATAAATAGCTGTGCTACTGTCAAAATTGTGTAGCTCACCTCTGAAATAATGCTATATATAGAGTTTAATCATAGAGCAGCATCATGGAATGGTTTAGGTTGGAAGGGACCTTTTGATCTCATCTAGTTCAACATTCCTGCAATGAGCAGGGATACCTTCCACTATAACAAGTTTCTCAAAGCTCCATCCAGCCTGGCCTTGGCAGTTACCAGGGATGGGGCATCTACCATTTCTCTGGGCAATCTGTTCCACTGGCTCACTATCCACACTGTAAAAATGTCACCCTTACAGCTAACCTCTTCTAGTTGAAAGTCACTGGCTCTCATCCTACTGCTACATGTGCTTGTAAAAAGTCTGTTCCCATCTTTTTTATAGGTCCCCTGTAAGTACTGAAAAACTGCTCTAAGGTCTCTCTGGAGCCTTCTCTTCTTGAGGCTGAAAACCCCCCAATCTCTCAGCCTGTATTAGAGTGCTCCAGCCCTCTGATCTTCTTCACATCCTTATCATCACGGCCCTGCACTTTTAGCACTAACCTTCAAGAAATGTTAATTTCTGCACACATGACCCAGGTATAATCTACTGAAACAGCTTTCAAATAGAACTGCTTTTGAATCAATGGATACATTGACTTTTTAAACACCTTTAGA
The DNA here is from genome assembly GCF_036417665.1 of Passer domesticus. Lineage (NCBI taxonomy): Eukaryota > Metazoa > Chordata > Aves > Passeriformes > Passeridae > Passer > Passer domesticus. Next base: position 91,071,899 of record NC_087474.1, read on the forward strand.
AAATTGCTAAATTCTATGCCATTCCTCTACTTTTAATTCATTACTTCGGTAAGTAGAAAGTGTTTCACCACAGCCTGTAAGGGTATCAGGGTGCTCTGCCCTGCTACGTGTCTGTCGGTTGAAGTGAGTCTCTCCAATAAATCAAGTCTTTCATCTCATCTTCTTCTCCTCCTCCAGACTCTCCCAGGCAGGGAAAGATTTGGGGCTTCATAGGTCTGTGCAGAAGGGGAAGAAAGCTACTTCTTTTCAGAAGAATCTTTGTTTCTTCTTTGAGTGCCAATGTTTATTTTCATAAAGGAGTGACGCCTCTGTGCAAATGGTATTAGAAATGTAACTTTTTATTTCGATGCTGCAGTATACTATCTCACCTTTTTAACCTTAAAAAATGGGCTTAGAGTACTCTTACCTCTCCACACTTCTTTTCAACTTCAGTTCTGTTAGTCTCAGATTGCCTTTTCTCAGAGTTTTAATTTGTATTCCACTCTCTCTCTCTGGATGCCTTTGCAAGCAATCTCTATGAATCCTTGACTTTGATTTTAAGGCAGCCTTTTAACTTGTGTGTTGCTGATATAGCTTCAGTCTTCTCACCTCCTTTCAGACTGCTTACAACTAGATCATGTGGAGCAGCTTGGATCAAAAAGCAATCTCTGCCGGCTTGGGCTGGGGTTGAGTTGATTTTCTTCACAGTGGCTGGTATGGGGCTGTGTTTTGGATTTGTGCTGAACACAAGATTGATACTATGGAGATGTTTTTGTTATTGCTGAGCAGGGCTCACACCGAGCCTTTTCTGCTTCTTATACTGGCACAGTGGTGAGAAGGGTGGGGGTGCATGGGAAGGTGGAAGGAGACACAGCCAAGATAGCTGACCACAGCTGATGAAAGGGATGTTGCAGACCATATGACATTGTGCTCAGTACATAAAGCTGGGGAAAGAAGAACGAATGGAGAGATATTTGGAATGATGGCATTTGTGTTCCTGAATCAGTGTATAAGCATTCCCTGCTTTTCTGGAAATGGCTGAATACCTGGCTGACTGCAGGAGGGGATGAATAAATTCCTTGCTTTGATTTACTTGTGTGTGTGTACCTTTTGCTTTACCTTTAAAACAGTCTTTACGCCATGAATTTTCTCACTTTTGCCCTTCCAATTATTTCTCTGGTCTTGCTGAGGAAGTGAGCAAGTGGATGTGTGGTACTTTGTTGCCAGCTCGTTTTATACCCTGAGAGCATCCTAAAACTGTAAAAAAATGTTTGGCAGGGAATTCTTGGGGTCTCTACTCCAACCTTCTTGTTGAAACAGGTCTGTTGCTGCAGCAGATTAAGTAAGTAATGTTTATGTTTCGGAAGTCTTGAAAACTTCCAAAATAATAGATTCTGGCTGCCCCATGAATAACCTGTTTCAGTGCTGCACTACCTTCCTGGTGAATGTATCTTTTCCTAACGTGCACCTTAAGCCTCCCAAACTGCAACCCCTGTCTATCTCGAGCTTCTACAGAGATGAGTGGCCCCATCAGCTTTTAGCTGCCATTTGCACAGACTTAGGCTGATCACCCCTCTGAAAGCCCAGCTCCTCTTCACAAGACCCAAGTCCAGCTCCTTACATACATTCTGTGTCCCATCCTAGCTTTTATCTGGTGGATAAAAGTTTCTCCTCAGCCCTATTAAACTTAAGGACCCCTATCTGCACGTACACGGAGATTAATCAATAATACTGAGAGAAGGAAGCTAAGAACTTCCCTCAGTCTGCTTGCCATGATCTTAACATGGGGCAGTCCATAACTTGCCTTATTTACAGTAGTACCCCACTGTCAGTTTGTACTCAGCCTGCCATTCCCTGTTGTCTCTGGGTTCTCCTCAGCAGGACTGCTGTTCATGCAGTCAGTTCCAATGCTGATTCAGTGTTTTGCACTTCATATTGAACTTCCTGTCTCTGTTCTCCCTAATGATTAGCTCAGCTTTGGATTGCTAGATGTTTGTCAAGGTCAGCAAAAGTCTTCTTTCATAAAAATATCTAATGACTTGCTGGACACATTCACTTTATTATGCCCCCTTTCATAACATGCATACAACCATTGCTCAGCTTTCTGGACTTCTAGCAGTACAGCTTTTGGGATGCTAATAGAAATTCATGACTTGTCCTATTGGCTTGTACCTAAAAGACCCTGGACAACCCTACTTTTATATTCTGTCAGAATAAATCCTATGTACAATAACATCACTGTTTGTCTTGATCTACCTCAAATCTGTGTTCCTGACTGAACACAGTCTTCCCTGCTTTCTTTTATTCTCATGAAACACAGTGTTTCTGCTAATCTCAAAAACCTATACAGAAAAAACTGTAATGTACTGTACCTGTACTGATACACTTCCAAAGAACCAACTAAATGGCTCCCTACTGACCCTTGTAGACAGCAGCAGCTTTCTGATGGCTACCAAAGACTTTCTGTCCTCGGCTCCAAGTGTGTCTTTGTGACACAACTGCATTTCAAACACATTAAGTTTAGTTTGAGCCCCATCTGCTGCTTGGTTAGATGTGTCTGTAGGGGTTGCAGAAGTGTCTCCCTGTGACAGTTCAGGAATATCTGCTCTCTTCTCTTTAGCAGATGGTCATGTGTGTGTCAAAAGTTTTATTAAAGTGGTGTCACATAAACTATTCACTTCATCATAGCAAACTGGTCTGAAAGTTTTCATTTAGTAGAGAAAAAGAAGAAAACCTGCTCTTCAGCAGTCCAGCAATTATGCAAGAATTCTGGTTTGTAAAAACATTTGTGAATGCAAATATGTTATTAAACTCTGATTGTGACTATTTAATGAATTGCAAATATTTAGTGACGGCATAAACAGAAAACAGGTGTTCTCTGCTGCCAAGACTTAATTTCCCACTTTCCTGAATCCTGTTTTATTTGCTTTATGGTTATTATAATGGCTGCCACCAAGCGCTGCCACTTCAGTGTGCTAACCATGACTCACAGAAGTGCCTCATAAATTACCTCAATGGGAAAGCAGATGAGCACATGAAGAGGAGGTGCAAAACTCATTAGTCATGCAGTCTCCTTTTCTGGGGACTGAATTGCCTGACAGAAAAGCATTGTGAGCGCCTCGTGCATCTGTCAAGTCCACCAGATGCCAATCTTACTCTTGCAGTTTTTTTTGAAAGCTATGAATCGATATGCATTATTCAGTATTGTAAAACAGGACCTCAATTAAGCGGCCAACTAAAGCAGAAGGAAAGAGGTAATCACCCAATACGCAGTGAATTTCTTCAGACAAAGGGAATAACATAGATTTTGCTACTTGAAGCAATATCTAGATCACAGTCCTTTTATTTCTTTTTCATATATTATCTTGCACAGCGATTCAGCTGAGGACAGGTATCCTGGAACAACAGAATGAAATTAAGAATCTGTGAGCTAGACATTGATTTTGATCAATCTGCATGAAATGAAGTGCACCAGTGTACTAGATCAAAATCAGAAAAGGACACAGTATCACACTCTGTATTTTTAGGGATGAGCCAACATCTTCATTATAACCTGTGTGATTTGGGGGATTTATAGCATACATATAATACTTCACCTAAGGCTGAAACTGTATAAGACCTTCAAAAGATTTCCAGCATTTTTTAAAAATTTCTTTTCACAGAAGGATCTTAGTGCATTTACACATGAGCACAACATATTTAAAAAAAAGGTACACTTTTTTTAATCTTAGCAGCTGCAAAGATTTTTTCTTTGTGAAAGGGTCTCACTAAGCTTGACAGCAGAAAGGACTGCAATCTACTACAGCCATTTTCATGGACTGACCTGTCGGTCAGATCAAGCTCCCATTTAGTGATCAAGTAAAAATGAAACTTGAAGGTTTTACCAACAGTAGCAAATGTCAAAATGAATCCACACTATCCCTTAGCCTGAAAAAACTGGCTTAAGAGACCACTTGCAACAACCTGAAGAAATAAAATAATGACCATGAAAGCTTTAAAAGAGCTGTAGATAGAATACAGAAAAAAACTCACAAACAGAGCTGAGCCCCATGAGGAGGCACAACACAGAGGTTTGTCTATCCTGAAAATATCTGTCTCTCTGAACAGAGTGCAGTGCAGGATTTTGATGACAGAAGAAGACTAAAAATTATGGCCTTTTTTTCTGTATGAAGATGCATTGAGTCAGAACTGTGCTTAATATGTCCAAATCATCTTATCAGATGATTATTGCAAATATAAACCTGCCTCTCCTTCTCCCAGTTCTTCTCTGCACTCAGAACAAACACAAATATAAACATGCTGAATCTGGAACCTGCAGCAGGTCCCTAAATCCAGGCCCTGCAGAAGCTTCAGGACTTCTCTGGTGCCAATTTATCCAGTTATCTGACTCTGTAGTGTGGCTGGCAAGTTTGTCTTGTTTACAGCTAACAGGCATATGTCAGTATTTCCTGGCAATAGGGCAGATGTACCAGAAAGGACAAAGCCATTTGAGTCTACTTTTAAGCACTCATTGTTTAGGTGAAGCTCTAGCCAGCTTAAATGGACTGCAGCACTTGGGCAGAGCAAGAAAAGAGGGAAATTATGAGTGGTGTTTGCTTCTGGCACTTTTGATTCTCCCCAGTTTTTACTTTACTTTGTTTTTGCCTCTTGTGCACTAATATACTCTTCAGTTTTTTCTGTAACTCAAGAACAGAATGTGCACTGAAACTTTTGCACATTAATATGCCTCTATGTAAACCAGCCTATTCTTGCATTCATTCCACTTTTTTTTTTTTTTCCCAATGAGGATAGCAATTTATCTCCAAAAATTTGCAATACTTCTACTCTTCACTGTAAGAAATGTTACATAAAAGAAAATCAGTGGTTGACCCGCACACATCTGATTGTACCATTAGGAGCACTCAAGAGAAATGTACCAGTAAAATAGAGCATTGATCAAGGTAATTTTACTATCACAATAATAATGATCCTAAGAAAAATCCTGTTCACCAGCAGGGGACTTCCTTATTAATAGTCCACATGCTATATGCATATTCTACATTATGCAACATTATGCTTTTGCCAAATTGGTATGTTGACTGCTTTACATGCCACAACAATTAATATTATACAGATTTACAACTGCCACCTTTAGGAGCTAAAATTGTGAAGTAAACTTAGCTGCCAGCTAAAATGCTGTCTTGGGAGGTGGGATGTGTTGCTGTGAAAATGTTCACATTATATGTTGTTTACAGCCCTTTTATGAAAAATACTCCTCCTCGTGGTAACTGAAACTTGTAAGGAATTTTCAATGACTAAAGCAATCTGCAGAAGGAGCATTGCTGTGAATGGATAAATTTCTGCTTTCAAAGCATTAAACAATGTGAAAGCTTGATAAACACATGGACTTTAGGAGAGCTCAGGTCTGGGGGAGCTGGGAGAGGAGAGAGGAGCTGGGTCCTGCCAAGTCCAAAAGCATCTTGGACTGCCTTAGGAGAAGCAGTCAAGAGAGATGACCCTTCGCCTCTGCTTGGCGCTGGTGAGACATAGCTGGACTGCTGTGTTCAGCTACAGGCTCCTGAGGACAAAAAGAGATGTGAACTTATTGGAGAAAGTCCAGCACAAGGTCACAGAGATGATGAAACATTTTCAGCATGAGGGAAGGCTGAGAGAGCTGGGCTGCTCATCCTGGAGAAGAGAAGGCTCTGGGGAGACCTTATAGCAGCCTTCCAGTAGCTGGAACTGCTCACATGACTTGGAGTTCATCCATGACATTGTCCTTCACATGTGCTTCAAATTTCCTTTCATTTCCCCTCCCTGCCCGACCTGGCTTGGGTATGTGGAACTGAGCAAGGCCAGCTCCATGCAGCTGAGATCAAGAGGACTGACTGCCTGAACCACACAGTCTTTGTAGACCAAAAGCCAAGCCCATGGCCCCAGGATACAGCTATTAGGTGTTGTGCTTTTCATTCAAAGCCTTTGGGACACCACAAGGGACTCTGTACACCACCAGAATGAGTGTTTCTGTCACACTGGTATAATGTATGCCCGTGTGCTCTCTGCCATGGGTCCTTGTGTCAAGATGGTTGAGTTTGGCAGAAAGAGCCAGTTCTGCCATGCACTTACCCATACTTCCCATTTCAGTTGGTGATGCAGCAGAACTGCATTTACATTTTTTGCAGAGTAAACTAGTTGGACTTACTCTGAGGTGGTGATCAGAAACAAACAAACCTACATAGGTGTATATATTTTGAACAACCAGGGAACTGGCATGTAACATGAACATGTAACTTAAATTACTTGATAGGACAGATGTTCCCAGATAATATTTTGGATTATCTAGAGTCATAATTTGACATATGCTGGATCAGAGATTTGGATTCAAGAACAAAAGAAATTCCTGAAACACTGTGAAAGTGGTTGATAATTTTGCTGATAGAGAAAATCTATTTAGCACACTGTATTTGAGCAATGAGTAGCCACATTTGCCTCAGTGAAGTTGTCATTTCTGACAGTGTTTCAATGGCTGATGTATAGAGAGAAGCAGTGAAGTAAATATTTAAATGCATGTAAGAAGTCAGCCACTTTTTGTACCAAATGTGAAAGAAAACCTCAGACTACGCCTGGCAAGTCAAGCATGAGCTCCCTCAGATCTATTAAAAAAAGCACAAACTAAGTCTAAAGCTTTTCAGATTTCTCTTTGGCTATAGACTTCCGCCTCCATGCTGTCACTTTTTTCTCCTGCATGCCACACCATAAGCACACCTAGTTCTTTCATAGGGAAGGAACAATCTCCAGTTCCTACCAGGAAATTGTTGCACTATAAGATGATAGTAAAAAAAACCAAGATCACAATAAAAATCGAGATATTCTTGTCATATCTTCTCCAAAAGGACAATCCAGGTATGCACACAGCTCATTTCATGTGTTACAAAATGTGTCTGAAACTTGCTCAGAGTATTTTCTCTTTCTCAGGACTTGGGACTATTTTTGTTTAGAATCAGAAGACTTTTTGAAGATTGGTTTGTGTTTGTTTTGTTTTGTGTTGGTTTTGGTGTAATTTTCTTTTTTTTTTTTTTTTTCCCCTTGGTGGTTTTCCTGAAGAAAGGAGCAATGAGTACTGCACTAGGCTTCGCACACATTTCCAGTGAGGTATTTGTTATAACTGTAACATCTGATGTAACTTTGCCTGGACAATCAGCACAGGTAAAGTTGTTTACAAAAGCTGTTTGTGGATGTTCTGAATTATCTCTCCCCAAATACATGAATTTTCATTGTCAACAAAATAGCTGCAGTCCAATTTGTGTTCTCATGAGACCTAACTTTAGAGTTAAGATCTTTGGATATTTTTGGTAGGGTTTATTATAGAAAAGGTGTAACAGATCCACCCCAAATGATGGTACCCCATCACTAAAGGAAATTTTTCATAACAGGAGCTCAGAGACCAGGGCATGCAAAGAAAACCAGAATAGATCTGCATCCAGGGGCTGGTGAATGAGTTTTAAGAGGAAGGATATAAGCACTTCAGAAAGAATGACATGCAGAGAGGGACTGGGAAAATAAGTTAGGCCAGGAAAAAAAGGGAAAATACTGATTATTTATCCGTTGCAAAAGAAAAGCAGTGATTACTGCAATAGATCAAAGCAATAGAAAGGCGGATAAAATTGCTTGGTTTTTCATGTTAAAAAGGAAGAAATAGAAAAGCTTAGCAAGATAGAAATATAAGACGAGTAGATGCCATCCTTGATGACAACAATTATGGTAAACAACTGTATTCCATGAATATGTTTATAAAATAATTCTGGATTCCTATAGAGATCTGAGCTTCCTATTTTGTTGTCTAAGCATTAGCTCTTCATCAGCAAATCTATGTAAGGGAAAAGAAAATGAGTTTGGGAGGTGATAGCCAAGTAGATGTTCTGTGGTGGATATGCTTTATCCAGTTTAGTTTTCATTTACTGAATGAATAACAAGGCATTTGCTGTACCTGCTGCACTAAATTAAGGACATAATAATTCCAAGCTGTTAACCTACCCTGTTAACCCCACACAAATTCATAGTCCTGAGTAACTTTTGCTCTTTGCAGAAGTCTGAGATCCTTGTAGTGTTTCTGGAAACCAAAAGGTTCTATGTGTTGAAACGAGAAGGAACATTCTTACAAGCTACTGAAATCTAGATATTGTCTATACAGAGGTTATACACCAAATATATGTGTATATGTATAACCTCCAAAGCATGAACCACTGCTTCTCACCTATGTCCTGCCATGTGGTCCAATCACTGCTATTTCCACTTTGTTGCCAGCTGTTAGAGATTTCAAGTGTTTTCCAGGTTTGTGTCAGTCATTTGTGAATCAAGTGTATTGATTCACAAAACATGTGTATTTTCTTTCCAGCTTGTGCCTTCTTATCACAACCAGCAAAGAGCATGTGAGATAAGGAATCCTACCAGAAGTTAGGAAAACCAGCAGGAATTTTTGTCCATGAACTTTTTGCATCTAATTGCAGCACACAGGCAATTTCTGCACTCACATGAAGGGAAGATGCTCTCACACCAGAATACTAGAGCAGCCTGACAGCTTCCAGTGGCTGACCAGAGAGAGTCACTGAAGGCAGCCAGCAAATGTAGTTTCATTTGCAGAGTAGATACAGACTGCATTTCACGTTCTTGCGCTTGAACAATTATAGGTTATTAGTATCAAAAGTGAGAAGAAAATTATGGTTAATTTCATAAAAAAGCCCTATTATGGAGGTCAGATGAAGCTCTGAGGTATTGATAGATTGTGACACACTGAAGTTGTAGCAATAACATGAAGTAAATCAACACTTTTTGATAAACTCAGATTGGATTGCTAGAACGTGGACCCGTCTCATATTCTTCCTGGCTATTAAATTTTTTATTTAAAGAAACAGTGTCAGGATAATGCCAGCCTTAAACAGTTTCCTTTCATCGATGTCATTTGCTGTCAGAAAGGACCTGGGGATTTTCAGGAACACAGCATGATGAGTCAACTGTGCAGCCCTGTGATAAAGCCCAAAGAATGCTGAAACTACATAAGCAAGAGTGAAGCCAGCAGGCAGAGAAGTGTTTTCCCCTCTCTATCCAACACTGCTGAAATTGTACCAAGACAAATGTGTCCAGTTTTTCCACTCCACTACTATTTACGGGAAGGATAAGAGAAGGGTCCTGTTGCTGTCTTTGACTACTGAAAGAGAAGGTTTAGAAAAGACAGATTTTAGGGATAAAAATGATAGGGTGAGAGAAAATGGACAGACATTGCAAAGTGTGAAATTCTAATTAGTTGTTAGGGGAAAAAATTAATGAGATTGCTGAGAGACTTCATTAAATGTCACGCTTCAGGATTATTTAGAATGTAATTGCTCAATGCCCTGAATAATGTGATCTAAGTGGGTTCCATTAAGAGGTAGAGTTTGAGCCAAGATGATTCTTATAGGTCCCTTCCAACATATAAAGTTCTATAAACCTATGATCCTGCTGATGCCTGCAGAAAAAATAAAATCCTTTCTCATCTCAACAGAGCCAGATTATTTAGAAATATATTTTTTAAGACAGTAGGTTAAATTCACCAATGATATGGCTACATCAAAGAATGGAATTACATTGAATGTTCCTGATTTCTATGTAGACCAAGTATCAATTTTAAAAGAAGGTAACTTTTATATTGGAAGAGTATCTGTCCAGGAGAGTATGACATAACAGTTTCTTATTCAGCAACAGTGTTTAAATCCTAGATATTTTAAATCCTGTGGGGTTTTTTTTGGCCAACCAATGTTTAAATATATTTACAAAGTTGTGTTTAACCTGCTTTTGAATATTATTTTTTATGTTATTGCATTAAGTCTGGATTGTCTCAGGGAATGCTTTCAGAATTCAGGATGCATGGAGCCCTAATCTTCAACTCAGCCTTAAGCTCTGAAACAATAATATGCATATTTTTATCTCAATTGTTCTTCCATAATTTATAGTGAATGTAATTGGACTGAGGCTCTCATAATAATGTGAACAGATGTCTTCACTTGTAATGTGTTGTTCCATATTAGATTCTATTTTTATTACAGATGAAATGGGCCTTTAATGCACATCTCCTTCCTGTGAAGTATGAAACAATTTAGAAGTTCAGGAGCAGTGTCTAACTGATAAAACAGATACGGATAGGAAACAAAAATTTTGTATCACCCATCAGAGACAAAAGCCATAATTTTATGAATGTTTTACACTGGAGAGTGAAGATACTGCCTCAACATTTCTTGGACATTCCTATTATAAAATTAACAGTATATTATAAGATAAAATAACCAAAACAACAAGGGTTATTATTGTCCACTGGGTATTTCTCCCATTGTCTGTCGTAGACGCTTTAGTGAAAAGGACCAGACAAACTAATTCAAAATTTTTAATAAGACTTGGTTACACATCTAAACAAATTCAAAATTGCTTGTATCTATAGAGGAATACCTTAGGAATGCCTGAGTCTATTTCAGAAGATGTCTGCAAAAGAGAAGGGCAAAGAAGTACCTTCAGACTCTGCCTTCTGTAGTGATTAATGGATTTGCCTACACCAGGCAGGATTTGGTACCTGCTCCCCACTTCATAACTGCAGTTCATCTCAGTGTAATTAGACTTCACTTGACATGTCCACAGAGGCATTCCTCAGGCATCAGGTAGAATGAGAACCCTGGATGCAGATGTATCATAGAATCATTGAGTAGGATATGCTGAGTCAGAAGGAACCCATCAGAATCATTAAATCCTGCACAAGACATCCCAAGGATCACCCTGTGTGCCTGAGAGTTTGTCCAATGTGGATCCTTTCCAAATCACCACATCAGTGCTGAGTGCACTCCTCAGCTGTCCATAGCACTGCCAAAAAACAATGCACTCTTCATGTCCATGGGACAACACTGTACATCATTCCAGTGCAGCTGGCAGATTCTGGTTTGCAAGAGGAGGAATTTACTGGCACACAGTGAGCTGCTGCCAGAAGGAAGGTCGTAAAACCATTATTAGGGGGAAACCCTTTAGGTATTGTTTTCAGGGAGATACGAAGTTCAATTTAATGACAAATTGCTCATCCAAAACATGTTCCTACTTATAGCACAGCAGAACTTTTTCACTCTGTGAATTGGATCAGTCAGTCTCCCTGTTCTTCATTCCTGTACCTGCTGTGCATCCCCAAAGGTGCCACAGCAAACTGACATTGAAGAGATTGGGGCAGTTTGGAAGGAGAGTGAGAGGGCTAGAAGGAAGGCTGTCTGGACAAGGTGCCCTAACTACTGCAAGCATGACCATGAGTGGTGCTTATCCTGAGAAAGCATGATGAGAGTACCTGTGGAGAGGCACCACCAGAGCTCTGGACAGGTAAAATGCCTGTCAGGAATGACAGGCTCTCTGCCTCTTCTCACTATACCTGTGATCTAGAAGAACATTATATTTCTCATTCAGAAGTAGGTTAATCACAAATAAATCACAAATATGTGATCCATACGGATGTTTTGGAAAGTATTAATGACAATTTGTTCAGTGCTTTCAATCTGTGCAGTCAAAAATCTTGCTTTGATCCATTAACGCTACATTTTAGTGGGAACAGGGAAGGAACATCTTGAGTAGTGTTGCCCTAGAGCTGGCAGAAGCCCTCATCGGTATCTACGAACAGATGGTGAGCTCAATAAATAATATTAAAGCCAAATCAAGAGAATGCAAGACTTTTAGGACAAGGGTGATACAATCCCCTGCTTTTTTTTCAGCTTTACTTTTTTGACTCCTCTCCTTTCCTTTACTTTCATTTTCTCTCCCTCATGCTAGTTTTATTTGTTTTTTTTATTATATTTTTTTTCTCCTCAGCCTTTTTTTCCTTTGCATATTTTTCCTTTTGGAGACAGGAGGAGGATGGTACGCCTTGATATAAATAAGTGAAAGAGCCAATAAAGACAGTGGCAAATTGCACATGCTTAGACTCTCTTCAAATGTAAGTTGTCTTTAAAAAAGAATTTAGAATGCTACCTGACTGAGTGGTGAATAAAAATTATAACAAAGCACTGTGGCTGTTCACAAACAACTGCTATTCCCAATTTATCACACCGGGAGTCCTTCCAAGTTGCTCCTGTGCATGGTTATTTCCCCCCTGAGCCGCACAACAAGAAGAGAGAGTTAAACTGACTTTGCCCAAGTATCCTTGCCTTTCAGCAATATAAAGTCTGAAAGAGACTAGGCAATGGCAATAAATCAGAAAGAGTGCAGCGTGTTTTGCCAAGTTTTGTTTGGCACATGAAGAACAACATCTCACACCAGGAAAAGAACAGGCACTCTAAGCAATTGTTAAACAACAAAGACTCTATGTGCAATCTTGTTTGGCTGTTCTTGTTACCCAGTATTGACATCCTGGAGAGATTTGAAAGCAGAGAGTCAAAATGATCTCAACTCTGAGAAGATACATGACAAAGTAAAGAAACATCAGCCTGTATCTCTTGTTTAAAACCCATGACTTGATTCTACAAGTAGTTAAAACTCATTAACACTAAAAAAGAGAAACATTAATAAGGATAAAGATGATGAAAGCACAATAAAAGAAGAGAAATTTAGATTGCAGTGCAGAAAACCTTTCTAGAAGAGGGATAAAGTATTGGCTGACAAAAATATTTTAACTCTGATAGAATAAGTATAAGAATATAACCAGACCTGCTTTTTTTTCTGTTGGAAGGGGTCTAAAGACATTTAACTGCATTATAGCACTATATTCAATTAGCCAAATTGATTTTTTTTTGTGCACTCTCTTCAAGCAATGAACTGCAAAATACTCAATATTCCTTCTCCTTTAATAGGGGTCTGTGTGCATTCTTCTGTTTCTTCAAAAATAACAGAATTACTTTGGGATAAAGAATGCCTGAGCTTACATTAACTTTTTTCCCTCAAAAAAAAACCAAAATAGAGGCACTTAGAATAATAAATAGCAAAAAAGGGGGAAATATAATCTGAGATTTTTGTGCTTAGCTTTAAATGCTGAAAATTGTGAAAGAAGGATGGGTAACTGATTATAGAATCATCTACCATGTACAGAGAAGTTACTGGAAATTAAATCAAGCTGAACAACCATCTCTCAGAAATATTTACGCACATCATTGCAAAAAAACACACAAAAAAATCTGATTTTTATTTAATTTATGATATTTTTAAAGTAATTATATTATCTGATTTGTCTGTTCCCGATAATTTTTGAAGATATGGGTAAGGTTTCATAGATTTTGGATATCTGGGGAGAAGGTGTTGTATTAGATGAAAGATACTTTTTTTTTTTTCAATAAACGGTATAAACTTTTAACATTGTTATCTCCTTGTCCATAGTACAAAGTTTTTAAACTCTGGTCAGCTATCCTAAAGTTAAATGGGAGCTGAATGTGTTCAGCATTTCCCAGCATCAAAGCATAAGATGAAATTCTTATGCTTTTCTGATTCTCATTGAATGAACAGATGGAAAATACTGCATGCTTTTAAGAATTATCAATAAATCAAATCTATATTATATACTACTAAAGTATGAATGCACATTATCCCAGCAGAATAAACAAAAAAGTGCTTTTACTCTGCATACAGAATTTATTTTTAACATTCAGACTACAAGATAAACAAGCAAGAACACAATTACTGTAGAAATATGTCCTGACCAGAATGTTTAGTAATGCAGTCTTGCAGTGTTAATGATGTTCCACGTGCATGTGTGCATTTTCGTGCATGGTATGAAAAGCCACAGGTGTATTTTTGAAATCTCCATTCTTGTTTCACAGAATGGAAATTCAAATGCTCACACGTGGAAATTCTTACTATGGTCATAATCTGATTTATCTCATTAGGATGCTACTTGAGCTGTAATAGCATTAATACCTTGCACCACTATTAAATTAACAGGAAAAAGCAAGTGAAATTAAAATATAATGTAATTAATATCAACAAAGTTGAGACCCAACCCCCATTGCTGAACTATCCAGATCAGGTGTACTCCATTGATTATACCATCAGTTACAATCTCAGGACTAGGTCCTTCTCTTAACCTTGTGAACTTTTTTTCTGGGAATTTTTCTGCTGGTTCATTTGCAGCATTCCTACCTTAAAGCTTAAAACAATTTTGTATTCCTGAACTGGTTTCATGTTACAATATGTTGATCATTCATGTATCCTGTAAGATGGAAATGGTAGAGAAATAATAAATTGGTAATAAGTATTTTTCCTACAGCTGAGGTTTTTTTTTGCTGCCTCTTTTGTATCCTCTTTCCTTATTATTTCTGCTGTTCGTCTCTCTGCCTATCATCTCCTGAAGCATTTAAAATGATTTATTCTTAATTTTCATGCCTGGAAAAACCTAGGATACTTTTACATTTAATCCAGCAGTATTGATCATCCTTCCTATTTCCTTATTACTGAAGGATCATAATGGTCCTTGCTCTTGTTTCTTTTACACCACCATTCAACCATTCCAGTTCCTTTCTGACCTTTCTGAAGTTCTCCCCAGTAAGTGGAATGTACTTTGGATTTCCAAGGTGATGGATGATCAGAATGCTCTCTCTGCTGCCTGGGTGAGCAGTTTACTTAATTGATAACTTCTTTTTAGAAAAATCATAGGCTCAGAGAAGGTTTTAGGCTGGAAGCTCCTCTTGCAGTCACCTACTCCAAGTAGAGCTAACTGCAAAGCTAGATCAGGTTAGCCAAGGCCTCATTCTGCGCAGTTTTAAAATCTTCCAGGGATGGTGATTCTGTCACTTCTCTGGGCAGTGTCTAAACCTGCTTTAGTAAAGATTTCTTTGCCTCATTGAGAATGTCCCCTGCTACTAGCTGTGGCTGTTTTCTCCCATGCTTTGAGAAGCCCTCCTGTGCTGATGGTGTCTCTTGAAACTGAATGGATGCAGGGATGTCTTGGCTGCTCCCACGCTCTGCATGTGCTACGATCATTCTCCCAGGATGACTCTGCAACTGCCATATCCTCAATCAGCTCCTCATCCCTGCTCACAACCATGCCAACAGATGCTGATATTATCTAAATGTTAGTCATAATCCATGCCACTTAAGGAGGCTATATGGTCTATTATGTTTTTGGTGGGGCTAACGACCCTTAGTGTGCCTATGTCCATCACATTCAAACACTTTAATCCTCTCTCTAAGTAATACAAGCCCACAGCTCTTAACATAGCTTCAATTCACAGAAAAAGCACTAATTCCTTCAAAGTGACCTTTCCCCCACCTATTTTTGAAAATGCAAGTATATTTATTGCTGTGCTGCAGGTGGTAAGAGTATCTGAAGAGAAGGACAACAGACCATATTTTAAATATCCAGAAATAAATAAGCTGGATCAATATACTGTAACAGATTGTTTTGCTCATTAGAAGGTAAAAATAAAAAGGAAACTTGTCAATCTACCAAAAATCTAGCCTTTCAATAAGGATATAATTGGAACAAGCTGTCAAAAACAACTTTGAAATTAAATTCACAGCAGCTGGTACTCAATACATTTCATGACAGGTCATCAAAGATAAAAATTTACCTATACATGTTGCTTCTTTCATCTCTGTCAGATATTTCAAAATGTCCAGGATTTTTAAAGCAATATTAACTGTTTCATGTTAGAATAACACACAAATTGTGCCTTTTTCTTAATTGGAGGCTTTTCCTTTGCAGGAATACTTCACTGTAACATTTGTTACTGTTAGTATTAATCCTTTCCTAACCCATCCCTTACAGCCTTGACTAGTTCTTAGTTTTGTTCTAGCTTTATCTCTTTAGGAATAGATGATTTACTTCCTCCTCTGTAAATAATACCCAATATTTTCTATCAATCAACAGACTGTGGATATCATCTCACGTGTGAATATTTCTTAGGCACCCAAACATACAAATCCAGAGGTATTTAGAAAGACAGAGGATAGTGTTAACACTGAAATCTGATAAAGATCACTGCAGTTCTGCTCTGCAGCTCACTATTAAAAAAACCCAATTCACCTTTTTCATAATAACCTCACTGTAAAGGAACAAGGAATGATTGTTTCTTTTCTACATCAAAAAGTCTCTTTGATATTTCCTATCCCTCCAGAAGCTTTCCCCCCTCCCCGCCCTCCCAAATAGTATAAAATCCCTGGGTAACTAGTTTCCTAACTCAAGATAATCCACACATTCAGACAAAATCCTGTCTCAAGTGTGGTATCTCTGCACTGCAAGGAACTTTCAGTGATGATTGTAAAGCAGAGTGTCACCTCTGACAGTGATTACACATTCCTAGGCCATTGCTTGAACTTGGGAAGCTGGAGATACACAATAAAGAAGCCTTGCTCTCCATGGGCAGCTGCCATGCACCTGTTAGAAGGTTGCTAGGAATCCAGATGATTAGTTGGTTTTCACACATTCCATTCTCCTGTCGTCAAGGTTGGTGAATGAATAAAACTTGCTGGTTACCTATTTTTGTATTCATTGTGTTTTGTAGCCATCTCCACCTTGCCCTGCATCACCTTTACTGATCCTTTTTGTCATTTGCAAAAAACTCTAGTGGTGGGGAGGCCATGTTACAAAAGTAAAAGGATGAGAGCAAGCAGCTGAGGACTGTGCTAGACCTCAAGAGATCCCTTTTAGCAAAACTCTTCCTACAATTTTAGGGAAGCATGTAAAATTATTTGAAGGACCAAGCTCAGGTCCAGGGCTGCAGATTGAATTTTCTGCAAGCTGTCACTCATAATAGTCAGAGTGGTATACTTTTAGGGCTAGCATGATGGTGCCTTTTTTTTTCTTTAACTCCAGAGTAATTTGAACTGATTGCTCCTCTCACTGCTTCCCTGGTGTGTGAAAGAGAGAGAAGGAATGAGTAGGGTTGAAAAAAATTCATTGCACCTGCAACCCTGCTCCCCCTGCACTCTTGTTCTGTAGCCATGCCTAGGCACCCAGGTTCATAAGGGAAGGTGTAATCTCAAAGAATTACTGTAGACCTGTAAGTCTTCAATAAAATAGAATTCTTTACTAGGGAACTGGTGTCCCACCATTCAAGATGCTTTTATGACTAAAATAGCAAAACCACAGTGCTTTCGGAAGTTTGAGGTCAATACAGCAAATATAATCTTGTGAAGTCACCACTTGAGATGTCTTAGCAGTATTAGTTTCACTAATAAAAGATACTGAATTCATTAAATTAGCTTTTTTTTTTTCCAAAATACTGAATACTAAAAAGTAAACAAACCCTTTGTCTTTATCTTATGTTAGAAGGATAAGACTGCATTTTATGGAATCATAGAATCATTTAGGTTGGAAAAGACCTCTAATATCATGAAGTCCCTGATTATCATAATTATCACACGATTCATCTAGCAGCTGGGTAACATTTTATGGGAAGGTCTGTTGCCTCAGTATTGAAAGTGATATATGTTTTTCAGAGAACAAGTGCAATATTTAATTTTGGCGAGTTTCAGTTTATTACATCTCTGTGCAACAGAATAAGATTTCCTCTTAGTTTTCCCCATAAGTCTCTTTACAGCATTTTGCAGACTGACTTAGACATACAAAATTAAATACAAAGCTTTTGTGTTCTTTTGACCTGAAATCTTTGACCTGTGAGATAAAGTGACATTGTTTCTGCTTGAGGACCAGATCAGCTAATTGCTGAGTGATGGCTGTGACACAGCTGGTACACGATTTTGTTCCCAAGGTAACTCTGCCATACAAAGTGATTCAGAATCAATCATTTGTTTTATAGGGAGACAGCAGGTGTTACGTGCTGCACATGGGGAAAATAGGCATTTTTACTGAGAGGGTCATCCTTTTATTAAAATATCCTTTCATCTCCCTTTGTGATGTAGAAGGCACATTTTCAGTGTTATAGCTGAAAGGAACATAATGTTTTCAATAGGAAGGATACTCAGGAATTTCTTCTTTGCTTAACATGAGCTCCCTGGGACTAACATCAACATAAAAAGATGTAACAAAACTGCAAAAAAATACTTGTATATCTTTTTTTTTACCTTTAGCAAAACCATAGAGCCTTTCCCTGTGCCCAACCTAAAAACACTGGTTCACAGCAGGAGTCAATAAGCTCCTTTATATTCACGACACACAGCAGAGACCATCTCATTAAATAGCAATGTTTGGCAGCTAGGACTGAGTTCATCTCCCAGCAAAGTCTGATGGATTTCTATGTTTACAGTCAGAGATGTTGGACTGCATTTGCAGTGCTGAAATTGTTGCTGGGGAAAGCAAAAACTTCTACACGAACAATTACATATGCCTTCTTGTTCTTGAGACTACATCAGAAATATAAAATGTAGAATTTGTTCCCCTCCCTCTGAGTGAAAGAATTTTTTACGTGTTCAAAAGAGAAACAATTTTAACAGAGAACCCTAGCCCCAGATCTGAATTTATTAGGATAAAATAAAGAGATACTACTGTCTGCAATGCATTGAAATATCTGTAAAACTGAAACAAGGACATGGGTTTTGAATTGCTGATCACTTTCTGTAGCTGCACAAAGCAATCCTTGATTTCCATCAGGTTCTACCTGCAGGCAAAGCCCCAGAATCTGCCCTATTGTTTTAAAGGAAAAACATGAAATTTTGAAGATGACACAAAAGAAGAATTTCTGAGTTGGGGGAAAAATACATTTTTAAGAGCTGCACAAAGGTAATCTTTCCTTATTTTCTAAATTTTTTTGGGGTTTTGTTTCTTTGTTAAGAATATAACAAAAGGTTTCTTCAATTGTATTAAACCAAGTTTTCTTAGCTAAGAGCTGTGAAGAAGATCTGTGATTGAATTCCAATAAATTGATTTTTCTATTAAAGCTAGTTCCTTTTTAATCCAATCACAAACCAGTATTAGCATAAATTCTTGTGAAACAAGAGAAGATTCTGTCAGATTAATTTAAATCTATGGGAAATCCCTTTTCAGGTTTATTATATTTTTACAAGTTTAAAACTCAGTGATTTTTTTACTGTTGTATTGCTTGGAAATATTTCTTATAATTTCAATGGCTTCCTTGCCATTATTTTTTTTCCTGAAGGGGCATCTCTCTTGCTTGAAGGCAGTGAATGGTGGGTTACCCTTGGCCAACAGCCAAACTCATTTTTTGCAAGAAACCTACCTTAAACCAAAAGATTAAAGCATTTACCTCTCATCGATTCTGGACAGAGTTGTATGCTCAATAACTTTTGTCAATTTTTATCTTGCTTCAGTCACTTAAAGGATTGTACAAGAATTAAATAGTTGTTTTCTAGGTTCTTTTTTTAAATTTTATTTTTTTTCCCTGTAGTGATGTTGTATAATCCTGACTATATTTTGGTTATGAGGCAGAGATCTGAAGATGCCTTGCATCTGTGTTTTGAACTATTAGAACATGAAGCATAGGCAAATCAAAGAGGTAGGTTAAGTGAAATTCAGTAAAGAACTGGATTTCTATGATAAATCAACAGCCTCAATGGAAAAATGAAACAATTTTTTGATTAAAAAAAGTAAGTGGTGGCTGACTTTTGCCCTCTTGCCATCATAGGGCTCATCATGTTGAGATTAAACCTCTGATTCTGCAAAACTGTTGTGTGATTTAAGTATATCAGTAATCAAACCAGGAGTTCAAAGTGCATTCTTTAAAAACATGCCCTTCGGTACAGACTGAAACCTATTGAGCTGCACACATTAGGGATGGCTTAGACAAATCTGTAGAGGTGTTACTACTTAAATGGAACTCTGATTGACTGAGGTTTGTGGCAGTGGTAGACAAGCCTGCTACCACTCACTTCTCCCCACAAAGCAGGCTAAATTTTAAACATAATGAAGATACAATTTTCAGTGCATTTTTATAGATCCTTATTTCCTATTTCTTGAAAAGGACAACATTTTAATGCAATTTACAAGTTCTAGAATATATTGATTCCTGAAAAATCAATGTCTTAAAGAACAAAACTAATTCTAGTGGTATAGAAGCATTGATACTGCCATTATAATCTCCTCAGAATCCCTGGTATAAGGAACACATTTTCTCAATGTGTCACTCACAAGAGACATCAATTCTATGATTTTCCCAGTGGTTTAAAATGCTTGACTATAATATTGTGCTGCCTTTTTTATCTCCAAATTACTTGTGTCATTACCTGTAGGTCTTACTGATAATTAACATGGTTTTTCTGCATTCAATTTTTCCCTTTCATATTTATTTGCTTTTTTATTTCTAGTAAATTTCACCTGTCCTGACTCTGCATGGCAAGAGCCAGTGGTTCCAGTGATTTCTTAATCATTTCCCTCTGCCTATGCCCTTCTTTACTCATGTTGACAGGATGCTTGTTGGTATTTTAAAAATAAGTTTCTGCTAAAAAATTATTTTTTAAAATATTTTCAGGCAAAATGTTTTATTCTCAAATATTTGTTCTTTAAAAAATATCTATTTTCATTCCTTCCTAGAAAAGAACCACAAAGTCAAGCCTTCAAGCCCTTCTATTAGGCATAGTGATAAATTAATGGTAACCTTACATGTTTCAGACATCATAGATGCACATAATAGTTACTGTAGTAGTAGTATTCTCCTAAATAAGGCAATGGCCTTGAGAAATTGCTGCTCATGAGCAACAATTTGAAGCTCATGTGTTTTTGTGGTTTGCTTTTTTTTTTCTTTCATTTATGGAACATATTCCTTTTTGCAAAGCAGATGAAAACTGAAATGCGGGCAATTCTCAGTGATGTGCTGAATCTTTTTAAAGATTGATGACCAGATGTGCAAATGGTCATGGATGGCTATAAAAAGCAGGAATAAAACAACAAATGTGTCTGTCTGATCATCTATTAAATGGAAAATAAAAGTGGAAATTAGTGGAAAATAAGTGGAAATTAAAATGCCATCACCCTATGCAATGTCAATTGCATTACTTTGATCAAGCCATCACTACATGACCAGATTGAAAAAGAAATTACAGTATCTTCAATTAAATTGAATTTCCATATATGCCTGCTGCAAAGACTGCTCCTTTTTTCTTTTCTTTTGGTGCTTCTGGCTTCCTTGCTCCAAAACAAATATCTGATTTTGTGCTTGGCCTTTCATTTTGCCCTTATCTCTTTCTCTGTTCTCTCCTTGTCTTTGTTTAACAAAAAAAAGCCAAGCAAATCAATGCATTGATTTTCTGCAAAAGGCCGTGTTTCTACCTGATGCTTCAGCTGCTTTTGAAACAAGAACTATAGTACTTTACTTTTTAATGTAAATAAATTATAGCAGTCTCTGATGGCTTTAACTGTAAGGCAAAGCAAGCAGCATATTCCTTATCTGACTGGGGGATAAAGTTATGTAAGGTCATAAGGATATCCCTTGAGCTAGCAACCTCAGCACCTGTGGGTGCATCCCATCAGGTCACACAGACCTGACCAGTTTCTTTAAACATTCTCCAATTTAATAAGTCAAATGATGCTGAAGTCTTTCTTGCCCTAGAGTGTTCCACTGCTCCCAGGGGCCTGGTGCTCTCCTGAGGGCTGGTCTTGCTGGTAAAATCTGAGCCAAGACACACTGAGCACTTTGTTCTTTCCTCACTTGCCCCATGCAGCACTGGGCCCTGTTTTCCTATCTCACGTGTTTGTTGGTGGTACATCAGTAGAAGCCCTCCTTGTCTTCCTACATGTTCCTTGCCAGATTCAACATTAGATGGGCTTTGGCTTCCTCAACCCCACCCTTGTGGGCTCAGACTGTGTCTCTTCTGGTTGATATCTCCCTGCTTCCACTTCTTGCACACTTTTTTAGATGTGACTTCAGTCAGGAACTCCTCGTACTATGTTCCTGTTTTAGTCAGAAGTTACATGAAAGCAGTTGGCTACTTTTCCTTGAATTTCTCCAAGTCAGGATGAATTATTCTTGAGCTTGAAGCCATGAGTTGTTATTCAGCAATTTGTCTTGCTCCTTCTCCTCACAACCCTGAACTCCACCATCTCATAGTCATGGCAGCTAAGGCTGTCCCCGACCTCCAAATCCACAAAACTGTGAAGCCTTCAAAGCTTGGAAGGCTCTAAGTGCTCCTCTTGTGGAAGAGAAAGATGTAAATGCTGGTACAAATGCGCCATACACAAGCAAGGGCCTAACGTGTTTTCCAATTATTATAAAATCACGTTTTTACTTCCTTATCAGTCTTGAGATGCTATCACTTTTGGGACATGCTAAGTAGATATAATCTTCAAGAAATTACAAGTTGTCTTTATTGCAGACAAGTGTTCCGGCTGCATAATTAGAACCAAAAGATCAATTTCATTTATGTACTTGCAATAAGATGCACTAATATTTTGTTTATCATTGTGCTGATAAGATGTGCTTGTGTGTGTTAGTAAGAGATACATTTCGTTCTCCCTCATTTGTGTTTATTTGACTGAGTTCAGAGTTCAGCTTTAAGACTTATTGCTATTGCATTAAGAATGTTTTGCCCCAAAAGATACAATGACCAGTTCTATTACAAAATCATTGTGCCAAATCCAATTAGCAAAGATTTTTTGATGAATTAACCTTGTCACAGCATAATATATACACTGCACCTGCTGTTCTGCTTTAGAGCCAGACTTCAGCCCTCCTACAGTTAAGTCCTTAGTTGTTTTGCTGATCCCTTTCAGCTCACTTTTCCTCCTTGTGTTCAGACGTCACTACTTCCAGATGTCCAAGATTTTCTGCCTCATTTATATGTATGATTTCCCTCTTCAGTTTGTTCTTTCATCATTCTCAGTACTCTCTTGTTGCAGAAGTCTGCAGCAGATGTTTGATTTTTTTGCTTGTACCTTGCGTTATCTCCAAGGAGGCTTGCAAATTCTCCAGACAGGAAGGCAAGGCTGATCACTGGAGTCCATGGATAGCCAAAAGAGAAAGTTATTTAACAATTTACCTGGGGAAATAGCATTAACAATTTTTTATTTATCTGCTTAAGGGAATCTGACCCCCAGGGTAGCATGAACCTCCATTTTGGCAAATGGAAAAGGGGCATTCTGGTTTGGTGGGAATTCAGGTTCCCCCCACTTCTGTCAGTTCCCTGTGAAGAAAAAGTACAGGAGAGGGAAGAAGTTTGCCTTTGCTGTGTTTCCCTCCCTATTTGGAGGGACCCAGTGTGACAGTGGAGGAATACAGACTGTGAGCCAGCGTCAGGGTAAATTTTAGAGCTCCATAAGGGATTCCAGGCAGAATAGGGACCTGAATTGCTGATCTGGTGTAATCAGTCATGGCTGACTCCACTCTGCAAATCTCACCAAATATTTGGCTGCGACATTGTACCCTGCCTCTGGGAACTAAGACCCTACAAAACCTCCTATCCTCCTCAGCTTCCATGGTCTTTAGCCAGAATCCTGGACTGCAGCATCACAGGCTGCCTCTTTTGGGGCCATTCTGGGTGGTCTGTTTTTCATGCTGGATTAGACATAGATCTCCTGCTTCATCACCACCACCCACAGGATCTGCCTTGAGAACCTTGAGGCAGGTATGAGGAATATCCTTACTCTGGCTGGTAAGGGAAGGAAAAAACTTGGACTTTTTGCTGGGATCAGATGTTTCATGGTACTGGGCAGCAAACACAGAGGTCTGCACTGTGGGCCATCTGTCATCTCTTCAGCTGACAGCCTGACTTGAAAACAAACCAAGGGATCAGTCACTGGAGAGCAGGCTTGCATGGCCAGCATCCCTGTCAGATGGACTGCTGTCTTTCAAGTACAAGGAAGATGGATGCAGCTAGCACAGCAGGGACACACGCTTCCTGACAGGGATCAGCTCTGGAGCAATATTCATCTGGTGTTAAGAAAGCCCAACTCCTCCTTCTGCTCCCAATGTCTTTCCTTCTCCAAGCACTGACACTGGCTGGCCAGAGCAACCTGAGCAGAGCTCACTGCACCCAACATGCCAAAGAGGTGGAAGGACAGGGATAGGTAGTACCTCCTCTAACTGCCTGGGCAAGAAAAGAGGAATCATGGCCTTAAATGGCAGGAGGAGAAATCTTTCAACAGTAACTAGGGAAAAAAAATCACTTGCGACGATTTTGGGCTTCTCTTGGAGCACAGCATAATGCCCAGACTCTCCACTGGCATGAAATGTAGTTCTGCATGAAGAACTCTGGTGTTGGTGCCCTAGGGAGGGCAGCCAGTGGCCACCATTGCACCCTTTGCTGGCTGACTCCTGGGTCTGCCCAGACACCAGCATTGAATAAACATCCCCACAGCAAATGGGTACAACTTCCCCCATTTCCATGACACCCTCTATTCTGGCACCTCTGTTGTAAACATTCCTGCTCCCAAGATGTCTCCCTGACAGCGGAGTCCTGGGCACCATCCTCCAGGTTTGCTCTGAGATGGTGGGGGCAGTGCAGCCTGCACAGTGTGACCACAAACCATTGGTGACCAGAATTGGGCAGACAGGATGCTCAAGAGCTGATGTGGGCACCGTATGGTGAAGTGGAAGGTGCTCCATTCCTTGAGGTGGAAAGGGAGGAGGCAGAGGAACCTGCAGCGGAGTTATGGCTAGCACAGGTGTGGGCAGAGAGCTGTTGCCATGACCACTGCTTCACCCCACTGGTACTGTGCAAATCCAGCAGCATTTGTTGCTTTCTAGAGAACCTTTCTGAGGTCAGCATGCGTGATACTCCATCCTCCTCCAGGACAGGGGAGTAGAATCCTTTGGGTGCTGTGCCTACAAAGCTTTATCTTGTTTGGGAGGTGCATGTACCCAGCCAAATTATTCTGTAACAGTACTGTGCATGCATGAGGAGGGGGTGTGGGACCCTCGGTATGACATAGCTGGTTGCTATGCAGCTGTCTGCCTCTGCAGCTACTGCTTTTCCTGCTGCAGTTGCTATAGGAGACTATCTGATGAAGTGATGAAAGATTTCTCCCCTCACTCTCGATGGCATATTGCCCAGCTTTGTGTACACTGCATACCAAGCATCTGATCCCTGCAAAAATCTATCCCTGTTTTCTTCCTTCTCGCCCAGCTGGAAACCATGGAAACCAAGCTGACTTGGTTTCTGCCATAGACAAAGAATAGAGAGGTAGCCCAGAGATGTGGCCCTTGTCAGCACCACTGAGCTATCCCCATTATTTGCCTATAGGAAAAAGTTAAGGCTTTAATCAATTGCAGGTGAAACTCAATGAGACTAGTGTTTAAGATACTATTTACAAATATTCTTTGACATGCTACTAGTTTCTGTAGACTCCCTTCCCTCATATCAGGCATCCCTAGCCATGAGGGAAAAGTACCTAGACTAGGAACACTCAGATTCATTGCATTCCTTGATGTTTTCAAGGTGGTGTTTGTTAAACAGCCAGATGTTACACACATACATCTCCTGGCTGATCCATCATTTGGCAGGGGGTTGCAACACTGGCGCTTTCTGACTCGTAAAATGATTTGTTGAGATGAAACATTTTCAGGGTTGCAGATGGGCACACACAATTAGTCTTCCTGGCTGAAGGGAGTACCCTACATCTGCCTGGTCAAGAATAAAATAATGCCCTGGATGCAATCACTCATGCTCAGGGGAGTAGTGCAAGCCCCTCTCATGCACACCCTCTGGAGTGTATACCCTTTACGGTATCCTCAGCTTCTTTTTTTCCCCTTTCCAGCACATTAGACCAAGAGGCCTAGCTGAGAAATGGGATCCTGAAAGGGAGCCACTGCATTCCAGCCTGGGTTTCCAGTGACCAAAAGCTCTGTATTATCAAAGAAGTGGGATTCATGCTGAGCTACACCAGAACATAGGCTGCAGTCTTGATCCTTTGCATGCCTTGCCTTAAACATTTATATTTTTTTCATGGCTGCTCATCTCTGTGTGGCCTATCTGTCCCAGCTGCTGCGTTAACTCTCTTCGAGTGGCAAGAGACACAACAGCTGTTATCCAAATCTTCTCCAAATCCTCAATCCTATGGGAGATCTTAACACAGAGAGGCAATGGTTGCCATCTCCTGAGTGTACGCAGCTATCTGTTGTCTTTTGACCGTAATGAGAACTAAAAAGCTATTCTCCCTTGAGCTGGCATTCTAGGAAGGAAGAAAAATAGGTATTTGCCTTGTAGTAGAGAAAGGGCTAGGGCTGTGTTTGATGCGGCCCTAAGGGACAACCCCAAGAGAAATTGGGGATGTACACATCCAGAGCAGCCCTGCCCAGAAGGACTTGGGGGTGCTGGTGCATGAGAGGCTGGACATGACCCAGCCATGGGCACTCCCAGCCCAGAGAGCCAAACATGTCCTGGGCTGCAGGGCAAGGGAGGGGATTCTGCCCCTCTGCTCTGCTCTGATGAGACCCCACCTGCAGGGCTGCATCCAGCTCTAGGAGGACATCAACCTGTTGGAATGAGTCCAAAGGAGGGACATCAAGATGATCAAAGGGATGGAGCACTTTTCCTACAAGCCTGAGAGAATCTGGATTGTTCAAAATTCTTCAAATTGAAGAAGAGATGATTATGGGTAATCTAATTGCAACCTTCCAGTACCTAAGTTGAAGAGAGCCTACACGAAGGCTGGAGAGGGACTTTTACAAGGGCATGCAGTGATGGGATAACGGGGAATGGATTCAAATTGAAAGAAACTAGGTTTAGATTACATATGAGAAAGAAATTCTTTAATTTGAGAGTGGTGAGGCTCCAGAACAGCTTGCCCAGAGAAGCTGTGGATGCTCCATTCCTGCAGGTGTTTCAGACTACATTGGATAGAGCTCTGAGCAACCTGGTCTGATGAAAGGTATGCCTTTTAGGGCGATTGGAACTTTAAGGTCCCCTCCCTTCTTACCCAAGTCATTCTGTGATTTTCTTATTCTATGAAGCATAAACATAGAAGAGAGGTTACTGTGTCAAGGTCAGCTGGGATAGGGTCTAAGACTGCCAGAGTGAACATGGCAGAGGGCATGATATTGTCCATGCTGCTTGCTGGGATTGTTCCCACATCCAGGCTGTGCCCAGGCATAGCTGATGAATATGCCAGTTGGAGAGGCTAAACACTTGCCACAGGGGCTTATTAAATGTTAATCAGCCTGAAGAATCCTGTATCACTATTAGATTATGTGCTTGGCACAGTCTGACTCATGTTATGTCAATAGACATAACCCCAGACTCCACGGACTCTGTTAACACTGGCCAGAAGATTACAGAAGAGACAGTAGAGGGGATCTACAAAGCTAACAGATTTTCATGCAGAGACAGAATGAAAATGCTCTGCAATTATCCTACATAACACAAATTGACTGACTCCATAAGTGGTACAAAAATGCTTGCCTTGTTGAAGCAAAACCACATAGCAGCAGGGTCCTATTCCTGGTCTCAGTAATCCTAGCTTCAAGAAACAATTATTTGTTTGAAAAGGAGTCAGATTGGGCACATCAAAGAGCAGCAATGGGCTGTTTCTCCTTAAAGGACAGAGTGACAAGAATCAAGAGCAATAACTCAGATGACAGGGCAGGGGTCTGAGCCAGAGCCCAGTCCCACAGCCCCTATGCAAGGTGAGTAGGGCAGAACCAGCGACAGTGACCGACTTCATGCCAAGGGTCCAGACCCCCAGACATGTTCATGTTGTTGTGGCAGGTCCCAGGTCAAGCCAGAAATTTAGTCTGCAGGACAGAGACTGGGTCAGTGGGGACTACAGCTGAACTGGAGACCAATACTCCAGTGACTGGTCCAGGGGGAGAAACAGAACATTCAGAGCTGAACTTAAACAGAGCTCCTGGTCCTGGGGACAGGGTGTCAGGTGGAGGTCCCAGGCAGTGCTTGGTCAGGGCTGTTGAGGCTTATTTCTGCCCTCAGAAGTTAGTCAGGGCAGATGGTGCCTGGACAAAAATACACAGCCAGAGCAGGCAGAGCCAGGCAGTGTGCACAAAGGCAGATCATCCGTGGTCAAAAGGACTTGACACAAAAATCACAGAACAAACAGCAGCAAGAGTTCTCTGTAGAAATTAATCAAAAGACAGCATGGGAAAGGAATATTACACTGAAACCTAACAAGTGTTTCTACAGCAAATTGAATATGCCCGGTAGCAAACATACCCTGGCACTGAGGCCAGCTGGCATGAAGTGGCCTGTGCCTGCGCTCGTAAAAGCTGCCTTGGCTTTTAAGTATTAAACTACATCCAGTTCAGGAAATTCTCCATGGAGCATACAGAAGGTAGGGCAGTACTGTGGGCATTTTTGGAGCTCTGGCTCTCTGGCAAGAGGAGAGCTATTTTTCCAGTCCCAAAGGTGTCAAGTGTCAAGAAAGTTGTTGGCTGATAGGACATGAGACAGTAAATGCATGGGGCAAAATGATGCTCAGATGTCCTGCCCAGGTGAGCGCCTGCTCACCAGAGTGAGTTGCCACTCTGCATTCCAGGAGTGGGGCACGTTAGGAGCTATGGGAGCATCCAGAGCATGTTCCTGCTCTGCCTCAGCTCTGGCAAAAGCCTGGGTAGCACATATGCTGATAAACTCTGATAATCTCTGCTGATAAACTCTGGGCCATCCCAGGCTGATGGCAGAGGTCGTTCAGGGACACCCTCAGCCTCCACTTTGTACTATTCGAACTGAGTCTCTGGGCTGTGGAGGGCTTCCAGCCAGGCTGTGATTGCTTTATGGCTGAGGAGAGACCTCCAAAATGAGAACAGACACAAAAGACAGAATGATATTTCACTTTTTTGAGACCACTTGGGATTTTCCATTTTCTGATTTTCTGCTCACTGTTGTTTATTCCTCCCTACCTTTAAGTTGTGACTCATCCTTTAAAGACTGTGCAGCCAAACTGACAAACAGTATTCTGGAACAGGTTGTGGAAGTGCACAGTCAAATATCATTTTTGTTCTCTAATTCCTAATTTACATTTTTTTTCCTTCCTTGGGCACTAGTGTTCGCCAAGAATGATTGTCAATGGATCCAAGATTCCTGTCAGGAGCACCAATGGCTCATTCCTGTACCTGGGCAGTCAGGGCTGTTTCCTGCTGCCCTTCCCACAGCTGTGTAATTAGCAACACTGAATTCCCTCTGACATTTGATCTCATGGTCTTTTAAAATTCTAAGATATTTTTCAAATCTTTGAAATCAGTTTTAGTTTTGTTGACTTTGAATGATTTCATCTTCTCATTATTCAACAGCCTTTCTAGGTAATTTGTAAATATATTGAGCCTACCTCCTGGGATATATTTCTGGTCATGTAAGAGATCTGTGGTAAGAATGGCTATTTAGCCTCATCCTTTATTTCTTTCTTTTAATGAGCAGTTTTTCTTTCTTCTTTCTATTTTTTCCTTTTTTTAAAATGAGAGTGTTTTTGAGGAGACATCTTGACTGGACTTTTTTTCTTTTTTAAAATAAAAATATACTTATCCATTTCCTTGTTCACTGCCTAAAAGAAAAATTTGTCAATATGTGAGGGATAACTTCTCTCTACAAAAACTGGGTTGACTTTTGCTTGCTTAATCATTGTTTACAGATCTCTTAATTTTCTCCTACATTCCACTTTCACTCAATTTTCCTTACATCAAAGACATACTTCCTTACTCGTACACCTAGGGGCAGTTTTCAAAATTTTCCATGACATTTGCTTTCTATTTTACCAGTAGCAAAATAGATTTAAGCAATAGATTACACACTTGGCTGGTTGGCAATCTGTTTTACAATCTGGCCAAATAAAAATCACTAATTTTGAAATAGTTTTACTATTTTTCACTTCTTATTTGTGTTCTCCAAGATGGTTTTCTTCCTTCACCTTTCCAAGGAATTGAGTTCCCAGTTTCTAAAGCCCTTTGTGCTTGTTGAAAGTGATAAAGAAGCGTTATGAAGAATGACCTTGAAAACTCATGGTTCATAAAAGTCTGTGGGAAGAGCATTCCAGGAGGAGTTTGACCCACCTCTTCCATTTAATTTTCTTTTGATCCACATGTGTGTAACCTTCATGCCAGCTACTGATGATAACCAAGAGAGCTGGGTTCAGTGTACAATGAGTGATATTAGATAGTCTATCCCTAGATAGTCTATGCTTTTCCAAGCAGATTTTTTAAAACTAATAAAGGCATATGGCTTTTCTGTCAGAGTTTTCTTAAAATTTAAATATGGATGCAAGGGTAGGTGACATATAAGAGTGCATTTATATATGTATTTATATATATATAAAGATATTTTTCTACATATACAGATATATATATATATATATATATATATATATAGCTGATCAGGAAACTAGTTTTGCTATAACATTAACCAAGAGCTTATCCCTGGTTTTTGGTTATGTTGTCTGTACCTAAAAAAATGTATTTAGCTAACAAAAGAATTACTCAAAATGTCTTGATCCTTGAAAATGTCTATCTTAAACAAAATAAAGTCATTCTGTAAATTTCCATTAATCTAGATCACACAGGCCTAATCAAATTACTTTATGTGTGGGCTTCTGATTAAACCTAATGTAAACACAGAAGTTTCAGTCAAGGATCTTCCCTCTCTTACAGTACTAAGAGGAGCAAAATTTTACAACTTTACTACATCCTCTGATACAAGAGCAGCCTACTTGGGGATTTTTTTGAGAAATCTAGATCAGGCTAGTATAATGAAATGTTTTTTCAATGTTCATAAGGTAGACTTTGGGAAGTCTGAATTCCTTCACTAAAAGTTGTGTTGCTTGATCATATTGTTATGCTGATCACTTTGGGTTTGGTTCATCTTTTAGGTGGACAACAGTACACAGTATTCTATAAAGACTCAATGAAAAAAATGCTTAATTGCTATCAGAACTGTAGGTTTTCTAGAACAAATATACAGACAGTCTTTTCCTGGTCATAGATGCAAAGTACAGTGTGGGTTTGAAGGGACATTCTAAAGTCTGAAGTGACATCCTAAAGTCATCTAGTTGAGTGCCTCAATTGAAATCAGGACTAACTTCTAAATTAATAATCTGTTCCTACTGCTGTACAGAAAACTTAGGAATAAATGACAACCAGAAAACAGGGTAGAGATGAGTAATCCTGGGGCCGAAGCTGTAAACAGGCTGCTCGCTGCTCAGACGAAACTTCAATAACATGGGTTTGTTTTGAATGTTGTGAGCAGTGATGTATGAAAGCTCCTGGTCCCAGAATCAATGGCACATGAGATGTGCACCACACCACAGGGGAGTAGAGGGAGCCCTTTTCCCAGGTGAAGTGTTTCAGCTTTGCAAAACTGTGAGTGGGGAATACTTAGGCCTGAGAACTGAGCTGCATTACAGGTAGGTTAATAAATAGAGCACTCCCTTAGATGGAAAGTTCACAGTGACCTTGTTTATTGAAGAAAAAGAAGAAATTTCATATTTTTATTAGTATTAAGTTGTTCTTTGGCTGGCAATGACATGCTGGCTAAATTATAATAATAATGTAACCATGGTAATGTGGGCTCAGTGAAAGTGATTTGGTTAACTAATTTTATTGAATGCATTAACTAAGGGCTCATGTAAAACTTTGAGTGCAAATCTTTCTGTCTTTTCCTAACACAGTGATTCCAGAGGGCACACTCCTCTGCTTCCACTGGTGTAGGACACGCTGAAGGAGGCAGGCTGCTGCTGTGGCAGTAGCCACAATGGCTGTGTGGCAGAGTGCTTTAGTTTGGGTCGTGAGGACACTCCTCAAGCAAGTGCCCTGATCACCCCCATTCCACTGCTCTGGGGCACCTTGTGGAGGGTGTTACAGGATGGGGACTGAATTCTTTGGCCATGAAACTAAACTAGAAATCGTGTGTCAACAGCACACCTCATGTGCTCCACCTGCCCATGACCACTCAACACATGAGACCAGGCCAAGTCTTGATCAAAACAAAGATTCCAGAAGCATATCTATGATATGTACAGCATAGCTGGAAATTGCTTCCTCAGCAGTAGGTGTTTCATTCTACCTATGTGTATTTGTATTTAAAGCAGACATGCTCAAAAGATATTAACTCTGTTTCTTGATACCTATTTAAGTGAGCCTTTGACTTCCTGCAAGAATGTGAATGTTAGGTCAGCAACTGTACCCAGAAAGAGTCATGTTATTTAATGCTTAACCCCTTTACAACAAAGTCTGATGGTTGGCAGCCACAAGGGTCTTTAATATAACATTATTTTTAATTCTCTAGTCCCTGAGATTTCTTTCCTGTATATCTTTAAGGTCTGTTGTTGGTATTTTATACCTCTCAGCCTTGTACAGCTTTTCCTGTGTGGACTGTATGGTGGAAAAGTTACCCATGGCCTGCAGAAAAGAGTACAAACAGGACTACAGACTAAAATACCATGGTGTGCTTCTTTGACATTGCTTATACACAAGGTAAGGAAGTGAAAAAAGGCCTTGTAGAAAGAAGAGAATGTGTTTAGTGCAGAAAACAGAAACAAACATAATTCAGGAAGCTCGCTCCAATGTAGTTTGAGCACAGACACCTCAAACTCATGAGGTAAAATAATTCCATGGTTTGCATGAATAGGATCATAGGGTATCCACAATCTTATTGTACCAACATTACATCAAATTTAAACAGGTTTATCTAAGTTATACCTCCTGCAGAAGCTCAAAACCAGTAAAAAAGTGCCAAAACACTGAAGGCAAAGAAAACAGCAGAAATAATGCATCCATTAGTGGCATGTCTGAGTTTGTAAAGCATTGGGCTGGGTGTTCACCATTTCATTTGAAATGACAGAATTTGGACACTACCTACAGCTGCTGTAATGCTGTGTAAACTGATGAATCATTTCTACATTTAAGCATCGAGTACTTGCTGACTAAGACTGCAGAATTATAAGTTAAAATTGTTATGTCAGATAATGTAAATGAAAGCTATTGCTCTTTTTAATCTTCAGCTATTAAATTCTATGTGACCATTCACAAGGAATTTAGTGATATGACCGAAGGACTGGTACAAACCCATATTTTTTTCTTGATCTTAGTAGTCATTAAGCCATAGCATTTCCCCCCTTATGAATGCAAATTGCCTTTATTGATCCTATTATCATAAAACATTTACTTCTTTATGCTGTGGTGTGAGATTTTTCTGAGATGAAGAGCTCAAATCATTAAGTAATTCTTTGTATCATCTTCCTCATGTTCTCAGGAGAAACACAAAGAGGTATGACAAAGAGTATTGATCGATATTAAATCTAATGTATTTTTTTACATCTGTGTTTTATGCTAATCTATCATCTTCTTTTACACTGTTGCCTCATTTTAAATTTACCAATTTCTCTATCTACACTCCATTTCTCATGTCTTTTTCTCCTCACTTTTGCTCCAGAGTTCTGAGCACATTACTCACGTGGAACAGTCAGGTAGGACAGGAGCTCTCACTGACTTGTTGTGTCATGCTTTGCCCTTCTAGGTCACTTCTGAATGCTTATACCTGCTTTGAAGCAGTGTGCGAACAAGGATTGTACTCAGATCCTTAAGGAATCATGTGTTACTAACTTAGCTGTAGCTCACTTTGCAGACACACACACATCAGAGAGGTGTCCTCATTCCATTGTGTGTCAAAAGCCTAATGCAACAGGGGAGAAGAGGGAAAAAGAAAAAGTCTCACGAGGAGCTGCAGAAATCATTGATATTTCAGGATCTGGAAACTAAAGAACTTAGTAAAGGGTAGAATGGGCAGTAACTGGTTGGGTATGGGACTGATAAAGGTGGGTAGCACATATCAGTAAATCATTTTAAAAAGCACATATTTAAAATGAAAGGACATAAACACTGGGATGAAAGGAGAACAAAATCTCTTTTCAAATATTAAAACCATTTTCTATCTCATTTCATTTGGAGAGAAATGCAGTAATAGCAGAGTGAAGTAGACTCAGGCTTCCAATAAGCATTTTAATGATTAAGATAAAAGGAAAAAGTCAGATATATCTGAAGAGATGAGGAAGAGAAAGCTTTAAAAATCTAAAGGGGCTTTAGGAAATTTTGAAGTTAAATATAGCTTAAACAATAGCTCTTTACAAACTTAATAATGGATGGACTGGGGAACAAAAATGGGACTCACTGGAGAATATTGAAAAATAATTCCCCACAACATCTTTTGTGTGAAAAAGAAAGTTCACAGAAAAAACAAAGAGCAAAAAAGTGATACAGCATTGCTTTAAGGTCTTATGGGGCCATGAGACAGAAACTTGAGACAAAGCCAAAACCCTCTTAGTCTGGACAGTGAGTCATGATCCAGAGTCATGCTCCTTGAGTCATGATCCAAGATTGGCAGAAAAAGAAAGAAGAAGAAGAAGAAAGGAGAAAGGACAAAGGAGAAAGAAGAAGGAAAGGAAGAAGAAAGAAAGAAAGAAAGAAGAAAGAAAGAAAGAAAGAAGAAAGAAAGAAAGAAGAAGAAAAAAGAAGCATGTCTCCAGCCACAAGACACCCAAAATGAGGAAACAAAAGGAAAAAGGCAGCTTAAGATTTACAAAGGATAAAGAAGGCTTTCCTAAGAGATAAAAGATAATGCCTTCTTGAGAAAGCTGTAATCAAGACTTTCTGCATGGTGGGGGTGGAGGGCATGGATTACACACATTTGGTGTTCAAACTAGTGATGTTTTTCCTTGGTGGATGAAAACTTGGGCTGCCTGCCTGACATCAAAATTCCTATGATCCTCAGATTCCATTCCTTCCATATTTACTCATTGCTTTTCATCTTCTCATTTGCTAGCAGAGTGTATCAAATTATCTAAAAATAACCATGCTTTCTGGTATCTGGAAATTAGCCAAAGGATATCCTTCCAACAGAAAAAATGAACAAGAATCAGCCAAGCAATCCTTTGTACAGAAGTTTCAAGTGACTAGAACACTGCACAGCATTTTTGAGGATGGCAGCTCAGCAGAAAACATCCACACCACATCCTTTTCTTTTTTTTTTCCTCCTGAAGTTCACTGTTGCCATCCTTTTTAAGTTTCAAAAGGTATTTATAATATACATATGTTTTTAAAAACAGCTGGTGAAAAATCCTTTTCTGTGGTAACCAATCTTTCTGGTTAGGTATTTAAGGGGTATTTTCATCATTTTCTCCTGTTTTTATTCTTCTGCCTATGATATATATATATAAAATATATATTATATATATATTACATGTAATATATATTATATGTATATTCTTATGCATATATATATGTTGCATCTCTTTTTTAAGATTATTTTTCTCAGTCACAGTACAGCTGGGGACAACCAGCTCTTTTTATATAGTCAAAACAGATTTATTTACCCCACTGGTTTGTAGCATTTCAAATAATACCTCTGACTGTCATGCAGGTCTCCCACCCCTCCACCAAGATGGAATTTCTTGGGTGTGTAAACACAAGTACCTGGGGGCACCAGGTGCTACCACAGGGGCGTCTCCTAAAGCACCTTCTGAGGAAGGTTCTGCTAACCCCCTGCATCAGAAATGCCACAGAGGCTGAGCCATGTTTCTATCATCCTAAACAAATAAAAGCACTGGAAAATAGCCTCCTAAAACATGCATATTTCTGACAGAGGCATTATAGTCTTTGGCATACTTCTAAGCTGCCATTTCACTGCTGATTAAGTCAGAGGATGAAACCAGTTGTAAAAAATAAAAGGATCTCTCACTCAGGGTTCTGAGATGGCAAAGATTTGTTCTTTGAATAAGTTTGCCACACAGATTTATCAACGTTTTTCCTTAGGCAAAGTTCATTCAATACTATGTGCTGCAATGATGGTAAGCTTGGGATTATTCCTGTACTGCATGCTACTGTTCTGTACATATTTTGTGCCATAGAAATACACACCTCACTTTTGGTGGAGTTTCTCTTGTCCCCTATCATCCCAAGCACTGCATCACACAGGAAATCCTAAACCCCCTTTCTCCTGCCTGAGAAATGTCATCTACTCAGAAAAAAGAAGGACAATTTTATCTCCAAGCAGTGCTGACCATGCTCACACTCCTCCTCTTTTACACCCACCTGTACCCAAAGGCAATGTTGTGCATTCCCTCCTGATGGCTTTTCCCACCTGAGGGGTGCAGAGGGAGAGCTGAAATGCATTAAGCAAAGTTCTCCACCCAGCTCCAGCACAGCCTTTCAGTCGTATTCCCAACAGGTCCTTCACTGAACTTGTATCTAATTAAGATGATCCATCTTGTTCTATATCTGGTAATAAAGAAAACAGTATTTTTTTTTTTCTTATGCACTCTCCTGCATTTAATGATAAAAAAAATCTTAGAAAAACAGTCTATATTCAAAAGTGTTCTGTCAACAACTGTGTAACTTCAAAAAAGAGCCCTCTTTTAATTCCACTCCCATGATCTATAACAAATCTCAAGGCTTCTTTTGCAAGCTATCTGTCCACCACTGTATCAATAAGACTGTAACAGCTGCCTGGAGGTAGAAATCCTGTGCCTTGTGCCTTAATTACACAAACCTCTATGCAGCCAAGCAGCTGGCAGGTTTCTTGAAAAGACCTGTGCACCCTTTTTCTTTCTCACTTCTATTTCCTTTTCATGAAAGTGGCCTGCTCTGCCTTTTTCTTTCTCATAGAGAGTTCAGGTTGACCTTAAAATTTTAGCATCTCACAACATTAAGCACAAACATTTCTTCTGAAGGGTAAAAATCTCAGTTATGTTCTGATTTTTATTTAAACTCCAGCTTGTTCCTGGACTTGGTTTTATCATTGTCTTTGGAATGGTTAACAAAATCTATATTTTTAAGCATATTATAAAAAAAAAGAAAAAAACCCAAACTCTTTAGCGACTTTAAACCCTATAGTGGTGAGTTTGTATCTTAAAGTAAACAAAATCTTAAACAAAAATGCAAGGAAATGGTCAATCCAGCTTTACTTTTACACACATCAGATCCTGAGTGATCAGATTTCCCCTTTCCTTCAGCAGCTAGATGTTATAAAATGGCCTTTTCAACCTGTGAAAATGTTTCCTGCATTGCCACATTTTGTGCCCACACATCTCCTAACAGGCTCTTTACTTTTAAATTCTTAAGGTTTCTCCAGCTCCAGGCTCATCCCAGAACTGCACTTGGTTATATGCCTTCCTGTCTCAAACATGCACTTAGAATTATTGCAAAAGTTATTTTCTTGAGACTTCCAGGTCTGTAATTTGGAGACTGACACGCAAAAGACATTTCATGACAAAAAGCAGAAAATAACACTCATTGCAGGGCTTTATTTTGCCTTTGTGATTCCTGCCCATACCAGCGTGGCACTAGCACACACACTACATTTTAAGCTGGCCCTCAGCACAGCTCTTACTGGCACACAGCTGCCTGTGTGTTTAAGTGCTTTTCTGAACAAATATACTGCAATTAGGCCAATTCAAAGAGCACTCACCCAAAGTTGTCTGCACATATTGCACTCAAATAAACAACAGTGGGGCCAGCAAGAGCTATGACCACCTGATGTCTAGCCAGAAATTTCACTCTCTGGCAAGCTATTCACATCTCAAACACCATGGCAACACCAACCTGTAGCATAGCAAAATATGTTGGAATACATTGGAGCGTCATCCATTTTGAACATCCCAGACTTTTGCTCACTGCCTGGAAGCCCCTTAGTAATAATCAGCAAAAGTTTTTGAAAACCATTCGGTCAGACCATCTCATACCTTGGGTTTTGGCCCTGAAAGTAGTTTTGTATCCGTGCTGTCCCCAGTATGAAGGCAATTGCAGAACAGGTTATTGCTTACATTGTACACACCTAAAATTATAACACTGCCTTCCCACAGCCCATGTACTTCAACTGCATGCCCACTGTATCTGTGTGTTTGCTATGGGAACCAGAGAGGGAAAAAAAGAGAATTTTGGAGACAAGAAAGCTGGGGAGAGACATTTGAAAGGCCATGTATTGACAAGCCAAGGATAAATGGCTTTAAACTGAAAAACAATAGGTTTAAATTAGGTATTAGGAAGAAATTCTTCACTGTGAACATGGTGAGACACTGGAACAGGTTGCCCAGAGAGGCTATGGATGCCCCATCCCTGGAAATGTTCAAGGCCAAGCTGGATGGGCTTTGAGCAGCCTGGTCTAGTGGAAGATATCCCTGTCCATGGCAAGGAGGCTGGGACTAGATGACCTTCAAGGTTCTTTCCAACACAAACCATTCTGTGATTCTGTGACAGGGGATGCAGGGCAATCCTCCTTCCTGCCTAGTGAGTGCTGGGACCCTGGGTATTTCTCCAGCCCCGAGTGGTGGTGCTTAGTGGGGGTGGTTCAGTCTTTATGTGGAGCTCACAGCAAGGCTGGGTGCCAGGTCTCAGTACAGACATAGACAGAGAGCTACAGACCCCAAACCTTTCACAAAACTCCCCTCACAGGCCCCTGTCCCTCACTATCAGGGAAAAGTGCTATCAGCAACTTTTCACCACTTCTCACTCAGATACTAATTAAGTCCATGAATTTTTCATGTCACATTCAGCAGTTTACCATGTTCAGTTCAGCTGCTTTGTGCTCAGGCCAGGGCCCTGGCACTTGCACGCACATCAGGAGGAATGGTACAGATTACTGAACCGACTGAAAATGTAGTCACAGGCAGTCAGATAATCCAAATTTATTTGTTTGAAGGGCAAAGTATCAACCACAGTACAGTCCTGCACACTCTCCCATATATCCTTCCACACACCACCACACCCATGGCCTAGCAAAGGTTGCTGAAAAAGCTGTCACATCCCAGTGGATATTCTTCCTTCTTAAATACAGAATATCTCAAATTCAGGACATTCATATCACACATATTCCAGGAAGATCCCTTTTTGACCTTAGGTTTACTAATCAAACAGAAACTTCCCCAACCATTATTCTACAGACTCAGCCCAGGGTATAGATACTAATGAGTGGCAATGGAAAGCATAGAACAGATATCAAAATCATGTGGACATAGACTGAAAATTTGAAGTTAATGCCTAGCTGACTTGAATCTGCAAGCAGCAAGTGGAAATTATCATGGATTGAAAATAAAATCGTTTTGAACCAGAGAAGTTCCAGACAGAGAGAAAACTCCCAGTAAGGATGGCCATTTCTACACCTCCATAGGCATGTTTATCTTAGACAAAAGAAAAAAAAAATAAAAAAAGAAAGAATGTGAATTAGAGAGAGAATATATCCATAATATTTTGAATACAAGGTTCAGATCCATGATTCCACGAGAAGCTAGAGATACATCTGAATCTGAGTTCAGTTTTCTGTTCTTTGGTGAAGGAATGTCCCATTCAAATATTAAAGATTAACTGGTTCTACCTGTGCCCTGGAGAATGCAGATAGCAGTTATTTTATGACTAATTCAAAGCATGAAAAAGTCCTCACTGCAGAAGTCAGGGTGTTTGAATACATCTGCTACAGTCAACATACTTTGTTGAAGTGTTGAACTGAAATATATTGACAGAAATGCTGCGGGCTAATTTAGAACCCCAAAACTACTTGTGCTCATGTTCAAACTATTGGCAGCTGTTAAAGTATCTCAGTAAAAAAGCATTGTGTGGCTTACTGAAAGTAATTAACATATAGAATACAAAAGTTTACTAATGACTGAAGACATAAATTTCAAAAGCTTAAATTTTCTGGAGTGGTATTAAATTACTGCTATAGATGAGAAGAAAGAAATGGTAGTTATATGCACAATAGCTCCTTTTGGCAAGGATTTTCTGAAATCAGAGGAAGCAAAACAATCAATCTTTAGAATCCCTTGAGAAGTGAGATCATGTAAAGCCTCAAAATGTTCTCTGGTACAATTATCATTGAAAGGAAAGGAGACCTATCAAACTGTGAAACACCTTATGTTGGTCTGGCAAAATTGCTCTAATAAATGTTAATCAGAAAACATAATGAAATTCTGCACAGCACTGCCTAATTTTATTGCAAAGCATTGATGTAGGCATCAGTTCAGCTACTGGCCAGTCAAAGACTATGAAGTGATGACAATCCATGTTAATAATAACCCAGAGATCATTAAAAGGCAGCGTGCTTTTCATACAAATGAGAGAAGAATATTATACTTGCCCATAGCATGTTTTCCAATGGATTCTCTCATGATGTATATGCTCTCCCCTCCTTCAGATGTTTCCCAACACCTGACCATAATGAATGTGCCCAAAAGACAGTCTCTTTAAGCTACACAAAAAATAAACTTAACTGGGGCTTAGGTTGTAGTTTTGGTCCAAAATTACTTGTGACTTGTTCAGATTAATTTATTCTTTTGGCATCATTGTACTGTTCCCTTTTTTTTTCCTTCCCATCTCCTCCTATGTAATAACCAGTTCTTCTAATGTGTTTTGGAAGAGCCTCTGTACCCAGCTATCAATCTAAACAAATAAACCCTGATCAGCTACTATCTATTCTCTGTTTTGAGGGACATCAAGTGTGGGAATATCACTTTTGTATTTTATAATGAAATTTGGTAGATAAAGTTTTTCCAGTTCCACTGGGAATTCAGAATTTGGGGTGGCTGAATCCAGCGTGTATTCCCAGCAAGACTGTGTGCACTTACACACAGTGAGTACTTCTGTACCTACATACAAGGGAAACATGCTGTTTCCCCCACCTATTGTTATTTAAAACCAAGGCTTCATGTGCATTCCTGGGCACACGAAGGAGCCCAGACAGACACACTCAGCACACACACAAACAGAAATGGCACCAACAGCCTTATCCTGCCCCCCTCTCTGGATGAGCATGAGGAAGGTCTCAGTGGGACAAAGACCGACTGTGTTTGATTGAATCCAAACTTCACAATTAGATTTCAACTTTTACTTCTGCTTATTCATAGTTGCATCATCATAACAAGATGGCTTGACTCTGATATCTGCTTTAGACAGAGCGAGGAGACAAGTGCTGTGGAAGGGCTTTTGTTTCTTTACGTACTTGACATTGCAGAGATCAGATAGAGAAGTCAAAGTATTGTGCAGGTTTTGGTTCTCACTAAACAAAGGATGTGGAAGAACCTTCTTTGCTTAGTGAGACTCTCCATGTTAAGTCTGCATCAACAATGCAGTCACTGGGAGCTAAGTAATGATTGAATAAACTCATATATTTCCCATTATAAATTGAAACAGAAATGTCAGATGAAATTTAGAAAGAATCTGCTTAGCAGCTTGTTCATAAATCAATTTTTTAATGTAATATTGGTCTGAAGTGACTTTTTGTTAGCTTATTTTATTCTTTAGAACAGAGAGAAAAAATAATCACACAGTGTACTGTACAAAAAGTCTTCATATCAGGTTATCTGACAATATCTCAGACTTTTTCCTTGCAGTATTTTATTTTCACTGAGCAGCCTTGAATGCTCAGAACATTAGGGTAGGAGAGATTTGCTTAGAACTTAGAGGCTGCTAAAACCATAGTAGTTAAATTCCTGCTTACAATCTGAATGAGACAATAGGGACTGTCTTTTGGGAATGATAGGATGCAGTAGGAACTGACAGAGGATAAATAGCCTCATTCCAGTTTCTAAAATGCTGAGGGCAGAATATTCTGTTCCTGGTGGATAGTTGACTTTATTGCAAAACTATATTGCTTAAATTTTGAGTCTAGCAGAGAGATTTTTAAAAATGAAATGGGCTTCCAATTTCCCCACATTCATTATAAAACCCTAATAAAATCTGAAATCTAGACTATGTTCTGGCAATAGGTGCAGTATCTTAAAGGCAAGCACAGACAAAATCCAGCATAAACTACTCCTAACTGTAGCTTGCTACAGAAGAATGAACACTATGAGAACAGCAACATCAAAGCACTTGGTCAAAGCACATAGGGCAAGAAAAAAGAGCCTGAAGGGAAAATGCAGTTTTCTGTCTTGCATATGACCTGAATACGAATTTTTCACGAAAATCAGGTAGGCTATTTACAAACAACAGAATTGCTTTGAAGTGCTTAGTCAGAAAGAATGCTTCCTCTCCTGTGCTTGTCCCACTTATCCTCCACTGAGAGCCACAGCCACCTCTTCCACCTTCCAGTTCCCATGTGGCCAGGATGCATTTGGGATCTACCATAATGCCACAAGTCACTGAAGATTCCAGCCTGGAACTTGTTGACTTCTTGGTCTTGCTGTGCTCAGGGACCAGGAAGCATTTAGCACAGTTTAACTCCAAATTATCCAGAATTTTTCAGTACTTCAGGACAAACGAACATTTAATGACATTAAGTAAAAAGGGCAGATGACAGAAGAACACAGCAAACACATTTGTGAAGCTATTTAACTGGTTATGTTTCCAGACTGTACCCAACTGTACTGCACAAGGTTAAAGAACAATTTTGTAGCTAGAAGGACAAACTGTGAGCTATTTCTGTAACCTTTCAGAAAGGAAAAAAGTCTGAGAGCTTGAGCCCTTAAGGAAAGGCAGTCAAAGCATTTGACATCTTGTTTATCCTACCAGATGATCTTTAACATTTTCTGTCTTTGCTGCCAAAACCTACCTAATATAAGTGATGTAAAGAATGGACAGAAATACTGTCTCCCCCCACCTATCATTATTTAAAAACAAAGATCTGTACAGAAGTTTACAGTATCTGGTTGGGGAAAATTTTTCCCTTAAGATGAATGCACTGAAGTTGGCACACATTAATGTAACTTTGTCTTTTTCCATATTCTTAAATCCAGAGCTCAAAATTGTTAACAGCACAACAATGAACTGAAGAGGGCAGCCCAGACTCAATCTTCATAGCTTCCAATGTCATCAGTTCAGCTGTTCAGAATGCCAATGGAGAAAAGAAGAAGAGGGAATGTCATTCCTCTTTTTGCCTTTCATTTTTTTACAGTTGAAATAAAAATGTAATGGCTCAGATAATAAAATGAGAAAAAAGTTTGTATGTGTGACTAGTCCAGTGATCATTTAAGAACATATATAGGCAACTGGGTTCTAGTCCTTGATCCAGTGGATGACTTCATATTTCATTTAAAAATATGTAAGTGGCCATGATGTGCTGCTGCTGAGGTCTAACAGAGCTCTGTCCCAAATTAAAAAAAAAAAAAAAAAAAAAAAGCAAACATCTAAAACCAGGTCTTCAGTAACCAAGCTGAGTTCTTTCAACAGCAGAATATTGCAGACTGACAGCTTCCACCCTCAGACTGGTTTTCAGGAAGGTGGGAGGCTTTGGCACTATCTCAGAACCAATTGTCTTATGTTGAGTCACCTGTATGAATTAACGGGACAAATCCTGAAGGAGAATTGGCATTCCTCCAGTTCCTCACAGCCCACACAGAAGTGATCCTGCACATGCCTGCCAACAAACCTATAGAGACAGAGAGGACGATTCACTTGTTTTATTTGAATACCTACAAAGGCAAGCAGGAATACAGATCCTCCTAGTGAACCCATGCTTCCTTTCACTTCCAGAATCATGCACTTAGAACCTGTCATTTAGTGCTTGTTTCATGAACTTGAGAGAAACAGATTTCACTGACATGATGTTAGGCATCTCTGATGGATTTGCTCCAAGGTAGCTTTATTTAAGAATAATTCACTGGAATAGGGCACTCACTCATGTCTTATATCTTCCTGATGTACTTTATTCAAGTAGAGGCTTGGCTGTGTAAGCTATTTTAATTAACACTTAAAGATAAGCCTTCACCATCTGCTCTCCTTTATAATTACCAATGTAAAGGGAATCTCATTCTCAGTAGTATCATTAAAATACAAGATAATAAAGAAAATACATAAATGCATGCCATTTTTTTCATTCCAAGGGCACTCATTTGCTGTGTTCCTTTTTACTGGTTTTGTCTCATCTAGGACTCAAAGGACAGAGCAACACTAATGGTGCCCAAATATTTCCTTGACTGAGCCCTTGGGACTGTCTTTGAAATAATGTATGACTCACATGAGCTTCTGAA
The DNA here is from genome assembly GCF_036417665.1 of Passer domesticus. Taxonomy (NCBI): domain Eukaryota; kingdom Metazoa; phylum Chordata; class Aves; order Passeriformes; family Passeridae; genus Passer; species Passer domesticus. The sequence continues at coordinate 91,115,568 of NC_087474.1, forward strand.
TCACAGAAGAGAAAATTGTATTGTACCAATATCATTCTGGACCAATGAAAGTTTGCTTTAAAGAAATTTCATGGAATTTTTCTTTATTAAATCCCCCAACTTTATCTGTTATGAGGGGAAAGGGTATTCATCAAGAACATAAAAGTAAAACCAGGAATCATACCAGCAAAAGATGCAAAAATTTAATGAGAGAAATAAATAAGTTCCTTGAAGTATTGAAGTACCTAAAGTTATGATTTTCATTCTCCAGGTACTTGGAACCCCTTTTAGTAATGGCTTCATGTGCCCTGCAATGACCTTGCAATGTTCAGAGCAATCTAACCGTCCTTTCCATCAGCATGGCCAGCAGGGAGAATGCCCAGAAGTGTCCCACTGCCTCCTGCAGCACCAGCCAGCCATAAACACTTGTTATCAGCTGTACACCAAGGACAAAGCTGAGACAACAGCCAGCAAACCACTAGAACTGAGGGGAAAGAGCCCTCAGAGCAGCACTGACCAAGAAGATTTTGTGCCATAAACAAGGAAACTCCAAGCAGTTAGTTCCCAGTATATTTGGGAAAAGCTTATCTTTTAACTGTCTTCACTGAAAAAGACAAGTGCATGAAAGAAGGGATCCTACCATTTCCTACCAGTTTCTTTTGCTAATGGAAGGGAGACCAAACACAGAGCTCTGTGAACTTGTTAGTCTCTTGGCCTCCCAAAGGCCCTCTGGAAGACCTTTTCCCTGACTCCCTGCACCCAAGAAACCATCTATGTAGTTTTTCTATTGTTCAAGCACAGAGATAAATAAGGTTCCTTTGCAGAAAGGGCATCAGTGATATTTTGAATGAAAATAGTTATACTTGCTATTAAATTACTAGTACTATTTTTAGATGTAAACAAAGAAGATGTCATTCTATAAATTATTCAACAGCTGTCAGACAGAAACATTAGGACCCACAGAGATTTTAACTTGCCCAGAAATGGAGTCTGGTTTGTTCCCAACTGCAGATTTTTTCCCAAAGAAAAACAATGTTTTTGAAATTAATTCAGATACAAAATTATTCAAATAATATATTAATATTAGATTTATAGCTCATAACTCCATCAGTTTCTTCATTACTTCAACATTTCATTTTTAGCTTTGCTTTTTTTTCCTGCAGTTTTTGATAGTTAATACTAAATAATCTTAATTTACAAATGTCTCCAATACTTGGACTTATGGAAAGATTTCAGCTTCTTTCCATATTTCCGTCAGAGTTGATCGTTACTGATATAAGCACATTTCATTAATCAAACTAAAAATGAGACCTATCAAATGTCAGCAATAACTTAGATAAGATCTGTTATCTCTTTAGTCACAGCAACTGATTTCTAGTCTGTTACTCAATATTTATTTGTATTTTTTCATTTCAGTGTGCTAAGGTAAATAACAAAATATGTGAAGTCATTCTAAATTTCCTTGCAACACTGAAAGATAAGAGGTGAATACCATTTCTGATTTTCTTTTAACTTGAGGATCCTTCATATCAAACATGTTGAACTTAACTTTGAATTTCTTTCACTCATGGCAGGGCTTGGGACAAGATGATTTTCAGAGGTGCCCTCCAAATGTCTGGATTCAGTGTTTATATGAGTGAAATCATTCCTATGTGAAGCTCAAGGCTATGCTGATAAAGTGCATCAACACCAGCAGGAGCAGACAGGCCTCAGGTCTTGCTCCTGCTCACACAGCTGCCTTGATAGAAACTAGCTTCCATCCAGGAGTAGTATCTTCATATAGCTTAAAATTATCTAGAAAGAGCTCAGAACCACCACTTTGCTCTCACTGGTACAGAGTCTTTCTTACTGCTCTCCTGCTCCACCAAAGGGTTACACTAATTCAGAAATTCATAAAAAAATACATGTTAGAAAGGATGTCTGGAGGTTATCTGTACCCCCACTACCAGCCTCCCCAAGTTAGGGAGGTCAGCTTAGACCAGGTTGTCCAGGATCTTCTCCAGCTATGTTTTGAGTATTTTTTAAAATGGAAACCCCACATCACCTTTGAGCAACCTGTTCCAATTGCATATCTGTGTTTCACAGATGCAGCTGTACCCCTAGCAGTACTTTGCAAAGAAGGTGGTCCTTTGGTACAACTCTAGTTTGTTGTAAAACACTTGTACAGTGCTAGACATAAGTGCCAGCTTCATAAATGTAAGGCCCAATCTTTCAGATTTTGTCATATATATCATGCTTGTTCCAAGCAGGAACAGCACTATCTAAATAAGAGCAACAGAAAGTACATGTTTACTCAACATCTCCACGCAGCCATTGCTTTAGCTCCTGTCCATGAATCTAAACCATGCTGATATATCAGAGACTATTCTTAATCAAGGCTCCAGGACTGCGCGGAGGAGGTAAAGTACAGATTTTCATATTTTGGAGTCAGTGAAACTGTGTTATTGAAAGGATTGTAGTTGAACATGATGAAAGTAAAACAGGATCTGAAGAATTTCTAAAAACCTTCCTTATTGTGAGTCAGCACTGAGAATTTGCCGGCATCTTTTTATTTTTCAGTTTTTATACCAGCTCTTACAGGATGCCATTTTAGAAGCAGTTGGAGGTTTTTGCAGTGTGGGTTTTTTCCCTGCAGGTTTTTGGTAAAACTTCTTGTTTGCCTGAGAGTACACAGACATTTTGAAAACAATATAGAGATGCTGTATACTCAGACCTTTAATGCTACTACATGATGCAATCCATATTTTGAAGTTTACAAAAGGGCTCTAAAAGTTGGAATTTAATTGCCCACCACAGAAATATAAGATATCATAGCTACATACTTGTGATTCCTGTGCATTGCATCCGGATGATCAGACACTTCACAAAACAGCCTCAAATCCAGCATGTTTATGGAGAAACCAATGCCAGTAACAGAATGAACAACCTGTTTTTCTCCATGAATAGCATAAGGCACCTGACTAGTTACAGAAGAGCAATGCATTTTTTCATCTTATTCCAGAGGGTTTGCTGAAAGTTTGCTGCAGATAGAGAACTGATTTAGTGGTTCTGAAATAAGCAAGGCTGAAGGCCTGAAACTTCCTGCTCTAAGCTGTTTGCCCAGTAGTGGGACTTCTGGATTCAGATGTCTGCTGGAGCAGAAATACAATTATCTTAGAGATCCACAGAGTCCAGGCTGTTCTTCTTGTCCTCTTGGTCCCACAAGTTTGGAACTACCATCTGGTAATACATATGCACCTATGGAATTCACTTTCTCCCTGCAGCTCTAAGATTGGCTACTTTTGTGGGTGAAGCACAAGGTCATGACAGAAGGATGGTCACCAACAATACTGTTCAAGGGAAAACTGGGCATAGCTTGGGATTTCACTGCTCTTCTTTCAAGTTTCAGCCACGAGATATTTTAGCAGATGCAGAACTTCAGCTGTAGGATATATAGAACCTTGAAACTTCTCTGGGGGATGACTAGTGAATTTCAAGTGTTTTCAAGTTCAGCTAGCAACTGAACAGATGTTTTCTCATCTGTAATTTTGAACCTTGACACCCTGAGATTTATCCATATATTGTATCTGGCACTGAGAGCCTTCCCTGTATGTTCTCCTTATTACAATTACCACTGAAGCTGATGATAGCTGCCCTTTTTATATCATCAAATTCAATTCCTGCTAGCAGCCTTTTAATTAACTCTGATGTTCAGTAGACCAGTCGTCAGAGAAAGGCAAAAGGGGATAATAAAATTTCATTTTGCCCATGCTTACTCCTACTGAAAATTATGACTCAGTGGGAGAAGAGGAGGCCGATATGTAGCAATGAATGATTCATTACAAATATTTCAGAACTCTGACAGCACTTATCATTACATTTTTTATAATGTTTCCTGGAGAAAATCCCATGTCCAGATCACTCCTTCAGCACAGGCAGGCTCAACTTCACTCAAAACAAAGGTGGCCAACAGCAGCTTCAAGCAAGCCCTATAAGCCTTTCAAATTTCTAGTTTCCTTTGAGATAATCTCGAGAAATTTTTCATTTATGTCCATTTTCCCCAGGCTTTTAGGGATGGTAAGTAAAGGCTGTATGTGTTTTGTAGATGCAACCCAAAACCAACTCCTGGGGAACTTGGTAGTTGGGTACTAGTCAAAAAAATGAAAACTCCTTGACAACTAGGAGAAGGTAGTTTATTTTTTATAGTACTAACTTGCATAGACAGAAGAAATAGAAAAATGTTAATGTGCAGAAACTTTGTGTATTGAGCAGAAGGCACAGATTTTAAAGCTGCATAGAAAGTTTAGTTCTTGCTCCTGTGCAAACAAAAAATAAACATATCCATATACCTGATAATTTTTCTATGACTTAAATTTTTCTGCCTGAATCTTTTAACCAAAAGAACAGTAGACCTCTCCCAGATGATTTCCTGTTGTACAGTTAAAATCTGCAGCAGCTGAAACAAAGGAGTGATTTAGAATCTTCATTTAAAAGGAAAAAATTAAGCAGAAAATGACTAATCTTGCATCACAAAAAGTGTAGTTGAGGTACAATCTGAATACTGACAAGCATCATCTTGTTCCAGGTGCCATCTGCAATTTCTTTACAGATAAAAAGCTGTGGGTGAAAATCTTCTTACAAGCACCTGCTGCCAGGGAGCTCACCCAGCAAAAGCTGCCCCTGCTCTGAGTCAGCTTTATTTCAACATCCACACTATTGAACAAAGTTGTAGTGAAAAAAGGGGTCACTGCAGAGGGATCCCAGCTGTTCAATCTTCCCACTCTGGTCCATCACAGCTGAGCATTACCTAATCCCTAATCACCAATACTGTCCAACAGGAGCTTCCTGCTGCCCAGGTGTGTCTTTGGAGAAAACAAACACGTGGCTAGCATGATGTAGCTGTAGATGAGAAATGAATGGTTGGAGAAAGAGCTGCATCTCTGGAGTTTTAAATCAGATTTGGGGCTACAAATCAGCCCAGCTCTCCAAAAGAGCCCGTGGCTGCTCCACCACAGGCCAGCAGAGCCTTAGCAAGGGGTATTGCTGAGGTTCCTATCTGCAGGTCCATGCCCAGAGCTGTGCAAGCCTTCACTCAGCTGCCCAGGCAGCACTCCCCTTGCCTTCCTCGGGCTGTCACTCTCATGCTGCTGTGGCCATGGCCTTGTCTCTGCAAACACCAATACCCTTGTTATGGTGGGCTCCCATGGACAGTGGTTTCCAGCAGTGCAAGAATCACCCCTTCTTTCCCCCCTTTTCTACTCCTTGACTACAGTTTCAGCTTGCGATATAAGAAAAATACTGCCTGGGGTGATGAATAGAACAGATCACCTTTTTTTTCTGTGTTTTCCATTTCTTGGCACAGCTTATTTTTGTTCTTGTCCTGATCAGGCTGCTTCCCTGTCCTGCCCTGTCCCACCCTGTCCCACCCTTAATTTCTATTTCAAGGAGCTGGGATGGGCCTTGACTCTGTGAAGGCAATGTATTGATAATATTTTAAATTTTTTTCTTTGAATAAAGACCAGCATCAGCCCTCCTGTCCTGTCAGCATTTCTGACTTGTCCAGGATGATCTGAAAAAAGTGTCTTGAGCACAATTTTTGCAATGTGTTTGCAATTGCTCCTAGCTCAGGGGCAATCACTTCCTGGCATAAACCCCAATGATACTGTAAAATTAATTCTAGGGGGGAGGAAAAAAAGCTTGTTGCAAATAATTAGATAAAAAACATAATTTCTCTGGGGAAAACTAAGCTGTACAGAAAATTGGCATGCTTTCATTTACCTAACTGTAAAAAAGTTACATTTTTTTAAAAAGTGAGAAATGTTAATTATGAATGGCTTAGGCTGTTGCAGGAAAAGAGGAGATACATGTATGGAAAATGAAGTTTGACTATGCTTTTCTGTAGTGTTTCTATTGAAATAAAGTATTTTGTTTAGCACATGACTAACTCTCTAATTCTTTTGGTAGGAAAAAAACATGTAAAAATTATATACCTTATTACCCTACAATGTGTCTGTGATCGTGACTTCTAAAGTTGGAATGAAAAAGAAAAGAGACCTTTCTTACTCATCACTTGGTGTTAATACAAAAGCACCATAAGGAGCAGATGAAACAAACCATTTAAGTTAATATACACTTGTCAAGCAAGAAGCAGTATGATGGCATGACTCCAGTCTCTCAGAGGAAGGAATTTTTTTGTTCAGTGAAAGCTGATATCTCAGTGAGCCGCCCAGCACAAAAATAGGAAATGAAGCTAAGAAATGCAAAGCTCTTCCATTCCTCTCATCTTTTCTCTTTTTTACCTGCACTAATAAATTCCTGTCTTTAATTTTATGGGAGTATAGAAAGAAGAAAACAAACCATAGCTTGTCATCAGAGCTTGACAAAACTGGAAAGAAGTTTTCTTTTGTTGTCAACAGACAGTGACAATTTTCACAGTACTGTTACAGGTATCAGCTCCCTATATATATTTCTGTCCTATTATAGCTAAGCAATACTTAGGGGACAGAAAGCAGTTGAATGCTTTCAACTGAATGAAAACCTATCCCTTGCTAAAGGAACAAACAGTCAGTGGACTGCCAGCATAGTCACGTAGCAGATTCTGAATTACATGCATGCCAGAGTTCATTTGGATCTCTCAAATTTAAAGGACAATGCTCTCTTGTATGCCAATCTGTACTTCATTACCTCATTAGGTAAAAATCAGACGAGCCCAATCCTCTCTCAGCAGACTAGTCTAGTCGAAAACTCCCTAATTCATATTTTCACAAATTCATAAATTCATTAGCTGACAAAGGCAATAGCTCACAAATTCACTCACTCAGCCAGTGACCGTGTTGCTCTCACTTTAGCTTAGTAATACTGCTACTGCCATACATCAGGCTTTAGCATGAGCTGTGTGTTGGGCCAAAACCTGGGCAGGAGTCGAGTAATCACCCACACTCCACCACTTAAGTATAGGCAAAAGGTCTGGTAAGCCCCACACTGCAGTGGGTGAGGTACTGCCTCACTGTGACTGAGGGTAGGGCAGAGCTCTGAGCATTGGAAAGTCCATTTCCACTGGAAAGTCTAGTATCACAGTTTATAATTAGATAACATTCTTTCAGCATGATGTTAGCACTAACTCTGGATGCATTTAAAAAAATACAGAAAAAAAAATACAGTGATCCTGAGTTTCAACCTAAGATGCAATATGCAAGTTGCAGATGGTGCACAATCCATAAAAATCTCATATCAATGATATTTAGCAGTTTTTTCAATTCCTGGTACAGTCTTGACAGTCTGGTCAGTATAGAAACAGTCTTTTGATAAGCAATTGTTTTCTTATACTTGTTGACTAAAATTTTCAGTTATTCAGTTTGAGAATGTACCATGTCCCACAATATTCCTAAGGGTCCTGTCCAAGTTCCAGCAGCAAAAACATGAATTAGATTTTTAGTTTCTATAAAGTCATCCTGTCATTACAGAAAACATCACAAGGCAAACCAAATCCATATGCAACCCAATTTTTACTTGAGTACAACCATGCAGTGATCACACACTTAGCCTAAATAGCAGTTACCTGAGGCTATATTATTTGTACAAGGGCCTTGAAGCTCTAGGTGTTCAGGGCAGTGCTGTTAGTGCTTTCCTCATTTTACATCCATGAGTATCAAATAGGTTACTTTTGTTATCCATGCATTTGGCCCCTTGAACTCTCAGCCACACTCTATTGGCTACAATAACAGGAAATAGGGTGTGTAAATTGGTTAATTTTCACCTTCCCTACTTATGGCGCGGTGCTAAACAGATCTACTCAACAGACTACTAGCTTGCTACTCCTAAGCTTTGATAAATGCAAGTTATGATACTGGCATCAATCCAAATAACTGGGTCCCTAACATCACAAGATTCCCAGTATGGATCCAATGGGCTTCCAGTCCATATTCATTTATAATACAGGTTTGCATGACAACACAAGCAATGGCACTGCTGAAATTTGAAACAGATTTATGAACACCAGCATACATTTTCTTGAAAATCTTCTGGAGTTTTCTCCAAGGGTTTAGGCTAATTATCAAGATGTCGGTAGTTTCATCCTTGCCATTTATTATATCCAGGGTTGTTCAATTATAGCTTGTCTGCTCAATAGTCCTAGACTGCATACTTAATTGTTAAGGATTTCTGAACTGATAGAGTTCAATGCTCATATGCCCAATCTAACTGTTCCTAATCCTCCAGAAAGATTCCTAACTTTGCAGATGTTCTGGTGAGACAGCACCATTGTTCACATGTAAGTACTATCCATTATGAGCAATGAGATTATACTGGAGCTAATGTTGTCCCATCAAACCCGAATGGAACATCCAAAAACTTCAGAGGTAAAAATTGCAAATCTTTTTGGAAATCCTTGAGTAACCATTACTGCTGTAGTAGTGGGAATGGGAACCAGAGAAATTTCAAATTTTGTACTGCCCGATGCGGGATGCAATCTTGATGGCTAGTTGGCTCACAGACTTAAAATGAATTCTAATGGTTCTGTTTCCCAGCAGGCATCACCATCCCTTGTTGTGTTATCTGTTATTTCACTCATGTACAACTGCACAAGAGGAAAAACTTACACAGAAGAGCAGGAGCTTCAACAGTGTTGTGATTGTTTTGGGGGGTCCTTTATAATGTATTAACTTCTCCACCCAAGGCCAGGTTGTCAGATTCTGGGAGAGATCTTTCAACAAATGTGAGGTATAGGCAGTCAGACAGATACCTGATTTTTGCTGCCTCACTAGTGGGTTTTGAATATACTGGGCCTCTTAACCTATGTCATGGAAAAGGTGTGCTTGATTATACCATCATGCATATGTGTGCTTGATTATTGCATTGTGCATCAACATTTCTCTAACAGTATCTGAGAATTCCCAATGGAAGGGTCAGGCTTGTTTGGTATATGAAGGATGCTGACTTTTGAGATGTTGTCAACATTCTCTCTGGTGATAACACCCCACCACAGGGAGTGTTACGGTAGTTCCAAGGAATAGTACGGTGCTTGCTGAACGGACACTTTCCACAGCAAAAAAACACATGTCACTCATATGTCCAAGATATCAGTAGCTCCTTGGGAATGGGAAAGAACTATGACTTGGACGATATTTACTCTGTAATGATAAATGTCACTTCTATTTCCTATGTTCCTTTCCTTCAAACCCACTGCAAAGTAACCCAGGGTCTTCAGAGCAACAGTGGTGAATTCTCACCTGATGTCCCGGATGCCACACTGAGGTGTCCAAAGCATCCTGCTTCTGTTGGTTCAGTGCAGGATATTGGTCAAAACTATTATACAGTGACTATCAGTTGCTGTCTGTCAGGATTTTAAAACTTGCATGGCCTCTGATAAATTTATTTCTTAATCAGTGACAAATTAGTGACACTATTTTTTTAAACATCCGGCTTTATCTTTCTCCTACACCACTAATCTGAGGTCAACATAGTCAGTGCAAAGTCCACTTAACTCCATGCACAAGACAACATTTCTGTATTAATTTATTTTAAAAGCTACCTGACTGTGCCTGCTGTGTCATTGGCAGTGTAGCAAAACCTGGTGGCAAAACACTGTACAGGGGTCTTACATGCTACCCCTAAAGGTACTGGTTTATCAGCCAGCATAGGTCTAAGAATCGGTGTTGGCAAGGCAATTTTATGTTGCTTCCCTGGATCAAGGATTCAGTCCCTGCCAGTCCTTTGTAAGCAGGTAACAGTTTATTTTCAAAAGTGGAATGAGTGCTTATCACTGCCACATGCACACATACACTGCCCAACAGTGACCTCCTGTGGCAATGGGAAGGTTTCCAGTTCCTCCGACAAAACAGCAGTGGTCAGACTGATTAAAGTGTGAACAAAGGGAATAAATGTATGTAGTGGAATCCCTGCCGCGTGGAAGCAAATCGTTCCCTATCTGCTTCTGGTACATGTCATAGAATCATAGAAGCAGAGGAAGTCAGGCTGGACGATCCAACCCTTCTTGTCAAAGCATTGTCTAGACAAGATGGCCTAGGCACCTTGTTCAGCTGGATCTTAAATGTATCCAGTGCTGGGAAATCTACTGCTTCCCGGGGGAGATCATTCCAATGGCTGACTGCTCTCACTGAGAAAAATGTTCTTCTTGTGGTGAAACAGAATTCCCCCAGGAATAACTTTTACCCATTACCCCACATCCTTTCCATAGGATTCTTGTAAATACAAAATCTCCATCTTTGTGGACACCCTTCAAATACTAGAACACGGTAATGAAGTCTCCCATAAACTTCTTTTTCTCAAGGCTGAACAAACCTACTTCACACTGAACAAACCTAGCCTTTCTTCATATGTCAGGCTTTCCAGTTGTTGGGTCATCTTCTCTGGACCCTCTCCAGCTCATCAACATTTGTTTTGCATACTGGAGACCAAAACTGAACAGTGGCCTGATGAGTGCTGTATCGGATGGGATAATGACTCCTCTGCCTCTGCTGGTGACATCATTTTTGATGTAACTCAGCATCCTGTTAACTTTCTCTGCACTGTTCACCCATATTGAGCTGCTTGTCCACCAGGCCCCCCAGGTTCCTTTCCATGTAGCTGCTCTCCACCCAGGGAGATCCCAGCCTGTGCTGCACTCCTGGCTCATGTTTGCCCACGTGCAAGACCTTACATTTGTCTTTGTTGAACTTCATAAAGTTCTTGCTAGCCCATTCTTCTAACCTTTCCAGGTGTTCCTGCAGGGCATCTCTCCTTTCCAAAGAGTCCATTTCCCCACTCAGTTTGGTGTCATTGACAAACTTCAACTGAGTAAAGAAATGCTGCTGGAGAGGAGAAACACAAGCCCTGCTGGCTGTTGAACTATAAGGGCACTAGGTTGACCCTTCTCTTGAGATGGAGAGGAGAACAGCAACAGCACAGGTACCAGTGGGATGGTGACAGGAGCAATGGGTGTTCATTATATCCCTTCCACTTCCAAAGAACTCCTCTCCACCCCCACAGATGAGAGGTTTGGCCACAGCTTTTGTAGCAGCTCATTATCCTCCTCTGGAAAGCCCTTCATCCCTAACAAAATGGTGCCAAACACTGCCTTTCCAGTTGACTTTGGTGCACTTGGTGACAACTCTACAACTGACTCAGGCTTATGCAGGACCAAGTTGGTCCAAGCCAGGGATGCCAGATTCAAGACCTTCAGTTCCTACTACTGCTCTTGAGTCTGCTGCTGAACTGCATGGATACTGAAGGCTTCAAGGTGCTTTTCCTCCTTGCTGCCCTGCAGCAAAACAAAAGGCTCTGAAGGCGTGACTCTGGTGTTGTGTGTCTCCCTGTTCTTTTTCAAGTCTCTCTGCAGCTCACACCTGAGGGTGGTGCTTTAGGGTACCCCCGGGGCTCTGTTCTGCCTTGGTCCACTTCCCCTGCTGTGACCAGAGGAGCTCAGCTAAGAGAAAAATCTGCCAACAGGGATGTGCCAGTGTCCCCTGCCTCAGAGGAAGTGGGGACTTAACTTCTGCAGGAGGGCTAAGCCAGTTCTCTGAAGCTGAGGGAGAAGCAGTAGCCAACATCACCAGGAAAGGAGCTCCTCAGCCCAGCCTGACGAGTTTCTGGAGGACCAGGAGCATGTTTTAATGTAGGGATGTGTCGGAACCCAAAGCATCTCTCTAGATGCCCTAAATGTCTCAAAGCCCTAGCAAGGGCTCAGAAACCCTAGCAAGAAGCCAAAGACACCTAGAAATTCGATCTTAATTCATAGAGCAAGTTGCCAACCTAATGTGAAGAATTACAAGTCACAAAAGTTTAAGTAGCATAGTAGTTGCAATCACAAAGTGAAAAGAAAAACTTTAGACCGCTATACAAGGAGGTTTTGTATGTTGTACATAGGAGTCAAGAGTCTCAAGATAGAAGAATTTGAGCGTGCCCTGTCCTTCTTTCTTCTCCTTAGCATCCATGTTCAAGATGATGTTAGCATGTGTAGATTGGTTCATAGTAAAAGTGCACTTGCCAACAAGGGCAAAATGTATTAGAAATAGAAGGTAAATATCTAATACGTAGTTTTCACTATAAAAGAAACAACCACCCCGTGGGTGGGAGAGAGAGTGCCCTTGGCTGTCTTGCTAATCAGACCTCAGCTGGTCAAACAGAAAAACTTTGTAGATAAGGAACAATAAACTCAACTGAAGACCGAAAAGCAAGAGTCCAGACTCCTTCTTCTAGAGCGTGGCCTGCCCAGAACCACCTTTTCCCGTGCTAAAGCAGAGACAAGTAACAGCCGACCCAACAGGGATGTCCATCTGTTGCAGCCCCTGTAGTGCCATTGTGACCACAGAAAGAGGAACAGGCACCCTGAGGCATGACTCCATCTTGGACTGAGTTCCAAGAGTAAGGAGAGCTTTGGCATGTGTCTGACAGGTGTTTACCATGTGGGACAGCTTGGTGGAGAATGCCTCAAGAGGAGGCAGCAGTGTGCCAGGCCTGCATCTCCTTCTGTGTCTGTCTCCTTAAACAGTGGGGGATGTTGGGGTTTCTTCGGGCCAAGGCTGGTTCTGCTGGTGCAATGCCAGAGCACACAGTGCATCTCACTCACAGCCTGTGGTCAGGGTGTGAACGGGCACTCTCTGGTCACCCAGTGCCCACCATGCCATTCATGCAAAGGTCAGCTGGACCCAACAGCAGTGTCCCCACAGTCTGTGGCATTGCACACAGCTGACAGAGAGCAGTGCTGAGGCAGAACTGGGCCCGTGAAGGTTTCAGCAAAGCACTGTATTGGCATGAAGACTTGGGTCTTTTGGTTTTGATCAGCATTAGAACCCTGCTGCCCCAACCTTCTGCACTGGGGCATTTCAGAGATTTGGCTATGGGCAGAACTGCTTTGAGCCCCGATGGACAGAGAGGATTTTTTTGAGAGAGCCCCAAAGGATTGAGTAGTTCAGGGCTGGTCCAAGGAGAGAGAATGGAGCAGGGCATTCAGTAGGAGCGGTGTTCAGGGAGGGAAACAAGCAAGAAAGCAGAGGAGAGCACTGTCATTGATTGGAAACACTTGGCAACAGCAGAATCTTTCCCTTGCTCTTTGTGCCTTGCAGCATTCCCTGTCTCTGCCCGAGCTACAGGCGCAGCAGGAACTGTGAGTTCAGACTGGGCAGACGTGCACTGGATCAGAATGCTGTGCACCTGTCGGCCTCTGAGCTCACAGCAGCCCGACTGGAGACTGCTTTTAAAAGAAAAAAGCTAATCACCTCTGGTTTCCATGGCTCTTTTCTATAGGAACTGCCTTCTCATGCCTCTATTGCTCCTTTTTTCTTGCCCTGAAGAAAAAAGTTAAGAGAGGTGCAGAGTGAAGCTCTGACCTTGAGACTTGTTAAGTCACTGTCACACTTGCTATTGAACTTCATTAACTCACTCATGTATCAATAAGATCCACTGTTCCTTCTTTTGAGAGTGAAGTGCAGGACTCCATCCATGATGGCAGCAGGAAGGCCACTGTCAAGTTTGGACCAGGCTGAGGTCCCAGGCTTTACTGGAGTTGTGAGGAAGGTACACTGCAGAAGTCTTGACACAGAGGTTTCTCTCCTCCCTCCAGCCTGTATTCTCCTCTAGTTTCCTGTCATAGCCAGCCAAAAGGTTGGTGCTGATGAAACAGGCCCTGTTTATGGCCACACTTCCTTTTCCTGTTGTTTCACACTTCCTGATAGAGGAAGAGAGTGCCATGGTGGGAATTAGAGTTGCCTTAGTCGTACCTTCCTCTCCATCCATGTCTTGAGTCCTCTTCAAGGGAGTACTGCAAAGAAAGTTCATTCTCAGCAGTCTGTATTTACACGTGCTGCTATGGTCTGATCTCTATGGCACTGCTCTGTCAGCAGTCACACACCACAGAGGAAAAGGCCACTCATTTCCCCTTCTCAGGTCAGAAGGAGCCCTTTGGGTTTTTTCTCACCTCAGGCTGCAGATGCTGGGCCACTGTGGAACCTGAGCCACAGCTCCTGGCTGTCTTGAGTCAGGTCCCACAGGGATCCTGGTGAAGCAGAGAGGAAGGTATTGGGTCAGTTTTATCTGGCAATAGATCCCATTTATTTTCCCCAGACTGAGTGCAAGGCCATTGTGCCGGGGACACAAATGGGCAGGGGAGCACGGCTGGGGCGGGTGGGAGGTGGCTCTGCTGGCAGCTGGCAGCACTTGGCACATATGGAAGGCAGGATGGCAGATGGGGCAGCACAGAAACAGCTCTGTGTGATGGCCAGGGAACACAAATAGTCGAATGGAATAGATGAGACCACTCTTGGCACTGAGGAAGCACCAGGAAAGGAAGCCCTGTCATTAGAGAGTGGATGGGGGCGGGAGGGGGTTGGAAGCCCAGAAAGGCTTTGTCTGGACAGACACAAAAGGCCAAATTGCCAAAAGTAAAGTCAAGGAAAGCTCTGGCTCTGTCAGTCAGAACCAAGTTCAAGTCAAATGCTGTTCAGCCAAGGGAGAGGCAGTAGCCAACTTCACCTGTCCTGGGAAGATGAGGAGCTTCTGCAGGATCAGGAGTGCATTCCAGGGAGGGAATGTCTGCGAGGGAAATGCCTGAGTGGTACAGTCCTTGGTTTATGGGGGCCTTGTTCTTGTTCCCATTCCCATCCCAGTCTTCCAGTTCAGGGTCCTGAGTATGCTGAGAACAAGTGCTCTTACTATTAAAGACTGAAGCTGAGCAGGCCTTAAGCACCCGAGCCTTTTCCTCATCCTTGTCGCTATGCTTCCCCCCATATCCAATAAAGTGTTGGAGCAAATTAGGTAAAATATGGAGAAAACAAGATAAGTTATGAAAATGTTGGGGAAAATCAGGGGCAATTAGGGTGAAATTGAGAAAATTGTGGAAACTGTGGCAAAATTAAGGGGAAATTCAGGGAAATGGGGGAAAACTGGGGAAGACTGGGGCAACGTAGGATGGAATTAGGGGACATCTGGAGAAAGCAATAAAAATTAGGAGAAATATATGAAAAATGTGGTAAATTTGGGAGATAAATTTCAGTTAGGGGAAATTAGGGATATATTCTGGTAAAAATTTTGGGGAAATAGAGGGAATTGAGGAAAATTTGGAGAAATTTGGAAAAAATGAAATACCTTAGGGGAATCAGGTAAAATGCATGGAAATTTGCAGAAGTGTAGGGGAAATAAAGGAAAACTTGGGGGAATGGGGGCAAATTGAGGGAGATTAGGGAAAATCCAGGGAGAATAAGAGGAAATTTAGGTCAGAATATGTAAATTAGGGGAAATGAGGGGAAATTGAGGGAAAATTACCAAAGTGAGGGAATTAGGGGGAAATTGGGAAAAAAAGCATTTGGCCATAATTTGGGGGAATCAAGGGATATTTGGGGCAAATTGCAGCATAAAATAAGGACATTTGGGGGAAAATCTGGAAAATTTGGGAAAATTAGGGGGCACCAATGAATTTCAGGGCAAATTGATGGAAATATAGGGAAAGCAGGGGGAAACCAAGGAAATTTGCAGCAAACTGGGGGACAATTAGGAAAATCAGGGGAAAACCAAGGAAATCTGGGGGGAAATCAGGAGATTTTGTGGGGAATCAGAAAAATTAGGTGAAATTCAGACACCTGGTCCTCTATAGGGCATCTAATGGGATTGATGGGGCCTGGATGCCTGGATGCCCCTGTCTATTCTTAGGTGAGCTTTGGGGGTCGAGGGGGGGAAGGGAAACCTGTAGGGCCAGCCCCATATATGGTTATGAGGTGAAGGTGCCCCATAGCCCCACTGGCGTCACAAGCTGATCGGATGTCAGGGGTTGTGGGGGGGGATGTCCCAAAAATATCCCATTGTGGGGGGAGGGAGAGGGAACAAAGGGATGGGAGGAGGGGCACAGATGCCTGAGTTCCCTTGGAGGGGGAAGGGGGGGGGTCACACCTGTCCTTTGTCTGTCTGTCCCCTCCCCCACCCCAGGGGGACCCAGGCATCCAGGCGAGTCTTTTGGCTTGCCTCATCTATCCCATAATAAACTGGGGGGATGGAGGGGAAGGGGAGTTAGAGGAGGCCCCTATAGGGGCTGAGAGTGGGGTACCCTGTGGGTCTGGGGCATCCTATGGGTCTGGGGGAGCCCTATGGGGTTTCTGTGAGTCTAGAAGTGGGCTGTATGGAAGGTCTATAGGGCCAGGAGTGGCCTGTGGCAAGGGGGTCCTATAGGGAAATATTTAGAGGTCCTATGGGGCTGGATTTGGATCCTATAGGACCGTGGGATTGGGGAGAGGTGTCTGGGAGTGGGTTCTATGGGGCTGTGTGCACTAACAGGGATTTTATTGAAAGGAAGTAATGCCCCCCGCATGAGGCTGATAAGGGTTCTATGCATGTCCTATAGGGCTGGAGGGGTGTCTTATGGGGCTGGGGGAGCCCTGTGGAGCAGGAAGTAGGTCCTGTGAGGTAGGGGGGAGCTATATGAGCTATATGAGCTTGTGGGTGCGAGATATGGGGGTCCCATGGGGCTGGTGGAGCTTTATAGTTCCTTAGGGGTCACTGGACCCTATGGGGCAGTGAAGGTCCTATAGGACTACAGAGCAGAGGGAGGGCCCTATGGATTTGGGGAGTGTACTGCAGATCCACAGGGGTCACCGTGTCCCTATAGGGCAGTGAGGTGGCCTTGAGGTCACCCGTCTGTACATGCCCTCCCCCCTCCTGGTGACGCAGCTGCAGGGGGGAGGGGGGGATATAAGGGGGGTCTCCCAGGCAGCGCCTGCAGACCCAGGGGCAGGTGGGGCAGGGGGCACTTGGAGCACCGTGAGGGTCTGGGAGGGGGTTATAGGGGAACTAGGGGCAACTGAAAGGGACTGGGAAAGAACAGGGAGGAACTGGGAGGGAACTGGGAGGGTCTGTGGGTGAACTGGGAGGGACTGGGAGGGTCTATAGGAGAACTGGGAGGGTCTATGGGGGAACTGGGAGGGACTGGGATTATACTGGGAGGGTCTATAGGGGAACTGGGAGGGACTGGGAGGATCTAGGAAGGAACTGGGAGGATCTTTGCAGGAGACTGGGATGATACTGGGAGCATCTGTGGGGAAACAGGGTGGGACTGGGATGATGCTGGGAGAATTTGTGTGGTAACTGGGAGGGACTGGAGTGATACTGGTGGAGGAGGGAGGGTACTGAATAAATCCTAGGGGGATACTGGAACTTACTGAGCAGTTCTGTGTGTGTTTCTGTGTGTGTGTGTGTGTGTGTGTGTGTGTGCGTGGTGGTGTACTGGAGAAGTACTGGCGGGGCCGGGCAGGGATGCTGGGATGTAATTGGACATATTGGGATATACTGGGACATACTGGGACATACTGTGGTGGGGGGGGTGTTGTGTCCCGGAGCAGGACCAGAACCGCCCTGAGTCTGCACTGTCATCCCCTGACTCGGAGACCACAGAGAGAGGTGGGGCTGGGTAGTGGAAGGAACTGAGGGGTGTCTGGGGAGACTGGGGGTGACTGGGAGGGTTTGGGATGATACTGGGAGGGTCTGGTGGGAACTGGAAAGGACTGGGAGGGATACAGGAGTACTGAGGGGTACTGGGAGATGCTGGGGTGGGATAAAGGGCAGGCAGTGTGAGGCATTGCAAGGAACAGGGAGCACTGGGGAGGGCACTGGGACTTCTAAAAAGGAACTTGGGACGGAGATGAGGACTGGCAGGAACTAGAAGCACTGTAAAGGAACTGGGAGCACTGGAGAAGAATGGGAGAACATCAGATCACCAAGGATGGACCTTGGATGAGGCTCACTGGGAGCACTGGAGAGGAACTGGAAGCATTGAGAGGGAACTCTAGATAATGGAAGCACTGAGGATGGACTTGGGATGGGCCAGCTGGGAGGAGTGGGAGCATTGGAGAGGAACTGGGAGCACGGGGGAGGAATGAAGGAGTTGGGTTGACCAAGAGGAAGTGGGAGATGTGGCGAAGAATGGGGAATGATGGGTTCACCAAGGAAAGAGCTGCAATGGGGCCAACTGGGATGAACTGGCAGCCTTTGGAGGGTCTGATTCTTCCTACCCCACCCAGCCCTGTCCAGCGCCACCATGCCTGATGTGGAGATGGCTGAATTTGGGGAGGCCGCCCCCTATCTCCGCAAGTCGGAGAAGGAACGGTTGGCTGCCCAGACTCGCCCCTTCGACCTGAAGAAGGACATCTTCGTCCCTGATGAAAAGGAGGAATATGTCAAGGCCACCATTGTCAGCCGTGAGGGCTCCAAGATCACTGCTGAGACTGAACATGGCAAGGTGGGGGGACCCCAGCCACACCTTGGACTCCAGAACCTCAAAACAGCAGCTCCATTCCACATGGGACACAAAGAACCCAACCCACCTTCTCTAGAACACAAGAAACATCTAGACTCAAAATGCCTTCTCCAGCACCCACTGGATGCTCAGATTGCACAGCATCTTCTCTATAACCCAGGAAATATCTAGGCCCTTATCCACCTTTCCCAGAACCTATTGGACAGATAGACCCCATCCAACCTCCTCTATTACCCCAGCCACACCCAGACCCAAAAACATCTTCTCTATCACTTGAGGAACACCTAGACCTCCTCTGGCTCTCAAGGGAATACTCAGATGCCCAACTCCCAGCCCTTTGGGTAGGAACAACTGGCGCAACTCCTTGCCCTGTGTTCCTGCTTCATGGGGTCCTCCTTACCTTGAGCAGACAGTGACGGTCAAGGAGGACCAGATCATGCAGCAGAACCCCCCCAAGTTCGACAAGATTGAGGACATGGCCATGCTGACTTTCCTCCATGAGCCCGCCGTCCTCTACAACCTCAAGGACCGCTACGCATCTTGGATGATCTATGTGAGTTGGGAGCCCATGAGGTTCTTCAGACCCCGTCCAGAACTTGGGCGCCCCTTTTGTAGACCACTTGGGCCACATAGGTGCAAGACGTCCCTTCTCCAGATCTCATGGCCCACCCTAACTGGGATGATCCTTCTTTACATCTCTTGAGCAACCCAGATCCAAGATATCCCAGACCCTTTGGGTCACTCAAAACCAGGACATCCCTTCTCCAGATTACAGAACTGGGACATCCTCTCTTCAGACCTCTTTGGTCCCCCACACCCAAGATGTCCCATCTCTAGACCACAGGGGTCACCTAAACCCAAGATATCACATAGACACAAGAGGTCGCTTTTGCAGACCCCTTGGACCACCTGGTGGGGTGGCACCTTCTGACTCTGACCCACCTACTCCTTTTTCCAGACTTACTCAGGGCTCTTCTGTGTGACTGTCAACCCTTACAAGTGGTTGCCTGTCTACAATGCTGAGGTGGTGGCTGCCTACCGGGGAAAGAAGCGGAGTGAAGCTCCACCCCACATCTTCTCCATCTCTGACAATGCCTACCAGAACATGCTGACAGGTAGGGACCTTCTGCGGGGACCCCATAACCTTATTCCCCTATCCTTTCTGGGGAGCAGGAGATGTGGGGCAGAGCCAAGGTGGGTTTCAGAACCTCATGTTTCTTCTCCTCATCCCACCAGATCGGGAGAACCAATCCATCCTCATCACGTAAGTAATCTCATCTGTAAACTCTGTCTTAATCCTCCTCACAGCTAAGACCCCCCAACCTGCACATAGCCCCTCCTGAAGTCATGCCCACTGGCCAACCCTTTATCACTACATGGACTTGTCAGTGGAGGTCCATTATCCATCCCTCCCCAGTGAGTCCCCCACTCCCAGCACCATAGCACCCAACCACTGCTCTCCTTGGCTACCTTCAGCGGAGAATCCGGAGCGGGGAAGACTGTGAACACCAAGAGGGTCATCCAGTACTTTGCCGTCATTGCTGCCATCGGTGACCGAGGCAAGAAGGAGGCAGGGGCTCCGGGCAAGGTAAGGGCAGTGAGTGAGGGATGACACCCAGGGGTCTGGCCAATATTCTGCCACCTGTCTGTCCAACCAATGACACAATCAACCACCCACACATTTACTGAACCAAACATCCAAAAATCCAACCAACCAACCAACCAACCAACCAACGAACCAACCAACCATCTATCCAACCTTCCATTCATCTGTCCCATCCCCATCCAATCAACTAACCATCCATCCATCCACCGATGGCATCAGTCCACATCCCTGTCCATCAATCTGACCACCCACTCAAACCTTCATGGACCACTGTGTTCTCCTATTAATCCATTTCAACCTTGCATTCTTCATCCCCTACACCTTACTGTTTGAACCCCCTTGACACTGTCCCACTCCATCCAGGGCACCCTGGAGGACCAGATCATCCAGGCCAACCCTGCCTTGGAAGCCTTCGGCAATGCCAAAACTGTCCGGAATGACAACTCATCCCGATTTGTGAGTGTTAGGGGTGGAGTCTGTGAGGAAGAGTCTGTGAAGTGGAGTCCTTTGGGAAGGGTCTGTGGGTTGGGGTGTTCTGGGAGAAGGTGGCCACCTCCACGTCCTTCCACTATTCTTCCAGGGAAAGTTTATCCGGATCCATTTTGGGGCCACTGGGAAGCTGGCATCAGCTGACATTGAGACCTGTGAGTAGGTTGAGGGCTCCATGAGAGGATATCTTGTTGTCCACCATCCCTTCCTCTATCTATCTCTCCATCCACCTGTCCATACTTCTCCTCATCTTCATCCATCTACCCTTCCACATTCTCAAGCTTCCCTCCATTCATCCATCTGAACCTCTATCTTCTCATCCCGACTTCCACTCATCTTCTCCTCATCCCCACCCCAGACCTCCTGGAGAAGTCCCGTGTGATCTTCCAGCTGAAGGCTGAAAGAAACTACCACATTTACTACCAGATCCTCTCCAATAAGAAGCCAGAGCTGCTGGGTGAGCTATACTCCCAACCTACCTGTAAATACCTGATCCCACACCCCTTTTGGGACCTGCCTGTCCCAACCCCTTTTTCTCCTTTCAGACATGATGCTGGTGACCAACAACCCCTACGACTATGCCTTCATCTCCCAAGGAGAGACCACAGTTCCATCCATTGATGATGGAGAGGAGCTCCTGGCCACAGATGTGAGACGGGAGGCCATCAGGTAGTGTGTATGTGTCTCTGTGGGCTGGAGAAGACTTGAACACATTTTTGCCCCACAGAGTGCCTTTGATGTCCTGGGATTCACTCCAGAGGAGAAGAACTCCATCTATAAACTGACAGGAGCCATCATGCACTTTGGCAACATGAAGTTCAAGCAGAAACAACGGGAAGAGCAGGCAGAACCAGACGGCACAGAAGGTTGGGTCCAACCAAGGTTGAGGTGGAAACTGGGGTGAACTCCATGATCCTTCCAGGTTCATATTTTCACTTCTTCATCCTCAGAGGCAGACAAGTCAGCTTACCTAATGGGGCTGAACTCAGCTGATCTTCTCAAGGGTTTGTGCCACCCTCGGGTCAAGGTGGGCAATGAGTATGTCACCAAGGGGCAGAATGTCCAGCAGGTGAGTAGGACATCCCTAAAATATCCTCCTTTTGGGGTGATATGGTGTCATCTTCAGCAAGAAGAACACCAAGAGGCCCTCTCACTGGTGGGGCATCCTTCTTCCAGGTGATTTATGCTGTTGGAGCCTTGGCCAAAGCCGTGTATGAGAAGATGTTCAACTGGATGGTGACCAGGATCAACAATTCACTGGAGACCAAGCAGCCACGGCAGTACTTCATTGGTGTGCTGGACATTGCTGGCTTTGAAATCTTTGATGTAAGCCCTGATTGACTGTGTTGTGTTGATTACACTGGATGTAGAGCTAATCCTACTGGATGGTCAGATGACTTTGTTTTCATTTGTGTTGACCCTGTTGGGGCTCAGGTTGATCCAGCTGAACATAGTAGTTGTTCTGTTGACCCCACTGGCCATCTCCTCTCTCCTTCCCCAGTTCAACAGCTTCGAGCAGCTCTGCATCAACTTCACCAACGAGAAGTTGCAGCAGTTTTTCAACCACCACATGTTCGTGCTGGAGCAGGAGGAATACAAGAAAGAGGGCATTGAGTGGGAGTTCATTGACTTTGGAATGGACCTCCAGGCCTGCATTGACCTCATTGAGAAGGTACCACCTCCCTCAGGGCCTCATGGGGCTGGGGAAGGGCCCTTTCAGTTGCAGCTTAGCAGGAACCCCAAAGTTGGCTAGTCGGGTTGTACTTGGTGTTCACTGTAGCCAACAAGGTCTTTTCTGCCTAGCCCATGGGGATCATGTCCATCCTGGAGGAAGAGTGCATGTTTCCCAAGGCCACAGACATGACCTTCAAGGCCAAGCTCTTTGATAATCACCTGGGCAAGTCGGCCAACTTTGGGAAGCCACGAAACATCAAGGGGAAACAAGAGGCCCACTTTGCCCTTGTCCACTATGCTGGCACGGTGGACTACAACATCATCGGGTGGCTGCAGAAGAACAAGGATCCCCTCAATGAAACAGTGGTGGGGCTCTACCAGAAATCTGCCTTGAAGCTCTTGGCCAACCTCTTTGCCAACTATGCTGGGGCAGATGCACGTAAGAGGAACCCCCTTCCTCCGCATCTGGGGTTCTTTCCACCCTGTCCCTGTCCTATCTCATCCTTTCTTCTTCTCCAACAGCCGTGGAGAAGGGGAAAGGAGCTAAGAAGAAAGGTTCCTCCTTCCAAACTGTCTCTGCCCTCCATCGGGTGAGAGTTCAAGTGTTATTGGTGGATCCCAGTGTGTGTGGGCATGGAAAACATGTCCCAGGGCAAGGGATAACCCTTGGTGGGACAGGCTGGGGGCATGTCTTCATTCCCTTCATCATCTCCTCCTCCATTTTTCAGGAGAATCTCAACAAGCTGATGACCAACCTGCGGTCTACCCACCCTCATTTCGTTCGCTGCATCATCCCCAATGAGACCAAGTCTCCTGGTAAGCCAATCCCTGAGGATTGATCCAGAGGACACTGCTGGGCTCTGGCCAAAGGTGGTGGTGGGCAGCTGTGCTATGGGGTAGACATGACTCACCAGTCTTGATGATCCACCAGGTGTGATGAACAACCCCCTGGTAATGCACCAGCTTCGCTGCAATGGAGTGCTGGAGGGCATCCGCATCTGCCGCAAAGGATTCCCTAATCGCATCCTCTATGGGGACTTCCGACAGCGGTAGGCACAGAGGAGAAAATGTGGGGATGGGGTGGACAACCCCACTGGGATTGAATTCAGAGGTTTCCTGTCCTCTCTGGTCACCAGGTACCGCATCCTGAACCCTGCTGCCATCCCTGAGGGGCAGTTCATTGACAGCCGCAAGGGTGCTGAGAAGCTCCTGGGATCCCTTGATATTGACCACAACCAATACAAATTTGGACACACCAAGGTGAGGTCACTTGGTCTCAGTTGTGGTGGTCCCACGATCCACAAGGTTTTCATGGTGGGACCAGATGGACTCTATGTTTCCATCATCTACTTGTCCACCTGCCCATCTGAGCTCCCATCCACACTACCATCCATCCCTCTGC
Source organism: Passer domesticus (assembly GCF_036417665.1). NCBI lineage: Eukaryota > Metazoa > Chordata > Aves > Passeriformes > Passeridae > Passer > Passer domesticus. Next base: position 91,138,929 of record NC_087474.1, read on the forward strand.
CATGCCTTCAAATTCCAGCAGCACTTATCGTCATCTTTCCTCAAAGGTCTTCTTTAAGGCTGGGCTGCTGGGGCTGCTGGAAGAGATGAGGGATGAGCGCCTAGCCCGGATCATGACCCGCTTGCAGGCCCAAGTCCGTGGTTTCCTGTCCCGTCAGGAGTTCAAGAAGATCCTAGAGCGCAGGTAGGTGGTGAGATGGAGATGGTGTTGCATCCATGTTGAGTGGAAGCTGCTGGTGACCCACATCTTGATGTGGCTTCTCCAGAGACTCATTGCTGGTGATCCAGTGGAACATCAGGGCCTTCATGGGGGTGAAGAACTGGCCTTGGATGAAGCTCTACTTCAAGATCAAGCCCTTGTTGAAGAGTGCTGAGACGGAGAAAGAGATGCAGGTAGGACAGGGCCATGGGTAGGGAAGGTAGGTGGGTGGATGGAGAGAGGAAGTGGTAGGTGGGAACAAAAAGGAAAAAATGAGATTTACATGGCACCTTTGTGCCTCCCACAGAACATGAAAGAAGAGTTTGGGCGGCTGAAGGAGGCCTTAGAGAAGTCAGAAGCCCGGCGAAAGGAGCTAGAGGAAAAGATGGTCTCCATGCTGCAGGAGAAAAATGACCTTCAGCTCCAAGTGCAGGCTGTGAGTGACCTAGATGTCCTGGCCCTGCGCTCCTTTTTCATTCACCTCAAACCAAGCTTACCCCTTACAGGAGCAAGACAACCTGGCTGATGCTGAGGAGCGCTGTGACCAGCTGATCAAGAACAAGATCCAGCTGGAAGCCAAGGTGAAAGAGATGACTGAGCGGATGGAGGATGAGGAGGAGATGAATGCTGAGTTGACAGCAAAGAAAAGGAAGCTGGAGGATGAATGCTCAGAGCTGAAGAAAGACATTGATGACCTGGAGTTGTCATTGGCCAAAGTGGAAAAGGAGAAACATGCCACTGAGAACAAGGTGAGGGTGGGGAGATGTCTTGACCTCAAATTGTGGGGAACTGAGCTGACCCAAGCCAACATGAATAGAGTCTGGTGAAGACCCAAGGCTGGTTGGGTTGGGTTGCCAAGAATCAAGGCTGTTTGGGCTGTCAAATTCAAGGCTGGATGAGTTGGGTCATAAGGACCCAAAACTGCTTGGGTTGGATCGCGATAATGCAAGACTGGTTGGATTGCATCACCAAGAACCAAGGCTGCTTGTGTTTTCCTACATCTCTTGACTTAGACCCAGCTTCACAAAGAGCAAGAACAGCCTCCTGTCTCTTGTCCTACCTCCGGTACCAAGCTGGAGGCCTGATATTTCTCCTCCTGCAGGTCAAGAACCTCACAGAGGAGATGGCCGGGCTGGATGAGATCATTGTCAAGCTAACGAAGGAGAAGAAGGCCCTGCAAGAATCTCATCAGCAAGCGCTGGATGACCTGCAGGCAGAGGAAGACAAGGTCAACACCTTGACAAAAGCCAAAGTCAAGCTGGAACAGCAAGTGGATGATGTGAGTATAGGCCATTCCCTTGACAGGCACATAGCTGGTCCCTTGGGGTGTGGAGGTCCTTCTGGAGTGTGTGTTTGTGGGGGCTGATGGGTGTGTCTCTTCCTCACTTGCAGCTGGAGAGTTCACTGGAGCAAGAGAAGAAGATCCGGATGGACCTGGAACGGGCCAAAAGGAAGCTGGAAGGTGACTTGAAGTTGGCTCAGGAGAATATCATGGACTTGGAGAATGACAAGCAGCAGTTGGATGAGAGGCTGAAAAAGTAAGGGCCTGCACCCTTTCTTGTCCTTTACCTATAACACCTCTGCTGAGCACTCAGAAGAATGACTTACTGGTGTTTCTCCCCACACCTAGGAAAGACTTTGAGCTCAATGCCCTCAACGCCAGAATTGAGGATGAGCAAGCAGTTGCAGCACAGCTCCAGAAGAAGCTCAAAGAACTTCAGGTGAGGTGGGCTTCAGCTTGGGGGTCCTCTCCATTATCTTCTTCATATCATTTTGAGAACAACCTAAACTAGTATGCCACCCACCTGAGGTCAGAAGCCCAAGACATATCCCTTGTCACAGAACCTGTAATTTATTGCCTTGAAATGACTCATGGGCTCCTGGACAGGTTGGCTCTCATGGGGGTTGAGCTGAACCAATGGGTTAGGAGTACTCAAGGTATGGGGAGCATCTTGGGTAGAATCCTCTGAGCTGAGCAGACCACCCAGGTTGAATCACATTCATTCCAATGTCCTTAGAGAAATTTGTGCTGAGTTGTCTGTTAGTCCAATTAGATGACCAACTGGAATGTCCTCAAGACCAGTTGAGTTGAAGAATCTTAAGGTAATTTGAGAAGGTGGAGTGTCTTCAAATAAAGCCAGGTTGATCTGGAGAGCTCAGAACTTGGCTAGATTGAAAAGAACTGGATGGGATTGAGACTGGTTGAGGTGAAGGCTCTACAGCTCTCTGGGTTGAGCTGAAGAGCCTACAGCTGGTTAGGTTGACTTGAATTGACTTAAAGACTCTCCATCTTGATTGACTGAGTTGAGTGCAGGAGTTGGGTGAAACCATGTCAGCTGAAAACTTGTTCATCCCTGGAGCATAGGCGCGGATTGAGGAGCTGGAGGAGGAGCTGGAAGCAGAGCGGACAGGCAGAGCCAAAGTGGAGAAGTTGCGCTCAGACCTGTCACGGGAGCTGGAGGAGATCAGCGAGCGGCTGGAGGAGGCGGGTGGTGCCACATCAGTGCAGATCGAGCTCAACAAGAAGCGTGAGGCAGAGTTTCAGAAGATGCGGCGGGACCTGGAGGAGGCCACGCTGCAGCACGAGGCCACGGCTGCTGCACTGCGCAAGAAGCATGCTGACAGTGTGGCCGAGCTCAGTGAGCAGATCGACAACTTACAGCGTGTCAAGCAGAAGCTGGAGAAGGAGAAGAGTGAGCTCAAGCTAGAGCTGGATGATGTTGGCTCCAACATGGAGCAACTCATAAAAGCCAAGGTAGGAAATAGGTCTACAGCCTTGAAGACTGCCCTTCCACTGCCCTCTCAAGGTTCCCTTTCATCTTCTGCCCTTTCTGTTTGTAGGCCAACCTGGAGAAGATGTGCCGCACCATGGAAGATCAGATGAATGAGCACCGGACTAAGTCCGAAGAGGCTCAACGCATGGTCAATGACCTCACCACTCAACGAGCCAAGCTCCAGACAGAAAATGGTGAGGGTCTTGCTCTTCCCTAACCCAATTGCCTAATTCTTGCCCAGTGAGATGGCTTGGGGGTGTGTCCTGCAACTGATTATCTGCCATTCCACCTGACAGGTGAGCTCTCCAGGCAGCTGGAGGAGAAAGAAGCCTTCATCAACCAGATGACACGAGGGAAACTCACCTACACCCAACAGCTGGAGGACCTGAAGAGGCAGCTAGAGGAAGAAGTCAAGGTAGAGCTTTGTTGGGGGGTCAGTGAGGTCAAAAGACACCTTCATTGCGAAGGTTTGGGACTGAGAAGTGCATCATGAGCCTGCCCTCAAAGCAGGAGCAAATGAATCAAGGGTCCTCAGAAATTTAGTAGGGCTGGTGAGTTACAGGGAAGTTGGGCTGGGTTGGGTTGGGTTGGTTGGTAACTAGGTAGTTGGAGTTGGAAAATGCCAATATAGCTCACCTTCATATAGATCCAGGTTCTCCTCACCTTGTAACTCTCTCCCCTCCCAGGCCAAGAATGCACTGGCCCATGCCCTCCAGTCAGCCCGGCATGACTGTGACCTTCTGAGGGAGCAGTATGAGGAGGAGACAGAGGCCAAGGCTGAGCTCCAGCGCTCACTCTCCAAGGCCAACTCTGAGGTGGCACAGTGGAGGACCAAGTATGAGACAGATGCCATCCAGCGCACTGAGGAACTGGAGGAAGCCAAGTGAGTCCTCTCCCCATGAAAGGAGCTTCTGTGGGGCAGGGGAGAGTGGAGACTCTTCTACAGTACAAGGATTTGGAGAACGGATCATAATCTGGAGATGGTAGAGGACATCCAGAGCAGAGCCCCAGCTAACCAGTGGTTGGAAGAAGGCTTGAGTTGGCCCATTTGGTCCATGGGTCACCGCAGCCAGGTTTTATCCCATGGCAGGAAGAAGCTGGCCCAGCGGCTGCAGGAGGCTGAGGAGGCAGTGGAGGCGGTCAATGCCAAGTGTTCCTCCCTGGAGAAGACCAAACACCGGCTGCAAAATGAGATTGAAGATCTCATGGCAGACCTGGAGCGGTCAAATGCAGCAGCTGCTGCGTTGGACAAGAAGCAGAGAAACTTTGACAAGGTGGGAGGACCAAGGAATGATGGAAGGAGAAGGGTGGAAAGGGGATAGAGAAATGTGGGTCCCATGAATCAAAAAAAGGCAGGAGAAATCCAGAAAAAAAGCTGAACAACTTTCAAGGGCCATGTTTTAGCAGACCCTCAAGTCCCTTTCAGGAGAGCATTGGGGAAGGGAGGAAGAGGATGGAAAGAGGGGTATTCATGGGCAAAGCAGCAGCTGAGCAGGTGGTGTCCTCATAGATCTTGTCTGAGTGGAAACAGAAGTTTGAAGAGTCCCAGGTGGAGCTGGAGGCATCACAGAAAGAGGCCAGGTCCCTCAGCACCGAGCTCTTCAAGCTGAAAAACGCTTATGAGGAGTCACTTGATCACTTAGAGACTTTAAAGAGGGAAAACAAGAATCTCCAAGGTGAGACCATGGTCCTTCCCTGCCACCTTTTTGTATCCCACTACCTTCCACCAAGTCTGATCGGTTATCATCTGGGTAGAGGAGATCTCGGACCTGACGGAGCAGCTGGGTGGCAGCCACAAGACCATCCATGAATTGGAGAAGGTCCGGAAGCAGCTGGATGCTGAGAAACTGGAGCTCCAAGCTGCATTGGAAGAGGCTGAGGTGAGCCAAATCACATCCCCATGAGTGCCATGTTGTCCTAGTGTTCTCTGTGGCACTCTAATTTCTGTCTGTCTCCACCAGGCCTCTCTGGAGCATGAGGAGGGAAAGATCCTGAGGGCCCAACTGGAGTTCAACCAGGTGAAGGCAGACTATGAGCGCAAGCTGGCTGAGAAGGATGAGGAGATGGAGCAGGCCAAGCGCAACCACCTGCGGGTGGTGGACTCACTGCAGACCTCTCTGGACGCTGAGACCCGGAGCCGCAACGAGGCCCTGAGGCTGAAGAAGAAGATGGAGGGTGACCTCAATGAGATGGAGATTCAGCTCAGCCATGCCAACCGTATAGCTGCTGAAGCTCAGAAGCAAGTCAAGACACTGCAGGGCTACCTCAAGGTACCCATCAGACTTCTATCCCATAAGCATGTTGACATGTAGTAGGTCCCACCATGCCAGAGTGTAAGAAAATTAGACCTTAAGCCACTTCCCCACCATTCCCACTCACCCTCTTCCCCAATGCTGCCTTGTAGGACACCCAACTGCAGCTGGATGACATGGTACGGGTCAATGAGGACCTGAAGGAGAATATTGCCATCGTGGAAAGGAGAAACAACCTTCTCCAATCCGAGCTGGAGGAGCTGCGGGCAGTGGTGGAACAGACTGAGAGGGCTCGCAAGCTGGCTGAGCAGGAGCTGATTGAGGCCAGCGAGAGGGTCCAGCTTCTCCACTCACAGGTGAGACATCACATACCTTCAAGGACAGAGGTCATCTCCATCCATGGGTGTGGGCTTCTAACGGGTTGAGTTACCAAGATCTCCAGATCCTTTAAGCCTGCAGAGTTGGCAGGGAGTTGGGCGTCATTAAGTACTGGGGGGTTGAAGAAGGATAGGTCAGCAGTTCAAGAGACACCTCCTGAGATCCTCTGCTCTAATTCCAGAATACCAGCCTCATCAACCAGAAGAAGAAGATGGAGGCCGACATCTCCCAGCTGCAGACAGAGGTGGAAGAGGCCATCCAGGAGTGCAGGAATGCTGAGGAAAAAGCCAAGAAAGCCATCACTGATGTGAGTGCTATGGTGGGACCAACATCTAGGACACCTTCCACTGGAGGGTGAAGTAGAGCATGCTTTGGTCCTCCTTCTCTGCTTGCTTCTCTCCTTGGGCAGGCGGCCATGATGGCCGAGGAGCTGAAGAAGGAGCAGGACACCAGCGCCCATCTGGAGCGGATGAAGAAGAACATGGAGCAGACCATCAAGGACCTGCAGATGAGGTTGGATGAGGCTGAGCAGCTGGCCCTCAAAGGGGGCAAGAAGCAGTTGCAGAAGCTGGAGGCTCGTGTGCGGGAGCTGGAGAATGAGCTGGAGGCTGAGCAGAAGCGCCATGCCGAGAGTGTCAAGGGTCTCCGCAAGTCCGAGCGTCGTGTCAAGGAGCTGAGCTACCAGGTGGGGCTCCTGGGCTGGCCCAGGTCAATTCCTGCCCCTTGGCCTCAGGGCCTCATATTTCATGCTGTACATGACCTCGAACATGGCCGACCTGCTGGCCAGAGAGACTTGTGTAAACTAGATCACCCACTGCGTGTGTGTCTGATACTGTTGTGGGATCCGGAATATTGTTGGCTCCTGAGCCACCCAGGCTCAGCATCCATGGGGTCTTTGCATGATCCAGAACCTCAGGTAGGACCTCATCAGGGGCAAGAAGACACCTTCACACAGGGAGACAACCCACTTTCTGGCCCACAGTTGAGACCACTCACAGATCCAGAGAAGCACCACTCCCCAAGAACATCATTAACTGTCTCCTGACCCTCACTGCTCTCGTGGCGATTCAAAGCAAAGGTAGGATCATGTCCTGACCCACCTGTGTCTCACCCCACAGACAGAAGAGGACCGCAAGAACCTGGTCCGGCTCCAGGACCTTGTGGACAAACTGCAAATGAAGGTCAAGGCCTACAAGCGACAGGCAGAGGAGGCGGTGAGCACTGGAGGGGCAACTGTGGCACCACCCCCCAGGAGGGAACAGTGTCGGGGCTGGGACAGTTGGGGTGTGGGAGAGAATGTGGGGAGTAGCAGGGGACCTTGGGGTGGTCAAGGGGTGGGGTGTCAGTGGGCAAGAAGAGTATGTCAAAAGAAAGTGTAGAAAGTGGGTGGGTGGTGGAATGTGGAGATAGATGGATGGATGGATGGATGGATGGATGGATGGATGGATGGATGGATGGATGGATGGATGGATGGATGGATGGTTTGTTGAGGAGATGGTTGGGTGGCTGGAGGATGGGATGCCTGGAAGGACAGGAGGGTCCATGGTGGGCCAGATGGAGCAATAAGAAGATAAGATGGAGGGACAGCTGGCAGGGTGGCAGGAGGCCAGACAGAGCTGTGTGGGAGCCTCACTGGTGTCCCTGCACCCTCAGGAGGAACAGGCCAACTCCAACCTGGCCAAGTTCCGCAAGGCACAGCATGAGCTGGATGAGGCAGAGGAGCGTGCCGACATCGCCGAGTCCCAGGTCAACAAGCTGCGGGCCAAGAGCCGCGACATTGGAGCCAAGGTGGGACTCTCCCCTGCCCTACAGCTGCCCCACGGCTGCCCCACAACTTCCTCATGCTCACAGTCTCTTTTTTTCATTCTCCATCAGAAGGGACTCAATGAAGAGTGAAGCTCTGGACCCCCAACAATATTCCCTGGACCTCCAAGTGGCCCACCCCCATTCCCAGCCCCCTAACCTTGGTCAGCCAATAAAAAGCATTGAGCAGCATCAGGTTTTGTGGGGCTGTGTTTGTGTGGGGAGGGTGGGGTTTCCCCATGGCATGGCACCCACAGCATGTCTGTAGCCCACACAAGATCACCAAGGAGTTTGCAGCACAGCATGCCCCACAACACGATGCGACCAGACCCACAGTGCAATGTGATGTGACCCACGAGCTCAGCCCTTGAGCTGCCTCACAGTGTATCCGCTGTGGGGCAGATACTCTGTCTGCTCCATGGTATTCTGTAAGCTCAGCCTGCTCCACACCAGCCTAGATCTGTGTGGCAGGAGATCTGGGGGCAGATGTGGGGGTGGGGAGGGGGGACCCCAGGAGGTGGGGGACATCAATCTCCACATGTGGGCAGAGGCTGAGTGGATCCCTCAGGCATGTTTTGGCTCCTGAGGTTGCACCTTCTCCTGCTGCAGATGCTGAGGTCCCTCTGTCCTGGCCTCAGTGTTCCCCTAGCCACCAGCTGCTCCGTCCCACCGCACACCATATCCCACAACCCCCTCTTCCCTACTGACCTGTCCCTCCATTGCTCTGGACTTGCCATCCATCACCCCACCGACTCTTTGCCCACCAGCCCTGTGTCCTCCATTGCCTACAGTCCTTCTGCCTTCTCCATGTCCCCCTGGTCCCTGCAAGTTCTCTATGTCCCATTGTCCCTCTGTCTCCTGCCTGTCCCTCCCCACCAAATCCTCAGTCCCTCCCCTCTTCCCCCCTCACCCTCCCTTTCGCTGTCCATCTGTCGCTGCCCCATCCCTCCCGGTCCTGGCGGCGCCGCATGATGGACCCCAGGGGACCCCGGCGTCCGGGCGGCTCCCCTCCCCCGCCAAACTCGGGCCGAGGAAGGGTGGGGTAATGTCGCTATGGGGCCTTATGTGGACTCTATGGGGCTCTAAAAAGATTCTATGGGGATTTGCGGAGACTCTGTGTGGCTCCATGGAGCAATTATGGGGCTCTGTAAAGGCTCTGTGGAACAAAGGAGATGGTCTATGGGGCAGGAGAGAGGTATCTCTGGGGCACAATGGGGAGGTGGGGACCTCCCGCCCGCGGGAATGTGTCACCTCGCGGGAACACTTGTCACCTCCTTGATGACAAAGTGGACACGGTGTTCGGGGACTGCTGCCAGACCCCCCCCTCCCCCAGACCCCTGGCGGCCCCACGGCGCCTCGCTGGGGGGGACGAGATAACAATCTCCCCCCCACTCTCCGGTCGTGTCCCAATATAGACCTGGCAGGGTAGAGCTGTCACCACCCCACCGGTGACAGGACATTGGCCAGGGACCCAGGCATCCCGGCCCCATAGGCACGCCCTTCACAAGGGTCCCCAGAGTCCTAGCCCCACAGATCCCCTCCATGCACAAAGAACCCAGGCATCTGGGCTCCGGAGATCCCCCACACACAAGGAACTCAGGCATGTGAGACCCACAGAAACATCACAAACCCCATCAAAGCACCCTGGTCCACATAGATCGCCCACACACACAAGGGTCCCTGGCCCCTGAGGTCCCTAATTTCACCACCCCCCCCCCCCTCCCCCCATCCCCCCCGACGGATCCAGATGTCTGGGCTCCATAGACACCTCCTACACAAGGCACCCAGGCAGCCAAGCCCCCTACCTCACCCCACATCCCACCCCTACAAGGGGTCTGGACAGCCCTTGCTCACCCCTATAGCTCTGCCCCATAAATCATCCTGTAGGGTGAATATGTGGGTCCTGGATGCCAGGGTCACTGGAGAGATGCCACCTTGTGGCTGGGGAAGCGGGGGGGGGGAGGTCCCCCCCTTCTTCCCTTTTATCAGCCACCCCCTCCCCAGGAATGCTCCTCCCCATCCCATGATGGTCTATAAAGGCCTTGGGGCTGTGGGACTGGCATAGGTGTCGGCGTGGGGCAGAGAGGGAGAGGGTGGGGGACATAGTGGGAATACGGGATGTGGATATGAAGGGCTGAGGGAGGATATGGGGGGCTATGGGGTACACAGGAGGGTTATGGGGCGTATGGAGATCAATGGGACACAGGAATCTGGGGAATATGGGGCACAGGGGGCCTATGGGACACATAGGGGTTCTATGGGGTGTGGGGACCTGTGGGGTACACAGGGGGTTATGAGGCACAGAGGACCTAAGAAGCACTGAGGGGAACTGTGGGGGAAAGAGATCTATGGGGTACAGCAGTCTAGGGGACATTGATGGTCTGTGGGGCATCCAGGCAGGGCTATGGTGTACTTGAGGTCTATGTGGGAAAGTGATCTATAGGGCATAAAAGGGTCTATGGGGCAAAGAGGATCTGTAGGGTGTAGCCCTACTCACCCTCTGCATGTTCTTCCAGCTTCCTTCATCTTACCTGCTAGATCCACAGACTCCAGGTGAGGGTGATGCTGTGGGGCAGCATGGGGATGGGTGCTTTGAGAGGGGGGAGTGGTGCTGCTATGCTGCTATAGGGTGTGTGTGTTGCTGTAGGGTCTGCACATCACTACAGGGGATCCATACTTTGCCGTGGGGGTCTGCATGTGGGGCTGCGCAGGACTCTGATGTTCCCTGCATTGTTAGAGGGGTCCTTGCAGTTCTATGGGTCTCTGTGCATCACTGTAGGGATGCCTGAATCATTATGGGGGTCTGTGTGTGGCTGCAGGAGTCTCTGTGTTGCAGGGGGCCATGCACCATTCCAGGGGTTGGTGGTCCCTGGTTGTGGAGCTGCCTGCTTCAGTACAGGAGTCTGTACATGGGGCTGTGCATGGGACTGGGGTCCCTGCATGACTATAGGGGTCTGCCTACAGCTATAGGGGGTCTGTGCACTGTAGAGGGCTCAATACATGGGGTCATGAATGGCTGTAGGATCCTGTGCATGGGGCCATACACAACCATGAAGTCCTGTACATCGCTATTAGGGATCCTTTAATGGTTATAGGGATCCCTGCAGGGAGTCCCTGAATCACTACAGGAGTCTGTGCATGGAGCAGTGCATGACTACGTGGGTGTACAGAGGGCTATAGGGTTCCTACACATCTGTAGGGATCCATGCATGGGGCTGTGCACAGCTGCAAAGCTCTGGGTCTGACTCTGGTGTCTGCCGCAGCCATAGGGGTCTGGGCATGGCTAAAGGGGCCCATGCACGGCAACGGGCTCCGGCCAGTGGGGTTGTGTGGGGCCACGGAACAAGGGGTGAGACCCTGTGGCCACAGCCTCACAGCCCCCCAGGTGATGCAGGGTCCCTGTCTGTGTGGGGCAGGATGGCGGACGCGGTGCTGGCAGCGCTGGGGGCGGCAGCCCCGTTCCTGCGGCCAGGGGAGCGGGAGCGGCTGGCAGCGCAGACCAGACCCTTCGACCCCCGTAGCGAGTGCTTCGTCCCCCACCCCCGGGAGGAATTCGTTCGGGGCCGGGTGACGGGGCGGCAAGGAGGGGAGGCCACCGTCCAGACTGAGCTGGGAGAGGTGGGCAACTGTGGGATGGGGGGGTGAGGGGAGGGGGGCAAGGGGCCATATGGGGCAACAGATTAATGGGGGTGAGGGGATAATGGAGGAGGGGGCTAAGGATGGAAGGGTTGATGGCAGGAGGGGGCATAGGGGGTGACTGGTGGGGGAGATAAGAGGGAATTGGGCATCATGGGGGATGAGGGGTTGGTGGGAAGTAGGGAGGTGAAGAGTTAAGGAGGGAGGGATTAATGGGATGAAAGTAATGGGGGAGGGATTAAAGGAAGGAGGGGGGTTGAAGGTTTGGGGGAGACCAAAGGAAGGGGAAACCAGGCTGATAGTGGTGGGGGCCCTGACCCATGGAAGTCTCACAACAGATGGGGGGTACCCCCCAAACCACAGGAGACCCCTCTCAACCCATGGAAGAAATCCTACCAATGGAGCACCCTCTATCCCCCAAGCCATGGACATCTCCCAACCCCCACCCCCATGTCTCCCCATTCCTCCCAGACGGTGACGGTGAAGGAAGCTGACATTCACCAGCAGAACCCCCCCAAATTTGACAAGATCGAGGACATGGCAATGCTGACCTTCCTCCATGAGCCTGCTGTCCTCTACAACCTCAAGGAGCGCTATGCCTCTTGGTTGATCTATGTGAGCCTTCCCACAAGCCCCTGGAGCACCTGGGAAGTAGGCGAGGCCTTCTCCACAGCCTATGGGGTGGATGGAAAGTAGTAACCCTTCCCTAAAGCTTTTGGGATACCTAGTACCAGATGGGGCTTCCAGAGAACCTATGGGCCACCTAAAACCTGTTGTGGCTTTTTCATGGACTTTGGGACACCTAGAACCTGGTGGCCCTTTCTCCAGCTCTCTTGGGCTGCCCAGACCCAAGACATCCCATTTCTAGACTGCCTCAGCCACCAAGACCCGAGATGTTGTATCCCCTGACCCCTTCAGCAACCCAGATCCAAGATGTCACTTCAATAGGTCCCTTGATAGGACATAATGTGTTCCATCCCCAGGCCCCTTGGGCCATGGACACAAGAGATGTACATCTCTGCATGTTGTGGGCCACCCAGACCCAAGATGTCCCTTCTACAGCCCCTTTTCAGACAACCAAGATCAGGACATCCCGTCACCACATCCCTTGGGCCACCTAGACCTAGCATGTCCCCACTTGGTGGGGTGGCACCTCCTGGCTCTGACCTGCCTGCCCTTTTCTTCAGACCTACTCAGGGCTCTTCTGTGTGACTGTCAACCCCTACAAGTGGTTGCCTGTCTACAATGCTGAGGTGGTGGCTGCCTACCGGGGAAAGAAGCGGAGTGAAGCTCCACCCCACATTTTCTCCATCTCTGACAATGCCTACCAGAACATGTTGACAGGTAAGAATGTCCTGTGAGGACCTCAAACTAGAAGACCCCATTCCAAAAAATGGTTCCTGACTCAGAACTGGTTCTCACCTGAGAGGATGGAGAACTTCAGCCTCAACCCCAAGACCAAGATGTTTCCAAACTTCATCCCACCTGACTCCTCTTTTTTCTTGGCAGACCGAGAGAACCAGTCCATCCTCATCACGTAAGGCCCTGCTTTATCCAGCCCCACCCCATAGCAGTGGGGTGGGATGAAGTACCCACCAGGATGTTATCCAATATCTCACTGTTGCTCCCCCAGCGGAGAATCCGGGGCGGGGAAGACAGTCAACACTAAGAGGGTCATCCAATACTTTGCCAGCATTGCTGCCATTGGCGACCGCAAGAAGGAGGTGACCAATAGCAGCAAGGTGAGTTCTCAGTCCATGTACCCTTGGCAGAGAGTGTACCCCAGTGGTATCCACACCCAGCATTGTCCCACCCCGTCCAGGGCACCCTGGAGGACCAGATCATCCAGGCCAACCCTGCCTTGGAGGCCTTCGGCAATGCCAAGACCCTCCGCAATGACAACTCCTCCCGATTTGTGAGTGATGGGGGTGGGTTGTATGAGGAAGGGTCTGTGGGGCAGTTTGCTGGACAGCGTCTATGGTCTGGGATCTTCTGCATGGAGGCAGCCACCTCCACCTCCTGCCACTGCTTTCCCAGGGGAAGTTCATCCGGATCCATTTCGGGGCCACCGGGAAGTTGGCATCAGCTGACATTGAGACCTGTGAGTGGGTTGAGAGCTCAGTGAGAGGCTGTCTTGTAGTCCATTATCCATCCATAGACTTATCTATCCATGGATTTATTCATCCATACTAGGACTCATCCATGTATGGACTCCTCCATCCACCCACAAACTTCATCCATCCACCCAGGAGCTCCATTCATCCACACATAGCGCCCTTTCTCCCTCCATCCAGTCGCCTCTTCATCTCCTTCTCCTTATCCCACCACTGGCCTGACCGTCCATCTCCGATTCTTTGTCCCTCCACCTCCTTGTGTCTACCTCCCTCCCTCCTTGCCTGCCTTCACCCATGTCCATCCCTTCATCTGTCTTCATGGTTGATGGATCCATCATCTCATCCCATAATCCATCTGACCTTCCATTTTCCTTTCTTCTTCCCTCCATCTCCTCATCCCACCATCCATCTCTCCATATCTCAATCCATCTCACCCCAACCTCTATCCTCCTTCTCTCCATATCCACCTCAGACCTCCTGGAGAAGTCCCGTGTCATTTTCCAGCTGAAGGCTGAGAGGAACTACCACATCTTTTACCAGATCCTCTCCAACAAGAAGCCAGAGCTGTTGGGTGAGTAGGGTGCTTGGCCTTGAGTCTTCTACTTCCTCTCCTCCAATTCTGTGCTCCTTCCTGGGGCAATTGAGGATGATTTGGGGCTGTTTAGCCAGTGGAAATGCTCAGATTTTCTCTCTATCCTGGGCCCACGGAGCAGAGATGCTTCTCATCACGAACAACCCCTATGACTACAGTTATGTCTCCCAAGGAGAGGTGACTGTGGCCTCCATTGATGACTCTGAAGAGCTGTTGGCAACTGACGTAAGTGGTAGGGTGGGCAGGTGGACATCCCCATGATGAATTAAAGGTGAAGTGCCAGGTAGATGGTTGAGATAGTAGAAGACGGATGGGTAGAGGAGAGGAGGAACATAGGGATGAGAGGTGGAGAATAGGAAGGGTGAAAGATGGTGGGTTGGTGGAGTGGGATGATGTGGGGTGAGAGATAGAAGGTAGAGAGTGGAGGAGGTTGTGGATGGAGATAAAAAACAGGTAGGTGAGTACTTAGGTGGACAGATGTGTCCATGGGTGAATGAATCCTCAAACAGATGGATGAGCCCATGGTTGCATGAATGGAGTTAATGGTGAATGGATGAGACCATGGAGGGATGAGTCCATAAATGCATGAGTCTATGGATGGATGGATGGATGGATGGATGGATGGTTAGAAGAGTCCATGGATAGGTAAATGGATGGACGTAGTCCTCAGATGGATGGATGGAGGGGTGAATCCATAATGGGTGAGTCCATGAGTGGATGAGTCTGCAGATGGATGGAGGAGTTGATGAGCTGGAAGGGCAGAGAGACACAAATGGTGGTCAGCAGAGAGCCATGACCACAGCTGGTGGCAAGGCCCTCTCTCTATCACCCAGAGCGCTTTTGATGTCCTGGGCTTCACGGCTGAGGAGAAGGCTGGTGTCTACAAGCTGACAGGCGCCATCATGCACTTTGGCAACATGAAGTTCAAGCAGAAGCAACGGGAAGAGCAGGCAGAACCAGATGGTACTGAAGGTGAGTGGGTACAGGATGACATAGGTCTTGGGGTCACCAGGTTAGGTGGAATCTGACAGCACTTCTTTTCTTGATGCTCTGCAGATGCTGACAAGTCAGCCTACTTGATGGGGCTGAACTCAGCTGATCTTCTCAAGGGGTTGTGTCACCCCCGGGTGAAGGTGGGCAATGAATATGTCACCAAGGGGCAGAATGTCCAGCAGGTGTACTACTCCATTGGGGCCTTGGCCAAGGCTGTATATGAGAAGATGTTCAACTGGATGGTGGTGAGGATCAACAACTCCCTGGATACCAAGCAGCCAAGGCAGTACTTCATCGGTGTGCTAGACATCGCTGGATTTGAGATCTTTGATGTGAGGACTGAGGGGGTGGCAGGGCATTTGTCCTCTTGAGGGTTGTGTTGATCCTCTTGGGAGTTGCATTGACTTCATTGATACTACTGGGCATTTTGTTGACCCAGCTCAGGTTCACCTACAGATCTCATCAGGCATTCTGTTGACCCTGCTGGGTGTTGAGTTAATCCAGTTAATCTCATCTCCTTTCTCCTTCCCCAGTTCAACAGCTTTGAGCAGCTCTGCATCAACTTCACCAACGAGAAGCTGCAGCAGTTTTTCAACCACCACATGTTCGTGCTGGAGCAGGAGGAATACAAGAAAGAGGGCATTGAGTGGGAGTTCATTGACTTTGGCATGGACCTCCAGGCCTGCATTGACCTCATTGAGAAGGTACCACCTCCCTCAGGGCCTCATGGGGGCTGAAGGGACTTTGGGGGAAGGGGCCCCAGAGTTGGTTAGGTGGGTTGTGCTTAATATCCTCCACCACCACTTTTCTTCCTAGCCCATGGGGATCATGTCCATCCTGGAGGAGGAATGCATGTTTCCCAAAGCCTCAGACATGACCTTCAAGGCCAAGCTCTTTGATAATCACCTCGGCAAGTCAGCCAACTTTGGGAAGCCACGCAATGTCAAGGGGAAGCCAGAGGCCCATTTCTCTCTTGTCCACTATGCTGGCACAGTGGACTACAACATCATCGGGTGGCTGGAGAAGAACAAGGACCCCCTAAATGAGACAGTGGTGGGGCTCTACCAGAAATCTGCCCTGAAGCTCCTGGCCAACCTCTTCTCCAACTATGCTGGGGCAGATGCTGGTGGGTGAATGGATGATGGGGTGGTGGAGCAATGAGTTGATGGAGAAGACTGCTGTCCACTAGTCACCTTCTTTCCTGTGTTACCCTGTGCCTCTTCTCTCCAGGTGGTGATGGAGGGAAAGGGAAAGGAGCCAAGAAGAAAGGTTCTTCCTTTCAGACTGTCTCAGCACTGCATCGGGTGAGGGATCTACGTAGTGGACCCCCTTTGGGGCAATGGGAGGATATCTCCTGAGTGGTGGATCACCCCTTCAGTCCCACAGACCCTCTCTTGCTCTCACATTAGTCAGCTTGTTCTCTCCTCCGTCCCTCAACAGGAGAACCTCAACAAGCTGATGGCCAACCTCAAGACCACCCACCCTCACTTTGTCCGCTGTATCATCCCCAATGAGCGGAAGGAACCGGGTGAGCAAAGGGTAGAGCTGAGGGCAGGGAAAATGGTGGTAGGTGTGGCTTGTGGCTGACACCACCACCCCTCTGACCCACTGCCAGGTGTGATGGACAATCCCCTAGTAATGCATCAGCTGCGCTGCAACGGGGTGCTAGAGGGCATCCGCATCTGCCGCAAGGGCTTCCCCAATCGCATCCTCTATGGGGACTTCCGACAGCGGTAGGCACAGAGGAGAAAATGTGGGAAGGTAGTGGACAACCTGAGTAGGGCTGACCTCAGGGTTTTCATGTCCTCTCTGGTCACCAGGTACCGCATCCTGAACCCTGCTGCCATCCCTGAAGGGCAGTTCATTGACAGTCGCAAGGGTGCTGAAAAGCTCCTGGGATCCATTGACATTGACCACAACCAGTACAAATTTGGACACACCAAGGTAAGGGCACATGATGTCTCCATGGTCCTACCACACCTGGGGTCATGTGGACCCCATGGTCTCACCACTGATGTGTCCATCTGCCTATCCACCCCACCCCACCATCCATCACTTCATTTCCCCAGCAATCCATCCATCTGTCCACAAACCCTTCCCAACCGATTCACTATCTCACTCACCTCCTTCCTCCATCAGGTCTTCTTCAAGGCTGGGCTGCTGGGACTTCTGGAGGAGATGCGGGACGAGCGCCTCTCCCGCATCATCACCCGCATCCAGGCTCAGGCCCGAGGGCAGCTCATGCGCATCGAGTTCAAGAAGATCCTGGAGCGCCGGTGAGAGAGGAAGGGTGTTTCTCCTTGAGAAGGGATGTCTGGTGGGTCACCAGATTTGTGGTGTAGTGGCATCTGTGTCACCATTCTAGAGACTCACTGCTGGTGATCCAGTGGAACATCAGGGCCTTCATGGGGGTGAAGAATTGGCCTTGGATGAAGCTCTACTTCAAGATCAAACCCTTGTTGAAGAGTGCTGAGACAGAGAAGGAGATGCAGGTGGGAGGAGGTGATGAGACGGGCTGCTGGGGATCCAAAATGTGCTGGGTGGGGTTGGTGGATGAAGGGGATTGGATGTGGCTGCTGATCTCCTGGTCTCTGCTTTAGAACATGAAGGAAGAGTTTGGGCGGCTGAAGGAGGCCCTGGAGAAGTCGGAGACCCGGCGCAAGGAGCTGGAGGAGAAGATGGTCTCCATGCTGCAGGAGAAGAATGACCTTCAGCTCCAAGTGCAGGCCGTAAGTGAGACTGCCCCAAAAAACTATGTCAGGGGGGTGACTAGCAGCCCTCCAGGGCCACCCTACTTCATCTACCACTCCAATACAGGAGCAGGACAACCTCAATGATGCTGAGGAGCGCTGTGACCAGCTGATCAAGAACAAGATCCAGCTGGAGGCCAAGGTGAAGGAGCTGACAGAGCGACTGGAGGATGAGGAAGAGATGAACGCAGAGCTGACAGCTAGAAAGAGGAAGCTGGAGGATGAGTGTTCAGAGCTGAAAAAGGATATTGATGATCTAGAGCTGACTCTGGCCAAGGTGGAGAAGGAGAAACATGCCACTGAGAACAAGGTGAGGGTGGAAAGAGGCCTTGACCTTAAATTGTGGGGATTTGCATCAACACAACCTGGAGGAGATCCAAGGCTAGTTGATCTGGGCTACATGAACATCCTTTGGGTTCTCTACCACTGCAGTGGCCTCACTGGCCAAGGACAACAGCAGCATCACTCAGCTTTGCCCCACCTCTGGTACTAAGCTGGAGGCCTAGTGTTTCTCCTCTTTCAGGTCAAGAACCTCACAGAGGAGATGGCCGGGCTGGATGAAACCATTGCAAAGTTAACGAAGGAAAAGAAGGCCCTGCAAGAATCTCACCAGCAGACACTGGATGACCTGCAGGCAGAGGAGGACAAGGTCAACACCCTGACAAAGGCCAAACTCAAGATGGAACAGCAAGTGGATGATGTGAGTGTGGTCTGGTCCTACCATGAGTAGTGCTAAGAAACTTTCTAGGGCAGGTATGATGGAAAACTGAGGTTTCCTCCCATTTTCATGTTTCCACACAGCTTGAAGGCTCCCTGGAACAGGAAAAGAAAGTCCGGATGGACCTGGAACGGGCCAAAAGGAAGCTGGAAGGTGACTTAAAGCTGACCCAGGAGAACATCATGGACCTGGAGAACGACAAGCAGCAGCTGGAGGAGAAGCTCAAGAAGTAAAGATGGACCTCTTTCCCTGGTCTAAACTGGGGGCAAGGGCAGGGACCTCACTGCTAACTGCTTTCATTTGCAGGAAAGAATTTGAGATCAACCAGCAGAACAGCAAGGTTGAGGATGAGCAGGCTCTGGCTCTGCAGCTCCAGAAGAAGCTGAAAGAGCTGCAGGTGAGGAATCTATTCTCTGCTTATTTGGACGAGACTAAGAGCCTCCAGTTGGTTGGGTTGAGGTGAAAAGTCTCCATCTGGTTAGGCTGAGTTTAGGAGTTTTCAGTTGGCTGACAAATGTTCAGATGTCTGGCATGAGCTGAAGTGTTTTCAGCTATTGGGGTGCGTTGGGTTGAAAAGTCTCCAGCTCAATTGATTGAGTTGAGTGCAGGAGTTGGGTAGAGCCAAGTTTGCTGACAGCAGCTCCATCCCTGGACCACAGGCACGGATTGAGGAGCTGGAGGAGGAGTTAGAAGCAGAGCGGACAGGCAGAGCCAAGGTGGAGAAGTTGCGCTCAGACCTGTCACGGGAGCTGGAGGAGATCAGCGAGCGGCTGGAGGAGGCGGGTGGTGCCACATCAGTGCAGATTGAGCTCAACAAGAAGCGTGAGGCAGAGTTCCAGAAGATGCGGCGGGACCTGGAGGAGGCCACGCTGCAGCACGAGGCCACGGCTGCTGCACTGCGCAAGAAGCATGCTGACAGCGTGGCTGAGCTCAGTGAGCAGATTGACAACTTACAGCGCGTCAAGCAGAAGCTGGAGAAGGAGAAGAGTGACCTCAAGCTGGAGCTGGATGACCTCAGCTCCAACATGGAGCAACTCATAAAAGCCAAGGTAGAAGAAGGCCAAGGTGGATATCTTATCTCCACCGTGGGCATCATTCTCCTTCATTCCTTCCCTCCATACTTTCCTCCTTCAAGGTGGGCATGGAGAAGATCTCTCGCACCATGGAGGACCAGGCAGCTGAACACCGGGCCAAGCTGGAAGAGACACAACGAGTCCTCAATGACACCAGCACCCAACGGGCCAAGCTCCAGACTGAGAATGGTGCGAACCCTGACCCACCATACCCCTTACTCCACATCCTCAGCCCCTGCCCCACATCTTAAATCCCTGCCACACCTTGAAAACCTGCCCTACCTCTGCAGGAGAGCTGTCCCGCCAGCTGGAGGAAAAGGAGGCCCTTGTCTCTCAATTAACTAGGGGCAAGCAGTCATACACCCAGCAGATGGAAGACTTGAAGAGGCAGCTGGAGGAGGAGATGAAGGTGAGGTTTGCGGGATGGCTGATAGGGTCTCCAGGCGGGCCACAAGACAAGGTGTCCTACACCCTCATGGTGGTAGCACCAAATGGAATTCAAGTTCAGGCCAGTTCAGTGGGGTGGTTGCATCTTAGAGTGGTTGAGTAGGGTTGCATTGGTCTAACAGCTGAGAGGTTGGGCTGAACACATCAGTTGTGAAGCAGCTGGGTTGGTCTATAGGTGGCTGGGTGGCACTGCATGAGGGGGAAGTCAAACTGGGCCAAACTAGAGGTACCCATGTTTAGCTTGCTCTGGGTCTAGATGTGCTGAATTTGAATGATCTAGAGAAGGTTTGGCTGAGAAATATCAGTGCTTACTGGTATTTCTGAGTTTGACCTACATATAGGTCTATTGCTCCTACTCCTTACCTCTTCCTTCCAGGCAAAGAATGCACTGGCCCATGCCCTCCAGTCAGCCCGGCATGACTGTGACCTTCTGAGGGAGCAGTATGAGGAGGAGACAGAGGCCAAGGCTGAGCTCCAGCGCTCACTCTCCAAGGCCAACTCTGAGGTGGCACAGTGGAGGACCAAGTATGAGACAGATGCCATCCAGCGCACTGAGGAACTGGAGGAAGCCAAGTGAGTCCTCTCCCAATGAAAGGAAACCTCTATGAGGCAGGGAAGAGTGCACACCCTTCCACTGTAAAAGAATCTGGAGAAAGTATACGGATCTGGAGATGGTAAAAATCCAGAGCCTCAGCAAATGAATAGGAAGAATAAGGTTTTAGTTGGCCCACTTCGTCCATAGGTCCCCCCAGTCAGGTTTTATCCCATGGCAGGAAGAAGCTGGCCCAGCGGCTGCAGGAGGCTGAGGAGGCGGTGGAGGCGGTCAATGCCAAGTGTTCCTCCCTGGAGAAGACCAAACACCGGCTGCAAAATGAGATTGAGGACCTGATGGCAGATGTGGAGAGATCAAATGCAGCAGCTGCTGCGTTGGACAAGAAGCAGAGAAACTTTGATAAGGTAAGAGGACACAGTGGTGAGACAGGAGCAGATGGGAGACATGGGGACAGAGAGTGACCTCTTGCTTTGCTCCAGATCTTATCTGAGTGGAAGCAGAAGTTTGAAGAGTCACAGATGGAACTGGAGGCATCACAGAAAGAGGCCAGGTCCCTCAGCACCGAGCTCTTCAAGCTGAAGAATGCATATGAGGAGTCGCTTGAGCACCTGGAGACCTTCAAAAGGGAGAACAAGAATCTCCAAGGTGAGACGGTGGTACTCCTCCTGCCCACCTTGCTCTCTACCACATTCCACCAAGTCTGATAAGATCTTATCTGAGCAGAGGAGATCTCGGACCTGACGGAGCAGCTGGGTGGCAGCCACAAGACCATCCATGAATTGGAGAAGGTCCGGAAGCAGCTGGATGCTGAGAAACTGGAGCTCCAAGCTGCATTGGAAGAGGCTGAGGTGAGCCAAATCACATCCCCATGAGTGCCATGTTGTCCTAGTGTTCTCTGTGGCACTCTAATTTCTGTCTGTCTCCACCAGGCCTCTCTGGAGCATGAGGAGGGAAAGATCCTGAGGGCCCAACTGGAGTTCAACCAGGTGAAGGCAGACTATGAGCGCAAGCTGGCCGAGAAGGATGAGGAGATGGAGCAGGCCAAGCGCAACCACCTGCGCGTGGTGGACTCACTGCAGACCTCTCTGGACGCTGAGACCCGGAGCCGCAACGAGGCCCTGAGGCTGAAGAAGAAGATGGAGGGTGATCTCAATGAGATGGAGATTCAGCTCAGCCATGCCAACCGCGTGGCTGCTGAAGCTCAGTCCCACCTGAAAGGAGCCCAGGCTCACCTCAAGGTGGGATTACCCACCTATAAGGAGGTCTTCTTAGGCCCCTGAGCTGCTGGCTGATCTCCATTATATTTATCCCAACAGGACACCCAGCTGCAGCTGGATGATGTGGTAAGAGCCAATGAAGACCTGAAGGAGAATATTGCCATTGTGGAGAGGAGAAACAACCTTCTCCAATCTGAGCTGGAGGAGATGCAGGCAGTGGTGGAACAGACTGAGAGGGCTCGCAAGCTGGCTGAGCAGGAGTTGATTGAGGCCAGCGAGAGGGTCCAGCTTCTCCACTCACAGGTGAGACATCACATACCTTCAAGGATAGAAGTCACCTCCATCCATGGGTGTGGGCTTCTAATGAGTTGAGTTACCAAGATCTCCAGATCCTTTAAGCCTGCAGAGTTGGCAGGGAATTGGGCGTGTTTAAGTACTGGGGGGGTTGAAGAAGGATGGGTCAGCAGTTCAAGAGACACCTCCTGAGATCCTCTGCTCTAATTCCAGAACACCAGCCTCATCAACCAGAAGAAGAAGATGGAGGCCGACATCTCCCAGCTGCAGACAGAGGTGGAAGAGGCCATCCAGGAGTGCAGGAATGCTGAGGAAAAAGCCAAGAAAGCCATCACTGATGTGAGTGCTATGGTGGGACCAACATCTAGGACACCTTCCAATGGAGGGTGAAGTAGAGCATGCTTTGGTCCTTCTTCTCTGCTTGCTTCTCTCCTTGGGCAGGCGGCCATGATGGCCGAGGAGCTGAAGAAGGAGCAGGACACCAGCGCCCATCTGGAGCGGATGAAGAAGAACATGGAGCAGACCATCAAGGACCTGCAGATGAGGTTGGATGAGGCTGAGCAGCTGGCCCTCAAAGGGGGCAAGAAGCAGTTGCAGAAGCTGGAGGCTCGTGTGCGGGAGCTGGAGAATGAGCTGGAGGCTGAGCAGAAGCGCAATGCTGAGAGCATTAAGGGTCTCCGCAAGTCCGAGCGTCGTGTCAAGGAGCTGAGCTACCAGGTGGGGCTCCTGGGCTGGCCCAGGTCAATTCCTGCCCCTTGGCCTCAGGGCCTCATATTTCATGCTGTACATGACCTCGAACATGGCCGACCTGCTGGCCAGAGAGACACAGGCTGTCTAGATTTGATAAGAGACCACCCACTGTATGTACGTGAGTACCCAGAACATGGTCTGCGCCATGAGCTACCCAGGCCACATCTCAGTGTCCCAGTATCTATGGGATCTTATGGGGGCATGATCCATAACCTCAGGTGGGACCTCATCAAGGGCAATAAGACATCCTCCTCCTGCTCCCAGAGCTCAAGCCACCCACAGATCTCGAGAGGCTCCACTCCCCAAGAACATCATTAACTGTCTCCTGACTGTCGTAGCTTGGGTGGTGATTCCAAGAGCAGGTAGGGTCAGGTCATGATCCATACGTGTCTCACCCTACAGACGGAGGAGGACCGTAAAAATATGGTCCGGCTCCAGGACCTTGTGGACAAGCTCCAGCTGAAGGTCAAGGCCTACAAGCGACAGGCAGAGGAGGCGGTGAGCATTGGCTGAGGCAGCCATGAGACCACCCCCAGGAGAGGACAGTGTGGGTTTAGGATGTGGGAGAGGATGTAGAGAATAGCAGGCAACCATGAGATGAGGTAGTCAAGGGGTGGTGGGTTGTCAGGGAATGAGGAGGGTGGGTTAGTTGTGGGATTGAGAGATGATGGTGGAGGGAGGGAGGGAGGGAGGGAGGGAGGGAGGGAGGGAGGGAGGGAGGGAGGAAGGAAGGAAGGAAGGAAGGAAGGAAGGAAGGAAGGAAGGAAGGAAGGAAGGAAGGAAGGAAGGAAGGAAGGAAGGAAGGAAGGAAGGAAGGAAGGAAGGAAGGAAGGAAGGAAGGAAGGAAGGAAGGAAGGAAGGAAGGAAGGAAGGAAGGAAGGAAGGAAGGAAGGAAGGAAGGAAGGAAGGAAGGAAGGAAGGAAGGAAGGAAGGAAGGAAGGAAGGAAGGAAGGAAGGAAGGAAGGAAGGAAGGAAGGAAGGAAGGAAGGAAGGAAGGAAGGAAGGAAGGAAGGAAGGAAGGAAGGAAGGAAGGAAGGAAGGAAGGAAGTTTATGTGGGTGGAAGATTGGATGGATGGATCATTGAGTAGATGGTTGGGTGGTTTGAAAATGGGATGTCTGAAGAAACAGGGGTTTCTATTGAAGGCCTGATGGAGCAATAAAACAGTCAGATGTATAGAGAGCAGATAGGGTGGCAGGAGGCCAGACAGAGCTGTGTGGGAGCCTCCCTGGTGTCTCTGCCCCCTTCAGGAGGAACAGGCCAACACCAACCTGGCCAAGTTCCGCAAGGCACAGCATGAGCTGGATGAGGCAGAGGAGCGTGCCGACATCGCCGAGTCCCAGGTCAACAAGCTGCGGGCCAAGAGCCGCGACATTGGAGCCAAGGTGGGACTCTCCCCTGCCCTACAGGTGCCTCATAGGCCCCCCCATGGCTGCCCCACAACAGCCCCTTTTTTTCCTCTATCAGAAGGGACTCAATGAAGAGTGAAGATCTGGATCCCCAAGTATCCTACCTGAACTCGCAGCTGCCCCATTTAGACTTCCAAGTGCCCAACTCCCCCTAGCCCCTCAAGCTTGGAAAGCCAATAAAAACCACTGAGCAGCAGCCATTTGTGTGGGGTTGAATTTGTGTGGGGAGGGTGGGGTTATCCCATTGTATGGTACCTGTAATATGGATGGAGCCCATATAAGTTTCTAGTAAATCTGAAATTTATGAAGAAGAAATTTATGGGATGTGGAAAAAGGGACAGGCCACATGGAAGCATTGTCAGAGCATTCAGGGATGCAGTGAGGAAGGCCAAAGTCACCTTGGAACTGAATCTGGCAAGGGATAACAAGTACAACAAGAAGGGCTTCTACAGGTATATCAGCAGCAAAAGGAAGATTAGGGGAAATATGAAGCCACTGCTGAATCAGATGAGAGAGCACCTCTGTGGAGAAGGACCTAGAATTCTTGGTGGATAACAAGTCGACTATGAGCTGGCAGTGTGTCCTTAGGGCCAGGAGGGCCAATAGTGTCCTGAGTGCATTGGGAAGTGTGTGACCAGCGGGTCGAAGGAGATGATGCTGCCCCTCTATTCGGTCACAGTGAGGCCATATCTGCTGTGGTTCCAGTTCTGGGCTACTCAGCACAAGAAAGACAAGGAGTCACTGGAGAGAGTCCAGGGGGCCATGAAGATGATCTGAGATCTGGAGCATCTCTCCAGGGAAAGAAACTGAGGGAGCTGGGCCTAAGTCTAGAGAAAATTCAGAGAGGATCTCATCAATGGTGGGTGTCCAGAGGATAGTGCCAGACTTTTCAGTGGTGCCCAGAGACAGGACAAAAAGCAATGGCCATTAACTAAAACACAAGAAGTTCCACCTCAACATGAGGAAGAACTTCTTTACATTTAGGGTGGCAGAGCTCAGGAACAGGCAGCCCAGGGAAATTGTGGAGTCTCTCTGTCTGCAGACATTCAAAACCCAACTGGGCACGTTCCTGTGTAAATTCTCTAGGTGACCCTGCCTTGGCAGGAGGGGTTGGACTGGATGATCTTCTGAGGTTCCTTCCAACCCTAAAATTTTTGTGGATTGCCAACCCGTGTGGACCTGGTGCACCCCACAGGATGTTGCAGCCCACCCCACAGTGCAATATGATTTCACCCATGGCGTGTACCTGGACCTCAAACTGCCTCACAGGGTATCTCAACCTGACTCACACCAATCCGTATCTGTGGGTGGGAAGAGATGTGCCTGAGGGCACATAGAGAACCAAGGAGGGAAGGTCCTCAGGAGATGGGGAGCAGCATCTGGTACCTCCACATGTAGCACAGAGCTTGGGTGAGCCCTTCAGGGACCTCCTGGTACCTGAGCTTGCAGCTTGTGCTGCTTCTGGCCTCAGTGTTCCCCTAGCTGCTGGCTGCTTCCCCTAGAGTAACTGCTCTGTCCCACTACCCACCATGTTTCATTTCCCCTGTCCTTCATGTCCCACTGTCCTTCTGCCCCAAATGCTTTCATCTGTCTGCCTCTCCATGGATCATTCCACCACCCCTTGGCCCAACAGCCCTGTCTCCTCCAACTTGTTACCCTCCATTTCTCACTGTCCCTCCATCTCCTCCAAGGGCTATTATCCCACCATATCTCACCATCCCTATGAGTTCTCTACCACTCCATTTCCTCCAGGTCCCTACACATCCCACAATCTCTATGTCCCACTATCTCCATTCCCTCCACATCCCAGCATCTTCATGACTCACCATCTCCCCATTCTACCACCCCTCTGGCCCTCCATCTCCTCTACATCTCACTATATCCTCCATGTTCCACCACCCCACCATTTTATTCACGTGCCTCCATCCCTCCGCATTCTCCCACTATATCCCATCGTTCTTCCATGTTCTCTGGGTCCCAGACATGGAAAGACGAAGAAGCAGCATTGGTGGATAAAGTGGCTTGCCAGCTCCACGAATACAAAGAAAATCTCAGAAGAGGGTATTTCAAGGACCCCTTTTGGGGTACTGAAAGGGTACCAGCAGGCTTTCAATATATGAACCGGCCAGAAGGCAAAAATTAAATAGTACAGAATGGTAAATGCCATGGAATACAGGACGGATTTTGTCTTCCTGGGATGGAGTTTCCCAGTAGCGGCAAGCTCTGGGCGGCCGGTCACAGTGCGAGGGTGCCCTTCCCTCTTTGGGAGGAAGGCGTCCCGGCACGGCTCCCGCCGCTTCCCGAGCCAGGAGCCCGCCGGGAGCCGCTCCCACCCGGCTCTGCGCCCCTGCTGCTGCTGCTGGCGGCGGAGAGCAGCGCGCCGAGCTTCCACCCTGCGGGAAAAAGGAAAGAGCGAGGGAGGTACCGGGAGCCGGGCTGCCCCGCTCCGCCCGCGCCTCCCCTTCAGGCTTCATCCCGCCCCTTTCCCGGGGGATGCGGGTCACCCCTCGGGGAATCGCCCTTCGGTCTCTGAGCTGCAGCCACGGCGGCAGCGGGCACCCCGAGCGTCGCCAGCGGGAGAGCGCCGGGGCACGGACCCGGCCGGGAGGCGGCAGCGGGCTCCGGCTGGTGCCTCTGCGTCCCGGAGCGCCCTGGGCTGTTCTTGGGGCTGAGTCTGGGCACAGCCAGCCCGTGTGGGTGTGTGCCAGGAGCTCCTCTGTGAGCTGCTGCCTGGAAGTGGTGTCCTTACACCGACGGAGCGGCATCAGCTGCAGCTGGAGTCGCTCCGGTAAGTGCCTGTGCATCTTTTATGGCACAGTACCTCGTACTCGCTTTTTCTTATCGATCTGCCGTTCATTTCCCCATTTTGAACGATTTGTTTGTATTTTCTTTTTCTCACTAGAAGTTGAGAAAGTAATGCATGGAGAAGTAGGGCATTCGGTGTTGGTTTTTATTTTTATTTTTTTTTATTTTGGGATTGGGTTAGGTTTTACATATAAAGACCTGCCAGTGGACAGCTACTGTCTTTGCTTTTAGTTAGTACATGTGAAGGAAAGGAAACCAAAGGCTGAAGTGTTTTCTGCTGTCTCGTGTGCCTCTCACTGCTTTTGATGTGTCCTTGGAAATAGTTTTCTGAATGAAGAGGCATGATCCTCTGTATGAGAGCACTTTATGGGGAAACTTGAATGTTGTCTCAGAACTGAAACAAAAGTGTTTTGCTTCTGATTCTCCAGAAATTGCTTGTGCTATATCCCCCAGAATGAGCAAGCCTGATCTTTTGTCTTCACGATGAAATGTAGCACCTCATTCATGTTCCAGGTGGGCTCAATTTGTTAAGTTGCCCGAAAAAGGGATGCTATCAGTTAACTTTTACCATAAATATTTTTCTTTTCCATTATTGCAGGAAGCAATACCCCATGCCACTCAAACAACCAGAGAAGAGCCCACTTCCCTCCCAGATTCTGGGTCTCAGTGACCTTTCAAGAGCTCCCCATGAAGTGCTACTGTCTGGGTGCCACAGGAAATGGATCAAAGAAACTGATTCAGCCTATGTGAGGCTGGCAAAGCAAGGAGGCCGACCTGGTGAGCATCTGTCTTGCTTCTTTGTTTTTCCTTTGTTTTTTTTGGCTTTGCTTGAGTGCAGTGTAAAGTGCTCATAGATGCTACGGAAGGATCCTCTGGACTTTTGAAATATACTCGTGGAAAAAATGAGGAGATTAATTTCTTCCTGACAAAACATCAATCTGAAAACAAAGGTAGTGCTTTTGCAACTACATAAAAAGTCAGAAAAGTACTGGCTTTTGTCTTTTTCTTTCCAGACCTACTGAGGCACTACACTCCTGTGGTAATGAAGTCGCCTCCGGCAGCATACGCTGCACCTGGCTGGTACACACACTGTGCCAGTCCTGCAGGGATTGAGGAGCCACGGTAAGATTGCTGAGGCCCAACACATCTTGGCCTCCCTCTTCGCCTATTAACATTTCTGAATGCTTCTGTACTAAAGTGCGGGATTTGTATACCTTGTACAAACAAGCATTAAATCTTTGCCTGCAGGACCTGTGTTTCCTCTCTACCAGATTATATGGTTCACAGAGGGTTTATGGCTGATGACCATCACGGTAAGAGTTATGAGACAAGAAGAGGGCCTTTTGAGTTTGATACAAAAAGTGTTTGGCAGCGGGAAGCTGAAAACAAAGAACATGCAGAGAAAAAGAAGGTAGGATGGAGACGCACCCTGTGATGATGCTTTATTTGTAGAGCTTGTGAACACATCTCTGTTGCTTCTTATAGGAGGGAAACTGTAATCCATGTTTCTGTATTCCAGAATCAATTTTTATATTAGCAGTTTGAGAACAAGAAGAAAGACATGTTTTCTTAAGTGCTGCAGGTGTAGTGTGAAAACCAGAAACAGTTTCCCATCACATTGTATGGTATATATACATCAGTATAAATAAAAAGCAGTAGTTTTATTCTTATGCTTTATTTCCCCTGCAATTCATTCTTGGTGAAGAGACATTTTGTTTAATAATCTTGGGTGATGAATAAAGAAGATGAGAACAGAAGACTATTCTGAAAAAGGAGTTTAATTTATTTTGAAATTGAAATTAAATTGGGAGTTCCCAACCGTACTGTGTTAGCTGTCTTTGAATGAAAGATGTATCCAAGACAAAGGAAGTATAGCCCAAGCTGTGCCCCAAACAAACCTTTCTGTACTGACACTGGTGTTTTGTCTTGGAGACCTCTCTGCTATCCTCCCTCTTTCATCCTCCCTGCCCCTGCCCAGTTTAGATTCTGAAGCCGTATGTTTTGTAAATATCCTCTGTAAACTCAGTTGCTGCATCTACCATAGGCCTTTGGGGTATATCTGGAAGGACATTTGATGTACTTGAACACTGGTACCCCCCTTCTTCAACAGAAAGTCAGATGTTGGGAATTTTAGGAAAAAATCCTCAGCCTTTGCTGAGATGAATAACTAGTGCAGAATCAGAATGAGTCTTGTGTAAATGGGAACACCTCATTACTGAATAGGCTTGGGAGTGTTTACTAGGTCTGTGGCAACAGGCAAACAAGCAACTTATGTTTAAACTGTAATTTGCCTGATGCTTGTAGGTAAAGCTTCTGGGTTTTTTTTTCTATGATAGATTTAAGGCACTGAAAATAAAAACTTAACATGCTGTGCCTCTTAAAGGAATTGAACTAGGATGGAGAGGAAGTGCTGTTCCTCACTCCATTACTTAAGAACCAATTATGTTCAGTGCTCTAAGAGTCAAACTTAACTTTGATAACAGTAATTCAAGCCCATGTATTGACTTGTAAAGTGAAACTGAGGTTCATTTTAGTTTTGGTGGAGTTTGGTTGAGACCCAGTTTCATTCAGTCATGTATCTGAAAGTTTCATGTGTTCCCAGTTTAATTCAGTCATGTGCTTTATTTAGGACTAAATGCACAGTGAATGTACGTTATATATTCAGCTCAGATTGCTAATATGCTGAGGCCCTCTTATATAATTTACACTATTCTCCTGGATGCTGAAGTTAAGTTTTGCCTAAGGTTCTACCAAATCTTTTTCTGTAGGATTAGGTACCTGGAAGACAGATTCTGTGTTGGTACGTTTAGCTCTACCTCCACACCTCCATCTCCCATTTGGCTGTGCTTCACAGTGTCTTTGTTGTACACTGAAAAGCACATCATGTATCTTGAAATGTCACATGGTGCTTCTTTCACAGCTACTTCTTGAATATCTTCTTTTGTGAAGTTTCTATGCCGTGCTCTTAAAGTGCCTTCCCAAAGAGTCTTCGAAGTGAGACAATGGAACTAGCCCTACCAAAGAGTCTCAAAAAAATTTTAGTTTTTCACCATACATGTTGTATGTTGAAAGGTAAGAATAATGTATTCCAAAACACCACAGGCAAATTTCTAAGGAACATTCGATTTATTTATTTGACTGCATGGTGACACTGCAGCAGCAAACTGCCTCAAGTATTTCTGTTAGTATGAGACTGAATGCATTGAAAATATTTTTCAGTCGAGTGTGACTAAGCAGTTATTCAGAAGAGACATGCATGGTGCAATTGTGGAGTTAAATCCCAAAGGGTGCACTTAGGAACAAGTGCAAAACCATTTAACCTCTAAGGGTACCTCTTCTGCTCTGTTTGGAAAACATTGTTCCCAAGAGGGCCTTTGCTCTGAAGGTTCAAGCCTTTCTGCTGCTTTGTTCTGAAATATTAAAATCTCTGCTTTTCCTTGTGGTTGTTGCTATGTTGAGGAGGACTGGAGATCCAGGGGGCCACTACATGGGGATTTTGCAAATCAGCAAAGAGTAGTAATGCATGAAGGATTTAGCCTATGTGCTCATGGCAAAGTAATGGACTTCTGGCCCAGGGAGAAGCAGCCCCTGGAAATCTCACAAGGCTTAATAAGACCAAGTGCAAGATCCTGCACCTGTCTTGGGACAACCCCTGTTATCAGCACAGGCTGAACAGATGGAGAGCAGCCCTGCCCAGAAGGACTTGGGGATGCTGGTGGATGAGAGGGTGGACATGACCCAGCCATGGGCACTTACAGCCCAGAGAGCCAAACCTGTCCTGGGCTGCATCCAAAGCAGCGTGGACAGCAGGGTCAGGGAGGGATTCTGTCCCTCTGCTCTGCTGAGACCCCACCTGCAGGGCTGCATCCAGCTCTGGGGGCCCCAGCATAGGGACAATAGGGAACTGTTGGAGGAGTCCAGAGGAAGGCACAAACATGATCAGAGGAAGGGAGCACCTTTCCTGTGTAGAAAGGTTTAGAGAATTGGGATTGTTCATCCAGGAGAAGAGAAGGCTTTGGGGTGTCTCGTTATGACATTCCAGTGCCTGAAGGGACCTGCAAGAAAGATAGGGAATTTTCACAAGGGCATGTAGTGACAGGACAAGGGGATTGGTGACAGGATTTGAACTTGAAAAGAGTAGGGTTAGACTAGATGATAGGAAAAAACTCTTTACTGTGAGAGTGGTGAGGCACTGGCACAATTAATCCAGTGAAATTGTGGATGCCACATCTCTGGAAGTATTCAAAGTCAGGCTGGATGGAACTCTGAGCTACCTGGTCTAGTGAAAGGTGTCCCTCTGGCAGGGGAGGTGGAACTAGATGATCTTTAAGAACCCTTTAAGCCAAACCATTCTGTGATTCAGTGATCCTTTTGCCTGTGCATTTTACGGCCCAGCTGGGTTGGGTTGAAAAAACTGTGACCTTAAGAAGGAGGGAGGCCTGTATGGATGAGAGGTCAGTTGGAGGTGTCATCAGAGTTTGCATCAGCATTTGCAATATCCCTGCAGCACCACCAGTAAGATTACTCCTTCATCTCCCCAGTCCTCTCTTTCAGGCACTTGCCTGAAATGTCTGTGTACATATGCATATGTACTTAGGTATGTATGTGCAAAATGGTTGCTCATCTGAGGCCAGGATTTTACCTCAGAGAGAGATTTGAAATGTAATCTAGAATTTTGTCCTTGGTCACACAGGAGACAGGATTTCATCTAAAGGCTTTTATCTTACCATGCTGGCTGCAGATATCCATTGGTCTTCATATACTAGCCAGGCACAATGCATATTCTATATCATATTTCTTTAATCCAAGATTAATAAATGTGTATTTATAATAAACATAGCAATTTTTAGAGTATATTGTTACCATCTCCTCACAGAGGGAGAAAACACTTTAAACCAAGAACAAGCCCTGTGTAGTTTGTTTGTAAAAAAAATACCCTGTGTAGTTTGTTTTATGTGGTAAAATTGATCGCTGCTACTAAATAGAGACTTATCAAAGGGAAATAGCTCCCTCAGCTGTAGTCATTGGATTCTAGTGGCACAAGAGTCTGCTTTTAATGCTGAATTTGCCCAGCAAAGTAACAAATAGCACCTCAATGGATTGCAGGTGCCCTCGAAAGCCAAATTCTCATCTGTTCCCTTGCTACCTTTGTCATTGATTAGTTTACTTGAACAGTAAGGAGTGTTTTGATCCCTGCAGTATAAGCTAGCCTCTCATTTAATGCCAAGAAAGGCAGCATTTAAAATAATGCTCCTGCTTGCAGCCTTCAAGACTTTTCTCTTTGCCTTTCCTCTCCTCTTTCTTTTTCTTAACTTTATTTTGGACAATTTGAACCTTTTTCTGTCTCTAGTAAAAATCTCTCTAGCTTCTGCTCTTTGTCTTTTAATTAACTCTTTAATTACTAGGCCTCCTTTCCTTTTGCTTTTGTTTGATGCCAAGAAGGAAATCTCATCTCTCTCCATCTGCTATTTATCCTGACTATCAAATTGAGTTGTGTTTCTGTGTTGCCCCGCGTGCCATCCTGACTTCAGCATGTGACAAATGTCACCTGAGGTTGTTTTTGTCAGTTGAAACTGTAGGTAATTGTGTCCTGGATCTGAAACCTGCACGCCACATCTGAAGTGGTCGTCTAGTGATAGAGGGAAGGCAGTGCTAGGATTTCTGCACAATGGGATGGCATTTTTGAAATGTAAAACACAAACAGGCTGCTTCAGCAAGAAGTGTGAACAAACTTGAAAAGCAGTTCTAAGCAGCTAATGTGGTTTTTAACCTCCAGGTTGGACAAACACCCTCCTTTTCACCTCACGTAGCTGCCTCTGATATCACTGTGTGCTTTGGCTAATCTCAGCTCTTCTTTGATGAAGAAGAGCTGAGATTAGCCAAAGCACACAGTGACTCCACTGAAGTTGGAAGGGGTTTCACTGACTTCACACGTGTTTGCATTGACATCCTAGCTCAGAATCAGTACAACTGCCTATCCCAGGCTTCACTTTCTTCAAGATAATAAGAAAACACATTCTCTGAACATTCAGATCTGCTTTTTCTTTGTGGCTTCCTAATTAGGTGTATTCAAAGGCCATAATACTTTGCTCTTTCCTTACTGTGAACAAACTCCTTGAGAAGTCCTTGGTGTGTTTACATTTTGTAATCTTCTCCTTATAGAGGTTTTCATGGGTGTTTTGTAGTGCCTGCAATCCAAGTGTGACTGCTGTTCATGCATCTAATTTTTGCACTTCATAATTTTTTGCTCTGTTAACTGTATTGCAGTATCTGTGTCCACGTAGGTGGAAAGTATTGTTATCCTTAATGTACTTGTAAATTTACAGAGCAATACATTTCACTTTTAGTTACCCTCACCTGATTTTTTTGTAAATAACCTGCAAGTAATATCTCTTATTTATTCCATGGGGTACTCTCCATGTTGCGTGTTTAAAAAAGAAAATGGTCAAATAATGTGTAGGTTCTAATTAAAAGGATATATTAGTGTCACACAAAAACTTTGTTAATAACCTTTAAAATTCTGTGCTATCTTCAGGACTTCTCTCTTATCCACTTTTCTTTGTGCATTGATGGAAGCTGCAAGTAGTTTTTAAAGATGTTCTGTTTTTTTTTAACTCAGAATTTCTTAGCAACTATTAGTGAAAAATATCTGGGAGTTGTTGAGGATATTTAATTTCCTGCTTTTATTTGAGAGGGAGGTAAGTTTACCCTTTAGTAGCTGTTGATTTGATCAAAGTTAAAATAAAGAGCTTTGGTATGTGTTGCTCATGTTTCTCCGCTACTTATTGGTTTTCCCACTTTCACTTCTGGAATGTATGTTGTATTTCCCTGGCTTTCTAGGTGCTATCTTTCAGTCTTTTAGTCAACACTGAGTTTCTTTACCTGTCATTGGAAAGATGAAAAAAGTGAAATATATTTTTCTGTTGTAGGCTTCCCCCAAATATATATATATGTGTGTGTGTGTATGTGTGTATTTCTTTGAATATCAAACCTCTAATTAATATACCACAACTCTTTTCTTATTATGTAGGATATTTTATGCTTTTTATTAAAAAACAAAATTCAAACAAACTGAAAAAGAAGTAGTAATTAAACCATATGTTAGTTTCTAGTCCTCCTGACTTTAGTAAGACTGGTCTGTTTTCATATTCTGCATACAAAACAAATGGACCAAGATGAGAGGTTGCTATGGATAAGTTTGGATTTGAGGCTTAATTTGAAGTGTACTGTGAGGGAAAGGCTTTTGTAAAGCACATTGTGGAGAGAGCAAACAGCTAATGTCATGTAGAATA
Source organism: Passer domesticus (assembly GCF_036417665.1). Classification (NCBI taxonomy): domain Eukaryota; kingdom Metazoa; phylum Chordata; class Aves; order Passeriformes; family Passeridae; genus Passer; species Passer domesticus. The sequence continues at coordinate 91,172,976 of NC_087474.1, forward strand.
ACTAACTAAGGAGGCTGCTTTATCTTTTGTTATTCCTCAGTAATCCATTACTAGTACTTGTGGAAATAATGTAGATGAGACATGGAAATTTGAATACATTTAGGCCTTTAATATCATCCTCACTTTTGAAGGCCATGCTATCATGTAATCTTCTTGGTTATTTTCTTCATAACTCCTTTTTCTGAGTTAAGATTTCTCTAACACAGGTAAAGCTTCCACCTATAAGCCCTAAATATCCAAGCAGAATGCCAACTGTTTCTACTAACAAGGAATTTAGTGGAGAAAATAAGCTTTCCTTCCCACCCGTGTAAGTAGTACATTTATGAAAATCATTGAACACCTAAGCCTGCAACTTATTCATGTGTACAATTAAAATTGCTCCTTGTGAAAATGCAGGAATTAGTAGATATGTGTAAGGGCCTTGTGGATATTTATTGCTATTAAATTTGCTATCATACGTGATGCTAAAATAGTTTTTAAAGTGTCTAAAGCAACTAAAATAACAGTACTTTAACTAATATTAGAAAATTATTTGATATAACTTTGTTAGGAAACACATAACTTGTGTTAGGAAACTAAGCATAAGTAGTGTATCTTCATGTAGCAGAATTTTTTGGTATTCTAAATTTGGTTTTTTTCTTAATACCAGTGAACAGGTGAAAATGATAATCTACATTGTTAGTTCTGTCAGTGTAGGTTACAGAGAAACAAGTACGACTGACACTTTAAGGAAAGACATAAACTGTAGCCTTTATAAGGTCATAAGAGCAAAAATACTCTGTGATGAACATCTGAAAGAGGAATTTTGAACAAATTTTTATGTAATTTGTGATGTGATATAATCACATCATCAGCTGTGTGCACAGCTGAATTGTTTCTGTATACTTTGTCTTAAAAATTTATTGCTCAGTCATCAGTAGTCCTGGTATTTTTAGAACTATGTTAATGCTGCCAAATAAGTGATTAAACTGTCAAATGAATTTAATAGAAAATTTGTAACATAACTTCACTTTTGTGCATCACAGAATGAGTACTGTCAGCCTTTTTCATTTTCACATTCTTTTGCACTTTTTGTCTTTAAGATCAGAACAGTGTAAGCATTATACATGTAAAATTCCAATGAAACAGATGTCTCTTCTCATGTAAATTTGTGCAGTACTAAATCAGGCATAGTTCTCTGCTTTTGGTTGTTTGTTTATTTTTGGTTGTTCTTCTTAGATTATTACATGTAGAATATATGTTTTGTTATTTATAAATACATTATAAGGCTATACATGGTTACATTTTTAAATTAATGTTATAATTAGAAATAAATGATAAGGCCTTTTCTGTGCAAAATATTATTTTTCCACCTAGCCCCCATTTTTGTTTACTTTTTGCTTTTGTTTTCCATTAATATATTTGTATTTACAGGCCTGCTCAAAGAAAAAGTGAAGCAGTAAATTTTAGCAAATTAATAAGCAATGGCTATGGGACTGACTGGTTGCAGCAGAGTACTGGATGGGAAAAAAAGATTGAAGAAACATCAGAAAATAGTGAGCTCTCTGAAGGTAACGTTATTGAAAGCTGTTTCTTTTAAAACGAGCTGGACTCACAAGGTAACAGCAGAGGGCAGCCTCAATATTTGTGTGGCTCTCTGAATGTGGTGAGACACATTGAATTATTGTGCTTAGTTTACAATACCCTGTGACCAGCTAAAGAAAGGAGTGCTCCTGTTTGTAGCCCGTCAAGGCAGGCGCTTTCATGGACTTTTTTCATCTCTACAATTGCAGTATGCTCTGTTCCAATCCAGGGGCTTCTGTATTCTGATCCAGGGGCTTTTCTGTGATGTGTTTCCATAAAATGCTGCAGGGACACAGCCACCCTGCCTAAATTTAAGCAGACTGTAAAATATTTGTTGCCTAGTTAATATGAATACTCCTTTGCTCCTATTATTTTTAAAAACTTCTGTCACAAGGGTCATTGATACTCGTGTTTAAGAAATAGATCATTATTTGCAGAAATTTGTCAAAATAAATATATGCACATTGTTGAAGACAGTGGCATTTCAGCAGTTTAAGAGAAAAAAGTTATCAAAAGTCATGCCTTCAAAACTTTATCATGCACAATAGTAATAGTTATTAAAGAGTTCACTTGGAAACAAACATAAAGGTTACAGGGTGGAAAAATTTCTCTTACTTCTGTCAAAGACCTTTTGCTTTGGTAACCATGCTGGCTCTACCAGTTTTCTATAACAATGTTTGGAAATGCTATTGGACCTCCATTCCATGCACCAGAATTATTTTTTTTTTTTTAGAATTTGTGTCAGGGAATCCTTTTGTATACAATGGCATTGTCATTATTCCCTTGACCTTGATATATTAATGTACAAAAGTCTTACAGGCCAGGTATTTTAATTTTTCTGACACTTCAGCTGTGTCTGAATTAATTTTTGTGTCTTCCATTAATGTATCTACAGTTTGTTTTTTTTTTGTTTTTTTTTTTTTTTTTTTTTTTTTTTTTTTTTTTGGTGTGCAAAACCTCTTCCTCCGGGTGAGTATCAGGAGAAAACAGAGAGCTAGAAGTTGTGTGGTTTTGTTCAGAAGAAAAAATGTCATAAAACTGAGGGATGAAGCCAGATAACGGTCTGGATCTGAAATAAAATGAAGAGGCCACTTTTCAAGTTAACTTAAGTATCCAAACTCTGATCATGCAGAGGATGCTGCTTTGAGAGGTTCAGTGACCCAACAATTCAACTATGAAGTCTAAAATTGCTCTTCCTCAGCATGAAAGAAAACCTTGAATATTCTTCTTTGTTTTCAGATTCTTCTCAACTTTCTTGTGTGCTGACATTTTTCTTTCCCATTACTCTGAGTAAAATTAAAGGGGATTTCAAAATCTTGATTTCCTTAATTTGGTGATAGTTAATTTCTTTAATATGTGTGCCTCTAATAAGACATCTGAGATATAAAGAAAATTCAAAGATTTTTCAGAGTAAGCATGAAATTGGTTTGGTTATAACAGTTAGGCAAAAGAGAAGAAAAACATGGGTACGCTGTAAAGGCTTCTGAAAAGTCAGTGTGCTGCACAGGTTGACATATAGATACATCTAATTTTTGAGTTGCTATCTTTTTCAGGTTTTTTTTTGATAATATGATACCTGCTTTGCTTCTGTTGCCTTTGTTTGCAATCATAGCTATTGCGATTGAGATTGGTTCTGCATCACAGTGTAAAAGGAGACTGTTTTTAATGCTCTTAACAATATGGTTTCATCCAGATGTGTATCTTCCTTCAGTTTTGACCATGTCCTTTTCATTCTTTTAGGTGATTACTGACAGTAGTGCTTTTACTTTTTTTCCCACTTGTGTACTTTTATTTGTTCATACAAAGCAATTGGCAGCATGAGCACCTTGAGATGGAGCTTTCTCTGTTCTTACTTGCACAGAATAAGCCCTAGATGCATCAGAAAGGAGATACAATCCGTTCCATATGTAAATCTATAATCCCTTTGTTTTGGGATACAGATTTGCATCATAGTGCAAATTTTTTAGGTAGCTTGTTTATCTTGTTAATTCAAAATTAAAAGTAGTGGAATTTATGTGTATTTTGACATGAGAAAGAAGCCAAAAATTTTAGCTGACCTTTTTATTATTATGGTTGAAGTTATTCTGTAAACTTTAATCTTTTTTTTCCTATTGCAGATTCAGAACGATCTGAATCACCACCTGCATGCAACGAGTTAAAGCCACCATTTCAGGGATGTAATAAGTAACTTGAAAGATTCTTGGGGAAACTAAAGCTTTGTATTGCTTATGTAGCCCACTATTTACATGTTGACTAGATTATTTTTGTAACTTAACTCATCCCTGATTGAGATGTTTGCGAGATGGATGAACTTCATTTGGCATTATTGCAGCAAATTTTAAAGAACAGACAACAGGTGTCAATTTTTAGTCCTAGACCTTTTCTTAATATAATAAACAAAACGAAGCAAAGCTGAGGTTTTCTCCTGCACAAGACTCCTGCTGCTTTGCTGTTCTCAAACAGGGTTACCATATTGCTGCTAACTTGACTAGACACAGGCTATTGGTGTCTCCAAATCAACAGGTTTCTTCAGTTAAGTACAGCTGTAGTCATGAATTATGCCACAAAAAAAGGTGAAGGGCAACTGTGCGGTACGGGATGAAATGCAGACAGAAAGAATTGAACTGGTATGGATGCCTGCAGTAAAAAAGTCAAACCTTCACTGAAAAGACTACTTCTTCATCCCAAGAGCTCATTTACTTTGAACAGACACTCAGCTTTCTAGGACAGGTCTATTGCTGTGCCTGCTGCACAAGAACTAGTTGATCAGTCATAGTGTTCAGCCACATAATTAAAGACCTGGTGGCATTTCCTGGTATGGTCTCGTTATATAGAAGCTGAATCATTGGTTAACAGTTCTGTGGACTCAGCTATCCATGATGTCTGTACTTTCAGCTATTAGATAAAAAAAATAAAATTATCTATCCTGAAGTCTTGACTGCAACAAAAATATTATATGGTAGATCACTGTTTATTCGCATCAGCAGAAGTTTGTACTTTGAAACAGCAATGTATAGATGTTGTACTTTAATATTCTGAAAAAGTTAAGAGACACTGATATTTCAACACTTGCTATTTTATCTACTTGGATTAGGATATATCCCTGAAATCTTATTAATAATTAAATATTGATTATAAAGTCCACTAGAAAGTGGGTGCAATTTCATTACCATGTTTTTTGCTAACAGCATGAAAAGTAAACCCTTAATTTTTAGAATTTCCTCTTCAGATTACATTCAGTATGTTTTGCACCTTTGAATCCAAGTCCTGGAGGCTCTAAAATTTATTAATAAATATGTATTTATGTAAACAGAATGTTTAGAGTATTTGGTTTAATACTGTTCCTTTAGAACCTTGATGTAAAAATTGATTGGAAATAGGTAAACCATTGCTAATCTGAACCCTCAAAATTTTCAGTGAACTGTAGAAATTTTGCTGTTGATGTTGTTTTACCTGGCACCTGAGTCCATCTTTGCTATCCGTTATTTTGAACAATTCAACTAAATTGTATTTAAAAAAATAAAAGGCTAAAACATGTGCAAATGCTTAAATATACAGTTATTGGCTGCTCAGCAAATTTTTCTAAATATAAAAAAGCTTACATCAAGCTGTAACTTTAGTGGTGTGTGACATTACTTACCTTGTATCTGTTTTCACTTGCAATTTGTGTTGCATTGAAACCATTAATTTTGCTGTGAAGGCAGAGCTTTTGGGGAAATCCAGTTTTCTAGGCCACCCTATCAGAGGATGCCAGAGTTGGAGCTCACAGCATTAAAACCTGACCAGTTGTGGTGAGTTGGCCTTAGCTGCACACCACGTGCCTGCCAAGCCTCCTATCACTCCCCTTCCCAGCAAAACAGGGGAGAGAAAATAAGGAGGAACACAATTCATAGGAGTGACTCCAATAAAGGGCAGCAGTGCTGGTGAAGGTTTGAGAAAGGAAGTCCTGTGAGGAGCAGCCGAGGGAGCTGGGGTTGTTTAGCCTGCAGAAAAGGAGGCTCAGGGGTGACTTTACCACTCTACAAGTGCCTAAAAGGCGTTTGTAGCCAGGTGGATGTTGGTTTCTCCCAGCCAGCGAGTGAGAGAATAAGAAGAAATAGCCAGGGGAGATTCAGGTTGGACATCAGGAAGAATTTCTTCACTGAAAGGAGGGTTAAGCATTGGAATGAGCTGTGCAGGGAAGTGGTGGAGTCACCATTCTTGGAAGTATTCAAGAAGCAACCGTACATGACAGTATGGTTTTGTTGACAAGGTGCTGTTCGGTTGAAGGTTGTACTTGATGATCCTGGTGGTCTTTTCCAACTTAAATGATGGCCATTCATGTGTATTCAGCATTCCTTAGTCAATCCGAGGAGAGAATTGATTTGCATTGTTGGTCAACTGAATCTGAATGGATCACAGTTTGAATACTGTGAGTTAGAATATTAACAGCCTGAGATTTCTCTTCACAAGAGCAGGAGGGTGATCCTGGAATCTGTGCATTCAGAGTAACAGAGAGCTGCACCAGATGCATAACTTGCCTGTTCTCCAAGGGACATCAAAGGGAAGTCAAAGTGGTGTAACAAATCAAATAGCTCCAGCTGAACCCAAGGATGGAAGTGTGCTGCTTGAATTCACCTTATCACAGTAATCACGTTGTTCTGTTGACTTCCGAGTCAATGCAGTCATGCAGCTGGCAGTTTTCAAAGTCATCAGCAGTTCCATGTAGAAGTGGTGGAAGCTTCTAGTTTTCCATTTCTGTTTTACAGAGAAATGCCAATGTCAAAAGCTGGGTGCTTATTACAAAATCTTGCCTTATTGTTTTAAATGCTGAAACATTTGTTTCATTGTCTTGTGCTCTATTTTTGCCCTGAATGCCTTTAAGTAGTGAGATTTTTCTTTTTTTTTTTTTTGAATACTGATTGCTTTGGAAGCCCAAAGATAAAAAACAAAAGTGCAGTTACATTTTATGAATTGCATCCAAGATACTGCGCATATGAATGTTTCTAAAAGAGAATTCCAGATAAAGATTTAACAATAACTTGACAGTTTAGCAACCGGAGAGTAATTTTCCTTTTATATACAGCCATTTCACTGTAGTGAAGTCTAATATAGATCTAATACATAATTCTAACCACTTCTGTCTTTTTGGACTAGACTAAAATATGAACATGTTTCCAAAGATCAAGGGTACATATTCATTAACTTTCTTTGTGTAGCAATACAAATGAAAATTCAGTTGCCCCATGTTCTTCTGAAGCATCTAAAATTCCCTTGATTTGGGCTTATCTGTTTCTTAAATACTATTATCTGTGCTGAATATGCAGGCTGAGTTGTAAAAGATGTAGGATGAAGCCAAATTTCTTTCTGTAAGTAAATAGCTTCATATTCTTGCCCTTCTCCGCAGATATTTTTTCAGAATGTAGTTACATATTATGCTATAGTGTGGGAGAAAAAGCTAGAAATAGAAATAAAGAAGTTCAGTCTTAGCACATTTTGTCCTTCTATTAATGGTTGTCATGATACAAAACATCCAGAATAACTGAACAATCAAAATGACGTGGGTAAAACAGCTGCACTGAATTATTTGACCAATTGATTGTGAAAATGGTTTATGGTGAGCACGAGGGAGAATACATTTGATTGTGACAGACAGCCTTATTTTCCATAGCTCAGATTTTCATCCCTGCAATATAAAAACCTGAAAATGGACACTGGTTACATGTTGTTGTTATTACCCCAGTATGTAGCTGTGTATTTTTCACCCTTCTGAATGACATTAGTATCCTTTCCGCTAAAATAAAAAATGGAATGAAAACCCAAACACTACACTACAAAACCAGGAAGCTAAAAGGAGATTTAAAGTTTTTTAGTGATAACAGAGAGCAAAGGTTACTACCAATATTAGACTCATAGAAATGCATAATTTATTGAACATTTCAGACAACATAACTATAGTTACCTTATTATATAAAACATAGCAATTTACATTGATTTGCTTAATATATAGCTGAATGGAAAACGACCTGAAAGCTAAAGTAAACTTTTCACTGGATCTTGAGATGAAGAGGTAGGTAATATTCCTGCTTAAAGGAAAACTTTCTTCCACAGAATTAAACACGCTTCTAACGTGTTTGTCCACTACTGCAGCTTGGAAGTCTTGACAAATATTTAAAGAAAAGGAAAATAGAAGATGAATTAGGAACCTAGCCTGTTTCACCCACTGGAAATCCAAACAAGCTGAACAGGTGGCATTTTTCTGAGTTTGTTAAGCAATTCCTCTTGCATGTCGTTTGTGCCTAGAAATGCATCTGTGCAAGGGATCTCTCTCTTATATTCCCATACAAAGTCCTTTGGTGTGAGACAGGATATGAATAAATTTTAATCTAAATGCCCAGTACATGATTTTGTAATAAATACATCTCAGCAATGCCTTGTGCCTAATGTGTTTACTGTCCTGAGGCACAGAAAGTTCTCTACCATGAAGATTTTAGTAGGGAATACTATGACAAACTACAGTGTGGTTCTGGTAGGAAAACTTCCTTTTAAAATTGCATTGCAGGATTGTGGGTTTGGTGTTTTCAGTTACTGTACGAACAATGTTAAATTTACGCTTCCAGCAGCCGAAGCCGTCTCTGCTCTTCTCTCGCACCGCCTTTGCCGTGCCCAGATGCCCACGAGAGCGGGAGCACGGTGGGTGCGCACCGACAGGACAAGGGCAGGCACAGGCACCGACCCCACTCCGCCGTCCTCGGCCGACACCTGCGTCTGTATCATCTGTATCTGCATCTCTGTCTGTATTTGTATCAGTATCTGTATCGGTATCTATCTCCACGATCAGGTCCTCCCGAACGCCCGTGACCTTGGCAGCAGCTCTCCGCCGACGCCCGGAGCCCCGCGCTCCCGCACGCCGGCTGCATCCCCACCGTTCCCGGCATCCTTGCCACAGCCGCGCCGGGAGCACGGCGCTTCCCGCAGCCTCCCCGGCGCGCAGGGAGTTAACCGGGCCCGGGGCGGGGCGGTGCCGCCGCTGGCGGGAGGCGGCTCGGCCGCGGCTCCCCGCAGCCCGCCCGGGAACAGCGAGCCGCTCTCCTCGTTTCCCAGCGGCGGATCCCGCTGCCCCGGTGAGAACCGCGTCCCGCCGTGCGCCCGGCAGCCCGCGGTCCGCTCCCGGGGGATGGCGGGGTGTCCGCCGTGTCTCTCAGCCCCGGCCGCCGGACCGCGGGGATGGAGAGTGGGTAGGGAAGGGGGGCAGCGAGTGGGTAAGGAATGGGCGCAGGCGTCGGTCCGGTCGGGAGCTCTTTCGGCGGTGCGGCGGCATCCGGCGGATGGGGCCGCCTGCTCTGTCTGCGGGGAGCGCTCCGCCAGCAGCGAGGGGACCAGCAGGGAAAAACCAATTTTGCAGCGACTTCAGCTTTTCCTGATGATGGATGAACACCGAACAAGAGGTTTTCCCTGCAGAAACCGTTGACTGTGGGCTTCCTTCAAAAATGACGGATGGCGGGGGGAAATGAGAGGTGGCAATTATAGTGGGTCCTGCATGGGTTTAAAGCACCAGTCTGAGGATTTAGATGCTTAGGTGAGATGTTAGGAAGAAATCCTTCACTCACTGTCTCACTGAGGATGGTGAGACACTGAAACAGGTTTCCCAGGGTTTCCCAGGTTTCCCAGATGTCCCATCCCTGGCAGTGTTAAAGGACAGGCTAGATGGAGCTCTGAGCAATCCAGTCAAGTGAAAGGTGCTCTTGCCCATGGCAGAAGGGTTAGAACCAGGTGTTCTTTAGGGTTCCTTCCAATCCATACCATTCTAGGATGTGCACACACCTTAAAACATGCTGTGCCTTTTCTTTATCTGAGTCCTGCTGGAAGCACATTATTGTTGAATGTCAAGTTTTGACTTTGGCTGAAGAAGACTGCAGAAACTTTTGTCATGTCTGTAAAAATTTCCATTTGGTTAGACAGCGTGAGAGTTTTGTGGTTGTAGATTAACTGGTTGCTTGTCAGCTGCTACCTACTCAGGGGTCTGCCATGGGAAAGCTGCTTTATGCTCACGCCTTCCTTCAGTTCCTGCCAAGACACCTGCAGCTGGGTGCTCTTGAGGGGGTAAGCTGCACCTTTGGACTGTCAGAACTTTGTTCTCAGCTTTTTGAAGTGTATTCACTTGTGTACCTGTTTCAAGTGCACCTGTGGTTACTTAGGGGATCAGAACCCAGAGCACTTAAAAATCTTGTGGATGCTTAGTACTGTGAACAACACCTCAATGTATATCATTGGTTTATTTGCAGCCATTTTTCTTCTTGCTTCATAAAAATCACTTTTCTGTTTCTTCTTCCTAGCTTCTCACTCCTCTTTATCAGAACTTGTGGCACTGTAGAAAGAAATGATGTGTTTTTCCTGTAATGTGTGTGGTATGTGGTGCTGCCCAGTAGTAGCTGACTATACTTCATACCACCATAAGAAGTGTAGTTGGTTATAAATGCAACTTTTATACTTCCCCTCCTTGACCACAAATGGTTGCATGCATTTAGTATACCTAGTACCTGTAAATTTGGGTCTACTTAATAAAGGTTGATATTTTCAATGAAGAAAACAAATTGTCCTTATAAATTTTAATACATTTCCATTATTCAGTAGCTTTTAACTGGCTGGTCTCTTGTTTATTTTGTTAGCTTGTGCACTTCATTAGAAAATCACATATGATGTAATTCTTTTGCAAGATCAATTTCTTCCTGTTTCCTTGTGGTGTAATCCTGGGGTTTTTAAGGATTACAGTCCTGTCTCTGTTATAATCTCTGTGCTGTCAGGTCTTTCTTAATGGAGGGTGGAGCAAAACATTATGATTCAATACTTCCCACAAGGGCATTCCCAGAAAGTACCCAACTTCGGCACGTAGCCTTAGTCACTTCTGAAAATAATAAATTAATCATCCTATAATTATAATTCTGTCCTTGGGCCACCATGAAAGCCTCAGTGATACATTTGTCTATTTAAATGTAAAGAAGAATGCAGCAGGGAGAAGGTTTTGCATATAGATTAAGGTAAAGGATCAGAAAAAAAGGTATTCAGGATAGATGATAAACTGGAGAGCTGTGGCTTTTTGAAGTCGTATTTTAGTTTCATGTTCCTTGCTTTATGCTGGAGAAAGAAGTGCTCTTAAGGCTAGTAGGAAGAATTTAATGAGAAGGATATTATGAGTAAGATGCTTCCTGGACTTGGGTTTCAGGTGTCTGCTACCTAGAGCTGAGCTTTGGAGATCTTCTGGAGCCAGAGGTGGAAGGGGAGTGAAGCTGCTTTGGCAGTCACTGTTGTGTGGGAGGTATGGAGGAAAGAGGGTGAGTTAGTTAGCAATGAGACTTGCCTCTCTGTGGCCAGTGAACCTGCAGCTGTTCACCTCACAGAAAAGAGGTAGTGGTGAGGTGGGGGTTGCAATAGCAAGGGATTAATTTAGGCTTGAGGGGTTTGAAAGTGGTGATGTTCAGCAGTAAAAAGTGTAGATGCTCATTTTGTTCCTTTTGCTCCAGTTATAAAAGCTGTAGTGTGGCTGGATTATTTGGGGAATTTAATATTCATGGTAGTTATCATCAATACAGAAGGTTTCTCTCTCTGTTAGTGCTTCCAGCTTTACAGATGGCACTATTCTGATGCACTTATATGATTTTTTTTAATATAATTCTAGGTATAAGACGTACATGGCTCCTGGCTCCTCAAATGAAAAGAAAACTAATGATGGACAGGCTTCAAAGTAAGATTGACAAATTAATTATTTTGTCCAAGTTTACACTTCAACTTCGTAGCCGCTGCAAACTTCCTCCCCAAACTCATTACACGCTCATTCAGTTTAAGATAAATTTTATGATAATAGTGCCAAGTATCCAGTAGCAGCTGTTTTGACAATTGGATGCTTTATTGCTTTACCACACCTATACAGAGGTGGCTAGCCATTTGAACTTCTCTCAGCAGTGAATATTTCAAAGCAGGGTGATGTTTTTATTTTTTTTTTTATTTTAATCCAATGAGCTGCTGAAATGTTGATTTTGGCTGCTGCTTCAAGAGTTCAAACAAATATTTCAGTGTGTTTCTCTAATCCTTACTTTAAGCTTATTTTACTAAAACCTGCTATATGCTTTTTTTGTCTTTGGATTTGTATTTTACATATACCCTTAGAAGTTGTAGGTTCTTTAAAACAGCTCTAGGGAAATAAATTTTCTGCTCCTGAACTTTGCATGCCAAGGATTTTTATCAAGCAAACTTTGCCTCTCCTGTAAATCCATGGCATTGATCCTATGTACACATAATATTATGCTAGTTTTTATTGCTCATTTTACTCCAGGGTCCAAGTGTGCAATCATATGTGTGGATAAGCTGAGCAAGGGGCCAATACACTGGCCCCTCAGTGTATTGAGGTGGTGGGTCAGAGAGTGCTGTTGGTGGGCTGTGAGATGAAAAGGGCGGAATATAGCTGCTGATGAGGAAGGAGGCTGTGTTTTGGCCAGGCATGAGGACAGTGGTATTACATGAATTTCCTTGAACTTTTAATAGAGGTCTTGCCTTTCCCCAATTTATTTCTTGGAGAGAGGCTTTTATTGCCAGTGTTCTCATGAGGAAGGAATTTTTTTTTTTTGCTCGCCTGAGGATAGATTGTAAAATGATTTAAAATTGTAGCCATCCTATTTGTATGTGACAACTATTCCAATGGACATCAGCACAGCCAGATATTGGATCTACACTAGTGAGTGAGCCAGTAAATAAATGTAGACAGTCCCACAAAACTGAACAGGAATAATTCAGGGGAGGCAGCCTAGAAATTCTGCTGATAATGAGCTGGTGAATTCCTAGGTTGTCTGTGTCTTCATGACAGGCCATACACCTGCTCTTTAGTCCTCCCAGAGCCAAGCAGGTCTCTTGGAAGGAATAACAAAGGTAGCCAAAGCCTTTGGTTCCACCTCAGGCAGGATTTGTATGAAGGGAGGCAGATGGAGACCATGGGAGATGGAAGGGAATTCCTACTGAAGGGGTGAATGGGTGGGCAGCTCGTTCAGTTTTTGCTGAGGGTGATTGTCTGCGGTGGGCAGGGACAGATAGGGTGGGTTGGGATGACACCTCTCTCCTTGGTGGTGCGGCTGTTACTGGATAATTAATGATGTTGGAGAGAGACAATCAGGAGCAGAAGAAATTGCTATACTCAGAATATCTGGGTTGTAACTGTTTGTTTTCCAGGGAAGAGTTCAGTGACCTCAGCATGGGCATCTTGGCCACTGTAGACTTCCTGCATCCTGCACAGGCAGATAAGGCATAGGAAGTAATGGAAAGCATAGTTTCTTTCTGCCTTATATCCTTTCTGAGGAGGCATTAGAAGGCAGATAAGATAACCTAGTAATCTAGACCATCTAAAATAGTGCTAAACACCTCTGTTTAGGCTTCAGAGCTGTTCCTGAGTTGTCCTAATGATTTTTTGAATGAAGTCCAGGTGAACTCTTTTGTTTGTCTCCTCTGACAAAGCAGTTTGAATTTGCTGAGCCATGCTGTGCCTCCACTGAGCCTTCATTAAGCTATTAAGTAATCTTTTTGTGTCTGGAAGCTATTTACAGCTTGATTCCATCTTTCAGAAATTACTTTGAAGTACTGGCCAGTGTTCTGCTTAAGCTTGTACTTATTGACTAGTCTTTTCCTACCTGTTTCAATTCAACTTAAAACATCAAGCACAGAAAGCAGACATTTTGTAAATCACTCAGCTTGTTTAGTTAGTCCACTATTGAATTTTACATGAACATGATCCCACAGGCCAAGTAGTTCAGGTTTCCCTCGTTGTCCTGTCATTTTCTGTCTCTTCAGACGGATTAGTTTTTATTTTATTTTTAAGATGCATAATTTCTTTACAAGAGGCACTTAGGAAGAAGTGAATTATTTTTACCTCTTCCTCTCTTTTCTCTTTTTTTTTTTTTTCACTTTTACGGTTTTCTCTTTGCTTCAGATCTGCACTTTTCTTTTTGTTTTTCAGATCCTCTGTACCCTTGTTATCAGTTTCATGCCATAGGTTTTTTTTTCTCCTGTCTGTATGACAGGATAAGACAAATTGCCAGAAATCTAGTTTGTGCTTGTCCATAAAGCCCAAATCATCCCAGCCTTCTCAGGTGGCTGACAGAGTTTCTGTCAAAACAGAGGTCAAGTTTTGCTTTTCAGTTTTGCTACAGGTTGCCTCTGTATTATGGTGGGCTATTGACTTTTCCCTGGTCCTGCTCCCATTGTTCTGCTCACCAAACAGACCCACTACGGTACCCAGCTTTAATACTATTTAAGATAATAAGATAAAGATTAAGACTCCACTCTTGCAAATGCATCTTGCCTCTGGTCTTCTCTTCAGCAATTTCATCTTGTGTTGTGGAATTTAGGGTTTCTTTAACACAATGCACAAGGAACCAAAATAAGATAGTACAGGCATTTGTACTTGTGGCACTTGTATGCGTGGCATTTCCCAACTTTTGAATGCTTGACTTTGAAGAATTGTCATCTGTTCAATGTTTGTATATATTCTATATATATTTGTATATATTCTATACATTTCACAATGCTGCTGTCTTGGTAGAGAGAATTTTATTCATCTCTGCAACCCTCACCTGGAGAAAATGAAAGAAGACATCCTGTACCATTTTGCTCTTGGGACCGGTACCCATGATTTTCCAACATTGTTTGGGGATGTAAAGGTAAGATGCTCTGCTTTGTTCAGCAAGCCTGAGCTTTTCTGCAGTAGGTGAAAGTGTAGCTGTCTTCAGAATAAGACTAAATGTGTCAGCCTAACAGCAACTGAGGAGTACATTCAAAAGGGGAAGAATTTTGTGGGTTCTTGTCACTTTTGCTATCCAACAAAGCTGAGGGTAATTGCTTTTGACTGTCTCATTTAATCCATTAAAAAGGCAAATGCTGTAGGGTCTACTCAGATACAACTTCTGCTTATTGGGTCTTTATATCAATATTTGTTTTTCATTAGTTTGAACAGGGTGAAGGCATTTGAGTGCTGTAGACAGCTTTTTCCATAATTCTTCTTCATGGCATTTTAGAATGATTAAGAGAAGCACCATATCTGGGGATAAATCTGTGCTAACTGAAGGCATTTGCATACTCATGTTGTTCTTTGACATACTGAATTACACAATTGATTTTGTTTTGTTGAACTCTGTCCACCTCAGTTTGTGTGTGTTGGAGGAAGTCCTTCCCGGATGAAAGCTTTCATTGCCTACATAGCAGAGGAGCTGGGGCTTGGGAGCCCGGGGTGTGACTACCCCAACATCTGTGCTGGCACCGACCGCTACGCCATGTACAAAGTGGGGCCCGTGTTGTCCGTCAGTGTAAGTGCTTCCCCTTGTCTGACACGGGACATGGTTCAGTTTTCATGCTGTTCAAAGCAGAAAATTTGAATGCATGTTTCTTTTAAATACTTTGCAGTCCCAAACAGGCTGCTCAAAACAGTGCAGTCAGCTAATTAAGGATCCCTTTTCAGCCCTTTTTTGTAAGAGGGAAAATCTCCACTACCTTTGCTCCTTCTTACATCCCTTTTTTCTCAGTGTATTACTGAGGTGTTGCAGGAATGTCCTTACAGATTTTTTGAGCAGTTACTGTTGCCTTATCCCTGTTCCGTACCCTGAAATGGGGGAAAAAGTCACTTGGTGCATGTGGGGTATTGGAAAAATGTCTGTATCACACCTAGATCTATGTACCTGCAGTGGCACTGTCAAATGTGCTTAAGAGTAGCATTCCATGGGACTGGTGCTGCCAACCCATGTGTGCATTTATATGAGTTGAAGCATTCATAGCTTCAATTTGTAGATAGAATTACATGCTTCAATTGCAATTGCAAAGCTCTAGTATTACTTTGCACCCTTTCTTGTGAGCTGTAATTATCACAATATTATGAAAGCTAATGTGGATTTGTATTTGCTGAATGTCAAGACTAAACCACAGTGCCTGTGTTTTGAAAAAAATTAGCTTAACTATTCACTAGCACTTAAGGTTGGTAAAAAATCAGAGTGGGATTTTTCTGGTGTTTAGGAAATGCTCCATGATGAAGTGCATTAGTCAGATATTGGGAAAGGACACTCTATACTTTTGAGAATGTAAATGTTCTCTAATGAATGATTTTTAGAAATACTGTATTTCATCCACAGTCTGCCAAAGCTAGTGGGAGTCTATTTTTACGCCCTTTCAATACCTTTCTGTAGGCCCAGAAGCTGGGAGTTTTGTGGGAGTGAGTTAGGTGGCATTTGGGAAAACAGTATCAGGCAGGAGATAATGTCCAGCTGCTTCTTTCACATATATATTGTGTTGTTTATGTGAATGTGGAATATTAATTTGTGTTTCCTTTTCAGCACGGTATGGGCATTCCTTCTATTTCAATCATGTTGCACGAGCTGATCAAACTGTTGTATCATGCCAAGTGTTCTGACATAACCATCATTCGCATTGGCACCTCTGGTGGAATAGGTATTTCCCCTCTTGATTTATTTCTTCCTTTCTGCAAACCAAAGTGTCTTTGCAGGAGAGTAAAGCATCTCTCTGCATGTAAGACATTAATGGTCAGAACAGTTTTCCACAGGAGGTGCAGCATTCTGTCGTTTTGAAAGTAAAGGCAACATCTGCTTTTGCATAGGGAAAATGCACTTAAAGATCTGACAATGTGAGAAGAAGGATGCTCCTGTCCTGTATGAAAATATTAGAAAGAAGTAAAAAAGGAAAAATTTCATTCTTTCAGAAATTACTTGTAATAATAAACTGAAGCAGCTAGGCATGGACAAAAAATTCTCTTGGTGGATTCAGAGGCAAAATTCCCACCTTTAAAAGAAGCAGGGTTGGGTCAACATGTATGTTTTATGTGTCTGGAAACCACTAGTTAACAGCATTGTGAAGATATATCTATTTCCTTTTGCTGCAGGTCTGGAGCCAGGCTCAGTGGTTATAACGAGGCAGTCTGTAGATGCCACCTTCAAGCCTCAGCTGGAGCAGGTTGTCCTGGGAAAGACGGTAATTCGCAGCACTAGCCTGGATGAGCAGCTGGCTAAGGAGCTGATGCAGTGCAGTAAAGAAATCGGTCAGTTCCACACAGTCATTGGAAACACCATGTGCACTTTGGATTTCTATGAAGGTAAGGCTGGTGATAGACTAAGAGGAGAATATTGATAAACAGCAATAGATAAATATTGAATAATATGTTAACATTTGGCTTTCACTTCACTAACAATATGCGTTTCCTACTCTGGCTTGTCTCACAAATCTCAAACTATTTTTCATCTACTTAAAATCAAGCATTGCACTTAGCAGTTGGCTGTATCAAACTTTTAATTTTGTGGAGATTTCTCCCCAGCTTTAATAGATCCTCTGAAGTATATATAGTCTACTATACACTTCTCATGTACCTGTCAGGTATATCTGTCACAAAACTTACGTGATTTTTTTGAAGCATCCTAGGGAATTAGAGGAATGGGAATTATTTGTGACTTGTTTAGGGTTGGTTTTCTTGCACTGGTTAAGTACCTAAAGTAAATATTTTATGAAAAAAGGGTTGGAACTTTTTTGAGTTTGAGCAAAGCAGTGATCAGACAACCAAAGATAAGTTACTGAGTTGTGTCAGCGCAGCTATGTAGGAGACACAAACCTGCAAGGCCTATTTTGGATAACCATACAGGTATTCAGGTGCTTTTCTGATCTCCCAAATCTAGATGTTCATTCAGAAACACCTTTCAAACCTTGTGAGAACAGTGTAAGTGGCGCCTCATCCCACTTTCTCTGTCTGTTGCCGAGTAGGGGTCAAATGATCTTCATCGTTGTGCTCCAGCTTGGGCAGAAGCACACACTGTCAGTTTGTGTTTCTCAGGCACCAACCACAGGTGCAAGCAACACTAAAAAAAGTGTCAGGGATGTTTTCAACTCATACAGCAAAAGGTGAGAACAGGATTGAGGACATTAATTTAGGAGTACATCTCCCAAACCCAAGAAGAGACTGACTAAGATACAGTGTATTTCAACTGCACTGTACTTAGCCTGCTGCTGTCTTGTCTGTAGGCGATGTTCTTGAATAATTTGATTAAAATTTTTCTTAGAATTTGCAACAGTATTAGCTAGTTAGCTTAAGAGACTCTACATCTCTTACCTTGGAAAGTCTGTAAGTAATAAAATGTTCATCCTTTTAAGGTAGAAAGAGGAAAGCATTTTTAAGCCTGGTGTTTTTTTTAGATGGTGAGTAAACATATTAAAAATGCAGTTCTTCCATACAACTTAAAGTTTCTTGTGGAATTTGGTACTTATTGTACATGTGGGAATGTACAACATACATTTTCCTGTTAATGAGTTTGAGAATTGAAGCTGAAGAAGACTAATTAAGTTACCATGATTCACCAATTACCATTAAGTTATCATGATTATAAAGAATACAAATAATATGTATACGCTCTAGCAATAGCTAAGAATCACTTTGTCCTGTTTGTCTTATGCACAAAAATAAAGAGTAGTAGTAAAAGCTGAGCTCTGTATTAAGGCGACTGTAATAATTGGGTGTTTTCAAAATTGAATTTGGTCTCTGACTTCATCACTCTGAAATGTTCTACGAAATTGCTTTCTAGGACAGGGCAGGTTGGATGGTGCAATCTGCTTATATGATGAAGAAGAAAAGCTGCAATATTTGAAGAATGCTTATGAGTCTGGTGTGAGAAACATCGAGATGGAGTCTTCTGTATTTGCTGCAATGTGTAATCTCAGCGGTGTCAAAGGTAAACTAACTTAGTCACTTTATTCTAGCAATAGGAAATTTTCTGCATTACAGGGGGTTTGTGGCTAAAAACTGCACAGAATGTTAACATACCTTCTGTACATATATATAAAATATATTTCTGCTTATAATTTTGTTGCTATCATGTTTTGATTTGTGTCAGTTGTGTCACAACTTATCATGATTCCTCATGCACTTTTTACACAGTTTACTTCTGTCATTTGCTATTCCAGCCCATGGCAACCATGTAAATCATTAAAGTACCTAATTAACCTACGGCATTAATTTGTTTTTTCCAGTTAGCTTTTGAAGTTTATAGAAAGCAACTGCTTAGTTTAAACAATCAGGTGATTCTCAGATCTATATACATGTAACTATACTCAATTTCTATATTTTCATATCAAATGGAACATTTTCTGTAGACTTAAGACTATAATTCTTAAACAGTTGAGGATTTCTAGTAGCATCATGAATAAATTGTTCCAAATCATAAAATGAGTTAATTTTTTTATGCATGCTAAATTAAAAATAATGTAATACAGTGTCTTTCTTCTTATCATGTTAACTGTCTTCTCTCACTTTCCTTAGTAAGGAATATGCTGATTTAAAACACTGATGTTTCTAAAACTCCTTTAAGCTTGAGGATGTCAAATGATTAAATATAAGCAAAAAGGTCATTATATCAAACACATTCAGTTCTTACTGGCCTGAAAGGGTTTAAAAACCCAACCAGTATTATCCCTGAGCAATTCAGGAGGCCCTTTGCTGTCTCTGCTTTGTAGGCCTCTAATACGTATTTACTGTTTGTGCTCTGCAAATTGCCACTGGCAGAAACTCCAGACAGAGCAGAGTTACAGGGTTGAGTGACAGACCTGAGCTTGAGTGAAAGGAGAGGTTTTGCCTCTGGGGCTCTGATGACTGCATATGAAGCCAGCATATGAATCTGAGATGATCCATGGGGTCCTCGTGTGCTTGCAGTGTTCCCTGTCCATGAATGTGGAGGCAGCTTATCTGCTGCTTCCTGAGGGATGGCACCTACAGCACAGGCACTCCGTGCAGGGCTGTAACTGGCTCTGCTAGAGCCCTGGGCCAGGCACTTCCTACCAGGCATGTCCTGGGTACTTGTGAAATACACTTCCTATCAGGGAAAACATAAGAATCATGATATAACAGTAAGTGTCTGCAGCTGACTGAGAGCTCTGGCTTTATTGTTAGTGTAGCAAGCAGTTCCCTTAAACTATTTCTACCTTGTATCATCCACAACATGCTAGTTCCCTAGCATCTCATGGTAGTGCACACTCTTTTTTGGGATTTGTTTTCTCTTGTGTTTCTGTTCTTAGTGGTTTGTTCAAATGTTTTTGCTTTTGGACTGTAAAATGCAAGAATGTAATTCCTAACTAATGCTGTCTTTTAATTTCTAGCTGCTGTAGTGTGTGTCACTCTTCTGAATCGACTCGAAGGGGATCAAATCAACAGCCCACATGAAGTCCTTGTGGAGTACCAGCAGAGGCCGCAGAAGTTAGTGGGATATTTCATTAAGAAAAGTCTTGGGAAAGTATGAAATATCCATCTCGTGTTTTAGAGAAGGAGAAGGCCTTTGTACAGATCTGGTTATGACTTCTGTGCATTACAGGTGTTTTTCCTCAGAATAACTTAGAGCATTCCATGTGTCAGTGGAAGTTAATCATTTATGTCACTGTTCTTTGGGAACTGAATGTGCTGAAGGACTTCAGTTAAGTTTTACTTAGTTATGCATTGCTGGATGGAAAACTCACTTTTCTGTGAATTGGAAAGCAGATCTGTCTGTGAAGGACAAGACTGTGATAATACATGAAAAAGCTTTATTTATCTCTTCTGTAAAAGAAAAACTAGAGAGAAAATCAAACTTTATGGCCAAATACATGCATACCAGCAAATTAACTTAAAAATCTGAATAATTTTCTTGTTGTTATAAACAGTTATATAACTTATAATTGTCTTTGTTGCTTCACTTGTAAATAAAACTTAAAGTGAATGCAGGTTTTTTTTTTGCAGACTTTGACAAATAAACAATACTATTTTCATATATTAAAATTTCATGGAATTGCAAAGTGTGGGACTGAAGTTTCTAAGCATTAAGGACTTGACACTGAGCTGTTGAATATCTGTACTGCCTACATACTATTCCAGCAATATTTTAACTAAAGAATTGAATCAATACCCAGGAAATATTTATGCATTAAGTAATTTTGCATTGAGATACTAGCAATCTTTTGCTGAAACAAGCCTCCTGCTTATGAAGAGGAACTGAAGGCATCCAGGAGATGCACAGCATGTTCACAGGCCTGTATTATGGTAGCCCTTTTCTTTTCTTGCTTTTACTTAGTTTATTTTTTTAAAAATTGGTATTCATCTCCATTCTCAGGATGTAGCACTCACTGTTGCAATGGTTCCCAGTTCTTCTGAAGAACTAGAGTATACCTGTTAGTAGTACATGCCATCAAAACCCCTTCTGCCATTGCAGTTTTTTCCACTAATATTGGCCAAAGTGTTTGGGATTTTTAAAAAAATCATACTCCTTGCTGCTTTGCTGCTGTGGTTTGAATGTAAACACATGGATACATGGTCAGTTAAAGAAAATGTGTTTATCTCTTTTCCTTTTTAATTTTTTTTTTCCTTTTTTATTTTCCTTTTTTCTACTGCAGTGGGGGAGGGTCCAGTCCTAGCAGGGGTCACAGGTCAAAAAATCTGAATAAGCTCTCAGAACAGCAGTGGCTGACCCAGAAAAATGTGATTCTCTTTGTGAGGATTGCAGTCTGCAGTGCTGTTAACAAGCACAAGAGTTAGAACTATAAGAGAGGGATGTTAGTATTAGCCACAGTCACCAAATGACAGAGACTGGAAACAATGTGATGAAAACATTAAAAAAAGAAGGGTGACTCATGAACAGAAAATTGCCATTGAGGATCAGTCTCCTTAAATTTAATGAGTTTTTCAGCTGGAAAAGATTTTAGTAACTTTTAGATAGTTACAATCTAGTCTTCTTTTAATTTCAAAACCACATTTCTCATTTATTATCTGATACACAGTGAAGGTAAGCTTTCAGAGAAAATCTTTTTTCCCCTAAAGAAAAGATGGGAAGTGGAAATGGCTCCACATTTTGTTTGAACTGTTTCTCCTTTATTAAAAAAAAAAAAAAAAAAAAAAAAAGTGTTTAACTGTGCCTGGTGCTTGCCTAGGCATTGTGTGAAGTCTGTGAGGCCCTTTGGGAAACATGCAACAAAGCACATCTTTTCTCTTCAAGGTCCTGTTCTCAAAACAGCAACAAGGAGATAAAAACAAGGTCACATCAGTGTGTGCTGCACTTTGTGATGAAGAAAGTCTTACACCAAATTGACTGGTATAGGTTTCGAGGAGAGAGTTTGCTATTGTATAAGACATACTTAATAAGAAGTACCTAAAGAGACAAAGAAAATGTTTTACCTAGAAAACAAACACTTAATGTGACTCTGTGAAGCTCTGGGGAAGGATATTACTACAGTTGTCCTGGAGGTATAAATCTAAAATGTTGTGATTTGTCTTTTTGAAGCAAGGACAGAATTAATCTGGAAACTTGTCAAAAAGAATTTCTTGAATTATTTTAACAGTGTGTGCTGTCAAATGAAAAAAAAAGTTTTTTGTTTTTACAGTCAAATAATGTAGGCACTTCTGAGAACTCATATGAAAACTCTTACGTGCTAGATGGTAAAATATAAATGGTCTTGTGGCCTGGCCAAGCTGGAGATAAGGGTCATGCATTCATGGGATGAGGCAACCATTGCATTAAATCAATAGCCAAGATCATGGTAGAAGCCTCTTGAAAGATGAGCCATTAACCTTTTGCCTGTGTGTCCTTCCTCCTTCCCACTGTTTCTTAGGATGCTGTACATTTCTTTCTGCTAAAAGATTTACTTCTGTGCTTCCCACCAGATGAAGGGACATATGAAAGCTTAAAATCAGAAGCCAAAGGATACCAAGTATCCTCCTGTTTCTGCTGTTCCCCCTCCTCTGATGCTGTGTTCCTAATGCAAGAGGTCACTCTACAGACACATCTGACACGCAATAAAATACTTTTCCTGACTTCAGAGGAAACTTGCCAGAATGTAACTCTGATAAGAACAATTGTATTTTCCCTTATGACTGCAACTGGACAGGGAGATAGAGAAGTGAGTCACTTGTGTGCATCCGGCCAAGAAGTTACCTTCCTGTAGGTTTTACAGAGAGTTATACAATATTTACAGGTTTTATATGCAAGTCAATTGTTCAATATATCCATTACTATTCTTTCTGTAGAACATGAATCAGGAACTGGAGTGGTGATATTTTAGGTATCACATATATGTTCAATATTACATAATGCAGTGTCTCCTAGTAGATTTACAAATCTGCAAACTTCAGAAACCCATTTCAAATCAAGGGCCTGCTGTGTTTCTCTGTGCCATCCTGTACCTAGCAAAATACTATACAATCCAGTTAATCCAGGGGTCAGAAGGGATAAAAGCAAAGAAGGAATGCATAAGATAGGAACAGAGTGGAAGCAGGAAGGGAGAAAAAAGTGGTTCCTACCAATAGTTTGTTCTGTGATTCATGGTGTTGTGGCCTATTCCTACCATTTTGTTAAAGAAATGGTTGAGATCATAATGAAGACAGGCTATAATGCAGTGGTTTTACATTTGCAAGAGACTGAAAAGAGCAGGAACTCAGACAGTTATTTGAAGGAGTGGATTTTTTTATTTATTTTTGGCATCTTGATATATGTCAGAGAAGGATTTTCTTTAAAGGAAGGTGTGAGAAATCCTGACAAGGAGCATTATAGAATGACCTATGTCCAGAAGTGTTTAGACAACAATTTTTCTTTTTATATGTCCTTAAAAACCAAGTGAAATAATTTGATAATTTCAGTATTTCTTGAAAATATATGCATGTAATAAGCAACATGGTTTTTTAAACATTCTTCTTTGTAAAGGATTTTCAGTTCATTGTGTAACAGAACTGGATTTTTTTTAAGTTGGGATCTCAATATATACTCCTAAATAAAATGTTTGTATGGTTGAATCAGGGTTGTTTTTAATTTCCATTGACAAATCAGGTGAAGGAAAACCAAAGCAGCAAATAGGGCTTTGGGGATTGCATCTGTGTGCAACAACAGAATATAAGGCACAGTCGTGTGATTTGATGTTACTATTTTGGTTTGCTACAAAATGTTGAGGTTTGCTTTTCCTGAAAGTTTCTCAGTCTTTGAGTGACTAAAATTCATGTTTTATCTTTCTAAAATAATTACCATTTAATATTATGCTCCAGAGTATGGATTAAATTACAAGTGCAGAAACTCTTCTGCTGAAGACAAAGGAGGTTGCTGAATAGAGCAATATTAAATCTGAAACTCTGTGATGCAATAATAGAAGAAAGAGTAATGCTGACAGCTACAGTGCTTTTGCTTGGGCTACAAAGTGAATCAGCAGCAAAAGACAGACAAGAGCTGGTTTACATGACACATAAGCCTGATTCCAGACGCTTCTTGTTGGTGTTGAGCTTGTAGCTGTGAGAAAATTTTCAATTTCCTATCAGTCTGTCATTTTATGAGAGTAAACTTCCTAGAGCTCCCCAGAAGTTCAAACAAGCTACCAGCCTCCCTGGGAGATTGGGTCTGTTTTGTTGGTTTAACACATAGCTCCATTTTAATCAGCCCCATTATTTGACCTGGCCCACAACTAACATTTTTCATCAGGCTCTAACTTTGCACACAAGAAGCGTCTCCCAGGAAAGATGCTACTAATTGATGTCATCCTGCAGGCACTTTGTCTGAACACAGGTCTGGCCCGTGTAAATATTTACAAGTAGTACTCCTATTAGTATTAGAAGGAAAGCCTTGTGATCACTTAATAAACCTTGTGAAAGAAGTGGTGGGTGGTGATAGGAAAATAGGTTCGCTTGCCAGATTCCCAGTCATATTCTCACATGATTTGACTGCGTTCCTGTCCATACCAAACAGTATTGTTGGCTCCCGGGCTTCAACCTATTTAACATATAAAATTATGTTTCTTTGGAAGTGCTTGCCAGCCTACTCTAATTACATTGTATTAAAACTGTAGGCTAGACATGGCGTGTTGATGGTGTGATGTTATAAAGCAGTCAAGTTTTAAAACCAGAGCTGGATGCTGGCAGGAGCTTTTCTGCCTTTTCAGCCCAGTGATTTTGGATAACTTGTATAAAGTGAAGCAGAAGCAAAAAAGGGCAGATCACTCTGTGTTGTCTTTACTCAGAGCCCCAATTCTGAGCCTGTTTTTGTTTCCATTCCAGAAGGAGGGAGTGGAGCACATGATGAAATCCATGCCTTTCTAATTTGCCCTGCAATACTCAAGATGTTGCTGTTGACTGCAGCCACTTTGTCAAGGAACCCTGAAAACATTCAGTTAATATAGCTATTACCCATTTATAGTGAAATAATTGTATAGTTAATATAGATATTTAAGGCTGGTACATGCACAGGATACTGCTTGAAGCTCTCCTGATGAAACCTAGGGATTCAAAAGAGCTTCTAGGATGGCAGCAATATAGCTGATGCATCTTTCCAAACATATTCATTACTCCTTTGATTTTCCTGCCTCTGTGTTTCATTTTCATACTATATCTTTTGTGCCAAGGGTTTGGTTTGGGGCTGGGGGGTGATTGTTTAATTTAATAATTCTCATACTTCTATGACATTCAAAATAATACAATCAATCTCATAGAATCTGTGTCTTCTATAATTACTTTTAAAAGTCATTTCCCAGAATGTCACTGCAGTGATTGTTCTTGGTGGAATGGATATCTTTTACTTTCCTAAACTTCATTCTAGAAAAAACAGGTCTGCCACTGGAGGACACCAAAAGAGGCAAGACTGAATTTCTATAGGAAATGAGACACTTTTCTAATGAAGTAAGAGACAAGTGAAGTCAACGTAACTTGATGGTGAAAGGTGTTTGTCTATTGAGTGTCTTATACAGTAGAATGGGGAGTCAGTAGTTCATTAGTACTGGACACTAATTGCATACAAAATAGTTGGTTCCGTGAAAACAGAATGCCACATTTATGAGAATGTAATTATATAGAGCATAATAAATTAACACATCACAGTCGGATGGGCAGAGATTTTGCAGAAAGGTTTGTTCAAAATAATTTGGCAGATGGTTCACGC
Organism: Passer domesticus; assembly: GCF_036417665.1. Taxonomy (NCBI): domain Eukaryota; kingdom Metazoa; phylum Chordata; class Aves; order Passeriformes; family Passeridae; genus Passer; species Passer domesticus. The sequence continues at coordinate 91,198,466 of NC_087474.1, forward strand.
GAGCTGCTGTAGTTCACACACAGACAGACAGGAGCTCTCTTCCATATCAGGTGTTTTGATAAGTAACTGCTTGTAATTCATTATGCTGAGTAGTTTATCACTTCCTACAAATCACATTCTAAAGATTCTGCTCCCTGGCTTTCCAGAATGGCTGTGTGATCTCATACATATTAACAATTAACAGCCTTTCAATTTCAGTTCCTGAAAAAAAAAATTGTTTAAAAATGTTCTGCTGTGCACAGAATTTGAATCATTGCTATCACAGAATGTCACCTTTGATCCAAGCAAGAAAAATGACTGTCCATGCTCTGAAACAGCAGGCATTTTAGCACTGCTTGACTGAAAGCAGAAGTGCCATCCAAGTGTGAAGTAGAGCTCCTGGGTAAGGTATTAGTTAATCCTGACTCAAAAGTACATATGTGCTTAACGTCATTCAGGTAAACATTAAACTATTTAGTTTTTTAGTATGTCCTGAGGACTTTCAGATTTCTATTTGAACTAAATTATTACTGGAGTAATTTTTCAGTCTCAGAGCAGAGAATATAAAAGGAAATCTCAACATATTTGAGAAATGAAGGTGTTTAGCTAGTTGTATTCTGCCATGACTTCTCTGTGATTTCTGGTTTTTGGGAGGTGATGTTGACCAGTATGTAAAACTGATGAATTCATGACACCTTAGTCTGTTTTTTCGCTATTCCTTGAACTGTGGAAAAGGTAAAAATTAAAGTAGAAATTTGCACCATTTCAAATAGAGACATTTTGACAGACTAGTCAGTCAGTTTCCCAGGAAGTGGAGTAATTAAGTTTAGAATGTGCTCTGAAGGGCCAAAACTGATGCTGGATGACCCAAACACAAAGCCTGAGAAAGGGAAGCTAAGGCACTCAACACAAGCTGATTCTTATCCCATAGAAACTGGCACCACTAATTAGACCTGCAGATTTGCAGTTGTTCATTGCAGAAGTAGCAGATTTATTAACTTTTAAAACTGCTGCCTTGGCTTAAATCTAATGGAAGTTGGATTCCTCTTTGATGACTTCTGTATCAAAAAAATTTTATATTTTGGGAGATTTTACTCATAATGAGGAAAAATAGCTGTGCGTGTTAGATTGTGTCTTTCATTCAACAGGAATATATTTGTAGATAGTGCAATGATGCAATTTACTCAGCAATAATAAGAAATAAAGAATATTTGTTCAGGCATCATGCTGTCCTACGTGTGTGTGTGTGAATCATGACTGTGATTCTAGGTGGTTTGAATTACCTTATATAAAGGCTGTATTATGTGTCTCTATTGACCATAAGAGAGAGCTTTTGGGAATCAGATTCTTAGGCAATTCATTTGTGTAGAACAAAAAAAACCAAAACCCAGAAAGTTTACTCCTCTGCTGACAGTGTCATTCCTGGTGGGTAGGGTGGTCATCCTCTGCACCACCAGATTCCTGCTGGGTCTCCCACTGGCTCTGCTACCACAGGTCTGCCCATGGTCCCCTTCTGCAGAAGGAATTGCTCTCCCACCTCTTTGCTGAAGGAACTTCTGCTGTAAGACTGATTTCCATCCCAGGTGGCATGTGGAAATTAATTAATGGAGTTTTTTATTTTTGGAATATTGCCCCTCTATGTAGGTAAAGAGAATGAAATGTCAGACATACACCCTCCACAAGAGAAAATTCAACAGTCATCTGATGATGTATTGGGACCACTACAGTGCTAGATATGTACTTATAAGGATGTTCTAGAAGCATACTGACATTTTTAGGGCTATGTTGTGAAACAGAGTTATTTTCCTATTTATTTTCCTACTTTTTTTTTTTTCAAAAATATGAGTATCTGCAAACAAACAGACATAAACACTAAAGAGACAAAAAGTCATAAAACTTTGCAAAAAGACAAATGTGTGTTACATATTCTTTCCCCACCCCTTCATTTTTTTGCATCCATTTTTATTCCAGAAAAGTAGAAACGAATGCAGAATGTATGCTGTGGAGTAAAGCAGCCTGAAGGCATTTCTATAAACCCATCCCCTTACTGTTCATTGCACTGAGAAGAAAAACAGAAAGATGAGATTCCTCAATGAAAGCAAAACAAGAGGCAGAAACATAATCTCATCTTTTCTGAGGAAGCAGGCAAATCTCCTGCACTATTCACTAGTGCTGGAATTAATCAGCTTCTGGATAATACATTTGGACTCCTTGGTGAGATGATTCTGAGTTAGAAAGTCCACTCTGCAAGTGGATGAAGGAAAGAAAAGAAGATATGGGGCATGCTATACATCAATTCAAGGCTCTGTTTTGGAAAAATTGGCTCTGTCGTGTGAGGCAACCGGTGAGTGTTTGGAAATAATTAAAAAAGGAATATTTAATTTTTTTTTTTTTTTCTGTATCTGGAAATATTAGTATTAGTATTTAGTATTGGAAAGAGTTTGTCTATCGGTTTTTCCTTTTCATTGCAGATTGTTAAGGATAGGCTGGCTGCAAGAGGTTCTTGTTTTGCCTTTTGTCACTGAATTGTTGAAAACACAAGAAGAGAATGTATTGTTTTAGTTCTAAAATGGCTGAATACACCAATTCTCCCCAATTTGCAAATGAGACGAATATCATAAAAATTTTGCAAATTGTCTTCCCAATTTGCAAATGAGACAAATGTCATAAAAATTTTCTTTTAATTAACATTAGATACTAGCAGTGCTGGTTAGCAGTGGCAAGGGAGAAAATCAATTTTTTTCACATTACAGGTGCTTATAGGTAATGTAGGAAAGCTTGCATGACTGTGATCAAAGTCTAGATACAGGGAATGTATTGTGCATTAAAATTGTATAAACTTCTTAATTTCCTTTCTTATCTGCTCTTCAAAGCCTAATTTAGCCTCTCAAATTCCAATATGCAAAATAATGTGGCAGCTGCTTAAAACAGAAATCAAAATTAAAATTATGAAAATTAGATATGAGTTGTCTTTTACCTTTACTATGATGAAAACCATTTTTTAGGATAGAAGGAAGTTAATTTTCTCAAGTGAGAGAACATTTTTGTGGGGAAAAAAGGTCACTTCAATTAATAGTTTCACACAGATTTCACTTGTCTTAAATGATCTGGGGATTTGCAGTGAAGCATGTTGGCTGCTTTGGATAGGATTATTTCAATTAAATAAGCACAGTTTTCAGATTCAGAAATATTTAGCTTTAATAAAATAGAGATTTAGAGAGGAATTTATTCCCCAAATTAATGAAAGTGATGTTTTTTAATATAAAATGTACTTTTGGGGGGAGGATGCTGTTGGTCATATTATTCTCTATGACTGTACAGTTCTTAAGTTCAATTGGGGTGCATCAAGTGGCTTCTCTGTATCTCCTGTTTTTCTGCATGTGGATCTATTTCTCCTCTTGTTCTGTGTGGTTTTCCCTCATATATTTCTGAAAGAAAAAAAAAATCTTAATTCATGTAAGTTGTAAGTTTGTCTAATTGGTAGATTTCCTGAATAGAGAACTCACTGAGAAGCAGACTTCTCCAAGGCAGGAATTAAGGTGGGTGATCCAAAGCAAGCTTCATTCTGTGTGTTGAGAGGCAGAAGATGCCCTGGGGAACTTGCAAAACCTTGTGTGCTGCTGTGCAAGCACTGAACTGTGAAGGTGCTCCACCTGCAGTACAGGAGGAGAAATTCAGGGGGATCATCCACGTATGCAGAGGTGGTGAGACCCTTGTGAATCTGAAGAGAAACACCTCCTGAAAGGTCTGATGTGCTTCAGCTCTGTTCCATACCATCTAGATCTGTCTGTATAAGACAATTTTCTTCTGATGGTTATTTATCAGCAGTTAGGGCTGGAAGAGAGGTGAGAGCTATTGAACCAGCAAAGTGTCCTGAGTGCCATGTGCCATTAGTCGATATTACACAGTAAAGGGTGAAGGGGCTGTGACAGATGTAAGAGTTCTGTAAGGAGCAGGTCTTGTGACTGAAATTCAGGCTGGCATCATCACCTTCTATCAACATGATTCAAAAGCAGGACAGGGTCTTTTGGACGTTTTGACTTGTTGGAGTTTGAAATTGCAGTTGTGCCAAAGATACATCCTTATGTCTGTTTTCAGAAGCTTCTACTTTTACTATAGATTCTAGAAGCTCAGGACATACACACTACCAGGCTACTTTAGTTCTCCATCACTACATTTCTTAACTGTCATTTAAATAATGTTTATTACCATCCAAATTTGTAGCTAGGTAAAGGATGAAATGTGATTCCCAAATTCTGATTCCCTAATTTAGAGCACAACTGGAATTAAAATCAGCTGATTTTAATCAGCTCTGTTACCAAAACTCACCATTCCTCCCAGGTGCTGCTCTCCTTGCTTGGACACTGCTTGGCTTGGCCTGCTGTGACATTGGCCGAGGATCTGGACTCCTGGTTAAGACTGGCTGTGATAGCAGGCCTTACCCTGCTTCCCTTCTGGCATCCCTGGATGGGTCCCCTGGCCTGCTGGGTGCCACTGTCACACACAGATCCCTGTACCCTCGGCAGCAGATGGCTCTTGGTGACCCCTAAAAGATAGAAAGCACCATCCTCCCTTTTATTAGGTTGGCTCCTGCATTGTTTGAGTATGATCAGTTTAGATAAATGGGGATATCCCTAAATTTCAGGAAACCTTTAGTTCCTTGTCTCATGTCCAGCACAGATGTCCTTCTCCACAGGGAAGACTCAGACACTGGATTTTGTTCTTATCTTATGGTTCTTAGGCATTTTTCTGACACACTCAAGTTAACTTCTGTGATGGGATTTGGTTCAACTCTGTCAGTTTAGAAATAAAATCCCTCTGAACAGCCTCTAATGGGAGACCTTCATCATGGCTGTCACTTCTACTGTGTTTCTGTCCCTATTCACACTTTCCTAATGCTGTCATCAGTGAATCTAGAAGTCTTTTGAAACTTGGCTGAATGGCTGTTTCTTCCTTTCTGATGCTTAAAACTGGCACAATTGCTTTTCTTGGTGTTTCTTTTTCTTCCTTCCAATCCATTTGGGAGTCTGTGCCCTCTCTGAAGAGGCATGAACGTGTGCTGTGTATGTGCAGTCTGCTCAGATAAGACACACTCAAAACATGAGTCCCACTGCACGTTGGCTTGTGTGCCTTGTTGTTGTGGCCCTGGAAATGGGAACACTGGGATATGAGAAGTGTGGCTGTGGGCAGCCTCAGGCCTGTTAGCTTGGTCTCACTTGGTCTTTCCTCCTGGAGATGATAAAGGTGGCTTTTGGAGAGCATTTGAGGGCAGGTGACAGAAAGGGTGTGATGGCAGCAGCCAGGGAGTCAGGGAAGGACAAGAAGGTGTGCCACCAAGAAGGGCTCAGGGGAGCATGAAGAATTTCACCAAGGTGCAGCATGCTGCTTGCTTTTTAGGAGGCTCAGGTATGGAAAAGTTGAAGGTCACCATCATTATCTTGCCAGTCTTTGTCTTGGCCTGAGAAAAGTATCTACAAACAGTATAAACTGAAATGAAAACTATTTTTCTGTTCTGAAAGAAGTGCATTTCACAAAGCTATAAGGATTTAAAATAGAAGTGTCAGTTGTTAGCTTGCTTTAATGGTCTTGTTTTTCCTTAAATAGTTGTAGAGAGGATATTTAATGTTTTTATTTTAAAGTAAAAGACATATGAATTTTAATGATTTGTTCCCAAACCTTATGTTCTATAGACTGATGTTCTGATTTCCTTTTCCAGGTCCTCTCTCTCACTGAAATACTGTGGCCATGTGTACTTTTCTTGATTCTAGCTGCCATCCGCTTCCAGGAGCCCCCAAAATACAAGGAAAACTGTATGTTTTATTCATTTGTGCTCTATTTTGGTTGCACTTATTTATAGAATTATTTAGCAAACACTAAAGACATCCTAGAAGGGGGGACTGGGGGACTTAAATGTAGTGGAGTCAATGGAAAGAGTCCTACAGGGGGATTCAATCTTGTCCAGATACAGATCTGAGGAAGCTGTATTTATGTGGGACAGAGATGTTAAGTTTACAATCTGATTGGTAAGACAACTTTTAAATGTCTGCTCTGGAGTGAATGAGATTATTTGGGTTTTAGTTGTATTTATTGCTTTCTACTGAGTAATGGAATTTAGATGACTGCCTCAGAGGTGGATATTTACAATTAGACAAGATGAACCTTACCCCTACTCACTTCCTGGGATTGAGAATTAATATTTTGTTAAATTCTTCCATTTCCTTTAACACTTCAAAACTCCCTCCACCTTATAAAGCTATTTTTGCTTTTATCTTGTCAAAATATAATTCATTTAGAAAATAATTATTTATTATATTATTATCTATTCAGTTATTCACCAATGTAGTAAAATGGGGATAAACCAGCTTTGGCTACATTCCAAATCAGTTCGGTAAAACAATTCTAGATCTGTAGAGTGAACTACCTGGAGACAATGTAGCCTGCATTATATATATTTACTTTATAGAGAGCTGTGGATAATTCTAGAGATATGGAAAAGTGGCTGTTTAGACAGTCTTGATTCATGCATGTTAAGACACTGCTGAACACCAGTTCCTTCATTTTTTGAAAGCCTGTGAGAAAATAGGAAATACCACTTTGTGCGGAAGTCTATATTCCAATCCAGATCACATGACTTTGGGCAGAGGGGCTAGCAACCACATGATACTGCAATAACGTTACTACCAGGAAAATCAGCTTTTCAAAGATTGCTCTCAAATGTCACATGTAGCTTGTTGTCACAATGTGACACAGAGGTTACTCATTTTCTGTGATGACTGAGTTTTTCTTAAATGAGACACCTGACATTGATACAATTTCATTGCTTGCAGATGACAAAGAGGCTTTTTAGGACAAGGGAGCACAATGTGATGGTACAGTTTGCAAATGCAATATTACTGGTCTTATTTCTGCTGCTGCTTGGTTTCAGGTTACTTAGAAGCTCGTGACTTACCGAGTCGTGGCCTGTATCCCTTCATGCGGACCCTTTTCTGTAACGTTGGTTCAAGATGCAGGAACACCAGTTACACAGCGCAGAGACACGGCCGCTTTAGGTGAGCTATGACAGAGCTGCCACCGTCACACTGCATCTTCTTTTACAAATAAGGTTCTTACTGCCTCGTAGACAGGAAAAATAGGAGCAATGTTATTCTGTGCTAAAAGTTTCCTTCAGTGTTCTTATGATTGCAAAAGGTGTAAGGCCTTAGTTGTACCTCTTGCTAATTTTTGTTTACATTTCTTGGGCATTTCATGCCTTTTTGGATACTGAACAGTCTGTGGGGATAAAATTGTAGCTGTACCTTGTCATATTCTTTCCCTTTTGCTGCTGTAACGTTGGTTCTGTAATGTTGTGTGAGAGCATACTTTTATCCTTTACTAAAAGTCTTTTGTTACATGTGAGTGAAGCTGAGCACCAAAATTATATGTGGGTTTCAGCTTTGAATAGTTTGGAAGCTTACACAGTGGGAGAAGTGAACCCAGAAAAGCAAAACAAGAATAACTTTCATATAAGACCAAAAAGAGCCAACAAGGAAGAGCAGAAGTTCTGTAATAAGAAAGAACTTGGAAGAAGTTACCCATAAGTCCTTGTCACAGGACCCTTGCATGCAGAAAGAAAAAAGATTGATTTTAATTTGGAATTTTTCTTTAAGAAATGAAGTAATTTCATCTACTCCAAAAATTCTTGAGGTGCAAGACACTTATGCAAACTGGCTGAAGGGTACAGTCATAAACAGCCTTTCAAAATATTAACAATAAAGTCAAATTAGGGTCAGCTAATCAGAATATATACATTTATATCTGTATGTTTATTCCTAGAAAATTGATAATATCTACCAAAAGATCTTTGAAGACTGAGCCAGGTGTGTCAGAGAACCAAATATTTATGGTTTATTATTGTAAAAGTTTATAGGTAGCAATAAATTCAGCATACAGCAAGTTGGGAAGCTTCATTATCACAGTAATTGGCCATAATACTCATCTATTGATCCAGATGGTCTGCTTCAGTTATTTGTACATGTAGGGAACTGTTGATTGAACAAAAGGACATACAAAATAAACCTTGTTTATGGGCAATCATGTTATACATAAAGTAGAATTTGTTACTAGAATCGACATCTTAACAATTTAAGCCAGCATTAGTCAAGATGCATTATTACACAAGATACTTACAGACAAAATACCCGTATTAAAATTCTCCTCTGCCTCCTCCTCCTCGCACTAATACAGTTAAAATTGTTACATGACCAATGAGTTTCCAGTCCTTTCTCTGGGGTGATGCTCACCTTTCCACTGGTGCTCTGGGTCATGTAAACAGCTGCAGATGGATGGAGGTGGGGTTGTCATGGTAAGTCACGATATACAGTATTTTACCTGGAGGAATGTGGTGTTGATGGCTTCTTTTTTCACTTGAGAGTGCACTTGGGGTTGCTTGTGTTTGCTAGAGTGCTTTTATACTGTGCTTGTTTCTATTGGTCTGCAGCTCTGGGATACATTCAAGTTTATGTTGTACACCTGAATGTATATGGTGTTTTTTGCATATGTTAGCTACCTACTGTTTTTTCTTGATGCTCAGAAATTGGCTTTTTCCAGCTACAGTTCTGAATTTGAACTAAACACTGCTGACTTGTTTCTAGCCCTCTGTACCAGCCTGTGCCCCACCTCTCATCATCCCAGATACTCCAGTATTATATTCCTGTGCAGTTCATCTCTGTCCTCACCTCTCAAGGTTTCACCTATTATACTGGGCGTGTGTTCTTCTGCACTGCCTTGTTAGCCATGAATATCTCATTTTGCACTGAATGGTCACTTGATACTTCTATCTGAATAAAACTATGATGGTGTTATGCAATGACAAGTGAAAATACAGCAAATTGCCAGAGTTGTCCAGCCAGGAAAATTAAAAAAAAAGGAAGAGTGAACCCAAGTCAAAACAAAACCAAATTCAGGCAAACCAAAGGTAGGTGGCAAGCCCCTGTGCTGTGGTCTTTCAAACTCAGTACAAAGCCTGTAGCCTTTTACTTGCAGTAGAAATTCTATATTACTGGGTTAAAGAGTTACCCTAACTCTAGCCTTTTAAAAATTTGTTCCCTAAAAGTATAGCTTTTATTTACGTCTCTAGTTCAGATGCCATCGAAATGTGTTAAATTTCTAGAAGCTATGAACTATATTGACTGCTCTGCATGATTATTTACACTGTTTTGACTGAACTGCCCAAATTATGTTCCAGCTCAATAGAAAATCAGAGAATTTCCTGGAGGCAGTCTTAGACCTACTTAAGAATCAGGGCAATTATTCAGTGGCTTTCAATTATTCAACTGAAAAATAAAATGCATGCATGTATCCATATTTATGCACTCAATAGGCTGCACTGAGTAGCATATAGCCTAGGTAAAGAAAAAGGCTAAAAAGGTAGGATGAAGTTCATTCTGAGGTCAGCCTGTTCCACCAGGTCCATCAGTATAAATTAAATCAACCTCAGGGCTGCTCTGACTTACGCTGGCTGCCAACAGCCTTAGGAGTATAGACTGTCAGTTTGATCAGTCAAACATAACTGAATCCAGTCCCTGTTGACTGGAGAGATGGGGTGTCATAGGAACAGTAACATCAATTATCTTCCCTTCAAGGATTTATATCAAACCATAAGTCTTATAAAGGAACCTTTTTATGTCAATAATGTGTTTATTACAAGTGAGTCAGAGACTGCATAGTTTGCATGGACACTTGAATTTTTTTTCACAGTATGTAACACTTTGGTTCTATCACTTTGAAATGTAGTAGTTGTCTTTGGGAGGAAGTAGTTCTATGACTACTGTTAGAACATCCATGGAATCCATAAACCACAAATAGCTGTTTGTCAGTGAGCAGCATCCCCCACGAGGGGGGCTGAGCCCAGGGTGAGGTTATTCTGCTGCAGGCTGTGCCCTCACAGATGTGCCCCTGTCCCTTCAGGCAATAGCCTGTGATATGGTGAGAAGATGAGCCAGGTGAAGCCTATGACCACATTAACTTTGATTTGCAGCAAGGTCTGCCACCTCCTTGATGCCTCGGAAAGCATCCAGTTGTAAGAGCTCTGTGGCTCCTTGTTCCTCTTTTGAGCACCACTGCAAAAGCTGCTGGCTGGCAGCAGCTGATATGACTCTCTAGCCTGATATATCCACTGGTATCTCAGAGCAGAGGAACAAGGAAGTATTCAGGAGCTCCCATGACAAAGGACATTTTTCCCTGCTCTTTCCAGAATGTTCCACTCCACACTCCACTCCTCATCTTAGTGAAGCACAGCGTAAAACTGAGAGCATGGAAAGAAGATAAAAACCAGACAGCCCAAGTCCTGTGGCCTTACACCCACACCTTTCCATGCATGTGCATGGAAACATCATGTTTCCTAGTACTCTGGATTCCCTGGCGAATCTTGCAGAACATGGTGGGATTTGCCCTTGCAGTCTAGACTCCTAGATATATGTTACTTAGACTTCTCAAAGACCTAAAAGAAAATTAAGTCATTCTCAGACTTAGAACCACAAATATCATTAAACCAAGACTCTAAAATGTCATTTCTAAGCACATTTGTTTATTTCTCTTTATTAGCTTATTTCTCTAAGCACATTAGTTTATTTAGCTACAAGCAGTAGCAGCCTGAGCAGCCTGACCCAGTAGATGTGGTAGAAGTTTGGATCTGTCTCTGGCACTTCTGCTGGATGTGCCACTCATACCCACGTGGTAGCTCTGTCTCCTTTAGCACCTGACTGGGCTCACCCTGCCTTGTTGGAGCTGTCTCTGGAGCCTGTAACACACCCCTGTGTCTGCCTGCAGGCAGCCAGGGGGACTGTGCCTCATTGGTGAGGGCATGGACTGTTCCAGGGTTGCCCCAGCTCCTAGTTTGGTCCCCTCCTGGAGCAGCTCTGCTCATGCCAGTCCCTTTCTTCCTACTGTTCTAAACCTTTTGCTTTATCAACACCTGGCCTGGGTTCTCCAGTGGAGGAGCATCAGAAGAACTCATGTACAGCGGCAGGTGTGGAAAAGTAAAATCGAGGAAGGTCTAAGCATCAGCAAAATTCTTTGTGTAAGAATTGTTTAAAGGGTCAGATTTTTCTTTAGTGACATATATCTTCAAATAAGAAATAGTTCTTTGAGATAGCCTATGGCTGAAGCAACTTTCTGCAATATTAACTCTGTGGTCTGGGCCAACTTTTGTAGTTGCAGTCTGTGTAGCTGAAAAACAGAAGCAGTTTTTGTGACCTTGCTTATGGATTGCCAGAGTTACGGAGAAAAAGAAATTTAAACATGGGGTTTCTTAATTTTGGAGCAAATAAAGAAGAATATATTTTTAAATTTGTTATATATTTTAGTCTATTACATTTTAGGAAGGTTATAATTGTATCAGCATGGAAGAGAAAGATCTTTCTGTGAGAGACACACAGTCCAGTGTGTGCATTAGTATTGATGTGTCCAGGCTTATAAAACCCTGATATAATGCAGAATAGAAGCCAGTTGGGGCTTTGCAATTTTAGAGAGAATTTATTAAAGTGGTGACAGGGATGAGGTTGAGATGAGTTTGCTGAGATGCTTATGAAAATCAGGAGTCTAAAAGGCATTTCAGATCATAGCTGAGTTCTCAGATGAACTCTGAAATGTTCTTATTGTTATCCTGAGTTACTGAGTAAATTGGACAGAATTAATGTTTCTGAGTCATGGCTTTAGGAAATGACAATTGCTTTTACATGCTGAAAGAGATGCAATCTTTTTGCTCTCTTGCAGTATTTTGTCACAGTCAAAGCTTGTATCAATGCATGTCTTTAGTTTGATTTCTGTTCTCACAAACTTTGTGGAAATGTACAGTTGAGGGAAGAGCTACCATGGATGATAATGAAATTTTATACATGCGTTCCCCAACCCCTTCTTCAAACACCCCAGTTCTAATTATGTATGTCCTCTCCTACAAATTACTGCTTCCTCCTTTTGTACTTTTTATTATCCCTTGTTTCCCTTCTTTAATGTTCCTAGCAACTGCTGCTAGGAATTTCTTTGGGACGTCTGCTGAACTTCCTTTACACATTCACACACAAATGAGTTAATGCCACCTTCTGCTCCAGAAAACACACTTTGAAGGCTCTTTGGGAGAGTGGCAGTAACAATTAAGTACTTTTGTTGGCACACTGGCTCAAAATTCTTTGCTTTGACTGTGTCTGCATCAGCTTTTGAAGTGTAGTTTCTTATCTTTCTGGCCAGATGGTGACATTTTCCTGTAATTTTGTATAACCTGTGCTGAATTAAGAGATCACTAGTAACTTGTAGCACTCTTATTAGGAGCTAAATGTAGTCCTCTATTACCATGCTATATAAAATCCTATATAAAATCCTTTAATCTTAGAACAGATATTCAGCAAGTAGGATCTCTGTAATAATTTAATGTGTTTCATAAAATTGAGTCTGATAACCAATGTCACGCCTGTTGCCATTTTCCCTTCATAAAGAGGCTATGCTCAGATCCAAGAATAGCGAGAGGCAGGTCTGTGACAATGATGGCAAAAGAGGGTCACGAATGGCAGCTAGCTGACATGGCTGCTGACCTGGAAATTCCCACAAAGCTAATAGCCCACAGCCAGCATGTCCAAACAACTGCTCTTGGACTGCTGAGAGGCTTGTGCTTAGGGAAGTGGCATTTCTATGGGTCTTTCACATTGCACATGTGCCTTCTCTTCTGTAACGTCTTCGTCTTATGCTTTGGATTTGCTCCTTTTGCCATGCCCTAAATATCCTCATCCCCCTACAGTTCCTCAGCTCCCTCTCCACTTTTACCACCAACATGATTTCCTTGCACTTTGCCCTCTAGTACTTCAGAGCCACTGTCACCATGATATTTTATGAAAAATCCTCTGCTAGGATTTTTCCCTCCTTAGGAGCTGGAGCCCCAGGAAAGAAATGTAAACAATAACTATCTGCTGCTGTGGAATGCAACACGTGCATCTTCCATTGGTCCATGTGGATGGTTTTCAACTGATACCAATCACAGCCACCTGTGTGACAGGCTAGGCTGTGAGCAGTCACAAGATTTTGTTATGCATTCTATTCTTGTTCTTTTAAGCCTTCTGATGATCTTTTTCTCTCTATTCTTTTAGTATAGTTTTAATGTAGCATTTTAATGTAATATATATCTTAATATAATAAATCAGCCTTCTGAAATGGAGTCAAGCCTCGCATCTCCACACATGGGGAGTCCTCAACAAGCTACCATACTCCAAGTGCTGTCTGCTGATTTCTTTAATATTTCTAGTCTGTATCTTCCCAGTCTCCTTTCCTCAGCTGTGCTCTGTGGGACCTCACAGGGCAGTAGCTTGTATCCCTAGTCCTCCAGCCTGGGAGTAGTGAAAGGACAGCCCAGCTGAGCATGCTGTCAATTCAGCCTGTGTTATCTAATGTGCTTCCGCTGTGCATCAAACAAGTGGCTAAAGCACATAAAATTAGATGACAAGAGGATGCTTTTTTATTGTTTCCCTGCTGTTTATCAACCCAAGCTTTGCAGATCCAAGGTGCAGCAGAGTTTGTGATAGGGATAGAGTGGAAAGAATTACTGATTCCTTCTGTCACTGCTATCTGTGTCCCTGGCTGCTGACAGGAGGCCAGGCAGCCCCAGCAGCCCCTGGAGAAAGCTGTGTGCTCCTGTGTGATTAAGGCCTTTTTTCTCAGTGTGTTGTTGTTTGCAACGTTTCTAAAATCAGGAGGTTTGTAGATGGGGATGCAAGGTTTGGATCTAGTTTGGAGAGCAAACAATGTGGGTTGAAATACTGCACTCCTCTGGACACTTTTTATTTTAAGTGACTTTAGGAGAGTTTAGTTTTCAATTTTACGTTCAGCAACTATTGGGGAAAAAACCCAACAAAATCTAACACCACCAAGAGGCATTTAAATGACTCTGACTCCTGGTTTAGTTAAAAAGTATTGTTAGAAAATTGTGCTGTTGAGTAGTCACCAGATAGTAAAATCTGTGAAAAAGCCCATGGAAACTGAGCTAGAGTTTTGGTTTTTTAATGTCCTGACTGTGGCTGCTGTTATTCTGGTCAAGTGCTGGCTTCTTGTTCATGCTCAAAAAGCAGAGTGCTAGGAAGATTTCAGTATGTAGGTAGTGTTTCAGTTCTTTGCCAGACACAAGTATTCTCAGCTGTCTGAAATTTTGGGCACTGGGAGTTTCAGTAATATTGGAATTTATGAGGTAGTTTTCAAAGACAACAGCTAAAGTGCCACTTCTAGTCAGCCAAAAAGTCACCTTCTGAACAACAGCTTTTGTTGAAAAGCTGCTTTTAAAAACTCCATTTAAAAGGGACATAATATATATTGAGGAATTTTCTGCCTTTAGCCCACTGAAGTTTGAGGATGGTGAAAGAGTTTTCAGATATCTTGCTGGCTGTTGGCCAAGTTGGGATCAAAATAAGCTGTACTGAAACAATTAAGAACTCGATTGTTTTAAGATGAAATTTTCTTTGTTTCCCTTAATCTGAAGTTGCAAACAGCTCTGTGAGTATCTGAACAAATGAGGATCAGGGAGGGAGAGAAAGAGAAATAAGAGAATGAGAAAGTGGTGACTGATAGCTTTCTTTGGTTTGTGAATTGATCTCATTAGGCTTTTCTTTCAATAAATAAAAATTGTGCTGTAAGCAAGTATTGGCATCTAAGCTCGATGGGAAAGGAATATAACCCTTTATTATATTTTTGTAAATGGGACAGGACAAGAGGCAATGGGCAGAATTGACACATGAACCGGAACATGAGGAAGAACTTCTTTATTGTGCAGGGGACTGAGCACTGGAACAGGGTGCCCAGAGAGGTTGTGGAATCTGCCTCACTGGAGATGTTCAAGAACCATCTGGACCCAATCCTGTGCCGTGTGCTCTAGGATGACCCTGATTGAGCGGGGAGGTTGGACCAGATGACCACTGTGGTCCCTTCTAGCTTGACCCATTCTTTGACTCTGTGACAGTTTATTGTGGTTTTGATGCAAAATAGCAATATTTTTGCTAGACAAGATGTAGCTCTAAAGATAATTTGAATCTCCTATTAGATAAAACAGAATTCAACTGCCTAGTAATATGCTAAATATAATTATTCCTGTGTTTATGGTGTTTTAGGAGGGTCTAAGTAATTTTGTCCTGTAAAGAGGCATTTAAATTATTCTGACTCCTGGTTTAGTTTAAAAGTGTTAGAAAATTGTGCTGTTGAGTAGTCACCAGACATCAATGTAATAGAAATAACAGAGATAACATTTATCAGTGGTATGTCTGCAAGCTAAAATCAGGAAAAAGCCAGTAATAAGAATAAAATACTCTTTTTATCTGTTGCTGCATGTATTTGAAAAAAACAAAGTGTTACCTTAGATGCAATAAGAAGGCTTGAACTTTCTCATCAAAGAACTGCCATCAGGACACGTGATAATCCTGGGAGAAAAGTTGAGTGTGTTCAAAAATATTAAAGACTTTTTGGATGTGTCTGTTCTTGTCTGCTGCCAGAATTGGCATAGGTGACCTCAGCAATTTTTCATTGCCCACTTTCTTGAGGTTTTGAGACCCAGTGCTGCAACTTCCATGCTAATGAATTTAACTAAACAAAAATTGTTTGAATACATAAAATAATTTTAAAAAATCAGAATACTGCTGTGAGTATGTACACATTTTTCAGCTACTTGATTTCAGTGTTAATACCTCACCTCTCCCTCTTTTTTTCTGTCAAAAATAGTGCAAACCCCCACAGTGGTCCAGAGAGAGCCACTGGACCTGATCTAGACTTCATGAAAGAGATAGAAGAACTTGCAAAGGAATTTATTGATACTACGGAGAAAGCCATGGCCTTAGAAAAGCTATGGGAAGAAAACTCAAGGCTCTCAGGTAAGCTGTGATTTTTCTAAAACTTAATTATTTTGCCTGTTGGTTAGTGATAACCATCAAACAAAAGAATAGTTTGATCTTAAAAAAAAATAGGCAACTGAAATTTTAGCTGATTTAAAAAAGTCATTTTATGATTATCAATACTGTGGCCATCAACATTATCAAAGAAAAAATTTAGCTTTCTAAAACTGTGCCCTTGTATACTTGAGAGTTATGAAAACACAGAGGAAAGCTTAAAAGATAAGGATTATAATCAAAGTTCAAGGTTACTTGTTCTAACATGCATTCAAAAGTAGTTTATGAGGATTTAGCTCTCCCTCCCTGTATTTTTCTGTTGTACTAAATAGTATAGGAATGGAAAACCTGGTGACCTTAGGTGACCTTCAGTCTTGCACAGAAAGAGTGAGACTGGAAATAGCAGGGTCTGAGTCTCCTGTTGCATTTCCAACCACACTGCACAGCCTTGTTGCTGAACCAGGGGGCATTGAAGACCTCCCACTACCCTGTGTCTCTGGCTGAGTTTTCAAGCAGAAAGATTTAGGTGAAATGGCACTTTGCATGCCTGGCTGTCTGGTAGCTAGGACATTCATGTAGTGTTGGTATGATGATTTTGCCTCACTGAAAAATTGAGCAGTAAGCAATGTCTTTTAAATTGTTTTTGTGATTACAGTAAAAGTATTGGGAAGCACAGAAAATCAAATGGTCCACTATCTTTGGGATTTTAGTTGCTTGATGTGCCTTTACTTTTCTAGAAACATCCTTTGTGCACTGCTAGCTCTTGCTTATAATATTGATCCTTCTAAAGCTAATAATGTTTCTCTTTAAAGGAAAATATTTAATTTTACAGGGCTCCATAACATCACCACTTTTCTTACTGTAAGTATTTTTTACAGTCTATTTCTAGATTGCTGTTCTGGGATTTGAGGATCTTTATTATAATGGTTAGAAATTTGTATCCTGTCAAGTTTAAGTAGATTATCTAAAAACAAAAAAGATGTTTGAATGAAAAATTATGTCTTGTAAATTTGATGTTCAATGATTTCTAGATTACTTATTTAAACTGGTCTAGGTTGTTAGTAGCCAAAATCCACAACGATTTGAAGGGTGTTTGTTTATTAGGAGCAATTTAAAAGTGCATCTGTCAGATGTATTTTTTTCCATATTTGATTGATTGTTACTGCTACTTCATGAAACTTAGATTTCCAGTTAATAACTTGAAATTAGATAACATTTTTTAATTTCTCATAAGATCTCATTGATTGAAAGCAGCCATATCAATATGAAATTTCATTTCTGGAATGCAATATAGAATAGAAATAATGTATTTTTCAACACTGAGAAAATATTAAGTTGACAGTAGGTGATCATTATTAGAAACAGAGCTTGTGTATACACAAACTTCTTTTTGTAGGCATGCTTATGTCACCATTGTGCAAAAAAGCCCTAGTGAGACATTAATTTAGAGTAGCAAAGACCACATAATAAAAAAGTGTGATAAAAGCCTGTTCTGCATAGGCATCATATTGTGTAGTCCTGTGAAGGAAGTTGTTTTATCCCAGGCAGTTCACCTTCAAAGAACCATTCTTATGAGTTGCTATTTGAGACCCCCACAAGCCCTGCAAAGAGCTGTGAGGCAAGGATGGCAAGGCCTGGGCAGACCCCTGATCTTTCTGCCTTGGACTTAGAATTCATTGCAAGGCTTGAGAGCTCAGAGATTATCCTTCCCTTGGTTACACCTCTGAGCAGAAAGAGATGTCGTAGCTTTACCTTTAATTCCCTTTATCCATCAGAGCAGAGACAGATATCAGAAACAAAGCTTCTGTGAGTTCAAAATACCACCAAAATAATGTGGTATATTGCCAAATCTAGAGGTATGTTTCTACTTCAGAAAAATATGATGAATGCTTTAAAATTCAAGAGGCTCAGGGAAATAACGGGCACCTGATTTTTTTTTTAATTTTTTTCTTCTGTTGGAAGTGTTGCATGTAATTTTTATGTTTTTCCACCTAAAGATGGATTTGAATGAAGCAGAGAAAATTATTTCTAGAGCAGAAAATCTGTACAAGCAACCATATTTCTGGAACCTTCTGCATTCACTGCCTCATCTTGAACTAAACAGCTTTTATACAGAAGATGAGTTAGCTACCATAACACAGTTTCTAAAAGTTATTCAAAAGTAAGTAATTTCACAGTCTTGAAAGTGCTCTGTTTTAAAATTTTATCTGCAATTCTTGCTCTTCTCACTGTCTACTTAATGAAATAATCATCCTTTACAGTGTAAAGAGGCTAAAATTTTCTTCTCTTTACCAGATTTTGCTTTTATAAAACTGTGTTAGGAATTTTCACCCACACTGATTCCTTTATAACTGTGTTTTGCACCTCTGCCAAACTCAACAGAGATGCTCTAGGAGTCTTTGATAAGCAGCTCCATGTTAACAATGTCTGAATTAGCCCATCCCATAATATGGCTTTGAACTTTGTAAGGTACTTTGGGGGTCTTTGAAAGACAGAACATGAATATAAGAAAATAATAGTTTTGATCCTAATCAGATCTGAATGTATGTAGCACTTAGTCAGTATCAGGAAAATTACTCAGTTTTGTTTCTTAAGCCTCTTGCTTTCAAAATAGCTTCTCTTGTAAGAAATGAAGTGGTAAGAAAAATACCCCAGAGGCTGTGTTCTGAATCAGGTAAAGGACAGTTGGATTCAGAGGAAGACATAGAATTAAAGCATAGACCAAGATATATAGCTATAGGAATTTTCAGTAAAATAAGGTAATTGTTAGGTGAAAGTCAGATATGTGTTTGCCAGGGTAGGCAGTTTGTTGTAGCAGATTGATAGGCAATTGTCATTGTAGTCCAATAACACAGTCACAAAGCAAGAGAAGCCCTCTGACCCTGGGTGCCTGTGCTAGACTGGCCATGTAGCTCAGCAGCCTTAGGCTGTGGGGAAGCAGGGGCCCAAAGATCATGAATGAGAAATTACTGTGCTGTTCTGCCATCCTTTATCATCCCATTGTCTTTTTTTTTTTTTTTCTTAGACTAAAAAACCCAAACCAAAGAAAACTAACAAAAAGAACTCCCCATCCAGATAAGAAGGATACGATGACATAACATTTTTCAAACTGGGAAATAAGTTTCTCTTACAATAGGTGGATTACACCTATGTTGGCGCTTGAATTTTAAAATTTATTTATTTTTCCCTATGCCTGAGTAATTTGTAACTTTATTTCAGCTTGTTCTCTGAGCTATTAACATTAAACATCTGAGTCTTATATGTGAAACTACATATAAGACTCGGATGTTTACATATGGGTTTTGATGTTTTCGTTTGCTTAGGGTTTTTTAAGATTTCTGTGCCCTTCTGTGACCAAATTTACCCTTGTTAATGCAATTTGGAAAGCAAGCCACAAAACCCAATGCTTGTTTCTTGACTAGTTTCATATTACTATACTGCATTCTAGTGCTCCTTTCTAAGGCAGAATTTAGCCAGTAGAAAGGTTCTGAATTTACATTTCCCACTTTTAGGTCTGTACCATGTTTTGCTGTGTCTCTCAGAGGTGCTTAACAGAACTTTTCACATCTATGTGACCGGCTGTGGGTTTTATGGTAGGGGTGGGTTTTTCTTTTTTTTTTTTGTGTTTGTTTTGGGTTTTTTCCCCCCCATTCTTTTCATGAATGTTGGAGACTGATGATCCACTCTGGAAAGCTGGATTCTTATTTGCATAATAAGAAGGCATTACTTGGTTGGAAATAACTGGTAAATTTGACATAAAATTTAAGTAATAAGTTACAGTTATATTAACAGAGAATTTTTGTTCACAGCGAAGGTGACAGAGAATTGTTAGAATTTTAATAGATATATTTTTATCAATGCATTCTGTAATGCACTTTGTTTAACCTCCTGTGAGAATGAGTATTATGTTGCTTTAAAATATTTTTTCCCACAGATTGATGGGAAGTAAAATGTAAGTATTCTGTGTTGATCCTGCCTTCTTGTGGGGATAACAGAGAATGTGATAGTTTTGCCCATATTTTTCCTCACCCTTTTTTTTCTGTAAGAGGACATTGGTCCTTACAGGACAAATTTCCTTAATTCCTCTAACTGTAAAATCTCAATATGTGCTTTCTTCAGTTAAACTCTAATTTCATAAAACATTGATTTTTCAACAGTAAAAAAAGTGTTTTATTATTCAGTTGCTTGAAGGTTGTCTCTTTCCAGCAAGTCCTTTCAGGTTTTTGGGTGCATAGAGAGCTTGATTTTTGTTTTATTTTCCACTTTCAGTACCTTAGCATCACTGAAGGATTTAGCTATGATGCCACTGGGCAAAAGTTTCTATGAAGTGGTGAAAATGGCACTGAATTTGACTGCTGCATCAGTACAGGATAGGAGCTTAGAAGGTAAGAAATTTGCTTCAGATTTTCTTTGAACTACCTAATAAGAATACTTGAAATATATGATAGTAACTGTTGGATCTTCTGCTAAGTTCCTGATGTGCAGAGACTAAACTGTATTGCTGTACTTCTAACCGACTTCTTTACTGATCTGCTTTTTAAATATTGATACTGATTACTAAATTTTATCAGACTCTGGCAATTATCAGATAAACAAAGTATCAGATAAGCTGGTGTAATGCATAGTTTTTAGAATGGTCATGGTTTAGCAATGAATTTTGGAGAGAGACTTAATCAATGCAAGGGACAGTTTCTTCCATTTGATAGGAGACCAGTTTTTTTTGGACATGCATGTTAAGCATTATGACTGGTTTACTTTAAGCTTAATTTTTCTGTTCTCATAAATTCTGCTGTCAGCTGAAGGGTTGCATTTCTCCATCTAATGTTTCACCATGGAAGATGAATTTAATTGGAGAAGGTAGGCTGGCCCTAGGAAAACAAGAAAAGATCAGAAGTAAGTTTCACAGGCAAACTGAAGCACACAATGTACAGGTGGAGCTGTCTGCTTGGTGTGGAAGGTCAGGGTAAGAGTAATATGCAGTCTAAATCCCACTGCATCTGCAAAAGGGGAGGCTGATGTGGGACAAAGGTGATGTGCTGGAGCCCTTGCACAGAGAAAGAACTTGATTTCTCTGGAACTTCTGGTATTCTCCCGTTGCTCTCATTCTCAGTAGTGATTCACATCCAGTCCATACACACACCTTTGCATGCCTCTGTACATTTCAGAATGGCACCCTCCTGAGTTTGCTGGCAATTGCAGGGGCATCCCACCATCATCATATAAACTGCTGAAATGCCATCACATTAACTGACTTTACAGTAGTGCAATCAGGGTTTTAGGCTAGGTAAATTTGTGTTCAGATGCACACATCCTGCTGTCCCCAAGAAAAGCTGGGAACATGGTACTTGGATCTCAACAACAGAGAACCACCAAGAAACAACATGAATAAAAAGAATTAATTACATAAACAAAAGATTTCCTTTCTTTCAGGTTTTCAATACAATCTTTCTTTCGGGGATGTTTTGTGGAATCCATTTGCTGTGAAAGCAGAACTTGAATCCAGATTTGGTTTTGATGGCCCTCGTGTTGAGAAGCTACTAAGTTATACAGCACAATTAACAGAGGTAAATTAGTTGAAAATTTTGGTGTATATCTCTTTGATTTTTTTTTTTTCATTTGTACCCTGAATGTGTTTTCCTGCATTACAGAAGCTTAGCTTTGTGAACTAGCTACAAGGTTGTTAACTATCCTGGCTTCATTCCCATCAAATAAATGTCTAGCTTTAGCTGAAATCTCTGCACGTGAAGATACTGATAGGTCTGGTTGTTACACTAATGAATTTATACTTCTTTGAAGTCACAATTGTGTATGGCAGAGTCATGAGTTTTTTATCCAATCCTGTAGAGAATTCTGAGGATTGCTCCACTAAGCTTTTAAACCAAATCCTGGATTTGAGTCTGACAGGATTAGCTTGCCTGGCAGCATTTTTCATCTCATTTGCTGGACAAAGAATGCCTGTCTTTTCTGTGTGTAAATTAAGGGAGACCAAGAATCCTTTCTTCTCAGTTGTGCAGTCTTGATATGAATGTACTAGACTGAGTTTTCTCAGTGGTGCTTAATCAAATATCCTAGTAAGGTATCATATCCAGAAGAAAATCTTTCTTCAGATAGGGCATTCTAACCTATCCTCTAGAACAAAGTTGTCTGTTGTGGTGATCTTGTTTGACTGCAGAAAACTGGAAGCATCTTTTGAATTTGTGCTGAAGTCCACAAATTCTTTAACAGAACACGTTGGTATTTATGTGAAATCTGTTTGTTCTTTGCAGAGCAGTAGAGTTTCTACTTACACTCCAGAAGAGCTCATTGTAAAAATAGCTGATTTAAACAAATGGGTAAATTATTTAAAAAAAAATCCTTGACTTTTGAATGGCCTTTTAATGAAATATCAGTGATGGCCTTTTTGATCAAATGAACTGTATTCAACTGCAGCTTGGTAGCTCTGGTTGACCGTGAAATCGCAGGCTACTCACTTGGTAACTATTTAAACTAGTATCTCAATATTTTGTGCTTGTGTTAGAACATTGAAGACCGTAAAAAACTATGAAAGCAAATATGGAAGCCTGGATGATATTTGTTTGGAACACTTCAATTCTGTATGTAATGCCCCATTTTGTTTGGTGTCAAAACACCTGCAAAACTTTTTATGAATTCTCTGGTCAAAGTTGAAAGGAGCAAGGATGTAAAGTATCTCAGAAAGGCAATAACAGCATTAAAATGTGTGCATTATTTTTGTAAGCATTAATAATATTTATTGGCTTGGGAATATTAAATCATTCATCACAGAATTAAAAAAATTAATCTATGAGGAACAAATGCTTTTCTCTTGGCCACTCTCTTGAAACCCAGCAATCTCAATTTAAAACTATGTTGCATGTAATCACTGGTTGAGATGCATCACTGTACTAAGTGTTTTATTTCAGTAATTTTTATACTTGTGAAGTTGTTTCAATATAGTTATTCTACTGTAGGAGTACTGTATCATAGTCAAGTTAGTTCAGTGCCAGCCTGCAAATTACTGTAGAAGTAGCAACACCAGTGTAGCTGTAAGGTGAAAGTTCCTTGCATATACAATTTTCATCATTCTGTCTGCTGTATGAGCACCTTAATGGGGCCCCTGGTATTTTATACAGCAGCCTGCAAGTGGAGTACTTTGAAGTATGTGCCCGGAAATGTGAGGCTGGGTTAAATGGGCTTTGTTCTTGCTGAAGAAGCTAAGTGTTATTCTAATTTTCATTAGATAAGTAAGTTGATAGGAGAGATAACACTCAGCAGCTGCTCTTGAAATACTCATCAATTTCTTGTGTCCTTGCCAGATTCCCATAGGAGAGACACTGGAGCAGTTTGTGTGCTCTGCTCTGGCTGTTGTCCCAGAAGATGAAACAAACAAAGAGAATAATGGAGAGGGCTGTAATTCTGCACAGCATGAGACCAAACTGTATCTTGTTCATGCTGTCAGCAAGTTCAAACTCTATGCACGGGTAACTTTAATAAGTTAATACTTTGAATTCCTAGTTTTTGCATGTAGATTGTCAGCAATAACTTAGTTAAAAAATCTAAGTTATCTATAAAATTGTTTTCATGAACTTCCTTGCTAATAAAATGAAATGATCCTTATAAAGAATCATTACAGTGGCAGTATAATCTATCATCATGTGTCCACTTAGTCAGATTTGAAATGTAATAGGGTATGTCATGAAATATACTGCAATGCAGAAACTTGTCAGAGGAAACTGTTTACTGTTCCACCTGAGACTGAATGTTGAACAAAACTGAAAATTGACTAGACACCTCCACTGATCTATAATTTATTTATTTATTTTTTACCCTCACTGTCTCTGGCAGTGGTGGCTGAAGCAAGATAAAAGTAAACCTCCAGTAGAGCATCTTAAAATTCTGATCTGGCAGAATAGCTTGCCATGCATTTTCTGTAATGACATATGTGTAGTTGCATGGACAAAATAATTAAATATTCAGATGCTTCCTAAGAAAAATACTTAGCTACCTTAACACTGGTATTTGTTTTTATACTGAAACATCATATTTTTCTCCATTAAAAAAAGAAGAATCATGTATCAAGCGGCTCTAGAGATGTTTGCAACATTATGTAAAGAAAACATATAGAGCTTCCTGTGTATTTCCTCAAAAAGGTAATCTTTGAGGTTTCCCTGCTGTATGATGAAGTAGGAGGTAATAATGCAATGTGACTGCCAAAGCGAATGCACTAATTTCTATGCAGGAAAATCCAGTAATAATTTCAGACATGATTTTAAAACTCTTAGCACGGGTTGATGTTCTTATTATGGGCACCAGAAGTACCGTAAAATGCTGGCCACTGTGAATTGTCTTGGTGAACAGAATATCTCTTAGAGTAAATCTGTTATATTTCCTTGACATTTAAAAGAAAGGTAATGGTGAAGGAAAGGAGAGCAGTCAGTAGTTTTGGCCAGGCCTTTTTGTGCTTATTTCTGGGCTACACATTGGGACCATGCAGGTTTCTTCATCATCTCTGTGTTATGGGACTCCAAAAATTTTAAGGCTGCTATCTTCCATCACATTGGCAGTGTAGGCAGAAGTCTGGTAAAAGAAGCCTGAGTAATTGTCTGTGGAGGTCCGCTTTTGTTTTATTTCAGCCTCAGTCCATCTTTTTTCCATTCCTGGGTCTTTAGGCAAGGTCAGCACCACACAGGATGTCAGTTGTCTGTGTGCTGTAGCCCGTTCCTTTGCATGTCAGTCAAAACTGTATTGAAAATCAACCTTCCTCATGTCAGTAATTTCAGATTCTAGAGAGGTTGTAAGGGAGAAATTTTGGTATCATTGTTTACTGTGTGAATTTTTTAAAGACATGCAAATTCTGTGTACTGCCTAAGTTAAAAAGCTTTGATTAGTGAGATGTTCTGTTTTGTATTCAATCCACTAGGTACTTGAGCAATGGCTTGACAGCAGCAGTCTCTCTCAGAATTTCCTTTTGGAACTTAGAAGAATCATGGCTGATTTAATGTCTCAATTTCTAGATGACAGGCAAGGCAGGAAACTTTTTTCAGAGATAAATACCCTGATCCAACAATGGAATGAGAAATCAGATGCTTATTTTTCAGAAGGATATGTTTCATCTCATGATTGGTAAGTCATATTTATCTTTCTGAAACTTGTCTTATAAAATTAGATCAACCTGAATATTCATTTTACTTTGCATTTAATTGATTTCTGATTTTGTCAGTTTTGTGATTTTATTTTTTATTCTGTAGTTCAAAACCCTGTATACAATCAAATAATTGTGCTGATGCTTACATATTCTGGAAAAGAGATGTTTCAGAATATTATATATATTATATATGTAATATATATAATATAATTATATATATAATATAATTATATAATATATATTATATAATTCCTAGAAGTTCAGCAGAGGATGTGACTACTACATAATCAGGATTCCCAGGAATCAGCAGCTATAGATAATTGGCATTTTGAACTAGGACATTAATTCCTTATCTTGTTCTGCAAAGAAAGTTGAATTCCCACAAGTAGCTGGTGTGACTCAGTAATAGTTCTCATGTATAGCAAGTCTAGTGGCTGTGAAATATTTTGATTTTTTATTGCAGAGGTCAGCTCAGTTGTGCAGGAGATTTTGTAACAGAAGCCTTCCTCAACAGCTACAGCCTATGGAAAACAGAATTTTATACACATAGAATTAGTGGTACATATGTAGTTTGCAACCTCATTAGGGCACTCTGAGTCTGATTTCTTTTGATGTTTTTGAGCTTTCGTTACAGTTTCAAGTTCTCTGTTTGGTTCATGACTTAATGCAAATGTAAACACTTTATGTGAAGATTTGGCTGTAAGCCCTGTACTTATTAAGAATTATATGTTTTGTCAAGCTGTTCAAATATTCCTGCTCTGGAAGGGAGTACAGAGGAGTTAAGCTGTACATAAAGGGAGTTAATGTTTGTCAGAGTTGGCAGAGGCTCAAGAAAGGTCTACGGCAGAGCACAGGAACTGATACTTCCCTCTTTCTAATGGCACACTGCATGATTTGCATCATTTCCAGGAGTTAGAATATTGGCCTCAGTTTCTCATTGCTTGTACTTGTTCATATCAAACGTGATAACTGGAGGAGATATGATTCATGTTATACGAGTCAACATGTGAGGATACATCTGAAAGAAACAATCCATTATCAACTAGTAAGAGAGGGATTGCAGTCAAATTGTTCAAAAATTTAGGAGGATGTTTTGAAATTTGGTTCTAATTTATAAAAGAAAACTGCTGTGCTGCTGCAGTGGTAAGCAATAACCAATTGCAATAACCAAAAGCAATTTTTTCAGCAGTTTTACCCTTTTGTTTGCAGTACACAATGTTTTTGTGCTCTACCTCTGTTGATTGCAGAGTCTGGAGAGAAAGAAAATGTGTTTAAGGAGAAGATATTTTCAACTTGAGGCCTTTACATTCAAAGGCTCTTTCTTCCATTCACCTCCTCCTCTTGAACAATCTTATAGAGCTAGTAATTGTTTTTTATTTTGAGAAATAATACTGACACAATAGAAACATCAGTGTGTGCATTCCAATTTTCTCTGTGATTTCATGTTTTTGTAGATGTTAAAATAGCAGTGTTCAGCTATCGAGCAGTCAATTGGCATGTTCTAGCTTTCAATAATTATGAGAAAACAAAAAATTCTTTAGAATTCATAGAAAATTAGAGGTTTTGATTTATTTTATTGATACATTCCTGTCTGTAAAATAGTCTGTGGGACATAAAATCTTTTCAGCAGCTGAAAATGTGGTGTACTCAAAGGTGTTGGACTCTTTGTGGCTTACAAGCTTGATTATAAGTACTGATAAATGCACAATTCTCTAACTGCTGTCTGCAGTCAGGTTTTGATTTGAATGAGGTTGTGACTTTCCAGTAGGGTTTTTTTCACATTTTTTGAAACCCAAAGCAATTGTCAAGTTTTGCTAATTCAGATTTTGTGATGATTAATTAACGATTAAAAATTATTAATTAAAATAATTTTTATAAATAATTTAATTAATTAAAATAATTTTTATAAATAATTTAATAATTTAAATAATTAAAAATTTAAATAAATAATTTAAATAATTAAATAATTAAAAATTATTTAAATTATTAAATTATATTTGGAATTTCCCTGAATTAAGTAAATAAACCTAGATTCTAAAATTTAAGTAATATATAATTAAAAAATTCTTCTCTGCCTGCTAGGTAACTAACAAGAAAAAACTTACAATTAATTTTTCAGGCTTTTGACATGTCTCAAAGAGTTTTTGAAGACAGAAGAAAACTTAAGGATTTCTGGTGAAAAGAAAATGGATCATCTTTTTCATCTTGTAGAAGTCATAGAAAAAATTATGTTTGATTTCTTGGTTTCTTCAAACAAGTCTCTAATTGAAAATGCTTTGAGAAATGCAATTATAGGGATAAAAAATTTTGCTGAGGGGGAAGAATCTGCCACCAATTTTTCACTTGCAGTTTCTGAACTTCATAATGACCTACAAAAAAATTTCCAGCCTCTTCAGAGCATCTGGACAAAAAAGAAGACAGAACATTTCTGGCATATAGTGGAAATTGTATTCCATGAACTAGATTCTAGGCTTTCTCTCTTGCATCAAGTGGAAGAGGAAGAAGCAATTGAGACCTTATCTAGAATTTTATCTTCTATTACAGAAAATAAAATCTATAATAGAAGTATGGTGTTGCTCAAAAAGATCCTGACTGATTGGCCAGAGTTAAATATTACTGCTTTGGACCGTTTAAAACATTTTAGTGGACACTTGCAAAGAAATTTCTTTGAAGTTGAATCCTTGTCTGGTGATCATGTCAATGTCTCATTTAGCACAATTCCTGGAGTGAGTAATACCTCCTCTTTATTTCTCTCCAATGCAACTTTTATGTATAAAGTACAAGAATTAGGAGAACTTGTGCATTATTTCCTCAGAAATATCCAAAAATTAAACAGCACTATTGTGGCCTCACTTGTTCCAAAAGTTCTCTCTCTGTACCAGAATGATGATCTGGTTTTAAATATTAAAAGCAATAACACACTGTTAAAACTTCTTTATGAGGTTTCAAAAAGTATGTCATCTTCTCAAGTATGGCATGATGTGCAAAATAAGGAGCTAGTTTTTGATTTTCTGTTTGAAACTTTTGATCTTCTCTGGAACCTCACCAGTAAGTCTCTCTGTGAAAAATTGCTATTAATTTACAATTACACAGAGTTTCAGGCACAGTTTCTTGCACAGAATGGAAACAAAGATATACAAGTTGTTTATGACACTCTGAGCAGTCTTAAAGCTTTATTTATAGACGAAGAGCTCCAAACAGATCTCTTATGTTATTTGGAAGAGTTTCTTGATCTGCCTCCAGAATGCCTGGTAAATAATGGGTGCACTGATTTCTATCTAGCAAACATGAGTTCAATAGAACATTCAGCAGAGGTTTATAACTTAGTTCTGCTTCCATTGGACAGTGTCCTGTCTGATGTAACCAACTGGGGAGATAAGATAAGTGTGCCTTCTGCTTTGCACTGCACTTTTACATGGCTTCAGGCGTGGACCGAGATTTTTGAAGAAGCATCAGAAATCTTAAATTTGAATTCAACCTGGTTTGTCTGCCTGAGAGATGATTTGGCATATCTCTCTGAAAACCTTTTAAATGTAACTCAAGATGAACTCTGCAATAATACAGCTATGGCTATTGTTGAAGCTACAGGAGCAGCAATGAAGCTTTTAAAAGCTGTATTTCAGGAACGTGGCAATTCAAATGACTTGAAAGATCTTGAGGCTTTCCTTGTTAATCTTCAAAGTGTAATTAACAATTCATTTGAAGTCACAAACTTGCTTAAAGATAGCAGTTTAGAAAGTGTTTTAGAGACAATAGGAGCTGTGATAACTAAAATGCAGAAATCTATACTGAAGATTGTTAATGAAGAGGTTTTGAATTCTTGGCTTGATGCTTTCATCTCAGGAGGATCTGAGGGAGAAGATAAGGGTGCTGGTATATTTTCCATTGAAAATTCCCTTTCTACTATTCTTAAGCTCTCCCAAGAGGAACTTGAAATTATTCTCACTGAGATAAATGACACATCTGCTTTTTTAAAAAGTGTACCTCAAGACAAATATATAGTTTGTATCAGCATTTTCCAGAATATTACCAAACTAATTTTGGGTAATAGTCTGAAAGACATAAGCTACTTGCAAACAAATTTTTTATCTCATCTTAACTCCTTTCTAAACTTTTATAGAGCAATGGATGAAGCAGATGATTGTAACACATGGATATATGGATTAAGTAATTTCACTGAAAAATACAAGTCACCTTCCCACCTTGAAAGTGCAAAACATATTTTATTTCTTCTGCAATCTCTGGGAAATGCTGAGACAGATGCTAAGCTAATGAATGTGATGAACTTTGTTAATTTGGTTTTTAATTTGACACTCCCTGAATGTTCCCTAGGTGGTTCTGATATGATTTGTGCAAGTGTTTATTTCAATATCATAGCAAAAACTTTGAAATTTATTCTCCCTGAACTTTATGTAAAACATGACATTAATGTGCTTGAATTTATGTTTAAACTTTTAAATAATTCTGGAGAGCAAATACAAGCCATTACCAGTGATTTAGTTGGGACCCCATTGCATATGTCAAATAAGAGCTATTTTAGTCAGTCAACCCGTGGTTTTAATAAGACTTCAGAAATGCTCCTTAATCCTTTTCACCACATTTATCTTATATCAGTGGAACTCTTGTCAGAAGTCCAAAGTCTTCTGAAAAACAAAACTTTTGAATTCCAAGAAAACAGCTCTTCTTATTTGAACACTGAGACTGAACCTTTCTTGTATGAGAAAAATATCAGTTTGCTGATGGAGTACTTCCAATATATGATTAGAAAACTTGACTCAAACTTGCAGGATGAACACAAAACATTTCCTCAGAAAATGATAGAAACAGCAGGTCTGAATATTGAACTGGTAAGGAAGGCACTTGAAGTTTTCAAGTCTCCTGCTTTTGTTGTCTTTCCATTAAGAGATGAAAAGGAGTTTCTAAAGCATATGGTTGCCTGGGTGCAAAACATGAGAAACCTGGATGTTGACTTTTTGATAAGTAGATTCAAACAGGTCCAGGAGAACCTAGAAAATTTCTTTAAAAATATCAAACATTTTAACCTTGAGAACTCTGGGTTAGGTACCTTAACAGACTGGTGGGATGCATTTGAGAACCTATCATGTTACTGGAACCTGACTGGTGTGCGCCAAATAACACAGCTTTTTGAACATGATGAGCTCTACGATGTAGAAGATGTGTTCAACCTTCTCTTTGATGTCATCAACCTTACAGAAAGATTGGCTCATGGAAATGTTACAGAAGCACTAGCTGAAATATATGCTTTCATACTGACTCAGGAAGAAAAAATGCCAATGTTTACTGATGAGGAGTTCTCTAACCAGGTTGAAGATCTTCTAACATTGCTGGAGGCATTGTCAGACATCTCGGATGAACCTGGAGAGGCCTCTGCTTGTTTTTCTGCAGCATTCTGCTGGACTTTCACAACAGCAACACCTGAAATTGATACCACTGTTAAACCTTGTGACTTGGTGCACACCAATTCTACTCTTCGTTACAATGCAGTCATTGAAATTATTAAGGAGCTTAAACTTATCACTCTGGATGACAGTTTTGCTTGTTCTATGGAGGACATTCACCTGGATATCATTCACAATTTGACTTGCTTTTTTCATCAGATTAAAGAATGGAACTCTATCATTTTGAAGTTTTCTGAGCTCCATCATATAAATAGCTCAGTTCTCAAAGAGCTGCTAGATTTTTGGAATGAGCTATCCCTTCATGCTGTGCCACTGCTGGTGAATAATACACATGCAATCAATTGTTCCTTCACACCAAAGAGCCAAATGGCTTTACAAATCATAGAAACTCTGGGCAGCGTTTCAGTGTCAGAAATGGAGATGGCCAAAAGACTTCTTGAACAGCTGGATAATCTTTATGGTGGCCTAAGTTGGAACAGAGAGTCAAGAATATCACTTAAGAATGTTCTTACTAATGTTAAGAACATGACCAGTGAAGTTTCCAGACTCCTGAATACTGAAGCTGTCCTTTCTTTTCTTTCTGTAATTCAGCCTTTGATGACACTGTCATCTGTTGGAAACCAGACACACACAATGCTTATGACAATATCAGCTTTAAGTGGGAACATGAATATAACTGACAACTTTGAGAACTTCTTGTTTCCTGTAGTTACAAGCATAGAACATTTATTGATGAATTTCAGTGTTAGACACTTACTTGTGGTGATAGATCAAGAGATTCAATTACTAAAGTTGGCCACTGGACAGTCCTCTTCAATGGCTCCTGATGTTTTACTAGAGCAGTTTAAGACATCATCTGTAGATGCCATATCAAGAAATTTTGAAGATATACAAGACATTGTGAAGAGCATTCTATGCGAGTGTAATGATAAAAATTATTCTAAAATAATGCATATTCTAATTCTCCTTATGACTAATGAAAGTTCATCAAATGACCTACTGCTGGTTGTCAAAGATATTATTGCCTTTCTGGAGCTATTCCAAAATAAGTCTAAGAAGGACTATACTGGTGTGTTGTTTGGTGACAGTCATTTTAGCAGAGAGAAATTGAATAATACTCAACCTGCTTTTTCAGTTTTGCTAAACAGCCTCCTTCATATAATTGCTGACCTTGATGTTGTAGAAGAACCTTTGCATACAAACAATTCCGAGCTTCATAAAGCTGACTTAATTGATTCATTTTTTTATAATGCACCATATAGAGATACTTCTACACAGTCCCAAAGCAGAACTCTGGAGATCATGCAAGAGATTTTGCAAATAATATTTCAGTCCACTGCAGAACATGACAGGAATAAAGTAAAACTCTTACTTATGAATTTGCATAAGGATGTAATGGCAGAACTGAGGTAAGTGTTTTCCATGTACACATTTTAGGAAGTGTGCTGACTATGACAGAAGGGCTCTCTGTTTATGAGCAGCTCAATGATAACTTTTATTAGGTTAATTAGTGTTTCATTTCAGATTTTTTCCAACTCATATTGTTCAGACCAGCTGTATTTGGTATTATGTGGACCAGATTATTGTGTTTAGTCATATGTATTGATAACTGAATTGGTTTCTTTGGAACAATTACAGAAAAAATTATTTGAAGATACTTGTGTTTTAAAATCCTTGCAGGTCTGAATACTGAACCCCCACTAATTGACAGGCAACAGTTATTTTTGCCTTTGGAGCTAAATGTTAAGGGAGGCTTGAGCCCAGTTCTTTGTGGTGTGTGGAGGTTTTTTCTATATCCAAATACAGCTATATGGAGTTTCTTTAACTTAAATTTGTTGATGTCTTATGGCTATTGTGTTAAGTTTTTCAGTTTAACAAATATGTTGTCTGAAGGAATCTTGAGCTCACAATCATATTTGCCTGATTACTCAGATCACATGTAATCCAGAAGAAGAGGAAACTGCTTCAGATTTACTGATGGTTTACTTAATAGAAAGGCTGCTAGACTGGAGTTGCTGCATTTAAACAAAATTGAATGAGCCACAAGCTGGTTGCTCCAAACAGATTTAGGGTATCTTTCTGGTGGAGCTCCTGGTCCTACTGACATAAACCAGCTGAGAAATGGCATTGTAAAGTTGATGCTGTGATGTGGTATTTTGAACTTTATGATTAATTTTATGTAAATACATGAAACCATTGTCCATCAGGGTCAAGTATTAACCTAATCTGTTGAAAAATATCAAAAGCAAGTGCTAGAAAAGTGGTTTATTTTCCCTACATGCTGATTATCTGCTCTTTACCATCAAGTCAGCATATGATGTGGCTTCTCAGTATTTCTGAAGCTATTATGATTTTGCTTATTTTGTGAAGGTATTTTCTAGCACTCTTATGGTATATTTTTTAACATGGAAGTATTATATTCTGATTTTGAAATAGTTCAAACAAATGTAATAACATTTAATATTGAAATCCTTGTCTGGTTCATTGAATACTGCAATTGTGCACTGTCACGTCTTGAAATTTTTCTGTGCTACCCTTGGAATGAAAATAATGTTTTCTTTTTGATATTTCTACAGAGCATCTAAAATCTGCAACATTCTTCGGGAACATTTATACCCTGATAGTGTCATACTATTGCAGAAATTGCAATTTACCATTTTGAATATTCTCAAAATCTTTTCAGGTTGGTTACTGCAGTAGTGATTCTGGGACCCCTGTATTAGTGCTGTTAAGTTAAGGCTTTACTTAACTTAACAAAAGCAAGCTTTTGTACAAATAAGGTAATCTGGGTGATGCCAAGCACAGCAAGCATACTGATGCCTGGAAATTAAACCAACAGAGGCACATGGAAAAAATCTGATACAGATCATACAAAAGAATTATTTCTTTCTGGAGCATTCATGTAGACTTAAAATCCCGGGGAAAGCAGGAGATCTTTGTGCTCCTCCTCAGCTAGTGAGCTGAGTCAGGTCACAGGGTTTTTTTTTAATGAGCCAGACTTGCCACAGGGCAGTGTATATTTGACAGTAAGGAAAAATGAGGCAAGTATTTAAAGGAAGTAGCATCTCCCACTTCTGGTCTTGTCACACCAGTGAATTGGCTACCTGTAGCTGAAAAATTTCATCTTCAACAAATTGTTCAAATTTTAATGTGTTACTTTGTTTTATTCCTTATGTATATGCTCCCAAGTTGTGCACTTTAAGAAAGGCTAAAACCTTTGAATATAGATATTGACCTTAGTATAAATTCATATTATTTTTTCTGTGGGAAACAAAACCCGGTGCTTTTCAAAGCTCATATTTTAGCCAACTATGCCCAGAATTGTTTGCAAAGAGCAATTAGGAGACATTAACCTGCCCTTCTAGGGCAAGGCATGAAATATGTAATGTCTTATGCCAAATTAATTTCCAAAAGAGTGTAAGATGTGATTATAACTCAGTTTTGACTGTCTTCTCCACTCTCCTGTGATGGATGTAGTTCCAAAGAGTAAAACAGTAGTGATGTTGAGATAGGATAAGTGATATTAGAATTGTGTATCTGGGTACCTGTGCTCTGTCCCTGACCTCTGAAGAACAGTCTATTTATTGAGAGAACTCAGATTAGGGAAGTAAATTTCTGTCATTCTCATTTCAATCCTCTGTTTGTGGGAATGTTTCATAATGTTTCATTTGTTACAGAAAATATTATGAAACCTAATGGGAAAAGATGAAAACTGCTTGTTTTGGTTTGATTTGAGGAATAGTATTGTATTATGTTGATGAGCAAGATCAAGGTTTGCTTGTTCTAGAAGCAGTGTTTAATGTTTATTATTCTTTCTACTTGACTTAAGAAAAAAACTTAAGGAAACAAAACAGCTAAAAAAATTGCCTTAGGACTGAATGAGAATTCTGCAGTTGAGTCAAATTCCTTCTCTACTATCCCATGTACAAACCCACTGCAGACAGCAAAAAGCAGGTTTTTTTCCAAGGATATGGTGCCTGCAAGCTTGGGTAGAAACAGTCTCCATGGATGACCAGGGGGATAACACTATCATCCTATATGGGTTCATTATCCCAAGATATGGAAAATGCTTATGTAATGCTGTTTTTGTTCCCTTGTTATTTGGTTTGAGAGCTACTGCTCAGTGGAGGGTTTGTAACACCCAGATGTTCCTAGAGGGAAACAGCATCAGGGGAGCCTGCCTGAGGAAAAGGTAGATGTGGTTAATACACTCAGCTTCTCACAGTTGTGAGCTCTTACTTATGAGCTTCTTGGTAATGAAGAGCAAAAAGGAAATGGTCTTTGGTTCTGCAGCAGGTAGGGATGCTCTTATTACTGATCAGGAAAATGTAATGGAGAAGTGTAACTGAAATTGAATCAAACTAGCCTTTCTTGTCCCCTGAAATGATACATACATTTTGTTAGAAATATTTCTCTGCGCCTTAACACATCAGATGTTCCTTCCTTTTAAAAAAACAATATCTTCCTTGCTTGTTGGCTAACTTTAAATTTGATTTCAAGTTGTTTTTTTTATCTGATTAAATCTGGACATTTTCTCTTACAGAAGAACCCATTGTCTTTACCAACATTTTCTGTGCCATTACAAAGTGTAAAGATGGATTAACGGGTCACTTTCTCCTTGCTGTCTTTGAAGGGATTGCTGTGGTTCAAGATCATTATCAGGTCTGAATGATTCCCTCACCTACAAGTGTACTTTACAACATGCGTTAAACTTTGGAAACTAATGAAAGTTTCCTTTTTTTCCCCACTGTCTAAAGGACAAGTTCCCACAGTGGTTATACAAACCTGAGGTTTAAATAGGTATACCTCTGTTAATTTTGATAGAGATACCCAGAAGAAATTCCTTAAATAAATATTTAAACGCTTTAAGTATGACTTTGATTTGTTACAAGTCCTATAACTAGGACAATTGGATTGTTAATCAAAGTCAAACAGCAGCCCATTTTTAATTCCTTTAAATTATGTCATTCTGTCATTTAATGAGTTACAGTACATTTATACTTTTAAATCTTCACAGGAACATTTGTGAAATTAAACAAGGAAAAGAAACAACTTCTTAGCCAGAATAATTCCAGCTAAAATAGCAGTTGTGATTACCAGTTGGTTCAGTCTGTTCTCCTTTAACATGAAATTGCCAGCAGATGAGAGTAATATTTGGCATATAGAGACTCGCCTATAGATGGAAGCAGGCTTTTGGATAGCACATATGTGTATACACAGACAAGTGTGCTGTATGCAGACAAAATACTAAAGTCATGCTTTTTAGTACAGAATCTGTCTTCTCTTTATTAAATAGGTCTGCTGCTTTGTCTAGCTGGACATTTTTCTGATATGAACAGCCATGTGTTCAAGTAAATAGATGACAAGTTGCATTACTTATATCTCAAAGCAGACTTTTGCAGGCCAAATGTGTTTGTGTAGTCACCACTGTTCTATGACCTACTTCTGCAAATATTAAAAAAGCTTCTCAAAGTCAAAACTGCTAATAGTCAGGAGAAAATATAAAAGTCCATACTATACAGAGGTAATGCATGAAGAACTTTGGAAATGAGGATCCAGATATTTTGGTTTGTTGAATCAAAACTGGTGTTCAAAACTAGTTTTTTTGGAAAAAGATAAAAATGGTCAGACTAAAAGGAAAAAAAAAAAAAAAAGAACAGCTCATTTCATTTTGAAAAAAATTTTAAAAGATTGGCATTTCTATTGGTGGATGACTCTCCTTGACAGGCTTGTTCAAATTCCCAAACCAATTGTTTCCAAAACTCAAATATTTGAAAATTCCTTGCTTCTTGAAAACATTTATTCTAGTTTCAGTTAATCATACAACGACTAAGAGAATATTATCTTACCCAAATTCTCATTTGAAGCTATAAATCATCTGGTTGCTGAGAGCTGCTAGTTCTAGCTATAACATAATTTCATGAATTTACTAACCATGTGATCACTGTGTTCTGCAGGATGTTAAAAGATACTTGACAGCTTTCAACAAGGGAGATTGTGAGAGTATGGCATATATTAACCAAAAACTTTCCAATGCTTTGGAGAGCTTCATGGGAGTCTTGCAGAATACCAGCAGTGACAGCTGTGAATGCCACCTAATGTTGGGGAACATCCAGAGACGACTGCAAATGTAAAGCCTTTCACATTTTGGTACCCCAAATGGTTTCTCACCATTAGTGATGTTATTCTGTGCATATGTCTGTGTTCTAAACTGAGTGATTACAGGAGACATATTGTCTTTTTAAGCTTTGTTCATTTAGCTTAAAACTGAGTGGACAAAATATACAAATTATCTAAGTAAGAGCACAGTGGGACCCTATTGCCTCTCTTAGTCCTGTTTCACTCTTTCTGTTTGTCCTTATACATCAAAATGCCAACGATTTGGCTCTGATAACTTGTGAAACTAAGGCTATCTTTCCAGGGTAACAGAACATTTGGAGCTACAATTGTCAGAAAATCCAGCGGCAGCTTTCCTCAGCAATTTTAATCTTGTGAATGGTGGGTTCCAGTTTTCTTCGCTTTTTCTATAAGTCACTCTAGTGTAACTTTGTAGGACAATAACTGTTTCTTTGTTCTTTCAACTTCAAAGGGACACTGTTTATTACCACACTACTACTACTGACATATAGCAATTTTGTCACTCACAGTGAATTGAATGTAGGAAACCTTATTAATGTAGGAAATCTAATTAATAAATAAGGTGCTGTTGGTACTATTTTCTTTCTCTTCCAGATGCAAAAGTCAAAGATTTTGTGAAGAATATTACTCAGTTGAGGCTGGACATTGGTTCTTCTGTCAATATTTCTGAAGAAACTGTCAATACTCTTTTGGAAGCCAGTGTCTCTCATTCAGAGGTAAAAGATGAAAAAGAGGTATCAAATTAGTGGATCAATCTATGGCATGGTGTGCCAGCTGAAGCAAAGCAAGCCACATTGTTTCTGTGGAATCTTAACTTTTCACTTATCACTTCCACGTGAAGTACTTTGGGAGTTTTAGGACTTTAAAGTAATAATGTGATGCATTACGATATCAATTTATAGTAGCACTATTCCTCTGGTCTAAATGACACTGCTTCATCACTTTCAACATTGTTTTACCCTCTTGTGCTGATGCAGAATTGGAGCTTTGCTGTCTTGGTATTGTAAAAAAGATGAGGGTTTCTGGAATTACCATTTTGTACCTTACCACCTCCGTTCCTTGTATGGAGTTGTCTTATATATATTTTTTTTTAAATTGCCTTATGTGTTCCTCACCATTCTTACATTATCTTACCACTGTCCTGCTTTACTTTCCCTTTGAGGTGTTGACTTTTGAGTAAGTTTTCTGAGGGAAAGGCTGTGTGTTACGACTGCTTTTTCCTGTGATCCCAGAGATCAGTCGAAATCATGAGAAATGCCAGCTGTCTAACATGTTCCCTCTGCTGTGAGTGCCTGTTGAAGAGCTGGAGGTGCATTTGGTGCAAATTGATCAGCTCGGTCAAGCAGCCACTGGGTGTCAGTGATGCTCCGCTTGCAGAAACCGCCGCAAGCTCTGTTCCTGAAAAGTGCAGCATTAAAAAGGCAGTTCAGACCATCATAACTACTTACAGATGATTTGTTCTTCTGCTTCTGTGGCACTGTGACTGCCTTTATTGTTAGCTTGTTATTGTGATATCACTAAATAGTAATGAGAGAAATCATCTGAAAGCAATTCAGTTAAATGGGATTCAGTGCACCTTTGATCCTTTGGAATAATATTGCTAATTGGCTGAATTGTCAAATTACTTTCCATCATTACTTTTTGCCAGCCTTATGTAGAGCTTAGCTATATACATGTCTCACATTTGGATAATGATACAGAATTTTTTGTTTGCTTAGTGCTTAAATCCTCCCCCAGTCCAACTGGAGCATTAAAGGCCTGTGTCTCTTAGTGATTATGAAAGCTGCACAAGTACTTTCTAGAGCTATATTTTAAGCATGCCCATTATGTTTATTGTCTATAAAGCCACTGTCTGATAACCTAATGATAGCTATAGGCCCATTGTAGCCCTATATTTCTGTGATTAGATACTACTACTGTGCTTTCCTCTGGAACAGTAAGAGTAACCCTGGGAATTTTTGTTCTTATTGTACTTACCCATAATATCTGTCATGATGTTATGTGCTGGCCATGCTCATTACCATGGGATAAAGTGATTTGAAATAACTTAAAACATGTAACCTGAAGACTATAAGTGTTCATTTACTGAGTGTAGGAGATTGGATTAGATCTGGTTCTCAGAAAGCTGCAAGGAAAGTTCAGAAGAACTTAAACTAGGGGATAAAACATAGAATGTGTTAAAACTGCACCAAACTGGTGATATACCTGTGAGGCACATTTGAAATAAATATCAAATTGCATCACAGTCAAATTTCCTTCCAGCAAGAAATCCAAATCAGCATCATCTTAGGTGGCTCGCAGAATTATGTTGATATTCTGTTCCTTGAACGCACACACAAAAAAGTGAATCTTTAAATACATAGAAAACCTTGTAGAATCACAAAGGCAAAATTCTGTCCCAGAATAAAAAAAAAATCAAATCATTAAGTTGGAAAATAAAATGTTTGTAGGAATTAAAGGGTTAAATTTCATATCCTGACTGTCTTGGCAGTCCTCTACCTGATTGGGTACTGTTAGCAGCAAGAGATGCATTCAGTGGAGGCAGTAGAGGCAGATTTTGTCCTAAGCAGTACAATGGAGCCTCCTACAGGCTCCTAAAAAACTTTTAATTTTTCTGGACTTGGTGAGAATGGGTAGCTAAGAGCTCCTGAGATATCTGGACTTCAAGCACTTGCCATTATCCAAGAATGTTTCATTATAGCCTCACCCAGGGTCTGCAGTCCCTTCATCTGCTATTAAATAAGACTTTAAAACAGTGCTTAACTGAGAAATGTGAGCTGGCTGAGAGCAGACATTATGCCATATAGGCATCCCCAAGTGGTAAATTTGTGTGTCCTTTGAAAGAAGGAAAGGACCACATTGTTTGACGTTAGTGATTCACGCACCTAGATTGTGATCTTCATGTGTTTCTGCAGCAGAGGTGTATATCTGCTAGATGGAGCATGCTCAGCATTGTAAATATGCCTGCTTATGGTATGAATGCTCAAGAATGAATGATTGACCTGTGAAAAATGAAAGCAAATCCTTATAAGAAATATACTTCATCTTTTTATGTGTACAAGGAGTATAAAGTAAGAACACAGCAATCTGATATAAAGCTGTATGGTTTATTATTTCAGGCCTGTTGGTGCCTACAAATTATCATGTTACTGTGACACAATTTTTTACCTTATTGACTATAAAAAATGGTGATGCATTTCAGGGAGAAAAAACGTTAATACACATATATTGTGATAGGTTCTTTACAGTGCCTTTGTGGTAGCTTTAACTGGAAGATGTGATGAAGAAGTACTTAGCCTGCTGCTAAAGCTCCCTGAAGACAATAGAACATCCCTGGTAGTGGCAGAATTATGCTCTTTACCAGCACTGGACTTGTATACCATGTTTGTATCAATTATACAAAATTTGAATGTACGTCACATCATTTACAAGGTAAGATAATTTATTGGAAGGTAGTATGAAACATACAGGTAGATAGATTAATAATTATGTTTTTTTCTTCAGATGTTCTTTCTCCATGAAGTCAAATAGAGGACATATGGCATTTTTTGTCTTTGTTTGGCTCCCCAAAATAAAACAGTTGAAAAATAGGGCTGATAGATGCTTCCTCAGGAAAATTATCACTAAGGAGCTAATTACAAAAGCTTTGCAGAAAACACAGGAGGTCAAAGACATATTTTTAATAATCTTTAGCAGAGTTTGCAGTTCATGCAATTAGTCACTTCATTATTTGTGAGAGTGGAAGACTGATCTGGCAATATTTGAACTAAAACCAGCACAGGTGCTCACATCACAATAATGACAAAACTATTTTCTAAGAAGAGTTCATAGCACTGTGGATGCAAATGTCTATAGCACAACTATTATCTGTATAACTGTAGATAATCCGGAATCTAGTATGGGTATTCAGTGAGGTAATGGTTTTATCTTTAAGCACAGAATTATTGAATGGGATAGTTAGAAGACATTTCGTTCAGTTCTTTTGGGGGTAATTGATTGACAGAACATAGAATGTGAGCATGAATAGCTGAAATATCCTTATAAAATTGTGAGGAAGAATGGTTTGTTCTAAAGCCACAGAGGTTTGGTTTTCTTCTGGATGTTTCAGGTTGTGTTCTGGATGCTGCATGCTCAGTTAAGCAGATCAGATATAGAAAGTAAAAAACAAGATAATTTCCCACTGTAGGTAAAGATACCAGAGGGGAAAGAAAAGATTTTACTTCCTGAATTATCTGCAAACCTAGAAGGGGGAAAAAAAATAGAAGAAAATAAACCAGTGCTTATTCTGATGAGTGTTTCTACTGAACTCTACAGAAACCTAATCAAATCCTAGCAAAGAGTAAAAAATGTTGTCAGCTCATCCTAGATTATAATGGATAAAAAATATAATAATTTTTTAGCTAAATAAGATTTTTGTATGGGTATCTTTCAATTTTTTTTAAACTATGTAAAGCTGAGAAGAAAATCAAGCACAGACATTATAGTCAGAAGACAAAAGTGGATAAAAGAGATAATCAGAGAAAGCACTGAAACTATCTAATGAGATTATAGTGGTTTTATTATTTTGCATAGAGAGGTAACAATGAATCAGTTTGTATTATCATATCATCTAGCTAATCCCCAAAAGCAAAGGAAACAGAGAGAAAATCCATAATGACAAATTTGCATGGTGGAAATAGCAAACAGCCAATTGAACTTAGGTCAAGTAGGTAATAAAATGCACACAATTATTTTGGGCATGAAAAATTCAAAGACAGGAAGAGTGTGGCAGGAAAGTTAGTTACTTTAAGGGTCATATTAAGCAATAAAAGTGGTTTCTAGATTTAATTTAACTTACAAATTTTTTTTAAATATGGAATTATTGCATTGAACCTTTTTAAAGTGGTGAAGGAAAAGTTTCCATTTACTCTGAATTCTAAAAGGATAGAATGTTGCAGATCCCATTAGCATCTTGGGTTGGAAAGCTCTCTTCAACTTGGCAGGTCTAAACTTGTTCTCTGAATATTAATTTCTGTTTTGCCATGAGCCAAAACTAACATTACATCACAGAGAGCCTATCTTCAGCTTCATCTGAGAGTAACTGGAGAGTTATATCAAAAGGAGTTCTGTTAAGCATGGTTTGTAGGAACATTGTATAATCAGTTTTAGAAAAAGATTGAATAATTTTGAGTGTTCATTGAAAGGTTAACATTTGTTTCTAACTGGAATTTTCTGTTGTGTTTTTTTTCCCTTCTATTCCAAGGTCCAGATACCACCTGAGATAGGCAATGTATTAAATATGCTACTGGATGTGGTTTCTAGTATCAGTTCACTTCTCAATAAAGTCCAACATGTCATGGAGAAGCTTCCAGTGTTCCTCCAAGGAATTCAAAGTCTTGGTGTGCTTGACATCTCTGCATTGCAGCAGGTATGTGTAGGATTTCAATATGCAAAATTAGTTCCCCTTGTGAGG
Organism: Passer domesticus; assembly: GCF_036417665.1. Taxonomy (NCBI): domain Eukaryota; kingdom Metazoa; phylum Chordata; class Aves; order Passeriformes; family Passeridae; genus Passer; species Passer domesticus. Next base: position 91,240,481 of record NC_087474.1, read on the forward strand.
TGATTAGGTAGGGATATGTGCTTAGTAAGGAGGCACACTACTAGAAATGATTTTCTAGAAAGTAGGGAATGCTGAGAAGAGTCCATAAACCCTAGGAAGATTCATTTGATCTCTTTCAAGCAGTCTGGTTATTCCAAGGCTGGTGTTGTGTTGTTTTTTTCATCTTGGGTTTTTTTGGTAATTTAAGAGATTATAGTCTAAATTACCTCAGTGTTTGTCAGCTGACTAGCATTATCTGTAATCTGTGATTTAGAGACAGCTAGCCAGGCGTTTTCTGCTAAGAGTGTTTTTTTGTTTGTTTCTTTTAAGAGCAGACCATTATATTTTTACAAGAAATAGCTTTGCATTTTAATGAATATGAGTTCCAGACAGCCTATGCAGTTCTTCTATTTGCTACATGTTTCTGTTTGTGTCACCTGAGGGGTTTGTGTGATAGTTCTGCTTGGCACTAAAATAAGTGGCATGAGGTTGAGTGGGGGTATTTCTTTTGTCTCTGCCTTTAAAGGCAGTTGTTTTATGCACATCTACACAGCTAGCACAGTGGTAGATCTAGTGCTAAATGAATGACCAGAAAGATTTATGTCTCAAAACAGGCTCCAATTCCGCAGGAAGTCCATCATTACCTTTTGGGTTTGTTGTCCTTTGAGGAAATCTGAGGATTAAATCTGGTTTAAAATTTCAAACCTCTGAAAGATCCCACAGTGATAGATGGTGCAATCTGGTTTATTGCTAGAGTACAGAGTAAACACTGCCCTAAGTACTATTTTCCTTAGTGATACATTTTTCAAGATCTTCTAATCTGTGTGATAGAGGCATGTTGAAAAATGCTGTTCTGGTGCATCTATCAGTCAGAGCCTCTCTCTTTGGGGTAGCTCTTTGGCTGCTGCAATTAATGGTGACTTTCATCAGACACTTGCATTTTTTCTGCTTTCCTTAAACTAGCTCAGTTTGTATCAGACTTTCCTTCCAGCAAATGAAATACTCTTTTTGGACTAAAATCCCAAAGTTTCTTATTTGCTAGAAGAACCTCTCAAAAAGGTGCTATTAAAAAAAAAGCTTGCAAAGGAACAAATGGAACAGCAGAGGGCCATCTGCTCACAGTTTTAAGCTTTGCTCCATGGCCACCCATATTATCCCATAATATGCCATAGATTTAACGTTGTAATTTTTGTTCTTTTTTACTCCTAACTTTTTTTGATCACTTTTTTCCCACAAAATCTTTATTTTCTAATGTTTTGCTAAATCCCTTACCTTGTGAAATTGCTGGGGCTTATTAGTCACCTAATAATTTGTGGAAGATTAAAATAATCAGTGCCTATTTATTTTATTAATAAGTTACATTTTTGATTTCAAGGGCTCTTCTGTCCTTCTGTGTCTGCAACTTTTTTAAATTTTGAAGACTAGTAAAATTGTTTCTTTTATTTTTTGTTCAACTTGATTTTTTATACTTTCCAATAAGTTTTAATTATTGATTTTTTTTTTTGCTTTTTATGGTTGCCAAACTTGTACTATTGAATAAATGCTCCATTGAAGTGCATATATTGCTCATACCCCTCCTTAAATGTTTTCTTCTATTTCCAAAAGAGCCTGTACTTGTGGATTTTTGTTTTCATGATTACCAAGAGCAAAGTAATTCAGTGATATTGAAAGATTATCAGATAAAGAATGTGAATGTTTTTAGGGTAAAATATGTGGACCTTTGTCAGAAAGACATTGAAGGTAATTAGAAAAACCCCAAACTTCTATAATGGAAGAGGTAATGAAGTAATTGTCAACTATGCATACTAATCATGGATTTCTGTCTGAAAGAAAAACTGGAAAGGAAGAAATAACTTTAATATATCTGTAAAATGTGGAATTGAATTGAAAAGGTACATGTATTGTAATAAAAGATGATGTAAAACTCATTATTTACCTATCAGCATTAACTGGAATATGGTGCCAGATTCTACTGTTAAAAACACTGAATAAATGGATAACTCCCTGAAGAAGAACAATGCTGATTTCAATAATGATTTTTGCTTGTGTTTTGCTGTTTGAAATTATTCACTTATATTTTCATACTTAATTTTTTGGATGCTTGTCACTCATCAATAGATAAGCTGCAGGGGACTTCCTGAGTTGCTAAATGCTGTTAATTGTGAGAGGTGGCCTCACTCTGTAATCCTTCCACTAACTTGAACAAATTCCCTGTTGAACCTATCATTGTAGAACAACCTGTTGGGGTTTTAAACAAATAAATTCTGACTTAGGTTTATTTGTGGCTACTATGTTTATTCTTGTATAAAAAAAGTTATGTAGCATTATTAACTTCTCTGGCTTGCTCATATATGTGTGGAAGGCCAGTCACAGTCCTTCTCTGCTTTGATAGGTTGAAGTGACTAATTTTAGCATTTGTTTTTTGCTTTAGCTTTTTCTATCAGGCTCTCAGTTGCTTAAGGCAGCCTAGCATGGTTTTGGAATGCTGGTTTAAGGCTAATCCTGAACGTCTGAAAGAAGAAATATGTGCAGTGTTTGAGGGGAATGAGAACTGATGACTTTTGTAGCCTACTTATTCTTGTCTATACCTACTAAAATGACTTTACTAAACTTGCATTCAACTTTTTCATAAACTGCACACAGTTTGATCTCTTAGATGATTAAGGATGAGTGATATACTGAGGTGACCTCCATTTTATAGCAACATCTCATGATTTCAGTTGAAAAATAAGATTTTGCACTGGTGATCTTTCTATTCAATTTTCTTTGAATTAGGCATTTGGTTTTTTGCAATATTGCATTCTCATATTTTTTTCTCCTGCAATGCCTTCTGGTATTAAATGATGGGCAAATTTAGGCAATTTGCTTCTTTTGGGGCTCACAGAAAAAAACAGTAATAACTTCTTTGTAATCCTGTGGGTTTTTTCCCCTGTTAACAGGCTCCCTGCAATATTGTCTTAATGCCAATTTTTTCACCACTATTAATCCGCAGTTAGATTAATTGATGATTAATAGTTTCTGGAGCATGAACATGAGTTGGTTGCTAGAGTTCACCTAAACTTGAGTCAGCTTGTAACATTTTGTGGAGAAAGGAATTGCCCTCCCATGTAAATATGTTGTGTTGGTCAGGCATGATAACTTGAGAATGCATTAAATTTTGCTTCTCAAATATTTTTTGTCTTTAATGTTCTCCCTTTAATTTTCATTGTATATCTTGCTTAAATAAACATGAGAACCAGATATCCATTATTTCCTGGATCACTATACTTCTTATTCTTGAGTATACATGTTTTTTCTACTTTTCAAATAGTGCTATCTAAATTTCATAGGCTTCTGAGAACTGTTTAATCAAATCAGCAAATTTGCTATTATTCTCCTGATTCTGTCAATTTCAGGATGAAAAAGACTTTGTTGTATTTTTGGTTTTTTCCCAAGAATTAGGATTATCTATTTCTCTGAATTTATTTCCTTTGGCCCTTTGGTTTCATCAAATTTTGAATTATCTTTAAGCTACTTGTAGTTTTCCAGGAAAATTCTATTGTTCTTTCTCTCTCTTTCTTTCTCTCTAATGTAATGATTCAGAATGTATTTTAGATTTATGTGCAAGCTGTAGCCCAGTATGACTTTTAAGTCTCTTTTTATGAATAAATGGCAAATACCATGTGAATTTGTTTTTATCCACTATTCTATGTGAATTTCTTTTTATTCATAATATTTTTTTGGCATACAGCTGTTCTGTTAAGTCAAAAGCTCCTATGCTATGAGTTTTTTGCCTCCATTTGAAAATCCAGTTCCAGACAACCTTTTAATCTTCCATACCAGCTTTCCTCTTCCGTGACTTTGCTACAGTGACTTGCTTAACTGATTAGTTTGTAAGAGGCTGGTTGTTTGGATTCATCAGTCTTGATTACAGCCCTACTTTATAGAGTTTAAACTAGATCAAAGATAACTCTTTTTCTTTTTGGTAAGAGCCATACTATATATTCCTCATACTTTATCAAAGCCAAATTTTAAGAAACATATCTTTTTGAGTCAGTGGATATTTGGTTGAAAGATAGTAAGTAGATGCAGCCTGTTAGTGGCAGCTTACCGCATAAATATTCATTATTTCAATTTCAAATTATTTTGATTGGAACTAGAATTAATTAGCACATTTGTGCTCTTTGACTGAAATAGGCCTCATTTATCCCTCTAGTGCAAATAGTCACTAATAAAGATTCATAACCAATTTTATATAGCATTGTGCATAAATAAAGTTTATTTCTCCACTGAAGTCCATGCCAGCAGATTCATTCAAGGGCTGTGGATGATTTTATTATGAAACATGGGTATTACTTATTTACTTTTCTCTGTGCTGAAACTGTATGCTAAAAGTAAGATTTTGGGAGCAGCTAACACTGAGTTTTAAACAACACTTACTAATATTCTTCTAGAATTACCAAAGAAGCACCTGGCACTTCAATAAATGCATTGATCAGGATAAACTGTTTCTAACAGCGCAATTTCCAAATTGTCTGTGATTATGTCTTTATGTAAAGTGCTGTATTACTTTGAAAATTGACTCTTCTGTTTAAAAAAATTCCAGCAATAAAATGCTAATTTTTTCTTGTGCCGAATGTGTGTGTCTGACATATTACAGTGGTTTTTCTACTTGCCAGTTGTGGAGTCTTCGAATGATGTCTGATAGTCTAGTTATGCCTTTCTTGACAAGCATCTGCTACAGTAATGAGTATCAGGCGAGCCAGTGCACTCTTCATTTGTACCACAGCAGCAAGATGCCTTGCAGTTGTGTCCTCTTAGAGCTGTGCACCTGTACAGCCTTCCATGAGATATACTTACAATCGAAGCCCATTATTTGAAAAGTGGAGCTGCACAGAGGATGAGACTATTGTTGTTCCTTTTCCTTTTTGAATGTGGTGAATGATGGTGCTTAAGCCATAAAAGCAGTCAGATTGCTCTCTCTCCTCATTAGAAGTATGCTAGTCAGGAACAAACAGCAATAATAAATGCTGCTATGACTCAAGATATGCAAAAACTGTAAGCACATCTAACAAGTTAAAAGATCTACTTGAAAAATAGGCTTTTAGGGCATCTGTTTTTGTGTTTTTTTTTTTTTTTTTTTTTTTTTGTCTTTTTTTGTTGGATGGTTTTTTTTTTTCTTATTAGCAACTGTCTTCACTGTAAATGTTCATAACAAAATGGCTTTGGTAGTTTCTGCTGCCTTTGTGACACAGGAATAATCTACCAGAAGAGCATGCTTCATGAAAACTGGCATTGGAATCAGGGCATCTGTTATCCAGTTGTCTTGATATTTTTAGTCCTTTCCTGCCTAACTGCTACACAGTATTTTTCCAGTTTCAGTTTGGTACATTATGCTTTCATTGAGTATCCTGACAATTAAAACTACATTACCTTTCCCCATAATAATGGTGATCAGAAGAATAGAAATGAACATAGAAGGCCCTCATCCAAATAAGCTGTTTCAACAGTCTAATTTTGTCAATCTCCTTTGATATCAATATTGACAGAACACCAGGGCTACTCTCTGAGGCTACTTAAAGCAACTTTGATTCATCTGTATTTTTGTTCATTTGTTCTAGTTTTTGCAGGGTGGGCAGTTTAGAAGTTCAGCTGTTGGATCCCTGGAATCTGTAATCAAAGCAGTATGTAAAGAAGAATCTTCATTTCTCAGCAATGCAAACCTGTTCATAGACATGCCCAGAATCATGGGACTTTTGGAGGAAAATATGGCAAAATATGGCATTCCTGAAGACTCAAGTAAGAAAAAATATCTGACAAGTTGCAGTATGAACTCAGACTTAAGAGTAGTTTTTTCCACTTAAATGGAAATGTTTATATGCCCACTGACATCTCAGTTGACACAGTCATCTTGAGCACCAAGTGTTGATCAACAGAAGTTAAGTGTCTATGAGATAATCGTGGGTGGCACAGAAGAGATTCTGTTTTTTCTATCTCTGCAAATAATAAATAAGAATATTCCTGTGTTTGAGACATTTTTATTAACATTTTTAAAGCACTTGGTATTAAAAACATATCTTTGAGATACAAGATTGAGAATTTATTGCTGCTTACCTTTCTTTGGTGAACACAAAGGTGTGGTATTATTGAGCAGTAAAATATACAAACCTGCTGGATAGAATGAGTATTTTAATGGTTGATATTCCTATTCTGTTTGTCAAGTGCTCAGAAAAATCCCTTTGCTCTCATTTCACCTTTGCTCCCTTTCCTCAATACACATTTGACTTACCCTGATTAATTTTAATATGGTTAATAACCTTGTTAGTGCCTCAGGTGGCCCTGTGCAAGAGAAGAATCCAGTGATAGAGTGTCACTAGGGAAGCCTCTGTCATCTATTGGTTTCTACAGGCAGAAATTGCTCCTGGCTGGGCTGGGACCCCTGGGAGGGAGCCAGGGCTCTGCTTTGGCCTTTTCACTGACATGTGTGGGATGTAGTGGTAAGCAGGCAGCTCTGCTTTTCTTTCCTGTTGGAAGAATGAAGTCAGCTGGATGGATGATTAGACAGATTGTTTGGAACTTAGTCTCTTTAAAAGCTGTTTAGGCCAGAAGCACTGTTTCTTGATCTTTATTTTTTTTCAAGCTGTCAGAATTCTGCTGTGCTGTGAGGCCTTTTTGCCATGGGACTCTGCAATATTTAAGGCATCAGTTAGTTCCAACATTTCCATGAGTGAATTAATACTGTTGTCCATATTTTAAAAATTTGTATATGGAACAATGGAAATGAAAATTAAGAAAAAAACCGGAAGCCACAGAAACTTGATTTATGCTGCTTCACAGCGATTAACTTTTATGTATTTTGTGTATACCAAATACTTCCTAATCACTTTCTGAAGATCACAGCAAACCCAGATTAGCAAGTCTTCTGGGTCCTTAGTCTATTGACATTTATGTCTGGCCAACTTCTAGCCTCTTAATTCTCTGCTGTTGTTTAGCAAGGATCGTGCTTACTAATGATTATTTTGTTCAAGGAAGTAAAAATTTGGGCAAAGAACTCTTGATTAAAAGAAACATTCTTGATGAAACATTTCTGACACTTTTTTCTTTAACTTTTGTCAGGAGTTTAAATGGTTTTGGCCTAATTTTCCATTATGTAAAAAGATTTGTCTTCCTTGAGGAGTTAATGGTATTATTTAATATTTTTCAGAGCACTAGAAACAGGATATTTTGAAAGCACTTGTAATAAATATTAAAACATCCAAAACCATGAGTTGGGCATAAAAATTTAGATGCTTCTTATAGATCTTTGCCTTTACATGAGTACAAATGCAATGGGATATCTTGGAAACTATTCCTTAGGTCCTAGTTCTGAAGGATATACACCCTAATTAATGCATTAGTTGCCCCATGTGATGTACAAATATGTATTTTCTATTAAGGAATAGAAAAGACAATTGATTAGATTTTTCAAATCAAGAAGTTAAGTGTCCTGAAAACTTTTTGCCTGTTTTTTTGGTAGGTTCTTTTAAGATTATAAAAAAAGAAAAGTCTGTGTTTCTGAAGGATTTTGTATATTCCTACTGCTTTCTTATATAGGAATCCAAAGCTGCCAAACAATGAAGGGTGTGGAAGGAATTTTTTTTTTCTGTTTTAAGGTGACTTTTCCCTCTGAATTCACTTGTGTGGGCAACAGTTTTGCAAGTGTCCTTCTGCTATAAAATGCACTAATGAAACACTTAGGACAGATAGAATTCATACAGACTGCTTTTCAGAAATGTGAGGAACTCTGTAGATTCTGATTTTTTTCCTATTCAGTGTTTAGAGTTCTGCTTCCTCAACACTGTTAAACAATTTTTATAGGAACCTCTAATGATTGCTTAATGTGGCAGTTGCATGGTGTTGTTATAAAAACTCTGGTAACAGTTTTTGGCATGGTGCTGTGGTAGACTCTAAAATAAGACTCAAGCTTTTATTTGAATAAAAAAATTTCAATCTCACCTGTGTTGTCCATCTTAAATGTGAATCTGTCTTTGTTTTTGCAGCTCCTTTTTGCTTGAAGCTCTATCAAGAGATTTTGCAGGCTCCTAATGGGGCTTTGCTGTGGACTTTCCTGAAACCTTTATTACATGGGAAGATACTGTACAATTCAAACATCAGCATGATTGACCTGGTGATGGAGAAGGTGAGTATCAAAAAATGTCACTATTTCTGTGTATTGATTTTGTCTTTGCAATTTGTTTTAAACATCCACTTCTTACAGAGTAGGCAGAAGCAATTGGATAATTGCCTTTCAGAAAAATAGATCCAGCCTGCCCCCTGAGCCCTCACCTGTTTCCCACTTTAAACTTAATGCTTCTCTTAACTTTTATCCTACTTGTTACAGTGGTTCAAACTCAGTGTAAAAAGCAGAATTTTGCTCAAAATCCTTTAAAGCATGTATAGAGAGATTAAAAAGAACACGTTCGCAGAAGTGTCATGTGAATCATGCTGAATCGAGGTGTAGGGTGCACATATGCTAGGAAAGCTTTTGCCTTTTACATTTTCTTGTCATGGGAACTGTAATGGGGCTGCATAAAGACCTGTGGGAAGGGATGGCCCCAGGGAAAAAAAGCCTGTTCTTATAGAGTCACTGAACTGAATTGAAAAGAAAAAAATTATGTAATCTGTAGTTCATCCTTACTGATTCTTTCTAACACCAGTAGTTGAGTGACCAGTAATAACTGAGGTGCTGTATGTGTGGATGCTGATGATGGTATTCAAAAGTTTTGCTATCTCTGCAGTTCTGCTATGGTTGGTGCTCTGTTTTGAGAGGGATTATTGACAATGACATGTTTCTGCATGCCTAGCTTAGAGGCACTTCTGCAAGAGAAGGGTTTATGACTTGTTTTACATTTCTCTGCAAATTTTGCATTGATCTTCTAAATATATTACTTTTAACCTGCAATATTAGTTATTGCAAGAGTGGAAATCTGGAAAAAAGTAATTGCTGCTTGTAAGTGGCACACAAAAAGACCACAATAACTTTAAATGTGATGGTAACTATATTCTCTGTAAATTGAAAACTTTGTGGTATTATGATTTCTGTTCTAAAAATATAGTAAAAATCTAAGCCAAAACCCCCTCTGTAGATAGCAGATATTATATAACTTTATAGTTTCTGTTCTGAATTGGAAAAAAGGATTGAGTGATCTCATGTTTTGCTGTAAAATAACTTAATTTGGGGAACATTATTTATTGCTCTGGAGTACAGTATAATTAACTTAAAATTTCTAGTCAGTTAAAAATAAAGCTGTTCTTGATGTTTCTAGATGGAAATTCTGTAAAGAAAGAGCTGTAAAAATGACAAATGTTTAATATATTTTTGAACTTATAGTCTATGTTACGATGACATTTAGAATATAATACTTAAAACATTTCCACATTATTTTGCCAATTAATACGCCAAACCTCAATTCTAAAAAACATCTGTAGGAAAGATGAATATCTTCACATAAAGTATATTCCCCACAGATCTTTTAGTGAAATCTGGACTCAGTAACACAGTTCAGAAAGAAGCTAACTTGTGGGTCAGTGTTTTGGCTTTGTTGGTTGATTGGTTGCTTCTTTGGTGGTGGGATTTAGTGCTCTGAAATGATACAAAGTTTGTGGTAGAAACTCTCATTCTACTTATATATTCTCAGGCTTATATATTATTTACTTATATATTCTAATATATATGTATATGATATACTTATATATTCTCTACTTATATATTCTCGGTTCCATCAGCTTATTCAGAAATCTCTGTAAATACACTCTTGCCCGTATTCCCAGTCCCGTAAATGTAACCAGCAGTTATGAATGGGTATCTGTTTATGTGTAAATATGAAAGTAGTAGGAAATTTTCTTTTTTCTATTACAGAAATCTCTCAGCTCTTGCTTGAACACAAAGTTTAAAAGCAAACTACTGTCCCCAGTGTCTCAAATGTTGCTACTAAACTCCAACCCTTACAAGCCTCATGTCCTACTGAAATTGGAGAAGTTCTAGTTTCCTTTAGATTGTGTAGTCACATGCCATCTATTTACTAGAAGAAAAAAGTAACAGATTACAGCTTTGATGATGTTTGTATGCTCTGACATATTCTCTAAGTTTTCCGCATGGGCTATTAAATTTGAGGGCATGTAATTGACCATTCTTTGATAAAATGTGAGGTTACTGGGTTTGAGTTTCAGAGAAGGCAGCAATTCTATTGTGTGGAGTGTGGTGGTGAGAGTCACAGAAAGAGGCTGTGGTGATGACGGAGGGTAAAACACTTCAGTGCCAACTGGCATCCAGGAGTTCAAAGGCCTCGTGTGATGTCTTTGATCTTTGCTTTCACAACTACGTTTTTTATTGTATTTATTGTGCAGGTATTTATTGTGCCCGTGGTGAGTTCTGCATCAACCACTTCTTCTTCCTCGCTTGCTTGTTCTTCCACTTCAGACTGTGGCACCTTCTATTTTAACACTCTATGTTTTTATCTCCCAGCTGTAGTTATTTCCATTCTCTATTTACTACTACTCTTTATTGTAATTTATTATTAGTATAAAAAAACTTAGATTTCAGAATTATTAGTCTGCATTAGTAGCATCTTTATAAATAATTTTGTATTTGTTATTTTCCACTTCCCTCATAACAAGGGAATTTTAATCAGGAGGTTACACTACAGTGCGTAGTTTAGCTATTTAATCCTTGAGTAAGTTTGAAATTCTTGGCTTGATATTATCTCTTCCTGGGAACTACTTATCATTCACTTCTTTAAGTTATAGGACTTTATTTTTTACTGGTGCTTTGATAAGAGACAGATTCTCCAAAGTGTTCTGCGTGGGGAAGGTTTCTGACACAAGAACTTCCCAAATGCCTACGGTCATGAATGAATGAATGATAAAGCAAAACTACTTTTAAACAAATTCCTTTTTTTAAATTTATTTTTTTAAATTATTATTATTATTCCTTTGTGCTGTTCAGAATCAAGTCAGGAAGCACTAAGCTCTACTGAGCACAGATCTTACAAGCTGCTTGGTATAATAGTTTCTAGTGGTGTCTGAAAGTTTGATCTCCTGTCAGAACCCAGGACTTTCCTCTGAATGCCCTTGATGGCTTGAGACCCTGGCAGAAGACTCAGAGACCTTGGCATGGAGTCAAAGACACCTAGGCCTTCGATTTTAATCCATGGCGAAAATTACCAACTTTGTGTGAAGATTTACAAGCCACGAGAGTTTAAGTAGAATAATAGCTAGTTTGTCACTAACAGGGTGAAAAGGTAGAATTTTGGGGTTTTTAGAACGGGGGTTCAGGAGGCAAGATGGAGGAATTTGAGCGTGCCCTGTCCTTCTTCCTTCTCCTTCTTAGCCTTCATCTTCTCTCTAATGGTGGCACTTTTAGATTGGTTTAGAGACAGACTGTCTAACATACCTGATGGGTATTGGAAAATTATTGTAAATAAAGTACACATAGTTCTTAGTATAAAATGTTGACACCACCCCACCCAAGGGCGGCCAGTGTGCCATGAACTGACCTGCCAGACAGACCTCAGTGGGTCAGGAAGAGAATGTATTAGATAAGAGAAAATAAACAACCTTGAAAACCAGAGCCAAGGAATCCCGACTCCTCCTTCGACCGCTGGGCTGGGAAAAGGAGACTTTCTAACAACACCTCAGGGTCATCTCGACTACAGAAACTCTGAGAATCCCCCTTTGTTCTGGTGTGAACTGTAGTTGCTCTGTCCTGGGAGAAATCAATCTCCCAGACTGCCTGTTTGCCACCCTTGCAGCCTTCCTGGTCTCCTTGATCCTGTCACCATCGTGCCTGGTCTGGGGGTTTCTATCCATGAGGTTTCTGTGTTACTTCTGGTCAGAAGAACTTATTTAGTCTACTTGACAGCAGGATTTAGTTTAACATTTAGAATCGCTTTGTCTTTAATTCTTATGAATGATCATTCTTTAAAGTGGACTAGCGATTCTCATAGAAGTTAAATGAATAATGTTTTTCAGGGAAACAAAATTACATGCAAGGTCTCTTTAGGGTGCTCTGTGTTACAAAGAGGAAGAAAGAGCCACCAGAAATTTTTTTCTCATGTTGTGCTAAAAGTGAGATTTTGAAAAAGGCACTTAAGATACTATGGTAGAAATTGTATACTTTCAACAGGAATTATTCCAAAATGCTTGGTACTAAATTGGAGTTTACAACTCACTGCAGACACTCTTTGCTGGAAAATGTCACAATTTTTATCATAACAACTATGCTGGCTTGTTCTTAAATGCACTTCTGTGACTGATAACACCAATTTAAACAAAAGATACTGCAATATTTTCTAGTCTTGAGTATACTTATGATCTGTTTAAAACAGGCTGGGAAAAAATTGCTGGTTGTTTACTAAGAGAGAAATTGTAACCTGTGTTTGACTGGGAGAGAAAATGGTTTGCTTTACTCAAGTCTTTCCCTGTGAGAGTATTTTGAAAGAGGTTGATTGATCAGTTATATTTATTGTCCAAACTGTGCTTCCAAATTTCAGTTTTATTACGTACTCAGTCAAACTAGTTTGAATAAGAGACCCACAACTGAGAGCCTTTCTTTTGAATATGTCCCAACTATATTTATTTTTCTGTCTTTCTCAAGCACACCCATGATTCTCTCTATGAAAGAGACACTGTAAAATAAAGAAATCTTTATTGATACTTTAGATGGGAAACATACAGAGCACAGGAAAACTTTGATTTGCTTGGTATAGAAAAAAATATGTTTAATTTCTTAGGTAAAAAAAAGAAAACTGATATACTTACTGCCGACTATCAAAACGGAATGCAAAGGAGTTGCACAAGATCAAAAGCATGGCAGTTTTTTCTGTTTCTTAAAATCTACTGTGCACAAATTTCACTTAAATTGTTTCCATGTATTTTTTTCCCAGGCTAATTTCACTTTTGGTTTTGTGGAAAACTTGAAGAGTTATTCTGAGACATGGCTTAGGATGTCTGAGGTTTTCAAAACCAGTGGAAATGTCCTCACAGTCTCACGACTGCAGGTTGGTGAACTGTGAGATCTTTCAATTTTCCAACTTTTTGCTGTTTGATCTAGACAGTATTTCTTCTATACATGCAAAACCACCCATATATCTGACTTCAGATTTAAAACAAGCTGAAAAAGAGGCAGATTAGCTTAAGGTTATGAACCTAAAGACTGATGCTGAGAAACTTCTGACATGAAAATACCTAAAAGAAATGTTGCCTCACTATCTCCAGTGTCATTCCAGTATCACTGAACAGCAGGGGAAATAAAATGGTGTTGGTACTTGTTTGTTTATTACTTATGTTTGCCAGGAAGATGTGAAACTGATGAAAAAAACTGATGAGTGAAATATGGACTATAAAAGAAAAGCATTCTTCTTACTGGAGTTTGTCCATTATACATATTTGTGCCTTCTTCTGTCACCTTTCCTAAATCTCTTCCCTGCACCCCTGCCATTTATTTGCAATGTGTGGTGTTAACCTGTTAAGAGGGAAAGACATGGAGAAGCTAAATGACTTATGCAGTGTCATGCAGGAAATCTTGGTAATGGAATTGAACATCAATACATATGTATATTTTGTATTTTCGTAGAGAAGATAAACCTGATGTAACATCTATCACTTTTCATTTCAGGAAGCACTACAAAATAATTTTGTAAAACATTTCATAGAAAGTAATTTGGATATCAACACGGAAAAACTTCTTAAAAAAATGCAAGCATACGGTGCGTATATGAAAGTACATGTAATGGTTAGTCATGTTAGACTTCAACTGAGAACTACATTTAGTTGAAATTGGGTATTTTACTTACTTCAGTGATACTTAAGTAAAGTAATAAAAGACTTTACCCTCTTGAGTTAGTCTCAAATGTAATTGTCTGTTTTCTTTTGAGTGACTGGATAATTTGAATTTCAAATACTGAAACAACATTGGTAACAAGTCAGAAGTGAAAAAGTGTCATGGGAGAGTCTCAAACATATCATCCATACTTAAAAGGAGTGAAGTGAGATATAAACCTTGTAGCCACATTTCCATTCAGCAGAAGTATAGTTTTGTAGTAAATTTTGAAGGAAATAAATAGAAAATGAGATTGGATGCAGTGTGTTTGATCAAAACCTCTCTGTATTTATGTTTTCCATTTATTCAGAATCAGTTCTGTGGGGTGTCTTTGAGCCTCAGAAAAGCCTGAGACAGGGTTACAACCAGGGAGCTACACTGTCAATAGGAAGCAACCTAGGTCAGTCCCAGCCCTGGGATAGCCCAGTGGGGCCATGGGGATGATGCTGAGGGCAGAACAGCACCCCGTGGGAAGCAGTGTGGGTCCCAGGTCCACAACCAGGTGTGAAACAGTGGGAGCTGCAGCCTGGAGCAGGACCAGGCCCAGTGCCAGCAGCTCTGGTGGGAAAGGAGTGGCCCTGATTCATTGGTCTGCCTGGCAGCCTCCCCCTGGGCAAGTCCCTCTCTGCATTGGTAGTGACCCCTGGCAGTCAAACAGAGAGCCTCCAGGGTTAGAGAGATAGCCCAGGGGGGATGGTTCTTAATGGAGGAGAAAGGGAATTATTATTTTGACTAATTTGGGATATTCAAGAATTTAAGTAGGAGAATAGAAAGGATTATGCTGTAAATTTATGTTCCTTAATGATTTTACAAGAATTTGATAACTGAAAAAAAAATTCAGTGTGTCCAGCTTTTAGTAAGGTAGGTGTACGATCATTAAAATGCTCGCCAGCATGTGCCAGAAGGAAAACTCTGTACTGAAGCAGATTCCAATGTCATGTAAGAAAAGCTCATGATTTTGAGAATCAGAAAGAGACAAAAATGGGATAAAATGCAATAACAGATAGTGTGACATCATGGACAAAGGGTGCAGAGTAGTTCTCAGAGGAGGATTGTGGTAGAAAGGACAGATCTGTATGGTTTCAGGTCAGTGCTTGTTAGGCTAATTATGAGCCAAACAGAAATCTGTTCAAGTTGCTTTCTGCAGGAGGGCAGTGATGGGCTCTCAGGTGCCCCCACAGAGGAACTTTGTAACCCTCATTGATTTTAAAAAATTGACTTTACATAAATGTAAGTCATTAAGTCTGCTTTGCAGACAAAGAATTAAGATTACGGCTAAAATAAATAAATGTACCTGAAATACAATTTTATTGGTTCTCAGAATCTGGCTCTAGGCAGGAGATGGACAAAATCCACAGTGGCTCCTGAGAGCTTGTAAATGAAGTGTGCTCTCAGTCTTGTACTACTGCCCTGAGCTGGTGCAGTCACAGTTGGTGTGAGCTGGTGTGGCTTTTCTTTAGCAGACGGGTTGTGAGATTGAGTTGAAATTGGCCTTAGTTTGAAGTCTTTCTTTGAAGACTAGGACTTCCTGTGCATGCTTTCAGTAAGAAAAATGGCAAATGGCATCTGGAATTCAAACTGGAACGAATCTGGACTTTGTGTCATCCTTAAGCAAGGGACTCAGATTTGAAACTGCTTTCTCTTCAGATGATTTTCTTGACCAGGAAACTGTTGACTAGTTTGAGATGGGCTCAGCTCACCCCTCAAGGTGAAGATGGATCATAATACAGCTAAAAACCAAGCCCACAAAATCACAATGCTGGAAAGATAGGATGGAGAAAAGAGCAAGTCTCTTAAGCTTCAGGGTGTGCTGGGAACAGAGCTATCTCAATCTATTAGTTGAGTAATAGCTGGATTTCGTTTGTGTGGACCTAACACTGAGAACAACATGATGGGTTATGGACAAACAATATTCCATTAAATAGATATCATGACCTCTGGAATTATCAGATCCATCTTCACTGATGCAGACAACATCAAAGAAATCTGTACCTGTGTTTCTCAAGCTATAGCTTTTTAACAGAACCTAGGACATTTAATAATAGGTAATAAACGATTAATAGTTTGGATGGTCAAGACAAAATATGGCTTGAGTGGCTTGTGAAACTAGGATTTCTTTATTTTAAGGGAATACAGTTGGTAAAATTAGCATCATATAAAAACTGGAAATCAATAGGGGCTATAGATCACAAGAGCATTTATGCCTCTGTGAAACTGATCTCTCCAAAGCACCAGAGCACTCCTCTGCATTTATTATGCTTCTTTGTATAGATTCAGTTGGTTGTTTTACTTCTTGAAAAATGATATGCACTCTTATTTTTGACTTAGCTTGTGTACTTTTTGTTTATTTTATTGGACCATAATCATGTGTAACTTAACTATAAACCTGTTCTTATATTTGTTTTTTTAAAATTTCATTAATCTTATATTGCATCAGCTGTTCAGTCCTATAATTACCTTACTTGTATCCAATTAAAGCCTTGAATATATCCATGTTAATGGTTTTACTACTCACAATCTTTTTCATTTTCATCCAAAGCTCCAGCTTTCTAAAATCTCCTTATCTCTGATTGTCTTCTAACCAAAGCAAATATCTTCTTTTATCACATCTGCACTCTCATACAGATGACTTTTAATTATCCTCAAATACAAAGTGCTTGTCTTTGTATTTTTCTTTATTTCTCTACAATGATATAAAAAATGTTAACAGACTTAGTGATGGTTTCTTCTGTGCTACTCCTGCTGTAAAGTGTCATAGACAAAGTGAATAGATGTAGAACTCTTCCAATGTCTCTATAAAATCATCATGTCTCAATACCTGACAAAGTTATCAATTTCTAAAACTGTTTAGCAGGATTACTGTGTCATATTTACTCAGGTGTGGCAAGGCAAATAGTTAGGCTGAGGGCTAAAAAGCTTGTGGTTTTGTTTTTAATCCCTTTACTTTCTAAGTTGCTGTGTGTGTAGGCAAAGCAATTGTTTTCCTCTATGCTTGCTTTGCAGCCCAGCAACTTGGAATAATTTCCTACTGATCTTGTGTAAACCCTGACCCACTAGAACTTGTGAGCTCCTTGCTGGGCACAATCCTTACAAACCTTCAGGAGGCACTGGGTGGCATTTGTGCTGCAAGCTCCTCTTTTAAATTCTTGCTTGCTGGGTCTCTCTCTTGTCCTTCTTCTGTGATTTCTTCCAGATATGAATTTTCTTTTTTCACTATCAAGGGCTCTCCTTACAGAGGGCTACATGTGACAATGTGTATAACAGCCAGGACAATAAAAAACAATACCAAAACAAGCAGCTTTCCTTTGTGCTACCCCTCTGCTGCCCTCATTGTAATGATATAGTGTTGTGTGTATTTATAAGGCAGGAAACAAATAGCTGTAGTGCCATCACTGAAAACTGTGCCACCAACCCAAATCTTCTGATACCTAGAAACTTTCTTCTAATTTCTGACCTAAATTTATTTATTCCTGATTTATTCTAATTTATTCTTCCAGCAACTTTTTATTTTTATTTAAACACCACTTCTACCAATGGTTTTACATAGACCATTTGTATTTCCTCCCAGTTACTTAATGATAGGTTAAACAAGTTGAGTGGAAGATGAGGGCTGACATTATTTTTAATGAAATATGAAGATAATAGTGAACATTGATTTACCAAGCTTTTTATTCATAATTGCTACATTTATAAATAGGAAAAAACAAGGTAATCAACTCTATAGGTCTTGATTTTAAAACGTTCATGTAGATTGCATTTTATAGATATATGTTGTTTCTATGATGGAGTACAGAAGTTCATGCACATTAAAACAATATTTTTTTCCAGAAATATTTAGGTATACCACACTCCAAGCCAACAGCAATATAAATGTTAGTTCTTATGCTAAAATATTCAACAATTTAACTCATGAAAGAAGCTTTTCTTAGCTAAGTATTGATTTCAAATTAAGGTCTATCTATCAGTCAATGACGGAATGCTTTCAATAAGAAGGGACCTTAAGGATGATACAATTCTAATCCTTCTGCCACGGGGTCACCTTATGCTAGACCAGGTTGCTCAGAGCCCCATTCAGCCTTGCCTTGAACACTTCCAGGCTTGGGGCATTCACAGCTTCTCTGGGCAACCTGTTCCAATCTAAACCTACTCTCTTACAGTTTAAAGCCATTTCCTCTTGTCCCACCGGTATATGCCCTTGCAAAAAGTCTGTTCCCAGCCTTTTTGTAGGCCCCCTTCAGGCCACAATAAAATCTGGAAGGTGCTATAAAGTCTGTCTGGAACTTTCTTTTCTCCACGTTGAGTAACAAACCCTCTCAGCCTGTCTTCGTACAGAATAATGCATATAGGGCTATGTATAATTGCATACACATATACCAAAACGTATACGAATATATATATCCAGGCTTAATGTCAGGAATATTCTCTTCTCTCTAATGCTGTGAAAAAAAGGGGCAGCATGGGTGTTTCCTTTATTGTCCTCTTCAAGGATAGCCATAAATAACACATTTATTATCTTTATTATCTTCTTCTGTTATAGTTTCTCTCAACCTATGAATTCACCCTGTCATTGTTTGCCTATCTTTTGAATTCTAGACTGTCAGTTCCTCTGCTTTTTCTCCTTGTGCACTTTACCCTTCTCACTGTTAATCATGCTTCTTCAGACTGCTTCATACATTTTCCACTTATCTGCCTTCCTATTGTAATGTTTCCTGTGCTGATGCTGAGTAATGTCTACAATCCAGGATTTGTCTGTCACCACTCTTATCACAGGAGGTCACCTCCTCTTCTTTTTTAAAGATTGTATCTTCAAGTGAGTGTTGAAAAATTTCAGATGGGAAATTGTGTGGAATGTTTTATAACATTGTTTAGTACCTGAGAAATTCAGGTGTTTTTATTAAATCTAGATAGCATGTTTCTAGCTCATGCTGTCCTTCTGATTATTCTCTCAAACATAAGCATATAGCATTTTCCCTACATTCTCTACCAATGGATGAAGATCTGAATTCCTCCAAAGGTTGAGTTTTTTAAGAAACCAGGTTTTGATTGAAGTATGTGTTCCTCCTGGATCCATAGATAAAGTAGAAATGAAGAGATTATTAGACTTTTTCAGATTCTTTTAAATGTAGGACTCCTGTCAAAATGCTTATGCTCTATTTAACACGGTTCTTGAAATATTCACAGTATCAAGGAGAAAAGAACTGGTTAATATGTTGCTAAATGAGAGATTAATACCTTTTATGATATCTGAAATACAGTAATTCCCTTGTATTTGTGGGAGTACTTATAGAAACATCAGAAAAGGTTCAAGGGTGTGGGCTCTTTCTGTAATTCTGCTAGAATTTGTTACATTTTTATTCCTCTGAAATTGAAGGAAAGAACAGCTGAGGGCTTGTAAAAGACACTGAAACATGAACTGCATTTCCACAAGTTCACACTAAAATTTCTGTGTCTTTTAAACTACTTTTTTTTTTTTTTTTTATGCAATGAGGATTTAGTCTCATAGGATGCGCAAGTGACAACATACCTTTCTGTTCTGATCATTAAAACTAAGCAAGTCCTATTTGTTTCCTCATCTTAGAAACTATGATGAACAAGATGCTTAACAGCTCAGCAAGTAAACAGATTGACCTGTTGACACAGCTGGTTGTAAATATATCTTCCTGTGTGTTACTGGACCGTTTCCAGCCTTTTGACTCTATAGAGAAATTGGAGGAGAAGGCTCATGAACTCATGCAGGAAAACAATCTTTTGGCTAGTAAGTCCCTTATGTAAAATGTATTTTTACAGAAAATTTCAGACTTTCTATTTGTTGTCTGTGTTTATTGATAAGGTAGGTAAAGGTTACACAGTTTCGAAGCGTGCATTAAATCACATATAATACAGTCAACATAAAGCACATTTAAATGCTGTAACGTAAGCTGGAAAGACTAATTATACTGTTCTAACTGTGGAATGGCTGAATGAATGAATCCTTGGAGTCTCTTATTTCTATCAAAATATTCAAAGGAATTGTCATAAATATATAAAGAAGAAAAAGATAAAAAAATGTGGAATACTGAGGAAACTTAACAAGATGGCAAGGTCATCTTGTTTACATCCTTTCAAAATTTATTTTTTATATTCTGGACTTTCCAAAAAGGAGGAAAGGAAGGGCATTTGTTAAGATTTACTCTTAAACCAACCCCTCAGAAAAATTAGTTTATTTATTCAGAGTGAATAAGTTCTTAAGGAATTTATTTTCTTCCTTGGGATTATACTTTTTCTCTTTTTCCTGCATTATATGCTTATTGCTGAGACTCAATTAATTTTATAAAAGATTTTAAAAGGCAAGAATATTTTCCATTAACAAATGTGCTTGTCTTGCGGAAAATGCTGTAGATTGCATGTAGTGCTTCCAAAAGAGAGGCCCCCTTAAGCCTATAAAAAGTATTCCACAACATTTTCCCTCTGTCTTTTTGGGGCTTTTTTAATCCCCCTAATGACTGTAAGCGTATAACAGAAGACATGAGAAAGCACTTGTAAAGAAGGAAACTGTTCAGTCTGGAATCTTATGCTTGTTTTGTGATCTCCAGTACCCTGGCAATTGCCACCCTTTATCAATATGAAGCAAACAGGCTATACCTTGAGACAAGGAGAATTGCTCAGGAGTACTTCAGAGAAGGCAAACTGTTTGTCTCTTTAAGGAAAGAAATGGACAGATAAGTCTTGGCCCTCAGAAAACTGAATTACCAAGTAATAGCTGTGTTTTTGTTCCACTGACCTAGGGAAGGGTCATATGCTAATATAAGTAAAGACATTTTGTATGAGTATTTTTCAGTACTCTGGCCTTATTATCTCC
Source organism: Passer domesticus (assembly GCF_036417665.1). Lineage (NCBI taxonomy): Eukaryota > Metazoa > Chordata > Aves > Passeriformes > Passeridae > Passer > Passer domesticus. The sequence goes on from NC_087474.1 coordinate 91,261,135, forward strand.
TCACATTATTAGAGAACAAGAAGATGGTGTTCTAAGGAACGTAATGTGTCCAACATGTCAATGTTACATGCTCTGATGTAGGCATACATTCCTTTCCATAGAAAGATGTTAAACTGGAATAGAATTTTCCTTTCTTTTTTTTGTGGTCTTCAGAGTCTTCATAGCTTCATGGAATTTCTTAGAAAATCAACTGTTTGTGTAAATGGAAAAATGAGATTGACCAGTTGAAAGAAATCGGGTTTGCAGTAAAGTATTCTGTATTTTATTATCTTTCAGAGAACCAGCTGGTAGGTAAGATATCTCTCCCTTTTCCCAAGGAAGAAAAGGGCAACATTTAGAATTTGTCTGGAAGTCCTAAAAGGTCTGGATCACACAAAAAGAGAACACAAGCAGTTTCATGTATTTGGCTTCATCTTTACAGCTACATGTTAAGCTTTCATCTGTTTGGTTGGGGTTTCTTTTCCTTTATAGAGAGCTAGAGAAAACAAATGCAAATTCTGCTGTTCTAAACTAGACCTTCTGGAACTGACTTAAAGATTAATATCAGAATATATTTTAGTGGCTTGGTGCTGTTTACTTTGTCATCTACTTATGTTGATGCTTTGATGCACAAATTTTATGGCTGCTGCTTTTACTGTGGAACTGATATCAGTCCCCCAAAAAGAACTAAATGTGGATGCAAAGAGAAAACTGCAGCTCAAGAAAAGACAAATCACCTCAAATAAAAATGATTTTTACGAACCCATTTATCATGTGAATCATCTTTTACATTTCATATTCATGAACGTGAAAAATGTGTCTCTGAAACTTGCCATTTTTGGGCTTGGGATCAAGAAAGTTTGGAGGCCTGCCTTGACAGATTAATGCATCCTATATCATGTGGTAATTAGCAATGAGTTAGCTATGGAAATAGCATAAATTATATAAGCTTAGTTGTGAAGCTTCCTTTCTTATGCCAGGTATCATCTTCAGTACACCAGAGGACAAGAAGCAAGATTCCAGCAATCTCCTTCCAAGACGCATTTCATATACAATTAGAACCAGTGTTCTCTACAGCATGAGAACAGATTTGATTAAAAATCCAACATGGAAATCCCATCCCCACAAGTTGCCAGCTGATGGGTTTAAATACAACCATGTTTTTATTCCTCTTCAAGATATGATTGAAAGGGCAATTATTTCAGCACAGACTGGGACAGACACCTCAGAAACAGCAATTCAAGTGCAAGCCATGCCTTACCCTTGTCATACCAGTGATCTGTAAGTAAAATTTCAGCTTTTTAATTTGATGTATTTACCTTGTTAAATTAGTACTAAAGAACTTGGCGTCCTATTACGTTCCCACTTTTCAGTGAGTGAATGTATATCTCTACACAGGCTTAAACAAGTACATCCAATACAAGATGTATTACAGCAGAGCAAATATTGCCCAACAGCTGTGTTTAACATAACATGTTATACAATGTTGGTCTGGCAAACAACCCCCTACAAAATGTTTGCAGCCATAATTTGGAGTTGTCTGCTGGACAGAGGCTATGTCAACATAGTGTTCAATTAGCTGAAATTATTGTAAGAGATCCCTTTTAAAATCCTTAGTTGTCCTGTACACAAACTATAAATTGGTCCCTTGAAGGGTAAAGTTGATGAAGCAAAAGTGTAGGGTTGTTCTTTGTAAAACATCAAAACATCCCAACTATTAGCCAGATTTTAAAATTAGTCAGTGGTAATAAATTTGTTAAAGTGGAGTGAAAATTCACTGGGGCATATTATTCTTTGTTGTCCAAATATATTACTTTGCCATCAATAAAAATCTGAATTTTGTTTGACGTTGAATGGAGCCCTAAAGAGTAATTATATCAGCTGTATGGTTTAAAATACTATAATATATAAAATTAGTATAATAATATTGTACTAGTACATACATTTAGCTTGTTACATAAAAAATAAGTAATTCTAATCAGATCAGGAATAAATCTCATTGTTCATGTCAGATCTTATTTTGAGAACAGTTGCAATATTAACCTATGAATATTCTGCAGAAAACAGTTTAACTTTGTGGGCTGACGACTCTCCATATTTGCTCTTTCATAGATTCTTGAACAACATAGGGTTTTTTTTCCCTCTCATGATGATGTTAACATGGATGGTTTCAGTTGCTGGTATGGTTCGCAAGCTGGTTTATGAAAGAGAAATTCATCTTGAAGAGGTAAGAGGTAGATTAACGTCTGAAAAGAAAATGTGTTAATTTAGGTGCGCTGCAATACAAAAGTTGTGAGGTACTTTTAAGTACTCGTAATCCAGATGGCTTTGTTTTCACTTGTTTCCTCTGGGCACTAGACTCTAGTTCTTGCTGCCAACTCAGTTTCAAAATATTATCTGAGCATCAGTATGCAAATATTGTCCATGACACAAAAAGCAACAAGCAAAAGTTGAAGCTGGAAAGTGTTGTTTGGGAAGGCCTTTTGATTAGAATGATTTTTGTTTTGGATTATTTAATATTTTGCTCTATGTAGTCTGTAATGATCAAACTACCTAAAATTAGTTAAGAATTTATTATGAACTGTGTAATTATCAGAAATAAAAGGGAAATTGCATACAAAAAAAAAAAAAGACAATGATTTGGTTCTATCAACAGCTAGTCTTCCCAGGTGTTAAGCATTTGGAAGGACAGGGTCCTTGTGATACATTTTCTATAGGGATAAATACACTTTTTTAAAGAATGACACTAATTTCACTGTATCAGCAGAATTACTGCTTGAGTAAAATTTTTAATTTGGGGAATTATTAAGGAATTATCTAATTTCTCTAATCTTTCTGTTGTAAGGTAAGCTTTTTTAATGCTCCAAAATATTAAATAAACTTAATATTAATTTTGATGATTTTATGAGTACTGCTTCAAAGGTTTTATTAGCTTGTATCCAAAAGCATATTTTTAGAAAAAGAGGGATGTACTTCATACCTGGCTAAATTATTATTTGCCTGGTAATACATAAAGGTTACAAACTGTATGCCTCTTTCAGAAGAGCAACAGGCTGAGAAAAAAAAAATTGTACATATATTGCTGTGGTATATTCTCAGTACTTTTTAGAGTATGAAAAGGCAAAATCCTATCTGGAACAACCAGTAGTCTGACCTCTGCTTTTGAAACCCTATGCAAAAGAGAATTTTGCTGAGCATGGTGATTCCTTGTGCTCATGTGTGTTGATCTCAGAGACTGCCCTGCTCAATCTGTCTGATCCAGGAGAGAGCACAGCACAAGAGCAAAGAAACAAGAAATTTAAGGGAAATTTTTTGTTTAAAAAAGAAAAAAGAAAAGCAAGTTTGTTTCCTGACTTTAATTCTCTTTGCTCTGTTGTCTTGCAGTATATGAAGACAATGGGTGTGTATCCAGCCATTCATTTCTTTGCTTGGTTTTTGGAGAATGTCATTGTGCTCACAGTAAGCAGCTGTGCTCTGGCCGTCATTTTAAAAGCAAGTGGTATCTTTGCTTATAGCAATGGTTTCCTTATCTTCCTTTTTCTCCTGGAATTTGGAGTTACAGTCATCATGTTAAGCTATTTTTTGGGAGCGTTTTTCAGCAGTGCCGATACAGCAGCTCTGTGTGCCAGCCTTGTCTATATGATCAGCTTTTTACCCTACATAGTTTTGTTGGTCTTGCAGAACCAGCTGAGTTTCACCAACCAGATTATAATGGTAAATATTTATTCTTTTCTAATTTTCCTCCTCCAGCTATGCTGTGAATTTCTATAGTTTCAAAACTTCAGAGCATAATGTATTTATTTTTTCCCGTGTTTGCTTTTGTGACTATAGGAAATAAATCACACTAATAAATCTTCAACCAACAAAATATTTAGAGATAAAAAGGAATGAAAAATAATGTGCCAGGGTAATTTTGTATATCTACAGAAAATATCAGGAAGTTGCATTCCTCATACTCATGAGTTCTTTTAATGTCTTGACTTCAAAATATTTGTAACATTAGTGTATTTTCAAGATCAGCTGATGACATGCCACTTCTCAAAGTCATTATTTATTTGGAAAAAAAATAGTGATTCATTTTCTGTTAATGTAATTGGAGAATAGATCAGAAATTTGTCCAACCATATAATATGAGGTATGTGCTTCTTTGGTGTAGGTTCTTTCAGGTCCTTTCCTGTTCTATGTATTCCATAGCCTGTTTTATGTCTTTGTACTGTGCTAAAATACCATATCCCTGAATGTGACATGAGTATCACCATCATATGAACAAAACATATTTCACACATTATGGCTTCGCTATTTCAGGATAACTCACTAAATTAGGCTGGTGGAATAATACATACACTGTTAAAAAATGCTCATTTTTTTCAGTGTCAGTTGGTCAGATGAAATAACACTTTCCAGTATTAGTAACTAGGTTAGTGGAGCTCTGTTAGGTGGAACAAATACTGCGAAGGTTTGTGGGGGAGTATGGTTAAAACATAAAATGAAATAGCAACCACTGGCCCATGTGGAGGAAAAAAATGTCTATTTAGTTTGTGCTTGATTTTAGTATCACAGTATATTTTATTTCATGGAACTTGTTAACAGCATGTTTTTATTTGATGTTCACATACTTTTTCTCCTCTGATGTTGTAGTGTCTTCTTTCTACAACCGCCTTTGGGCAAGGAATATTTTTCATTACATATTTTGAGGGCCAAGAAATAGGTAAGGTCCTTGGTTAGGAGAAAAGCTTTGTAATTATTATTTCAAAAGCTACAGCTGGAAAAGTTTTTCAATCTGTTCTGAAAAATCTCTAATAAATTAATAAGCTGGATCAAGTTCAGATATATTAATAGATGTAACAATTTTTTTACTATTATGGCAGGAACAATATTCATGACATTGGATGTTTCAAACTATTGAAAAAGTGTCATAATGGTACAACAGTTTGTAAGAGTGGAAGAGACAATTGCAGAATATATTACTTAAATTTCCCACCAGACACTTCATGAAAATGACTCGTTTTACTGAAGGAAGGGCAAAATGTGTTTTGGGAGAAACCACTTTCCTTGACAATTGTGGAAAAAGAATTGTAGAAGAAATATAATGATCCACTGTACTGCAAACAAAGTGGCATTTTCAGTTTAAAAAATGCAATATTATTAATAAATTTACAACTTTGTTACTTTTGTTTTCCATTTAGCAGTATGGTAGCTTTCTGTAGCACTGGTGTTTGCGCCTTCTTTTTTCCTTTCGTGTTTTCTGCAATGTAATAATTTTATGAAGCAATTATTCAGTGAGTTCATTCATGTTTACTTCTAAATGTAGTCAATGTACACAATGCTTCTTAGTTAGAATTCAGAGATTTAAATCTTCAGATTTAGCATTATAGAAATGGCATTAAACTTTGTGTAATCCTTGTCTTTATATTAGCAGAGTGGCTTAAAGCCTGATTCATTTTGTCAGTGTTGTAGTTCTTTTTCTTTTGCCAAATTAAAGGCCAGCTTAGACTTCATAAACAATCCTTTCTAAAACATCTTCCCTACATTTTCCCAGCAGCAGTGTCACCTGCTGTTCTATACACAGGCTTGTAGAGGCATAGAAATTTTCTTCTGTTCATTAGGATTATTGTTATTAACTATAGTTTGTCGTGTGCCAGTGCTTAAATGTCCAGAAATGTGCAGTGTTGATGTGTTGTGATCTTTAATGCTGCACTGATCTAGCTCTGACCTTTAAAAAAATCATTATTATTACTACCAGGAATTCAGTGGGATAATGTGCACCAGTCAACGGCACAAGGAGGATACATGACCTTTGGATGGATGTGCTGGATGATGTTCTTTGACTCTATTTTATATTTTGTATGTGGCTGGTATTTCAGCAATATTATTCCTGGTAAGATCATGGGCTTGTTTTTGAAGAAGTTATTTAATATTATTCATCCATTAATATCTTCACAATATAAACATTCAGTCGCCATAGAAAACACTTATTGTGGCATTGTCTTTCTTGGTTTTATGCAAATAAAAAAATATGTGTTTTTATGAGTTATGGTTCTGTTGTACAAAACTGTCTGACTTTCTTTAGGGACTGAGAAACAACATCTCCCTAAATACATAAATACTGACTAGTGCTAACACATGGACTGGAATTTGTAGCCAGGCATGAAATATCTTTTGTTTGCTGATGGGTATGCCAAATATTTGATAGAATTAGGAATTCATTGGATCTTCACAGTAAGAGAGCTTAGTCTAGAAGCAAAACATCTTGGAAAAATGGTGAATCTCCTCTCAGTACCTGGGCTGAAACCCATGCACAACAGCATGTTTTGAGACGAAAAAACTTCAGACAGCACAGTAACTGTATCTTGTTCCCAATCAGTCCACAGTCCCGTGTATAGAGAAAACAAATTGGTTTTCAAGTATATCTTTGGAAAGTAATGGTGTGCTTATTTAAATTTTTTCATGAACCAAGTTTTATAAGTCTTACTGAGTTGTTTAATGTATTTTTAATCCTGGCCTCATGCCTCACTGTATGTTTTACCTTTCCTCTGATGATTTACCTTTCCTCTGATTTGCATATGTTGCTTTTTCTTTTGGCTACTTTGTATTTCTTTTTTTATGAAATTAAATTTTATTTTGCCTTGAAAGATAGGGGTAGGTGGAATATGCAACTGAATTAAAAAAACTTTATTATTAATTGACACTTGTCCTTCAGTGTCAACATAATGACACTCCAGAGTGAGTGTGTGATGGGTAAGTAATGCCTGAAAAGATCAGGCACTGCCAAAGATTAGCTTTTATACATGACTACGTTTTTGTCCTTTTTGTTTGTGTGCCACAATAAGTGTTTCTTTTGGTGGCTGATTTGTTTGCATTTTGCAGATATTAATGGAAGAAGTGGTGCAATGAACTATTTTTATAATTAAAAAAATAGGCTCTTTGTCTTGGCAGGCTATTTCGTCCATCTTCTTCCCGGTGGGTTACAAGATTGTTAGGTCTATGATTCTGTTACACTTTGAAGCTGATTTGGAGACAGGGTAAAGCATCACTGAGACTTGATTATTTTATGGAAGGACCTGGTTTTATGACGAAATGACTTTTTTTTGCGCTTTATTAACATTTTTAAGTAGAGAAAAGTATTTGGTCTAATTAAATGGTCTAACCAACTCATTGTAAGCAGTAATAGGACATTTTTAGTCTACAGACAGATGCAAAATGACTATAAGTTTTTCAACAGTTTATGTCACAATTCTAACATAGGAAAATTTGGATTGAAGAACCAGTGGTACTTTCCCTTTACTGTTTCCTACTGGAAGAACCTGTGTGGTACAGAGAGAAGCAAGAGACATTATCTGAATTCTAATATGTTTTTCTTCAATGAAAACTTCCAAGAAAAAGGTTTGTAGTAATAGAATTTGAACAATAGGGTTTTTTCTGAATGGTGGGATAGTCATATTCAATCTACTTTTATCAGGGCTTGGTCCTCTATTTTATGTTTATATCTTATCTCTTTCTCTCTTTCATTATGTAGTATATACTATGAATATTATATTGTAACTGTTACATTTTGCTAACCCCTGTAATGATTGATTCATTCAGTGGAAACTATTGTACAGAAATATTTAAGAAAACTCTTTGAAAGATGTAAAATAAGTATCTCTTGGGTTCATCCTGTCCCAGTGTATTGCCCCCTTGCTTTGTTTGGATCTTTTGGAATTCACTGAATCCTTTCATACTCTTCCTGAATCTGAAACATGTTGGGCTTTATTAACTTTTAAAAAATTTTCTTCTTGTTTCAGTGGAAAAATTAACTTTGTTCATTTCTTTCCTTCTGTTTCTTATCTTCCTCTTTGATAATCACTGTTCTTTCCGTCTCTGCTTCTTAGCCTTTTGTCTAGAAAGCTCTTATTGTCACTAATTTTTTATCAGCCTCCAATTTCACTGCTCTTCTATGTATGTTCACTTGCTTACAATTAATTCAGATTTTTTTTTTTTTGCCTTTTACCCTCTCCCCAGTGCCTTTAAGGGTGTTCCCACATTTAGTTTAGGTTTTGGAAATGAAGGAGTAAGTTACTTTCACCTGTATTCCATCTTGGGCCTTAGAGCAACGTGATGGCTTGTTGTGCTTTTTTGGGTGTTACAATTATCTTAGAAATGATCCAGTTGTTTGTAGCATAGGTGAAGAAGCTGAACAACTCAGCAGTTGTTCAGGTGTCTCCTGGATTGGAGCAGGCTTCAAAATGTCTTGAGGTTCCTTTTAAACACTCGTGGAAAAAACTATTTGTATGCGTTTTGTCTAAATTCCTGCAATTTGGAACAACTCAATTTTGTTAAGACAATTGTGTTTGGTCCTTATATAAAATGAAGATTTCCAGTGTTTCCTTCTGCAGAAAGATAATAATCTGCGGGAAAACAAAGACAAACTTCTCTGCCTGACCAGTTTTAGCGTGGTTTCTGGCTCACATTCTTTGTGATTTCCTCATGTCGCGTGGTTGATAGCAAATTGTGTGTGAATGCTAAAACTGTCTGCAGCAAAGGAGCTTGATGTCCTTTAAAAGAATTGTGTGCCATTGTACTGACAATGGGATAAAAGCAGCCATGAAGAATTTTCTAGAAACAGCAAAGTGACTTGCTTCTGGCAATTTCTTCACTTGTTCCCTGCAGCCCAGCTAAGGGCTGGTCCCAGAGAGAACATTTAGGGAATCAGAGGTGTGTGAGGGAGGAGCTGGGAGCACAGGTCCTACCAGCTGGAACTGGAACTACAGCAGGGCTGGCAGTGACCAGGGTGCTGCGTACCCACTTGGAGCTCCCCTTTGAAGAACTCCCAGGGTAATCATTTAGTGTCTGCAAGGAACTTGGAGCTCTCACTCTGAGTCTTTCCTGAGCTACATTGTCTGAGGCCCCTCTGCAGGTGAATGTTTCTTTTTTAATTTAAAGGATGCAAGTTTAGGAAACAGCAGAAAGGTACCTGGAAGAGAGGTGCATGGGTAGGAGATCTCAGTAGTGTCACAACTGCTAGTAGTACCTTGCTAGCAAGTGACCTCAAGTTTAGAAAGAATTCTTAGAAGCTTAAAATTGAGTGTGAAAGCGGCAAACCAAACTTCTTCATTCACAGTGTAAACAAACCAATCTTTGAAATAATTATGTATTTTTTAATTTATAATTTGATTTATCGAATTCAAGTACTTTATGTATAGGATAGTTCTTGTAATGTTTGCATTTTATTTAAGTAAAAACATTGCAAAGAATATAAATATAATCCATAAATATCTTATGTATATTAATAAGGATAGTTCTCTCTTTTCATAATTCTCAGGCATAAACATTTGTTATTTTGGACTAACATTCCAGTTTGGCTTGCCTTTGCTTAAAAATAAAATAAACCAACTCACTGCCAGATCTCTAAGTAGTAATGAGTCAATAAAATATTAAACATGAATAATGTAATGGGGCTGCTGGTTGACTGTGCTCGTGTTTGGAAAGTAGTGCAAACCTGACATGGAAAGGAAGGCAACTTCATTGATGTCATATGGCATCTCAGTTTCCTGAGGATGATACCTCACAGCTAGAAAAGTGTTGAATATCTGCTTGCTTTGAACACATTGAATTATACTTGGAGTAGGCTGCTGCTATGAATTGTTTCAGAGATCTGCTTTGCTTAGTTGACTAAGGGGAATTGAGAAGATTAACTGCCTGTGCTGTGAATGTGATGTCAATATTGTGTGCCTGAAACTGGATGACATATATGAAGTAGCTTATGCAGTTAGAATTTTCTAATGCTTAAGGGCATAAAAAATTATTCTAGTAATGTTATTATAAGTATTTCTTTTACTAGGAATAAAATAGAGCAACTATTTTATTACTTTATAAAGACATATGTAGACATGCACATTACTTGGCATAACAAATGGGCCAAATTCTTAGCAAATATTAATTGGCGTGATAAGTTTAATTTCAGTGTAGTTTATGTCAGTTCGGACAACTTGAACATCTGTTCTAGGCTTTGGTAAATGGTAGGAGAAATTAAGTTATTTTGTTATTCCTTTTATGCACAAACACATGTTTAGATTCAGCAACCTGCTCGTTCTGGTACTCTTCCCCACACAGACCCTGCACCTCAGGGTTGGAAAGTCCCTTGCACTGAAGGAGCCACCATCGGTGTTGTGCTGCTGTCCCTCACCAAGGAGCATGTGGATGGTCAGAAGGCGGCTGTCAAAGATCTCAACCTCACTTTCCATAAGGGCCAAATAACAGCGCTCCTGGGACCTAATGGAGCTGGAAAGACAACAGTTATGTAAGCCTGACTTTTAATGCTGTTACTGTCCCCTCTGATCTCTGCTATGCTTTTTCAGTTTAAAATTCTGTGAACTATTTGCCATGCTTTTTCTTCCCCCACCCAGGTAAATATTTGATAAACTCCTCAAAGCTCATGGAAAGTGAAAGTTGTACATCTATAATGAAAGGAATGTAATGAGTAGAGAACTGAGTCCTCTGTGCCACTTAAACCATGATGTGATATCTCAGGAACACCTTAAGTAGGACTTGGGCATGTCTGGTTGTGGAGTTGAACACATTTTGAAGGAGTGTTCTTTTTTGGCAACCTATCACATAGAGAGCATGAAGTTTTATGGTGTTTTTGTCCCTAGAATTCACAGAGGACTTCTTTCTTGGCAGTTGACCAGAAATGAAAGTAATAAAATGAAAAATTACCTTTCAAAATGTCTCAACTAAGAAGTTTATGTTTCTACCTTTCTGTTAGCCATAACCAGCTTTCATTAGTCCAGTGATGCAGGATGGGACCTACAGAATACCCATGTGAAGAAGGAAACAATCACCTGTTAGATTTGCTTGGGGAAAAAAAAGTTTTGTCTCTGGAGGAAGAGAAATTAGGAACTGTTGAGATCATGTACAAAGAACCTATCAACAAACCAACCAAAAAAAAAAAGAAAAAAAAAAAAGAAAAATAATCCCAAACCCAAAAAGCCACCAAAATAAAAAAGTATCTCAACCCAAACCTAAAACATTAGTGATATCTCTATAATTATACTTGACTGAATTGATGTTGCTCTAAGGATGTTAAAACATGTCTAAGGATATCTAAGTGATGAACTAATTGTACGTTATCTTGCTGAATTATTATTTTTCTTTTCTTGTATCAGATCCCTGTTGACTGGTGTGTATCCACCGAGCTCTGGTACCATTATTGTTGATGGGAAGGACATCCGGACTGAGCTGGCTGCCATCAGGACAGAGCTGGGTGTCTGTCCCCAGTACGATGTCCTGTTCAACACGCTGACGGTGCGAGAGCATCTCCTGCTTTACGGGTCAGTGAAGGCACCAGGGTGGACAAAGGAACAGTTGGATGAGCAAGTCACTGGGTGAGTTTTCCTTCCCTTTCTTGAAATCTCTCAAGTAAATTGGTAATGACTGTTGCAAGCCACCCAAATAAAAAAGAGAAAATGCAAAAATTACAAGAAAAAAAACAATGGTAACTGCAGGGTTTTGTGAGTTTTTGTCACATTTTGTATTCTGAAATCATTACTTGAAAATATATTTCCTAGTGTCTATTACTCGAATATATTTGTAGAAGGAGCTGTCAATGTTTAAAAACCTGGTATACAGAACCATCAAATAATGATGTTTTCACTGGAGAGGAGGTGGTTAGCCTTGTAAAAATTGCAGGGGTTCCACCTCATGCTGTCTGGCTTACCTCTATCCTTGATGGAGAAACAGATAGAAAGAAAACTGCTGTGCTTGCCCCGAGTTTTTAAGTAAATCAAGAAAATGATTTTATATATCTATTATCCTTTATTCCTTCACCTGCAACAGAAGGAAGGTTAGAAAACCAGAAAATCCAGGTAAAGGCAGAGATTGTTACAATATTTTTAAATAAGCCACCTCATTTTCCTTTGCCAAATCCAACCTTAAAATATTTTTGATAAATGATGAGGTTTAAAAATGAAAAATGCAATAGCAAAAAAAAGTCAGAGCTCTGACATGAACTCAGAGGATTTGCCACTTGTCAGGTTCTAAACAATTGCTAGTGTTTTTTGCTGATACTTCAATATAGGACTAGATCTTAATTTTTCCTAGTGTATATTAAACTAACTAGTAAACTGTACAAGTTGAGATCTGGTGCATTAATACCAAACTGCGTTTATTCTACTTCAGAAATAAAAGGTGTGCTTTTCAAACAGTGTGGCAGTATAAATAGTTTGTGTTTACCTTCTGATTCATGCTAGGCTCTGTGAAGGGCTGGGCATTTCCATGCTTCAATGGAAACAAATGTCAGGTTGATGGGACTTCTTAAGTGTACAATCAGGCATATGCAGAGGCATTTCTGGCAAAGTGGCTTTCCTTTTTGGGAGCAATCATACAAGCCTGTTACTTTTAAATTTCAATCTGAACAAACTCAGGTGTGGACATCATAGTCTCTCCAGAAGCAACAGCAGGAATTCTCAAGAACTACAGAGACAAAACAAACTTATTAAATGGTTTAAAATTGATGTGAAATAATATTCTGTATCTTAATGTACTTAGACTGCTGAATTGTAATTCTAGCAGCAGTCTGTCATGCTAATGGCACATGAGAATACTCAGAACTCTGCAGTATTCTCATGCTTGCTACTAAGAAAAATTATTTTTAAAGGCAACAAATGCTTTAAAAGACTTCAGAGAAATTAGAAAAGCAAAAAAAAAGAATGAAGCAAAAGCCTTTTATTAACTAAAAAAGCAGGCTTCTGAAGAGCTTAAGAATAATTTTTCTCATTATATGTCTATAGAACAGCTATTGAAATGTGTTTTTTAAAAATTTTGAAATTCTCTCAGGGTAAATGGCATTATTTATTCACTCAGACTGCATATGCACTGAAATGATTCAGGAGTGTAGCTTAGGACTGTTGAGCCTTCTATGTCTTGCTTGCCAAGCTGATAGCAGCTGAAAGCTCTTAGGTCAGTGACTGTATGCTCAGTGTGATAAAAAATAAGTTAAAGTCTTTATAATGTTGCCTTTATTAATCATGTTTCCATACCATTTCCATGCTCAGATGCAAGACCAGCATCTAGCAAGGGCAAGGGCTGAATTGGAAACATCTGTGAGATGTCTCCCAGTCCTTAACATAGGAATTAGATTAGATTTTAATTAGATTAGATTTGATTAGATAGTATTATTCTACCCAGGGATCTCTTATCAGTTTATTTCACAAAATTAGCAGTCTTTATAATTATTTAAAGGGACTATAATCTGTAGTTTGCTGAAGTTGTTGGACAAACTAATATTAATTTTATTATCTTTAATTTAAAATTTTCCTTTACAATATTATTTAAAATCTGTGCATCTGAGGATGATAAGCATTTCTGCTTTGTAGGTAGAGATTTTTTTTCCTATTTTTTTTTTGATACAAGAGTATATAATCAGACAGAGAGGTAGTGATTCTCTTGCTTTCCATTTACAATTTCTTTTCAGTACTTGTTCTCTGAGTGGACAGAATGTGACAAGAAAAGCATTTTCAAAATTGGTCCTGTTTCTGTATTCCTCTTTCAGAACTCTGGAAGATGTGGATTTATCCCAACATCAGTACAAACCTGTTGGAGCCCTTTCTGGGGGAATGAAAAGAAGGTTGTCAATTGCCATCTCCTTTATTGGAAACTCAAAGACAGTTGTTCTGGACGAGCCCACCAGTGGAGTAGATCCATGTTCTCGCCGTAGTATCTGGGATGTGCTTCTGAAGTACAAAGCTGGTACAAAGTTTATGCGCGTTATTTGCTTCTTATTTTCTTTTCTGGATTTTTTTTTCCAATAAATTTAAACTGGATAGTCAAAGTGTAGTCAAAATTTTATCAGAAGCTGAAAACATTAATTTATGAGGAAACATTAAGTTGATCTTGGTAACTTCAAGGCAAGTCAAATAGTATTACAAGAATTATCTGCTATTGCACAGAAAGACCCCGAATCTTAAAAAAGACTGAGCTTAGTCCTAAGTCTTGTCCTAAAGTTTCTCCCCTTTATTCTGCTTCTCAAAATTACTTTCTGGTTTCCATTTTCTATTTTGCACATACCTGTATATAGATGGTTATATACTTCTAATTAAAATATATTAGTTGTCAGTCTGCTACACTAATTCTAAAACTGATTGTGGGAAGCAAACTCTTCAGCTAGTGATCACTCAATCAGCTGTAATAACTCACATTGAGTGATCCATTGAAAGAGACACTGCTATTATGCAATTTTAAGGAATTTCTTAAGCTTTTAAAACTGGAGGTTCTAAAGACTTAATAATGTTTGCTTTGTATAAAACAGGGCAAAGTAATTTTAGAACTGAATCTAACTCAATTCACCATTCTGACAGCATATTTTGTTTGCGTCCTGTGTTAAGATTTTGAAGAGTCCTGAAAATATGTTTGCCTAGGGCTAAAGGACCCTTGTGAGGGGTTTCTCTAGAAACCAGGTTTTGTAGACCTGTACCAATCTTTGTCATGCAGGTTGTACCCTGATTTTTACCACTCACCATCTTGATGAGGCGGAGGTGCTCAGTGATCGCATTGCCATCCTGCAGCATGGCCAGCTGAGATGCTGTGGTTCTCCCTCCTATCTGAGGGAGACATATGGCCAGGGACACAGTCTAACACTCATAAAAAAGGTAAGTTAAAAATGTACTGTACTGAACTGGAGAGTGCCTGCCAAGTACATTTCAAGGGAGATGTATGTCCCTGACAGGAAGTAATATGTTTAGTAATATGATTATTGGAGAACCAGCAAAACATGTTTTTATCAGCTTCCTTGGTTGTTTTGGGTGGATGGTATTATTATTTCTATTTAGATGAACACAATGGAATCTTTGAAAATGGTATCAGTATTTAGCTGAAAATGGGCTTGTCTCACTGTCCTTTATTCCTGGAAGGTAGTCTCTGTATCCCAGCTGTGATACAGTTTCATCAGTGGAATTTTTCCTGTATGAATTCTAATATTAAGACCAATACTTCTGGTAATACTTAACTTTTTCTGCATGATTGTCTTTCTTTCTTTCTTCATAGCCCTCTGTGTTTGAAATCCAGGACCCTAAGCACATTGTTCAGGTCACTTCTCTGGTACAGACCCACATTCCAGAAGCCTTCTTGAAGGATAACAGTGGAACTGAGCTGACCTATGTGATCCCAGAAAGGGCAGATAAGACCTCTTTTAAAGGTCTTTTCCACGCTTTAGATCAAAGCCTTCAGGATCTACATGTGACTGGCTATGGTATTTCTGACACAACTTTGGAAGAGGTACTTGTAGTTTTTCTGTGTAATGACATTTTCTTGGTTAGGAAATCATGATAGTATCTTTTATGTTTCACAATTCCTTGTGAGAAGCATGTTTTAAAAAAACCCAAAACAAAAACAAGCAAACAAACAAACAAACACATCCTCCCAAATCAGGTAAAATCTATACTGTGTAGTTTTGCTTTGCTGTTAATTTCAGCACCCATTCTACTATGGCATATCTTTTTATTTTAAGAATCTTATGTGAAGACTGATGAACTGTGTAACCCTTAATTTTTTTTTTCTACATTAACTTAAGGGAAATGTAATGTGTCATTGATTTGATGAGAAGCAGTGTTGTCCTAAGCCCATAGCATTGGAACAAGCTTTGGGCTTTCAAGTCTGGTGATTCAGCTCAGGTAGCTCTTTGGACTGAAAAAAAAAAGAAAAAAAAAAGAAAAAGCTAAG
Source organism: Passer domesticus (assembly GCF_036417665.1). Taxonomy (NCBI): domain Eukaryota; kingdom Metazoa; phylum Chordata; class Aves; order Passeriformes; family Passeridae; genus Passer; species Passer domesticus. Next base: position 91,276,807 of record NC_087474.1, read on the forward strand.
AATACATTTGAGCTTACTAGTTCTGAAGCTTAGGCCTTAGCCAAACTGTGTGATGAAATACCTATATTCAAAAGAATATTTTCTGTGTATACCAGGAGAGAAAGTGTTTGATGTATGTATACATCAACATATATACACACACATAAATGTACATGTATGTGTGTGCATATACTAAATGGATCAGAGGAAGAGAGTCTGTTATGCATCTACATAATTCTGAATTTAGCTCTGTATACATAGCCATGTCAGCAAGAGGTTATTTCCCTTCCTTGGACTCTTTTTACCCCATCTATAATTTCTAAATAACAAGATTCCCTAAATCACCACTATCCAAGTACTGTACTACAGATCCTTTAGAAATAATTTTTTTTCACTTCAAGTGATGATAAGAGACTAATGTCTCCTATCATACATAATTTACAAGTTTAAGAAACATTTAATTTAATATTAAGTAAATTAGATTCCTGAGATACAATTATATGAGGCATATAAAAATATTGAAAAGTTTTTATGTTCATATAGAAGATGGATGATTAACATGGTATAAGGAATAATATTGTTCACTGCCAAACATTACAGATTTGGAGGTAATGTATATGTTAAGAATGCTTTTAGGTTATATCCCCATGAGATAACACAGGACTCTCCAGAAATGACATGTATAAAGTAAATATGAAGTTGTCATGATATGAGGAAGATTCCTCAATGAGCTGTATCTGTGACTCAGTTACAAGCTTGCTTTTAGCTGTTCTGTGAAGGGGAAGTTTAAAACATCTTTAAATGTGATATTAGATATTAATGTATCATTCTTCAGCTTGAAGATTTAATGCATTAATTTGGGTTGATTTCTGTCATCTCTGCATCTCATCATTAGCTGTCATTACAACCTCAATTCTCTATTACCTTATCAAAAGCCCTTTGTGTTGGGAACTAAAAGGATAGCACATAATAGCACTATTTAATCTATTCAAGCAATTCAATCTGGAAACAAAGAACTCTGGACTTAAAGGAAGAAATGTATTATAATTTTTTTTTATTCTCTTATATACTCACCATTATTCTTTCTATTCTGAGGGACACTCACACTCTCTAAAAATCGTGTTCACTGAGGGAAAATGGACTTCCATTCATATTTCAAAGGAATCTTGAAGTTCTAACAAATCAGTTTCTGACACCTTTAAATCTCACTAATATTATATTTGCTCAAATTTAGGCTCTGGATATCTTTTCCAAACATTTTTATTTGTGTATTCTATAATACCTGTAATCCAAAGTGTTGACGGAACCAAAAGGAGAATAGAAGGGTAATTAATTAAGTGTATACTAAGAGCTCTCTGGAGGATGTTTTTTCACTTTCTGGAAACTCTGGAGGTTTCAAAGCATATTGCTTCCTTGCTTTTCTTTGAGGGGAGAACAAAACAATTGTAGCACCTTTTCAAAATAAGATGTGTCAAAATTTGTTAATTGAGTACTGCTTTTAAATTATTTTCTTTGAAATTACCTGAGAGTTTGCATCAAAACTTTCCAGGGAAAGGCATATACCTCCTTGAATTGATGTGCACCTTCCAGTGAGATGCAGGGTGCTCCAACGCATTCTGATGATGGCACAGTCACATTAATGTATTTCACTGTAATATTGTCATTTGGCCAGACTTGTTTCCTCAAGAACGAAAAGCCCTTTTTTGTCCTTGACAAGGACAAGTCATTAGTCAGGTATAGACTTGCTAGTCAAAACAGAAATTAAAACAGTTTCAGAGAATTACAGAATTTTACAGAGCATTCTGAACTGGGAGGTACCCAAAAGGGTCATCAAGTCCAGGTCTTAAGTGAATGGCCCACCTAGGGATTGAACACCAACCTTGCTTTCATTAACACCATGCTCTGACCAACTGAGCAAGCAGGAATTACTAAGGCATGTGGGGAAAGGATGCTCTGCTGAGGTCTAGAATACACCCTCATTCAAATGTAGCAAGAACATACTGTCCCTTTATCATGGTGTCTAATCCTGACTTTCCCATACCTGTGTGTTTCAGATACTCACTCTGTTAATAACATTGTTAGGCTAATACCACTTCTATTCACAATATCTGGTGCAACACCAGGTAAATTATCACATCTTCTGTGCAATGTAGTCCCTAATGATTCCCATTCTTAAGAGGAGGTTTGAAAACTGGATGCCATGGTGGGGACTGGGCAATGCAGGTGGCCTTCTGCCTTTATAGCTGTATTAGAGTATGTGTCAATAAAGCTACAACAGACATAGGAAACCATTTGGTGGGTTTGTTTATTTTTTTTTTTAGGGTATAACTACATCCTCTCTACAGTGACTTAATGAGAGAAAATAAGAAAATGTGTCTGCAGCTATTTTGGCACTGAAGTAAACATATGCAGGCAATGTTTTGTAGTGTAGGCATTGTCCTGACCACGGATGTGTAGTTACTTTGTGGTTTCACCAAGTGGTTGACACACCTGAGGGACAGGATGCCATCTGGAGAGAGCTAAACATGATTAAGAATTGAGCCCGTGGGAATCTCATGATGTCCAACAAGACCAAGTCCTGGTGCTGCACCTGGGTCTGGGCAACCCCCAGTACCAACACAGGCTGGGGATGAACAGATCCCGAGCAGCCCTGCCCAGAAGGACTTGGGGGTGCTGGTGCATGAGAGGCTGGACATGACCCAGCCATGGGCACTCACAGCCCAGAGAGCCAAACGTGTCCTGGGCTGCATCCAAAGCAGCGTGGGCAGCAGGGCAAGGGAGGGGATTCTTCTCCCCTTCCTCTGGTCTGGTGAGACCCCACCTGCAGTGCTGCATCCAGCTCTGGGGGCCCAGCCCACGAGGGACAGGGAACTGTTGGAGTGAGTGCAGAGGAAGCCACTAAGGTGAATAGATGGATGGAGAACCTCTCCCATGAGGAAAGGCTGAGAGAGTTAGGATTGTTCAGCTGGAAGAGGAGAAGGCTTTGAGATGACCTAATTGTGACCTTGTAGTATCTGAAGGGAGCCTATGAGAGAGAGAGGGACTTTTTACAAGAGCATGCAGTGACTGGACACAGGGGAGTAGGTTCAAATTAGACATTAGGAATAAATTCTATTTTGTGGTGGTGGTGCAGCAGTGTATCAGCTTGTCCAGAGAAACTGTGGATGTCCCATCCTTGGAAGTGTTCAAGACTAAGCTGTGTGGAGTTCTGAAGAATCTGATCCATTGGAACATGTTCTTGTCCATGGCAGAGGGGTTGAAACTAGATGATCTTAAAGGTCCCTTCAAACACAGGACATTCAGTGATTCTATGATTCAGTTGTTGCAGTTTAGTTTGGTTTGCTTGACAGAATTGGTGTTCAGAGCCACCAGCAAGCAGGTCCAAGATAACAAATTAGAATGTGGCTTTAGACTGTCAGGATCTGCCTCCAGGGTCTAATACAGAAATACCAGGCCAGAAATTTCTGGTCTTGCAGTTGTTAATGGCCAAAGTTGTTCCCTGAAAGCTGGCAGGTAACAAATGCAATCAATAACCACTGTTAAATGGCAATTATATTGACTAAGCAAAATATGTTTTTTGTAACAGTTAGACCTTAGAAAGTCAAGAAATATCTTTCAAGAGCTATAAAGTACTTCACATTGACTGGTTTTTATTGTCTATTGTATGAGCTCCTTGGAAACAAGGAATTTTTTGTTATAGCTGAGATCAAGTTCTTTTGTGGGAAGAAATAAATGGTTTCTAATGATTTCTGAAAGTTGCACTGTGGGTATAATCTGTCTTGCAGCTCAACCCAAACAGAGAGGAAAGAGCAAAAGAAAACTTTCATCAAGACAAAGAAAGGAATTGGTTGTTATTTTTCTGTTTAATTTGAGATGATCATGGTACCTGTATTTTCTGTAAATTTTTCTTTTTTTTTTTACTTGAGGTTCTTAGATCACTGATTAAATTGCAGTTCAGGTTAAGATAAGAAAATGTTAATTGTGTTTTTAGTTTGAGCTTACAAGAAGTGGGGAGTGTGTGAATAAGGCTCACTATGAAAGTTTCTGCAAGGCTGAGGTACAGATAAATGAAATGCATGTCTGTGAAATTCAAAGGGCTTTATGTGGACAGAACTGTGAAATAGGTTTAAGGAAGTTATAGTAGGTTGAATGCAAATCTGTTTGACAAAGTGTATATACCATTTAAATAGACCTCATGATCATGGAATTGGTGAATTCTGCTGGGTTTTTATAATTTTAAGTCCCTTCTGACATGAATTCCCCTACTTTAGAAAAATCAATCCTTTCAACTTCAATCTAGTGCATATTTTTAGATTGTTGCTTTTATTAGAAAGTAATTTCAGTTTTTCTCATGGTGATTTTAGGTAACAAGACCCTATCATCGCTACCCAATTTGGGCTATGCACACTAATGTTTTGCTACAAACCACACATTGTTGCCCAGTCCTCTCTGCAGTATCAGTTTTACAAGACTTTACTCACCTTGGCTGTCTCTGATGATTGCCTTGTCCTTTCAATGTCTTTCAGTAACATTATTGTCTATGTGTTTGCACATATCTAGGAACATTTCCTGAGTGTCCCTAGACATTGTGAATTCCCTGGAATCTGTAGGTTCTCAGCTCTGTAGGATTTTGTACATTAGATTTAGGTGTTCTAGTACAACTAGAGCTCTTTGGTAGCAGTTCCAGTTGTGCCCATAGATTTCTAGCTGGAGCATCAGAAAAGAATTAAGCTGTTTCCTTGGTAAAAACTGCAGTAACTGAGTTCCAACATATATCAAGGCTTAGGAGCATAAAAAGTCAATCAAGGGCAGACAGTCTACTGAAAAATTTTTGCAGATAGTAGTGTTCAGAGGTCAGCAATGTTTTTCATGGGTGTTTTTGCATCTATTGACATTTATTTAATTTCCTTTATCCGCAGGATTTTAACTAAAGAGCTTGACTAACTTTATAGTCATATTCCAGCAAGGTGATTACAGCAGTCAGTAGTAATTTCTGACAGTCTGGATGGTTTAGGATATATACATATATGTATATAATAATTTTAGAAAATAGATTCTAAATTAATTTTTTCTACTTTCATGAAAGGTTTTTCTGAGGCTACTGCAGGAGTCAGAGAAGATGCCCTATGTGCCACAGGCAGCACAGCTGGACCATACAAATGGTGCTGAATCAGTCTGTAAGTAAAAATTATGTGCCTTCTGAAGCAATTAGATTTATAAATATCAAAAACACAAATGTAAGCAGGCACGAAGTTCCCAAAGGTGAGAAATGCCCAAGCAAATGGAGAATACTTCTTTCTACCATCTGGTAATTTCTTTTTTTTTGTGTGTGCCTTGGGAAGTAGTTCTTGTATGTCTGCTGTGTTTTACCTCTATCCCTTCACAGTCATCTTCCTACCCTTTTGTGTACACATGCATTCTCTCACTGCAGCAGCATTGACTTACTCCTTTGTGCCAGTCCCTGGTAGCTAATTATCCTCTTTGTCTCATACTGAAAATGGATATTACAGACATATCCCACAGATATAAAATCTCTACACTCTAAGAAAAGTAGATTCTTGTTCATCCACATACAATTCAAAAGAAGAAAAAAAAAAGCTGGTTCCCCTTGAAGTAGGAGATCTTGCATCTTCTTAAGTGACGTGTTATTTTAGGTTCCTTTACATCTTGTTTTAAAGAAAAACCCTTCATACTTTCTCTTTTTCTGTCCTACAAGCCTGGGAGAAGGTTCTTGTGAACACTTCTGAAACTGCTGGAAGATTTTTCTCTTTTAAAAATTCTCTTCATAAGAAGAATCACTAATCATCACTAATGGTCATAAGGTGATGTCATTACAAAATCCAAGACTCAAGTTCTCTAATGTCAGTACCCATCAAGTTGATGAAAATTTTCACATTGGTTCTGGGATTTTCATGCTTCTATACTTACCATGTTTCTTTCTATTTGAAGATTGACATTTAGATTATAGTTTTCTTTAGTTAGATGTCAAGCACTTTGTTCTATGTGCAGTACTTTTCATTATGTTTTTATAAAGTACAGGCACAGGCAAGTCCTGATCTGTGGACCTTTAATGTTACTGTAACAGAAATAACAATTTTCAGCCAAGTTTTCTTTATTTGTTAAGATAAATTCAATTGAATCTGCCAGTAATAAGTAATCATTGTCAATAATGGTGGTCTAAGGTGAGACCTTTTCTCACAAAGTGCAAGCTTGAATAGATGACTGTTTCCAGAGGTTGTGTTTGCTGGGCTATTCCATCTGGAATCAGTGAAGATGTAAGTGTATAAAACTAAAACAACCTCACTAAGCAAATAAAATTGCCACTTTTCTCAGAGGCAAGAATGAGACTTCTATTCAAAACACGGTTTTGAATATCCCTTATTTTATAGCAGTCAATTTATTTATTCAAGACTCAGATAGGACATCTGAACTAGTTTAGAATCATAACAATCTGTCTTCTCCACATTGCATTTTCATTAAAGAGTAAGATTTACAGTTCCTAAAGTAATGAATACAGTATATTCTACTGAAGAACTTGATATACTTTCCCATCTGCATCTCAAAATGTATAAAGTAGTATTTGTTTAAGTTATTACATTAATAAAGAATTGAGTAATCAGAGACTGTATTTTTTCACCCTGATAAATTATAGCAAGAATATGTGATGATAATGCCATTTCTTTGAGGATGAGAGTACTGGAAAATTGTCATCCATTGCAGATGACTGTCATTCATCATTAAGGACAGTTGTGAAGTGTAGGCATAAGGGATCTAGGAAATGGTCATGAAAGGTATCCATCATTGTCAAAGCTAACCAGAATACTCCGTGGGCAGTAGCTTGACTTGTATAACTTTGTCTTTGAAAGCAGGTTCAAAGGCAGTCAAACTTTCTTTTGTCAAAGTAGTCACATGAATTTTCAAAACCCCTTAGAGCAAGCAGCTGGGATTATTGAGGAGATCACAGGATGCTGCTATTTGATTTGTAAAATAGTTTAGACTAGAGAGATGCTTTCACACAGCACAGATCTGAGCTCAAGCAGGGGTGTTGGCAATCCTTTAATGCTGCTGAGCTCTTGAGGTGTCAGGATTGTGCAGAAATGAAAATGTTCTCTAATTTGGACTAGGAGGCATAGCAGAGAAGTGTGTATTTCTCTTCTTAAATGAATCTGCAGAAAATCAGTACAGGATTTAGGCTGACCACCAATGCCAAAAACACACAAGAGACATTATTTCAGCAAAATATGACAGAATCTCACTGAAGTCAGAGCTGAGATAATTTCTAGTCATATTTTACAGTGTCTTAGTGTACTCTGATTGGAATTGAGTTAAATTTCTTCATTTTTCTTTCTTGCTGTGTTTTGGATTTGTGACTGAAACAGTCACAACAGTTGATAACACGCCACTGTTTTGGCTATCACTGAGGAGTATTTGTGGTGCCAAGGTGCTCTCTTTTCCCATGTCCCTGCTATGAGTAAACTGAGGATGGGAAAGAGGGTGTGAGGGGACACAGCCTGCACAGATGAGCTGAATTGACCAGAGAGTTATTTATTGTCACAGAGTACCATTCTTGGCAACAAAAGCTTTTTTGAGGAGGTAGCTGTTGCTACCAGTGGCTGAGCATGTCTACTTGTGGGAGGTGGTGAGTGATTGCCTTTTCATTATCTGGGTTGGATTTTCTTGGTTTTAGTTGGTTTGTTTGGTTTTGGTTTGTTTTTCCATCTTTTTCCTTTATTGCTGAAACTGCCTGTATCCTGACCAACAATTTTTCTCACTTTCTCTTTTCCTATTCTCTTCCCCATCCTGCTGGAGGAGGGGGAGTATGGGCTAGCAGCAGTTTGGTGGTTGGATGCTGCTTAAAATCAGCAATGAAAATAATGTAAAATTAACTCAGAATTATTTGAGCATTTCTAAATGAAAATATTATAGGTAAGTATCAGTCCACTAATTAATTGTAACAGTTTCAATATTGGTAATTTTAAAGATGCAAAGCACACTGTATTATATAGTAGTTTGTTTCCATTGTAAATGGTTTTATCAAAATTTTTAGTTTTATTCCAATGAAAAAAACCTTAGACTAAAACTGACCCTTTTGTGAAAACAGTTAACATTTTGTTTTTAAGTCAGGGATTATTGTGTGTGCAGACATAGTACATGGATATATTGCAATACAGTCATGCATTATTAATTTATACACAGTTGGAATACGCGGTAGTTATTGTTTTGTAGGTGTATACAGAGCATGCAGAGAAATGGTTAGACAGAGCTTGCAATGTCTGTTTGACAAGACCATTGAAGCCAAATAGCCTAGAGAAAATGGAGAAACCAACTCTATGGAGGGCAATAAAATTATCATAATCCACAGTAGGCAGTATATATACAGAAATAACCAGGAGAGCTAAGAGCAAGTCCAAAAGGTGAGTAGCTAACCATGGATAAATGACAAAATAATCTGAACACATGCAAAAGCAGGTAATAGGATAGTGAGCGGTTTCATTGGCTCATTCAGGGACCAATATTGTTGAATTAAAATACTCAGATATTTTGCTGAAGAGCAAAATTATTTAATTTTGTAGAATTTGTTGTCTTAGAAATTTCTAGGAGATACTGACTTTGGATCTAGTCCCTTCTGGCAGTAAACTACAGTTGGAACCCTTGAGGTAAAATGAAACTAAACTGTAGAAAATTCAAAATTTTTTCATTATATTTTTGCACACAGTTATAAATAACATTTGAATTTTCCTGACATATAATGTTACAGAGACTTGCAATAAACCTTGCAACAGGTTTTAAAAAGCCAAAGAATGGTTATTAATGGATGTCTAATATGAATAGCTATAGTAACAGTAGTGCTATTAAAACTTATATGCCTCTGGACTTCTTGGATAAGTTAGCCTCTGAAAGTGTGGGTGTGGAAGCATAATTACTTTTTAATGTTGCTTAACCCTTTCCCTGAAGCAACTGGTGTTAGTCATTTTGAACCATATTGGGCTAAATGTGACATTGCTCCTATTAGGATTGGTGAGATCAACAATATACAGTACTCATAAAGCTCAGCTAAACGCTAATTTACTATGAAATTGTAGCTGACAAAAAGCAGTTGTTAATAGTGAAATATCAAAATGAAGGGCTTTTGTGAATTTCACCTGGGTTTCAACTCTGCCTTTTAATTATCTTCATTACTGATGCTGAAGTAACTATAACCTTGCTGATGAAAAAGAAAGACAACTGCTAAAAGGTGACAAGAGAGACCAGTCCTATGAACGGAGTTAGATCACTTGAAAAGCTGAATCCATTTTAAATAAAGGTTATTTTAATTAAGCCAAATGCTAAACATGTCTGTGTAATGGGAAGTAATATCCTGGAAAACACTGACTCTGAGTTATCTGCTGATCGTGGTTGAGAAGAATTTTAACACAGATAAGGTGATTTATATTTGAGCTGAATGTACAAAATTATGCAAAGAGGTCATTTTGACTATCTATTCAAAATTGATGAGACTGATGCTACAATACTAGTACAACCTTTTTGCCCACATTTTTAAGTTTGAATGACGTTAGGGAGAAATTGAGAATTCAGAAAGTGTGCAGAGAAGAATTAATATTTGGAGGTTGGCAGTGAAATCCTTATAAATGCACTATCAGGGCTCCTTTGATGTAGTTTATCAAAAATAAGATAGAGAAGTGGTTTGTTGAAATATCCTGGTTTTTTTTTAATGCATGGAGAATATTGTCTGTTAACATATAATTCTACATTTTATTTGAGCAGAAGAGAGAAATAAAACAAAGGAAGCAAAACGTAAGCAAATAGCTGTAATCTAAAGACAGATAAGACTTAATTAGCAGTTGGAGTTATTCTACCCAAGGAAGTGTGTTGCTTCTCTGGTGCATTTGGCACAAGACTTGGGTCTTCACAGAAAATATGCTACAGAAAAGGGTAGTATTGATTTCTGCACAGGAGCAGCAGAATGGAATTTGATGTCTTTTGGTAGGTGATTAAGTGGTTTCTTGTATTCTTAAATAGTATATTTAATACCCTATGACAAATTGAGTTCACTGTAATTGCAAAAAAAGGCTTGACAGTGATTTTTAAAATATCCTTGAAGTTATATTTTAACATCCATTTTTAAATGGAACTCAGTTCTTTGAATTCCCTGTAAAATTTGCATAAAATAACCTAGGAATTATTTCAATATTCCACCTTGCAAAATATAACTTGATTTATGAGAAGAATATTGTAGACACGAAGCATCAGTGTCTCTGTTTAGAAGTAACTATTTCAGAGACATGAAGGTATGTTAACCACACCTGCCTGCCTCACACCTCATGTTCTACATAAACAATTATTTCTCTCCCTCATAATATGGGGCCTATGTGTTGGACAAAATTTTCACTTAGATAATCAACACCAAGTCATACATAGGATGTCAGAAAGTATTTGTTGCTAATAGCTAGTCTTTAGGTTTTATACTGAAAGTAACTTCTGATGGTTTCTTGCCTTGCTTGAGCTTACAAGTGGAGTGTATATTTTATACATTTTTTGTGTTTGTGTATATATATTTTACAGATGAAGAAAGTGTGTGCGTATGTACACACATGCATACAAGTATTTTAAAACAGTTTTGCTTTATTAATGCTGTTGCACTAGCAACACAGGTATTTTAACTTCAGTAATGTAATGTAAATGACCAATTTTTTAAAGAAATGCTTATCAAGAGTAAGATGCTTACTTTTAATTCTGAAACAGAACATTGCTTAGGGAAGGGGCTTCATGAAATCTTCCTAATGTCTTGCCTCATCTATTAAGTAAATACCCTAGGTATGTAGAAGGTGTGCTATGCATCTTAGTCGGGCTAGTAAGACACTGAGGCTGATGCTTCTATATGAAACTAGATTTTCACCTGTCCAGTTCCTTCTCAAAAGCATTTGCTTTGGTGAAATTGTTGTCTCTTCTCTGTTGCTAAAATATTCCTTTTGTGCACCAAAAGCCCACAAAGACTTTAGCAATATTCACACTTTTTTTTTTCTCGATACTAGCAACATTCTGCAGTGCTACATGGATTTTGTTTGGGTTTTTGTTTGTTTGTTTTCCTGAAAACTAAAAAAAACCCTAGTTTAGGAGTTACAGGGACAACATGTAAGGCATCTTCAGTGAAGGGCAGTATGTGGAGCACTTAGGACTGCCCTTTTTTTGCTAGCTTTTTATATGGTAAACTTGTTACAAGGTGATACCAGATGTACACTGTTGCTAGCCAAATCCTCAAAATATAAGTGGGACTTCATGATAGCAGACCTGGTGTTGGACTTCTGTGTAGGTGGAAATTTTTAGCCATGTAATTTTTTTCTTTTTCTATCTGTTTCTAAGTCTATTTTACAGTTTATTTAGGTTACCATATTCACTGGAGACATTAGAAAAAATGAAGCTGTTGTTTCTACTAATCCAGATCCTGGAAGCTGTTTAATACTACTATTCATGAGATACCTGAATGCCTGATGAATGTGATTATTCATCAAACACGTTTTTCAATTGTTTGCTATAGCTTCAGGTCTGAATAAAACCTGCCTCCTGCAGAACTTTCAGTTTTGAATTGTTTCCCTGCACAAACTTTGATATGATTTTTTTTATTAATAGAATAACTCCGGTACAGATATGGTTTAAAAATCCTGATTATGGGAGCTGCAGTATTTTAGACCAAGTGCTTTGTTTGTATTAAGGCAGTACATGCAAAAATTCTGAAAGTTAAAGTGAGTCAGAATGTCCTTGTCTGTCAAGTTATTTCCTCTGTTTAATGTCTGAGTTTCCTCTGAGCAATTCCAAGAGGCTTCTTCCAGAGTGCTGTACACAGCGTTTTCAAAGGCCACTCGTGCAAACTGAGCAGCTGCATGACAGAAGCCATCTGCAGTCCAACAACGGACAGTTGTTATTTGAAAGTTCCTTTTCTGGGAGTAACCAGTGAGAAGTGTTTGAGAACACCTGGTTTGAATATATAGTTCTTTCTTCTGTTGCTCTATTTAATCTGTCTAGTTAGAAATGCTAAGATACTTAGCATTAAGCCTCACACATAATGTTATGGGAAGTGGTAGACCAAAATTCAGATTTTCTTGCTGTCCTGCCCTTTCACCAGTTTTTCACCAAACACAGCAAAAGTACTGTGGGTTGTAGCCCTATGGTCTGCATCAGATTCAATCTTGGAATATTGTAACTTGAGTCTATAGATTGAATTCAGTGGGTTAAATTCTAACAACTTTCTGAGTATTGATTTTCAGTTCTAGAAAGAAGAGGAACCAGCCTCATTAAGTGTGCTGCTTATTGTCATAAGAGAGTATATTCTAGTGCACAAGATGTATCTGATGGTTGTTTGCCTGTGCACGTACAAATGTATTCTTTTTCTTGCCCAAGTCTGACACAGATATGATATATATGAAATGAATTGGGATATTTTTTGCAATTCTGACAGTCTGTGCTTCTCTTCTACTGTTGTACCTTCAAAAAGTACAAACAGAAGGTGAAACTAAGCTTCCATTTTGTAGCCACAGTCTGTTCTGGTTTTCCAGCTCTTCCTTTACTTGTCTCCTCCTCCACGTGGCAATTCATTGCAGGTGCATCACTGCAGGGGAGATAGTACTGCAATAAAAGGGTATCTATTTGCAAAATTATCTCCTGGAAATTGAAATTAGCATAGTTGTTAGTGTTACAAATTAACCATGCAGAAACTCAAAACCAGGGACTTAAAATATTCAAATCTGCAGTAATTTTCTTTTCCAAGACATGATAGCCTGTCTACCTGACTGAATATTTGGGTTTTTTTGTTTTGTGTTTTCATTTTAATTTTGGTTTTTTTTGTTTGTTTGTTTTATTTTCAAATAATATTCCCATCCCATAATGATGAAGTTGTCCTGGCCACAGTAGAGCTCAACACACAAGTCTAATAAAAATACTTGGTGTTTGATTCCAACTTTTTTTTCAGCATAGTTTAAGCTGACAAAAATCCCAACTAAGATGAAAATATATAAATTATGGCAAAGCAGGAAAAATACGTGGAAATGTAACAAAAGAGATTGTTTTAGGCATCACAAATATAGAAACAGTTGAAACCCAGTGTTTCTGAATGGTTGGAATTGTGCATTCAGCAGTGTGTCCTCCTATTACACCAGGCCCAGACCAGCTTAGGTGGCCACTCACCAAATTAACTTGGCTGCCAGTGTAGCAGCTGTATTTGGCTCTCCACGGTGTCTGTAGGGTGATGGATAGGAAGATAGCACCATTGTTTCCCATTTTTTCCATGTGTTCTTATGGCTGGAGAAGGAAAAGATACAGAGTATTTTGCACTAGAAAATTAATTCCCTTCATTGAAAGTAATGACTGTGCTTTTCTAACATAGAAGTGTTACATTCCCAAATAAATATATGCTCAGTCAAGTTCTTCTCTGGCTACATTCCTGCCCATTTCCACACTAGTAAAGAAAAACAAGGGATGTTTTGACACCAGCTCACACTTGAGCAGCTACAAGGGTGTTGTTTTTTCCTAGCTGCTGTGGTAGCTATTATTGTTTATTGTATGAGCCACGGTGCCTTGGAAACCCAGGCTAAAGTCATGCCCTGTTGTTCCAGATAACCTACAGAGTAATAGTAAGAATAAAAACCCCAGGTCCTTACCACCTCTGACAGCTTGCAGTCTCATTTTAAGACTGAATGCAATGAGTAGATAAAACAGAAAAGCATGTTTGGGAAGGCAAGAGTATAAAGCAGGTCCAAAAATTAAAAGCAGAGGTCTCAGATAATTGTCTTTATGACTATTTTATTTATTTGCTAAATGCCATTTGGAATTTCTTGCTTCCTCAAATTTACATTTAGAGTGTGGTTGTAATGCATATCTGGTTTAAAGTTTTTATCTACTACCACACATGGTACATGGTGTGGCACATTTAGAAGATTTTCTGTTATTTAATATGAGTGATGACAAAGCTTAATGGTTTTTTTGCATTGATATGAGATTGAGTATTCTTGCATTAAAGAGAGGGTTAAAACAATCAGGAAATTCTGTAGGCATGTGAGTATTAGTTATATGTTAGCTGAAGAGGCTGGCTTACCTTCTTTCTGTCTTGAATGGGCATTTCAGATACCTAAATTCAGATTTCATATAAGTAGTTGTGATTGTGAACATGCAAAGGAAGGGAAAACTAGAATGTAAGATAGATTAGTTGTAATCTATTTTGTATAATTGTGAAGAAATATTTTGCTTGCATTCAGTGGTGCTCATCTCTTCATCTATTTTTCATACCTCTAGTATGCTCTAACTTTGAGAAAATGCAAGTGCTTGAAATGAAAGGATGGTATTCATAATGTGAATGAGACTATGCTATGCCTCAAGACAAAGTTGTATTCTTTTTTACTTTCAGACTATTTTGTAGATCTTTGCAGCAGCATAGAGTGATGGTGGTTGGATGTCAAGAAATTAGATTCAGGTAGGGACTCTGATCAAGTTCACTTACTAAACTCTACAAAAGTTGGAGAGTTTGGGGGACGGGTATAGTCATTTGTTGCATTCAATTAACTCTTGAGAATCTAGGTGATGTACTCTATTCAGATTATTTTGAGAGCTATCTTGCTGAATATCCTAATGTATTCTCTTCAACTGGGTTATTCAGTACTCAAAAATTAGTCCTAATTTTAATTATTTCCCAGTCCGCTAGTTATCTATTCAAAAACTATCCCATGGTAGGGTTAAGGTTCAACAGGAGTAGAGTCTTTTAGATTGGTGCTTGAAGTGTTTGTATGAGTCATATTTCATGTGAAACTTTAAGCTGAAAATTCCTTGTTTTAACAGCTCCTCCTTTCCCAACAAAATAATAAAAAACAAGTGGAGTTCATGTTTTGGTTAACAAATTTACAGAATCAGAATCACTTAGCTAGGAAAAGACCTCTGAGATCATGAAATCCAGCCTATGACCTAACACCACCATATCAACTAGACCATGGCACTGAGTGCCCCATCCAGTCTTTTCTTAAACTCCTCCAGGGCAGTCACTCCTCAACCTCCTTGGGCAGCCCGTTCCAATGTTTCATTACGCTTTCTGTGAAGAAATTCTTCCTAATGTCCAACCTAAACTTCACCTAGTGCAGCTTAAGATTCCTCTTGTCCTCTCACTGGTGTCTTGGGAGAAGAGACTGACCCCAACCTGGCTACAGCCACCTTTCAGGGAGTTGTAGAGAATGACAAGGTCCTCCCTGAGCCTCCTTTTCTGCAAGCTAAGCAACCCCAGATCCCTCAGCCACTTTAAGACTTGTGCTTCAGGCCATTCATCAGATTCATTGTCCTTTGGACACGTATTTTCCATTGCCACTTAATTATGTGCCTTATGTTACTTGTACTGTGCATCTACACCCTGTGACAAACCTGAATGGAAATCTTGGCTGCAAAGAGTGATGTTCAGGATCAAATGCTCTTGCTTAGATACACCTCTGTCACTGCTTGAATAACAGCACAGCAAGTAATAGTAAAGAAAATTATTTTATGGATGAAGGCTTTTTGCTTTTTGCTCTCTAACACCTGGATGTTTTAACTTTTCTTTTGCAGAAAGCCACTTTACACTTCTGTTTTTCATTTAACTAGTGAAAGTCAGATATATCTCCTTCCAATGTGTCAAGTGTGATGGTACTGTAAAGTGTTTCTCCCTCTAAGATTTAAATGCAATTCTATCCTGCCAGTTCTTCACCCCCTTACACATTGCTGGGAGTAGATAATTCCTACTCTGTTTAGGTCTGATTTTAGGATGTATTTCTTTTAAATACAGTGATAAGTTTGAAAAGAGTTTGCCCCATTCTTTTCCTAAGCTTTTTGTGTACAAATGAACTTTTGTTCGTATCCCTTATTCTAGGAAATAAAAAATAATAAAGAGCTTAAAAAGGCTCCTTTATGAGTTTGCTGGTATTTTTTCTAGGGACATGTTTTTAGATTGTGAGATTTGGGTGTTGGATTTTCTTCAGTGAGAGTATGCAGCACATTTTCTGGTCATCCTGGTTCTTGATTTTTCAATAGGAATCAGATGTATTGTTCACACTATCCTTTCAGTGGTCTTCAGTGTGATAAAATATTAAGCATGTCAGATTTTGAACAAGAATAATATCTTAGATAAAGGAAGGAAATTGTCTAATCAGTCAACTGTCTGGTTTGAGGAAAAAGGCTTGGGAGATCTCAGTTGTGAAGGCAGTTCTTTACGAGGCTGGGGAGTGACAGACACCAATTCCTTGGCTTTAAAACATGTTAATTCTACTGAGAAATTCTACAGTTGCCTAGATCTCTATTACTCTGTCTCAAAGGTTTTCATGCCTATGCAGAATCCTATTTTGGGACCTGGCACTCAGAATGTAAAGCCAAATTTTTAATTAAAACCCTACATGTTTTGCCTTCAAAAATATTACTTAATTGGATTAATCAATATGTATGGAACAGGGAGAAACTCAGACAGGAAATTCTTAAAATGGAAACAATTTGAATCAATGTTTTAAAAGAAATATTCACAATGCCTAAAATTAAAAATAGCCTGAGGGGAGGAATAGGAGGATTTATATCTAAAAATGCCCCAAGAGAACTTCTCTTGTGAAATTCCCCCCAAAATAAATATTTTTCTGATCAACTTTGGATAGAGAGAACTCATTATTCCATTAGATATAAGCAGGGATCAGTTACTGTATGAAACACAGACCAGATGCATTCCCTTTATACTTTGTACTATCAAACTGCCTTTTATACACATTCCCCACATGAAAATTTGTCTTCAAAATCCTCCTGGAAACAAAATCAATATAATAATAATTTTTATAATGAGTAGAAAAATGTGCAAGAAGAGGAAGGACATTTTTATATCTTCTAATGAAGTGCTGTGCACAGATTGGTGGGCTAGCACTGCCTCTGGGCCAGTATGGCGTGTGCTGACATGTGGAATGATGTCACTTCACTTGCTCAGCCTAGAACTACTTTTTGGCACAAAACTTCTGATAAACCAATAAATATGTGCAGCCTCCAAATGCAACCAGTTTTATATGAGCTAGCTCACCTGTTTTGCCAGGGTATTGCAGCTCCAAGCATTACCTTCTCATAATCTGGAGGTCCTTTAAATGGCTTGCCTAAATGCCAGAGTGAGAGAAGCAGAATTGAAAATGTATGCTCCAAGCTGTTAGTTTATCTATTGCATAGCCCATCTTTCCTTCTGCACTGTGAAAAGGCATTAGAATTACATTGTTTTCTAGAAGTGAAAATCACAGGAGAAAAGGATCATTTAATACCAAGTTAGACACTTTTACAATAATTGTTCCTGGTCCTAATTCTAGAGTAGTCTATAGGCAAGGATTTTGATAATTCTTGGTTCTGGATTTTAGGCCTTGTTCTGTTTCCCTGTACCTCATATTAACCTCACATATATTGGCATCTAGCAAAAGTCTTGTCTGTAATACAAAAGAGAGTCTGAATGAATTGGGAAGTACAAGTTAATTGTGAACATAATTGCACTTCTGGTGGATAATTGCAATTGTAAGTCAAGCAAGACAGCTTCTAACACTTGGGTCAGGTTTTTAATTCTGTGATCTAAATTATTAATGAAGATATTTTCATAAGCTTTCTGCATAAAAAGTGACTTCATAACAGAGAGGTCAGCTGGTCTTGTCTTCCAGCCTTTATAATTCTCAGTGATAATCAGAAGATGTTTTCCCATAAATGTATGCTGTTTTTATGCATGCTGACATACACACCAGACGTAGGTGGTGAATTACTTAGAAGCTTTATGAAGCAAAAATTAATTCTGTAGGTTCTAGTTCAAAGAGTGATTTAATACCTTGGGAATCTTGAAAGCCATATTGAGTCTATTATGGAAAGCCCAATGCAGACCACTTTTCACAGTGTGGCTGCAGTCAAATGAAGTGGCATGATGCATAAAGAAAACAAGTTGATCAGTACAAGCGTATATAATAACATCATATAAATCAGTAGTGTTTCCACATCTGTTAGACGTCTGCATTGAACACATTATATCTTGAGACTGATACAGTGTCAATATAAGAGGATTTGAGACAAGCAGCAAGGTTGATTAGGAGTATAAAGATTTTTATAAGAGGAGAGTGAAAGGTTGAGATTATTTATGCAGAAGATGGATTGAAAACTTCTATAACCTGTCTCCTAAAGCAAGATTTAAGAGCCCATCCAGTATCTTCAAATAGAAAAAATTCAAAACAAGTATACTAGAATTTTGTTTTGTACCTGAAACACAATGAAATGACGGAATTCAAGGTCACAAATACGGAAATTTAAGATAATTCAGAAAGATATTTGGCACCCTTTTCAATTAGAATTTTAAACAATAAACATATGAGGTTTTAGAAAAGATAAATCACTTTAAAGTGCCTGAGTTAAGCAGCCAAACATATACTTCCCCTATAATGGTTTATTGCATCTTCTTGAGGTGTGTCTTGGCTCATTGGCATTGTGAACATTGAGTAAGAGTCAGGATATACAAAATGGGCAATTATTTGTATTCATGGTGACAGTTTTGCTTCCTTTGGCAATCTGAATTAAGTTGTATAATTTATCTCTGCTCTGTTTGTCAAGAAAAAAAGAATGGATGGCAGCTTTGATTTCCCTTTCTGTCCCCAGAAAGAAGATGTCATAGTTGCCTTTCAGAGATTCAAAGGGTCAAATATTTTGAAGACTCTTTCATTCACATATCATGTTAATGAGGTCTGGGACTACAGAAAATATTGAATTCTGTGCTTCTTTTCTGGCATTTTGCTACTTAGATGAATGAGAGATTGTATACTTTACGATTTCAGGGATGTTGAGTTGGAAGCACTTACTGGTGTGTTTTAGTCTAAAAACACTCATACCTTGAAATTTTTTCTGCCTCTGAGTGTCTCAATTTCTGTAGTGAGACAACTATTAACAGTCTTACCGTGATAATACGAAGAACTTAATACATTCCTAAGAAGTTTTCTTAAAAAAAAAATAATTCTTAGCAAGAGTGTCTCGTCCTCCTACTCCAATTTATGTAACAAAAAATTCCAAGCCTAAAATGTAACCCTTCTTCATCAGAGCACTTGAAAGCTGAATCAGAATCTGAATTCAGAAGCTACTTTTTCTCTTCACAGATTCAAAACCTGAAATCCCATTGGTGTTAGCTGTCAAATTAGCAAGCTATGGCTGTGATTAGAATGTCTTAAAGAGAGAATTTCTGCTCAGTGGGATTTTCTGGGGAAAAAGGAAATAAATTGTGTTGTGGAGTTAAAGGAATAAATACTGGAATTTCCCCCCTTGCCCTCCCCCCAAAATAACCCCCAAATTAGTTAATTATAGTCTGTTAAAATCAGAGAATATTAATGCTGAAAATGCAGATCAAGCAGGTCAAGAGCAAGTTATTTAGTACCATGTCCAGGCCAGTCTTGAGTTTTGATTGTTTTCTTCAGAGTGAAATTTCTTTTCCTGATTTATGGTATCAGAATTTTCCAGGTACCAGCTGGTGGCTGTTGTAGCTTGTCCTTTCCCTGAGCAGAGATTTTGCTCCCTGATGCCACTAGAGTTCTTAGGTGCTCCTAGGATCTCCTTGACCCCAGTGGCTGACAGAAAGATGAGTCCAAATAGGGTGGATCCCCTCCAGGTGCAGGTACACACACACGTCTGTGTTAAAAGGTACTCTTAGCCAGTGTTTTGCTCATCTTTTCCCCCAAGGGACACCCCAACTCACCAGCTGCTCCTCAGTTGGATCCAGTATCCCTGTTCCCAGCCTGCAGGGTGGTGCCTGTCAGTCCAACCAGTGGACCTTGTCCTCCATGGCCTATTCAGCTGTGGGAGACCACGTCACAGGCTTTGTTAAATCAAAATAGCGCACACTGCTCATCCTTCATTCACCAAACCAGTCCTGTATTCATGCTAAGATCTCAGGTGACACAGTTCAAATGTATCATGTTTATTCCTGGTCATTTCTTGTTTTTCATATCCTGGGAGTAATTTTCTGGAGAATTTGATGTGTGACCTTCCCAGGCACTGAGGGTGATCAACCTGTATTTACCTAGAGTAATGAGGGCAGAATTTGAGCTGTTTGTTCAATGACCATGGTCAGAAGTTTGGCTTTATTATGTGATTAATTTTCTCCCTCTTTGCCTCACTGCTTGGCTAAAAATACTCTGTTAGAACAATGCCAAGGGTCTGGGATTAAAATTCTGTTAACTCAGAAAAAAAACCTGTTCTAAGGACAATTAATTTGAGGTTACTTGAGAACTTCCATACACGTAGCTGTTTAAACATGGAATGTGGAAATGCTGGTTAGAGTGCTCTCAATAAGCAGAAGGGAAGGTAATAAGAGGCAAATCACAAGTGTTCATAAAATATAGCATGACTTTGAGCACTGTAATAAACAGGCTATTCAGTCTTGCTACGGTACAAATACCGGTGGTAGTAAATCTGTCAGACACTCTGCAATGCTGTGAGGAACGAAAGAGGTTGAAGGACATTCAACTGGGCAAGGCCACAGCCAAGAGAGTTTGATAAAAACCTGCACATAACTAGAAGGTATTACGGACTAAAATAGAGGCAGAGTGATTGGTGTGATTCACAAGTGTCTGATAGAGAATGATCAAATAAAATTAAGGGGGAGTCTGTCAGTAAAGATTGAATAAGATGTAGACATGCTCCCATGTGAATCTGAAGGACAGCCCATGAGCTCTGAAAACTGAATAGAGTAACTAACAAATACAAAAATTTTATCAGTCTCATATGAGCAGGGAAATAAAGAGAATGCTTTTATGAGAATCCATGTGCCTAGCAGCTGTGATGCTCTGAAGAGGATCCATTGAAATTTTTGTGGAAAAGTTGCTGCTGATCCCAGTCAAGGTAGATCAAGATATTAGTGTGAGTACAGACCATGTTTGTCAGAGTAATTAGTCCAGGAACAAAGGTGAAATGCATAAGGAGTGGTCGAATCAGTACAGGCCCATAGGGAGTACCTAGGGAAAATAGTATTCAGTAAGCCATTAGCTGTGCATGGGAACCTATAGAAATGTGTTAACTGAATATCTGTTTTCCTTCATAGGATGAGTTAATTAGTTAATTGGTCATACTTGGAAGTGATGTGGTATGGGGCTATACTATTCCATTCAGGACAGCATGCTGAGCTTATGTAGTTTGATTTTATTAGAGGTAGATTACTGTCATGTTCTGTATTTGACAACGTAACACGAAAAAGTTCAGTTTGGTTTTCCTTGTTTGCCAAGAGGTTGTTTTCTTTGTCTCACTTAGATATTTCACTTGCCGGAGCCTCGAGTGTGTGTGGAGCCCGCCTTGTTCTCACACAGATTGTTGCCCTTCTGATGAAGAGGTTTCACCACACAAGGCGAGACTGGAGAGGAAGCCTGTCAAATGTGCTGCTGCCCGTCCTCTTTGTTGCGCTGGCAATGGCCTTATTTAGTGTGAAGCCGCTGGCTATCGATTATCCTTCTCTCAAGCTAACACCAAGACTTTACGACAGCGCAGAATCCTTCTTTAGGTAAAGGGCTCATCCATCATCATCAATTTCCAGGGCTCTGGGACCTTTACCCTTGAGCTCTCCTATTGTAAAGACCTTCTTGCATTCTAGAAAGAAGGATAGGTTACTTTTTGCAATAGTTATGTGGAGTTTTTTATAGATGTTCAGTACACTTTTATAGATATTTATAAGGTAAAGATAAAATTGGAAAAGCTTTGTGTGTGAAGGATTTTTTGGAGGAAAGGGCAAAGGCTTTGGAGAAGACTGAACTCAAATCAATACCAGCCCTGACCATTTATATGTAAATGAACAAGTGTATTTGAACAAGCATATTTGAACAAGCCTTTGCATGCTTCATTTAAAAAAATTGTGTAGGCCTGAAGTTATTTTCTCAAAACAATTATTGGGTTTGAAAATGCCACACAGTATTTACAAAACCTGCTGCTCTTCTTACTCAACCTAATTTTTGTATGTTCAACTTCAAAACCAACTAGATTATTTATTTATTTATTTTTAATGTGCAGTGTCTATAGAATTAATCTAAATATAGAGTGCTAATCACACATATAAGTCTCTTTATTGTGCAAATATACAGTTGAACATAGCAAGATGTTGTTTGAATTTATAAATATAATAAAAATTTATTTTATAAGCATAAAAACACTTTAGTAATGCCAACAGCTAGAAATGCATGACTATAAGGAGAAGGATGCCCATGGATAGATGTTGAGATTTGTTTAGCCATAATTGTAATGAATTTTCTTTACATGTCATAGAGTTCTTTGAAATGAGATTATTTTGGTATGTTTCCTATGCATGGATTCTATAGTGCTTTAATTTCTTGGAAAATATATAGGACCTTGAGACTGAAGGTTAATAGAGCTAGACATATCAACATGTCTTTATTTATTTTATTTTTTAATTTTTCTTTCCCCTTAACTCCTTATACTCCTATGGTCCTCTTTGAGCAGCACTGAAGATGATAACCTAGGAAAACTTTCTCAGGTTCTACTGGGATATTTCTCTGATTGGGACCACAGATGCACACATTCACAACATGGGTAATTGTAACTAATATAACAATTTCTTTAATTTAAATATCAAACATTTCATTTTTTTTTTCTTTCTGTGTAATGGATTATCTTAGCCTTTTTTTGGCAGCATGCAGTTAGTGACAAATTGTTTCTGATAAAGGAACTGGCATCCAGGTGAAGAACAAAGTAGGCTTTACTATTAAAGGTCTGATCCATACATCTTAAAAGTCAGTGGCAGTTTTCCGATTAATTTCAAGATGATTTTGATCAAGCCTGGTGTCCATATGAAGGATGAATAGACAATGAAGAAAATATTTGTTAAGAAGCATTCTAGATTTCCAAATTCAGGAATGAAGTGGTGACAATGCTTTAATAATTGCTGCGAATATGATACATGAAGCTCATTTGATGCCTATATAAATATTTTTAATAAATCAACTTTGATAAAAATGAGTAAAATTTGTATCACTCTAGACACAGCTGCTGCTGTGATCAAATGCTAAGAAGTTGTTAGCATGCCAGATCTGCTCATTACTCTCTGGATTTCTTCTGTTAAGTGACATATTCCTTTCATTTTCTAGTTATAATTTTTATTACATTTATTCCTATTAGAAAAAATAATTCATGCTGGCAGATGGCATCTGAGTCACCTCAGGATTCATGCAGATGTGTATCTGAACAGGAGGTAGGTAATTTTTTATTTATTTACACATGTAAAAAATGCATGTGTGTAAATTACTTCTAATTCCTTGGCTGCTGTTTTTGAAGGGCTGGTGAAAGTGATGCGGAAATAAATTATCACAGGTCCGACTTTGTTATGATTGGAGGTTTTCTTCTGTTTCACTTAATGAAATTGTACACAATTTTCTTGTTTATATATATACAAACACATATGTGCACTAGAAATGGCTGTAGATTGATCTGAAATAACAGGATCAGAGGCAGCCGAACTATTTTCAGCAGATGTAACTTACTTTAAATGTGTTATAGGACTATTGAGTTAGAAAAACCTTCATGTAAAACAAGGTTAAACATAACACTTCCTTAACATCTGGAAGACTTTCAAAGGGAAGGGTGGGTGAACCTAGCTGGTAGAACCCACCAGAGAATTTACACATGAATGAGATTTAATTGTGAGAGTTTGCTTGTGGTTTGGATTCTGGATTCAAAATACAACAGGCTTCAAGAAATGAAGGATTTTGAAAAACATAATGAATTTCTGACCTTCCTAACGAATTATTTTTCCTGCTGACTTGCTCTGAGTTGAATAATAAACAAAAATATGAAACTCTGTCTGAGGTGACAAATGTATTTCCCCAAAAAGGAGTATCCTACAAAAAAAAAAAGTTTATTTTGTTTATAATGATATAATTATTTAGAATAAGAGTAGCGTATGAAATATAGCGATACAGTTTTGGAAAAAATGGAAGGAGGAAACTTAGTTTTTACTTTTCTGTATGAGGAATAAGTTTGCCTCTAATACTCAAGAGACTTCAAAAACAAGAAGGTTGAATAAAAACAAATGGGAACTTTCACAGGGAGAGGTCTATTAACCATGAAAACTGAAAGAAGTCACTTGACAGTGGAGGCACAATTTCTGTGAGCTATGTAAGAGCAATCTTTGAAAGTGAATTTTTATTTTCTGTAGGTTTGTTGATTGGCATAAATTTCTTTGTAAAGCTGCAGAGTTAATTGAGTCTAATATCTTTCACCTTTTCTTTGGTTGTGAGAATGTCCCACTGAATCATTGAAAGACATCTTCCTTTATTCTCCTCTTCAGCTCATCAATAAAATTTTTAGAGGCTTATAACATTAATTAGAATTTTGCTTTCATCTCATATTTATCTGGTGCCTATTTTGTGTTTCTTCTCAGGAAAAACAAATAAAAAGCAGTCTTGCCTTTTTCATTGCTGTAAACATTCCTAAGCTTATATAAAAGTTTTGATGTTTTCAAAACCAACTGACTGACAGGGCTGCAAGGGAAATCAAAGGCATTTCTAATGTGTAGGTGGCACAATCATTTGAGTTGCCTTACAAACATAAAAATATTCATAATTTATTGAAAATCTGTTAAAGCTGGGAAAAGCAAACTGAGTTAAAAAGAAATGCTATAAAATCTACATCAAAATCCAAAAATAAGGCTAAATGTAGTGCCACTGCTATTTAAAAGTCCTTTACTTACTTTATGTATACTTTTTTTTCAGATTTGCCCAGCTTTCAATACCTCTGCTCCCTATGTGAAGAATAAGAAAGGACATATTTTGTATAATCTTTCAGGGTTCCCTGTGGAAGAGTATTTAGTGAGGTCTTCCAACAAAACAAGGTAACCTTAAAACATCTAGCCTTTGTTTATCCTTTGTGTATAAACCCCACAGTCCTTCCTGATGCAAAGCATAGACATTTGTCACTGAGAATATAAAGGGTCGTTGTCTTTATCTGGTGATTGTTATCGAGGTGTAGCATTAGGCTGCGATTTAAAGTAACACGAAAGATCCTCAATGGTCACATCTCAGAACTTCCTCCAGCAGCTGCATGGTGATCACCTCTAGACATACTCTGGAGTAGTGAGCTATTTCAGCATCTCAGAGATGCATATCTAAAACAGGTGAACAAAATAATTTCCATTCCTCAGAGACTCAATCTAATAGAGGTGGATATGCTCCAATTAATATTTTCTTTGAAGTAGAAAGGGCTGGTGTGCCCCTGGCAATACTTCATATTCTGTGATGTCAGCAACAGAGGTTATCTACTGTATTTTGAAGTTTATTTATTTTATTTATGTGCCTTTACAACTCAACCACTGCTGATAATGTAAGTGGCAATATTAGACCATGTATGATTTTATTGAGAAGAAAGTGTTAGCCACTTATATATTAAAAGAAAGGGCATCTGATTTGATAGAGGTAAGCATCTTTGAATGAAAGATTTGAGCTAATATATGAATGGTTTAGGAAGAAATAAAGCTATTCAAGATGCTTCTGAAGTCAGTAATACCTCACTTGCTCACACCCCTTCCTGCTGATCAAAGATTTCAGCTTTCAGAAAGCAAAAATTCTTATCTTTTGCTGGAAAAAAGTCCAATAATAATCACCCAATTAAAAACTGCATTGTCCCTCTTCTTTTTAACAAGGAAGGAGTTTGTGGGGGGTGAAGTTTTACTTTCAGTTGAAAAATAAAGCTTTAGTGTACCTATCTCAACTTTACCTTTGCAAGAAAACTGCAGAGCTTAAGGCAGATAATTTTTGTTACTTTAATTTCTACTACCAGATACGGTGGTTGGTCTTTTGGAGGGATGAAAACATTTGAACTGCAAGATAAAAAATTGAATAACACCAAATCTCAGCCTCTGGCTAAGGTAAGAGTTGCACGTGTGTGTGCACATCTGTATGTTTGTATTGATTACTTTTTCAGGCTTCGGACATCACAGGACTTAGCAAATAATAAATCATTACATGAAATTCTTGCACTTGAATAATTGGGAAAAAATCCTCTGTCTCTTGTTGTCTAGCTCTTTTCATAATTCTTGAAGCAATCTCCTGTGTTTGAGAAACTGTTTTAAATTAGTCAAATGATATACCTTTTTTTTTTTTTTTTAGTCCCTGTGAACTCATTTTTGAATCTAAGTTTAAAACTTGCTTTTAGGTAGTCAGCCAAATAATATTTTTTGTTTGTATTCTGCAAAAAGCTGATGTCAGAATTGACCAAAGTGCATTGAACATCACAGTAATGGGTTGCTGTTGATGCTTTTTCGTGCCTACAAGGGTTACGTTACCTTGCTTCATTTCTCTCACCACCCTCCCCCTAAGAGTAAAGACATCTTCCATGAGCAGCTCCTTCTGCATAACAAACATACTATTCTTTTTTCAAATGAACCTTTCTAAAATGTTCCAAGGGAAATAAAACCCTCTGCATTGGTAAGTGCTTGTTAGCCACCAGGTCTCATCCCAAGTTTTCACAATATGGAGATACTGTACCTCTCATGGCTACTGCATACCAAAAGGACTTAAGGAAAAGCCCTTTATTTCAGTTGTGCTTAGAATAATCCTTCTTTGATTTTTGGGATCCATTTAAATGTAGATGCATTACCAGTAGAGGAATAACAGTCTTGGAGAAGTATTGATGCATAGCAGTGAGAGGTCTCTGTTTTTGTATTTGGGGCAAACAAGTTTTGTTTTAAGAGGAAGCTGTGAATTTTCCAGATTCTAGATTAGGATATGAAAGAAAGGTGCTTCTGCCTTTACATTTTTTAAATGTAAATATAGATTTTATTTGCTCTTATAAAAAAAACCAAACAAGGAACAGCATAAATAAGCTCCATCCCAAAATCCATTTGAGACAAAGTGTTAGGCAAAAAAAAGATTTTCTCCAGTTCAATGTAATTTCATGCTTAGTTTTGCAAAATCAATTCCTGTTTCTAATGCCTTTCGCATACAATTTGTTAGAAATCTCCCTATTTTATATACAAATCTGAGCATATACACATCTTCATTTTGGTCATTTGCAATCTCTCTTCTACTTCCATATATTTTATAGGTTTGAACTCCAGTTCCGTCATTCCTTCATGAGAAACCTGAAAGTTTTCAGCAATATTTTTTTCTGACTTCCAATTTTTCCTGTGTATCTTTAATCATTTTAGGTTCTTGTTTTGACACGCTTGCGCTGTGGTCCTTTTTTTAGTGTGTTTGGTATAGAGCACCACCTGCCATCAGGACAGGGATAAATTATAGTCATACTCTTAGTAAGTAAGTTTCATATTTCAGACCCAAAGCAAATAGTGAAGTAAATTTATAAAGGGCACTGTGTTATCTAAAGCATCTCCTGGAAATGTCTTTCAAGGGATGCAATGTCAAGTTATTGCATTAACCTTTCAGTAACTAATGACCAGATTTTTACTTTGACCTTTCAGGTCTGTTCATGAGACAGTGAATGTACCATTTACATAGTCTGGTATGAAATAAAATGAGAAATTTGCATTTAAAGAGAATTACTGTATGGTTCACTTCATTTTAGAAAATTTCTGAATCTTTATGCATTCTTTTTCAGTACTTGAAAAGCCAGATTTTTTTCTCGTTCAAATTAAAAATCTTTATTTAGTAACTATTTTACTGCACTTAATCATACTGTGCTGTATATACCACACACCTGGTATATGCATACACATGAAGAATGTGTATATGTGCATACAAGAGAAAATATATCTATGACATGAAAAATATGGCTAACTAAAAACATTGATTATTGGCATTCATTGATGATTGTTGCTATGTAGCAAAAGCACAACTTCCCGATTTTTTGTATTTTCTTGACTGTATATTCTTTGGCTTCCTGTGGTAATATGCCCAAAAAATTGTTCAATAATAGCATCAGAGCTGCTGGTTTTTATAGCATAAGGAAATATAGGAAGAACATGTGATAATTTTAAATACTGCTGAAAGGCAAATTGTTCTGTTCACATGTCATTTGGGAGAGTATATTTTTCCGATCCCAAAGGTTGGGACTTGAGGCTTTACAGTACAGTAATTGTATAAGTGTCCATAGGAAAAAATTACATCTTTCTAGTTTAATATCAATCATGAATCTGGTCCAGCAATGCTGAGGGACTTCTCTGCTCCTTCTCATCCTTTTTTCTTGATAGGCCATATGTTAGAGGAAATGTCAATCTAGCTTTGTTCTGGAATATTAATGGCAAGTAAAAGATTATGTAATAATGTAAAATATGTCTTCACAGAACTTCAATCTGCTGTGGTGAGGGTTTGTGTTTTTCCTTGGGAAAGAATTTTCCTAAATATGGATAGAATATAAAGTAAAAATTAATCATATTGCTGTATATAATTTTCTGTTCCTCATCTCTTTTCTGCCATCTGTAAAGAATTACCTGTGTGGCACAAAAGAAATATGAAAGATGTTTCAGCTAGAGCTAGTACATTTCCTTTTTTTTATATTTTACTTTTGCTAATAATTTTGAATAAGAAACAAGTCTTTAGAAAAAAGGCCTTAAATGTACCTTCTGGTGAAGTGAGGAACCTTAAATGTCTATTTTTCCTGTTTATAATATATTAAATATCCATTTGGTTATTTCCTCATGGTTTTATTCAGTTAAATAATGCAGCTTGGAGGATAATTCCAATTAACTTGTTGGATATTAAAATATATTGTTACACACAATGCTCTGTTGTATTAATTTAAATACTGGTTACATTACTTTATTTTAAAAGTGCTCTCTGAACATTTGTGACCTTTCCCCTGACTAAATTAAATGAGGATGTGTTGTCAGAATTTTGCTTTGTTGTTTTTTTTAATTGCATTTTTTCCCCCAATACAACAGACATAATGGCAATGGAGTTTCATTATGTATGCACGTAAAACTTTCTATTTTGTGAAAAACTTTCGACAACCAATAGAATTAGAATTAGGTGTATGGGGCTGTGAAAAAGACAGTTTACCCTTGATCACTTGTTTCTGTCTTTTTGCCCTGATTGCTACAGGAGAAATCATGAGGTCCTGCAGTGCAAAGATTTTCAGTTTTCCTCGTGAATCTTAGATTTTCCTTCACTACCTTTTGTTAAAAACTCTTGTTGATTAATGAATGGGACATCTAGTTTGTGGAATAATTTCTGGGAACTAAACCGGAGAAGAACAAAGGAATTTTATGACTTTGCAAAGAGGGGAAGATGTTAGGGTTTGTTCTTTTTCCTTTTCTTTAAATGTGGGGATGTACGGGTTTGAGACGTTCGAGTACCATGTGCCACTACATTACATGGCACATGGAAGATATCCAGAGGATCAGGCAGAGCCTGCATGGATTTATGAAAGGCAGATCCTGCGTGACCAACCTGACCTTCTATGACAAAGTGACCTGCTTACCAGCTGAGGGAAAGGCTGTAGATGCTGTCTGTCCAGACTTCAGTACAGCATTTTACACTGTCTCCTACACCATGCTCCGTGTAAAACCGGCACCTTGTGGCTTTGATGGCTGACTCTTTGATGGCTAAAAACTTGTATGGCTGGACAAGAGAGTTGTGGTGCTACATCTTCTTGGTGGCTGATCACTAGCTGTGCTCCCCAGAGCTCTGTTTTGGGGCTGGTCCTAATTAACATCCTTGTTGATCTGGATGTGGACACCCTCAGTAAATATGCAGGTGATACTAAGATGTGTAGGGGTATTGATCTGCTTGTGAAGGTATGAATGCTTTTCAGAGAGACTTGGACAGACTCCGTCATTGGGCTGAGGACAACTGCACGAGGTTCTAGAAGATGAAATGCTATGTCCAGAACTTGTGTCCTAGCAGCCCCATGCAGCTCTACAGGCTGGTGGTGGAGTGGCTTGAGAGTTATCAGCAGAAAAGGGACCTGAGGGTCCTGGTTAACCCCCAGATGAACATGAGCCAGTATGTGCCCAGGTAGTGACATCTTGTCCTGTATCAAGAATAGCATAGCCAGCAGGACCAGGACAGTGTTTTTCCCCTTGTATTCAGCATTGGTGAGGCTGTACCTCAAGTACTGTATCCAGTTCTGGGCACCTCACTTGAAAATACCACTGAGGTGCTGAAGCGTATCCAAAGACGGGCAGCAAGGCTTGTGAAGGGTCTAGAGAAAATGTCTTAAGAGAAATGGCTGAGGGAGATGGGTTTGTTTAGTCTTGAGAACAAGAATCTCAGGGGGGACCCCATTCCTCTCTACAACTCCCTGAAAGAAGGCCGTAGGGAATGGTGACTGGTCTCTTCTGCTGTGCCTGCAGAGAGAATGAGAGAAAATTGTCTTGAGCTGAAACAGGCAAGACTCAGATTAGATATTGGAAAAAAAAAATCATGGTCACAGGGGTCAGGAATTGGAATAGTTTTCCCAGGGAGTTGGTGGAGTCATCCCTGGAGGTGTTTAAGAAGTCTTTGGATCTGATGTTGGGTGATGTGGTTTAGTGGTCTAGGAGTTATAATGGTAGTGCTGGGCTAGTGGCTGGACTTGGTGATGTTAAAGGTCTCTTCCAACCTTGATGATTTGATGATGCTGTTGAGATTTCAAGCAGTTGTGAATATCACATAAAGAGTAGAAAATGTGAAAGATAATGCAGGTAAGCATAATGGCAGATCAAAGCTGCTATTTTTTTACAAAATGGCTAACAGAGCTTGTGGCAAAGAAGATTGAAGGGTGAGAGGAAGAGAAGAAATGACAGTGGACCTCAGAGTGGTTCTTGGTGGGAGGAAATAAAACAGACTCAGAGTATTGTAAATGTCACCTCACAAAAAAGTGAAGATTCAAACAAGTACGTACTCAGGATAATTAATCAGAAGAAAATTATTAAGACAGAGAAACAGAACTGAAGGTAAGGCAGGCTACACTGGGAAATATAGAGGAGAATGTGTCAGAAAAAACAGCCAGAGTCTGGAACTATGGTCCAAGTAAGGATTGTAGTTGGATAGTATGAGAAGAAAGAAAAAAAAAAAAGGCAGAATCATCTGCAAGTAAATGAGAGCAGCATCAAGATATGATAAGAGAATCTTTAGGGAAGTTTCTAATATGTAAGTGTATAGATGGCAATTCTAGAAACTATGAAATTAAGAAAACTGAAGTCTTAAAAGAGGAGTGTCAGGGCAATAAAGATGTATATTAAATCCTGTTCACTTTGCATTATGATTCAGAGTCCAGAGAGACAATGAGAATTGCCCTACCTGGGATGTACAAAATACAGAGTACAAACAGCTGATATCAAAGACAGAAAGGTTAGGAGTTTTTCAACTGTTTAAAAAAAAGGGGAGAAGAAAGGGTGCTATGATTTGAGAAATGGATAGTAATCAGGTGGTTTAAATGTCACTGACACTGAAAATCAACATCCATAAAAATTTGACTTCCTTTTCATTATGGATAATATAGGTTCAAAGGCACTATGATTAACAGTAATGGGTGATAAGAATTAATTTCTAGCTGCAGAGGAAACTCAAAGCTCAGTATATTTGGTTTTGGGGCATATCAAGCTCTCAGCAATGGTCTTAGCAAGTGGAAGTGTGGATTAAGAGTACTTTATCAAGTCAAGGTGAATCTTCATGATCTGATGATAAAGTATAGGTTACAACAGTATTGTTTCCCTGTGTTCCTCAGAGAGACTGGCTTGCCTTGTCTGCCTTAAAGTTTGTCTGCATCAACTTCCTCCGTGTTTAACAAGCCACTGATGCTGGATTCTCAATCATAATGCAAAGTGAACAACTTTGTCTATGGAACAGCTTCATACCTTGTAAACAGTGCCTCCTTGATTCCTTCTTTCCCCCTCTTTCTAGAATATTCTGTTCCTAGATAGTTTATGCTTTGTGTCATTTGTAGGTATTATTCAGAGGAGTCTCTTTGGAATTTCAGTGATTCTTCCAATTTAAGCAATAGTTTTACTCACCTTTTTGTATTTTTGATCAAACTGGCAGGTGTTATTTCCACATTATTATCCCTCTATTTGTTCAAACACATGTGTTTAAAGGAAGGGGTTCCATTAAATCAGAGAATCTCAATTTAGTAATAAACGTATGTGTACAGCTCTAACAATAAAACTGCTGCATGTTGTTGACTTATGCAAATCAACCAGTTCTGTTCTGCCTTGGTTGACTTTCTTCTATAAATAAAGGTCATAACAGAAGAATTAGATAGTCTTCATACAATTCTTAAAGGAATGTGAACTTTCAGATCAGCATGCAGATTGAACCAATTTTTGATTGACATTTTCCATTCCTTCTTCCAGGTGTGGTATAACCAAAAAGGTTTCCATTCGCTGCCATCCTACTTAAATGAACTCAATAACTTCCTTCTGTGGCTGAATTTACCTTCTAATGTGGATTGGAGACAGTATGGTAATATTCTTTGTATTTATTCATATGTTTTGGAAAATAGTTTTTAAATAAACTATAATAAGTATGAAATTTTTTTTGGTTTACGGTAGGATTTCAGAGTTCCATTTCTCTGGAGGACTGTAAAGTGAAAATTTTAATTACATAGAAAGTTTTTGTGGAGAATATAGTACACAGTAAGGGAAAATTTGAATTTAAAGCTCAACATGTCATATGAGTTCCTAACAAAGACATTCCTGTGGAATAAGTAAGTGTAAATTGGTTTGGGATGTTAGTCTCTCTGAAACTGCTGCTAGGGCTTACTTAAATGGCATGACTAAGGCACAACAGATTATGGATTTATAACTTCTTTGGCACTTTGCTATATCTCCTTATATAAATATCCAGGGTAAATCCAGAACGGCTTGTAAATCCACAGAGCAGAGTGATGTTTCATAGCATCCTGTTACTCAAGGAACAGGAAAGACTGCTATATATTATTATTGTACAAAACAAAAGAGCAATTAATATCTGACATGTGAGTTCTCTGATTCAGATATCCTGAGCTTTATAAAATTTTATTAAAGTAAGAATTTTATGAATATATATCTAAAAGGAAGAGATATCTAAAAAATATCTAGATGAATAGATATCTAAAGAAATGACTGCTGCCAAAGACTCAGCTGTTAACAAAGATGAACTTTAAGGGTGTGGAAATCTAGTTTGAAATCTTAACTTCACAAGTTCATGTTAACTTCTATTCATTCCAGTTCCTTTAATTTTTAAAAATTCTGTTAAACAGGAATTTGGTTTAGGGAAATTTAAAAAGAGCTTTTGACCAATTTTTAAGAGTTCTTGTAAAGTCAGGATGATTTTCTGTAATGGTAAAATGATTTTAAGTGTTTTTATAATGAAGAAAGAAGACTAAATCAGTGAAAATGGGGAAGGAATCCTGAGAATCTAGAGATTCATTAAGAAAACTTTCTGGCATGTCCAAGAAAAAAGAGTAATGGCTTGTTTTCAGGATAGCTGGGGTTTCATTTCTCTAAATGAATTATGAGAAAGGATCAAAGGTAATATGTTTCCACAAAATCTTTGAATGAAATGAAATAAGATGTTTGAACAAGAATTTTCAATAGAAATCAATTTTAAATCAATTTCCCTTGCACTTCATGCATCTGACTGATGCTAGCTTTTTTTTCTATACCATTAGATATCTCATTCTAGAACATAAATGTTTGTGTACCCTTACTTTTATATCTATCATGGAGAATCAGGGTTTACTGTCACTCAGAGAAAATGACAGCTATCCCAAAGATTTTGGGAATTATTTATTTTTTGATATTGCATGACACAGAAATGCAACAAGCATAACAGTGCTTAAGAAATACTTCAAGTCTGGTACTGACATCTGTATGAGTATGGGTTCATTGTATAATCCTGTGGCAGAATATCTTAGCTGCTAAAGAACTAGAAAGTTATTTATTTATTTATTTATTTGTTTGTTTGTTTGTTTATCTATTGGAGAAGTGCAATGAAGATGGACCGATCATGTTCTTGATGCATAATGCAGAGGGAACTGTGATGGAAATCTTGGGAAGATAGGTCAAGTTACCTACCTAGATGCCTGTGTATATATATATTTGTTCATGTACTCATGGTTTGGTGTGTTTGTGTGTGTGCACACATATATATATGTGTGTATTGTTTGTGGAAACCAATATATATGTATATTTTATTTCTACAAAACAGTTTTCCAGTGCTGTATGGGCCACTTGAACTCAGTTCTCTTTGACTTTTAACTTTCTCTTATTTAAGGATACTGTTCTAACAGAAAAGAACTATTCATATGCTTTTGTTATTCAAATTGTTATATACAGTCCTGTAAGTCAGTAGTCAGAAGACCTCACACTATGTTCCAACACTGAAATCTATTATTTTTGATTTTTTTTCCCTTCTTCTAAACTCTGTTTATAGGCAAGGTCAGTTCTAGAATATTGTTGGAAATTGCTGTGAGGAAGTTTGTTAAGATGTTGCAGAGACATGGCTTTGTAGTTGTGCCTTGCATTAATGACATGTTATTTCACAGAACAACTTTTTTCTAACAGAACCAGCGCTTCTGTACTACTTTTAAGTGACATAAAAATAATTTGGTGCTTTAAAAGGGACTGTAAGAACAAACACTTTTCTTCCTTCACAAAAAAAAAAAAAAAAAAGCTTTACAGAAAGAAGCTTACTACAATAGAATAGAACATTGCCATGGGTGTAAACAATAGCAGCAACTATGATATTGAAACTACCTTGAGCGAGGCCAACAAGATCAACCGCTTGTTTAAGTGCTCATACAAAAGCTAAGAAATCCTTTCACTTTGCAGTGATATCCTATGTGTATTTCTTGAACATGAACCCAGTAGGAGTTCTCCCGAGATCTTTGGAGCAGGGAAGAGTCATTACAGACCACATGCTGAGTTCTACCTGCTTTGCCCAAGAGGACAGATCTGGTAATTTTCAGTGGAGATCAGTAGCACTAGTCCAAGTTTGTGAGAGGTTTTGATAAAAAGCATCTGAGAAGGAGGCTAATTGCTTTTGTCTAAAGTATTTTCTGCAGTCATGAGGATACAGAGAATATAGACTTATGATTTGGAATGAAAGTTTAAAGGAAAAAAAATTACCCAAGAGTATAGAGGACATATGCTGCCTTGCACTGGTTTATATCTCTAGGCATTAATATCTGTTAAAAAAGCTTTGAAAATAATTGATTATTACTTTTTGTTCTGTCAGTCCAAGTTACTGAGTCTTCAGCATGCAGCAGCAGGAAATCATATCTGTTCAGTTATTAAAAAAATCAGTCCTTTTTGCTATTGTATAATCTCATCTTCAAATACTTTCTCTGCAAGTAGAGAGATTTCTCCTCATCCTTGTCTCTTAAAAATTTGGGATTGTTGGTAAATTTCTCAGTGAGGATGAGACTTCTCAGAAGTCACAATGTTTGTTTCTTGCAATTTTCATGTAAATAGTGATGTGTCTGTTGAAGAAAATGCGTCTGCCGAGCTGGAGGTGCACGTAACTAGATGGAGCAACAGAAATTGGCCTGATCAGTTTATGTCAGTTTATTGTAGTAAATGGATCAGATGTCTCTTTTGAAACAGCAGTTCCATAATACTTCTTGTATAAAAAAATATGTCAATTCCTCTGTCATGTGGATATCCACCCCTACCTTTATCATCAGGTAAGTCTGTGATCCCATTGTGGAAAAAGTCATCTGTCTCAGCTGTGGAGGAAATCAAATGCAGTCTGTTTTCTAGAGGGTTATAAATTCAGTGGCAGGTGATGAAAATGAACATGTTAGTAAATGAATTTTTAAAAAGTTACTAAGGCACTTCAACAACAAAAGTAAGATATGCAGGATTTTTGTCCAAGCCCTTCACCTCTGACTGGTATTCAAGCGTATATGAATGATGTTTTCTAATATTTTTTCTGAAATGCTGCACTCTTGCAACTAAGTAATGTAATTGTGTGCAGATAAAAATGCAATCATGAAGTAAGAAGAATACAAAACTAAAAGGCAATATTTTTTGCTTAAGCTTAAGATAGAAATTTTGATCAAGTAAAAATGTTATTTTTCACACCTAATTGTATAATCTTGAGTCAGAATGTGGTTATTATGCTGGAGTATAGGAGAAGGAGTATAATCTCATTCTTAGGGTAAGGCTATATAAAGAAAAAAGGAGTGGTTGTCATCTATAATTTTGTCTGCAAAGTAGAGTGGTCAAAAAAAAGTTCTTACATCATTGTTCAAAGAACAAAAATGTCTCAATATAGAAGGGCCTTTTGCAATGCAGCTGCCCCATTTTAGGATCCATACTGAAGTCATTGATTTTTTAAAAAAGCTTTCATACTAGGATTCATTGTAGCTTTCATGTAGCATCCTCATTTATTTCAGATTCAGTTCTTCAAAAGACCAGAAGGATCAAGGGAGTAATTTTCAGCTGAATTTTGGTGGAAAGTGGATGTATAGTTTCCTGAATGCTTTGCAAATTATAACTTTAAACCTTATTACAAAGGAAACTGTGAAATGTCCTTTGGGTGGAACCTTTTTACCCATGTCTAGTTAGTGGGGAGAAACTAAAATAGAAACCATTAATGATGGTGCTGCCTGTGAAATTATCCATACAATATAATTTTCAGTTAATAGTAATGTCTCATTTTACGTAAACGGAAATATTGTCATATATATATATGTATATATGTGTGTATATATTTATATATATGTACTACCTCAATTTTTCTTATACATAATATTTTATTTGGTCTGAAATGAAATGTCTTGAATAAAGAAAGCTAGATTGGTCTTCTGTTCAAGTCTGCCACAATCATGGTATTTAGAATCAGTAGCACAGATCTAAACTGATCTCTGTATGCATGATTCAACTTGACATTACAGACAGTTTACAAAGAAGTGACAAGAGACACATCCAAAATATGGTGCGGAACCAGAAAATATACCTAGGGACAGCTTTGACTAATCTATGGTGATGACATACAAGCTTGAAGACCTTTAAGATTTTTTCATCTAGATTTCTCCAACTGATACTGAAAAAATGTTGTTGCGTTCATATCACTTTCCTAATTTTTGCTGAAAAAACACAGATTTTGAAGTGTGTTTATGCAGAAAGTTTTACCCAGGTGGGATGGACTGGACTACGCATGTCTTCTGTTTATCATGTTCAGGATGGAAACATCCAACTCTCTAAAGTTATGCCAAATTGTGTGTGCCTTTATTTTCTGACAGAGAGTCAGCTGGTGTAGATGTGAGGTAAAAGATCTAGAGCACTTTCTCTTGAAGGCACAGATTGAAGACTATTAGTAAGATGTTGGTATAGGTTGAAGGTGTCCTAAGCAGTGCAGCTCCTGAATGGCAACAGGGCAGGATGCAGAATGTTCACAGCAAGCCTGTTTAATGTGGATTAATTTTCCTTTCTCCTGTGAGCTTTCCTATCCCAAATGAAGAAGTATAGCATTTTATTGTACAAAATGTTGCAATCCTTCTAATATTTTATGAAGAATTAATTTTATTACGTTAGTAATGGCTTTTTAACAAATTAGAATCTAAAATTTGTTTAATCAAAACAATGCAAGGAAAGGAGGAGGATAGCTCCACCTGGAAGAGAGAATATAAAAGGGAAATCATAGAGAAGCTGAAGGGATACAATGAATAGTATACTGCTTCTTCTACTATTAAGCATTTAGCATGGGGTTCCTAGTGTAGTTTTCAAAGTAAATAGATTCTCCTGCCTAGGCCCCAGCTGTGCTACTGCTGAAATGTATAGTTAAACTGTAAAGCTCTGACTACTTCCCACCTCTTTTTTCCATAGTAATGTGACTTGCAGGACTGATAAAAATGCACTTGCTCTCAGTTGTATAAAAAAACCCCAATGTTTTAATCGAGCAATACAAGAGATGACAACTGAGCCCTTTAAATTAATGAAAGACAAAAATGAGGAAAAAAAAAAGACACACGAAAAATGGAGTGAACTAAAGGCAAAACAACAGAGAAAAGAAAGAAACAGAAGCTTCATAGCTGAAAAAAAGCTGAGAAAATATATTCCTACTCCTGAATCGCTTTTGCGTGGTTTTGGAAAAGTTGGAATGCTTGTCTGTTACAATTTTTCACCTCTGCCCATTAAAAAGCTTAAGAGAGCACTGTAAAAAGAATGTGATCAACTGCATTCTGAAGACATAGACAAAGGATGTTTTAGGATAATAAAGAAAGTTTTTGTTGTGATTAAGCCAGGAGAATGTAATGGTAATCTGCAGATATGGAAGAAATAGCTTTTATACTGAGAAATTTATGAAAAGGAGCAGACAGAGTTAGTGCTGAGTCATATCATGTTTGGTGTTATTGCCTGGCTTGCTTTTCCCTTATGATTACTGATATGGTAAAATTTGCCCTGAGGGCTGTTCACACAAGGCTTGCAAGTACAGTCCTTAAAAAAATCCTGGCATGAACACCAGAAGCATCTGTTTAATTGGAGCTTTATAATTTAGAACTTCTTAGTTTATCTGTCATTTATAGTTTTTAAGTCCCCAAACATGGCAGAGAGTTTTCAACTTAATGAGTCTCATTATAGCAGCTTTGCATAGTAAAAAGGCATATAAAGGCAAGAAAGTATCAATAAATACATTTTACATCATTTTAACAGCTGTAGTGGGACAGAGATATGTGTAAAAAAAGATGGTCTAGGTGGTTAGAAGAAATGTAGGAAGGGATAGATTATAGAAGTACATGGAAGAGTTTAAAAAAAAAAAATATATATATATACTAGCAAATACCATATATTAATTCTGCTGGTTTTTGTGGTATTTGAAGATAATTTATAACATTTATTGAGTTCAATGGAACTTTATTCCTCTGTGAATTACAGGCCAGTTTGTTGGCTCTATCCAAAAATCATCTAATTTTTGACAATGGGATGAAGAAAATATTATACTAAAAAGGTAGCAAATTCAGAGATTGTCATGCCCCAGACCATATTGAAGAGACTTAATATACTGAATGAAAGGCAAGTATTACATTTAATGAAATGGTAGAATTTTGAAATCTAAACACAACTGAACTTAGTTTAGCACAGTCATACTTTTCTTGTAATTCACAACTTTGTGAAATTTAATTTCAGTTGTGAGTGTAAACTAAAAGATATAATCCTTTGTTTCATCTCCATGATTTGAATAGAAATTGACTGTCAAAAATGTTTATTGCTCCTAAGATGTGTGATTAGTTTTTGTGACTATTCCATAGAAGGAAGTTAATTCAGTGTAACTTTGACTTGTGATTGGTATTGTATGATACAATACTGCAAGGAGCATTGTACTACTTAATGTCATGGGTTTTTATTTTCCCCTG
This sequence comes from Passer domesticus, assembly GCF_036417665.1. Taxonomy (NCBI): domain Eukaryota; kingdom Metazoa; phylum Chordata; class Aves; order Passeriformes; family Passeridae; genus Passer; species Passer domesticus. Next base: position 91,316,029 of record NC_087474.1, read on the forward strand.
CAATTATCTCTTTTTCACAGTTTCCCTTTATTCTGTAAGTTAATAGAAAAGAAAGTTAAAGCAGTGCATGGAACCCAAGTCAACTGCTGTAGATTTCTGTTTAATACCAATGCAGCAATCTGAAAGTTCCCCCTGAGATCTTGCTGCCAGGCAAGGAAGGGAATTGTCCTGCTCTGCTCTGCACTGGAGTGGCCTCACCTTGAGAACTGTATACAGTTTTGGGTGCCACAATACAAAAAAACTGCCAAAATATTAAGCCATTAGAGAGCACCCAAATGAGGGCCACAAGGATAGTGAAGGGCTTGGAGGAGAAGTGTCATGAGGTCACTTGGTTTGCTCAGCCTGGAGAAGAGGAAATTGAAGAGAGACCTCATTGCAGTTTCCAGCATACTGACAAGGGGAAGTGGAGAGGCAGGTACTGATCCTGTTACGTTTGTGACCAGTGACAGGACTTGAGAAACTGCCTGAAGTTCACCCAGGAGATATCCTAAAGGAAAAGAAGGTGGATGGGTGCTGGAACATGCTCCCCAGGGAAGTGATCACAGCACCAGCCTGAGAGTTCAAGAAGTGTTTGGACAATGCTCTCAGGACCATGGTGTGACTCTTGGGGTGTCCTGTGTAGGGTCAGAAATTGGATATGATGATCCTGGTGTGTCCCATCCAACTCTGCATATTATTCTATGATTATTTCTTCTAATATGCCCACTTTAGTTCAAGCATTAGAAAAGCCTAGAAAAATTTTTCTGGGAACTAAACGAAACTTTTTTTCTGTCATGCTACTTCTTCTTTACATAAATGGAAATTCCATGGTTCCAGTGGGGGAAAAAAAGTTTTCTTTGATATGCCTGTTTTGCTTCAGAACAAATAGCAGCAACTGTTTAAAAAATTAATGCTTTAAAAGAAAAACAAAGGAAAATTTATAACAGTCCCTGAAGGCACATGACATGAAAGACTTCTACAAATAGCAAGGTATCTACTAGTGATACATCAAAACATTATTGGCTTGAATCTTCTTTTGTTTTTCTAACTACCATTGGGCTTCAGTGTACTGTGTTTAGTTGTTATTTCAAAAATCTTTACCTTGTATAAGTTTTGTGTGTGAGTTAATCATCATCCTGTTTTTCAGCTTTTTACCATGCAGTGACTTAATGATGTTTAGATGACTTTGTCTTGAAGATGAGGAATGAAAAATTAAAGGGGGAAAAAATTAAAGGCAAAATAAATTCCTCTTTAGTCAAATGGCACCTGTTACTAGAATGAAGACTTTTTTTTTTTTGTCTTTTTACAGCTGGGTTTTAACAAATTCAATTAAGTGGTGCCCCACAGAGTCAATCTAAGGCTACCAACAATTTATATCTTTACCAAAGATACTAGAAAAATTATAATTGCTGTTAGGATTAAGTTTGTTTCTTTGTTTTAATTTGGAACAGCATAGATTTATTTAGACACTAATCAAATAATGCTGATGTTGTGGTTTAACTTAAGGCCCACTCACACAACCATTTCCTCAGTCTCCCCCAGTGGCATGTGAAAGAGAACATTAGCAGTGATAAAACTCATGGGTTGAGATAAAGGCAGTTTAATATGTAGAAAAAAAGCCACACACATAGGCAAAGCAAAGCAAGGATTCATTCACCCTTTCCTGTGGGCAGGAGGGTGTTCAGCCATTCCCAGGAGAGCAGGGTCCCATCATGGCTAAGACTGACTTAGGAAGGCAAATGTCATCACTCCAAACATCCCTCCCATTCCTCATTCTTCCCCCATGTTACAGGCTGAGCATGATGCCATAGAGTATGGAATGTCCCTTTGGTCAGTCAGGTCAGCTGTCCCGCTGGAACCCTCCCAACTCCCCGTGCCCCCCCATCTCTCCTTACTGCTGGAGTAGGGGAGGAGCAGAAAATATCTTGGCTCCAAGTGCTGCTCAGCAATAGCAGCACAAACATCCCTGTGTTATCTCATTTTTTTCCAGCACAAATCCAAAACCCCATATCAGCTCCTGTGAAGAAGATGAATTCCATCCGGCATAAAACCAGTGCAGCTGGCACATCTGTCAGGCACACCTGGACAGATAAGTTGCCAACAGCATCAAGTCCAGTGGAACAGCAACTTTTGCAGTGACAATGTTTTGCACCTTCACCTTCACACAATTTTTCTTTTGTTTTAAAAGAAATGAGGCAAAAGGACACAGTTTTTGTTCATAAACTACCTTCCAGTTCCAAAGTTAATTTTGCTATATTGGTACACGTTGGTTGAACCAAGAACCAAAACAAGCCTACAGATTCATTGCCTGCCTAAGATTTTTCTTGGTCTCCCAAACTAAGCACGTTTTTAATGTAGAACTCCACAGTTTAAACCAAAGGTGTGATTTTTTTTTCTTTTGTGAATTTAACTAAACAGTTTTTCTCCACAAAACATCAGTAATCTAAAAACTGCTGAAAGATCTACTATAAAATCTAAACCAAGTGTATAAATTGAAGTAACAATCTACCTTACCCCAGAAGATTAGGTATATGAACAAATTCTACTTTAGGTTTTGCATTTAGTCTCTTCTGTGATGTAGGTTCTGTAGTGATATACAGCATTGTTGAATCAATTTTTGAACATCAGAACACAGAGAAGCAACTACTACTTGTGTTTAGTTTCATTAGTTTTTAGTGGTTCCAGACTCTGGAAATCACTTAATGGGAGACAATGTTTGGTTTTGCAGACTGGTATTTGACCTATTTCTGTTGATTACAAAGTATTTAGCCTTTTTATTCATACATATAACAAGTGTTAACCATGTACTCCAGAACTTGAAGTCCTTAATAAGATTTAATATGTCACGATTTATTTTTCTTTTCACAGGGATAACACTCTACAGCCAACCATATGGAGGAGCCTTGTTGGACGAGGACAAAATGTGAGCAAACTCTTAAAATGTTTCACTGCAGCAATCAGCAGACAATTGAAACTATCAATTAAATAAGGATATATATTTCCTGAAATAGATGCTGTGAATTGGTAGACACAATTCAGTTCTACCGAGTGAAGCATTTTTTTAGTGTGGTCTGTCTGTAAAGTCCACTGTTTATACCAAAAATAGTTGCAGTATTTTCTAAAGAAAAATACTGAATTTATGCTGATTGTGTCATAACAGTTTTAAACAGGGTAACTGTTTCAAATGATTTCGAGGGTTTAAATTTCAGTTTTCTGTAAAGGTGAAATATTTGCATAAACTTCACTTTACAACTCAGACACATGCTGTGCTTTGTAACTCACATCTAGTTTTGTAACTTAACGCATCTTACTCCTGTTCTTTAATTAGATGTTGACAGTGAAGAGACATTGTGTCCCTGCTCATTGCAGGGTGTTGGAACTAGACTATTTTTAAGGTCCCTTCCAACCCAAACCATTCTGTGATTCTGTGGTGTTTGCAATCAGAATAAAGGTCCTAATGTCTAGTGTTTTGGTGAGGGGCTGGCCTGCATTTAAGGGGTTTTTCCCCTTTGTGTTTTCATTGCACTATTTTGCTTTTTACCCTAGAATGGAGAATGTTCGTCAGTGTGGGGTAGCACTGTGTATCATGCTGGGATTCTCCATCCTTACTGCATCCATTGGAACTACCATAGTGAACGACAGAGTATCTGGGACAAAACGCTTGCAACACATCACAGGCCTGGGTTACAAAACTTACTGGCTTGCTAACTTCTGCTATGATATGGTATGTATTATGTGAGGCAGCATGTGCTCAGATGGACATTTAAAGCTAGTTTCTTATAAATGAGTAAACGGAAATATGGTCACACAATAACGAATAAAATTTGAATTGCGCAGTGACAGCTCTTGGCTGACATGCTAACAAACATTAAGTCACCATTCCTATTTTAATGCAGAGTGGGGATTGTGTTCTTGCTTCCCAAAGTTGAATTGTAAATTATTTGCTAGCTTTAGCTATGTACACTATTTTACACAAAAAAAAGAAAGTAGGCTAATCAACCTAGACAGAAAGAATCTTCTACACAGCAGCTCACAGCAGGAATTTCTATGCTTTGAATTTTGCCATGCACTGGCAAAACCTTAGAAATTAGTGGAGCAAACTGAAAATACTAGTCAGCTACTTTAAGGGATGATTATGTTATGTGTTTTTGTGGATAATATGAGAGATACTTATGATTGGTACCTTTTATTTTTGTCAAAACCTGGAAGAGGCAGCTCAAGGAAGTGGTGGAGTCACCATCACTGGAGGTATTTAAATGCCATATAGATATGGCACTGAGTGACATGGTTTAGTGGTGGACTTGGCGGTACTGGATTAATGGGTGGACCTGATGTTCTTAAGGTCCTTTCCAACATTTAGGTTGGATTCTATGACACCCTGGTCAGGAACAGAAATTTTTGGAACACTCTGTTTTCATTTAGACCATTCTAATTCTGAAACATTAGATCTTCACCCATCCATGCTTGAAATCAGAATTTTCACACTTGAGCAATCTTGAGGTAAGAGCACATTTTTCCAAATGTTATTTACTTGGCCAGTCAATCTTGGCATTTCTTTTTGCTGCTGCTTCAGATAAGAAGGCTTGGTTAAAAACAGTCCTTCATCATTCAGTTTCTCCTTGTGAGCAAAGTCAACTCCTCATTATTTTCTGCCAATCTCTCAAAATGTTCTCACAAATTCAAGACAGTACTACATGATCAATCATGATGTGGGAAAGAATAGACACTGCTTTAAATGCTAATTGTGCTACAGATCATTTAGGGACACTGAACACATGAATATATGAACTGTCAAATTTTAAATCCCTCTACATATTTTAAATATTACAGGCTGTGTCCTGTATTACTGGTAGCAGAATCTTTACTAGGCCTGCAGAAGTGTTTGATTTATGAAATTGCTCTCATGAGAATCAGGCTGTTCTTACTGTATTTATAGGTATGAATGATATTCATTATTATGTTCCACAAATGGAAAAAATGTAAGTGCTTGGAAAATTTAAAGAGAAATAAAGACATTTTGTTCAGATTAAGCTTGTGTCCCTAAAGGGGAAAAATTAAATCTGTTTTGTTGTACATGCACGACTTCTGTAATATACCATGATTTCAGGGTAAGATTTCCAATACAATTTGATTTTTTAAGTTATTGATTTATTTCTAGACAGAATCCCCAGGTCTGTTGAAAAATACTGGGACTCAAATGCATTGTGACTTCTCTAAAAAATTTTTAAACAGCTTCAGGATAACTGAAACATATATCTATGGGTGGTATGTTATGATACTTGTATATGGCAAAGAAAAGGTACACTGTGAATGAGAACATTGCATCCATCCACATTTTACTCCATTGCCCTTCTCTTAAAAAAAAAAAAAGTATGTTTTCCCAGTAGCAAAGATGTGATGGCCTCTGGTTTAACTTGGAACAGGCTTTCACTGTGCTTCAGTATGAAAGTCTAATTTTAACAGTATGTTGTTCTTCTACACTGAATATTTAGCTCAACCTTGATTTGTTGCCTCTATTGCAGTTGTATCCCAGATTCTCAGTGCTGTTAGGTTACAGCTATAAAGCTAAATATTACATAAACAGAAATGGAGGCAGTCAGCACCTAGTGAGCTCAGGTTCAGTGCACAGAGCAGGCAGACACTGAAAATGGAGCTGAGCAAAGGTCTTCACATCCTGACGTGGCTATTTACAAGCAGAACGCCTCTCTCCTGAATACTTGGATATGAATCTCCCGTACCAATCCCACCTTGCCGCCCTCAAGTATTGTTTGCCGGTATGTCAAGAGACTAAAGAGAGAAATTGCTTTCCCTGTTGCCTAATGACTGTAATGCTTTTACATGTTTTTTACATTCCCAATAAAAGATGTAATTTGCTTCATCAGCACACATGGTCCTTCATTAAAATCTCTTTTAAAATTACATCATTATTATTCTCCCACATGAATGCAGCTCCAATCAGTGAAACTGCTGTTTCCGAAACCAAGCCTCTGTATTCACAGTGTAATTTGATATTTTGGAGCAATGGCCCCACATGGACTCATTATCTGGAAGAGTTGGCTTGTTAAATGGATGTATTGGAAAGGTCAATAAAAATAGGATTAAGGGGGATATTCTGTAGTCAGGTTTTATCTTGTCAGTTTGTTTCGTGTGTAAGGGGCAGTTTCACAGCAAGTGCAGACTATCAAATCTCCAAGCTCTTCTGCCTATTTCCTCCTAACTTGTAGTATAATTGTATTGAGAGTATGGAGAAGTTAATTTGTAAAACCCTTCTATACAATTTACATAAGACCAGTAAGAGATGCTCACCTGCTCAATTTTTTTCCCTTTTGTTTCTAGCTGCTTTACATGGTTCCAGTCACCCTTTGTGTTGGTGTTATTAGTGCCTTCCAGTTATCAGCCTTCACTTTCCGAAAGAACTTGGCAGCCACTGTTCTCCTGCTGATACTCTTTGGGTATGTGATTGGAAATGCTACTATGGAATTACAGCTTCCAAGAAACAAACATAAATCTTTAGATGTAGTTTGCACCTGCTGCTGGATGCATGGTTTTCTGTCTTTGTAACCAATTATGATTCAGCAAAGCATAGTGAGAAAACAGGCTGAAACTTGAGTTTGAAAATTAAACACAAAAAGTGGAGGGAGATTTACTCACACATTAAAATAAAAGGAGTGCAAACATCTTAGAAGATACTCAGCCTGTATAACAGTAGTTTACTGTTAGAAATTGATTGTTATCTTTCATAAAATGAGGGAATATTAACATAGGTCAGAATTTCAGTGCTTAGCTGTGCAGAATATCATCAGGAAGGTAAGAAGCAGCTTTTATTACAGCTCTAACCATTTTCTGTAATTCAGCATAGGAGTTTATATTTCCAATGAGAAGTCTGTCCATGTGAAGTGGGGTGGATGGAAATTTGTCTCACAATAGTACTGTGAGAGGGAAAGTTCTACCATGTTCTCTTGCTTAGCTTCACATGAAAAACAACAGCAACAAACAAACTAAACCAAAAAAACCCACCAAAAAAACCCACCAAGCAAAACCAACAAAAAACCAACCAAACAAAAAAACCCCAACCAACCAAAAAGCAATCCTGTAATAGAAGGTTAAAATAACTGGTTCAATAAAGGATCTCTATAAAAGTAAGTCTGTTCAGCCCTGGGATCAATTATATTAATAGTGTTTTCTGTCATGTCCCTTGAGGGGCAGAATTGAAGTTGTTTTGCTGTACATGTACAGCTTTTGTAATACACCATGATTTCAGGGTAAGATTTGTGATAGAATTTAATTTTGAAGTTATTTATTTATATAAAGACAGAAGCCCCAGGTCTGTTAAAACATACTGGGGCTCAATTCATAGTGGGAGTCATAACTCTTCCCATGTGCTGTCTAAGGTGATGTTAGAAATGCTGAAGATGAATTGTTAAAGGAAAAGGCTTCTGAGAATTTTATTACTTATTTCAAGCGACTAATTGTTGCTACCCTTGTAGGGGAGAGTGCATATCTTACAAGACAGGTATTTAAATAATGAAATATAGGTACTTAATGAGAGAATGGTAGGCAAAGAAAGAAGAAAGGACCTTCTACAAGATCAGAACATGTTCTATTCCAGGAAGAGTTTCAGATAAACCTTTCAAAAAACTCCCCAATTTACTATATTGCTCCTTGAAAACTGTTTTCAAGGTTTTGTGCTTCCAGCAACTCATTTTTTAGAACTTGTTTAGGTATCCTCAAATTTGGATTTTTTTCTTGGAAATTCTTGCCTGTTTATTCAGAACCATACTTCATAATTGTCTTTCATCAAATGCTTTTTGCAAGCCAAAACAAGCCAAGTCTTCTCTTGTAAAACCTTCCAAACTCCTTGCATAATTCTATTTATAATTTTTCCTTATAATTCCAGTTTGAACTCCTATTTCCTAGATGTGAATAGCCAAACTAGTATGAAATATTCTAGAGGTCATGATGCTAGGACTTTGTAAATAACTTGTATGAAATATCCAAAGTTTGTAATTTCCTCCTCTCTGTATCTTTCTTGTGTACCACCCTCACTTCCTTTCTTCTGCACTTCCATCAAGTGATTCCTTCAAGTTAAGGACACAAATTCTAACCAGTCTTAGTGCAAAGATTTCACATTGTGAAATCTCACACCTTTTTTATTATCTTTACAACCACTGAATCCTTCTTATGATCCAGTTGCTGTCATATTAGCGAGGCATAAGCTTCTATAGAAACCCTAGCCCAGCAGCAATTGAAGCACACAGTACAGACCTGTGTGTCTACTGAAGTCAGGACAGGGTTTTTCTAGTGTGCTATGGACTTTGGCCCTGCCCACAGTGAACTGTCAAGTGCCAGTTATGCTGGCATTGTTTTAATCAAAATGTTGAGTTAAACTTTGAGTATCTCAGAAAAAAAGTAATTGAATGAAAATGGATCATATTTTGTTGACTGCAGATGCAGCTTAATCAGCTCAATATAATCCCTCCTGCAGTGTTCAGCTTTGGCTGACATAACAGATGTTGCAGTGATTTTTAACAAGGAAATCTGTGTATTCAATGTGCATTAACATATATTAAAGATCCAGTAGCTGTCTGTAAGTTTAACATGTCTCAAGGACATTGATAAACTTCACAGTTTCCACTCATCTTAATCTGCCCTTTTTCAGCCTAACTACACCATAAATGTGATGAAGCCTATTGTGGACATTTTATTCTTACCCAGTACTGTGCATATGATCCTCATTCATCTGCATGCCATCATCATCTGCATTTTTTTCCCTTTAAAAATGTTTTTTTCTCTTCAGGGTACATTGTGAGGATTTTCTGATCTAGAACAAATATAAAAATAGCCCAGTTATACAAAAAAATTAAAGAGAAGAGGGTGTGGTTGAAAGAACAATGAAGTTTCTTAGTGTGCTACTTTAAAAGTGATTTCCTTTAAAAATAAGACTAAACTACATATTTTTCTCTTTTAGGTGATTGCAGAGGTGTTTTCTAGTCCAAATGCTTAAGCAGTCCAAAATGTTCTGTCTTTTATACTTAGAAAATACTAAATTGCAACTGCAGCTGAAGGAAGAGAAAAAGGCTAGAAATGTAGGTGTAACTGGCCACAACCTTAAAGACTACATTTGAGCATCATATAACTTTAAGGATTCTGAAAGTCTTACTCATTTCTTAGTAGTTCTAAGCAAAAAAAATTTAAAAAAAATCAAATTTTGCTTTCATTTACAGTGGAGCAACAGCCCTGTAAATCATGTGTCTTTCCTGAGCTGTTTCCAAGGATGGACTTGTATTTATGGTATTGTTATTCTGAGAGCAGTGATTTTGGTATGTGCATCAAGGGAAGAAAAGACTATGTGATTAACACTGGCAAAAGGATGTTGAAAAGTATAATGGGATCTTGAATAATTACAATTTCATTTGAGACCCAAACATTGAGTCATTTAACCTTTATCTTTCTGTAAACTGAAGATAACATTATTATTATTTCCCAGCAGAATTTGCAAGTTTGGTTTTTAAGGTAAAGGATTTGGCATTCTCCAATACAAAAGATTCATCTATAAAGTACAGAATACTGAATTCAAAAGGGAATGACTTAGTTTAGTATTCTGAAGTAATTTAGTAAAATGACTTTTATGACTTAGTTTAGTAATCTAAACTACACTTTAAGGCAATGAAGAAGTGAATTCACAGATTTTTGGCTAGTAGCTCTTGCATTGAGCTTACTATTAAACCATTATACTTATTGATATTATACAGGAAGTGTTTATATATACACTGCATATATACTTATTGTTGTACCGTAGTGTATGGTGATACATATGCTCCTGCGGTCTATATACTGCTTGTTTGATAGAGATATCTTTCACTATGTTGAATGGAAAATAAATTTTCTTTACATGGCATGCATGCCCTGATTGTCTGGGCCTTGTTTTAATCTTTATAAATGTCTCCTTATAAATAAAAAGCATTGTGCTCTTCATTCTGGATAGGCATCATTTGATTGCTCATAATGGAGGTGCTTTCCTCCTACCTTTAAAGATTTTCACTGAAGATGATGTAGCCATGGGCAAGCTGTTTTGTCCTCATAGTGTTATGCACTCATTTTTTACAGCTATTGGTCTACTGACAACCTGGTTGAGGTAATAACATGGTCTGTAGGATTTTTCAATTCTCACATATCACTGGCACAAATACTAGTTCCAGTTCAAAAATGATTGGTTTTTACTACTTCTTCTTCTCTTTCTTTGCTCACTACCTCCTCCTTCTTCTTCTTCTTCTTCTTCTTTTTTTTTTCTTTATATGAAAGCCTCTCAGAAAAGATAACTGCTCAGAATCCACAATTTAAGGTTTAAATATTTGGTTTTAATTCTATATGTGTAAGAGGCTTGATAAGGTGCCTGGATTTGCAATCATTCAGAAGTCAGGATTGTGATCTGTCTGGAACAGTTAAAGTAATACCTGCAGCTCAAATAAGCAAAAATGGCTCATATCTCCATATAACATGGCAGTAAATATGTGTACATCTATGAAAGTATAAGCCAATTTTTTAAATAATATGTATCCCAAATTTCTCCCTTGTTCTAAATCACTTGTTCTAAAGAGTTATTTGCCTGTCTTAAAAATAACTAACAATAATTGTGGGATTTTTCTAGTGTGATAAACTGACTTTTTTGTGGTCAAAAGCACAATTTATTTGTGACAGTTTTGTTTCTTTGAACTTTCAGATATGCAACTTTACCTTGGATGTATCTTGCATCCAGATTCTTCTCAAGTTCAGATGTAGCTTTTGTTTCCTACATCTCCTTAAATTTTGTGTTTGGCCTGTGTACCATGCTGGTGACTCTCTTACCTCGCTTGTTAGCTATAATTTCCAAAGTGCAGGTCAGTATCAAATCTTTGGTTTACCTTTTTCATAACTGAGATGTACACACACACACACACATACATGCATATATATATTTGAGAATGTTCATGTGTCTTTTATATATTTATACAGATAATGTTTTTCCAGAAGAAACCAAAACATGGTTTTTATATATTCATGATTTTTCTATATTGACTGTTACCATCTTGAATTTTAACTTGTTTATAACCCAAAAAAGCTTGCTGGAATAATGGAAAAACAGTGTTAATTGAAACTTTGACATTTTCTAGACCATTAAGTTGTAATAGGCACATAATGGGAGCTGTTCTGGTCGATTAAATAGATTATATGCATTGTAAAATGTGTTTGAATAATATTGACATAAGAGATAAGCTGCATATTCCTAGAATCACTAATGCACTGTATGAATAGTAATTTATACATTGCATTCTCACTGCATGTATGTGTTTTTAATTAGTCATAACGGTATTTAAACAACTTGATGGAGAGGACTCCCAGACTGAGTATGACTCTCTATTCATGTACAGGTTAAAAACTTGATGTTTAAAGTCAAATCTGTCTAATCTGTCATGCAAGTGTGTAAGCAAATTCGGTACTCACTTGGGTTTAAGTTAGTGATTTAAATTTGATATTATCCAAATTTTGAAATGTTAAGGAAATAGAAGAATTATGGCTACATGTGTTTTGGTACTGTCTATGAACTTCAGCTAAGATTAAAATGCCATGTCTGTAGAAAGTCTAAAATGGAATATTATATAACCCTGAACCCCAAAATAATTCACAATATGCACTTTTAGAATTCAGTTTACTTTGAGTGAGATTTGAATGAAGTATCCAGTTTTGCAAGTCTGCTCATTAGGCTGTTGGAGGAAACTAATTTTTTTCCCTTTTATCTTTATTCTCCTCCATCCTTCCCATGTCTTAATACAGAGTTTTCAGAACATCTACAATATCCTCAAATGGGTATTCATCATATTCCCACAATTCTGCCTAGGCCAGGGCTTAATAGAGCTTTCATACAATCAGATCAAGTTTGACCTGACCAGGAACTTTGGAATAGATTCTTACGTGAGCCCCTTTGAGATGGATTTCCTGGGCTGGATTTTTGTGGCAATGTCCCTCCAGGGAACACTACTGCTTCTTTTACGTCTTTTCCTTCATTGGGATCTCCTCTGGAAACCAAGGTTTGTTATCATTTGTATTCTGCCACAGTGGGCACTGAACTAATTTTCAGAGACAGAAAATGGTGTGTTCCTTTGAACAATGGAAGATAAATACTTCTGGTAACATAGTGTACCTGAATTAATGCAAACTACAGAAAAAAATATAAGTAGTTGTTTTTCCCTTGAGTTCTGGTGAGAATTGATCACCATGTGCTAAGGGATTGCAACCAGGAAAAGGAGTTATGTAGAGCACAGCAAATTATGACCAATTTTCCATGTATCACTTTGTATCATCCTCTGTTGTAGGGGTCATTGCTCAGTTAGCAGCACAGACAGCCCTGCAGAAGATGTTGATGTAGAAATGGAGCGACAGAGACTCTTTGGTGGAAGAACTGGTAATGATGTCCTACTTCTGTACAATCTCAGGAAGTGTTATGGAGGTTTCAGTAAGAAGAACACAGCTGTGGAAAACATAAGCTTGGGCATACCAAGGGGAGAGGTAAAGGAGTCTTTCTTTTTCCCATTTTATAAAGTAACACTTTATGCTGAGCAATTGTTGAGACATATTCAGTGTGTCTACAGTGAAAGGCCTGTAGACAGCAGCATAAAAAATTCAGTTGTAGTAATTTCTGAAAATCAATAATTAGATAAAAGCAGAAACTCTGGCGGTGCTGAAGAAGCAACTGCTCATTTATTTTTTTGGTTAAACATTCATCAGTCTTAATTTTTTTTTTTACTTCTTGCTTATCTATACCAAATTACTCTTTTTTAAGCTAACATAAGAAGTAAGTAAGGTAGCATAGCAGTTTAGCATTCAAAGAGAAAACAGAATACCCAACTCAATAGCAAACTATGGACTGCATCCTGAATTTGTTACCACAGCATGTTTTTGGTTCCCATGCTGAAATCATCACAGTACATTTGACTATAGCATATACAAATAAATTACTTCAATAAATCAAGATTTAGTGCTGAGCATGTTTGTATTTGGGGGTTTTATTAATTATTTGGATGGTTTGGGGAATTACAGGTATTAATTTCTAAACTACTGAGAAAGAAAATACTTTTCTTGATTGCTAATATAAAATTGGAGGAAATTGGAAGATCATCTTGCACATGGCAGCACAGGTGCAGTGATATTCCTGCTACTCACAGCTGTTGGGTAACTGAGGTAACCAGGAGGATGTTATTGTTGATTAAAGCCTATAAATCAATAAGAAAGTTCATGAAAAAAGTATTTAGAAATCATAAAGGGCTATTTGTAGACTTAATATGAATCCTATCCTAGCTTAAGCATTAAGCTATTGCAGCTAGGGGTCTGAAAAAAGTGTTCAAAATGAGTGTGCCTCTTGGATGTTTGGTGCTCACTTGTACAGAGTGAAGCAGCTCATGACAGGCTTGGAAATATTCACTCTGTGGACTGATATCCAGGGTTTGGGAGCAGGACCTAAAATCCTCCTGTTCAAATGTTCAATTCGCATTTGCTAATAATATGGATAAATAATAAATTTGATTGTTGGGCAGAGTTTTAAGAGAATGGGTAGAATCCTAAATAAGTCACTTCTGGTAATTAGGGGGGAATCAAAATATTATATATATGGGGCTTTTTAAAATTGATTCTCTGTGGGAAAGGGAATTTGCACACGCATTATATCCATTTATAGTTTCTTACTGATATATAATGGGAAATGTGGAAAGGGGAAAAATTTGAAGGGGTGATATTTCTTATTTTTTCAGTATAGCATATTGATTTTTTTTCCAATATCTCTGATAGTGTTTTGGACTCCTGGGAACAAATGGAGCTGGGAAAAGCACAACATTTAAGATGCTGACTGGAGATATCATCCCATCTGCAGGACGTGCTGTTATCAGGACTCCTACTGGGTAAATAACAGAGGGTTTGATCAGAATAGTGCTAATTGATAATGCACATGATCAAAGTCTCAGCATGTCTTCAGTCCTTTATACTGTACTCTAGGGACTTATTTTGTTCCCTTTTAAATGTGTATTGCTTTGTTGCTGTTAAGTCTCTGTGGAAAAGCTTTTTAGCATTATTTAATTCTGTTTGACAGCTCTGTTAATTGAGAATAAACTTGTCTGGTAGCAAAAGAAAAACTCTAAGAAAACTTAATATACATCCTTTTAAAACTTTTAAAAGAATCCTAACACAGGTTAAAATGCATGGACATATATCCCCCTACAAGTTCTGCACTGAGAGTGTTCCAGGCTTAGGTGTGTGAGCAGTGCTTCAGGTGGGTAATTTGAAAATATTTTCCTACACTAATGTATTTCGGAGTAATGAATTAATTACTTGATCAACATTCTATATATAAGGATAAGAGGTAGTGTTTGTCAGATTTATCATTCTGTTGGACTGATAAATGAATAATGGACTTTGGGTTAGATGTAAGCAATAATTTTCATTTTCCCGAAAAAAATGGGAGGGGAAAGAAAGTTATATTTTTCAGTCAATAGTAAATATGTATATACACTTAGGTAAATTGCTTTTGGGCTGTTTTCCTAATTGATGTACATTTCAAAATATTTTCTGGACAAGGACAAGTCAAGAGTTTCATTAAGAAATTTTTAAAGGAAACATTTTTGAATTTTCAAAATGGCAAGTTACATTTCTTTGGTTTAGAAATGAAATGCTTTCATAGGTCAGTGCTTCCTTACTTCTTTACAAAGATAATGATCATCAGATCTAACTTCAAAGGTAAGTAGATTCAGTTATTGCAAAATTCAGTTTTCTGGAAAATTTGCACTTTTGAAATGGACAATATCACCAATAGCAAACATAATTTTGCTTCAAGATGTTTTCTCATTATCTTTCATAGCAAATCATAAAAAATGTTGATCATAAAGCAGAAATTATTTTTTAAAAACATATTAAAAAAACAGATTTTAGAAAAATTATTCTTAAGAGAAGTGGTGTGAGTGAGGCTTTAAAATGGTTGGAGAGAATTTTAGATGGTTGTTTTCACTCATAATTTTCCAGACTTTTTAAAAAAAATAATTTTCTGTCTTAAACAAAAGACAATTTTTTCAAATATTGATCAAAATTAAAAATTACAGAAGTGATTTAAAATTAGATAAAAATCAACATTTGTTATTTTTTGAAACTGATGGATGGCATTGTACGTCCTGGTACAGGATAATGATGGAAGTCAGAAGTTTATAGCATGAGTCTGAAGAAGATTTGAAATTTGGAAAGATAAAATTATCTGTAATATATTTTTTAAAAATAAAATATTGCCTTTAGGGCATCAGGACATTTAAGCTCCTATGTTTTGTTTTGATTCCGAGCAGTATTTTGCTTTGGATTTTAATGGGACTTGTCTTGGGTCTCACCTGTGCATTCATAGATCACATATGACTATCCCTGTGCAACATTGTCGCAGGTCTGTATTTAGGCAAATGATTTGATCTGGTGTGAAAATTCCAAAATTTTAACATCTACTTGAAAACAAATATAAATTTATATACAGTTCATTATTATATATGTTGACACAGTATGTTTGCTGACTACTACATGTTTTTTAGACCCCCCTAAGGTAATTTAAAAAAATTACAGAACAATTCACCAGTACCTGGATTCCTTTTATCAGTTGTGTTGCTATGTACCTGCACAAAAATGCTTCTGGGGTCAACTAGACAGCTATTGGCTTTTGACAATAGGCTAAATGCTGTCCCTGGACATTTTGTGTGTCACTTTCATTTCCCATACTATGTTTTGTAAATCCAACATGAAAGCATATATTAAGATGCAATGTTATTTACCATATACTAAAACATAGGTAATGAAATTTGACACATTTAGGAGGCTCGAGAGAAAGCCTTAGACAATTGAATTTCCGTGTACAAAATACCCTTGACAACATTAATTATCACCTTGTACTATGGTGGTGTCAATCGAGTTTATGGATTTTTTGTGTTTGCAGGGACTGAAGTGAGTGTAAATCCCATATTCCCAAGATTTCAAAACTTAACACTAATTCAAGAAGGCAACCTTAAGTAATAGCTGCTATTATACAGTAGCTAAACTTAGAGAAACAAACAATTTGAGGCTGTGAGAAGAAATTTACGTCCCTCCTGACTTTGTTCCTTGCTTCATTATTTTGGAAACTGCTGTTAAGTGGATCGTGGTGCATTGTGTTGCTGAACTATTGAAAATCACTAAGAGGCAAGTTTGCTGGCTCTTCCAGAGGTGAGATGGTAAGCACAACAGGTCTGGAGAGCCATTCCTCAGCAGCTAAGAATGATTAAAATTACTAATTTCAGGGAATTTTAGGTGGATTTATTTTTATTTATGACTCAGATAAATGAAGGAAGGTATGGTAAGAAGGCTTCTCCTTTTCTTACTCCGGTAGTGTACTCAGTGTACTCTCTGGTGCTCCTGGCACAGAGATCACAGTCAGCTGTTGCTGATCACAGCTGCAGAACATTTATTGGTCAGCAGAATTAGATTTTTTTGCTTAAAACTTACATAATGAAGGAGATTTCATAAAAACATTATCTTGGATACCTATTCCTCATGAATAATGCAGCTTAGATGTAAATCCCACCTCTTTTGGGTTTGACTGGAAAGAACACATCTTTAGTCCTCTGTCACTGTGAAAGGACAAGATACTGTAGTCTGATGGATCCCTCACAGAACCATAAAATGGTTTGGGTTGGAAGGGACCTTTAAGGTCATATGGTTCCAACACCCTCCATAGGCAGGGACACTTTCCACTAGCTAAATCAAAGCTACATCTAACCTTGAACACTTCCAGGGATGTGGCATCCATGGCTTCTCAGGGCAACCTGTTCCCGTGACTCGCCACCCTCATAGTAAAGAATTTCTCCCTAATATCTAATCTAAGACTAACTTGATGATGCATTCTTCATGATCAAATAATTGAGTATGTAAAGTTACCATTATAAACATTGGAGAACCTAACTAATTTTTTTCCATGCAG
This sequence comes from Passer domesticus, assembly GCF_036417665.1. Classification (NCBI taxonomy): domain Eukaryota; kingdom Metazoa; phylum Chordata; class Aves; order Passeriformes; family Passeridae; genus Passer; species Passer domesticus. The sequence goes on from NC_087474.1 coordinate 91,333,013, forward strand.
AAAATCCTTAATTCATAACAGATTCCATTTCCTTGAATAACTATGCTTCAAAGTTTTTGGTTAAAAAATAAAAAACAAAGAAATCAAACAAAAAACCAAACAAATAAATGTATTCATTTTCCTGTTTGATACTGAATTTGAAATGAGTGCCTTTTTGAGGAAAGTGCACTGATAATGACCTTGAATTTTATTAGATAGCAGTTGCACCTTGGAACAACATGAATTCTAGAAATGAAAGATGGGATTTTTCGAAGGCATAAATTGAACACAAAGTAGAATTTTTAAAAGGTTGACCTAAAACATCTTGGAAGTGCAGGGCTTTATAGAGAAAGAACCTCAAACACCAATAATCAACTTGTATTCAAGGAACTTCTGCTATTGTCTCAAAGAAATTTTAAAAATATGCTTCTGAGAAGTAACTTGCTTTTTAACAGAGTGTAAAAATGCAGATTCACAACATCTTCAAGTACTTTAAAAATATTTGTTCTCCTCTAGTTTGGTTGTTTGCTGAATGCTTAATACCACAAAAAAAAAGAGCTAATTCCTAAGAATCTGAGAGAGATCTATGTCTGTTTTCATAACAAATGATAATAAAATCCATAGACGATAGGTATTATGTATGTTAGTTTTCAGTATCACTGGGATTCATAAGTCAGGGTGTCATTAAGTGGTAATATTTGTGAAATACTAAAGCCAACTTCATCTTTTCTGCAAATTGGTTGTTACAGGATTTCTTTGGTGGGGAAATGATTTTGGGGGATGGAAGGCTTCTGATCTGTTTTAATTGTGGCTTTCTCTTTTTGACACACTATAAATTAAGTAGATATTTTAAATGCACTATGTGCCTGAGCTGTGTATATCACAATTTGTGTGACCAATGCACATTTATACTATACAAGCTGAGCAGTCTAAAAAAACCTGGGTTTTTAAAATTTTCATATCCCTCTGCAGAAAAATATTTTAGGCAACTTATATAACCTTTGTAGGCTCGTTCTAGTTATTACTGTTATTAAAATAGTCCAGACAGAGAAGTAATAGGAACTGATCACCAACCACAGCCAATCATGTGAGGATAATTCACAGGGGATTTTACAGTTTCATTGTTTTGTGTAGCTCATTAATATTACTGTTATCAGTGACATGTCTGTGCAAAAGAAACTGTAAAGTAATTAGCTTCTAGAGAATGTGTCTTCATATTAGGGATATTTGCATCTCAATATTGAAGAGTGACAAAGAAACAAGCAGCAGTCAAACAGTTACTTTAGAAGGCTTGGAAGCAAAATAATGATAGCAAAGTACCAGGAGTACCTTTCATAAAAGGCAGAAATAGCAAAAGCAAAACCAATAATTTCTAGAAAGTAGATTATTTGATTAACGTATGTTTACTTGTATTTAGAAAGTACGGTTTTATAAGACATTAAGAGACCGACAGGCTTTTAAAGAGTTGCAAAGCTTAAATACGTTTAATAATTAACTGCATGATCTGCTTGACAATTAGAAGAGTTCTTTGTGCTCTCTGTAGCACAGCTGTTGCTTTACAAGAATGAAAATGGACCAAAATTGTCTCATGCTTGCCTCTACTGCCATAACTAGATTGCCACTAGTGTGGCAATCTAAATGAAAGGTAGTGAATGAAACTGTAAACATTTTTGTAGTTACTTTTTCTGTCAAACAGCTTGAAGAAGTAAGGTCTGCATTAAATATGTACAAAGAAAAGCTGACACTTAACAAAGTGGTATAACAAAGGAGAACAAAGTGAGTCTTCATAGTCTTTGAATGTCTGCTGGGCTAATGTATCAGCAGATACTGTACAACTGTTCCACTTTTTTCTGTTTGTGTGTACTTTGGCCAAGCTTTGTTTTCTTCCCCTTTCTGTACTTGTGTTTAAATCTTCCTTAGTGACTGTGTCATAAAATGTCTCTAAAGTTAAGAGTGCTAAACACAGCTTTGAAGAGAAAGTGTCAGAGAGAAAGTGTCAAAATCCTTTTAAGTGTCATGGCAAGGTCAATGTAAAATAATGAATAATGTGACTGGTGGTTTGTTTGTCTTTTTGGTGCCTTCTATTTTGCAATCTTTTCTGTTGTACTTTGCTGAATAGAGATGACTTTAAGTTCATACTTAGAATGCAGTGGGATGCATATGCAAAAAAAATTAGATAAACCAGGTAACATCTTGTTCATAAGTTGCCCCATCAAGGACTGAAGCATTTGGCAGTCTTCCTTGTGTAATTAATTTATCTCCCATGAATTTCCATCTTCTTTCTGCACAGAGATCCTCCATGACAGCAATTCCCTATCCTATTTGAATTGTGTCAGTCATCTCAGCTGTTGGATTACAAAGTCATAGGACCAAGGAACTGCTCTACAAAATAGGAAAAGTAAAATATTTCTTTATAGCTAGGACTTCAACTCTTTTGATAGGTATGATATTCAGCTTGATAAATAATTAAAATGTAGTTCAAATAGCTTAACTTGAAAGGAAGAATACATTTACATAAATATAATGGCTGAAATGGCTGTTTTTACACTGTATATCAGTATAATTAGTCTAATTATAATGAAGCCATAGTTACATTAATTATATTTTAACCTTGATTTTTGTAATGTTAATTGATCATTAGTATGCACTGAATTGAATGTGCAGTTATGAGTACAATGAAATGTCTAAGTACTTTTGCAATTTGTAAATTTATATTTCATTTTGACTAATTAATGGAATTTATCTCTCTGTAAAAGCAGATATATATGTGCGTGATATTGTAAGTACCATATATATCACTGCTTTTTATTGTGTTGAAAAACTGCAGAAAAAGCATATAAAAGTGAAACAAAGTGCACAGCAGAGCCAAAAGTGAAACAATTTTTCCAAAGCCAGCCATAAGTCTGAAAACAGGGGTACTAAGTTGTCCCTGGAAACCCAACACTGAGGCTTACCTTTGAATTACAGCCCACAGCCACCTATAGGCAATGTTGGTCGTAACCATTGTGAAAAACAAGATCCAGATCTAGTTCTGCAATAGCCACTCTGGCTTTCTGGAAACTGCAGGTCCTGTTTATAGGGGAGAAGAAAACAGGTTTTGTCCCAGATCATATTCACTCATCACAGTGGTTATGTCTCTTTTCAGTGTCAGCAAAGGCTTTCTGACCAGAGTGCCCCATGCCACCCCCATGTAGCCTGTAATCAGATTGCAGAGCTTTCTTTAAGCACTCAGAATAAATAGATCAATGTAAAGAGTCTTGTAATAGTCAGTGAAGGAACAACTTTGAATCTAAAATTTTCTATACTCTGATTTTGATTTATGATCCCAGTATCTTGAAAATCTGGCAAGTTTCTTTCCTCAATAGTACAAACCTACAAGGTGACCACTCCATAATGAGGAAAGTCATATTAAGTCCTGGATATTTTCTCAGGATGTCTTGCACCAAAATATAATGATTCTCACCAAAATACTTAGACAGGGATAGAATAAAAAATCTTGCATGCTTCAAGTGCTAGACTCCATTATTTTTCTTGAGGATGCCAGATGTTCTGTTGACCATTTCTAAAAGAGTTCTAGAAATGCAATTCTGCAACTTTAAAACTATATTTAAAATAAAAAGATTTCTGGAAATATGCTGGTGATGTCATTTGTTGCAGCTGTTCACTCTAAAGGAAAACTTAACTAACGAGAGGAAGTATTGACTGAGCATAAGGATGTAGTCTAAAAATGAAGAAGAAAAATGAAGGAGAAGATATGCTTTATATCTTAACTTGATCAGATGATGTAATCAAAATTGCTAACAGAATTTAAAGATAACTGGTGCGCTGTGTTATTATGAAGATACAGAAAGTTGTGTATTAGTGTAAAAGCTTAGTGTAAAAGTGCTTTACTCCCTATAGTTTTAGATATTACACTAGATTTCATTGTGTCTACTGTATTATGACAAAAGCCTGAGAGGGGTTGGAATCCATACTTATGTGTTCTTTCTCTCTGTCTGTAAAATGAGCTGATTTTTTCCTCCTGTATGTCTTGTTTTTAATGTGAATAGTTTAGTGAAAAATTATGGCATCCTGATAATAATAATAAGGCAGAAAACAAATGGCTGTTTTACTCTAGCTTGAGAATAAAATCAGCATTTTGCTGCATGCTAATCTATAATTCAGAAAATATTAAAATGTATTTTGAATTTGATTCTGATAATAGCATATATGATGATGTTTGTTAAGGAAGAAGAGGATTATAATTAGTTTAATGAATTGAATTAGAAATTTAAAAAAAAAAAATATTTACAGTATATGATTTACTGAGAAGATTTTCTGGTATCAAGCCATCACTACTTGAAATGTTAATTTAATTTAGACCCATAAAAATGAAATCTGAGAGATTAACTGAATTTCAAAGAAAATCAATTTCCTAACACAAGAGCTTGTTACTACTATAATTAAAAATGATAATGTGTTTTTCTTTCCTCTATTTTTTATTTATATTGTTTATATCTTCAGAAAAAACTTAGGACCTGGCTAAACAAAACTGAATTATAATGTCCAGAATTTTGATTTTGAAATCTACTCTGTGATGTTGATGAGGGAAGACAAGGCATTAGACTGCACATTAATAAAAATAAAGTATCCTAATATAAGCCTAATATGGCTTTTTTTTTTTTTTGGTCTTCTAATTGGATGGTTTTTGATTTGACAGATACAGAGTTGAGAGGGAGGAGTGAGGTGGAAAGGTCCATGAGTTCTTTAGTGAATGCAGTAGAATCTCAGCGTTAATGGGAAATCTTGAAGTGTTCAGGGTCAGCACTAATGGATATAGTGGCAAGATGGCAAGATAAGGGACCAAACTGAGCAAGAATATTAAATGATGCATTCTCACTTTGCCCTCACTTTATGAAAGCTAAAGGTCAGTGGTGGGGATACTGTTCACCTAAGACTGGGTGCTTTACATAGGCAGAGCACTAGAATCCTGTGTGTACAATTAGCACTGAGGACGCTTTCTATTTCCTGATGCAAACTGAGTAAGGATGCTCTAATATAGTTCTACTAAAGAACAATAGATGTCCGTTTTGTTGTTTTTTTTGCAGCTGTCCATATTTAACTTTTTGTTCTTCATGGTAGGGGCCTATTGCAGACAAGGTGCTTTTATCAGCTAGAGGGCTCATGCTGACTAAACGTCCCTGAAATTACCCCCGAGTGTGATTTGTTCTCTTCTGACTGAACTCGGCATATTATCAAAAGCTCAGTCTCTTTTTTCCCAAAAGACAACAGCTGCACCAAAAGAATACCCTGTGCATGAATCTTCCTAGCAAAACAAACCTCAGACTCATCTCTCTATGTTTAACAGCATCTAGTTAACATTTCAGTGTGAATAGTATTTTGCTGTGTTAGAACTAATTAAATAAGGAATCCACTGCTTCTGACTGGTTGTTTAAAGAGATCAGGATTATTCAATCCATATCTTATGGTAAAGATGACTATAGAAAAATGGTTTAATTTACCATATGTATGGTTGGAACCTGAGACAGCAAAAATTCTGTATGTATTTGATTTAAATATCTTATAAGTGGATATAAATTAATGAGGAACATTTTGTTACCCTCTTTCCCATATCACCCTTCTATTTTTTGGTACCTCTTTATTTAGAGAGGTGTCTACAGGCAAATAACTTATGTAGCACCAGCCAAACCAGCCAAGATACCATGTTTTATAATTTTGCCATTAACAACAAAGGACCATTCTAATTAGTCTATGGCAAGGTTTGTCATAATCATGTTATTTTATCTTTTGATAGCATTAAAATATATTTTCATGCTGTGGTTCATTATGTAAAATGCAGATTTTTTTTTTTCTCCCCAGATTCCTGAATCTTGTTAACAGGAGATACATATTTATATTTTCACTAGTGCTAGTATTTGTAGATCCTTGCGTTAACACATTTACTTTGTGTCCAAATGATTAATCATATATTTAGTTCTTTCAACCAGAAATGTAGAAAACCACTAGGAGGAAAAACATTCTGTTACTCAGAATCTTTTAAAAACTTTTTTCTTTCAAAACTCAGATTTTTTTATTATTTTTTTATTATTAAGTATTTTCTTTTCATAGGTCTTTCTCTACACATAAATCAGCATCGTTGAGTGTTGAATTAGATGTTGGAATAAATAGGATAGATTTAGTGTCATTATGGGTAATGAGACACCCTTGCAATCAAGCTTGCTTCTTAGCAATGAATGTAATTTCAAGTAATGTTGTACAGCTACAAAGTAAAGGCCAAAGTCTCTTAAATCAGGATAATTTTATATTTTTTGCTGTATTGTCTTTTAAGTTACTAGAATTTAATATCCTGTGTTTTGTTTTACTCTTGTTGTTTAGAGAATGCACGCATGCCTATGTGTGGTCACAGACACACAAAGAATACTCAGCAAAATTTCCTTCTCTCTCAAGTCCTTCCTCTTCAATTTTCAATGAGATTGATACAAATATAATATTGTATATGGTATAATATCCAGTATGAGCAATGCATGGTTTGAAATGTGTCTCTTTGGAGCAGGTACTACCAAAAAGATAAGAGAAGTAAAACTGGTGAGTGTTAATTCTAATAGACATCTGCTCTTCATGTGTTGGTCTATTGACCTTGACACACACGCTGTCACAACAGTGACATGCTGGTGGCTGTGTTAACCTAAAAGGGACAACAAGTGTGCATTGTGTGTGGGTGGTGCTGCACTAAGTAACCACAGTAAAGAGACTCAAGTTCCTTCATCTGCAGACTTGAGGTTATGTGTGTTTTTCTTGTATCCCAAGTGTGGGACCCAGGGCTATGGGATTTCTTAAAGCTTCAAATATTTTTCTTTTTCTTTAAACAGGTCTGAAATGGATATACTCTCTGCTAGTTCTGAAGGTATTCTTATCGGATATTGTCCGCAACAAGATGCCCTGGACGAACTTTTAACAGGTTGGGAGCACCTTTATTATTACTGCACACTGCGTGGAATTCCAAAGCAGGATATCCATAAGGTAACTATCCAGAACAGATTTCTGGGGGAGCTATTGCCTAGCTAGACTGTGGAGCTTATAGAACAATTGTACCTTTTGAACATGAGAAACTATCTAATATTTCATCTTAACAACTTTAGTAATAAGGTTTTTCATTACCACAATTTTATTTAAATAATGTGGATTTTTTTCTCTGTTATGCCAGTTCAAAACACAATAACATCACTGCAGATAATAAAATAGCATTATTGCAAATGAAATATCGGGCACAAAACCTCTAAAAGAAATTAAATTTATGAATGGTTCAATACCTTCACTATCTCACATGAAGAACTGTGAGAGACCACACTTTGAGCCTTGTACCTCTGAAAGACTGTTTTCTTCAGAGATATGATTTAACTTTGAAGGAACTAAAAATTGTTGTATGATTCTGTATAAATAAATGAAACACCTGGGTGCTGGGATAGGAACTGTTAGCACTCTGCTGTCTTAAACTTCACAAGATAGATGCAGTCTCTTAAATGCTCCAGCTAGCACACAAAGCTTGGGTTGTCCAAGCAGAAGAAGCCAAAGAAAATGAGAACTTACTAGCATAGAAATTGACAGTATTTGGCAATATCACTGGGAGCTCTTGGATTTACAGATACAGGTGTAGCTGTGCTGATCAGCAGGTTGAACTTTTTTCTGTAATGAGACAAGTCAGCTGATACCAGAAACTAAGTATGAAACAGATACAGTGTAAAATATGGGTTTTTCTATATCAGCAGATGGAATTTTACAATGTGATCTGACTTGAGCTGCTCAGTCTTTTCTGCTTAATTGCATCTCTATTAACGTGAGAAAACTGTAGTGTGATGTGAAATTGGTATCTTTCAATTCCTGCTGTATAAATTTGTCCCAAGTAGTAGCTATTGCTCTAGCACTGCCCTTGTAACCTCCAGAATACTGACTGTTGTTTTCTTTTCATTTTTCCAGAAGCAAAATTGCATGAACAGAAATAGCTGGTTTTTTTCTTTTTTTTTTTCTACTACCCAGTGCTTTTCTGGCTGTTGCCTCAGGGTCTAATAAGTGGCTTGCAACCAGTTCCTTGACTGTATGTGGGAAGGCTGCTTTCTGGTTCTCTGCAGCCTGTTTTCATTTTCCTCAGCAGAAAGGTGCTATTTCAGAAAAAGTATGATTCCTGTAAGGGATATTGAGTATTCATCAGGACAGGCAATATTTTGAATTTTTACTGTTTTAAGCTGATAATTTGGGTATTTCTGGGTGAAGCCTGGGGAAAATTAATGATTCTTGCAAGTCTTTGCCTCTTGTCTTCAACAGTATCCATCATCCAGGACAAAGCCTGGACTTTTACATGTTTTAACAACATGTTACTTGCAGTCTGCTCAGAAATTATCATACAGTCTGTTGTTTGATTGTTTACCCTTCATAAGTTCTTGGTCTTAATTTTTACTTCAGACTACTGGCAGAGTATTGAAAACGTGCATATCTTTCCTTTGATCTAAAAGAAATATATTAAAGGATAGTTGTTATTACACTAAAACCCTCAACTATAATTAATTACCTGTTTTCTCCATGAAGTGTCAGTTCCTCCATAGCAGTTAGGGAAGAGTTCCTCAGGTGGCATGGTACATCACATACACATCCCTCTTCAGATGGATGAAAATAATTCATTTAGGTATGAGTTGAGTTACTGTCTGCACTGAGAGAATACAAACATTAACCTTCCTGGACCTCAGATAATCTAGGTGTAGGCTTAGACTATTCTTTATAGTCAGTCTTGTGTGCCTTAGCATCACATTTGTGAAGGAAAGATCATCCTTCTTTTCAGTTGTCTTAATTTTTTGTCTGCACTGATTGCAGAGCAGACTTTGTTGCCATATGCTTGTGATCAAGGCATCAAAGCGCTCCTTTGAAATAATATTTAGCTGCTCTGGTTTTCCTCCACCAAAAACTGAAATGCAGCTATCTCAGAGGAAAACAAATGTTTTTGTCAGTGGGCCCTCCTGACTGTGTGGCATGGCTGTCAAGCGCTCAACAGCTGCTGTGCTTCCACTCAGAAATGGCTGGTGCCTGGAGAAAGTGAGCATTTTAGCTTCCTATAAAGAAAATAGGGCTTTGGACTGCTTTAGAGGAGCAGCTGTATGGAAACGTAAGCTGTTATTTTCTCATCATTCCCTCCTGCCTCTGATACAGCACTCCAAGCCTGCCTCTGAATATTTACCAGTGACTAATTACACTAATATGCACAGACACATGTATTCTAGAGAGTACATTGGTTTGATAATGAAAGAAACATATATTCACTTTGTTTTTTAAGAAATTGGTGAGCAGGCAGGTGACTCCCAGGTTGTGTTGCAGCTGAAGTTGTCTATTGAAGCAGTAACTTCAAGGACCAAATCCTTTGCTAGACAAATTTATCAGCAGCAGGAGTTAAGTGCCTGACATAAAGTTGAGTGCACTTAATGTTCCAAAACAGTAATTAAATGAATGGGAAAGGAGGAGAAAAATGGGACATTTACTATCAGTGTTAAGCTTCACATGTAATGTGAAGTTTTTTTATACTTCATAAACCTACTCTGAAGATTCTTTTTGTTTAAAATTGGAAAAATTAGAGTAAAGCTTTTAGGTTATTTAAAAGGATATTGATTAAGCATAGTACTTTTAATTTTCATTTCTTTAATATAGCAACTTCCTAGATCTCTATTTGTTCCAAAATACAGCACTCAGCTTGTTAAAAAATTAAAATTATTAGCATAGCATCAAATGGCATCCCTCATTAGCATTAAAACTTCTGTTGCAAACCTCTAAAGAAGCTTTATGAGGTCTTCTGAGGTAACTTTTTTGGAGTATGCTTTCTCTTTTCATTAACTCTCCAGGAAGATTTTGCTCTGATTCTAGAATCTCAATGATTTCCTTACATGTCATATTCTATAGGAAATAGGAAATAGGAATCTGTAAATTCATATATTCTTTGTATGTTTACTTATTTTTGGACCCCCAAGGACAATTAGTGTGTACAGTTTTATGAGATTTTGGGATAAAAAATACTCTTCCCCAGAAACTTGACCATGGATATACAGTTTTCAAATGTAAGAAATCTAACAATTCTGAATTTACCTGAAAGCCAAAAAAATACTGTTTTGTGTGGAATTAATGAATGATTGCTGTTTAGGATGTTCAAACTACGCTGTATCCCCTTACTCAGAACCTGACACTTTGAATTACTGCTTTGGACTTACAAAGTTATTTTTCAGATGAGTCTAGAATTCAATCCATGTTTATTATCATTTATACTGGGTATGATACAAATTTTCAATATTGGGTCAGATCTGCTTCGAGAAATTTTTTAAATATATAGCAAGAAGTTATGCATTTTATTTATTGTGAAAACTAATACACTGATGGATACAGCCTTTGAAGTCATGATGTTGAGTAGAAACCGTGATGTTTCTAGCCTTTGAATAGATTGATTCTATTCTTTCAATAAATTAATAACTCCAAGTTTTTCTGGAACACATACAGACTGAAAGTGCTTAGCACCACTTAATTTTTTACTTGACTATTGGAGGTAATTTTTAAAGGGAGAGGAAACCTGCAGGCATTAGTAGTTACACAATTACTGCTTTTCAGTTGAATGGATCTCTTAGTTCCCTGATGGATGGAGGAGGCCATGCCTGCTTTGACTTTTACTCACACAGATATTGGCATGTGTGCAAAAAATTATCTTATTGTCTCTTCTGGAATGAATGTTGTCTTTAGGAACTCCCCAAAGAATTGGGGGATTTTGTTTAGATGCTACAGATTGAAGGGCTCATTCCAATGCCTGTTCTAAAGCTAGGTGGACTAGCCCAAATTAATTTGGGGGAAAATATTTTGCTAAATATATTAGAACTGATGAGAAAAAAAAAGTAAATTATTTTAAGAAATATTGGAAAATAGGGAAATTGCTAGCTGATAGATGTGAAGTGTGTTATAATTTTTACTGCTGGTGTGGGGAGGAAGGAAGAAAGGAAAGAGTTTAAATACATTATTACAGTCATGAATAGACATTAAACATTTTAATGGTTCAAGTGTGCTTACAATGTATATATTTGTATATAACTCTGTAGCTTTTGATTTGGCCTTAATGTTACCAACTTACTAAGTAAATGGAAGTATTTCCTCACTCTTTGTTGCTTAAGGTCAATGAAATATTATTCAAATAGAACATCATGGTGAATATGACAAGGAGGGAGAGAAGGTGCTTGTGTACATATCTGACATTCACTACAGGAAGGAAATCATTAGAATTGTAATTCTCTTGCATAAATGTGTGTATCTGTATCTGAAGATTGATCACATGCTCAATTCTGATTTTCATTTAAAGTAGTTTAAGAGGGATTTTTCGTATTTATTTCACAGTGTACTATGATAAAAACCACTGGCTATGCAGACAAATGAAGTTATAATGGAGATATTTGGAGTACTCTGCAATAGAGCTAATATGTAATATTTCTAATTTAATTCAAATTGCTGTTTTGTTGTTGCTTAGGTATTATTGATGAAGCTGAAAAATTACTGGAAATCTTATAATATGCATTAAAGTGTCTTGGAGTCATCCCTTCAAAGATTGAGCTCTATATTCTTATGTTTGCTGAACCATAGATAAGATTTGAGGGAGGTAGCAGGAATAGGAGAAATAAGAAAGTTGGCCCTTCCTCCTGCCTTTTTGTAGCTGATGTCATTCAGTTCTAAATCAATTCTAATTTGATATGTTTTGTACCAAAGGAGCATATCTAGATATCAGGTCAGATTGTGCTGTGCTCTGTGATGATCTGCAAGGTTTGTCTTGGAAGCTCTTCACATTTAAAGCAGCAGCAAAGTGGGTACTAGGAAATTATTCCCACCCCTCTCCTTTTACTTATTTAGATTTTTAACCTTGTTTTGAAAATTTCTATAGCAGGATGCTTGCCAGACTTTATCTCCTTGTATGAAACAGGAGATTGTGGAGTCATGCTAAATGCTTGAGCACACACAAAAGAGAGGAGAGTTCAATGTGAGGAATTACAAACTTTGCAAAGTTAGTTCTTTTTAATGTTGCTCCTTACAAAGCTTTATGTTCATACCTGACATGACTGAGTCTCCTTGGGGGCTACAGTCTACAAAAAGACCCATCTAACTTAAATAGTTACTTTCTTCTCTCTGGCACTATTCCTTGACCTTCTTAATTCTTCCCCATGCAGCATTCATCGTCTCTTAAAAAAGCCATTTTGCTGACTTTAGATGACACTTCAAAGCAGTCTTAGAAAGACTGGTTCTAGTCTAAAGAATAAACTAAAGAATAGTTTTGACTATGTTTCAGCTGTTATGCATGGTCCTCTCTTGATTATTTTTTAATTACTCTTGAAGATTATTATAGTTAAAATGTATATTTGGTGTAAACATGGGGTTGCATATTTTTTTGCTTTCTGGTCTTAAATTCTTATGAGATCTTCTGTGTAATTTGTATGACTGTTGGTGAATATGTAGGAGGATAATCCTTTAGTCACTAACATCCATGCATTCCTGATGGTAGCAGTCAAGTCAGATTTGTAGACAGGATAAGGTGTCTACCACATGCTTTATAACACTTCACTTTGTGTGTTGCTTTGGTGTATAATGAGACCTGTATTTGGAAGTGAAAAAACCACATAGCAAAACAAAGCTCAGCTATCTTACCTTAGAATGTAACTTAGGCGAATAACCATATTTTAAAGCCACAGCTATAACCTCTAATTGGAAATAAATTACTGTGAATTAACTTTGATACAGCAGAAGCCTTGAACTTTTCAGAATAATATTACCTATGGCTAGTTTAACAGTTGTTATAATTTTTTTTAAAAAAAACCTGTCTGCACCTAATGTAGACAGACCAATCCTTCTGAAATGTGGCTTTTGTATGAGATCATGCACTGCTGTCAGGTTATACATCCAGGTACCCCAAACACAGTGACTATGGATACCAGTCCAAGAATCATCACAAGAATATTGCAGATTCTCACCACTGTGGCATGGTTCCTTCTTAGTGACAGCTTGCCTCAAGATGTCTCTTACTCTTATAAGTATCTCTTGACAAATCTTGCTCAGAGGCTCATGAATATCTTGATCATTTTCACAGGTGTTTGCATAAAAATCTTCTATAGCAAGTATTATTATGCTTGTGGCAGTTTGTTTATGATGGATAGTGAATATTAATTCACAATATTGTTTATTGAATTTTTTTTTCAATTGGAATTTTGAATTTAGTGGAGACTGTCCATCCAATATGATTAAGCTTTCAAGTCCCTCCTTGGTTTTTTGCTGAAGGTAATGTAGAGGAAGCAAAGACAATGAACCATACTGCTGGGGGTGCTCTGGCAGCTAATGCTGGGCAATAAGGGCACCATGCAACTCCTTGTTTTACAAAAATCTTCCCACTGTCCTACATACAGGTAGAAGACATGCTTGCTCTGTTACAAAGTTGATTACTCCTTGATGACACAGCCCCCCAGAAGTCTATGCCAAACACCTGCTGCTTAGCAGCAGCAAGCAGCAAGCAGCAAGTTGCTGCTGTGTCCCTCGTGGTTTTGAGCTATATCTCCGTGGGCAGTCTAGCAGTAGTAGCTGATATAGGTGGATTAAGATTATTGCTACATTTGATATTCTCTAGCACCAGTATTTTAGGGAGCCTTGTGTGTCAGGATAGTCTCTGACAGGATAAAGAGAAAGGCCATAAGGGAACAGCACAAGCTTTGTCTCCAGCTGTGCTCACATGCCTTCCCAGCTTGCTCCAATCATAAATTCTTGTTGGAGCAATTAAAACCAAATCCAGCTAGGATCAACTTACCCCTCTCAGTTATTAAAAAGTTATATTAATTTAATACTGTTACATTTTGTCTTAAAGAAGCTCTAAATTCACAACGGTGGCTTGTTTCCTGACATTTTCATCTTTTTTTTGTAGCTGATGGAGAACTTTTTTTGCTTGAATTTTCAGTTACTCTGGTATTTGATCAAATAAATAGTGGAGAATAAGTTGAAATGAGAGACATTTTAGATCATTGACCCATGGACACAAACCAAATACAAATGACTGTGCTGAGCAGTGACAAAGCCTGACTTCTATATGAGAAAATACTTATCATTTTTGAAGAACAAAGGGCCCCCTGTGTTTAAGATTCAAAAGTAATAATGTGCAGCAAGTATGGGTAAATAAGGAAACCACATATACATTTTCTTAACGTACATGAACAGAACGCTCTTTCAATCTATGCACAAATGTTATCTAATCTGCCTCATCTTTGTTGGCCTTCAAATTTGCAAACCACAGGCTGCAGAGGACCTGGTTAACAGGTTACACCTCAGCGCTCATGCTGACAAACTGGTGAGAACGTACAGTGCTGGCACAAAGAGGAAGCTCTCTACTGCTGTGGCTTTAGTTGGTAAACCCCAAATACTTCTGCTGGTGAGTAAAAGTAATATTGTGCTTATGAAAAATGGGCTACATTGAATTTTGTTGTCATGTATGTTGCTCTAAAGAAAATCAGGTGTTTTTCTGATCAGTTGGGGAGTAATTGATGAACAACTCTCTTCTTTGTTCTGCCGTATTAATGGCTTTAATTTTATTCTCCGGTGCTCACAAAAATAGAAGGTGAATTTTTTTCTTTTCCTTTTTTTTTTTTCCTTCCTAGGAGTGAGTAGGAAAAAAAGCCCTTAACATGAATACAGTTGCTGTATGCCATGGTCCAAATATGTGTTTAATTGACCCATGTTCTTCCAGGATAATCCTAATTCTTACTAGTTGTATTTATTTCATAAATCTGGCTAGTTCTTACATTTCGTTGTATCCACAAGTCACCCAATCAAGCAATACTTATGACTTATATTAATTTGAATTATTTATCCTAAGTTGTTTTGGTTCTTGCATGCTACTGCCCATTCAGGCTGGACACTGGCCACTCCAGTGTAAACTATGCTTTCTGTATTGAAGACCAGGGAGCTACAAAGCTTTGAAAACTGCATCAATACACTACATTCTCTTTCATACCATTATTCATTGTTTCACTAGAGAATATTGAACCTCACTTTCTTAAAACTTGACTGGGAAGAGCCAAACCAGTGTAATAAACCTTCCAAATCAGTCGGGGTAGGAAAGCTGCTCCTCAGAGTTCAGGGGGATTCCTGGGCTTACAGGAAAAGATCACAGGTAAACCAGAACCAGATAAACTAGATGGTCTCTAGAGTCTGTGTTTCAGAAGATTAGACACATTTTGCTGCTTCTAACTTTTACTGTTGCCTCACTTCTAAGAGAAAACATTTTATTTGCATTTTATGCTTTAACTGACCCTGGTTCAGCTAATAAAAGGAGGAGACTATCTTAAATCAGTGTTTTTTCCTGATCTTAGGAAATGCTCCAACTGGTTTTGAATGTCTTTATGACAGTGTACTACTGCAAGTATCCATTTCAGCCTACTTGCTTCAGGGCACAGACGGTTGCATATGGAATTAAAAGAGGAAAGAAAGATATCTAAACTTGTCAAATTCTTTAAACCATTTTCTGGCTTTAGAAGGCTAAAGGAGTTTTTCAGTATTTTAAAAGAGGTTTTTTATTATTATTTTGTCTGAAAGCAAAGACAGCAATATAAACTACTGAATCTGCTTTTAAATTGCATCCAGGATCATAGCTATTAATTTGCGCAATATTGTAGGTTGCTTTATGTTTATTGCTTTTTATGGTTTCTTTGTTAGCAATCCACAGATAATGAGACTGAACTGAATTTTTTAACCTCTGACATTGGTAGGGAAGCACTAAAATTAGCTTCAAACTGCATGTTTTGTTTGCTCTGTGTCTTGAAAACATTGCTTCCAGGTTGCAGCTGGGATTCCTTGCTGAAAATACTCTGGCCAAAGCCATACTCTTCTAACAGGTGCTGACACTACCCATGGAATTCCACTGCATGAAAAGCAACTGGAAGAGTTTCCTTCTTCCTAGTTTTGTAGTAACAGAGACTGGATTTGTCAATCAAATATAATTCCTTTTGTTTCCATGAGTGGATGAAGTAAAAACTTTGATTTAGGGAGGAAAGGAGTAATAGATATGGAGGGGAAATGTAGATTTTGTAGCAGCACATCTTTCTCCATGAAAGCCATCCAAGAGGGAAATGGGTTTGCCAGTTGCTCTGCACTGAGTTAATGTAAATTCTGTAAATTCTCTCCTCTGTGGGGGAAAATTCCTCTTAAAAGGGCTGTGGGAGTAACTGGTATAAGATGTCAAATCCAAACATCTTACCAAACACATGGGATGGGCGCTGTAGACATCTGGGACCTATAGGATTTCTCCAGTTGTTTGTGCTCATGGCAGATCAGAAACAGTCACCAAACCCTTCCAGAAACTGAGAAAAACTACTTACAATTTTCTCTTATCAAAGAGTATAGGTAGCTAATTAAACAGATATAATAAATACTTATAGCGATACATATATCATATATAAAATTTATATACATGGTAAGCATTTATAAATACACATAGGTTATATTTAAATGTCGTATATATATATATACACACACTTCTTTACTAAAATGTGCCTTCCATATATTCAGACATTAAACTGTATGTGTTAAAGCAAAACATTGATCAGGGTGCCACTTAAGTGGCCTTCTGAAAATGTGACACTTAAAGAGAAAAATATATGATTTTATTGTGAATTGTGTTAATTCTTCATGCTGGGCAGAACCTGTGGTATGCTTTTCCCATGCTGCTGTGTAATTTTCATTTTTCCTGTAGGATGAGCCCAGCTCTGGAATGGACCCCTGCTCTAAACGCTACCTTTGGAAAGCTATCCTGAAGGAAGTTCAGGATGGCTGTGCAGCTGTGCTGACATCCCACAGGTAAGACCTTATCCCAGCAGCCAGCATATTTCTGTGCTGCAGAGAAGTATGTTCTGAAGACCTGCTCACTCTGTTGTGAAACACTGATTAATTCTTGGAATTTTATGGTAATTCCTTCCTATTCATGAAAAAGGAAGCTATTTAAATCCAAAATATTGTTCATATTTATTAAAAAAAAAAATAGAGTGTTGCTCAAGGGGCTGCAGGCACAGCTAAAATGATGTAATTAACTATTTTATTTCCATGCTCTTTTTACTCAGTGTTGTAGTGTCTCTTCTTGGTTTCGAATTTCAGGCAACTTTTTTGTATTTGGCTACCTTAAAAATCCTTACAAAAGGAGGCATGAGTGAAAAACCTTCTGATTTTTTAAAATTTTCTGATTTGCATCAGTATATGAAAAGAGTAAGCCGTGGCATCCTGAAGATGGATGCATCAGCTCTTCTCTTATGCATTACTGGAAATGGTAGGAGAGACCCCATCCTTTCAGAAGAGTCCATCTACATTAAATACCTTGTCAGTTCTCAGATATGGTCACTGTTATATTGGTTTAATGGAGGAAACATCAATACCATTTCGTAACCTCTATAGTGAAATGAAATAAATGAAATGTTCCCTTAGGTAATATATATATGGTATGTATAACTATATATAAAATTTCTTTAGATGAGGGAAAGATCATGAAAACATGTCCAGAGAAGAGAAAATTCAAAAAGCAGAATGACAATGAAACATTTGACCAAATGAGATTTGAAGTACAGATGAATTAATAAAGGATGCAGCCAAACTTCCACCACTGTTTTCTATTTTCTGATTTTTTTAGATATTCTTAAGATGTATTTGTTGTCCCAGTCCATTATTGATGGAAAAACTCTCAAAAAATTTTTTTAGTGTTTTATTTACGGAAGCTTAATTTTAAAATTCATGTACCTGTGTTTGGTGGCCAAGTGCTTACCAGCACACTCATTTAGAGAAAGTGGGTTATGTATTGTGAATTCAGCTCAGTAATTTTCAGGAAAAAAATATGCTTTGACTTTTCAGCCCAGTATAAGGACCTGTCAAACACCAGCTAAACAGAAGAGACCTGTGATCTCATTACTAATATATATATTATATATACTAAAGAAAAACTATGAAATTATACTAACTACATATTTAGCTCTACAAATGGATGACTTGAAGCAGACAATAAGTACAAAGTTACTGTTCACATTATTGTGCCAGGGTGAAGGAAGGAGAAATTATTTTATACTATTTATACTATTTTCTGAAGGCCATTGGGGCTTTGAGATTATTTACTTGTATAAGTACAGGAATTTTTCATATGAAGTGAACTGTCATACATGTCAGCAAATACATGTGTAAGGTATAGAGAGGGTTTGCTGTGTAAAACTCAGGTTTTGAGGGCTGTTTACCTACTATACCAAGACAATTTTTTTTACTTACAGATCTCAGACAAAACTTCTATTTTAACTGGGGAGGAGTGAGGCTTTATCAACTGTCCTTAGAGCCCTAAATTTGTGTAATTTTGCCACAGCTGGGGAGCATTATGCCAAGGGTAGCATTAGGTGTTACTCGGCGAATTTCCTGATTTGTGGGAAGATGTGCAGCTCTCTCCCTGTCTCTTGCAGACACAGCAGTTTGGCAGTTCTCACCACAGCCCTACCATATAAAAAATAAATTCTTCCTAGGGCAGTACTTGATTGCCAATGTTCATTCTGTCAAAGCACTTTGATTTGGACTGACCCATGGCTGAGGCACACAAGACATCTCTTGTTTAGCTGTCTCAGAAGGGCTGGGGAGGGCACACAGCAAATTGTAGGAACACCAAACACCTTTGAGTCCTCTTTTAGATGATGGGTGGTTCTTTATGTCTAAAGTGCTTCTTTGAAAGAGCTGCTCACACAATTTGCAGAATACGTAGGGTAGCAGCCTATCTACCATAAGTTTTACAAGTCAAAGCTATTATTTATCATCTGAAGCAGTCACATCTAGGAGGACTCTGTTTTTCTCTTCAGATGCATTTCCATTTCCTAAATTCTGTTTGGATTGTAGTGTTTTGGATTGTCTTCTATCCTGCAATCAGGCTAAGGGTAACTTTTTTTTAAGGCCATGTACTATGCAAAAGAATTGTTGAGTAAGCTTTTCATTCTCCTCCCTTTATCCTTTAGCTCAGAATAATCACAAACATGTATTAAAGGGAATAACAGAGTTCATGACTCCATCAGTGGCATTCCTGAGGGTGCTTATGAGGCATTTACCTGTGGTAATGATGATACCTTTATATTCTGACCAGAATTATCCAAATAGTTATGGACAAAAAATATAAATAATGGCTTAAGGCTCTTTTCTAGCTGTCATGGGGTAATAACTGCTGGTATATACTGATTAGGCTTACCACTTTGACTATCACCCTTTGAAGTCAAAGGTTTTGTGTACTTGTTTTGGCATCCGTCCAGATTCTTCCTTATCTAAAGTTAGGTATAAAAAAATGTTCTCTGTTTTCAGTACTAATTATTTGTTTTTTTCCCCTAAATTTATTTTGTAGTATGGAAGAATGTGAAGCTCTCTGCACAAGGCTTGCTATCATGGTCAATGGAGCTTTCAAGTGTCTTGGCTCTCCCCAGCACATTAAAAACAGGTATTATGCATCAACATCAAATCTTCTGCATCTTTATTCAATCTAAGAGCTGGCTAGATGCTTTAGTAGTGCTAAGGCATAAGCACTTATGACTGCTAAGAACATTTTCTTTTTCCTACTGTCACTGAAGTCCATTAGGATAACTTAGCAAGCTAAATTGACATATGACATTGCTAAAATGCTTTGTAGTCTGCATTGGTAATTGAAAGAGGCAGATCTGCATCTGAAATGAAGCATTGCTGCACATAACTTAAGGAATACATTGTGGGAATCCGACCTGGCAATGAAATACAATTTGGTTCCTTCTGAGGGTTTTTCATAACAGAAAGAAGCATTTTTAACAGGTCACCAGCCAGTACGAACATCTATTTTGAACTCTCTCTGCTCCCTACCTTATTCACTGACACTTGCAGATATTTATGCTGTTTTCTGCATCCTTTCCCTGGTGTGCATAAGCCTCTTTTCTCTTTGAACTCTGCTCATGAGTTAATTTAATATCTATTAATGAGAATGTTTAATTCAGAGAAGGTGCTCAAACCACCATAAAGGAAACAGGATTGGAAGCTGAGGGGAAAGTTGCTGCAACTTATAGCTAGAACATTTACATTTAGTTGTAAATGTAATTGTTAGGACACGCAGACAGTCAGCTGTGTAAGATGATACAGCTCATTTACAAGCAGCGAAGCTACACCGCTTTGTACCAGCTCAGCACTTAGCTCTCTTAAGTGCACATGCACTTGATATTGGGAACAAGCTCTACAGAAATGCTTTGGAATTGCTGTCTGCCATGTTTATAAGGCAGAAGTTATGTGCTTGGAGAACTTCTTGTGCTGTGACAACCCTTTTGGCTTTCTGGCCTTCCCTTTGGGCAGAACCATAGATCCTTGCTTCACAGCCGCATTAGCAAGATGGGCCTGACTCACATCATCCCTCTCCTGATAAGTTTTTTTCATGAAGACAGACTTTCAGTTAGAGACATTACAATCCAGATAGTGGAAAAAAACATTGATGTCTGCATCTCTAATTCTGATGATTCTGTGTGATTGTAGTCTTCTTTTCATGCTTGCATACCTTTCAGTGCCTATTTGCTTCAATTTCTGGAGGCATGAGAAGTCAATTGATTGGCAGCAGTTTCTTCCTCTTTCATATCTAGGTCTTTGCCTTTGCCATCTTGTCCCTTCCCAAATTTTGTAGCATGGAATGGCCTGTTATCTCACTGGCTGGAGTAGATTAGTGAGTGTGAAGGCATCCTTTATTTCTTGTGTATGAGAAACAGATCATACGTAGAGGACAGTGTAACTCAGTATGTAGAGGCTAGATATTAGCTGAAAATGCTTTTTGAGCATTCCCCACTCAGGAAAAATAGTATTACTTAGGCACTTCAGTTGAGTGTATAAAGTTAACTGGGATGAATGTGAGTCTTCACTTTTTATGTTTCAGATCCTCTGGATTGAGTGCATATCTCTGTCTTGTCTGCTTGACCTTGAGAGGGCAAAATCAGACAGTCCACAAAGGCTACCTTCCCCTTTATCTTATCAGTGACTTTGTAATTTTTTGTCACTTCAGATGTTTCCTTTAGCAGCATCTTTTTATCTTCCCTCTCATGGAAAGAAGACATCAAAAGCATTCTCATAAGTATGCACCGTATTCATATAAATAAGGCAGTTATTTCTCAATTTGCTGCACTGCCTCTGTAGATAAACTACTTTCAGATCACAGTTAGTAAATCAATGCAGAAATATCCTGCTGGAAGTGTCATCATATTATTTCTTATTGAGATGATACTAGTACTGTTATTACTATAGAGATAGTCACAGATCAGCCATTCTGGAATCAAGGCTTTATGAGTACCTCTTTCAAATTCTCTAAAGCAAGGTCATAATAAGCATATTTGGCAATCATGTTCATAACAATTTTTTAAAATCATTGCAACTTTGTAAAAAGCACACCTTTTCTATATTAAGAATATTTCATACTGTCAGTAGGTTTGCGTTCCATGGCAGTTTTTTAATATATGTCCATCAGTGACCTTCACATGGGAAAATATGTGCACTTGAGATCAATATTGCAGAGACTTTCTACACAAACTGTGTAGCTCAAACTGCATGAAGATTTTTCGTTTAAAGCAGGACTAAAATCCCTTTAACTCCTGGCTTATTGATTGACTTGGTCTCCAAATTTTCCATGCTAACTGTTCAGGGACCTATTGAATTTTTTTAAAACTTTAGAATCTTTATTAAGAAAAAATAGCTGTGAGCTTTATCAAAGGATTTAATTAAAATCATACAGTTTTCTGAATTTTCTCTGACTGCCTGATACATTTTCTTGGCTGGAAGAACAAAACCACTGTAGAGAGCACAGTCTTAAAGTGTCACACACACAGCTGCTAAAGCTTTCAGAAAAGACATTTCTGTGTTTTCTTTGGAAATCTTCTGATGAGTGCTAGGAAGATGTCAAAGACTGTTCCTGTACTCCTGTTATTTAGTTGCTTATTCTAGTTTCCAAACATGCTTCCAACACTTGCCAATATGATCCTTTATCATAAAACCCAAGCTATCACACATCTAACACTTAAAGTAATTGTTAGGAAATTAAAAAACATTGTGGGTTCTGTGCAATTAAAGTTGCAAACTTACTTGAAGGCAATTTCCTGGTATGCCACTTTGTACCACATGGAGGATTCCTGCATCTACATGAGATGGGGAAGGGGCAGAATTCCAAAGAAATCTATTGAAATAATTAAGCTTTAAATAATTTTAAAATTTTCATTTTCTCACTTTCTGCTCTACCTGTGAACATCCTGAAAAGATTCCAGGACTTGGAAGAGTATTAAGTGTTTCCTTCCCTCCAGTTTTCCTATGATTTAATAGCGCTATCGTTCTCATTGCCATGCAGAGCAAAATACAGTTTCTTCTCAAATGGTAGACCACAAGGATTAGTAAATCTAAGCTGCTATTAGGAAATATCTACCTGGAAGGAAAGATGTTTTCCTTAATAGCCACCTCTACTGATATAATCACCAATCTTTTCCTTGTGTTTCAGTGTTTTCCTGCCATTAGCACTGTCTATTATATTTGTTCCATGCACCATCTCGCAGTAAAAAAACCCATCACCTCTTACATTTTGTTAAGCAAAGGAAAGCATAAACAAAACTGATTTTGTTGTATCTGATTTAATTTAATTACCAAAACCCAAAAAGTTTGTATTTTTGGATGGTGGTTTTTTTGTGCTATGTGTGAAAGAATCAGGCTAGTAGTATACAGATTCATATTAACAGGGAATGGTACTAAAATAAATTAATGGGGTGATAGTTGTAGATTATAATGGTTTCTTTGTTAGATTTTACAGCTTGTTTTTTAAAAATTATTTATATTTATATGCAGTTCTTGACATCCTTAAGTCTGTTTTCAATTTGTTTCTACAAATCAAATTGAACAAATATTTTAAAATCAACAAGTGTCCTGATCTGGCTTTGAAGATTGCAAGGAGATAAATCTAACCACTATATGAATACTTAAAGCAAAGAAAACTGTCATACAGCTTTTATTTATAAAAGACTAAATCCTGTACTGTAAGAAATAGAAGAATATGTTGATATTACACGTGATTCTATTAGTATGTCTTAAGAAATTTCTTCCTCTTCTAAATATAGGTACGTATACTAAAATGACATTCTTTCTTCCCTTCTTGTTGAATTCTGTCTTGATGCAAGTCCTCAAAATTGTTTCATTTGTTTATTCTTTAGTACCACTCCAGCCTATAGAGTCCAGATTATGATCACCTTTTTGATGGATATGTGATAAAGGTTTAATGGGTCTTCCTTGGGGCCCTGTTAAATTTGTTTCTTTGCTGTGTTGGGGAGTTCAAGGATTCAGCTCTTTCTCTCTGGCTACACTTTCAACCCTTGGCAGATGTGAAATATCATAATCGTGCACTGAGTACAGCTTTGTCAGATAGCAAGACAAAATTCTGCTATGAGGGTATGGGTAAACTCCAGGAAGATGCTAATGTGAAACATAAATGCTTCATAGGAACATAAAAAGTGATTCTGCTATTAATGTGTGAGACTTATTCCATTTTTCCAGACCTTCTGCAAGCCTGTTTGAAAATGCTCTTCCAAAAAAAAAGTCTTCTCACAACAAATCTCAATGTTTGGGTTTATGCTCCAAGCTGCTGAACCTTGACTATATTTATATATGTTTAAACAGATTTAAAGTATCTGCAGATATTTATCAGCAGAATAAAAAGGGAAGAACTTCTATATAAAGGCTTTTTTATTGTAGGTGGCAAATTTATAAACAATATCAAGAAATGTATTAGGTAGAAGAACAAACTAAAAGGCATTTTTTCAAAAAGTTAGCATCTTAGTTCTAGATGTAGTTTGTCTGAGATTGATGTGTTAACAGTTGTGACCATTAAAGCCTAATTTCAGACAACTCCTGCCAACAGAGTCAATTATTCTAAATTGTGAATGGATTACATTTAAATGCTCTCTTCAGTATTATCCATTATACTTAATGCTTTTTTTAAAAATTCACAGAAGCATTTTCATGTGAGATACAGCTGGCCAGTTCTCTGAGAACAACATTTTGAATATTATCCTTCATTCTAGGGCCATCTGGACAGACTGCTCATATCAGAAAAACCCATACCAATTTGTCAGGTGCTGAACATCAAGTCTTTTCTCAAATTTTATCAGCAAGCCATCTGATTAAATTACCCAACAATTAATTCATTTGCTGTAGCTGTGTAGTGGTTTTGATTTGCCAATCTGAGATTTCCTGGCCAATGCACCAATTAATGTGGTGGCTTCAATGCTGGCCAAACAACAGTGCACTCACTAGAATACACTTATTCATTTCCTGCTGTGAGATAGGATTAGGAGGAAGGCAAAGCAAACTCAAAATTAAAAGGATACAAAGAAAACTTTATTAACAGAAACCAAAAAAATAATAAGAATTACAATAGAATCTTCAGAGCAGTCCTCCTTCCTCCCCTGCCAACTTCTTTTTTCCCTCTAATCATGTACAGAAACAATTCAGTCAGTTTGTCATCTCTAGAGAATAGCTGTTCTTTAGTTCACTTGAGAGTCCCAAATGAAGAGGGAGAGGAGTCCCTCTTGTCAATTTATGGAGACTTCTTCACAAGAAAACAGTTCTCTCGTGGCTTTTAATTTCCATGAAGAGCAGCCACCCAGAAATCTGCAATCATGAAGTTCCTCCCATCTTTTACAGCTTTCCCACAGCTGCATATATGGGTCATGTCAACTTGTGGGGTTCTATTTTAGGGGTAAGCTGTTCAAGAGCAAAGGTTCTCTTTATCTATTTCTGAGATCATCTTCATCTCTGAGAACAGAGATCTTCTCTTCCTGGGAGCAAAGGGTCTTCATCACTCTTCTTACTCTGTTCAAACTCCTCATGGGATCACAGCTATTTCAACATCTGCATAATTTAGCATGAAGGCCTTTGCTCATATCTACAATTTGAATACTTAATTTCCCCATACTTTACCGAGTTACAGGGGAAAAGAGTTTGATGTATCAGTTACATTCTTCTCCATTGCTTTACAAGAGGATTTCAGGCCCAAAGTCAAGGCATCTCCCCATCCCTCCTATATGGGACTTGACTCTTTTGTCACTGACTTTGGTGTCTTCATGTTGTTCCTCTGCTGTTCTCACTCTGTCCTTTTCTCTCATTCAAGGGAGGATTAAAGGGATCTGCAAGTCTTGTCTGTGCACTGAAAGAGTTAGAATGGAAAATACGTTGGCAGACTGCTCATACCTCATTTTTTTTTTTTTAAGTTGATGGAGAATATATTTCAGCCTTTCGTGGACACAGTGCTATTAATTGTCATACTACCAATAAGCTTCTTACATGCTATAACATAGAAAAAGTTAAATAATTTTCATTCTTCTTGACCAAAAAAACCCTTTTGTACATGAAAAATGCATTAAGGCAGTGGATGTGTAATCATGTAACATGGCTATTAGTTTGATCTTTTGAATCTCCTAAAATTTTGTACAATATTTATTCAGTCCTACTCTGCATGTTCATTCGAATGCCTTTTTTTTTTTGGTCATTTTATACTCTTTCACAGGATGCTACATTGTATCTCTAAATAAATCATTAAATCAGCAGCAGCTAATTGAGATTTCATATTATGCTCTTTCCCTAGCTTGTGTTTTACTAGGAGTTTTTCAAACCTGTTCTTTAATACAGTATTATCAGCATTTATTGGGTTAGGGCTTCACAAACATCAACATCTTTGTTTTCCACAGCGCTTTTGGGAAACTTGATTTGAAATAATTACTCCTATTTTATAGAGGAGTAACCAAAGATTGGTGCTAAAGTTAAAAGGGTTAAAAGGGTTTTTTACCATCTAAGCAGTTTATGACTAAATATTTTACATTTTTTCAACATTGCATTCAAAGCAAAACTCCAGTTAACTTCAGCTGTAGCTGTGGGTGTTCCAGAAGGCACTGTGAATTCCCTCTGCCAACTGGAGCCCTTTGTCTCCAGTTAAGGTGGGCCCTTAAGAAGACAGGAAAGCACTAAAGAAAGAAATGGTCTGAGTCACCACAGACCACACAGGTGTATGAGGATGAAAGGGTAAGATTTGGTTCCCCAGAATGTTCCAGAACCATGAAGCACTCTCTTCCCTTTCTCTTCTCTTTCTCTTCCCTTCTTTCATCAATTTGCTGTCTTATTTGCAACATTTTCTAGGCATTGCAGTAAATAAAGCCACTTGTCTGAGCAGGTACATCCCGTGTATCTTGTAAGGCATTCACAATAGGGATTTCATGACAAGGTGCTGTGTGATGATGTAATTGATGTTCATTCCATAAAGCAAATATAACTGTGGTTTAAACTTTAATTTTACATCTTGTATCCATTAAACACTTTTTAGCTTGAGATTTGACCTTGAGGTGTTGATAAGGTATTTTAGTAGATATTTTATTGTGTAATATCATGATTATTATGTTATTAAAAATCAGTACACGCAAACCCAGTCACAGCAACACAATTATAATGTTACTTACTCCTGCCTTTTTCACTGTTGAGTCCCAGAAGTTGCTTTAAGGAAATAGTTCAGACTCTTTAAAGTACCATCAGCTTTACACAGGATTACAGCACTGCTGCTCCTGTTTCTCTGGGAGTGAAACGTATAAATAATGCAAGAATAAAAAAAAATCCCTGATACTTGGCAGTATGTACAGACAAACAAGCAAAAATATGGAGAGATATTTGTGTGTGCACATATATAAACAATTGTCGAGTTTTTTTAGGGTTTCACCACATATTTGGAAATCACACCTATGAATTTACAAGCACACAGAGAGAAAGGCAAAGTTGTACCCTGCACTGCTCATAATCTGGGACAGTCACTTTTATGACAATTATAATATTGAATACAGAAATTTACTTTAGATGGTTTGATATGAAAGCCTGAGTGTGTGTGAACAAATAGTGTATGTACAATATACCTGAACAAGTGTTAGTCATCATTTTAATAACTGCTTTTGTGTTGCTATTGTTACCCTGGAAAAGTCATGATTACTTAAAAATGATGAAACAAACTCTATGAATAGTACATGGAAGAGAGACTTGATAATTTATTTATGTCTGTTTCTTTGCATCTAATCAAGTCTATCTGTTCAGCAAGGCTGAGGTTCTGAATAAATGCAGAAGGAAATAATGTTTTAAAAGTGACAGGGTATTTGCATTTGATTTTAGCATTTAAAAATATAAGTATTAGGATTGTATTGTAAATACAATTGTAAATACAATTGTAAATACAATTTTTAGCATTAAAAATACAAATATTTAAAAATTAATTACCTTTTTCCTTGGTATTGACTTTGCTTGTTTTTTAATAGATGAAACAATTAAATATATTGTGCAATTCAAAATGATCTTAAAGAGTGATTAATTTGTTTTAATAATTTTTTTTTTTTTTCTTTTTTCCCAGTGCTTCTCAAAGTGTTTTGTTTTCAATGTTGTTCAAGATTTGTTCTGTTTGTAAATTGTATTTGTGTCTAGGGCTGTGAGAGGAATAACCTAGATGTGTATCCCATGCTTCAGCAATTATACTGGTGTAACTAAGTTATCTTGCCTAGATGAGGCCTATTTTAGCTTAAACGATTTCGTGATTCTATTCACTCAGGGAAAGTAGAACCATATCTGCCTGCAAATGAATGCAAACCAAAGCAGAGGGATAAACAGCACAGTAGACTATTATTCCCTCTCTTTGATTTATGGTACATATTCTAAAAGATGCAGTTCCTTGAAGACATTAAGTGCCAATGTTCTCTTTACTATTTTTATTTTTTTATCCAATAATGTTATTTTGAAGCAATCCTTTGATTGAACTAGTGTATGCACAAAGTATGCACATTAGATTTCAATCAGTAAACTTTCTGTGAGCTGCAATTTTTTGATGTGAATATATGTATAAATATAACACAACATTGTCCAGGAAATGTAGTCTTTGATTAGTGGGGAAGAAAAGCATATGGGTGATTAGATGCTCTTCTTATTCCTCAAAGTTTAGGAAATGGGGCCATGTTCTTCATTTCCTGAGTTTGCATTCAGCAAATTTTACTGGGGGAGAGAAGAGTTGATAAATAGCCTTTGGGAAGAGTGTGATTTGATGAGCTGTTTATGCTGGACCTGCTGTAACTTAAAACAGTGGTTTCAAAGTTTGATTTAGTTCATTTGAGCAAACTCTTAAGCTTTTTAAATGAAAATACAGCTTTATTTTTTTAAGCAAATGGAAGTCTGCTGGTAATGTACTTTCTTTTTCACAGTTCATATAAAACAGGTTTTCATGGGTTAAGCTTAAGAAAACCCATTGGGTTAATTCCTCTAGGGACTCCTTGTGACCAAATGCAGGCTCAGCTGTGTTTCAACGGGGACTCTTGTCCCCATTCAAACCTCTGAACCAGAACCTCCAAGGAATGGGCAGAAGGGAACATTCAGAAGCTACCCTGCCCCAAGGGGCAGTTCCTGTCCTTCATATTCATGAGAATTTTCAGCCTCTGGGTCACTAAATCCACTTCCATTACCATTGTGAGGTTAAAAGAGGACCAGGAAAGCATCCAGGGGACTGCCTCAGTATAGATTTGGTTACACTTTATTTCAGTGTGTGACTGCAGCTTGTGTAGACACATATCTGAAGTCAATTTACATAAACTATTTTTGTACTGCTGGCAGTGTGGCTTTGGGGCTTCAAAACTTCTAAGAACTGAAGAACCATTTGGGTGATTTACCCAGGCTGACCTCCTCTTGGGGATATTTATACCAAAAGAAGCCTGATATCAGATTATACACCTGCTAGCACAGTATTCTCTCTCTGATCAAAAGGGAAAAGTACAGGAACAAGGTTAAGCACAGGAAGTTTCTTTATCACATTACTCAACTGCCTTCAGCAGTTTCTTTTTTGGAGGCTTCTTAAGTCAGAATTGATTTTAGTGGATTCCTACCATGAGTTTTTCTGGTCACTTATTCAACTCATGTCAAGTTCTGACATCTAGCACATCCTATGTCAATGAGTTCTACTGTTTCTCTACATGGTGTAAGGAGGATTACTTCATCTTGCTGACTTGGCATTTCTTTTCCTATAATGTAACTCTATGTCCCCTGCTCATGAGAAACACATGAGTGAAGAATTTTTTTTTTGTTTGTTTGTTTTTTTTTTTTTGTTGCTTAGTCATGATTCTGGGCTCCCTAAAAATACCTTTTGACTGCCTCGTCATCTTTCTTTCATTATAAAAATTGTTAGCCTATTTAGTAATTCCTGGCATGGAAATATTTCCATTCCTTTCTGCCTTTTTATGTTCCTTTTTCTCCCTTGTTATCTGAGTGCTCAGACACCTTGAAGTACCTATGTAAATTAGAAGTGTGGACTTGTAATTTTTGCTAAGTTCCTGCTTCTGCAGCTGATGCTGTCTTTAAATAGTCAAGTTAATTAGTTTACAGTCAATTTGAGAATTTATATTTTAGCTTCAGTCTCATGTTGGCATTTTAACAGAAAAAACACTCAATAAGTTGTACTCCCAGAACCACTAATGAGGTGAAACTCAAGCATGAACTAATAGCTTGACTGAGGAAGAAGAGGAAGGATAGAGAGAAGAAAAATATTTCATTTTGTCAGAATATGTGGTTTTGTGTGTTTGTTTATACAAAAATAGAAATACAGGTGTAGTTAAAGTGCACAATGTGTTGTCTCTTGAATAGCTGTGAAGAAATGAATCTTTTGCAGCAGATGGCTGCTGAATGAGTCTGCTGGCTCAGCTTAGGTCATTCTAATGATAATGTCTTCCTCTTTTGGTCTTGAGCTCTCAGGTGCTAAAGGTTTGATGCTAACAGTGCTAATCAAACCAGATTGTGCTTTCCTCTGTAATTCCACTTTGTGTTTCTGAATTAATTGAATTGTCTGAATTGGAGAGGAAAACAGAGTGAACAAAATGGCCAACTCGGTTTCCATTTCCTCAGTGCACTGCTGAAAGCAGCTTGCTGATTATAGCAGGGGGAAATGTCTATTGCTGATCAACTTACTCTATATGGGGAGTTCTTGTACTAAAATGAAGTAGAAAATCAAGGTATAGAAGCATCATAACTCGACTAGCCAAAAGAAGAAAATCTTTTAAAGTTTTTTATTGGTACCATGCTGGCATTTACGTCATTCAAAATTTAGAACTAAACCAAAGTTGCAAAGACTCCTCTGTCTTTGCTAATCAGAATTTTGATTCATTTTCTTTGGAAACTTCATTGCATACAGCAATTTTGTTTTATGAGACTGTTGAATGTCTCCATAAACCAGCATTTTTCAAACTGTAATGCAATGGTCGTTGCATAGAAATGCCGAAAAACTGATCAGAATCAATGATCTCCTGTAAAATGTTGCCTCAGGTTAGCTGTCAACTAAATTGAATACCCTTGTTAACTATATCCATCTTTGTAACAACTTTTTTTATTGTCACTTGTATTTTTTTCAGGGATGATGCTATGCATTTAAAACATATAATTAGAGATCTATTTAAAACACAGTAAATCTTTGCAAAGCAAATCTGCCAGACACTGCTTTGGATTCCACTTAATTCTGGATCTCTGATGAATCAGCACTGTTTGTCTGTCAGGCTACACTCTCCAGTAAATATTTAGTACCCTGTTGTCTGGACTCAATACAATTTAGTTCATGAAACATCCTTCAGGAACCAACAGACAGGACACTGCATCAAGATGTTTCTTACTCCATTTCAAGTAGTTCAGTGGTTGCATTTGGCTACAACAAAAAAATAAACCAAAGAAATTAACCCAACTAAAGTAAAAAACTACCAACAACAACAAAAAACAATCCACAAGAAACCCCACAAACAACCAAAGGCTAGAAAACTCTACGCTCATTTATCTGTGGTGGAGTTTTTCATTTTTATGCAGGAGCTGCCATTGTTCTGTGCTACATAGAAAGTTAGGACTTTTGTTTGAGATCCTTGGAAATTATATTTTGAATTAATGTGAAATTCTTAAAAGAATCAAATCTGCAGTCTATTTTTTTCATTGTGGAAACTTGCATTGCTCTTAAATCAATGCTGATTGTTCCTTTATAGCAACAGATTTTCTGACTCAATGAAAAATAAAAGTTAAAGCCCTTATATTGCTATATACTTATGATAGGTCAGGAACATGTGGTGTTTCATGTGGAGTATTTTGCTGGGAATAATTCATGCACTGGTTAAATTGGACATATTTCTCAAAATAGTTCTTCCTTTTTTTATCTTTTGATTGATAGTCTGTAGATATTTTTTTAATGTATTGAAATAGGGAAGCATTGCAGAGTGTGCTGTGATATATCCTCTGTTTTGATGACATGAAAATGTGCCTCTCACCAGTCAGACCCAATTAAGCCAGCTGCTGCCCTGAATCATTGGTTGTGCACAGGAAAGACACGAGTGAGGAGGGTTTTGGCACAAGGGCATATTACAGAGGTAATCACAAGGAGCCAAACCACGGGAATAAACGATCTGGCAACGAGCAATTGCCACGCTGGAGAAGGAAGAAAAGGGGGTTATGCTGGAATGAAGGATGTGGGACTGGTGGTGAGTGGAAGGATAGAGGAAGTGACAGATTTCTGGGGAGACATGGGCAGTGCTGCTCAAGTTCCCTGTCCTTCTTTCAGCTCTGCCTTTCCCTTGCTCACTGGCAACAGGGAAGAGCAGTGGCAGTGGAAAGCTCTTCTGATGTGGCTCCTGCTGGTGTTTTTCCCTAAGGGAAAAGGGAGAACAAAAAGGAAAGAGTTCATGTAGCTGCAAAGGAGGGAAAGGGTGCAGCACAGCACCTTTTTGTCCCATGTCTCTGCTGAGCTGTCTGTGCACTCCAGTCTGGGGACTGGTGCAACACAACCTCCATTGCTTAAGAAATGTGCATAAGGACATAGTTGTCATTTCAATATTCACTGGTTTATTGCAACTTTCCCAAATAACCATCAGCAGTGAGTAAAGCTAATAAAAAAGATAGTGTTGGTTAGATTGCCTGTACTTAAATTTTATCACATTTGTGTTGAGAAAGAGAAGTTCATTTCCTAAATCATTCTGAGAGAGATTGCATGGTCATAGAAGTCAAAGAAAATTTGTTAACTTTGCCATCTCTCTAAATATCCCTACACTTGCCTTTGCATATCTTCAAAACACCACTGTACTCACACTGCTGAAATCTTCTTTTGAAGGTGCAGCTTTGTTAACAGATTTGAAAAATAGTGCTACGTCCCCATTTTTCTCATTAGAAAAGTTGAAGGATTTTTCTTTTCCTGTATATGTGATTGGTAATCTTCATAGTTTTATACTGACCACTCCAAGTCATATAGCAATTGAAGCATAGTTTACTTAACAAAAGTTCAGGTATATTAAGTAGTGAAATACACTAGTAACTAAAATAAGGCATAACATGTTTATTGTCTGTGTTATTATTAATTTAAAAACTTTCTCATTGAAGTTCTGTTGTTCAATAGCATTATAATAAAATCACAGGGATAATGCATAGGCGTACATGATACTTGATATTATTGTAGGAAAATCAATTGAACCACATGTTCTCCTTGTCTTCATGGTGTCCTCATGGATTTATGTTTCTGTGTCTCATTCCCAGGTTTGGAGAGGGTTATTCTGTCAAGGTTTGGCTTAGCAAAGAAATAAGTTATGAAAGAATCATTTTGGACTGTCTACAAATGCATTTTCCTGGAACACAGTTTAAGGTACACATAAAATTCCATGTTCTAGTATATGGCAGGATTAATCTGGGGCTTGTAAGTACAGTATGTACATGTTTGGATATTTACATGCTTGGATATATTTATCTTGGGAAAAATACTTATTAATATCCCTTTTATCTTTCTATTAAGCAATTCATAAAAAATTGGCTTGTGATGATGGTTGAATCAACTCCAAACAGGAATTTAGGCAATGTAAATAAAAAGGCCTTTTCTTTGACTGAAAATTTCCTTTTGCTTTTATTATTGAAGTTGAACTCAAATCTGTGTTCACCTGAAGTAGGACTGCAGTGTAGTCACTAAGAGTATTTGCTTTGATTGCTTTCAAGGCCCAGAGTTGATAAGTCTCAGCCTTTACTGAGATTCTTTGATTTAATACAAAGCCTTATAAAAGACTTATAGCAATTACATTTCAATAAACACTCTCAAAGACTTTTCCTTTAACTGTGTTTAGGAAAAGGATAATGGGAAACAAAGTCTGCCTTAGAGATGAACCTCTTTGTGAGCATAAGTCTGTATTGAGATCAGACAGCTATGTGTCTGTATATGTTCAGCCTTTTCCCAGACTGCATTGCAACAGCACTAGTCTGTTACATTCAAATTGCTCTGAAGTTTTATATCTTTTATGAGATTAACAAGCAGTCACCTCACAAAATCTGTACTCTTAGTATGAACCGCTCTTTGTTCTATGAATGTGGGCAAAATATGTTATTTTTTAAAAGCTCATATTTTCTAGAATAATCTGCAATGAGAGTCTGCTGAAGGTAGACTGATTGTAAGCAAGTGTAGCTTCATCACAAAGAACGTTCACTTTTATCTGTTTTTATAATTTTTACTTGTTTTCAGGGACAACATCTTAACCTGCTCGAGTACCATGTACCAAGAAGTCAGGGATGCTTAGCAGAGCTCTTCAGAGTCCTAGAGAATCACAAAGTTTTTCTCCAAATCAAACACTACTCCATTAGCCAAACCACATTAGAGCAGGTATTTTATAATTTCTCTTTCCTTTTTTTCCCATGGTTGGTTTGCTTGTTTGTTTTTTTTTTTTTCCTAAATGTACTGTGCATTGTAGTTATTGATGTAGTAGAATATTTTATCATTTGCTGGGTCGCCTGAATGTATGCAATACTCCAGCAGTTCCAGGCCATCTCAGGTCCTACACTGCTTTAATGCTGGAGGTGAGCACAGTAAAAGCATCACAGCAAGCCACACACTTGTAGTGTGCACAAACCTAGTCACAGCAACCCACACACTTGTAGTGTGCACAAACATAATCTGTGCTTAGATGAATCCAGAGCTGTGTGAGATGACAAGATAGCACTGTGAACTGCCATCCCCACAGTCCAAAAGTTGGCATCTTACCAATGTCCTTGAAAAGGCTGAACCAGTCTCTGTAAACCATGGTAAACCTTAGACCTTCAGACATTTTCCTGTGAGAGTTTTAAATGCACAGACAGAAGAGACCCAGCTGCTAAAGACCGTGAAATACTATTGTGAGAAAAAGAAGAAAACGTTGATGGCAAGCATGGGATTTCTGGGTGATTGTGATGTGTTACATCATCTTCATAGGCAACTGCTTGTTATTCATTCTGCAAACTGAGAGGCACATTTAGTCAAAATATTCATTTTCTGTGATTGATGGTGTGAATTTGTTCCTTTTTCCCATGTGCAAATCATTATTGAAGTATTCTCCTCTGTGCTGGTCTACTAACTACTTGTAAATTATCTATTCACTGAGTGACTGCATATAAGATAATTTCAGCCTGTTTCTTCAGGCATTGTTCACTCAGGTTTACTTCCTTTCCATTTTTCATGGTGATGCATCACCTCAGTCACCTACCACCGCTTCCTCTCCCTGACTGTCAGTTTTAAACAGGAAAATAGTTCTTCACAGTAACAAACACACTTTAAATGCACCCCAAGTTTTCTTGCATATGAAGAGGTTCATTTGAATAAAGAGCCATTTTTCCCTCTACATGCCTTACTGTGAAATTGTTGTGCGGTTAAAAATGAAACAAGCCTTTATGTAGGAAGATCTGTGTTTAAAAAACCCAAACCAATTCAAGGAGGCATATTCGTTTTTGAATCAGAAGTGTGCTTTCACCTTGAAATATTTGCACCCTCATCTGTAATATTTTATTTGCAGAAACAACAGACTCATATTCTTTATTTATGTCAATCAAAGACAATTAAAACCATTGTTTCATATTTGCTTGTGCATAAAATGTATTTTTCATATCCTGGTAAATTATTTTACCATAATTTTTATCGTTTATCATCCCCCCATCCCTCCATCCGTCTTAGCTGGAGAGGAGAAGAGGGATTATTTCTAGAGTTTATAAAACATGTTTTTAGAGGTGTTCCCTCAACATGAGTTATTAATTATTTTGCCAAAAAAGCTAAGGAGAGCAGCTAAGAAATGCCATCACCTATATCCCCAAAGTCTGAATTCAGGTACCTTTATTTTGAAAATTCTACTTTTTATCATGTCTTACAGGTATTCATTAATTTTGCAACACAGCAACAAGGAGTCTCGCATTCTTCACAAGGATCTCCTGTTCTTCATCATGATCATCTCCCAGTCTAGGCTCAGAACAGGATACAGCTTCAACATAACATATGTGTGTCTGTGTTTGCATATATGTACACAAAGCTACATGCAATAACTTTTCAACAGTGAACAATGTGTGTATGAGAAACAAATAGTAGAAGCAGAGGTGAGTTTTCATGTGTAGGCCAGAAGGAATGGTACCAGTTCTTGGTTAAGCAAGAAACTGATTATGTGAACCAAAAAATCCACCAAAAAGTAATGTTTTCTTAATTTAACTGGAACGTTAAAATACAAATGGCCTAATTACTGCAGAAAAAAAGAAGGCTGATCTGAAATGTCAGTGTATAGCAGATTTTTTTTTTGGTGGTACCTCTGCCTTCAACTATAGTACTTTCTTGTATGCACACTTAATATCTAATTTTTACATGATAAGGCAAGAAAAAACAATTGAATGGTAGCATTAGCTTGGCTATCACCCAGTATTTTTATTTAATCACATAAATTGAGAGCCTTTCAATTTCTCTGTTAATTCAGTTCTGTGTTGTTACAAGCCAAATTAACCTTTTTAATGTATAAAGGATGCACTGTATTCCATAAGGCTTCATGTTAAAGAGGTTATTAGTGTACTAGCCTAGTCTGCCTCCCAGTTATCTTAAGTAAATTTAACCAGTTTTCATAAATCATGCTTGACAATAAACCTAAGCCTGCAGTTTGCTGCTGGAAGTATTCTCAAGTACATTTTTAATGACCTAGTTTGTTTTTCTCATCTTTTTGTGTCCTTTTTCTTCAAAAAGAATGTCAAAATGCTGTTTAATGGGAATGCTAAAGGAAAATAAGATAAAAATTCAGACTGTGATCAGTATAATTCTCAATAAATATATTATGATGCTAGGTACTTCAGACAAGGCTACAGTCTTCAGCCTGTACTTCTATAAAAGAAGTGAACATTTAATGGATGAAAACACCTTGTGTATTGTGCTTGCAGAAAAACATGTGAATTTTTTTGGTAGTAATTGGCTGCCTCATCCAAAACAAATCTTTGAAGCTTCTATGAAATTAGCTCATGCCATTTTATTGGACTACACTGCCAAATAGCTGAAATTGTAGAACGAGTGACTTAGAAGTTATTTGCCGCAATATGATTTCGGGTGAGCAGTGGTGAGGGAAGTTCACTTTGAGATTGGAGAATTTGATTTTAAGTGGCCAATATTGCAGAGCTGCTGCTATAATCCCCTGCTGTACAATGATAAAATATTTAAAAAAAATAAAATTAGTGTTTTATGCTTTGCAAGCTGACTCAGAAGACTGTTTATTGAGGCTTGATTTGTTCATGTTGCTTTGGCCCATTATGCTTTTTTAAAATCAGGAATTCAGGTTGCCTATTTAAAAAGATGAAATTACGTCCTTGAAAAATAAATAAAACCCTAAAGATTTACAGGCTTTGTCTGCATGTGCATATGGGTCACAGTGAGTGAGCTTATGAAAGTGCTTTATCATTAGAATGGATTGGTATAATATCAGAACTCTGACAAGCTACTCAGGACCCAAAGCACTCAGGAACCATTAAATCCCAACAGCCACCACCCTGGTAGAAGCGCCATAGCACAATGGGATGTCCATATTTGATGTGAAAACAGGTATCTTTAATTTCTTCATGAGAATAGGAGTGGAAGGTTTCTAAGGTGCCCAATTAGAACAAAAACCAGTCAATTTTACAAAGCAAAGTGTGAGAGAAGTAGTGGACGTGAAGGGAAAAAGAAGGAAGATGCAGGAAATTTGGGTAGAAATGGAAATATGCCATCATTGAAGTAGCTTGTTTAATTTCAGCACCTCAGGATGGAAGAAACTGAGCATTCAAGGAACAGCCAAGGATTTCTGAGTCGTAGTCTGAAACCACTCAAGAGAACATTTCTGTAGCACTTAATTGGAAAAAGTAGAAGGAAAAGTATGGCAGTCACGTGAACAGGGCTTTTAGCTTTTTTCTTTTATTTTTGTTACTGTGTCTGGACCTGTAGATCGCTGATATTATTACTGATTGATTTGCTTTGGGTTTTATTTTTGTTTTTATAAACTAATGTCACTGTCTCAACCACCACAAGTCCTTAAAAAATGATGAAGTGTACTCAAGGAAGTTTAAGGATTTGGGAAAGTAGATAGTTCCAATTCTTGCAGTGTAAGGGAGTCAAGTCAAAAAATGTGATTTGTATGAAATTGTAAAAAGAGCACTTTTTCCTGCTGAGGAAGGGTGTCAAGCAGTTGAATTAATAAAACAGTCCTGCAGTTTGCTTTGACCAACAGAAGCATAAAAGCACAAGACTCACTGTGGTGAGACTGAAAAGTGATAGCCTAGCTGAATGCTCAGATAGGGGAGCTTCTTCAAGTCTTAGCTGTGTAACACTAATTAAATGTCACTTTTTTCTGATTAAAATATGAAAGATTATATTAGTTTAATAGATGAATACAGTAAATAAGGTTTGCTTCAGACTGATGGTTGAGTAAATTCAGTTAACAGTGTTTTTCTTTTTTTAAATTACTTCATATGCATCTCAGGAGACCCAATTTAATTCAGGCAAATAGCAAACAATGTCTGTCTACCAATCCTTTATGGGTAAAGAAGGTCAAAATCTAATTGAGTGCCAGTGTACCAGGTTCTGTCTCAGAGGATATTTTCCCTTTCTTTAACTTGTGGCATTCATAATGTATGCAAGTTTTAACAAAAGTATTTTGAAGATTTTTGGTTTATTCATTTATTTATTTATCAAAATAAATCACTAAACTAAGAGTCTGGACAGAAAAGGTCAATTATTCATTAATAATGAAAGAATCCTTGAATTCATAATTCATAAAGAAATATCTCTTAACACCTCTGGATTTGGAATCAAACACAGCTGAGGATTTTAACAATACTTCTCTTGTGTGATTCTTGTTAGGGAAGTTTCATTTTATTTCAGCTGGAAATTTCTCTGACTGTGAAAGCAAGTTCTTCACCCTGAACAATAAACTAGAATTAAGCTCAAAGTTATAAAATCAGCTGAATATATAAAATACTCAACAGTAAAACTGGGAAGATGATAATCATACTTTTAAGGGACTATTCCTCAGCCCAAGTCAAAAGAAGGGCTTTGGCCCACATTTGAGCAGATTGCTTCAGGCCCTCTTTTTATTTTCATGCAGTAATAGAATGATGTGACCAAAAATAAACAGTAGGTCTGAACATTAACTTAAAGTATCACAAATTCAGTGGGGGTGGAAGGGTGATGGTATTAGTGGACAGGATGTCAAAATGCACTAATTTCCTCTTTGAATATGGCTGCATATTAAATTTCTGTGCAGATTTTTTTTTCTTCTGGAAAGAAAGAACTTATTTCTCTGGTTTGGTTCAGTCATGACCATGGATGATAAATTTTGCCCATGGCAGTGAAAGACATATAACATGATTTTCAGGAAAGGAATTAGGTGCCTTTTGAGCTTGCTTGTCCTTGTGAAATTTGAATTACTGAGGTCTGAAATCACATAAATTTGGAAGCAGAATCAAACTGTTCCTGGAACTGCTCAACTTCTAGATCTGTTTAAAACCAATTTAGGTAAGTATATTGCTTTCCTGGTCTTTTCCTAGTAAGTAGTAAAGCTGACACTTTCTTTGATTCAGTTTAATATGATCTAATCTTTTTATGTCAGCACTTTCAATTTTTCTTTCTTAAGAATAGGGAGATCAAAGCTAGCAGCAAAAAGATCTTACTTAAAGTGATTGAGAGCTGACTAGCTCAGACCAACAACAGCTAAGGAGAAAATGCTTCCTGGGCTGTGTATTAGATCCTTACATTACAAATAGGACTGATGCTGTTGCAGGTGCAATACGAGTGGGCAGCAGGTACAGAGCAGAAATCACAGCTGTCTCATTCTTGCACAGAAAGCAGACATCTGCTGCTATCAATGGGCCAAGTTCTGCTAAATGTTTTAGCAGATGAGTTCTCCATGCTGAATAATGATATGGGTCACTGAAACAAATCAAAGCATCTTTCTTCTTTATTAAATTGTTCTATCACATACTAATGTTGTTCCAGCAGTGCTCTCATGCTTATTGCTACATGGAGCTATGTGCTGGGATAAATTCTGACTCCTTTCACAATGGCCCTGTAAAAGCCATGATCAGAGTCCGCACTGTAGAGGTATATGCACATCTTTAGCTTAGGCTGGTTCATATCTGCTTTCTATGATATACAAGTGGAGAAAGAGGAACTATAAGCTATATAAGCAAAAGCCAATAGGTGAGATTTCCATGTGCATCTGATTTACTCCAGCTATAGAACACCACACACACATAATTTTGCTGCCTGTGCATGCCATGGGCAATTTAAAGAAGTGCCTAGAGGTTAACAGGCTATGAGGTGCCCATCAGAAAAATGCAGGATCCTCTAACGTGCAATGGTATAAGGTAAGATCAATCAGGAATCTTTTAACCCACTTTTTGAGGCAGTAAATGCTGGTATAGCAAAGTGTAATGCATGTAATTTGAGAAAAGTATCAGAAACACTTTTGTCCTTAGCGTGTGCTGAAACAGGGAAATACAAACTTTATTCCATATATCATTTTTACATCATCCTTAATTCCTGTTCTACTTATGTTACTATATGCATTAACCACACCCCCAAAAAACTTCGGTGCTTCCCTCAGACTAAAATATTTTGAAAAGTGATTCAACTTCTACAAAATGTGAAGGCTTGTGGAGTTTTTTAACTTAGATTTTATTGAGAACTGGTCCTTAAGACTTACATAATTATAGTTGAGTGTGTGACTGAAGCAGCACATGACATTCATGCTGAACATAATGGAATATGCATGTAACGCTCTAGCTGAGGAGTTGTAGTCACCTGTAGTCACTTCATAGCTAATGATAATTGTCTAATAAGAAGAACCCGAAATTGTTTTCTTAGAAGTCTGCTATCATAAATAATTCTGTTAGCAAAGTGTGAATACAAAACAGATTGAATCTAGCTAAAAGAGTATTCTCAGTATGTGAAAGTTAAGAATCAAGGTCATACACAGCGTGATGAAGTGTTGTATTGTTGGGGTTTATTTTCCCTTTCAAAGTTATCTAAGTGATTAGAAGTGGCACTTGTCAGTGGCCAGCAACACGCTGAAAATTCTTATTTGTGGCCCAGAGCTGAGGCTGTTTACATGCTCATCAATTAGTAGACTCTCTTTTTTTTTACTACCTGCATGTTGTAGACAAAATGGCAATTCAATTTAATGCATAAAATTATATTCTGGGATCTTTGCAAACTGTGCAATTAAAAATAGATTTTCTGGGTGTCCAGCAACTGGGTAAAATAGAAGTATTTAAGTATTTACATATATAAAATGTTAAGTACATTTTGAGAAGAGTCTTTGCAGAAATGTTTGAGAATATTAAGATTTTCTTTGCATATACTGTATAGATTTCTACTTAAAATCTAAGTGAAAATAAAGGTGTCCATAATTATATGCTTCTAATGCTGAAATGGATAGATTTAGCTTTAACCCATAACCTTGAGCTGAGAAGAGTGGGAGCACTGAAGATCTGCTGTGTCTGAACTCAGGAATGAAGACTGACAACAGACTCTGTAACTCTGCACTTGGAGGGTTCGTGTCTCTACAAAGTGTGAAGAGCCCTCTTTTTAACCACTTCAAGGTATTGACTGCAGGAAGAACTGAAAAATTTCTTGTTGCAAGCCTTGCTTCCTTATAAATACCTGTTACTGCACATACATACATCCCATCTATATGTAGCAGAGAAACTGCCATGAGCTTTCAGGAAGGATGAGACTTTTATCTGTACCAAGGTTCCATTTGCTATGAATTTGCTCAAGATTATTCTTCTTTTAGTAGATTTAAGTGATCTTAGTTATCAACCAGTGTTTTCAGGCTTTAGCTTTTATCCTGTGTTGTAAAAGGACAGCTGACTTAATGGTTTTTTGATACTGTGTCTTACACAGGTCTTTAAATAGACCCCATCTGAAAAAGCTTTGGCATCTTAGGAAAATGTTTCCCTTGGTAGATGTTTTGCCTTTTGCTCACTGTATTGGTTGCCAGGTCTTGGATGTGAAAAGCTTCCCCAACATTGTCATTTTAGGGAAGGGTTGGGACTTTTTCTGTTTCACTTCTGCTAAATCATCATCATTTCTGTAAATAAATTTACTACTCTCAGAGAATTCAGACACCAATGATGTCTTCTCTCTATTCTGCTCAGTACCAGAACTCACAGTTGCACTTATCTGGCATGTTAGAATTATGGAATGGTTTGGAAGAGATCTTAAATATCATCTAGTTCCAGCTTCCCTGCCATGGACAGGGACACCTTTCACTGGCTCAGAGCGCTATCCAACCTGGCTTTGAACACCTGCAGGGATGGGGCATCTATGCTTTCTTTGGGCAATTTATCCCAGTGCCTCATCACCCTCACCATTAATCAAAACTTGTTCTTTAAGTTTGAAACCATTCCCTCTTGGTCCGTCATTACAGTTCCTGATGAAGAGTAGCCCCCCTGTAGGCTCTTCCGGTACTGGAAGGTCTCCACACAACTTTTCTCTCCTCCAGGCTGAACAGCCACAGCTTTTTCAGCTTGACTTTGCAGGGAAGATTTTCTAGTCCCCATATAAACTTTGTGGATCTCCTCTGGACTTGCTCCAACAGTTCCATAGCTTCCATCAAAGATTACATCAGTAGGTGTCAGGTGAAAAACAGCTGGTTCAGGAAGACCTTAAAGAAAACAGACACTCTACACTTATAAAATATATGTGTGGGGGGTTTCACACACACATATTAAAGAATGTTTCCTAGCAGCTGTGTTCACAAGAACTGCTTAAAACATTAGATAATAATCAAGAAAGCAACTTTTGTTTCTATTTGGACCAACATTCAGTATTCAAGGGTGGGAGTGAGATTTTCTCTATGTGCCTAATCAGTACTGAGGTTTGAACATGCTTCTTCAATAATTTCAGAAAGTTATGGAGGGCTTTTGGCAACTAATTTTCATTGGCTCTACTAATTAGAGTTTTAGTTGGTTTCATGT
Source organism: Passer domesticus (assembly GCF_036417665.1). NCBI lineage: Eukaryota > Metazoa > Chordata > Aves > Passeriformes > Passeridae > Passer > Passer domesticus. The sequence continues at coordinate 91,375,379 of NC_087474.1, forward strand.
GCTAGAGAAAAATATCAGCTTGCCTACCACATCCACTGAAGAAGGCTGTACCACTCTCTTCATGTCATTTTGAAAGTGGTGAAAAATGTGGATGTCTCACAGAGACATCCTTGTTGATACAACAAAGGGTCCAAATAGCAAAATTGTCTCAAAAGCATTGGTCAGGTTTTAGGGCTTTTCCAGTGGGTCCAAACAGAGTTGGGAAATTGATACAATTTTTTTTTTCTGTTCAATGTTTGAATCTTCTGATAGAGTATAGTGAGGCTGCAGTTGCCAGTCTCACTTCTGACTGGTGTCCTCAGGTCCACTCTTTCCTTCTGAACTGAATGGGACAGGGAGACGTACAAAATTCTGCAAGGTGACCCCAGTTGCTGAAGTTCCTGCTTCTGTTTCCAAGAAGCATATAAAACAGTTATGACACTAATTTAGATCGCAATAATATAAAGTGACATAAAAGCAGATAGTATGTTTACATGTTGCCCTTTGGCATTAATGAAGCCCAGAATGGGTGCAGCAGTCCAAGTCAATTATGTTATGAAGGCAAAGTCAATGGCAAGAGCTGTCTCAAAGACAATACCTTCCCAGAAAAGCCTCTCTGATTGGTGTAACATGGACAGAGGAATACCTGAGAACAATGGCAGTGTACCAGAGAGCATGAGAAACCAAGGACTTGGCCTTTCATCCAGTTTCTTGCAGCAGAAGCATTTATGTCAACTGGTGGCATTGCAAAGATAATACTGTAACTGAGGATACAACAGAGCTTTTTCCCCATTGTTTGGTTTGGGGGAACAAAAAATCCTTATGTGAACTTTCCATCTATTAAAGTAAGTTCTTTTTATAGGGACATATTGCCTGCAATTGTGGAATTTTATCTACTCAAAAGCATCAACAGCTTTCTTTTACTAAGAATAGCAAATAGTCTTTGATAAGAGATCAGGGAAATACAAGTAATTCTTCTTGGTGTACCTTGTTCTTTCTCTTGCTTTTTTTTTTGAGCGTGTGTGTCTATTTTGTTTTGTTTTGATTTGTAGGTTTTTAATGTTTTGTTTGTTGGGTTTTTTTTGTTTTTGGTTTTTTTGTTTTTGGTTTTTTTTTTTTTTTGTGGGGTAGTAATTTGGTGGCAAAATGTTTTGGTTTGTGTAGAATTTTTTATCTTATTTTTTTCATGTGGAAAAACTAATGGCCAGGAGCAGAAGTGGATGAAGAAAATACTTATGGCTCTGAAATTTTTAAATTAAATAGCAGATATTTTAAAATTATCTTAAGCCTATACTTTTCTTTTTTTCAGAATCCTAAATGACATTTAATCAAATAGATTATTTTGAGTATTTTATGATTTTTTACAATACAAATCTTGATCAATTTAGTAGAAGAATTTATTTTGGTGGCAGATACGTTAATGAGTGTTCTAACTTATTTACTTACCTCTGTAGAGATTTTATGTGTTTTGATATAGGTGCTGACAAAGGATTTACTAAATTTAAATAAAACTTTGTTTTCCTCAAACACTGTATTCCATTTCCTTGCCAAAACACAATAAAACAAAATATATGACCTATTATGCAATAGGTAAAAGGAAATATATTTTAATCAGATATGAATAACAGATTAGAAGAATCTTTAATTCACTTTTATCTTGCTTTGATCTGAAACTAAACTCTGAGCAGCCAGAAACATTAAAGACTTAGAGGAAACAAGGATGACTCATTTTCTTGGTTCACATTGAATTGATTTTCTAAAGAAAGGAATATGACTTTGAATTATATGTACCATTTAAAATGTTTTGAGCTGATTTATCAAAAAGTACATTTGTGGCAGATGCTCAAAAGCATCTGCCATTGTACCAGCATTAGACATGTAACAAAACTTTCTCCAGTATTCATTGCTATATTATAGCTTTTCCTTCTACAGAGAAGTTGTCTTAAGTCTTCCTTCAAAGACTTGGACACATAGCATAGTGAAGGACACAGAATTTTGATTGAACTCATACAAACAAAAAATATTGGCCTCTTGATGTATCATTAAAGAACACGACAGTTTATTTGACATGGATACTTGAAAAAAAATATATATTAAGGTCATTGTTGTCTAAGGAAAGCTTGACACAGTAATCTGTAGATATTAAAAAAAATAAGAAAACATTTTATTTTAATATCATTCTGATCCATGATATTCCTGTGTGTAGCAAAAATAACTTTAAAAAATGTCTTTGAAAACTAAGATAATCAAGGGCTTTGCTGTTCCCCATCTCTAATTTACACACTGGCAGGAGGATTGTGCTGGTGCAGCAGAAGATTTGGTCTCATTATGCTTTATTGCCGTGAGGACATTTCTAGCTTGCCACTGGCAAAAGTCAGGCTGGAAAAACTAGAAGTACTAGTTTTCTAGGCTCTGCCCATGCCTAGATCACAGAATAATGTTTTCCACAGCAGATTGTGTAGATACCTATACTGTATGTACTTCTACTCCTTAGGAAGCTAATTATCACTGTCTTGTCTTGCTAACTTGGCATTTCAGATTTTAACTTGCTCCATGAGGTGCCTGGAAGCAGCATTGTCTTAGGCCAACTGCAGCTATGGGCAGTAAGTGTGTTGTGCTGTGTTCATGTTTCAGATCCAAACTTTATAACTTGTCTTTAAAATAAAAAAAAAAGGTGAACTTAAAATGTAGAAGTAGTGGTGTTTGGGGAATAGGATGAATTCACTACCTGCCATCCTGTGCAAATGTAGCAGTGCTGCTTCTCATGTATAATCAAGTAGTTCAGGCTTGTTGCCAGCTCTAGCAGTCTGCAGGGTGGGAAATGTTAATGGTGGCAGCTAGTAGAGGTTGGCTTTTCATTTAAGTGTAGAAACTTCTTTAACTTGTTTGCTTGAAGTTGAGAGTGGCTAGCTTTATGGCTCTGCACCATGATGCAGACAAGTTCCTAAGTACAATGCGCAGACAATATTTTCCCTTTTGGTAATCGGAATGTTTAATTGATGATCACTACTCGGGTCTATGCCATCAATATTAAAAAGTGTTCAAAAGCAATTGTAGGGATGCGCATATTTGTACTTGCCTCAAACCTGAGTGTTGCTTTGTCTGCAAAGGATAAACCATAATAATCTGAGCAATGGGAAGAACCTCACAACAATTTGTATTACTTAGCAGCTTGCCAAGTGAAGGCTTATATTTCAAATTATTGCAAAAATAAATTCAGTCTTGGTCCTTTCCTATCAAGTTGCTTTGGTTGCTCGCAATAGGAAAGGAAATAATGATGAAAACATTCTTGTTAGAACTGTGTAAAATTGTGCAGGGTTTTCTGGAGCACTAGAGGGAGCAAGAAGGTAAAAGTTCTTGAAAATGCAACTGCTTACTTGGAGGTTGAATCTTAGAAATGAAGTCTACCCTACCATGCAGGTAAATAAAACTAATACACCAGTAAAAATCCTCCAAAAAACCACAAACCATAATCAAAACTGAAGTGATACCTTAAATTGGTTTTTGCAGTTTTGTGTGTTTTGTCCTATTATTGTTTTTCACTCTCACATACACACGCTAACAACATTCTTCTCCTCCTCCCCACCCCCCTTCCCTTTTTGTTTATTATTTTGAGGGGATGATTTTGTTTTCATATCTCTGAATGCTGAGTGTGTGTTGATCTAGGCTACTGCTAAGGGCTGGCTCTGACAGAACCAAAAGTCCTTGTTTCTCCTCATCAGAGACCCCTGTAGGCAAATGTTAACCTGCCAAGAGCATGTGCATTCCAAGGAGGATTTGCAAATGAACTAGTTGTTTTCCATGATAAATATTTCCTGACCTAAATCTTTCTTTCCTAAGGAAAAAAAAAAACCAAAACAGAAAAGAAAATGAAAAAAAGAAATTATATGCAATAAATACTATTGCAGATGAGAATATATTCTCCCTAGTGTCCCCTCTGCCCACTCATGTTAACTATTTCTAGAATAAAAAAATAAATTCTGGTGAGCACTGAATTTCATTTTGGTTATTCACAGAACTGAGCCCGAGCCAATAAATTGATGTTTTACCCAAGTGGCTTAGCTCACATGCATGTTTGTCTCAATTATAATCTCCCAGTAGCTTTGGAAAATCAAAGATATTTGGGGGAATATTCTCATCTTAGTGTGTTGGATATTACTGGCTGACTCTTCCTGGGATTTGTGAACAACAATGCCAGTACAATGAATTTGAAATACAATTCTACAGTGTTGAAAAAGCCTGTTTTTCATGAGGCACCACAAGCATCATGATGGTAAATAATTTAAATGCTCTTTTTCCTTTTCCTTTTCTCATTTGTGTTTCTTGGAAACTTTAAGCACTACTTTGGATAAATGAAGAGCAGGATGAGTTTGGAGGAGCTTGGCCTAGGACATCTGCCAAATCATGCACAGTGTGAGGACAGTGTGAGGTGACACCTGTCCCCAAGGCTTAGGGGGAGCTGTGGATGGGCAGGTGGCCACAGCCCGTGCTAGACGAATGCTCTCAGAGGCAGAGCGTGTGTAGCAGGAGGTTCCCAATAGAGAGAGCTGGACTTCTGTCTCTCCCAGCTTGCCAAAAGATTCTTTGTTTGCACTTTATAACACTCAGCAAGATGTCAGCAAAAGGCAGGACAAATTCCAATATGCAGTTGCCTCTTCTGAAGGTGAAGTGGGAAGAAACTCAGTGCCTGCTTTCTTTCACCTGGTTTATGTACACTGGTGTAGCCACTTCAAGACTTCCCTGTTGACTCTTTTGGTCTTCACCTTGCAATATTTCTTCTAAATATACCAACAAGGTGTCAGGCAGCAGTGGCACCTCCCAACCACAGGTACAATGGTGGCATGAGAAATCAGTGTGCAGTGAGATGTAGAGATTTCTTTAATAGTTCCCTCTTGCATGTAGATATCTCATTTTACTTCAATATTTGTGCACCTTTTGTAGTTTTGTTATAATATCTTCTGCCTTGCAATTATATTCTCCCTTGACAATTAAAGAAGTGCCAACCCTTTGTATAAAATTCAGTTTATTTCTTTATTATATTTTCTGATATCTTTCTTACACCCCAGTTTTCTTTGCTTTTTTTGTTACAACAAATAAAAATAGATCCTTTCATACCAGTTCTCGGATTTTACTGTAGCTCACCCCATGAAGTGAGCAGTGATACACTGAATAGGGTTCAGGCATGTGCTCAGTGACTCCTGCTGCAGGGTGAGAGCTGCTATAGTGACCATCCTGTAAACAGAGCTCTTCCCTTGAACTGGAAATTCAGTCTACAGGACTTTTCCTGATGCCCAAACTTTTGGTGGGTGTCCTTAATAAATTTCCTCTAGTAGCACTTCAATATTTATTTATTTTTTAGTATCCTTATTTAAGAAAACAAAACTTTATTCCAAAATCAAATCTGTGGTATCTGTGGCAGGTTAGGTGTCAAGAAGGCTTTTGAAGCTTAATTTGAGGCTTAAACTGTTCTGGAATTAGGGTTGTTTTTCTTGAGAAGATAAGGCAAGAATAATTAAAGTTGCTACTTATCCAAAGTGCATTACAGTTAACACATTAAAAAAAAAAAAAGTTTTGTACAGAAGCATATTCCTCTGTAGTGTATCTAGCAATACAACACTGCATCTAAAGATTAACTTACTGTTGTGGTTTAGGAACTGTATTCTCCTATTCAGTGGTCCCACTGAAGCCACTTTAAACCACGCACTGCTTGCTCATTCTGCCCCATCCCTCTCACCTCATGCCTCCACTCCACTCCCTTGTGGCAGGCTGGAGAGGAGAACAGGGGGTGCAAAAGGTAAGAGCAATTTACTGGAAACAGCAGTGAGATAAGAAAATTAACAGTAACAGCAATGAACAGAAAATGAACAGTAACTCACGACTGAGTGTATAAGAAAAGAAATATTACTTCTCACTCTGTAGAAACCACCGGCAGTACCTGACCACTCACTCTGCCATGCTGTCCTGAATCAAAGTGACCCTTTCCCCCCTTCCCACAAAATGAGTGAGGGAGGATGGAACAACCCCTGTGTCCTTGCCATGCCCCCATCCTGGTTACTGCAAAAAATTAATCCTCTTGTGGCCCAAACCAGGACACTTAGTCACTTCATATCCCAGTTTAGGAAAATGTCTCTTCTGAAGACAGCACTGAAAGTAATTATTGAATAATAATCTTAAATCTCACTGAGATCAATGAGAATTTCATGCATGTCTGGAGTTTAACATGTAGTTAAAATGTTTCAGCAAATGAGGAAGGCTTTAGTCCATCTTTGCATGGTTATTTAGCTGGATGCAAATTCTAGAGACATTAAGTCCCATCCTTTGTCTCCTTCTGAAGCCAAATTCTCCTCAGAGTGAGACCAAAGCCGCCCCAGGTCCATAGGCTGTGAGCTGGTTTTTAGATTGTTCTGATCATATTATTTAGTTTCTTTAGGTCAGATCTCAGCTTTCACCCCAAACCCATAGTAATTTTTTTGAGTCAGAGAAAGCCATAGGCTAAGGAAGCTGTCTGACTGTCCCTTTATTAGGAGTAAAGGATCAGCCAAGCTGGTGAGCTCTCTCAATCTTGAATTACCTTCTGTGTTCAAATGACCAGCTTAACATAGGCTCTGAACGTGTTTAACTTTTCTGCTGCTTTTTGGGGGGTTTTTTTGCTGCTTTCCATTATTTCTGGAATGAAAGGCAGCAATCTTGATGCAGCTAAAATGAAAAGAATTTTCATTTGCAATATTTTTGGTTTCTTTTCCATTTTGTGAAGGTTTCTGGAATTCCAACTATTCTAGGAGACAGCTTCTACAAATACTTGTATACTGCATATGTTTTTGCTATAAAATATATCTTAGCTTCCCAGCAGTTTTCCAAATGAAATGGTTGAATTCATTGGATGAGAAACCTTAGATGAAATAGGTCTCAATATTTGTGTATTATCCAGGGTAATAATGAATGGCACCCTATTTGAATATACTTACAGACTCTCATACTTTTTTCAAAGCCAGAGAATATATTTTCTTTATGTGTTTTCATTATAATTTTAATTGCATATTTTTTCATAAGTGCAGGGCTTTTAAAATTATATATTTTTATATATGAAAAAAAGAACTACATTTTACTTTCATATGTTCCGATTATAAAAGAAAAACAGAAAAGTTTTCAGTTATCCTGAAACCAACTCATAGCTGCTAACTCTGGAGTAATTCTGCATTTACATAAAGTTGGAGACTGGAAAAGCCTGAAAATAAAAGTTATGAGAAGAATAATTTTTTTTATTTATTGGAAGTCGTGGAAATTGCTCACGTGCCCTCAATTTATTGCTTCCCTGCTTGGGCTAAGAAGCCACAGAAGCAATAAGTGAAATGGATCTACTGGGTAAATAATATCTTGATTTTTGTAATCCTTTTATGTACTTACAGATCAATGATTAAGTGAATGTGGTTTCTTCAAATTGGGCAGTGTTTTAGCTCATCATATTCGTACTCCAGATATGCTGCTGTTTTGATAATTATGCATCTATTGTCAGAGACAATCTCCACTTGTATAAAAGCTGCAGGTGTTTAGCACTTTTTAAAATCAGGCAATTCATCTGTGGTCAAAAAAAGTACATTCTCAGCCTTTTTACCTCTACGCGATATTGAATAAAGTTTTGCAACAAACTTCAAAGATCCAGCCCAGTGCCCTTTCTTTTCCCTTATTGAAAGAGAAAGGAATAGCTCTTGATTTATTTTGTATGCGTATAGGTAGCTGTAGATAGGATTAGCTTAGTTCTGCTTGAATATTTGCTGTCAGAAGTAGTGCCTTCTTGTGGCAGTTGCTTTTGACAAGCTGGAAAACAGATACCTTTTTACTTAAGGAAGATCCTCAAGGCAAGTATTCTAGGTGCTCTCTTGTTTGAGGCACAATAGCTGGGCATGTCTTCAAAAATTTTTACTTTACTTGCTGTCCCTGTTTTTGATATATGAAGGCAGTGAATGGAAGTGAGTGAGACGCTGAGTTGTGCAGCACGCAGCACCCTGGAGAGAGAGCTTTGCTTCTCATTTGAAATGCAGAGATCTCTCTGGTCAGCTGAGCTCATGGAAATTAAATGCATGGCTCATCTGTACCAGTCACAGGATAATGTGGGCTGTAGTGTTTAAGCTGTTCACAAGGTGTCAAAAGAACATTTTGTCTGTGCAATACCCACATTATAAAGCATGGAACTACCTTGGCTTTCAGCTGCTGTGTCAGCCATTACTGCAGATTTGTACTATTTATCATAAGAAAAAGTCGAGCTTTGGGGTTATTTGGATCACACTTCAGGTGTTTTATATATTTTTTTTAGCCTCTAAGCTCTGCCAGCATGCACAAGTGGAATGAGATAGTCAAGGCCCAAGTGCAAATGGACATACCCCGGTGAAAAGCTTCTGCAAAGTGGGAGTGAAGTGTTTCAGCTGCACAAAGAATAGCTTTACCTCCCCAGCTGGACCTCTGAGTGAGTCGGGTCTGGGTGCTGTGTTTTTCCAGTAGTTATGAAGATTAGTAGGTGTAGGCAGGGATTTTGATATATTATACTTACTTTTGCTGTTGTATAATAGCCTATTATTTATCTAGTGGCAACACAATTCCATGAAATTGCTGGTAATGTATATTATATTTTGTATTTTCTCTCTCTTATGATGGTACACCTAAAAGGAAAGCATTGATAAATATTTTGTAAACAATATGTACCAATTACCTTGACAAAAAAGTCAACTAGCAATTTTTCTTGAACTCTGATTTTGACATCAAATAAAGCACAGTCTGAAGTGCTTTTACTAAAATAAAAGTTTCAATTCTACCAGGATCGTTAGTAGTTATTGCCCCCCACTTTTGCTAATATCTTTGATCTGTTAATGTTCATCACAAAGGTACAAAGCCTCATCAAGTTAGCATAACATAACATTTAACCATCAGCAGGAAACTTCAAAATTTGAGTTTACTTTAATGATTGCAATGAAAATGAGAACCCAGAGTGTGAGGGTTTTTTGAAATACTTTCATGCATTGTTTTAAAAAACAGGCTTCTCAAAAAAGAAGATGCCTGGAATCTTAATTTTATAGTTGAAGACAAAAGTTTGCTTTGCATATAGTTGATTAGCAGCCTATCTGTGATTGAAAAAGGATGTCTTTTATAAATTTGCAGAAAAGAAGTGATAGTATTGCTGCTTGTAGATAGCTTACAGTGACATCAGTGTTCTTGGAATGTGATTTTGTGCTTGTTTTTACCACAGTTTGTAGTGGACAGTCCTCCAATAGAAAGTGAAAACATATTTTCTTTTTTTTTTTTTTTTTTCCCAGTGGCTTAATAAATCAAATCAGGATTCCCAATAGCCTCTTTTTTCCTCTCTCCAGTTATTCTAGCAAGGGTGGGAGTAGTTATACTGAAGGGTTGTGAGTAACTAGAAGAGTAAATCCAAATCCTTCCAGATTTTTCACCCAGCATATCAGAGCAAATTTCAACAAAAACCCTTTGTGGCCCTCACTGACCAGTAGTGATGCATTTGCATCTACTGCAATGAAATGTGGGACTTAATTAAAGCTAAACTGGGCATCTTGAATTTTGATGATCAAGTACATGCTCATTTATCAACTTGCTGCCTACAGAATGTGCCCAGAAAAAGGTTTTCAGATGGGCTGGAGTGACGAATTTGATAATCACTCCCTGATGATGATGACGTCAAGGATCACATTCTGAAGATATTAACCACAGATTTCAGTCAGCCTTAAAAAGGCTACAGAGACAGGGAGTGCCCAGATTAGAAGACCAGATTCCTGGCTCTCCTCCTGTATTCTTTCTCTAGTTCACTACTGTACCTGTGAGGGATTTGCACAATTAGGGATTTTGGTGCATTTGGGCATCAAAAGGTATGAAGAGATGAAGAATTCAGGTCTACAAAGGAGAGATGAATATGGACTTCCCCTTACTTCTTATTTCTTGCCTGTGCTTATAGTTTTAGAGATTAAAAAAATTACTTCTTACCTGTAAAAGATACATTGATCCCTCTGTTAAATAATCTGCAATAGTTATGGACATTATTCTTTTTTGTGTCTCCATATGTGAATTAGTTGCAAAAAGGACATGAGCTGTTTCTTTGCTTTTATTACCTTTATTTCAGAGAATAGTCATCCTCATGCCTAAATATGTCTTGAAACAAAAATGCTTTCCTGGGATTAGCAGTGTTTTGATAAACTTCTACAATATTGTGGGAATATTCAGATGGGTTAATTGCCTCCAACTAAAACACCTGCATTCTGACTACCTACATACTCCATCCCAGCACCTAACTTTTCTTTTCAAACCTTAGATTTCAGATCTTAGAATCTGAAATGTGCCAAAGTTACTCAACAATGTATGGCGTGGAAATCCCCCATGATTTTTTATTTTGTAACAACTACCTGGAATTTGTGAAACTTCACCATCTGTTTAACACTTATGCTGTGTAGATGAGGAAGATATTTTTGTTGCATCTCTAAAATCTTTGTCAAGGATATGATATAGACATAGTCAAGGAGCAACTAAGTGAATTGCATTGCAACACACCACATAGAAAACACCCTGATCTCGGAGATGATTAAAAGAACTATTCTAATTTTAAGAGTGTTTTTCTTGTTGTTATTGTAAAATAAAAGAAACCTTAGAAGTACAATTTGAACTTATTATAAGATAATTTTATTGATCATAATTTCAAGACAGAATAATTGAAAAAATACAGAGATGAATTGAAGAAAGGTGGAGTGGGAGTTTGAAAGAACTTTTTGGGATAAACCATTACAATTTCAATTTTAAAAGTTATCTGTTTCTATAGTAAACAGAATATTGTGAAGTTTTGTATAGGAGTTTATATATGGAAGTGATTTCAAAATAAATAAGGGAATAAACTTTTGAAAGACTAAAAATAAAACCATCCCAGCATATGAAAGAAAAAATGCAGGATAATACCAAAAAAGATCAAGTAACATGAAGATAGCTGCAAGATATGAAATTGTTTTCCCTGTCAAAGTGTTTTTCAAGTATCTTGCCTCCATAATGGGACCAGATGACTAAGAAAAGAGTAATTTTTTTGTCCTGTCTGAAAAGCACCAATTCTGGCAAGCATGGATACACTCTCTCGTGTCCATTTCAAGAGGGTTATTGCTGTTCTCTATAAGCAAAGTATCTTAAGAGAGATGTCACTCACAAAAATTCCATGAAGCCTGACTGATGCTACATGAGTCCTTGCAGGGTTAAGTCTGATAGCATTGTCTTTCTGTCCTCCAGTGTGTGAGACACACATGAGCAGGGGTGATCCCAGGGACCATCCCTTCTCTTGGGACCTTTCCTGGCTCCACCAGAGTCCAGCTCTGCATGCAGTGGGGTGCATCAGGAAGAGCATTGCCCGCAGGTAAAGAGCAATGATCCTGCCCCTCTTCCCAGCCCCTGTGAGCCCACGTCTGGAGTGCTGTGTCCAGTTCTGGGCTCCTCAGTACCAGAGAGACATGGAGACATGGAGTTCGTGGAATCGGTCCAGCAGAGGATTACAAAGATGAATAGGGGACTGAAGCATCTCTTTTGTGAGGAGAGCCTTAGGGAACTTGGGCTGTTCAGTCTCAAGAAGAGATGACTGTGAGGGGATCTCATGAGTGTCTGTCAGTATCTGAAGGGTAGATAGGTCAAGAGGGTGGATCCGGGCTCTGCTCAGTGGTGCCAAGCAATAGGACAGGAAGCAACAGGCAGAAACTGATGCACAGGAAGTATCACCTGAAGATAAGGAAGAACTTTTTTACTGTGCAGATAACTGAGCACTGGAGCAGACTGATTAGAGAGGTTGTGGAGTCTCCTTCATGAGAGATATTCAAGAACTGTCTGGATGCAATTCTGTGCCACATGTGCTGGGATGACCCTGCTTGAGCAGGGAGGTTGGACCACAGCTCTCGCTGTGGTCCTTTCCAACCTAATTCATTCAGTGACTTTTTGTATCTTCCACATTTGAAACAGTTTTATGAATGCAAAGCAAAGCACTGAGGAATTAAAGGACAGTTCCTTTGTGAGAACAATATCACGCTTGCATGTGTGAATCGAGTTACAGAGATCAACCCTCAAAAAGGTAAGGCTTGGAAGCACTGTTCAGGTCTAATGCCTTAAAGCAGTTTTTCTTATAGTAGCTTTATACGTAATTGATTTGCTATCTGTCCTATGCAGGGATCTTGCAGAATAGTTATCAAGGGATTGAGTCATGAAATATTTGGAAAGACAGTTCCTGCTCTAATGAAAATCTTAACTTTTGATAAAATTACTGATTTGTGCATGTCAGAAGGAAGACTCAATTTGTCAGCAAGAATCACAGCTGTTAGGATCTCTGTAATGCTTTGATTGTCAAGGGGGCATCCCTGGTAGTGGAAGAAGGAAGGTTTGGGAGCGGGAAGCCTTTCATGTGTGTAAGAGAGAAAACTTTGAAACAGGGCCTATGAAGACGAGACTTGTATGCCTGACTTCTAAAGAATGTCTAATAAATGCCTTCTTGGCTATATTTTCACTGCTCCAACTTTTCTTTATTTTGACTTACAATTCCTCCTATCCTGCTTTGTCTATTCTTGTTTTTCTGCATCCATATTTCTGGAACTAATTTGTATTGAAAAAGACCTCAGGACATCTCCAGCCCAATCTCCTGATCAAAGCAGAACCAGGTAGATCAGGCTAGGTTGCTTAAGACTGTTTTGGTCAAGACTTGAAAACCTCCAGGGATGAAGTTTAAAAAACCTCTCTGTACACCTTGCTTTAACATCTGAGTGTTCTCACTGTGAAAAAGCTTTTCTGTATAGGAAATTTGAGCCTTTCTTATTTAAATTTGTGGCTGATGTGTCTTTTCCTTGCACTACACTCTGTCATCAAGAGCTTGGGTTCATTTCCTTGATGACTTCCCTGTTGATACTGGGATATCCTCAATGAAGCCAGGTGGTGGTTTAACACCAGCAGGAAATTACACCCCAAGTAAGCTGCTTCCTATTTCCTTCCTTGTGATATGGGAGGGACAAAAGCAGAGACCATGGGTTGAGGTAAAAATTCACTGAAAACAAAAAACAATGGAATAAGAAATGCACAATAACAACAAAAATAATACCAAAAGTTTGCAAAGAGAGATGTTTTATCCCTAACAAAGTATTCACCTCTGGGAACAAAAATGAGATGGTGTATGGTCCCTGTAGGTCATATCCAGTGGTTTCCCCAGACAAAGAGAATAGGGTGACTGTTCACAAGTGCCACCCCTGTGACAGTAGAGAACAAATGCAGGCTAGCAAGGAGGCTTCCATGGATAGTGTTTCCCACCCTGCTAGCCAAAACCAATGAAAAATCAATAACAAACAAATCCCACAAAATCTGCTCATCCGATTGGATCCCATTACCTCTCCACTGGGCTCAGGTCTGCACAGGGTCCTCAGCTGCTGTTTCTATTGCTCTGCTGTGCTGGAGGTCAGTCCTGCTGTTGCTGCTTCCCATTCTGCTGCACTCCTTTTGGTCAGTTCAGCTGGGTTCATCTGAGCTTTCTTCCACTGGAATCCACAGTTTTGGCCAGGTTGGTGCCATCCCCAGCTGTTCCTTTCCCCACGGCAGTGTCCACACAGGAGCTGTCGGTTCAGCACTACAACCAACTCACATTTTCACTGCTTTCCTTTCAGCACAACATCCCATCGCCACAGCCTGGAGCTGTCTGAGTGTGACCAATACCCTGATGTTATTCTATAATATCTTACATCATTGCCAGGGCCAGAGAAAAGGATTCTTTATTTTTCAGAAAGATAGGGTGACCCTTTCCCCTTGAAGAGAAGGCATGGAGGGAAGAGAATCTATCCACCATTATTTTTTATTGTTCTGGGATTGGTGAGCATTTTGCATGTAAATCACCCTGTCTTTGTACACTTTTGCTGTCGGTATTGTTGCTGTTACTGTTTGTTCTCTCATCTCATTGCTATTTCCAATAAATTCTCATCTCCACCTGTGATCTTTAACTTTTTTACTTCCAACTGTAGGGTAAATGAAGAGTGAGTGCTAGAGTGGTTCCAGTGGCAGCACTAAGTTGGAAAATACCATTCCTAAACCCTGACAACTTTTTTCTGGCCTTCAGGCTCTATATCATCCATTAACTATGGCACTCTAAGCCTGATCACTTAGACATTTTTTATCAATCCCCTAGTTCACTCTGCTGGTTTGAAAGCAAACTGGTGGGAGATATTAAGTTAGAACTATAATTTAATAGGAAAATTAAAATGAAATTCAGTATGGCAAAACACTGACAGAGTCAGAATACAACTTGACAGAGTGTTGGTAGCAGTCTGATTAAATGGTGGCTGCAGCAATTTTTACATAGAAGACCACCAGGCTGATCAGGTGCCATTTGCACTTAGTAAATCCATACTGCTTGTTTTGAGTCACCTTCTCATTCACAGGCATGAGAATGTATACCTGTAATGATGAAAGTGAACCTGGTCCTTTTGAAACTTGGGTTGGCTTTCCACCAAGTCAGTGAAACTGGATGGTGTTTTTGCGCCTATGAAGGGCAGGATACTGAATGTTTCAAGTCACTGGGAGTTTTAATAGCTATTTCAGTGGAAGCAGCTCCTAGCCATAAACTAGAAATAGGTTTGTTTGTTAAGAAAAGGTCTCTCTGAGTTAATCATAGTTTAAGACTGAGTACAGGATTTTTCTTTTTTTTATTGGTTTTTTTAGACAGAGCTCATAGGCCAAACAATAATAAAGAATATCTTGCCCTGGGAGCTGCTATCACCCAGACACACTTGAATTGAAGTTTGTATGATGTGGAACACATTAAGAACGAACCATAAAGAGCACTCCCTTTAGTGCATAATAGCTAGGTGGATAGCTGTGTCTTGAAACTCAGACTAGGGGATTTTAACTCAGTAGATAGGAGAAAGCTTGAGGGTCAAACCTGACCTAACCCTCAAGATGACTTCAGCAGGAGTCCTGAAAGAATTGTATACATTTACCTTTTCTGTCTTTTTTGTTTTACTGAAATTTTCAGTCCTTGAATAATGAATTTGAGACTGCATAGCCTAATGTAAGAGCAAAAAGCAGTGTGGCACATCAGCAAGGTAAATACGTGCTTTGTTTTGTTGACTGATAAAGTAATCCTTTCTTTTTGTCCTGTATTTTCTTTTTCCCTTGTTGTTTAAATTATATTCTCATATGCTACTTCAAATTAGATTTAAACTCTGTGCTTACACATTCCTAAAAAGACATGCTCTCTTTGCTACATAACCAAAGAGTTTTGTGTAATCTTTAGTGCAAAGAAAAGGGTAAATGCACCCTACACATGCTTATGTATTCCACACCTGGTACAGCTATAAATCACTTGACCAAAAGGATGCTCATTACCAGGAGCAGATCTATGCTACAGATGACTGCACACATCAGGAACATTGATATGGATTTCTACCTGCCTCTTGATCATGTACTAATCTGGTGATATTAGAGAACTTGACATCTTTCCTTACTCTGCCAGAGATTCCCCTAATCTAATTTGACACACTCATCTGCAAAGTTTGAGTTAGAGGCGTGGTCACCTCAGAGTGTCTTGCAATCAATATGAGGAGATATGCACACCCCAGGAATGATTCAGCCCATCTCTGTTTGCCTGTCTGTTGCTAATATATGGAGTTTGGGACAGTTAGGCTCCTACATCGGTGTCTCACTCAAGTAAAGGTGTCTGTCCATGTTTTCATCCAATCTTGGGCAAACATTGTTGCAAATAGAGTGTTACAAATTATTTCACCCATTTTCAGACCCATGAAATATTTTTTTTCCCACTCCTTTTAGTATGTTCTTGAAAGAAGTGTGGTGGGGGGAGTTATATTTTGATAGGCAAAAGGTTCATTGAGAACTTTAAATTTTCTGTTATTTTAATGAACTTCTGGATGGAAGTCATTCAATACTCAAAAATTTCAAAAATGTGCAAACCCAAGAGCTATTACACAGCTATGATTGGCCAAGGTGATATCAGGAGCCGCAAAGGTACCACTTCAGCACACCAAATTCAGCAAATCTCCTTGGCTTCCCATTGCTTTGCTTTGGTCTTCAGAGCTGAATGGAAACAAAGATAACAGCTGAGGATGGACCAATGGACCTTCAAGTATAGTTTGGTTCTGCAGATAGCCAGACTTATTCAGACATAGGCCCTTTTTAGAGGTATATAATTTCTAGATGCATGGCCATATTAATGCAGGAACCAATGACAGCCAGGAATAGGTAAGACATTTTTTACAAAAGACTTTGAATACAACTGGAGAGAAATGCTTCAAGAGCTTCAAATGCTTCTGCACAAGAAGAAAGTTTTCTTACCACCTGCCCCAGTCAAGGGAAAAAGACAGCACTTGCATGCAGAAAAGTTTTACCTGAGAAGGCTTTAGGTGGAGTGCAAACATCTCCTAAACTGGCAAAGTTATCCATGGCATGTGTGCTCATCTTTTCCTGCCTGGTGTATCATAGAAGGGCAAGTCTGTTATTAACTGCAGTCTCTGGGTGTTACTTGTTTCATGGCCAGAATAATTATGACCAGAACAGGTCTGTTCAAATGTAGGAATAAAGGAAACAGGAGATGTAAAAGAATATCCAGCATTCAGCACATTATCACCCAGCATTCAGCTCTCATATCTTTGTGAGGTATAGAAGTGCTGTTATTTTCAAGATATTGATGGTACATGTATTAAAGTCTAGCAGTATTAGGCTGTTTATGACAAATACCACACAGAATCTGCAGAAAAGCTTGAAGAGAATTCATAAGGTCAGCTCTGTGCCTTCAATCTCACATACTGCATCTCTTTACTCAGCTACTAATAGTGAATTTTTCCTAACCTAATGCAAGCTGGTTTTCCTCTAATTTTTTCCATTTCTTTTTCCTGTCCAGTCCTCCTAATGCTGTGATAAGCTGTGCTTCTGAATTCAAAAGGAATTCAAAAAGAAAGCAAAGGCAAGTTAAATGTCATATACAGTATACTTTTGTGGGACTGGTAAATGAAATGCAGCAAATAGTTCTCTTTCTCCTCTTGATAGTTTAAGCCACAGCTATAATGTAAGTTGTGATATTTATTTGTAGAGTAACTTTTTTTGTCAAGTAAAGACAAAATAATAGTTTTACAGAACAAGATCTGACACTGCCCTATACTTTCATACAACACAAGTGAATCTAATAGACACGCTGTTTCTCTATTAGTTGCTGCACATCTCTGAATTACTTGGATAAAAAAAAGGGAAAAAAAAAAGAAAAGAAAAAAATCAAGTCCCTACAGAAACTCTTAATCCTCCTTGCATAAGCCCCAACAATTTTCAGGATTTGCAAGAGTGGAAGTATACTTGATTAGTAGTCCTTTCAGCAGTGCTATCTTCTTAATAGAATTTCTATGTTACCCTTTACTGGAAGAACACAAGAGATGCTGCAAACAGCTGTCCCCTTGTGAACATAGGATAGCTTTTCACAAAAATATTTGCAATGGTAACATGCAAGTAGCTACCATTGGACATTGTTAGTTTTTTATATGTGAACTCCAAGATAAGCCTAAAAAATTCCATAGCACTACTTGAAAGCATAATATTTCTCATAAAGTGCACCAGTGGTGTCAGGCTACATGCCCAAAACATGACAGAGAAAGTCTCTTAGTTTAAAACTGAATGAGTTCAGCTTAGCTTTAGTGGTGGTAATTTTTTTCATTCAGCTAATCATCCTCCCTCTGGGCTAATTTTCGAACATTGCTCTTTATTTTCTCTTTACAGCTGTACTTAGGAAAGGAAGAGACACTAAGACGTAGTTGTATTTTCCTCATTTACTCCTTTAAATGAAGTTAAAGAAACTCTAATGTTAAGGAGAGAAAAATCTCAGGAAATGTTTTCATTAGAACTCTGCTGACAGCAACTATGCCTCTGGCATTGAGGGTTGCCTGTGTGTTCCTCAGTTCTCAATTGCTCTATTAAATGGTATAATTTCTTCCGCTTGAAGTGAGTCACTGTGAGAAAACAGCTTAATTTTTTTTCCTATATTCTGATGTTAAATAAATTATTATTTTAAAATATAATACTTTTAAGGCCTTATCCCAGTATTGCCAATAGTGTATTTAGAAATTATGAGAATACTAAGGCAACGAAAGAGATGTCACAAAGACTTTAATTATAAATTCATTCTGTACTTGCCTTCCATACTTTTCTGCCAACATAAATATTTCTCCATCTTTGCTACCTCTGACGTGGAGGGATGCATCTATAATGAAAATTGCTGTTTCCTTTTTCCCTAAGCATCTGAAAAGGGCACTTGAGGGTTCATCATGAAAAAGAAGGAAGAAACATATGACATCAGGTTGGACCACAAAGTTATAAGGTAGAATATAGATGAATATCCTATTTCTCCTGCTAGCTGTTCTGACAAATGAATAAATTGATAAACATTCAGCTAGCTTTCTTGTCAGATTAGGTGCATTTATATGTTTTCAAGAAACATTATAGGGAACAGAAGAATCCTCCTTTATTTCTTTTTTACATTTTCTTTCAGTCCAATGAAAAGTCCATCTACAAATAATGAGAGCCTTTATCTTCTTTTAAACCATTTCTTCAATACTTTGTCATATGGCATACAATCCTCTCCTACAACTGGCAGGTTTTACTGGATTTTTTTTTTTTTTTGCATGATCTATGAGTAATTCCTAGGCATAGGGATGCTCTCTACTCCAGATTTTCTGTTTGCCAGTGTAGAATACTACCTAAGGTGGTTAATAACAGGTTTTTGTAAGTTTAATCCTTTGCATATGCAAAAACCAGTGGCAATTCTAAACATTTAAAGAATACTTTACGGAGCTGTTGGCACATTCAGAGTACACAATAATTGGCTGAATTTAATCAGATTCATAAAATGCTATTGTGACTGATGATATGGCAAGGGAAACTGTCTCTGTAACTGCAGAGTTTCTGCTTGTTATGCTTTATATTTTGTAGTCAGCAACAGAACAGAAATTCTGTAGTGTATGCTGGCTTTCTATGGGTTTTTCATCTTGAAAGTGTGTTTTGAGCAGCAACATTACCATTGGGCAGAAGGGGAAGTGGAAAGCTTTTATCCAGTACACAGAGACAAACATCATATTGTCTTGTCTTGTTTGCCAAACAAACAGAGAAGATGTGAAGACTCCGGAAGACAGAACTGATAGTAGGTGGTGAGACCCAAAGAAAGCCTGTGAAGGTACAGCAGTTTGAGACCCAGTTTTGAGTGACATTCTGCTGCTATCTTTACTTTGGGAAAGTCTAAAGAAAACTAAAGTCAGAATACAAAGACTTTTCAGGAACCTAAAAAGGGTGCAGTCTGAGAATGCTGTTTCTCTTTGCTCCTCATTCCTGATACATTCCATGATCTGCAGACAACACCACTCCTCTCTTTCCCTAGGTGGAAGCCTTGCCGTGCAGTATGGGGAGCTGAGTGTGAGCAGTACTGTAGGCTGGGGGCTTTTCTCTGTGGGAGAGAAGTGTATGTATGAGGACTTTATGTAAGTTTCATATACATATATATATATATATATACACACATATTTACTTTTTATGTATGTAATGAGCACGAGAAAGAGGGGAGATATAATAGATCCTGAAAATGTGTCAGGAGAAGTTTAGATTGGACATTAGAAAAAGGTTCTTCACCCAGAGGATGGTTGGGCACTGGGACAGGCTCTCCTGGGAAGTGGGCACAGCAGCAGCCTTACAAAGTTCAAGAAGCATGAGGACAATGCTCTTGGGCACATGGTGTGACTTTTGAGGATGGTGCTGTGCAGGCCAGAAGTTGGACTTGATAATCCTTGTGGTTCCAACTCAGCTTGTTCTGTGATTCTGTAATATATTAAAAAGCATAGAGGTATGCAAAAATCTCTACCATCTGTATTGTGGGATTAAATAAGAGGGTCCACAATGGCTTAAATTCAAAGGCTGATAAATAAAACATAGCCAAAGTTCATCTAATTTTAACATCATCAGCAATGATTCTGAATAATAACAAACAAAAAACCCAAAATTAATTTCAAATATCAAATCTATTGAGTTTTTCAGAGTTAGACCAGAAAAATACTTGTGTAGCTATGCCCAAATCTGTGCCCCAGACAGGCAGGTATGCATGCCACTAACACTCCTCAGTATTTCAGTGATCCCTTGAAAAGTCTGGTATAATAGTCTGATGACAAACACGCTTCTCGTTTGTCAGATATGCATAGCTGTATAAAAACTTTGCTGGTATATCTGAAGAATATTTGACAAGCTGACTGCTGTAATTTACAGCTAAGATGGAAGAGAACAGACTGTGCCCCCAGGGAAACAAAGCACTCTTAATATTTTAACTTTCTTATATGCCTTTCAAAGCAAATTTTCACACAGAGCTTTGTTAGTGTACACAAAATCATGTGTACATGATTTTTTAGTTGTAAATACAGGTGACAATGCTTTATTCTTGTAAAGGCAGGTATAAGTATTTCAAGAATGCCAACAGCTGGTCCTGGAACTATTTATATTTTCTGATTCACAGATTCATATCCTCTTATGTTCTTCAAGTAAAATAGTTCCTACTGTACAAATTTTTATAAACACAGGTTTATAAAGGGCCAAAAATTTTGCACAGTAATTTGCCCGTAAAGATTATTTGGCAGTGTAGCACTTTGCTTCTTCCAGTTTTAAGGTGCATCATACTGAAGTGTACAATTGTTCTTCAGTGAATATTCCTGGTATTGGAACAGCAACATAAAATTCCAGAATGTCCCATGAAAGTACAGTAGCAGTCATGTCAGGGTTCAAAAAGGACAGGGAAACTATGGGTTATAGGAATCAGCTAAAGAAAAGTCTCTATAGATTTGCTCAAGTATATGCTTGTATTCTGCATGGTTCCCTGAAGGAAAGTGTGCTTTCCTGGTTTTAAATCCTGAGGCTTCCTTAGGTTTCAGTCTATACCCTGAGTTCTTTCATGTGACAGTTTTCTAATGATGTTGAAACATTTGTCCCTGCTCCTTCAGCATTTTCTGAATGAGGTCCATTTGTTTATTTTTCAAAGAATAAAAGCATTGTTTCTTCATGTTCTCTACTTTAGTTAAATTTCCTTAGTTTCTAGCTCTATCTGCTCTAATTTTTCCTTTGATTGTAAATTTTATTAAGCAAACATCCTACTAGTGTAAATTAATGAAGTCTTATTGACTTTAATGGGAAAATGATAGTTTATAACAGCTGATGATTTTGCATTATGTGTTAAATGAATATGTAAACAAAAATTGGGATGTTGTTATTGGCTATGCTATATTCTCTTAATTTTAAGAATTCTCTTAAAGTATTTTATTTTTCCCATGGGTGTTGTTGCATTGGGGCTTTTTTCATGTGTGTTTGTTGTTTCAGCCAGTGTAATCTATGGATCTCTCTCTTTTATTTGCCTTATTTTCTGAATATGCAAATTATTTTAGTCACGCTATCTTTCTCCATAGTAAATTGTGTCTCTAGATGCCTGCTTCCCATCATAAAACAGGGAGGATTAATCAGCCTCTAGAAAGGTGTAGAATGTTTCTGTAATCTCTAAAGGAAGCCTAAATGATTAATTTAGACTGCAAAGGGAAAAAACGACTTAACCAAATTCTGTCTGTAGTGACTATCTACCTTTATTGACTTTGTAAAATGTTGGTTTTTTGAGCACATATTGAGATTTCTGAACTCTGAACAAGGAACTCTGTTATTTAAAATTTCAATGATATGGGAAAGAAAAAAGAAAAACAAGGCATTCATTCTGAAAGTGTATTTACCATCAACTTATGAAAAATACTATTCAGTGTCTACCACTAGCTCCTGCTCTTTGGGCTAGTGTCTCTTTTTAGATGCTTCAGAACATTTTGCACTATCAGGAGTGTACTGAACAACTTGCCCCCACAGTAATCCACTTTGTTAAGCTATAGTCCCCTCCTTTCCTTCTGAAATAGGATATTAAAGAGAATGATTTCTGTTGTGGCTTGATATCTAAATCTTCATATTTAGCAGCTGTATATTTTCTGTTTCTGTTTGATAGTCTGTTACAGGCCTGTCCTGTTCTGGGTTTGCTATTAATCACCAGCCTAAGCAGCATGATTATTTGTCATAACAGGTAGGGAAGTGTCAAAGTAATCAAATCTGGAAAGGTCAGTAGTGCAGAATTGTTCCCATATATGAGACATTTTCAAAGAGGAAATGGAAGGCATCAAGTGGCAGTGCTGTAAATAGGAACACAATCAAAAGTACAGATGCAAAAAAAAAAAAAAAGGAAAGTAGGTCAGGGATGATTCTACTGATGCAGCCAGAGAATAACTGATGTATGTACTAAAGGCTCTGTCATTTCCATGAAGAGCTTTATCCTACAAAGCCAGCAAAAAATAGAGCTGAACATGGAAGAAGCATTGAGTGGTTCAGAGCCTGTTTGTATTTCAGAGAGATAAACAAGGGCAATATGTGCTGCAGTCAAGAGACTGAAACTGCAACAAGAGGAAACATTCAGAGTATAGCTTGTTGAACCATTTGTTCCCCTCTTGTCAATCAGTCACTTTCCCATATATATGATGACAAGAGTGCAGTTGTGTTGGTGTTTGTCCACAAATAGCTGGTCTGGAAACCTGTTAAATGAGTCTTATTAGGATGATGTAATTCATATGGTGTGGTAGTGCTGCTGCAGATTTTGAAAATCTTTTCCTCAAAGCTGCTGGTAGCTCCTGTTTTTAGCTAGAACAGACAGGGATGATGCATGAGTGTTAATTTGGGTTTAAGACTGTATTTTTAAACCTCATTCTCCAGTTTGCAAGGACTTAGAATCGGTGCCAGAGTCCAGACCTGATGCTATTTAGGGATTATTTGTATTCACAGGCTATTGTTTCAAAGGACACCATCAGTCAGGGCATTGTGTTAAGTGGGCACAATGACAGCATCATCAGCATGACAGGAAGTGTCCTAATCTGCACATTCACCACTTGAACAGTTTCAGTAGTTCTAGTTTAAGCTTCTTTCCATGTGCATTCAGATGTCATTACTTGTTTGTGTTGTCTCTGATGGATGTTTGCTTAACCTACCTATATTTTTCCTTGGGTAGTGGAAATCAAGACAGTTTCCTCTCTTTATGCTTGCAGTTGCTTAGAGCTACTTCAATAATGCAAAATGGCAGTACATTTTTCTGAGACAGATCTTGAGCTCCCAGAGTCCCTCTTGTAGAGGAAAATATATTGGAAGCATGGTGTTTGTCCAATAGGAGCAGTCAACTACAGGTGGTCAAAGATATCAAAAAACTCATGAAAATATCACTGCAGAACTCCAAAGGCTTCTGAGTCTAAAAATATCTAGCTAATGTCTGTATATATGCACTCTTTTTGGATAATTTTTGTTCAGACACAAACATTAATTAATTCTGAATACGTTATTCAGAATGAAAAATACCCATTGCCACTCTTCTTTTACAGAACTCATCTAAACTTAATGCAGTTTTTTTTTCTAATTAAGCTTTTGTTTATTGTCTATATTTATGCAGCAGTGAACTTGTATTACCATCGCGTAAGAAAAAAAATTTCTGAAATTCATGTGTTCTGTCTTTTCTTCTCTGTTTCCTCTCCAGTTTCCAATCAATACCCTGTATTTCTCCCTGAACTCATTATTTTAACATTTTACTTAATTGTCAGTCCAGATAATTTGATAAGTAGGGTTAAAATTGCTCAAAATCGATCAACACTATAGCTCTGATTAGCACTTTAAAGTTCAGCTATTGATTCTAACCTGTGTCTCTTCAATTGCAGTGACTATCATCTTGAGTTGCCAGTGAAGTTTGTATCTATAGTAGACAGGGTAATGTTAGCTTTGAAAAGTCCTTTTATATAGGCATTTTTTCTGTCCAGACTATTTTTTTCTCTCTATGTCATCAAGTTGGATTATTATAGGAAACCTATTTTGACTTGGACAAAATATGAAGCCTGTCTTCTCAGTAAGCATAGAATTATTCGATCTAGCTCACTTGGGGAGAAGAAAGTATGCTTCTTTTTAAATAATTTTAATTATTAGAGCCTCTGAAAACTACTGGAGACTCTGCTTGTGCCTTCACTGTTTCTGGTCACTGTAAGCTTTCTCCTTTTGTCACAAGCCAATTCTGTTTTCTACAAAGAATTTCTCTTGAATATCCAGTGAAGAACTTCTTTTCACTGCTATGAATAGCATTTTTCAATGAGTAGCAACAGCTGCTGAGAGAATTTTTCTGTTTAAAGTGAAAGTTGAGAACAGTCTTTAAAGTCTTTACTTCCCTTTCTGTCTTCCAGCTAGCAATAGAGCTCACAATGTATGTGCAAGCTTGCGTGCATAAATCAAAAATATTTGTATACTGCTAGAGAGAACAGAGACCTTTTAGGTTTTTGACTCAGCATGGCACAATACTGAAATATAACCTAAAGTTAATATTCAGACTTATTTTTCTGACGAGGGACAAATTTGGTCATCTCTGGCCAATTCACATACTTCCATTTTGAACATAACATGGAAGGTGAAAAATATTCACTGGATTCTTTTTTTCATAATTCTTAAATGTTAAGTCCCGAAATCTTGATCTAATATCCATAGGTGTCTGAGTTCAAATTGCAGTATAGGTAAGTACTAGAGTAAACTATAGAAACAATTTTAATCATCAAGAAAAAGTAATTAATTGATTGATTACTCTTATTAAGACTAATTCCTAAGGCAACAAAATAACACTATTTTAATCTAAATTTCAAACATGTGTAAACCAAAATGATGAGTAAAATTAAAATATATAAAACCCCAAACATGATGAACCACTGTTAAAAATAAGCAAGAAAAAGAAAAATAATTTCTGCATTTTCTGAAAAATTACTTATATACAGAGTATGAAAGTTATACAGGCTTAACTTCTCATTAGTGCTCTATTTTTTCTTTAACTAATGGTGTTCCTCTGAAAATTATTGTCATGGGATTGATAAGAAAATTGTAAAGTTTTTCACTGTCTCCCCTAATATTTGAAATTGAAGTACTAAAGAAATGCTTTACAAAAAAACCCCAGTGTTATATGTTGTAAAGATGACCAGCTTCCCACTTCTTCTCCCTCCCTTTGCACCAGTTTTGGGGAGGAAATATTTCATTTCCTGATTAATACAAAAGGGAGATGAAAGGTATCATGGTATCAATGGAGATATATTATGAATAGTAGAAAATTTACAGAAGCAAATAGCTCCCAAAGACATGGAGTTAGGTATAAACCTTGTATCTCAGGCACTCCTTCCCTAAATGTAAATTTGCCCTATTTTTAAATGCAAGAAAGTTAGATAAACTGACTTGCTGTTCTCACACTACGTGTTCAACTCTATGGTACTTCTGACTGAAATAATGTTAATAACAAAAAAAACCCCAAAAAACCCAAAAACCATGACTACCACCAACAACAAAACAAAAAGCAAAACCAAAACAAACATAGCACAAAATTGTTCTTTGTTTCTATTCCACAGCTGGACATCTGAGCTGCATCCTGCTCCCTGCAAGCTCACCTAATCTCCGGGAAGGCAATTGGAGTTGTGAGGCAAAGTGCCTGGCTTTGCCTATGAAAACGGAGATGTTCATCATCAGAGTGTGAAGCAGAGTGCAAATTCTGAGCTTGAAACAGGGATCAAACAATAATCCTCTGCACAGTTCTTTCAAATATTCTTTTGGTGTTGGTACCAAAAGGCAGCTTGGAAATTAGATTTGTCGCCAATACAACAGTATAGCCCCATCTCTTCTGTTTTAATATTCACTTTGTGCTTTGTTCAATACAAGATGAAGACACTTTTTAAGCTTGAAGGCTTTGTTTATTATTGCATCATCAAGGCTGACTTCCTAAACTAGCAGTTCAAAACAATATGTAAAAGATGAGAATTTTTTGTCTTTTATAAAATAGAAATTGTGTCCCCATTGTGCATCTTCTTCTTGAAAAGAAGAAGATGCACAATGATGAGAGCTCTTGCTCTTTGAATACAAAAGGTAAAAAAACAAAACAAAATCAGACATTTCCTATCTGTCTCAAATTAATTCAAAGCAAGCAAAAATGTGCAGTATCAATCAGTGTGTCGTTAGTGTTATCTTTTGAAACACAAAGGGGACAACTAATGCAATTCCAGTACAAACACTGATGAGTTTCTTCTGACTTTTGGGTATGGGCAGTTGGGAGGATGTGTCTGAAGACTAGCAGTGGATGGGTTGAAAGCCTGTGGATAAGAATCAGGGACTGATAGAACAAAGGGAACCTTGTGACTGGTGGCTGCTGCGGGCTGCCTGATAAAGGGGACGTATTGATGAAGTCATCCTGCTCCAGCTGCAGGAGGCATAGGACTCGCAGACTCCTGTCCTGCTGGGGAGCTTCCACCACCCTATTATCCATTAGAAAAGTATCATGGCAAGATTTAGGCAGTCCAGGATCCTCCTGATATGTGTGGTGGGTAAGTTCCTAAACATTAGTAAGTTTCCCAGGGGATCAACAATAGCCCTGCTGAGAAAGACTTGGGACTGCTGGTGGATGAGAAGCTGGACGTGAGCCAGCAAAGCGCCCTTAGAAGCAGTGTAGCCTAGCCTGATTGCCTAAATAAACACGTGCATGGCTTCTCAGGTGGGCTTTGTAGCTTCTGCTGTACCACTGTACTTCCCTTGCCCAAAACTGCACATCTACAGGTTCAGACGTGTTATACACGCCCAGGCTGCAGTCCCACCTTGGGCAGCCTAGAGGACAGATGCACCCTTGTAGACAAGGCACCCACCTGTACGAGTTTGGTGCCTAAACATAACATAAAGCAACAGGCCAAAATCAGACTGGTAGGTTGCCATTATGCAAATCATTGGCAGGATTGCCCTCCTGCAGCTACTGTCTTCTGTAACAGTCCTTCTTAAAAAGGAGGGAAAGCATAATAAACAAAAACATTAGGAATACAGGAATTTGAAAACCAGACATTAAAAAAAACAAAACAACAAACCACCCCAGAGAAAATCTACTGTGTTAATAAAGATTGAAAATCCCAGGACCATGCAGTTAGAGAGGAAACATGGATGTCTTCACTGGTGATGAAATCAGGAATAACGAGTGATACCTGGAACATGAATCAGTTGTTCTGATTAATCATCTTTCAGGTTGATGTTTTATGCCATTACTACCTCTGAAAGAGTTTTGGGCTTGCATGTCTCGGGATCATAACAAGGGATGTTACATGACAAATATCTCTTCCCATTTGTTGATATCAACGATTTTTGTATATTTTTATCCCTGTCTAAAGATACCACCTGCTTCAATTTCACAGTAATAAACACTGCAGCTAAACCAGCTTTGAACTCGGACATAGCACAGGTCTCACTGTTCAAAAAAACCTACTAAATAATCGCAGGTTTATATTCCTGATCTAACACTTTGCTATTCAATTGAGTCTTTGCTTGTAGACTGATATCTTAGATACAGATTGCCAGTGCAGTTCCAGTGCATTAAGAAACAAAAAGAAAGGTGCAATTTGCATTTTGGCAGGAACTTTTCTTTCTTTCAAGAAGCAGTTAAAGGGCATCAGCAAACCACAACCATTATACATGCATCAGCTCACTGCAGGTTTCTCTAAGTTTTTCTTTTTTGCTTGATTTATGTTGACTGTAGAGCTCATGGCCTTGAATATTCACACCATTGTTTTCTGGAGTGTTTATAAACCTGATTTTGAGTTTTGAGATTGTGAAAGCAAAGGAGAATCAAGCCTCTACGCCTCTACATCAAAAGGGAGGGTGGAATAATTTATGCACAGAGAAATAGTTTGAACAGCACCTTAGTCTTTCATAAAATAAGAGTTGCAAGCCTGAAAGTCAGTAATGCACAGCCTCTGTGCTTTCTTGTTGGCAATTATGATCATTATTAACATAGATTTTATGGGGTGTGAGATGAATTGTTGCACCAGAAAGCTGATTCTGAGTAGGAACAAATGTCACTGTTGGTTTTTCAGAATTTTCAAGGGCAGTTTGGACTTTGGAGATCCTCAGTTTCTTGAATTAACAAAACTTTCAAATCTAAAAGAATGTTGATGAAGCAGTAGAGTTTTGTCAGAGCATTTTCACAAATTGTATTTCTGCATAAGTGATTTACACAGGAAAGAACATGTGCTTCAATAACTGTCAGCAGCTTCCCAAGGGCACATAAAGAAAATTCCACTTTTATCACAAAAAACTGTCAGTTAAATATGGCTCGTGTTTTCAATTTGCCCCTTTCTCTTTCAATTGGATGGTTTGACATCTCCATGAAGCTAGATCTGACTTCAGTGCTTTAAAAATTTTCAGTAACTATTAATTTATTTTGCCCAACATTTTGTTTTCCGTTTTGTTTTCAGTGAGAGCATGCCACTCCATGCACAACTGAACTGATTTATATCACTAGGGTTTTCTTTTGTATCTTCTGGTGGAATAGAATCTGAGGATTTCTGAATTTACATGGAATTTGTTGGGGTTTTTTTTGCATTCTCTGTCCTCCATGTTTAGGTCTGATTGCAGCTGTCTACAGCTTGAAAAGATAATTTGAGAAGCTTCTTTTGCAGTAGTTTGGTTTCTTAAGGGAGGGAGTGAGCACTTTGTAATGGCTGCCTGTTTCTTTTCAGAAACTTTATAAGCTGCTGATTGATTTAAGGCAGACAGCCTCTGAGGGCTGTCATACAGCACACATAGAAGTTATGGGGAAGTACTGGATTTTCAATGCTTACTGCAACACAGCAGAAATGCTTCTTAAGCTAATGTCCTGCTTGGCTCCTTCAGTGCCCAGGTTGTCTTGAAGTGCCTTATTGCAGGTGTAATGTCAGGTACTACTAGCCTAGAAACTTATACTTAACATTGAATTTTTTAGCAGCAATTATGTGTGAATGGTTCTCCCATATGTGATTAAAGTAGAAATATTAAATTGGTCACTTGTGCCTTGTGGTTTGCATAATAGAGGTTATGAACATACTGCATCAAAAGGTATGTAAGGTAATGCAAGGTTCTCTGTGTAAAGTCAAAAAAGTTGAAGAAAATGCTCCCAACATGAGAAGGACATGGAACTGCAGGAGAAAGATCAGAAAGGACCATGAAGTTGACCAGAGCACTGGAGCACCTCCACTATGAACACAGGTTGAGAAAGTGGGGCCTGCTCAGCCTGGAGAAGCAAAGGTTCTGTGGAGACTTCCTAGCAATCCTTCAGTACTCAAAGAGAGACTCCAGGGGAGTTGGAGAGGGACACTTCATCAGGAACAGAAGTGACAGGACAAGGACTAATGGGTACAAATTAAAAGAGGAGAAATTTAGGTTAGATAAGGAAGAAATTTTACTGTGAGGGTGATGATACACTGGAACAAGTTACCCTGGTTGTAAATGTCTCTGACCTGGCAGAGTTCAAAATCAGATTGGATAAGGCCCTGGGCAAGCTGGCCTATGGAGTGTGTCCCTGTCCATGGCAGGGAATCTGGGACTAAATGGTCTTTAGGATCTCTTCCAACCTATTAATATTCTCTGACTCTATGAAATTATCCAGGCCAGAGCTTTATTTTCATGCACAAAAAACAATTCACTTAATAGTTGAAAAATGTTTTTCTAGGCATTTTAAGTGCTTTTTATCTATACTTAATCATTTTAGGGAGTTATCTTTTAAAATAATTTTTATAAGATTTTCACAGGAAGCTGTTCAGTCAAAAGAATGCTCTTTTCCACATGAGACGACATTCATGGAAATCACTAGATTTCCCAGGAGATGATGTCTGCAAGTAATCACACTATTTGTTGCACTTCACTAGTTGCTGGTTCAAAAATTTGTCATAAAAGTGAACTGAAAAGCTCAAATAAAAGTATTGTTAATTCCAGATTTATGTTCTTGAAGGCACTTATTTTCAATCTTTCAGGTTATATGTTACAGATTTTTTTTAACTTTTAAATGACCTGCCTTTTCTTGTGTGCATTTTTATCTCACTAAAGACATGCCAGAATATATTTTTTTTGTGGTAGCACAAATTGCAAAGGGTTTTTTTTTAAACTGAGATCTGACAGTGATGTTTGAGAATAATCTCCTTGAATGAGAAAATGGCAGTAATACTTTCAGTAAAGAAAAGGGATTGCAGAGGGATGAGTGGTAAAAGATGACATATATTTCTGTACTAATCCTGCTGTAAGTAGGACAGGCCACGCAGTTCTGAAATAAAATACTTTGAAATCAGATTTGAGAGTACTGAATGAAAGAAGTCTGGACACCTATGTATTTAACATCAGGTATAAAATGAGGAATGAT
This sequence comes from Passer domesticus, assembly GCF_036417665.1. NCBI lineage: Eukaryota > Metazoa > Chordata > Aves > Passeriformes > Passeridae > Passer > Passer domesticus. The sequence goes on from NC_087474.1 coordinate 91,405,647, forward strand.
GGAGATGGTGACTACTCTATCTTAAATCTTTGTCTATAAATATCTGAAAGGGGAGCAACCTAGAAGTTTATCTAGTTCCACCCTCCCTGCTCTTGGCAGGTACAACTTCCACTAGACCAGGTTGCTCAAGGCCCCATCCAGCTTGTCCTTGAGCACTTCCAGGGATTGATATGATATATAAAATTCATGTGATGTCTACAGCAGTAGTGTTTTCACCCTGTTACAGCAGGGTAGTGGTGATATTCAGTTGTATGTTTACCTTGCATAGAGGACCAGTCCCAGAGCAAATATCTCAGGTTTATTTACAAGGCTTTTGAAAGGGTTGAGGTTGAGCTGGCTGAGTCTGATTCCTACCCATATGAATTGTTGGAGTCTGCTAGAAGAGGTGACTCTAAATTCAAATGATTAAATGTACCTATCGCTTCAGCCTCCAGTATGTGTTCCTAAAGTAAGGTGGAATGGAGTGATAACACTGATGTTGGAGATAAGGGAAAGCATGTTCTCATCCAATCAGTTAAAAGCATGCACAAAGTTATTTGTAGTTGCCTGACTGGATTGATGATATCTCCAGGAACTTGTTCACCTAACTCATGTCTAAGAATGAGTTTCTTGTTTACTAAACTTCTTTATTAAGCAGTAGATAGTAAAGAGGGGTGTTCAGAAAAAGTAGTAGTTTAAGCTTTAGTGAGCTTGTAAAGGAAGGTAACAGGCAACAGTGCATCCTATTATCCTGCTGTGTGGGTCTAATAGTATTTTTCCATTTTTTGTAAAAGAATAAAAAAGACAAGAAATAGATCTTCTTCCCCAGCAGATAAAGTTAGCCTTTCTCTATGCAGCCGTAGATTTCTATCTAAATATGCAAGCATATTCTTTATAATAAAAATAATTCTTTAATAAAAAGCCTTACATGCATATGCATGATTTAGTACTGTCTGATAAATATGAAAAACTGGATGGATTCATCAATGATGATGGTATGAAAAGTCCCAGTTTTATTTGTGACCAAAATTTATGGCTGATTTTGCTGTTAGGCAAACAATTGTGCCTCAAAGTCATGCATTGTCTTCCAATCTTCAGTTTGATTTCACTTTATCATGATTTGTTTCAATTTTCGGTCGGTGTTTTCTTTTGTAAAGAAGTTATTATGTAGCCTGTATAAATCCAGGTACAGTTTTAACCTAACAGATATTCGTCATCCAAAGGAAGGCAGTAGTTCTATTCATGTGCACTGATATCAGATTGTACCAATACATGGTACACTTTTTTTGGTGTAAATTTTTACCATACTTCTATACCTTCCTACAACAGCATAGATCAAAGAAGGCTGTACTGGAGACACTGCAGAGCATTTTGGAATCAGGACTGCAGGTGTAATCAGAGCAGACAGTAGGTTGTGGCAGTCCTGCAGTTCCTCTAATGGATGAGAGCACATAGCTACAGCACAAAAATCTTTGTGATTCCCAACCAAATAAACATATTACCATCTATCTCTGGGGTACAGCTTCTTCGCTGCAACGAAGTTTCTAAGAGGTTGCTGACAGGAACAAACTGTTAAGCAATCAAGATATATCAAAGACATTTTTCTGCTTGTTTTCTTTGTTCCCTATCTAGTAGAACAAATCTGACATCTGGCAATAGCAAGTCAGCAGTATTTCTACATTCATTGCTCCCTTTTTTTCTGTATTATTCACATATTGATGCACAGGAAAGTCAGTACTGCAATCTTCCATTGAAAAGACAGTGGAGGCTGTTACAAATATTCTTGAGTCTTTTCTTAGGTTTCTGTGGACAGATACATTCAGCGAAGATTGTTTCTGTAATTGAACTGTGGGAGACTTATTGTTTTCAAAGATCTGTTTATAGAACTTAGAGAGGTATCTGGTTATTACCTTCTCTGCCCTTTTAAGAAGCTATGAGTACACCCTGTAATTCTTTTGCATGATAGCACAGAAACACACAGAATAGCTGCAAAGAAGAATTTTAAGGTAAGCTCTGTTAGTGTGGATATTATATTTTGTCAGTAGTATAGCTGACTATGGGACAAGTTAACCACAAAATGTAACACCCTGGAGAGGTGAGACGGAATATTGCAGTTTGGACCAGAACTTGCATATGTGTCATTAGTTTATGTTGAAATTACAGAGAAAATCACACTCTCAAAAAAATATTCACTGTTAGGGTGGTCAGGCACTGGAATAGGCTTCCCAGGTACGTGGTGGAGTCACTGTTCCTGTTTAAGGGCATTTGAGGTGCTGTGGTTTAGTGGTTTAGGGGTTACAGTGATGGTGCTGGGACTTGATGATCTTCAAGATCTCTTCCAACCTTGACTATTCTATGATTATATTCTATGGTTGCATTCTATAATTATATTTTATGATTCTAGGAGCCCACATGTTCTACTCTGATGCATGGATCCAATATCTGGCATAATTGAAAGCCTTAGTGAGTCCTGTTGCAAATATAGAATTATATCATCCCTGTGACTCGCAGTGTGGCTGGAGCACTGATTTCCTACTGAATATTCAACACACCTATCAGCCTTAACTGAAATTGTCAATCAACAGAAATGCTTGATGTTTCCTCCTATGTGGTTCAGCCTTAGGCTCAGCAGAACACTTCTGTTTACTTTTTATACTCTGCCTGTTCTAATCACAAATTTTTCCCAGTTAATGGAAGATGACAGGGTGAAGCCAACCTTCCAAGACCTGTGATACCAGTGTATGTTTTGGATGGGAAAGGAAACATACTAAAGGAGACCTGAGTAGACTACTAGCCTTTCCCAGCCTCAGACATGCAAAGGAAATACCTTTAGAAGTGCACAATGTGTGGAAGTAAATGAAGGTCCTTGCTCTTCCTTGGGAGAAACCCTTACACTGACCAAGACCAGATTCTGCTGTGCTCATTTCAATGTAACATTATTTTAAGCACTTTAAATCATCATCCACGTACCCTTTGCTTTTGAATACCCTGCATGAGTCAGCAGTGAGTATCCAGTTAAATTGTTCTTTGTATAGGGTGTCCTAAAGGGTGTCCTAGCTGGGTATTTAGACTGTAAAATCTGATAGCTGTAGAAATGAAATGGGCAAGGGATGCATAAAACATTAAGAATGGAAACTTTCATAAACAAAAGAGGTGGACTTGTGTTTATATTGCTAAGAAGTAATAAAATTGTCTGAAATGAAAGCTTATTTGGCAAGAGGAAGTTATGAGGCTCATTGCCTACAGATCATTAAAGATCCATCCTTTAGGTCTTAAGTTCAGGTCATGCGATATTTCAAAAAGACAGAATACAACAGGGAAACAAAGCCTCATAATATTCATTAGATGTGTATAATTAAAAGAGCAAAGTGAATGAAACTATTATGGCTCACATTACAGCAGAAAACTACTAATGGTCAACATTAAAGATTAGCCTGAAGGAATCTAAACTGTTATAATTTACAGTTTACATAAAATCTTCCCTGAAGGCCTGATCCATTGTTCATTAAAAAACCTTTTATTCTGGCTGTGCAGAGAATAATTTTGGACATGGAGCATCTTTGTTGCCTCCAAGTTCCCCATAATAATGCCCATGGCACAAAAGGCAGAACAAACATCTGAATTGTTGCAAATCTCCTGCTTCCTGCATCCTACATTACAGACAGTTCAGAGACAGTTCTGAAGGCTACTTGTCCTGCCTGGCTCATCCAAAAGGCAAAATATTGCTATTTATCACTCTTGGAGAGGATGAAACAATAAATGTTGAATAAATTTTAAATTAGTTTACATAGAAAGTGAAATTATGAATGCTAAGAAAACAGAATTGGGGTAGGAGAGATGGGACTCGTAGATAATTTGTTAGATTCAAGGCATTAGTATTCTTCCTTTACTTCCTTTACATAACAAGCACCTGAAAGTTCTTATGGGACTGAAATGAACTTGAGTGAAATATGAAGGACTCAGTAATAAATATCCTAGTTTATATAAATATCTATTCAGCATAAGAAAAATCCTGACTAAATATAGTATAAAATCACTAGACCGATTTAGACAAGAATAAAAGTCAATAGCTATGTGAAAAGTGTAAGCAACAACAGAAGAAGACATAAATCATAAATTTTAAGCAAAAATACTGGATGCTATAAAAAGAAGAATGCATTAGAAGAGAACTAAAATTAGACCTATAGAAACATAGACAAGACTATTTTTTAGGTGAAAAAGCCCTCAGAATTCACTGAAGAAAGAAATTAAAACATCACAGGAGTGAACTAGAAAAGAAGATGGAAGGAATGATAAAGTATACTATTACATGGACGCTTCTCCCAGTATTTACTTGAGAGATCAGGACAAATATGCCATATGACACTGCTTGTGTATGCAGTCCTGTGAATGAATTCATGACCATTGAGACAGAAGCATTTAGTTATTTAGCACAAATGAAAACTATCAAGACTCCAGAACTAAGATAGTATTTCTTCTAAGGTTTTATGAAGGAGGTCATGGAAAAAAATTAGAGACTGCAGTGAAAAGCAGCATAGAACAATTGTTAGGCTACAGCAGATTAAGAGAAAAAAACCTACAGGGAAAACAGTCCAAGTATTGTAGAATTCGGTAATTGTCCTTCTGCAGGTGTTAATAAGGTAGAGCTCTAAACACACATCATACTGGAGTTTTGTTTTAGTTAGGATGCCTAGTGGATTTGAGGAGTCTGAACCCATGGTTTGCGTGTGAGACTAAGGCTCTAATCTGGTAGTTATAGCAAAGCTTGAGGGTGGGTTTTTGGGCTCTCCTACTGAGAGTATTCCACTGAAAAATAAACCCAAACATTTTCAGAAGAAAAGAAAGGAGGAGAAATAGATTTAGTCAATACCCTGGCTTCGTCCTGTGACAAATAAAAAAATCAGTTTTTCTTATGGTGTAAGTTTAAAAGATTGGTCAGAGCAGGAATGAAGAGGACTGAAAGACCTGTTCTTCTGATGAAAAACACAGAGTGAGAAAGTAAAAGGAAAAACGCTGCATGATTTACTTGAGGGAGCAGAGCTGACTTGCCCAACCTCTCATGAATTGATCTTGGAAAAAGTTTTCTTTTGCTTTCTGTGTACAAAACACCTCCTCATGAGAGATCTCTTTGTACCCTATGTTGCTCCTGTTCATCACGTTGATGGGAAAGTAACTGTCCGTCACCACACTAGATTTTAAATCCTAAATATGCAGAGCATTACCTCTGCTTTACATCAGCTGCTCATCATCCTATGGCAAATTATACAAAAGGAGAACAGGACCCGATCTGCTTTTATTTCTAGTAACTAATAAACAAATACTCATATTTCCCATGTTACTTGATGTCTCCAGATGACCCTTTTAAAACTCCATAGTCTTCCTCCACCTTTCAGAATTGTGGCAGGCATGTGTGTTCTAACTGGAGTTTTTGAGGACCAAAAAGCTCAAATATATAACTGTCTCTTATCCTTTGACCACCTAGAGTTTTTATTTTCAGGTAAGTATTTTCTTGCCAGGTTGAAGCTGACACCTTGTGGTTTGTGACTATACACCTTCACTGGTAAAAAGAACAAGCTGTTTTACAGAGGAATTTCTTCTCCTCTGTCCAAAGGTAATATGACTGCATTGGATTTTGCTAATTTAATTTCTTCATGTAAAGAGTGCAATTAAGGAAATACAACACTATCCTATACATGCAATTAAGACCAGATAGGCATATATCCACTTTCTTCTCTTACTTCCATATATTTTCATGTTCATTCTGTTGAGTAAATGTATTGTTGAGACAATGTGTTGAAAACTTTCAGTTTTTCATTCAATTTTTTCACATATTACACTGGGAATGATACTAGAGCAAGAAAAAAAATGTAGTCTAAATATCACATCCCAGAGTGAATTTACAAGTCAAATGGCTTAATGGAATCACATTTTTAATTCAAATTAAAGCAGTTTGGTTTTTTTTTTTCACACCTTGAGAGATAATACACAATTATGTTTTTTATGTGGGCATTCACAGGCAAACTTTACCATGTTCCATGGCAAAAGTGAGAAGGAATAAATGTTAAAGGGGACCTGCACCTCTACATTGCTTAAATTTGTATGTGAGTTACTTTTTTCAGATAAGGCCTGATCTCCTGCCTTTTATTTGTCTTGTTTCCTGGAAGTCAAAAGATGACTGTGAGGCAGTGGGATATTGCAAATATTCATACAGTATCTTTCTTTTGGGAACTGTGACATTTCATTATGGTCTGGCAAGAACTGCAGTAATATATATTGCAGCTCAGATGAGGTCTCCTTAAGTTCATATAAAATTGGTAAATATTTCCCAGGCCCCGTGTCTGAGATTGTCAGAATATAACAAATGTTTCCTTGAGCAGGAGGCCAAGTGGGATGTTGAACTGTGCCAACAACCTAACTTTATGTACAGCTCTAAACCTCTAGACACAATGGTCATGTATTTTCTCCCGAGGCAAAGCAGCATTATTTTACAGGTGTATGTCTTTTATTATTACAAAACTCTGATTTATGAATTTCAATATTAAGCAAAGCAGTGCTTTCAAGAGAGTTGATCTTGAAATAAGCAAATACGTTGTCATTTAACCATATGCTTAATGGTATGCTACTTATAATTGTAATGATTGTTTGCCAAGCATAGTTTCAAATAAAGAAAGAAATGCACAGATGGTTTTCTTATTTAAGTGCATTAAAATGCATACAGAATGTTTAGAAATGCAAATCCTTTAAATCAACTACTTGACAAAATCAGGCTTTGTTCCAAGTTGTTGTAATAGAGTCTCTTGCATATAAATAAAAGATTGTGTTACAGAAAGAGAAAATAAGTCATCTGTAGAACAGCAGTCAAGAACTGAGTCTCGAAAGGGTGAAAACGCAGGGCTTTTATACTGAGGAGTTAGAAGAGTTGAAGAAGTAAATTGTCTGCAGTTATTTCTGTGGGTGATTGTACAGTAGGAGCAAGATTATGTTGATGGATGCATTTACCCCATTATAGAGACTTAGAGGGAATTTACTCCTTTTAATACCTCAGTGTCAGAAGCCAGCATTGCATTATTTTGATTTGAAGCATTATTAATACAGTTTATATTTCAGTGCCCCCTCTTAATCCTCTTGTTCATAGTGTCCTACCAGTTTCTCTTGGTGCTTTCAGAAGTGTCTTCAGAAATAGTTTTCTAGGGGAATAGATGTTAAACCAACACTAACTGGTTTATGATGATCAAAACATACAAAGCCAGGGGTATACGAGCAGCTGGACCTGTGATGGAAAGCTTGGCCTTTACTGTGTTGAAGTTATTATTTTTCTTTGAAATTCAGAAGGGCATCACGATTGTATCAAAGTCTCAGTAACTATGAATGGCAGATGAAAGGAAGATTTAGGGATGCCTATAAGGAAGGACTCAGGAAAATAATAAGTGAGATAATTACATCCCTTCTTCCCTATGATTATAGAAGTTTAAATTCTTCTAGCAAAACTAATGAGCAAGTCAGGAAATATTGGTAGACTCAAACTAAAAAGAAGATGGGGGTTATAGTTTGGTGTTTCAGGTAAATGAGACACTTGACACAAAGTATCTGCAGTCATGGTGTGGAAAGATGTATTATTTGCTAGGTCAGTGGCCTGGCTGTATGAGGTTGTGGTTTAGAATATTTTGGTTTAATTTTTTTTTTTTTTAATACTTCAGTAACTGGAATATTGAAGACAGTTGTTCACAAAACAGTAGCACACCTCAAGGTGTCTCAGGGAGACTAATGAATATTCTTTTCTAGTACTGTAAACTCAAAGAAGCAGAACAGTGTCAGATATACATGCAGTGAGGATGTTGCTCATGCTATTTGATGTTTCCAAATGACCCTTGCAAAACTCTATAGTATTCCTCCACCTTTCAGAATTCTGGCAGATATGGACTTTCCAAGGGGATCTTCAGGACCAAAAAGCTGATATATCACTTTCTTTCACCCTTTGACCATCTAATGTTTTTATTTCCATGTGCATATTTTTTTACCAGGTTGAAGCTGACACCTTGTGGCTTGTGACTACACACCCTCTTACACCAAAGACTATTTTGTAACATAAAGGAGATGAAACAGATGAGATCTATCTAACCTCAGCTGCCTGTCTTCCAGTTGGATCATTTTGATCCTTGAGATTCTTGTGTTGGTTCTGGTTTTGGCTGGTGTAGAGTTAATTTTCCTTGCAGTGGTTGGGTTGGTGCTATGTTTTGGATTTTTGTTATCAACTCTGAACACAGGGTTGATAATAAAGAGATGTTTCTGTTATTGCTGAGCAGGGCTTGGACAGACCCAAGGCCTTTTCTGCTTTTTGTACTGCCACGCTGTTGAGGGGGCTGGCACGGATGCATGGGAGGTTGGGAGGAGACACAGTCAGGACTGTGGCCCAAACTGACCAAAGGGATGTTCCAGATCATATGATATCATGCTCAGTATATAAAGTGGGGGGAATAAGAATGAAAATGGAGGATATTTGGAGTGATCTTGTCTTCCTAAGTGAGCATTACATGTGCTGTTCTCCTGGAGATGAACGAACATGTGCCTGCTAATGGGAAGCAGTGAATTCCTTGGTTTGCTTTGCTTGTGTGTAGATTTTTCTTTCCCTATTAAACAGTTAGTTATCTGCTGCTATCTGTCAGTTCACTGCCATTATCTCAACCCATATGTTCTCAAACTTTTCCCTTTCTGATTCTTTCCCCAGCCCCACTGGTAGTGAGTGAGCAGCTGAGTTGGCCTTGTTTGCTGCCTGGGGTTAAACAACAACAGTGTTTTGCCTTGTGACCATAATAATATTTGCTGTCAAAATTTAGTCCTTCTGCAACCCTTATAGATAATACTATTTACCTAAATATATGGGACCTAGAGACTATAAAAAGCATGCTTGATGTCTCTTTTAGCTACTCCTTAATAGGAGTTGCTTATATAGTCATTAAAATTAAACAACCAATCTCTGACAGGATAATTGTTGTATCATTGCTGTCTGTATTTGATCCTAAAATAAGAGACAAATAATTTTGCACAAAGCTAATATATTGCAATTTTTTTTTTTGTTAAAGAGTAGATTTTAACAACTTTCTTCTGATTCATACAGCCTTCAGAGGATCAAATTTCCTTTATATCCTTCAAAGATCTGAGCTATTGTGTGGAATGCCCAATAGTGTAATAAACACTGATTTTGCTAAATCAGATGTAGGTTAAATAGGCTCAGGAAGAGTGAAGACAAGTACAGTCACTTGGTTCTATATTCCAGTTGTCTTGTATCTAGTGATAATAAATTAATTTTAGTACAAATAAAAGTGACATTTATTTCTGGCTGGTTTATTTTTCACCCTCTTTGCTGTCATGGAGTAAGTTTCAAAGGGATAGAAATAGATCAAAATGTCAACAGAATAATACTTTCTGAAAAAAATTACACATGCCAGAGATGCACAAACTTATTTCTTTTCTCACTGTGGACACATCTGTTCCTTCTGGGACCAATTTTTTGCTTATAGTCATGTATGCACGTATATTTGCAGTCATACTTGAATTTGAGCTTAAAAGCAGACTTCATAGGGTTTAACTTTCTATACCTTCAGGTTTGGGCCATATCTGATAAACACAGGCAATACCCTCTGTGAGATGAATGATGAAGAACACATAACAAGTAGCGAATTATGAATTAAATATTCCTCAAATCACAATTGGAAAAGTAGCTCTAGTAGACTTTACAAAATGATCATGTCCCTCTGTCCCACTGTTAGAACATACTAACAGTGTATTCTAACTGAGGTCATGAGCATCTCATAGAGGAGAAGTAAGATTAGGCAGGCATGTTTCATTTAATGGTCATCTGGATTGATTACCTTGTTGTAATCTGTATATACAGTAGCTATTAGTAATTTATTTCTGTGAACATGAGCCTGCATATTCTCCATCTAACATCCTGTTGCATGAAGCATTTCATCTTTCTGTTGGATTTGAGCCTGGCTACTAGCTTGCTCTCAGTATTTGTCCTTGAAGGGGGCACAAAGAGTTGGCTCGTCCTATAGCATGATTCCTACCTCTTCTGACTGTGCAAAACTCTATTACTTGTCCAATTTAAAGAGTCCCAATTTACTTTTACCTCATACAGTAGCCACTCAGTGTCTTATTGCCCTTCTCTCATTTTAAACTCAGATGTGAGTAGATGTACAAACCAGCTCAAAGATACCCTCTGTCCTCATGTCATAATAGGAACAGCCTTTTAAAGAGCCAGGGTTCAATCACTAGCACAGACCTCTCTCTCAGTTTTCTTGTACTTTGATTATTTCTGACTGACAGTGTTTTTATTCCACTAAGTTTCCAGCATGTTTATTCATTCTCAGCTTTCCTTTTCTGATGTCTTATTTCCTAGATTTTTAGCAATGCTGTAAAATCATGCGTTTTGGTCCCTTGAGCATCCCATTTAAATGGCATTCTGTCACTTCTTACTGGATTGTTTCTTTTCCTTCACGAGTCATACAATTTACATGGTGTTTTGTGTAAAAGACAAACCCTTTTATACATCTCAACTTTTCCCCAATCTTCAGTTTAAAAGTTAATTTGCAAGATTTTTGTCTTTAAAAGCCAGCAGTCCAGTTCACTTAAAGTTAAAATTAAATACATCCTTCCTCTTTGGCCTTCTTTTACTCCAGAAGCATTCCATCTGAATCATTGGTGAGGAATTAATTTCTAGTATTAATGTCTTAATATGTTTAAACCAAAAGCAGGAAAAATAGTTTTAAAATATAGCAGAAAAAAGAAATTTTATACTACTTTAAAAAATGTTGTTACTAGTTTTTAGATATTCTGGATAATATTGCAAACTTAAATGAGAAAATTAACATACCTTTTGTCTAACTAGTTCTAAACAGTTGTAGTAATTTTTCAAGTGAGATCAAGTGAAACTAACTGTAAACTCAATTATCTCAAAAAAACAGTAAAGAACATTAGGCTGTAAAAGATTCAGTATTGTATTTATATATAATAGTGTTGTTCTCATGAATCATCCAAATAATATGTTAAAGTTCTGTCTTTTGAAGAAATATAGGTTCTGACTATAAGAAGTATTTTAATTGTATTGAGTCTGGCAATATTTAAACAAAATTTTTAAAAGACACTGAATAGGCTTTTCTTTATGGGAGAAGACCATCTTGCATCAATGCTTGTGAAAGGTCACCCAATTTGACAATGTGCTAGAATTTACAGGAAGTGTCCAGCAAGTGTCATGTTCACCCATTTGAAAGCAATAGTTTTTTCCTTGTTTAATGAATTTGCAAAAGTATATTCTCAGACATGATTGGTCAGTCTTTTTTCTTATAAAAAAGACAAACAAAAAGCCCAAAAAAACCTACAGAGCTGAAACTGAATCCAGTTTCAACAGGTCTTTCCCCTTAACAGTGTTGTTAATTGGATTATTTTCATTGTCTAATCAAATTAGTACCAGGATTTTTTTGAGGCCATAATTGACAGAGAGAAAAAAAATCTATTCATTACTTAGATTAGGAATTGAACATTGTCTGATTTTCCCACTCAAGGCTACTGTTCTTGTGTACGGAATGAAATTAAATGAATGTTGATGTAAGATGTATAAAGCAAATAACGCTACATTCACAGAAGTTTTTTATGGTGAGCTTTATGAGATTTTCTGAAGTGTTGTTCGCCCTTTGATCTGTATCTGCACTAATAACAGCAATATTTGGACCAAAAAATGACTGGATATGAAGAGTGTTTGAAGCTAGGAAATACGATTTTGTATATGGAATGAGCATTTCTCAGTAGGGAAATCAATTGGTGGGAGGTAATAAACAGGATTTATTTTTGATTTTCAAAGGAGAGTTGTAATTAAAAGAGATAATATTTAATTTTATTCTAGAATTACAATGAAAACAAATAATCTTTACTTCTATTAGATGAGATTTATTAATATCTTGTTATCTTACAACTTTCTAATTTCTCTAGGAATTATATTCTCTTATCTTTCCCTCATTATGATCTAATCTACAGGATTGTTCCCAGGTAAACAATACATGCTCTCTGCTTTTCTTCTTTTTTTTTTTTTTTCATTAATATAAAATCATGTAAGCATATAAATGAAAATTAACACCATATCTAAACATTCTTTGCATCACATGGTGATACTCTTAGAGAAACCTATAAAAATGTGACTCGAAATGTGAGGTACAATAAACTAAACATAAATTCTGAAAAAATATAAGATCTAAACTTATATATAATAAAAATGCACATAATTTCTATCTAGTTTGGATTTGCTCTTGACAAGACTTGCAAGGAAATTGATATTTTTTTTTCAAATTTGTGAAATCTGAGATTTAGAAAATCTGCAGCATGGCCCTACTATTCAGTGCTACAAAATAGTAGATCATTTGTCTGCGAATGCAAAATGACATATTTTGCTTCTGATTCTAATTTATTATACTTCGATATCAAGTATTCTTGAATCAAGCTTCATTTCCCATTTTGTTATAGAGGTAGACAACCGGTAGAATGAATCCTCAAAAATCTGTGTAGTTTGTATACATTATATTTCTTTTTACATGAGAGATCATAAGACCATAATTGTAAAACTCCTTACAATGACTGCTTGGAATAAAAATTGAAAATTATTGTAGCTCTGATGAAATATTTTTTCTCTCTGTCCTTTGAAAAATAGACACATTTTCCCTGCCCCCAAACTATTCACTCATTTCCCTTCAGATTTCCTCTTGGCTTTGCTATACAGTAAATACATGACAGAAGATCATATAGCTCAGTTATAATACTATTTTTATTATCAAATCCACTTGCCATTGTTTCTCAGAAGTAATATTTGAAAATTTATATAGTTGTACAAGGAAAATTAAGATATTAACAAACACCTTAAATTAGATAACACTTTCACAGAATTCCACTGCTTGCTGAAATCATAAAAATAATAACAACGTTTCCTGTTAAAGTATTCTGTTTAATGATCTGTATACAAAATAATTGTGTTTGTTGATTCAGGCCCATGAAATCTAAAATACTTATAGTGTTTGCATAAATGATGACATTATAATAATCATAAAAGATTGCTATTTTTAAAAGAAGAACAACAGAGATATGATTTCTGTTACTTGTTCTGCATTTTGGTGGGAAAACCTATTTTTAGATTAAAGAAATCTTGAATTTTGACCATGGTAACTTAAAAATTGGAGCTAGGCTTTAATAAAAATATTCACATGCCATGGCAAATTGCCTAATTCAAAGCATATCTCTTGATTTACACTTGCCCATTTATGACTAACTAAAGTATGATCTGATGACCTGTGAGTTTAGAGCAAGGTGTCATATTATTTGATTTCTGAAAGAGTCAATCAAGGTCCTGTTGTATTTATGACTGCTTGAGACTTTTTGTTTATGTAACAGGAACAGATGTTTCTCATTTTTCCAGATGAAAGAACCAGACTTTTTCTAAAGAGACTTGAAGGGACTGCAAGGTAGGAGAGAAAAAAACTGAAATGCACAAGAATTTTAATTCACTAAAAGAGCTATTAGACAGGATCTTTGTGGCTGCCCCTGCCAAAAAGATTTCTGTCAACAGAAATCTGCTAAAAGACCCTTCCTCTGTGGCTTGGAAATGCTCAAGGTACTGCCCACTAGTCCTGTGAAGTCTACATAGTGCAAGGCGGCTTAGGTCCCATTAAAAGGATAACCCCATTAATGTAGACTAGCTTAAACAATTAACAGGTTAATAGATTTACCAGATCACAGATCTGTTTAAAGTGTTTTGTCACAGATGGACTGCTATAGTAGCACTGATCAGCCTAAAATTAATGTCTCTGTATCTTGTTGCCATATGATGGTCACAAGTGTGACTTAAGGACAGCCTCTTGTGAGAGCCTAAGAACAAACATGCATCTCAGATGCTTCACTGTTTGTCTGTTTTTATAGAACAGTTTTAACATTCAAAAACCTTAAAATATGTTTTAAATAGCCACTCCTACTCAAAAAAGATATACTTCTCTTATACTGCTCCAACTGAGTTTATATCAATACCCTGTTTTAATCTTAAGGTATCTAACATTGCAAAATAATGCTCACACAAACTTCTTCCATAAAGAACAGACTTTCCATCAATATAAGTGACTTTTCCCTGGGCTGTATTTCTACCAAATGTACATCTTACCTCTGAGAGAAGCAGATATCCAAGAGGTTTTCTTGCTCATTTCTGAGAAAAATTCATTTTAGCTACCCCTGGAAGATGGACAACTGTTATAATGTGCTTTTATACTTTGTAATATGTTGTCACAGTTTTGGTTTTGTATCCCCTTATTTTCCCCAAAGGGTGTACCCCTTTTTGTACCCCCTTCCTCTACCTGTGTAATCATTCTCCTGTGTTGAGATTATCCCCAAATCCCTGCCCTGGCTCTCTGTCAGTCACTCAGTATCCCATCCCCTCTATCTAGAACTTTTGGTCAAAGTCGTTGAGTGATTAGTCTGAGGCCAGGGGTCAGTCCCCCAAGGATTATTTTATGTGCTATCCCAAATGTCCATCCCTAACACTGCATCCCTGGAGGGTCTTTATTGGTCAGCAAATGTATCAACCCTCGGTTTCCTCTCCCCCTTTTAAATGTAACCTCGAGATTCCTTTGTTTCACTCTGAGCAAGGCGCACACTGAGGTGTGGGGCTCCCTGAGGAGCTCCGAATAAACCTTGGACTGGCCCCTGCTGAGAGTCGGCCTTTTATCCTCTACTGATGTCTCCAGTGTCTCCTCTGCTGCAAAGGTGACTGGCCCAGCTGCCCTCAGTACCCTTGGGGCACCAGAGAGTGTTCCCCCGCTGTCGGTCACTTCGGGGCTGCCCCCCCTCCATTGTCTGTCTACCCGGGGCTGGCCGGGGTTCCTGAGAGGCACCCACAGAGATGGAGACAAACAATCATGTAGATAAAGCACTAGTAAAATGCCAGCAAAGAAAATATTGCAAGAAAATGAGATGTAAAATAATCTCCTTGGGCTTTTACACTGCACTGCTCATCTGTAGTTTTCAAAGGCAGGTGAGCCATACTTGTGTTTAACAGTAGGGAAGTGGACCATAAAGAAATCCCTTGCACCAAAATCGCAGAAGGCTGATATGGACTGGCACATCTGTGGAATGGCCCTAGTGACAAGACCCCTATCCATCCTAGGTGATGGCCCCATGGTCACTTGAGAAGTCTGGCACAGACTCATGTTTTAAAACAGAGAGAACCTCCTGTTTCCTCACCTGATAATCTACTTTTGAACTGAAGAAGGACGTTGCCAACAGTTCTTTATTTGAAAGGCATTATCATATGATATGGATATGTTTCTTTAGTAGAGATGTGTGAGAAGTTTATTGAAATATACAGAGAAAAGTTTGTGAAAAAGTTCAGTAGGTACTGATAATAGGTATAATGAAGATGATATTGAATTACAAAATCAGTGTTTCTAATAATGAGCTGTCAGTGCCAGAGTTGAAACCCATTTCGGTCTGATACAAAAGGAAAGTGAGGAAGTAAAAGAAGCCCAGTCTACTCGGAAAGGAAGCAAAAATGTTGAGGTAACTGAACAAATATTTAGAGAAGAAAAATTATTTATTTCTGCCAAGCTGAGGGTCCTCATCCCTGGTAATACAATGTTTTGTAAGGAACAAATGGCAGAAGCAAGCCAAAGCTGAATAAGCAATAAGCACACCTATTAAGCAGAAAACTGGGGTGGGGGGAATGTATGTGGAAAGAGAAAATTAAATTGGGCCTTGTAATTTATGTTATTATGTCCTTTAAGTCACTAAGGTTTTTGTCATTATTACCACTGATGATAACTTGGAATGCAAATGAGTTGAAGGCGTAAGCATTTTCAGCTTTTCTAAGCAGGATACAGGTCTGCTCTCCCCAGATTTTCCCTTGTAATTATTTTGTGTCCATGGTTATCATGTCTCTCAGACTAACAATTGGCTTAGAATCCTACTTCAAAGCATTTGTCTTTTCCCTGGTAGCAGTGAGTAATGACAATGGGCAAGAGACCCAGATACAGGATGTTATTTTGCACACCTGAAAAGTATTTCCTTTTTCTTAATTTCTGTGATTGCATGGGTAGAAAAAGCACGCTTTCATGACTGGTTCACAATATTTTTGATGTTAAACCTTTAACATTTTGTTTTTCTAGCAATGTCATCTATTCTCAAATGCCTAATAAATGTAGATTAAAGTTATATTTCACTGCAATTCTATTTTCCAGCACACCCGTTATCTCAATAAACAACTCTTCATCTTTTCTCTGGGCATTGGAGGTCCTATCACACTGTGGAAGGAAGCACCAATGATAAATTATGGGAATGCTATTCAGCAAGTATTTACATTTTTCATCTCTCATTAAATAAGAAGAAAAGTCTCATAGAGAGACTTGAGTTTAGATGCAATTGCCAACATGCAATGTCTGTCAAAATATGATAAATTGACAGTTTTACCATAGCCTCTTAACTCTTTAGACTCAACAACTGGAGGAAGGCCTTGTTTTTTTATGAATTACCATCACATTCATGAGGTAAAGTGGGCTAACCATAATTCCCTTCACTGAGGTTTAAGGTATGGGCAATGTCAGAAGCCACCACTCAGAGTTTTAGCTCAAGAAGTTTTCTGACAAATCTGCTTGACACTGCACTGGGCTGAAATGAATTTTCGCTCTATGATAAGCAGCATAGCCATTCAATGTATAGAGGGAAATTCCTAGTCATCTGTGTCTCTGCTGTGCTCTGCCCTACAAAGCTTTGCTGACTCCAAATTCTACTGATTTCTCAGGTATTGCTCAGAATGCATTAGTAAGGGAAATGCATCCCTTATGGTTGTAATTTTCCCCATCCACGTTAACATTTTGAATGCTTTCTTAAATTGGAGAAAACTGTACTTGATGAATAATTAAATATTTCAGGTGGAATCTGTTTACTCATGAGGTGTTCAGTCCTTAGAAATGTGTGAATTACCTGTTTCCCAAATATTGGTTGAAAATGCTTAGGCGAAGAAGTGAAGATAAGTATCAGACATTTGAAACTGCATGGGGAATTGTAGGCAGGGAAAATGAAACAGATTACATAGTTGATATAGATGCTGGAGGCCTTTTTTAAGCCATTATGCTGTATCATCCTTCCATTTAATGTAATTTATATTTTCTCTCTTGAACCTTTGCAGATAGATTCATTACAACACTGAATCTATTCTGAAATATGTAAACATTTACCTGCAGTAAAATTGCGTTTGTCATACAGTAGCCCAGGTACTTAATATAGATGGCAGAGTCCTTCTGGTTTTTATTTACACAACCCAAGTAATTTTCAGTGTTGATGTGGTAATTACAATTTTGAACTTTTAATATTTTTTTAAAAATTATTATTTATTTATTATTTATTTTTACTGTTTAAAATAAGCTATTTCTGCAAAATTACCCAGTAGATAATTTTCTGTGAAACAGAAGTGGAAAAGAGTTAGGAACTGCATATAGGCGTCTAGCTGCAGTAAGTAGTATAAATTTTAGGAGAGGTTAGTTACTGATAAACTTACAGCTTCATGTTAATTGTTTAAATATCCTATGCTAAGCTGGTGATCAATACCCTCTTTTAATCTTAAGGTAAATTGCAAAATTAAATCTCTGGCTATTCTTAGCTTCAAAGGGATAGAGAGCTCATCCAAACACATGCAATATCCAGAATGTAAAACAGTAACACTCTACCCAAACTCAATCTGTGGTGAAAATATCTTCTGGAGAGCATAGAGTCAGTGGAGACTCATGATCAGTAGTAGAGTAGCTAATGATGTTGGCATTTTACTTTTTCTTAAGGGGCTTTTAATAAAATACATGTAAAATACTTTAGGGAGCCTGATACATCAATAAGTTACATCTTCACTGCCAGATGAAGTAGGAAATGTACTATTCATTGAGTCATTAGGCCAATTTCTCTAAACTTACTGGAATTTCTGCACTGAAAAAGGATGGCATGAATTCATCAAGTGCTTCCTCCCTTTACTTACAAGGCCATTCAAGAATAAGACTGTTTTAGATACTCCTTGCTAAGCTTTTGGATTTTAATTAATATTGTATATTCACATAAAAAAGATGCTACTCTTGCAATGTATAAAACTATTTCATAGAATTTCTTTGAGCTAAGTATCCTGAATGTATCCTCCCTCACTTGGCTATATACAAGGGGGTTACAGCACTAACAAATTCTATCTTTACAGTGGTTATAGCTGCTGGTAGTTGTTATGAGTTGGCTGGAAACACACCAGTCTCTAAACTAGCATCATATCTTCTCTTAAAGATATCAAGATAATCTGCAGAAATGTTTCTACAATCCTGATTGACTGAACTGTTGACAGTGAACTGAAGATGGTGTTCAAATTCAGGCTATATATATCTGTGGATTTCTCTGTAATTTCCTTGTCAAATATAGTTTAGAATAAAACTATACTTCTGTTCATAAGGCCTGCAATCTTGTGGTTTAAGCCAATGCTAATTTTGCAGCAGCAGCAATCTGGACTGCAAGACAATGGGAGATCCAAGGATCTTAACTTTATAAAGTACAGCCAGATCCTGAATTGGTAAAATATTTGCTAAACTGACTGGCAAGCAGCATAAATTGTCACCCTGGGCACCTCTTTGGTGAAATACAATCAAAGATATTTCTGGTTCTGTGCCAAAGGTTTGAAACACACATAGTTTTAAGGCAGAATTAACTGTACCTGTTTTATTACATTAATATAATTTTCTTACCTAATTATCAAAATTGTGTGTCCTAATGTTTTACAGATTTTACTTTAAGAACATTTAATTGGAAGGAGTGGCTGCTTAATAAGTTTGGTGGTTTTTTTATCCCACATACCCTGAGAAGATAAGAAATGCCTCAATACATGAGAGAAAATAATTTCTTCATGAGAGATATGCTGCTTGGAGAGAGCACATCAGCATCAATGCTTTCTGTACACTTGTACTTCACTAGCACCCAGACCTCTTAGAGTTTCCATGCTTAATTCTGCAATCCCTTAAAGAGTTTGATCCTTTTGTTATCCGGTTGTGGATCCATATGTTTCTTTCATCCTCCTTTCAATGTGCAGCTGACAGGTGCCTACTCAGTCTCCTGTAGCATAAAGTCCCAGAAAGTGACTGCCTGTTGCATAAACTACTTATTTTTATTCATATTTAATTTCTCCTACTAGTTTAATCTTATTTTCCCTTTTTCTGCACAATTTTATGGAAAAGTGTTGTGCATTTGCTTTATGATGGATTATTATATTTGTGATAGGTATGGTAATTTTTAAGTTTTCTCCCTTTTTTTTCCTGTAGTTTGAATGCTTCAGGAATGTAATGACCTGCATATTTATTTTTTCTTTCAAAAATACTGGTGGCAATACTTTCCCTTCTACTGATTTATTTTTCATTTCTGTTCTGGTTGTGCAAACACAAAGCTTTGTATCTGGCCTGAGACAAAGCCTCCATGCGTGAAGCCATTCTGATGCTGAGTGAAGCAGAAGGCTCCCTCCATGCCTCTCCCTCTGTCCTTCTGCCTCAGCCCATTTGCCTGGCTTGTCTTACACTTCAGCTGCTTCGGGAAGTTTGAGTTCCATAATCTAGAAATCTCATCAACCAAATTATTTTTTCAGCAAGCCACCTTAAGGCAGTTTCAAACCTGTAGTTGAGATTTATCTTTTCTCCACTGTCTGTAGAAGAAGCAAATAGTTTGGCTTGACATGAGTTCTTTTATTGCTATGATACTTATCACACATTTCTTGCTTTTTTTTCCCAAATACTCACAAATTGCTTCAAAAGGTTCTCAGATTTATCAAAATGGATAATTTTTATTCAATTAAATAATAATATACTTATGGTTTTGGTTAATTGCCCCAGAATTGTAGGTGAGAAAACATGTAAATTTCTATCATTGCCAGGAAATTTAGTCTGGTTTTTCTTTTATTTGTCTACTGGTCCACATATGGAAAAGTTTAAGCACATGCAAAAGTGTGGATTTAAGACTGCTTTCCTGGTGGAAATACAGCATCATTCTTCAGCAGTGTCCTGCAGCATCAGCAGATCTGGGCAGCTCAGGCTGTAGAGCATCATCACAGAGACAAGGACAGAAAGAAAAGTCCTCAAATTCACTGGTAGCAGTCAGGAAATCCCCACTTTTTCCTCTCCTCAAGAGCAAGGAGGTGTCTATTCAGAAGCATCCCTGTGCCCTTGTTCTCAGTTGCCACTCCACATCTAATGTTTGGCAATAATTTGCCCATAACTGATGTAAGACTGGAATAAGGCAACACTTGAGGACGTGACGGTCCTGGGTTTTAAACAGAGCAAGAAAATCACTGTCTGAATACCAGACTGACACTGTTCTCCCTATTTAAGCAGTTTGTTTTCCATATCAAGGGGAATGGTTCCAAACAAACAACTGAATAAAAAAGGGAGTGAAAAATGATCTCACTAATGCTAAGCTGAAATATCTTAAGATGGAAAGTTCCATCCTATAAAGTGGAAATATACACATGAAATTTTTATAGTTATATCACTTATGTTCTAGTTCTCAAAATAAAGCCAATCAGTGCATTTGATGAGAGTCTCAAAGCAAAAAGAAGCATAAGGGAAAAGTGGAAATATTCATGCTGAGCATCATTTGTTAAGTGTTATATAAAAGACTGTAATGTTACTGAGATTTTCTTCTAGACTAGAGATGAGAGGAAGAAACCAGGACTCAGATGCCATGGTGCTCTTCGATCTTTTATCATTGTTCAGTTGCAAGTAATTTGCAGAAAATGTTTTGAAAACAGCAATTGTCATGTTTCAAATATTCAAATATATTCAAATAAAATCCTGCCTATTTTTATAAAGTTGAAACAATATTTTTATGCCATATTTTTGTGGAAAAATTCACTATGAGTTAATGCCATAAAAATCTACTGAAGACACACCACCAGGTCAGCATAGAAACTTCAAACATCTCAGAATTTCAAAAAGAAAATGGAAATAAATTTAATAAAAATCAACTGAGATCGAGCTGTGAATGCTTAAATTTACAGCAGCATACTTGTGGTCCTCTGAAAATTACTGTCTGGAGCTTAGTGCAGGAAAGCAAACAGGAGTGCTGTCTCCTCAGAAATTTGGTCTTGTTTTGAATATATATTTGAGAAGAGGGATGCATCTTACCAGTTGGGCCAAAAAAGTTTGTTCTAACAATGTACGTTGTTGCACAGTGGTTATTTGAGCTTCTCAGATAAAGATCCATTATTGTTGCCAGTTTATGTAAAAGAATACAAAATATTTTTAAAATACCAAAAAAGTACCTTGTAATTTCTCTAACAAAGACTTGTGTTTGCTTTTAAATAAGAATGTGTCTGAACTATCTGAAAATGAACATCACTGCCAAAACTATTTCTACAAAAATGAACATTAGCTTTCAAATATATCTTTCTCTGGTATCTCCTTTCCTCTTGCTAAAGGCTATACTACATGGGAATTTATCCAGTGCACTGTGTCTTCCTAAATTTGTCCATCAGCTTCACTATTATTGTTCTTGCAACTCTTTCTGATATAAATTGTGCCAAGATTTCAGTACAGAGCAAATGTGTGGCCACAGAGGTTTCTCCCCTGGTGATTTTAACTGGCAAAAGTTGCAACTTATGCTGCGATTTTTTTATGATGTGATTTTTAGTTCTGTGAAGATCAAATGTGCATTTGCTGGAATAACAAGTTCTCTCTCTTGTATATTCAGTTTGTAATTTTTGATTACATACCTTGCTAATTGTCTATGTGAAATTCCAGTTGGTATTTTATGTGATGGAACCTTTCTCCACAGAACTATAGAAAAATTATAATGCAATTTGTTCAAACTGGGGCAGTTGTGAAATCAGATCAAATTACTCAGGGTTTTACTCTCTCTTCCCTCATTGAAAAAAAATATTTCAATAAATTTCAGTAATTTTATATTTTTTATTTTCCAGGTGAACTTAATCTATGTTTGACTTTAAAATTTGAATATTCCATATTATAAACTGTAATGCTCCAATTGTTCAAAAGAGTTTTAGCTAAGAGACTATTTTCTGATGGGCTGTTAGCTTATATTGCTGTTTTCACTTATTGCTTAGTTGTTTAAGGTACTTCTAAGTGTGAGTAATCCTATCACTTGAATTTATTTTTCTGGGGCATAACAGGAAAACTGAAAGGTACTATAGCAAAATGATTGCAATTTGAAGTGCACGTGACTGTTCAAAAGCACAAAATGAAACATATAAATCAAAAGTAGATGCATGAATGGGCACAAAAATATCCTGTCTTATAGTATTACATTGAAGAAATTCTCATCTATTTTTCACTATAAAAAGTTGTGCATGTTTAATAAAAGATAATTCCAACCATGAGTTAAATTGGTTATTGTGATCCCACATAAATTATAGATGGAAGAGGTACTGTTCTCAGCAAGAAGGAGAAAGGAGGAAGAAACTTGACTTCTAATCCAGTTGTTGAGTTACTTGCTACTAACAAGGTTCACATTTTTATGCAAATGAATGTTTAGAATATAACAAGCACAGGAATCCAGTGCATGAGCTCAAGAAAAAAAAAATCACTGGTGGGTTGCTTTTTCCTGATCAGATGGGTTTTATTTCATGACAGTAGAGGAAACTAAGACATGCTTTGGAATATTTCAGAGACAGCTTCCATCCACTGTGTTCTATCTCATGTAGTTCTGAAAGATAGGAAAAAAAAATTGTCTTCTTTTGTATTTGGGTTTTTTCCTTTCAGTTTGAGATGGAGTCCTTTATACAGAAAAGCTTTTATTTCCAAGTTGTGTTATAAATCCCTTGGAATGGGTCTTAGTGATGAAAGTGCTGAGCCACATTTGCAGATTGCCAGAATGGCACATCTGTCACTATAAAAGCTGTACTATGAAGTGGCTAAAGAAAACCAATATATAATATGATGTTTTAAAAATGGTAAATATAGTGCAAAGCAAAGACAGGACATTTGCAAATTAAACTTGGCATGATCTAATCCTGGTTTTGCAGTGTTTAATTTTCAGGTGTCTGAACTACATAACACACAAGTTAGGAAGCCCTCTAGTAACACAAATTACAGTGACTGAAGGAGGCATTAGCTCCTGCCCCTTTTAAATTGTGGTTTTTTTCTCTTTATGCAGGCCCTCCCTGGATCACTTACAATGCATTATAATTATTGTGTAGTGACATCGCAGGGAGTAAAGCTGTTAGAACTGAAATATGCTTATTCAATCTCTCTCCTTAAGTGGTGCCTCTTGATAGCTCATTTCGAAATAGGAACTGACACCTCATCTCTTTGTCTCTCATAATCAAATTCTCTTCTTCTTTCATAGGCTGCTGTTCAGGGGAAATTGCATTTCGCTGTAGTTTTGCTGTTTTGTGAATCTGTGTACAGGTAAAGGGGTAGTTGAAGGTACAGTCTCAGTTGTGCCCTCATAAAAAGGCAGTGTCAATTTTGTTTGCATTAAATTGAGCTGAGTAGCAGTTCCATGAGGGCAAACAGAACTGAAGCTTAGCTGATTTTAATTTTAGTTGCTCAGCTGTTGAGATGTTGATAAAACTAGTGATATTTTGTACAAAAATAAAACTTTTCGCTGCAGATTTGAATGAAACAAAAGTTGATGAGACCTCTTCTGGTGGCATTTTCTCATTTGCATCCTGATTTTCCATAGGCCTGCTTATTTTCCTACCCAAGCTTAGCACCCCAAAATACGCACCTCAAGTTATCATTCCAACTTGAAAAATAATCATACCTTATAAAAATGTAAGCCAAATACATATATACAGATGTATTCAATGCAGAGAAATGGGCCTTTTATTTTAAGTAAGTAAATAAACTGTTTGAATCAGCCCTGCACAGCTGAAGTACTATGCTTAGGCGTGTAGTCGCTGTGGGTGTTGTCCCTAGTCAATGGGGAGGAAATGGCTCCTGAGGAAGAGCTTTTCATCCTCTTCATAATTGAACTGCCTTTGTGGACTTATCTGCATCTACAGACAAGAGGTAGAGTCCAGTTTCAGTGACATCCTCAAATATGCATGCCATATGATGAACTGCCATCATATTGTAGAACTGACAGCAGAACTGTAGTTGCAGAGCAGAGGAAAGGGAGAAACTATTTGGCAGAAACAAATATGAACCTGGAAAAAGAGGAATCCGAACTGGGTTAAGATAATATCAGTGAATATTTTCACAAGCGATGTTTTCCTCTCTTGTGTCTGCTTCTGACTGTGTGTCAAAAATCTTAATAAGGATCAGTGTAGATACTACAATGATTCCTTCTTGATCATATTTGTAAATCTCTGTGAAAAGCAGAATAAAGAGCTGCTGGTATTGGAACACTTATAACCTCCTCTATGAGGACCTATTCAATGCAGAAGTAAAAATTGACTGTATATTCTGTTCTGTTTGAAACAAGTTTGTTTCTTTACCAGTTCTAATGTCAATGGGTGAGGGGGGTGGGATGCCATGTCCTAAAGCAGCTGCAGTTGTGGGTGTTTTTTTTGTTGGTTTTTTTTTTTTTTTTACCTTAATGTGTAAATGAATAAGAACAATCTTAAATACTACATTTGTTCTTTATAAAATTGACTCTCATGAAGTTGAAAACAAACAGCTTCTTCACTGGTTGTGTAAAAACAAAGCCCTGTGTTGGCTTCAGTGTAAGCTGATACTGGTGATATATGTGATGCAAGGATTTGGATTCTTCAATCAGATATTTGGTTTGGCATCCTCAGGAAATGTCGGTATCCTTTGGTAGGGATAACTGTAGAATAAGGCTTTGAAGGCTGTGACAATTTGAATGTACTCCCTAACCCTTCCCTATTGGCAATGAACCTTCCTTTCATTCAACTGAACTGGAAACTGTGCAGGGAAGTACTGATTATAATTCTCTGTCCTACTAAGAAAACAAATCTGTTCTCTTTAAACTGGACAAATTAAAAGGGTGAGTTCTACACAGTGCAAAGCCAAACACAAATCTCTAGGCTGCTATACTTAGGTTGGGGAAACAATTCCACTAGAGCTAGTTTGCACTGAGATTGTAAAAGCCTTCACCGAACTTGAAAGACACATGCCATTTACAGCAGTATAATTAATATGCATTATTATTTTTAATAGCATAATTACTCCTGTTTCCTTTCAAGGCTGGTTGTTTTTTATCTTCAGTATGGCCCACAGATGTGTGTGGTTTTGATCTTCAATGCAGAGCAAGATTGTTTCTCACTGCCAGCAGAGATGTAGGATGACTCATCAGATCTCTTGTGCGCACAAAGGGAGAGATTGCTGCAGATTGTGAAAACTGAACACTCTCTGAAGGAAAAGGCTCCCTTTTTATTTACTTTTTCCCCCACATCTTATAGCCAAATTGCCTGGTCAGTTGCCAGCATGATTTCTTTTAAGGATGTTGCTTCCAAATATGCATAAAGTGTCTTGTGCTTCCACATTCCCTCCAGCTCAGTTCTTACTGAGGCTCATAAGTTATTTTGGACAATCCATAGAGCATGTGGTAGGATGTGAAACAGCATGTTATGCTCCTTTTTTTATACAATAGAACTACTTTTAAGAGATATGATTTTTTCCCAATTATAATTTTCTGCACTCTTTTGTAGTTTAATGGGAGAATTTTTTTTAGCAGACAGCAATATATTACTGATGTGAAAAACAGGTGGAGCTCAGATGCTGAGAAAATGGCATCACATTAATATCTGCAGATACAAGACAATATGTCATTATAGCTCTGTGTTTTAATTTTCCTTTAAGTAAGATGTCAATATTTAGTTAAAGTTTTACAGTATAACAGAGGATTTAGGTTTGATTTTTCATTCCACATTTACCAAGAAAATGAAATCTCTTTCATTTGCAGAAGTATAAATGATGGTTCTTCACAAAATCCTTCTAAATTCAAAGACAGAATATGTTCAGGACAATGACCTGTGGAATTGGAGAAAATTGTAATTAGCAGTGGTCAAACAGCATGGGGAGAAAATGCAGGAAACCAATGGTGAAATTACTCATTTGTTGAAGGGATAATACATTTGTGTGCAACAATTTCCTGGAAGGTCAAGAGTTCTGCGCTTTTTCTGTAAGATCACTTCGATTCAGAATAGGCCTGTTGGACTTTGCTCAATTTAGGTTTTCAATGATTAGTTACTAACTTCGTGTTGCTTTTTTGACTTATCTCTGAGACTGATGACTTTTGTTTATGTACTATGAAAGGTATCATCTTCCTACAGTTAATGCCTGCTGTGTTGTTTCTGCTGTAGTTCATACAATTTAGGTTTATCATTGTTCTTGGTTTTCTTTAATTTCTTCCTGTGTTACTTTCTATTTTGCAACATAGTGTTTGATTTTGATGTCTTCCAAACCCTTTTTATTGCTTTCTGTAAATTAGGCAAAAAACTTTATATTCAACAGTAGATCACCCAAAAAGTAATGGAATATTACAGATCCAGTACAGAAAAAGTACAGATTGCTTATACTTTCTTTCTAGTTTATGTAATTCCATCTAAACATAGCAAAATGTATTCTGTCTAATTTTCCATTTTTTCCTCTCAGGAGAGAGTAACTGGACCACAAAACAAGGCAGGTCACAAACACTTGTTTATATACATAAATTTTAACTCTTAGAGGAGAGAGCAGGAATGAAAGGCACACTTCCAGCTGAAATGGTAACTTTTCTTTTCCTTCTCCCTTGCTAGTCATAGCACCCCTGTAGAATGGAGAGCAAAAGTGGGAGTGGAGCACTTGCTTATCTACTCAGAGCTTTTCTGCTGTGCTTAGAAAATTCAAACATAAAATCACTGTTTAGAAAATAACAGAGAGCACCTCAGCAAAGCAGTAAATGAACATTTAATAAAGTTATACCTGAGAATACAGTTGCAGTTCAACATTGAAAAGGAAATCTACAATTAATAGATCAATAAACCATAACAAGGAATATGTATCTTTTTTTAAAATAAGTTTTGGTAGAAATAATTTCCAAGTCATCTAAGATAACATATTAAATTTTGTAATGTGGAAAACAAGGTCTGCTGAAGACCAATGCATGTATTGTGGCTTTAATTTTTTCACTGAAGAAATGTTTCAAATATGTTAGAAGCTGCTTAGAATCAGTGTTTTAATTTTAATTTTGATTAGAGTAGCCTAATTGAAGATGAAAATAAAACTAGTAAAAAATTTAGAGAAAATTACTCTAAATTCTGAATTCTGAAACATTTAAGAAGGCTAAACAAGCTCAGAAAATATTCTTCCAGCTCAAAAGGCTTTTGAAATGTTCATTGCATGCAACCTGGCCCAATAACTTGTAAGACCATAATCATTATTTATTTTGAGACAACTCACAATCATAATCATTGGTTAATTGTGTCATGCCCATATGCAGATCAAGATGACATCTGCCCAAATTACAGTGTATTAATTCTCAATACCTGTTATGTTTCTTTGAGTTCTTCAGTGTGTATGTCTTATTTTTTCTTAGTATTAATTCTAAAATTTCAGCTCAATAAAAACTTCTCTAGCTTTGGAACATTTCAGTATGGGAACACTATAATAGTTATGTATATGCCTTTGGGGTTTCAGCTGTTACCACAGCAAAGTCTTCTGGTTTTCAGAAACTGCCAGAAGCAGAGGGAATAAAGGTCATATATAGTTTTGATAACCCACATCATCATCCTTCTATGATGGCCACAAGGATATTTTTATTTATTTGTGCTTCACTTTTTTCTCTGCTCTATGCCAAGTTTTACTCCTCAAAAGAGCCATTTCATTTTCAAAGAGAGATCTCAGGAAATCAAAACCTTTTTTTATAGTTCACCTACAGTGCTTATAAATCAAAATCACCCAGGCAATGGAGAAGAAAGAGAGATGTATACATTAAAAATGGAACTCTATAAAAATAGAGCTGAGAGCATCTGTCAGTACAAGAAGTCCTTCAAATATGTGAATCATGAATAATGTAGTTCTCTATTGGACTCAATAGGCCCCAAACAGAGGGCAGGAACATTTTGCCAATACCACAGGCCATGGAGCTTGGGAAGAACATAAAAGAAATTACTTCTTCCTTTTTACTCAGCAGGGCAATAACAGAACTTACTCAATTTTGAATTTTTCAGATCTATCATGATTGAGGTAGAGTTGACTGTAAGACAATAAAGTTCAATGGAGAAATTGATTTAATGGAGAATATTGAAGTCCAGCAAGTCCTGTTTTGTATCCCGGTCTTGCTGCTGACCAACACCCTGCTATGCTTGGAACACCCTCTTGCTTGTGCTGGCCCTTGTTCACCCTGTGGCATTATTTTTTCTCTGTTTAGCTGGCAATAGCATCCATCTTTGCAGAGCATGACATAGAAATGTGATTTTGTGCTTGAAATCAATCAATAAACATATGCTAGTTTGAAGGAATTCATCCTATTCCTATAAGCTTACCATGCTCGAGGACTCCTTCTCCCTTTTCCTCACTCCCAGTGAGGACAGCTGCAGGAGGTGATTTTGGCGCTGTGCAGCTGTCCTCACTGGGAGCATTGCCGTGCCGTGAGGGTGATTGTGCTCGTCTCTGCTGAGGTTAGATGTGCTTCCCTTCTACAAGATGGACTTCTGTCTTGGTCAAGCCAGGCTGGAGTTTGTCCACCTGGCAAATTAAGCTTCAGTTGGCCTGGGCTGGGGTCACTGGTACTGCTACAATAGTGAAAGATTCAGTCTCTCCTTAGGGTCTAGTGCCCTTTTTTCTGAAACTGCTGCAGCTGAGCCGTGCTCTGGCAGTCAATACAATATGCAACAGGACCGAGTGTTGCTAGCTCTCCTTCTGCAGCTGCCTGGGAGTGAGTGGGAATTGTTCTCTTAACTGGCTAGCCTCTGTCAAACTGGAGAGGAGTGCCAGGGTTGTCCAAGACCTGTCATTCCCAACCACTCAATGCTTGGACACTGCTTCTGAACTCAGAATCATACAATTGTCCTTGGACTCCCTCCCTGTTTAGCCTTCTGCTATTAGAAGAATAACATTGAGTGAGCTCCAAATGCTTTCCATGGATTTGGTAAGACCTCTAGTAGAGTGGACTGACTCTGGCTGCAGGCAGACTGCCCTTCCTCCCCAATCTATTTACATGGCAGTGCCCCTTTTATCATACACTGACTCCAGAGCCACTATGTGCATAGCAGATAATCTAGTTTTGAGAGAGTGTTATGTCTGTAACAGGTATGTGATGGGAGGCCACAAGGTCAAATACGTAAGTTTTGCATAGTTGGCAACAGAAAATGAACCAAATTTCAAGGCTCTCATTTAGCAGAACTTCTAGAAATTAACTTTGGCAGTAAGTCATTTTGTTGGAGTAATCAGTGTGAGACTGGATGCCAGTAACAATAATGTTAGTTGTGTGAATTTAAAATCAAATAGTCATGACTTATTTTCAGGAAGACTTAATGCCTAATACTTCAATTCTATCTCATCAAAAAATGAGATAATTATCTCTAATTCTCTCCTCTGGTGCCATGATTTTTTTATTGTGTAGAACCTATGTATTCTTAAAGCAAGTAATTTTTAAGTGTTAATCAGATCACATACGACAGTTTCCATGACAGTCTAATCGAACACTAGCTTTTAAGTCAGAAATATTAAATAATTTAGACTATTTATTTTGCCTGTATGTTAATTAATCAAATATCTTTCCCAAGGTAGTGATTATTTTACTCAATATTCATCTTTCATGTATGCACACACATCCATACAGATTAGCTTTTTATAAAATGAAACTTCTCCCATGAATATCATCAGAGTAAAAAAACCCCAACTTTGTCAAAAAATATTATTTTGGCCTGAGCATTTAGTTTCCCATTTCTACAAAATAGGAATTATTTCTTAAGTTATCAAGTTATTATTTTATAATGTGTATCCTTTCACAATAAAATAATTAAACATTTGAATAACTAAAAATAAAAACATTTGATTTCTTAATAATCCTAATATATACTAATTATTTATTATTCATAGTTTTTGGTTCTGAAGTTGACTCCTGTAGTGATATTGCATACTGCAATGATAAGCATGTAGCATAAAATTGGGGAAAAAGCCATTAGTTAAAGAATATTATATATTCTACTGTTAAGTGAGTAATGCTTGGTCACATTCTGGATTTACTATTGCAACATACATTATTTAAAGAGAGATTGAATTCATCACTGTTATCACATGATGCAGATTAAAAAAATTAAAGCACTTAAATTCCTTTATTGCCCATAAATTGGGGAAAAGGTTTATGTGAAAAAATTTAATAATAGTTATAGTATTATAATAATAATTTGTTGACAGCCTAAGGCAAACTTTCTCATAGAGAAAGCACATCATATCTGATGTACAGATATCTGATCTTGCATCATCTCTTTTTCATAGCTAGTTCACCTGGCAGAGCTGAACTTGCATCATCATGGGGTCTGGCATTGAATAAATTGAAATGATGCAGGAAAAACCAGCCTTCTTTTGCTAACAACAGTTGCAAGAATATTCTTCATGAGTGAGAACATTTAGGCACAACATAATCCTCTTTGAAGGAAAATTCATTGTGTTTTGGAAAATTCTTCACAACACCCAGAAGGGAAAAATCCCTTCAAACTCGACAGAGTTACTTCACAAGGAAGTTTGATGATGTAAACTAATTCTGAAAGTTTGCATATGGATGCATCAGGGCTCCAAATCCTTTGATATGTACATTGTTTTTTCTTGCTGTCACAGTTTTATATTTAAGACTCATTGGTGTGACAGACTGCAGCCAAAATGCTGTTAGTTATTCCTGGTTTCTCTGTAAATAACATGGAGTCTAGCTGCATGAAATAAGATCAAATGAGTCTTCTTTGGATAGGGGTGGCAGACTGGTGCAACAGACTTTATTGGATTGTTTCTGCAGCAGTTTTTGCAAAAATATAAAATATATTCATACACTTACAGAATCACTAAGGTTGGAAAAAACTCTGGAAATCATCTGGTCCAGCTTGATTTCTCTCTTCAGGTAGTGTCAGCCAGATCAGATTGCTCAGGACTCTGTCTAGTCAGGTTTTGGTTCTTAAATTAAACAGACATGTTCATTTTGGAACTATCAGATTGCCACAGGAAGCTACATTTTTTTCTTTTTTTCTGGGAATAAACAAAACAAAATAACCCACAAAAAAGAAACAGCAATGTGCGGAAAGATTTTGACATCTTTGCTGCTTCTGCTTTTTATATTTGACGGAATCCTGACTGGTGTCATCTATTGCCACCTACAGAGATCTCATTGTTTGACCTATAAATGAAAATTAAATAGGCAAAAAGCTGTGTAGCAGCACTTTAATTTCAATGTGATGCTTTCATAGTAGGTTGACCCAGGCTGGATGCTAGGTGCCCACCAAAGCTGCAATGTCTCCCCTTCTCAACTAGAGAGGGAGAAGAAAATATCACAAAAGGCTTGTGGATTGACATACAACAGGGAGAGATCACTCACCAGTTACCATCACAGGCAAAAAGGCCTGACTTCAGCAAAAGACTAGGGGTCTTTTGACAAAAACACTAAAGAAATATTCAGTGCCTTGGTTTACAGAAATGTAACTCTCCATTAAAGTATTTTTCTATTCTGAGAACAACAAAAATTTCTGGTCACTCTCCTGCTGCATATGCAGTTCAATAATTGCAAAGAAACCACACAGTTTGTAGTGTAAGTTCTGAGAGGCAGTCT
Source organism: Passer domesticus (assembly GCF_036417665.1). Lineage (NCBI taxonomy): Eukaryota > Metazoa > Chordata > Aves > Passeriformes > Passeridae > Passer > Passer domesticus. Next base: position 91,437,372 of record NC_087474.1, read on the forward strand.
GGATAGGGTGAAGCATTAGAAGGAATGAGTTTAACAAAGCACAGAATCAGCACAGCATTCAGCTCTACTGTGGGTAATACATTGCCTCTGGCAGCTGTCAGGCTTTTTTTCAGTAGCTCAATAAGTAACACCTTCAGAGCAGATCACTCCTAATTTATGCATGTACTTATAACAACAGGTATTCTGTTTCAACCGTCTCTGCATCTGTAGGCAATGAAATTACATTTTTTTCCAAAAATACTTTTAAACACAAGACAAACTACCTCATTCAGAACTAAGTGTCCTCTTTGTACTTGTGTAAGCATTTTAATATGCATTAAGGCTTACTCCAGAAACCATTGATGGTTAGCTCATTCATTATATTGATTGACAGTAAAACATCAGGAAAAGCATCTATCTGTGACCACTTTATCAAGAGAAGTACTGTCTGAATGCTGCTGTCATTGTGTATGTTGGCATTTTGGCATTTTGGCACAACATCTAAATCACTAACAAACAAAATGCCATTCTAATGAGCACAGTAATATTGGTTGTGACAAAGCATTTAAAAACAAATAGAGGATCAGAGAACCCCAGCTCAAGGAGAGTACTGGATCAAGTTTTATTGGCAGAATTTTTCTTTCTCTTTTTTTTTTGCCTTTGTCATCCCACCTAAAGTCTCTATTCTGTATCTGTCCTTTCCTCTCCCCCCTCTCCCCTCCTTCTCTCTGACATTTCTTTTAATTTCAAACATTTTAGAGAAAAAATGAAGAAAGAAAGAAAGAAAGAAAGAAAGAAAGAAAGAAAGAAAGAAAGAAAGAAAGAAAGAAAGAAAGAAATTAAAAGAAAAAAGAACTTTTTTTCTTTTAAATTTTGTTGAATATTTATTAATCTAGAAGACTTTCAGTGCTTCATTTTTGTTAAGAAATTTGTTTTGATTTGTTTTTTCCAGCAGGAACTATAATTAGCCAGGAGCTGTACTTAGAATTGTAGGATTTCAGATGGGGTGAAGTAGATAATGTTATATAGGATGAGTAGCACTGCAGTGAAACCAGTAAAAAAGCAAGCTTGAGAGCTTACAAAATAATTTGTGAAGGTATTTAGTTAAAAAGATAGAGCAATTAATTTCTTCACTGGCTTAAGAAAATGAGGCAAAGGGGTTTCCAGAGGATAATTTTCATTGCACTGAAATCTAGGATTGCTCAGCTTCACCATTCATTAGGAAAAAACATCATGGCATTATCTATGAAAGCTCTAGCAGCCAGATGAAGACAGTCCTTTACCTTAGGCAACTAAACAAAATTAGAATTGACAATTTAAGTCACGGCTACATAAATTTGCAAACAATAAGTGGATTGTATGGAACTGTGTGGAATCACAGAAATTCCCTCTATTTGTTGCATGATCTGGACTATGTTGATCCCTTTACTAAATTTATGCCAGATCTGGGTACACAGTCGATTGACATTACACTTACATTTCTATTCATGTTGAGAATGATATTTGCCATGATTATCACAAGTCTCATGGGACTGCACGTCAGCTGATTTTGAACCACTCTTCAATATAAGTAAATCTTTCTGTACAGTTTGATGTGATAATTCTCTGACAGTTCAAGAAAGAAATAGCAGCTAACAACCCAGAGAAGTACAATGTTGATGTAGATCAATATATGTCACAGCTTGTACTTGTGGGCCAAATTTTAGAGGGCTATGTGTGCAGGTTCTGTATTTATCTGCATATTCTGTTGTTTATTTATTAAAAAACCCAACAACAACAAACAAACAAACAAATCCCCCAAAAAACAAAACAAACAAAAAACCAAACCAAAACAAAACAAAAAAAAACCCCAAAACCAAAAAACCCCATGTAGAATTTTTGGGTGAAAAGGATGTTTGATTTGTACTCGCCTTGGGGAAGGAAAGATTCAAAAATAAAAGAGCAAGTCTTCTGCAAAGGCAATTTTGTACACGGGATTGTAATTTCAAAAGTTGCCAATGAGAGTAATCAAGCTTTTCAGATGAAAGTCAAATTTAATAATAGGCCATAGTTTAAATGATTCTTAATGTACTCATTTCCTAAATGGGAAGATAATCTTTTTTTAGAGGCACTTGTGGATTATTTTTGGAGCCACTTTTTCTGACTTTGTAATTCTTTTTCACAGACATTTAAAATTCTGCCATACATATATCTGCTGAGAGACAAAACAGTCTAAAAAGAGCATCCCAGATGAGAACTTTGAAAAACAGGAGACAAAAACCAAAGCTCCCTACAATGATATAATTCCTTTTTTGCATCCTTGTTTTCTATCTTTCAAAGCTTTTCTTATCCGTGTGTAGTTATTTTTCTATGTATATATACATATGTGTATTTATCTTTCAAAATAAATTCTCTCTCTCTCTCAGCATTCTTCATAAGCAGTACATGAACTGAATCCAAGTTAATATCAAATTGAATTTCGGGGTACTTTAAGTCTCTTGTATCTATTTCCATTAGAATGTTGTCACTCGTGTGCAGATCATCTGGGCTTCCAAAGTCCCCAGTGGAGAGACTATCCACTTTATTTGTAGTCTCTACTACACAGTGGTGGAAACAGAAAATGACTTGTTGGCTTGCCATCATGCAGGGCTACCCTAACTCAGAAGAGACACGAGTCAGGCTCAGTGTGATGTATTCAAACCACAGGGAGTCCAAAAACGAGTGCCCATCCCAGAAAATAGTGCAAAGTAGACAAGATGGCATCGAATTGGTGACCTCCACTACCAATGAACAGACTTTGGTGGGGGAGAGAATAATCTGAAATTGCCATCTAATGTGGTGTACTAGAGTTTGGTGGGTTTTGTCAGCCAAGAAACACACAAGATACTTAATCCTCTTGGTCTGCTGCTTGGTTGAGGGAAAAAATGTCTAATTTTTCTTCTGTTATTTCATCCAAAGAAACCAGAAGTTTGAGTGGGAAACAAGATGAAAATTATTCAAGAGTCATTAGTTTAGAAGACTTTGTTGGCAGTTAAAATTGTAAATATATTGCCTGTTTATTACAATGTCATTAGCTCTTTGAAGTTGCAACAAAAGGTTTGAATGCATAAAAGAGTACAGTTAAAGCTCTTGATGTGGCATAAAGGAACATGCTGTCCCTGAAATATCAATGAGTAGCCATAACTCTTCATATAAACTGAAAAATTACCTGGACACACTTTGTGCAGAAGAACATACAATTAAACACTTCCTGGGCTAGATGTTGTATAGAACATGGTTCATCTGTATCCAAATGTTAATTAAGAACTACAGGGTTAAAAAAGAGGAGAGAGATAAATCATTTCATACCAGCCAAATATTTCTCCTGTTCACTGAGGTTTGTTTTAGGACACAGCTCCAGATAGTAGGTAATGATAAAGCTGATGTTCAAACTTGGTAGTAAAACTCCAGTAGCCCCGATTCCTTCCCTCCAATGAATTCAGGCTGTATCTTCAGTTAAAATGATTTGATGTGGTTCTATTGCATAATTCTGTTTAAATCTTGTGATGTATTATTTGCAACTAACATTTTTCATAAGTATAAGCCTTGCCTGTAAACAGGATAAGGTTTCTATAGCACCTGACAAGCCTGTACTTGCAAAAAATTAATTGAAGTCAAATCCCATGATACATATAATAATAGCCTGAGGAAATGCTATTGGGATGCAAACTCTTGGATGACAGCCTTCTGCTTCCCAGCTATGGGCAAGGCACAAGTTTAAAGCTTTTTGCTCTAAGCTTGGGATTCAAAGCCTATCCAAAGAATTTATTGAAGTTACAGAATATAATTTGAAAGAAAACTTTGAACTATCTAAGAACAAGACAAAAAGTTGATTTTAGATAGAGACCACATAATAAACATACAGCTAAAATTATCTTTTATTAGAGATATGCCAAGTCTTCTGCTTTTAACTAAAATTGAAGACACAGTATTGTCAGAGTGGTCAGCAGAATTTCATTGCAAAACATTAAAGTTTTATAAGTTCCATCCCTCCAAGAACTTCTTTGGAGTAAATGTAAAAGTTAACACTGAACTGTTTCATAAATAATTGCTTTCATTTTGGTAACCCCTTACTAGCATTTCAGTAGCAATAAACCTGGCAATTAATCATATACCAGTCAACTATCAATCACATAAAAGCAAACCTTCAACTTCAGAGTTGTCTGTAAGTAGCAAATACAATTGACATTGACTTCTGATCCTCTGTGTATTCCTTAGGTTTCATTAATTTTAATTATGTTTATCTTGCTCTATGAGCAGTTTCAATAAATACTGAGCAATGAATATAACAAATTATTAATGTCACATCATAATTCAAAGGCAGCTGGAAATGTGCATACATTTGTTCTTTTAATTTTCATACTCTATTGTCAAAATGTAGATTATGCTAAGTGTTCTTTTGGGAATTATTAATTAGTCCAAATTCCGTCAGTAATAATGAAGTTAAAAGTCTCTAACTGTATGAGTACTTTGGGATGATTACATTAGACTAAAAATGCAGCAGATTGTGGAAAGTGATATTGAGGACTGTTGGTTAAGAGCAAAACATTGAAGAAGAGAATACCTGGATTCTAAACATGTGTCTCGATGTGTTATTGATGTAATGTCTTTTCTAAGGGTGATGCTTGTTTTTCTACATTTGCCTGTGTCAAATAAATAAATATTTAGCTTAGAAGGATGTAAAGGTTCTTTAATACTAGCTATTTTACTACCAACAGCACTTTTATACATGTAGAATGAAAACATGAATTGGGAACATTTTATAGCATTGTTTGAAGCATATCTTAAAAAAAAATAAAATTCTAGAATATTCACATTAGGCAGAAGTGTGACAGGTAAAAGGCATAAGTCCTGAACTTCATAGTCCCAGTTGTGTACATCAACATATTCAGTAGCTGTACCAAGTCATGGCCACTGTGTTCTTACAGGGAAAACAGACGTCCAAATGCATTTTGCTCATCTTTCCAAACAAACCAAAGAAGGCTTTTACACTGCAGAGTTTACATCTCAAAATTCAGTTGCAAGTCTGATAAAGGTTGGAGGTGAGCCTCCCAGGTTAGTTGTGTTTTCCACCCCTGCTGATTGAGCTCTTCACTGCAGAAAATGAAAAAACTCAAGCCTAGAAGCTATTTGCATCCAAAAGATATGGTGTGACATCTTCCTCAAATGAGGATACCAGGCAAAGATAGGACAGGACTAAGTAATTCTCAAAACTTTGGATGCTTTTTTACCAGAACAAATAATGTGTTTCTGGTTTTGTTGTTTGGGGTTGGATGGGCATGGTTGGGTTTTCTTATGAGTTTGGTTTTGAGTTTTTTGGTTTTTTTTTTTTTTGTTTTTTTTTTTTTTTTTTTTTTTGTTTTTTTGTGTTTTTTTTTTTTGTTTTTGTTTTTGTTTTTTTTTTAACAAGAGAAAATATTAAAAGCTATGTAATATTGTGCATAACATCTATAACTGAGATGTAGTCATACTAACTGATGTAGTAAATTCACCTCACTACTCCTACCTTCTGTTTCTATTGAACCTTGAGAAAGCAGACCAGTTCCCCATCCTGTCTCATACTGGATTTGGTGGAGTGTTATTCAGTTTGAACATCTGGCCATATATATTTTGTTCTTTTGTTCTTCTTATTTATATTTTCCAAGACTTTGAAAAAAACATGTATACATACTTTGAGAACACGTTCATTATATATGAAGACATAGCTAGTTATATGTCAGCCTGACCTGTTTTTGATTTAAATGCTAATTGGACCACATAGAAGCAAAAAGAGTAGGAAGCAAAAGCATAGGAAAAAGGGTTTATTATCCAGAAAGTATATTCAACCTGAAAATGTCAGGACATTGCTAAAAAAACAATCTCCCATTCACTGTGTAGATCTATTTCCTGTTGAAACTCTTAGTCCTTTGGTGTAATGCCAGATTTAGCTCCAGAAATTGCTATATTTTCCTCTCTTTATTTTATTTTCAATTTGTTTGTTTGTTTACCGTTTTTGTTGTGATACCCCCTGGATTTCAAGATGAGATTGCTTTTTGTCCGCAGAGATAGTCTCCACAAATTAATGCAAACAAAAGAACATTCTGTGAAGCTTCTGTGTAATTGAAATTTCAAAGTTTTGAAGGTGGAGTATGAATGAATGCACATCTTCACTGCCCCTGTTGCTGCAGCTGTTACAGAGGTATATAAAGATTTTTCCCATTAGGGCTTCAGTAAAGAAAGGCCATAATCTTCACTTTGAATTGACACTGAAAAATCTGTCTATGGAGAGATGAAGTACAATAGGCATTTGCTTGTTGATAATAAGTTGCACCAAAATATGAATTTGAATAGATGCTTGGCTCTCTGTTAACCCAGAGAAACAAAACAATTTTTCCAAAGGAAATGCAACAGGTATAGAAATTATTATCTATATTCTTAAAAATAATTTTAAAATGAAAGAAAATATTAAAAAAGAGATTTAAAAAGACCTAAAACTGAGCCGAATGTTTGATAAATATTCTTGTTCACTGTTACTGCTGTGCTTTGTTTTCAGGGAATTTTTCTATTTCAGGGTGATTTTCTCTATTTTGAAATATGACTTTTTAGCAATGTCATTTTTTTTTCCTTTTTTGTGTAAAAAACATAAATGGGGAATTAGCAATGTGCTAATGAAATGTTTCTTGGCAGCTCCTGTTACTATAAGTCAAAACACAATCCTAATTGGCAAGCTGAGTTACCTAAATTATTCTAGCTACTCGCAGCAGGGCAGAGAAGGTTGATCCCAATGATTTTGCAGGGAATTTGTGCAGGAATCAGATCAAGAAAGTTCAAATTGATTTTTTTTTTTTTAATTTACATTTGGTTTTGGGTAGAATCTTGCATAAAGTTCTGCGGGAAGATAATCAGTTTTGCATACTGTTACTGTAATTATTTCCCACCTTCTGAGTAGTCGAAGCCCAGTATTTGTCCACTCTTTGGTTTGCTTTGTAATTTCTTTTAGATTTTTCTTTGGAAAAAGACGGGATTTGAAATTACTCCCTCTTTTGCCTAAGTGTATATCTCATGAGATCTCATCATCTGTTGTTGAATTTCTTATGATTTTAATTTACTGCTGGAGTCATAGAACCATAAAATGGCCTACTGTTGAGGTTTGATGCTGGCCAAATACCTAGCACCCACAAAAGCCTTTCAGTCACTCCTCTCCACAACTGGACAGAGGAGAGAAAATTTAATGAAGAGCTCATGAGTTGAGATAAGGACAGGCTTGACTTAAAGATATTAAGTAAATTTATTACTAACAAACTCGGAGCAAGATAATGAGAGGCAACATAAGCCATTAAAAACACCTTTATTTTCCCTCAACTCCTCCCTGCTTCCCACAGACAGCATAGGGAGAGAGGCTGTGGGGGTTTTTGTCAGTATTTAATCCTAATTACAGTTATAATACTGGTTTTTAGATAGTTTCCTGAAAACCTAAAGACATTGAGGTGTGCTCTTCAACGTTGAGGAAAATTTGTTGAAAAATTTCTGTCTGATGAGGTGAGATAGTGATAGAATCATAAAACTATTCAGCTCAGGTTATAAGGACCATAAGAGGTCATCCAGTCCAACTTTTTGTGGGAAAGGGAGCCAAGACAAGCTTGTCCAACTGCATCTTGAAAGCCTCCTGATGGGTGCTCCACCATGTCTCAGTGGGTGACTGTTCTCATAAAAATTTTCATTCTTCAACCAAGGTGAAACCTCTCCTCATGTAATTTGTGCCTGTTGCCCCTTGTCGGCTCCCTGTTTCTGACTTCCTGTGAAGGGGAGAATGCTTCTGTCCTTAGTAGCTGCCTTTTAAGTACTGAAATACTGCAATGAGTGTTCTTAGGGTTTTTTTTTTGCCTGTTTATGGCTTGATGCATTTTGATTTATCAATAAAAATGTCATGTTGTAAAGCCAAATTTTTATGTTTTGTTAATAATCTCAGCAAGGAGTCATTATGTGTCTAACCTTGGTCCTGTAGAAGTTGGGGGTAGTTTGCTCTTTGCACTGAAGAGTAGTCATCTGGGCCCACAGCTGCTAAGCCAAGATGCTTGGTGTGCAGCAGCTTCTCTTCAGCAGAGCATGGTTGAGCATTGTCTCTAGCTATGAGTTGTGGAATGTTTGTCTCCAAACAAGCTCTCATTTCAGACAAACCCTTCTTTGCATAGCTACCAGTATGAAAGTGCAATGCTTTCCACGTTATTTGGCTTAGGTTCATTTCAAAAGCCTTTTGGTAAGCTGTTCTCAATTGCAAGTTTCCTAATAAATCGTCAGAGGGTCTGAGTTTTGCTTGATGCAGGATTTTATTACTTGAATTCTATGCAGGATATTATGACCCATTTAAATCTGTAGCTTCAGTTGAAAAATATCCTGAGATGTGTTTCTGTTCCACTAGGACATTAAAGGAACATGTTCAGAAGAAAGGTCTGCACAATGCCTCAGTGTGCAAGCCAGGCTCCTAACAGGCTGGACATTAAAGCCTACTTAAATACTATCCAGCTGAGTATAGATTATAGAGTACATCAACTGCATTTTAAGGAAAACTTGATCAAAATGCAGTATAGTTGGAAGGTAATCCTGAAGAAGACTCTTAGTAAAATATATTGAAATTACTTTTACTTGATAGGTGGATTTGTATTGGATGCTCCATAAACACTTTTAGTCAGAACTAGGCTTCAATATATTGCTGTAAGCTATATTAATTCTTGCTTAGAATCTTCATATTTGTGCAACTTGATTGGAATAGTCTAATTCTGCATGCTTAGCAGTATGTCTTATTATAGGTAATCTAAATTAAGTTTTAAAAGTCTTCTTACTTGCAGGTGATTCAAGTTGGTTCCATAGTGATAATTAATTGCATTACTTTTGAATGTTTCTATTTATCTGTCTGTCTGTCTACCTATTTATTGAATCAGGTGAGCTTTTTTTAAGTTTTAAAAAACTTCTCTGAATAAATACAGACAAATCCTCATCTGTGGTTGAGTCAGTTTTCAAGGGCAAAAGTGTTTCTTCCATTAAGAATTCACCATTAATATTAGAGCAGTGTTTTCTTAATACACAAGAGACACACACATACTTCTTAATAAGGAGTTAATTTACTGCCGTGGTGCACTGTGAAAGTATTTAAGTTAGTCTATTATGTTATGTATTACTATATTAAAATTATCACACTCTATAATAAATTTAGTTCTTTAATAGTGTTTCCTATGGAAATTAAAAAAAAATCTTTTTATAAACTTGTTTTAAAAAGCTGTTTCCAAATATATGGATTACACTAAATTCAGAGACACTGTCCTTATTGAAAATTCAATGACAGAACTCATATTAACATAAATACAACTTGCTACAGGCATAATCTGTCCCTTCCCAGAAAAGCCTGACAATACTCTGATTTCTCAGGGTTCCAGGTAAAAAAGGACATTTTTAGATTAAAACCTGTTGATATATTTTCATCTTCCATTCCTCAAGGCAGTATACTTAAATTTTAAAAAATACTGAATTACAAAAATCATAAATATTGAAACAGCATGGTTATGCTACACAGGATTTGCAATGAAGCACTTGTAGATGCAGAATTAATTTCTGCCCTTGATTGATGACCTCACAACAATCATTCATAGCTGTGCTATGCTCTGTCACTCACGAGTTACATATAAGGTCACCAGTAATGACTAGAAATGAATAATGTATTTACAATCACCTCGTTCAATATCCCTTATCCACATACATCTCCTTGAAAACAGGTTTCCAATGAGGTCAAGACCTTAAGACAGACAAAACATTCATAAGCAATAAAGTAGATATTTAGACAACTGGTTTTTTAGGAATATTTATTGCATCTAGTTTTTAATACTTACTTAGTTATTTCATGTTCAGGCAGAGGCAGAGAGTTCTGACTCAGTAGAAAGTCCAGCACTGAATTTAACAAGCTTTGAGCTGGGTTTAGTATCCAGATTTTGACAATTGTTTGATCTGCTGAATAGGGGATATGTAGGACTGCAAATGGCTAAGGAATCCACTTAGTTTTCTGTCACTGGGTTAAAAAATAACAGCAAAGTTCTTTCATAGAGATACCATCAACCTGATTAAAAAAACAAACAAACAAAAAACGCCAAAAAACCCCAAAACAAACAAACAAAGAACCCCCAAAACCCTAAAAAAAACAAACAAAACCAACCAAACAAAACCACACACATACCAAAAAAAAAAAAAAAAAAAAAACAAGAAAGAAAGGCAAAGGCAAACTTTCATGATTTTGCTCTTGTCCATCAACCCCTTTTTCCTCACCTTCCCCAAGCCTAAGCCCTCTCTCAGAAAAGTGAGATGGGGAGAAAAAAGAGGCTCCTCAATAACCAAATGACCTTGTTGACAGCAAAGTCAGGCCAGAAGGATTCTCCAAGAAAGACACAGGACAGAAGGAGTTACTTATAAAGGAGGCCAGATTTGGATTGCATAAGATTCAAAAGTTTTCTCATCACATACTTGTAAGAATTTCTTTTTGCTTCATCTCTGACCTTCTCTATTCCCAAGGGCTGCATTGTAACAACATTTTCCTTCTTTCAGTATGATTTACATTCAGTGAGCTGACGCAGCACCAATTTTTCTTCCATACCACTATTGCAAAAAATTCAGCTGAAGAGCTCAGTGTGACTAAAAGCCTTTCAGCTGCCTCATTGTACACCACCTCAAAATGGTCTCTCTAGCCTTACTACAAGTACCATCAACGGACATAATAAAGGACAAAAGGATCATCTGTAATCTCTGCCTAACTGCTAATAATGAATATTCTTTATATGCAGAATAATTCCAGATTTCAGGGTTTTTTGAGTTGGGCTCTGGGGAAGGGGGGATGTGGTAAGGAAGGAGAGGATTGGCATATGCCTAATTCTAAGCAATATAATCGGTATGGAAAAAATGTCATCTTGTTTCCTTTCAGAAAGTTTGTCACTATCTTAAAAAGAATTTGTACAGGGCCAACACACTTATTAAAATTCATAAGGTCTTTACTTACCGGGCTATGCCATTAACTGACAAGATATTTTTCTACCTGTCTCCATTTCTAATCTCTTTCTCGCATGAAAATGGGTTATTTTCAAACATGGTAAATAGAAAAATGATGTCAATTTGATTTCTCTGTCCTTTGTTTGGCTTATTCTTTGTCAATCACATAATCCCTGTTAGGTATCTGAAGCCCTTTGACTCCCTCCTTGTGTTCCTCTTATTGTTCCCATTGTGTACATACACACGTCTCACCCCCCACCCACGAGCACACACCTATAAAGTCCTGACACGCAGCACTGACAGGCCCCTTAGATTACCACATGCAGATAAACAGATGTGACACTAAATATGTCATCTCTCCTCTATTCAAACAGTTCTTTAGCTTCAATGCCAAGATAAAATAAATTTTGTCTTTTTATTTTCTCCAGTCTCATTATATGTGCAAGGGACTTGATGCATAAAATCTTTTCATTTCTTAGTCATAGAAACTTCTTTTTTACTCCATAATGAGATGCTTTGTTTTTGTTGTTTTAAAACTTCTTTTCTGTACTCATTTGAAAGGTATGAAGTTAGAAAATATTCAGAAGTTGAAAGTAGTGTTAATTTAACCCCCCTTGATATGATAAAAGCGTATTAAAGGAAGGAACTTATTCTCAGCCATGGGCTAAATCAATACCAGCAAAGCCAGCCTTCCTAAATGTAAGCCTTCTCCAGAGCTTAGTGACTTTGAATTTGGTCTTTAAGTACTGATTTCTTCACCTAATTAAAGTCAGTGCAAACTTTGGCATTGACTTTATCAGGAACATAATTTGAAAAAAAGCCCCATATTTAGATCATGCCATTTCTGTATACCTCTCCCTCTTTATTTGAAGTTGTGGATTGCATTGGCGACTATTCTGAAAGGATTGTGAGTTGATGAAAACAAACATGGGAAAATTGTCCTTCAGAAGTAACTGTACATCACAACAGACCAAGCTGTAAAACAATGTGTTGAATTAGGCTTTATAACTTTTGACCTCTAAGTAAAGTTAGTAGGGATTTGTTTCTAAAATTTTTGCTCAGTTCTGGAATATTTTGTTTTATTTTCTTGTTATTACAGGGGAAGTCTCTGACATTGTCACCAGACTCATTTCCTGCTGGCCAGCTTTTTCTATAATTTACCTCTGCTCAGATGTTTTGTTGCCTAGGCAACATATTCATTCAATTCTACTTTTGCTCTAAAACAAAAACAAGCCCCTCTTTAGTATATATCTGTGTCCCTGGAGATGGACTAAGGTTGTTTGTTTGTTTAAATGGCCAGGAGTCAGCTTTTTTCCTTATGCTAATACTTTAACTAATGTTTTTCTAAAGTGAGCCAACCAAACCAACCATGGCTAACAACTTCTAGTCTAAGCACAGGTACTCCTCTTACTACATTATTTTAGGACTTAGTAAGAAAATGTAGACAAACAGAGGTTTATTTACCACTTGTTCTGTATACCTGGAAATAAAAAGTGAAAAAAATCTTTTTAGTAGCAAACAGAGTAAACTAGAGGAACTCTTTTTCTAACCTGGGTGAATGTTTGAGAGATAAAAGTCAAGTCTCATTCAGAAGAGAGGGAAAGAAAACCACAAGAAACTACAAAACCAGAATTAAAATAAAGCTGATAGAAAAATAAATAATGAAGTGAATGTACTATTATATTGAAAAATTATTAATGACATTTTATGAAGAATTAATTTATTTAGAGGACTTAAATAAAATAAAAGAGGAAAAAAAATCAGTGAAATATCTTTTTGACCCTGAATAAATTACTAATATTCAAAATATGCAATTTGACAACAACAGGAATTTTTTTTCTGAAAAAAAAGTAAAAAAAGTTTCAAAATGAGAAATGTAATGTAACCTGCCTTTTACTTTCAATATAGTCTTTTTTTTTTTGGTGGATTTGCCTCTTAGTCCGATGTTGCATGTGGTAGAAGGATCATCTTATGTATCTGCTTCCAAACTCTTCTGTTCCTTCTTTGTACGCCAGCTGCACAAAACACAGCTACACCTAAGATTTTGGGGAAAAGTCTCAAACATTTGATAGAAATATTATTAAGGGTTTAGATATTCCTTTAAAAAGCAGGTGGACACTTTTTTTTTGTTCTTTTTTTATTCTGTCATGCAGTCAAAGATGAGATCTTAATTTTACTCTTTGTCTTATACTGTAGCTTCATCATTCCTTGAAGATTTAGCTACAGTGATATCATGGTTACAGAAAATTTAGTAAGTTTTTGGCATTTAAAACATTGCTTCTATCTTATTCTCTGTATCCAGAGCCTGCATCTTGTCATTACAGTTAAATAATTATTTGGAGTTATAGGAACGTTTAAAAAAAACGTTGCAACCTTCCTCTATAGCGAGCAAAAAAAGTGTTACAAATTCACCACAAATTCAGCAATAATGAATTAATGTGTTTGCAGAAACAAGAACAGGGTAACTGTAGCCACATTCTTTTTTTCTCTCTGAAGATTTACTTTAACTATTGAAGAAATAGCTAAAACAACTCGCTTAGAACAATTAAAAATACTGTGACATATTGTATGGTATTGCTCTTATCCTTTAAATAAGCCTCCTTTACCACATATTACACATCACACATTTTATTGGAACATAGTAATTCCATATTAATTGGAGTATAATCTATGATTTGAAAAGCCAGTTCACTTCATAACAGAAAGCCTTTGGATTTTTGTATGAGAATAGTAAAAAATTAGTATTACTTTATGAGGCTAATAAAGCAAAGCAGGAAGATTATACTGCTGTATTTTAAATTCCTTTTTCTTGTCTCTTAATGTATGTACTGCAAGAGGCAGTTGTATGAATTGGACAGGAGTTAGGTTAAAAAGGTGACATTTTGATATGAATTATGGTTAGGTTGACTTTAGGGCCCTCTGATTATTACTGCCCAGCTTGAAGTACCATGGAGGAGCTTGATTTTCACACATGGTCACCATGAAATCAAATCTCTTATCACAGCTTGACTGCCTGATAGCAAGGCATGTAAAATGTGCCTTGATTTTTAAACTGTCAGCCACTCTGTCAATTTTCCCAGTTTCTGAGTTGCAGGGATCTTCCTTCAGACTCATTATCAGTAACTGATGCAGTTCAGCTAAACTGCATGTCGGGTGTCCACAGGAAGTTTATTCTATTTCTTTAGTGCAGATCTACAGAGACATTACTGGTTTATTTCAGCTGGCTAGAGTGCATGTTATTTTTTGTCAGAAAATTGCAGAGTCTCTGTCAAATGTATGAAAAGTATTTTTGACTCAGTGGCCCCACAGCCTTGTTACTCCCTGCTCCAGCATGTTGTGGAGCAGGGAGGGCAGCCCTGCTGTCCCAGCTACAGAAGCACAGGACACCTGCTTCCAGCCTTAGCTGTTCCCTGCAGTGGGGGCAAAGCCACAAGGTGGAGAGCATTATTCCCTCCAGAGAGAAGGAAAGAGAGAGGTGAGCATCACCGCCCTCGCCCTTTGGTGTGTTAAATGTTGATGTATGCCTATATAAACGCACAGGACCTGTTTTCACCTCAGCTCTTTGGGCTCTTCTGTCAGCAGCAGTAGAAAAAAGGGTGTTATTTACTGACATTTCTAGAGGTGCTCGTGGCAGGTGGTGCCAAGCCTGCCAGCGCTGCACGGTGAAGTGCTGTGGCGAGCGCTGCACAGCTCAGCCCAGAACTGCTGTTTAGAGGAATTAGTCTGTCAGCATGGTTCAGCTCTTACAAATTGCTAATGGATTTTGTGCATGTGTTATCTTGAGCTCCAGTCCTGCTGGTTTTGTGTGAATGTACTTCTGGAAAACTATGTCGTTATAACTAATAGCTCTATGTCGTGCACAATTGGGAGGAAAATTCATTTCAGATTTCTGTCAGGTTTGTTTTCCTTTTATTCCAGGTGGCACAAGGTCCTAGATTCTCATTTTTCACAGCCTTTTTGTTCTTTAGTTCTTTCCTTGTATGTAAAGGCAGCATTTAATTTATGTTTTTCAGCATTTCAGCTTTGTACTAAAATCATAGAACCTTAGAATTTATGAATCGGAAGTGATCTTAAAGACAATATAGTTCCAACTCCCCTGAATTGGGCAGGGACAACTTCCACTGGGCCAGATTGCTCAAAGCCCCATCCAGCCTGGCCTTGAACACTGCCAGGAATGGAGAATCCACAACTTCTCTGAGCAGCCTGTTCCAAGGCCTCACCACCTTCAGAGGAAAAAATTGATTCCTAATATCTAACCTAAACTTACCACTTTTCAGTTTAAAATCAAGCTAGGCAGACCAAAGATATAGAGAATCCTACACCCTATGACAGCAGACAGAAGAGGATGCTGAGGGAAGAGTATGAGAACTGGACACATCTATATTTGCCCCCGTTACCTTCTCATCTTTAATTTTACATTCAAAATAGAGAAGGCAGATGATGGCTGGAAGAAAAATTAATTGTCGTTTTTTCACAGATAATGACAAGATGTGGAATAAATAAATGGAAAATTTCACCAAAGGCATCCAAACCAAAACTGAATTCATTTGTCTTAGGCTTTTCCCAGTAACCAGTAAGATATCAGAGTCAGACAATATCTGATGTTCATGTAAAAATTAATTTCTTATGCATAAAGTCACTCATACTGTTAGACTTGAACTAGATTCAAGACTGAAACCTGTATTCTGACTTGAAGCTGTAGCATTTACTTAAATACAAAGAATCTTGTACTATAGAGTCTACTATAGAGTCAGTTCCTAAAGTGAGAACTTAATGCTTGTGTAATTCCCAGGTGCAGGGATACAACAGAAAAAGCTGGTCACGTTCTTAAGACCTAAATTAGTGTAATGGAAGCTTTCAATGTGCAAAACAAGGACAGCACAAAACTTGGGCTACTGTGCATGGATTTTCTGGGCAATCCAAGTGGTGATTAGGTAAGATTTTATGAAAAATGGCAATTCTTTTATGCAGTGTGTTTTTTATATTTAGATGTTAAATTTTTAATCGCTATATTATTTATGGTAATTTTTTAATAATTAACCTGTTTAGTATTAATAAAAATGTACTATGTGAGATGAAATTCCAATTAATTTTTGTAGTTAAAAAGCCATTTAATTTTTATGCTGCAGCATCAGGCCATGGAGATTATAGTGTCACAAAAGCAGGTAGACACAGTGGGAATACTATTTCAGCAATCTACAATACAGGAAAAAATCTCTCCTTTACATAACTTCAATCCTCAGCTGATGTCAGGCCCAACATCACAAGCACAATTTAGTGAATTTATACTAGTCAGATACTTTCTAAATTCTAAGTGAAAATTATAAAAGCCTGATGTTTTTTTTTCTTCATTTTTTTACCTCTCTGTCTTTTATCTAGCTTCTCCTCTCAGGAGATCTGCAACCTGTGGAAGCAATAGCCACATTTTCTTAATAATAATGTCACAGGATAGAGTACCCGGACCAAGTGATTTAGTAGAATCTTGGGCTATTGTCAAGAATTGATTTATTTTTTTTCTTTCTTTCTATAGGAACCCACAGAACTGTGCATGGGGATTTTTACTGAAAAATAAATTGCTTGACCTGCACCTTGATTTTGCTCAGAGCTACACACCTTACAGTGCAAAGGAGCATCGTTTTTTTTTTTTAATTTTCTCCCTGTTTGGTTGTTTTTGTTGTTTTGTTTTGTTTTGTTTTGTTTTGTTTTTTTTAAAGATAGACCTGCCTGGCTGCATAACAACTCCAGTGTTAGGAGTAAGAGAGCCATGTGCTATGTGTTTCTAACCCAGCACGATGAGGAAGCGATGGCAATGCTGTTCTAGAGCACCAAGGCCCGAGGCCCTTTCAGTCTAATGCCCATTCTTCATGAACTCTTTGAAAGCACTAGATGTTTTGCTTAGTAGGCATCCTCTTTGTTCTTGTCCTGTAGGAAGGTTTCGCACCACATTGTTTACAACTTAAAGTAACAGCAATGTCCAGAGATATGAAACTCCCATTAATTGCTTCATAAATTTGAAAACATCTGTGATCTACCTTCCTCCTCTGATGTTTCCCAAGACTGGTCATTGTTCAGAGATAGCAAAGACTTACACAACAAGCTTTTGCTAAGTGATATCTTTCTGAAAATATTTCATTTGTTTTTACGAAAAATTAAGCATTTTTTTTAAACTTAAATTTGTTAAAGCCCCAGCTCAGCCAAGCTCTGTTTAAGGTCAGGAAAGCTACATAAATGCTTTTCTTGTTCCTTAGGCTAATCAAAAATGACAAAAGGATTTTGTTTTGTTTTTGTATAAAACTATTCTTGGTAGGCAATGCTACAGAGGTAATGTATTCATATGTGTAATAAAATATGTCTGCAATAACTTTTAGAATTTTATTTTTCCATATATAATGCTAAATTAAAACCACATTTTAGGCTGTCAGTTTAGTGTCTCATCACTAATATAGCTTTTCTATGTCTATTTTAGTACCAACATTAAAGGTAATCTTTTTTCAAAAGTCACGGTCTCATGCATACTTCCATTAATATATGACTCGACTAGTGAACACTAAAGCAGTTTGAAGGTAGTTTTTTTAAACAAGTGTAGGCATACAGCTGCAACAATACTTATCTACACTTTTTACAAAGAGCTTGTATGCACACAGATTATTTATGTTCCAAGTCTATGACTGGCTTTACATACTGAGAGCTGAAAGAGCTTAAGATAAAAGGCTGTCAGGAATTGCTCTTTAAAAAGCACTAAAATGTCATGGATTTTTTGAGTTTTATTTTTTTTTATAAATATTTTGATAGCTTCCTCTGCATCTAAGGAAAAGCTAAGGAAAAAAACATGGGGGCTTATCTAGAATTTTCTGAAATGTAATATATAATATATTTCTGATAAAATTTTCTGATTAATATTTTCTGTCTTACACTGAAGGTTGTACACATATTTTTGTTACACACTGATTTTCTGTATGCCTTACAGGATTACCCTTGCTAATTTAGAAAAAAGATGAAGCGGATTTACTAGGAAAAGGCTCACATGGCATGTGTTAAGTCAAAGCAAACCACACTCCCTGAGTGGGAATGTCACAGTAGGAAACAGTGGTCTCAGATATGCCTGCATACTAAATATAAATCCCTCTTTATCCTCTTCCCCATTTCCCCCCCTACCTTTTATAAACGATTTATTGCTATGATGCATAAACAGGACTGTGAGAAACTTACACTATTCCAGCCCTTTCCTACTCCCTACAGTCACTTCAGGGATCACAGGCTCTCTGTGAGCCTTGGCTGCTTTTCTTGTCCATGTTGCTCCTGCAGGGACGGCTTAAGCAACACCCCCAGCAAACACTCAGGTTCATATCTTCCCATCAATTTGTTGAGAGGAGATTCAGCAAGCTCCAAAGGGTTACCTAGGATTTTTGGATCTGATACTCTTATCTGAGTGAAATTCCCACAAAGCACTGAACCTCCCCTGTTCTCTGTACTCTAAAAGCAGTTTTTCTAAATGCTAATCACCTGTCCTGGCTCCAAAAGTCTATGGCCTAGTTTTACAGAGTGTGGGCAGGCAAGTACATTTATAGCTATTTGTTGGTGTAAGACTGCCCTGAGCTACCTGGATAGCTGACACAAGGACACAGCAATTTTTGCCTCTCAAGCTACGACTCATGTGTAGCAAGTGCTTTCTTATGTTTGCAATACACAGGGAATTAACTGAACCAAAATCTAGATCAAAATAATTTAACAAAAGAACCACTGTTTTTCTACTTATCTGTGTAAGAATTCACATTATTTTACCAGAAAAAGAATTATCCTTGGTAAAATTTTAATGTCATGATTTTGTGTCCTCAGAAAGAAGTTCAGTTCATGTTCTCTCTTCTTCTTAACGATAAATACTGAGGAAAAACATGGCTTATTCCTTATTTAATTTTGCTGGGTTTGGTCATATAGCAGTTGCAGTTACAGATCCTAATTTTATACCCTGCATGTGTTAAGAGGTGTAAAGTTACAATGTGCATCCACTTAGTATATTTCTGTAGCAAAAATATTTATATGGGGCATGCTGCCGATGCCCCAAGCTGTTATGAGCTGATTATTGAGAGGTGTCTCTGCCTGAACTAAGTTGCAAAGAAAACCATATGCTAAAATCAATAGTACAGATTTTATGTAACAGTAAATGTAAGGTAGAGAGAGAAGGAAAGAAATAAGAAATAAAGGAACGCAGGGAAGACACAGTTAGAGAGAGACAAATTAAGTAGAAATATGCCACCACCTGTAGATGCACATGGCATCCCATTGGTCCTTCTTCTGCTGCTCTTCTTGGTGGTGGGGGGTCTCAAGAGTCATTCCTCTGAAGTTACCAACCACTTTTATACCAAGTTCTGAAGTTCCAGGTATCCATAGGGCAGTCACAGATGTTGCAATAATTTGGGGTGCCATGTGTATAAGCAGTTGCTTCATTTCTCAGAGTTTGCCACAGTGGGATTTTTTTTTTTGTCAGGAAGCACTAACTAGGATGTGCTAACCAAATCTGAACTCCACTTGATCTGGAATTAACACCTTCTTGTTGCCAATTCCTCTCTTCTTTGCTTATCTCAAGTTCCTGCTGTTGTGTGGCCTTGACAGTGTTTGAGGAAATTGTGATTCTTAAATCTCCTACACAAGTTCAAAAATCAGCACAGGTGGGCCGAGATGGCTAAATAAATCTTTTCATACCCTATTTCTGTGGATGGGGTTAGTTCTTGAACTGTCATATGTGCAAGGGAATCAGACCAGAGAAGGGAAGCTCCCTTCCATGTTTTGACGGGGTACCTGTGGTTTAGACCTCCGTCACAGTGCACAGCAGTGTCTGTGAGGAAAGGAGAGCCATGTCTTACTGTTTCTAAGGGGCAGGACGCAAGCACAGAGTTTTCCAAGCTATCCATGTCAGGTTTATTAGGTATCTAACTTTGGTGCTGTTAGTTACCTACACAGCAAATGGTGGGAGTCTCTTAAAGATGTCCCAGAGCCCTGGGTTTGATGGCTATCATGGAAGCAGTGTATACCCTGCTCAGTGACCTGTTCTGGGCTGTGGGGGCTCCTGCGCTTGTTCCAGAAGCAATGCAGACTTTGGTTGCTACCAAGTGACTTTATGGTGAAGCACTTGATTTTTTGGCCACTGAGAAATCCGTCATATTCCCCAAAGCAACTGAAGCGTAGCCAACCAAAACAATTTCCCATTAAATAAAGAGCATGTAACAACAATTTTAAAAAAGTAATTCAGTACAAGCTTCTTTTTTAGATAGTCTGCATTTCTATTCCAAGATCTTTTCTTACTAATTTAACTAATTTGCCATTTAGGAGTGAGGAAGGAGAGACGGTCAGTGTCAAAGCATCACATTTTCTAACAAGTTATATCTGTAATTGATTTTTTCCACTGTACACCAAAAATTACACCATCTTGGGATAATAAAAAGCATATCCAGAATAGATTACAGAAATTATTTTTCTTCTGTTCCAAGTGAACCAAAGTAAAATTGCAACCCCTGCTGGTCCTGCATACTAGCATTTATTTAAGAACCAGCAGAACTAAACCTTTTACCCTGCTTGTTCATGGCACACTGATTCACTCACCTTACTATGGGCTTTATTCCCAGGTTTTGAATTTCCTTTCCCCCAGGTAAGACTGAAGGTCAGCCCAGAAATGATGGCCAGAAAGTCATATCAGCTCTTGCTCTACCACCTGCTCAGTCACCAGTTCCGGGTGTTACTGAGCAAGGTCCTGGCTGCTCAACGACATTGATTTCCACCAAAAATATGATATCCAGGATCTGCAGGTTATGCATCTTCATGTTTTCAAGACTGTCACCTTGTTTTGGGAACCTTTCTTTTTCACACCTGCTCTTCTTTACAGAATTCAAGCCCTTGATTTCCCAAACTAAATAGTCCTTGTGCAGAAGTAGAATATATGAGCATCCCTAAGTGTGGTGTTTCTTGTCTCTTATCAACTGGCAGACTGGGATCATGCCACTTGTCTTTCATCCACATGTGCATTCATCCACATGTGCATTCATCCACAGACATGAAATAGTCTGTTACCTGTCAGCATTACCAATTTAAGGTTTTTTTCACCTTAAAACTCCTCCTAATAAAAATGACCTGCTATATTTTCTTTTATGTTGCTGTTCAGTGTCTACTTCCTTGTAAAGACCAAAGACAACCATAGATGCTTATCAACAATGACATTAGAAGTCACATAAGAAATCCCACTTAATTGTACTCTTTCATGTAATAGCTCTTTAGTGTGCTACTTTCATATAGCACACTGATCAGCCTGTCAGGCTGATCTGTGTCTAACTGCAGCTGAGAAAGTATTGGCTGGTTAAAACTTATACCATTGTCTTTCAATATTTTATGGATTATTCCAAAGCAATTTGTATCAGTAATGAAATTCATCAGGCTATGGGTAAAAACAGAAACTGACAAGAATTTTTAGTCTGCCAAAAGAGCAGACTTCCCAGCCCTGGAAGTGCTGCTGCAAGTGTTCAAGGTCAGGTTGGATGCAGCATTTAGCAACCTGGTCTAATGGAAGATGTTCCTCCCTATGGTGTGTGGCCTGGAACTAGATAATCTCTTAGGTTTGTTCCAACACAAACCATTCTGTGTTTCTATGACTATATGAACTTCAGGGCTTTTAGCTGCTAGATGAAGGACATTTTCTTAAAGTTAGGCATGGTTACTTACCTAATCCATTAGTACAAATATGAAACTGATATTTTTAAGGAGGTTGCTTGGGTGCTCATGATGATTTACAGTAGTGACATGAGTCTCTCTACTCCTCAACTACCAATAACAACAGATTCTGCTCTCTGTTCTAAGTGCATTTTGTGCATTCAGTACATTTTATGCATTCATTATTTTTATGCACTCAAGAAAGTACCCTGTTTCACCCGCTGGGTACAGATTGCTCTGCTTCTGCAGATTTGAGGTTTCAAGTCACAAGCTAGAGATAACAAACTTGGAGTAAATTTAGAAGATGTCTGGAAAGGTTGATAGGATAAATAAATGGTTTGTTTAGTCAATATTTGTGTTATATCCATCCAGTTCAACTTACATAGGTTCTAACAGTTACGATCACCTCACAACTGCAGAGCAAAGGTCATCCTCTTCCTGCTAAGAAACTGTCAAAAGAAAGCATAAACTGAATGTGGTATTATCACATGGCAATTTCACCAACAGGTTTGTGAAGGTCCCACAGTACTATTTAAAAACTTGGTCTTGAATGGAAAATGCAAAATTTCTCGTAATTTTAGGGGGATATAGAGTTTTGAGATTTTTATTGATTTTATTTATCTATGTGTGAAGTGTGCAGTTTGAAATATTGATATAAGAAGAAACAGAGTCATTATTATTAAACTATATTTTCCATTAAGTATTTGCTCCTAAAATATGAGAAGGTATTTTTTCTTCAGTATGTATGTGTATTAAGCACATATATGTAAATATATAAACATAAAAATTGAAATATATGTATTGTTTCATTCTGGATAGGGATAGAACTCCATGTTCATTCACTTATTGGTTTTTCTGCTGAGATTTTCCAAAGTGTGGTGGCATGGTTTATGTGGCCAGCTGTCTAGTAGGAAGGGATTGCCATGTTTACCTACATTAAATTTACTTGATGACAGATGGCAATGAATTTTGTTCACAGTCAGAACTACCTGAATTATTCAAAGGTAAGAAACTCTATATTGAACTCTGGCTCTATTTTGTATAATTTTGCTGCTGTCTGTAGCCATTTTATTGGCAACATAATGGAAGAAAAGGTAGGAGTAGAGAAGAGGTCAAACCACATAGTCTTAAGGCACTATTTGATGAAACGTATGAAAATAATTTCAAGTTTAATATGACCAAGCCATAGCAGTATTTCAGGGAATGGAGTAAATGATTCTGACTGAACTTATATTATCACAGGTAACTAATAAGGGATTTTCTACTTATGAGGAAATAACCTAAAAGCCAGGTAGGTCTAGGGAAATTAATTCATTTATATTAGCTGGAATTGATTTTAAGATTATGTTTTAGAAGTATAAACTTTACAACTAGTTAAGACTCCATGGTTACTTTCCTATTTTCCTTACAAGTAGGCCTGCTGACAAAAAAAAGCAGTCTGCCCTAGTTTCTATATTTTTGGAGAAAAAAACCAATGAGATATCTTTCAGGGAAGCAGCCCGCTGTAAGTGGAGATTCTAAAGTGGACTCAACATCAGGAGCAGAGTGTAGACATGTAATAAGAGGGTAACTCTTCCTATAAAGACCACATATCTTTATAGGAGGAGTTACCCCTTTAGCATTTATGAACAATAACTATCAGAAGGTCACTCAGTTCTCTATGAAAAAAACACACAAAGAAGTAATAAACTAATCTCTACTGCCCACATCTAAAAATCCCAATGCCCTTGTCAAGATCTAGGACACTGGGCTTCAGCGTCTATGTCTGAAGTCATGAAGACAAAGAACAAAGGAAATCAGTTGAGAATGGTTAAATTTCTTTTCCCTTACCAACTCAGAGGAATGGTTTTGTTCCCTCAGTTTATGAGTGAGAATGGCGTGTATACATTTTGGGGAGAAAATGGTGCCATTAGCACTTTTCTACAAGTAGGTTCATGTCACATTCATATTTTCTGAAAAATCCCTTAGCCAAGGATTTTTCTCCTGGGAAGCTGAGAAGCCTCAGAGAAAAAGGAAAACAATTTTATCCCATTTGCTTCTCCTGTGTTTTGCTCTTTTGGAATGTGGTTGGAGATTTTTTATCCAACAGGTGATTGTTACATTGGTTTCATGTGAGTTGTTTTGATTCAATGGCCAACCACTGCCAAGCTGTGTCCAGGACTCTGGAGAGAGTAATGAGTTTTATTATTACTTTTTTTAGCATTCTGTAAGTATCCTTTCTGTATTCTTTAGTATAGTATAGTTTAGTATTGTTTAATGTAATATAGTGTCATAAAATAACAAATTAGCCTTCTGAGAACATGGAGTCAGATTCATCATTCCTTCGTCCATCGGAGCACTCCACAAATACAATAGGTTCAAAATTTGCCTTTATCTCCAGTTCTATGGAAGAAGCAGTGTTGAATAAAAGATGTGAGACATCCAGCAATATGTTACTGTGCTGGTGAGTTGAGACAAAACTGATAGACAAGGTAGGATGAGACTGATGGAGAGGGTGTACAGCTCTCCATTGTTGTCTCACCTTGTCTGCACCTTAGCATGAATAATTGTAGTGATCTTAAAGAATACTCAAGTCATAATTCATAAAGAAGTGGGATAAATCTTTGTAAGTTTACACATGAAATAAATGTTAAAAATCCACTACTACGGAGTTTTTGTAAGAAGCCATACTTTTTTGGTTTACCTAATGATTTACCTTTTCAGTTAAGTTAAAAAAAATTCATTTTTTAACTTATGACAGTTTAACCTATGTTGATCACAGTTAAAATACTGCATGCAAGTCCAAATTCCATATCAAGACATGGGTCCCTTTTATGCATAGATGGAAATGCGGAATGCCAGTAGAATCAAAATATATTTAATTCACAATGGATAATACTGATTTCACAAAATAAGATACTTTGATATTAGTTCATACCATTCACTATTTATCACATGGGATCTCAAATGTTGAATCCTAGAATATAATTTCCTCATTTGATGTGACCTCTTGATCACTTGTCTTTCTAGTCCCTTTCTTTTAGAATGACTAGCACTGTGGTGGTCTGTTTTGTTTCACGCTGAAACACCAGAGCTGTGGGCTGACCTTTCAGAGAGTTACAGTCATCAAGGTTTGGGTCAGGCAGGTGCAATTCGAGGGCAGACAGGTTTGAGATGGGGAAATAGCAGTCATAAAGTGGCACAAGCACAGTAATGAAGATCCTGAATTTGTTATTCAAGAAGACAAACAAATCGTCCCAAGCTTCCATGGTCTCCAGTGCTTACTGTAAGGGTACCCCACAGACAGACTGTGTGCTGTGGTTAGGGGATTTTTTTCCATTTGGAGAGGGTTGACCTTCCTGTGGTATTGGGCCATACGCAGTGTTCAGGCACCATTGTTGGTGTCCCATGCTAGTATTGCTCAAGTATATGGAATACTAACTTGCAACTAAAAAATTAGTTTCAAACCAGGAAAAGCTTGATATTGAGAACATAAATCTAATATCTACTTCACTGTTTTAAGCACAGTACAAACTACAAAAGGTATAAAAAACTGTTCTCTGAGCAAGACAATAGTGATTTTCTTTTGTTATGTAAATTGCCTCAGCTGTGAGTTTTATCCAGTATGGTTCAAAATGGATTTTGGCAACAGGCAGATGTTGGTTTCTTTTCACACTCAAGCTAACAAACCAGCAAGTACAAATGCTATCAAAATGTCTTTGGCACAATTTAAGTCCAAGTTCTTTGGATACAAGAAGTGTGTTTATCTGGTCAAATATCCACATTTTTCTACAAGTAATGAGAAAGAATTTGCTAAATCTGCTATTACTGGGAGCTAGTCTCTAGGGAAGTATCCAAATGACAAAGTAGACCAAAATAGTTATCACTTTAATATAAAAGAAGTAACATCAAATCATACATAGAAGGATTGCCAATAGTAAATGTCATATTAAATCACTCAACTCTAATATTAATGTAATAAATAAATATACCATGTAGTCTTATGCCACCATATTCTGATAAATCTTATTAAAACTATAAACAAGATCTTGAATTAGGAGAAAATAAATCACTTACGATCCAAGTGTGGTTTCTTTCCTCTGTCAAATTGGTTCTTTTTGATTTCAAAACTTATGTGAGACAGAAGGATCTTTGGCACTGTGACATTTGGATGATTCTATAAGTGGTCTGTATTTTCAGATAACATGCAGAAGTGGGGTCTGCCTGAAAGACTTGAGGTTTCTTGTTGGCATACACAGCTCACACACATCCACATTTACCAGAGGAGATTTATTTGAACAGGACTTAACAAATATGTTCCAGTATTTTATTCCATTATACATTCTGATCCATTATTCTGAATACATTCTAAACCAATACCAATTATTTGTAAAGTAAAAATAAGTTTTGAGTTTCTTAGTTATTAAACAAACAAACAAACAAAAAAAGTAGAGAAAGCTTTGTTTTCTTGTCTCTTACCTGTTATAAATTTTTTGTGGCCTGGGTGGCCTGGTGACTGAGACATAGTTGGGGCAGTTGCTCTCTAGGAAAAAGTCTATAGAACTGTAAACTTAAATACACTTTCTATACTTAATCTGGTGTACATTTTCAGACATGAATCTTTTCTTAACCAGACCTTTGGAATCTGCAGTAAATTTCCTATAATCTACATCAAATTTATACAATCACTTATTTACCATAAAAAAGAGTAATAATTTTATTAAAACTCAGTTTATAGATGGATTACTAATAAAGTAATTCTTGCAAGCAACTAGAATATTCTACCTTAACAAAAAACACTGTCTTTCATTCTACCCAGTAAAAAAAGAGCAATATAACCTTTTTGACTTATAGAATACTTCCACACAGTATTAGAGCCACCATCCAGAAAAATCTGCATTTAAAAAACTTGGTGGAAATAATTTTGCTGTGCTGGACAAATTCCCAAAATTTCATAAATTATTGAACATAGCAGGGTGAGATTGAGGGAAAAGTACTTCTACTTCCTTCACGTAAAAATTTAATCCTAAAAGTTTCCACTAGGTCATGAAAATACCATTCCAATTTAAGGGACACTATATATCATTATCACTAGCTTGTTGCTTCATGACTTACTCTGCAGTTCCTTACTTCTTGTGGTTTTTTCCCAAATTAATAAATTCAAAGATGCCATAGATACCATATGCATATAATTTATATAATTTTCTGAGAAGATCTTCCATGTTTTGTCCTGTAGGGAGTTAGAAATTTGTTTGGTTAGCAATTCTGCAGTTCAATTCACTTGTGTTTTCTCCTGGCAGTGCATTATAGCAGAAAAAATTTGGATGTGGTTCATTTTACAGCACTGTTCCCATTACACCTATAAAAAGCAGTCCCTCATGTCTCTGGAAGATAGATGTATGAGAATAAGGTGTGGATTTGCATATGGACATATGGGAACGCCATACTGAAATACTGGTATTTACTTAAAACTACTTAAAAGTTTTTCTCATCTTATGCTCATTTTTAACAAGTTATAACATGTTAAGCAGGCTTCACTTCAGTTGCACATCCTGGTGCTTAGACACCTTTTGTTTGTATCCCATAATGGGAAGATTGCCTGTTTTCATGTAATATAGCCAACAATAGAAAATAATAATTAAAAATCCATGCTAAATTAACAAGGAATTTTATAATTCTGATGATTCTGAGGCAGTGAGATTCTCTCCAGCTAATCACATCACCTGTCCCTGCAAGAGCCAGCTGAGTATATCCATTCCAGAACTTGCTAGGTATTAATGAGCAGAATTTGTTGTAGCAGAGCGTTGATGATTAAAAAATATACACAGAAAGTATATCATAATCAAAATGAACCAGTAAAAGATCAAGTAATTATTCTGTATGAATGACAGCCCACTTAGACATATTTCAGTTATGCAACAAATTCTTCTCCAGACAAAACACACGTGGGCCACGAGTAGTATATTAACTAACCTCCTCTGCTTACCTTTCTGCTGAAAAGCTGCCCTAGGTGGTTCAGCCTGAGAAGGAGCAAATATGGCTGTGAAGATGTCAAATGAGATTCAGCCAGCACTTTCTGAACTGTCAGCAGCCTTAGTCAATGATAATTCTGTGTGTCCATGTACTTCCCTAGAGATGTGATGTGTGCCTGTGCCAAAGCTATTTACTTGCTGGTTTTTTAAGCAAAGAAGTGAAGTGAATTATTTCCTTTTATTTCTTCTTATATTGGAAAAATAAGGCTGTATAAATCCCTCACTGCATTCAGCTGAGTTCCAATACTTCTGATGGAATTTAATTATAATAACATTCTAATTGAAGGTAAATTAAACAAGAGTATGACCAAGTGCTGTCACACTAAATGAAAGTTTAAATTACACCAGTAACAGACAGGTGTGACCTAGGATTATGAATTAAAGAGTGTGACATTTTGGTTTCAGGTTAATCAATGAATGCCCCACAAATATTTTGAAGCCTTCCTTGATGTATTACAGGCTAAATTAAATCTTAAGTTCTGACAGACACTGAGCAGGAGAGAAAAGTAAGTTCACTTTGGAGAGGAGAAAAATGTGAAGCATGGAATGAGGAGTTTTTTGTTCAGGAGAAGTGAGGCCCTCCCAGCTTAGGGTTCCTCCTGTCCTTCTACCAGCACATGCAGAGTTGCACTTGGCTGGCGTCTAACCAGCTGGTATCTGCTCTCCTGAGTTTCTGAAGTATCAAAGGAAACAATTTTTTGACAAGAAGAGAACAGATCTGACAGATCAGTGAAGCTTTCCTTGATTTCTCCTAGGTCTTGTTTTTGACACTGTTTACCACAGAATGTGCTGCTATACTTTCCCGAGGGACTGCAGCCAGTGCCTCAGCCAGCAGGGGGAATGGCAGAGGGAATGGCAGCTGCTGTGTGCGATGTAAGAGCTTGTGTGAATGCAAGGAATGACTGCACTGAAATTTTACCTCCTTTCCCTCTGTTTTTGCTCAAAACACAACTGGAATTATATAATTTTATCACATTGACATATCTATCATAATTTTATCTTGTAACAGTTATAACTCTCAGCTCCCTGTGGATCCCTTTGCTTCTGCTTCTGCTTTTGCAGCCTGCTCTGCCCCCCACTCTGACCCAGAAAGAGCTCAGGCAGTTTTACTGACTCGTGCTCTCCTCATGATCACAAACTTGGCTATTTCTTGACTGCCATCCACCCCCTCTAAAACAAAACCACTGATATGAATTTGTTCCACTCTAACTCACCCATCATATCAATCTTGCCCCTCCTTTCTGCTTCTTCAATGTGTAGAAAACAAGGTTGTGAACAAAAAAAGAAAAAAAAAAAAAGCCCTTCATCAATAAAGCTTGTCAGCTGTGGGCTCTGGGACTGCATTTTGCTGCTTTTTAGCAGCAGATCTTAATATCTCTAAGAAAATGACTGCACAGCTCACAGCCTGTACTTTTCATCCATCCATAAATGCACAGCTGGCATCCTTATGGGATTTTCTATTATGCATATTCAGTCTAGCATTTTTAAACCTTCAGATGGTCTGTATCATTTCTCCTTTTGGAGGAAAAGATATTGTAGAAGCAGAGGACTGTTCTCTAAATCCTTTAGATTTATTTAAGGTTAGATTTGGGATTTGAATAGAAAGCCTTTACATTTTTATTCTTTCTTGGGGCCCCAGAATCCAGGAGGTTGCTAATAAAGAAAAGATCTTAGACTAGCATAAAGTATGGAGCCTCTCTCTAGCTAGGTAAGGGTTGTTGAAAACACAGCTACCAGTTTAATGCTTTGTCCCAGCTACCATTTTCTTGACAAGGAAAAATGTTTGTCTAGTGTTAGAGTGAAAAGACCTATTAATTCAACCAGAAGGACACACACACACAAAATGGGAGCAGTTTTATCAGTTTGTTCCAGTTTTAATAGCTTTTGTTTACTCATTTAGGTAGCACTGTCAAAATGGCATCATTTGGAGATACTTGCATATTTAATCCTTGTGATTAAATTTTCCTCTTTTGCCCTCCCCAACTCTCAAAGAGTTCTGTTTGGCATCATAATTTCTCATTTCTGGTGGTCTTTTCAGAACTAGAGCAGGTCAGAAATGGTCACTAATGCAGCTTGTATTGAAACATTTCTTTTTCATTTAAAAGATAAGTCTTTCTTATTGAGGGCCTGTCCTCAATTTCATTGTTGACTTCCAAGAGAAAGGGATTGTCAAAACCTCTCCAACTATGACTGCATTTTCTAGAAGCATGATGAGTTACATCAGAACAGTTTCTAACACTCATGAATCCTACTTTCCTAACTCTGTGTTGCTGCTGCACAGTTCAGTGCCAGTGGAGTGCAATAATCCCCACAGAAACTAACAATCAATACAAACATTGTAGCTTAGAAGTTATCAACCCTTTTCTTTTTCATGTAATAGGATTGATAGTAACCAAATTATTTTAAGGAGCCGTTTCCTTTCCTTCTCTCCAAGTGGAACCAGAATCACTTCACAAGTTTGTATGTCTGAAAAACAATTATTATTTTTATTACTTTGATTGAAAATTCTGGATGCTCATTGATTGAATTCTGGGAAGATTTTATGGGATGCAGCAAAATTAGAGCATAACTCTCTTGTCTTTGCACCTGCTGAAAGAAGGAGCACCCTATGGCATTTGTCTCAGGCTTGGAGGACATTGCTAAATGTAAAAGATAACACAGCCATTCTTTCTGACTCAAGTAGAAGAATCCAAGTTTTCTCCTAGACCTCATATAACAGACTTTGGTTCCTCTAGTGAGATCTCCAAAAGGTAATATAGTCAGCAGAGCAGCACCTGGTCAGCTCACTTGGTGTATAGTGATATATAGTTATATGTGGTGTGAAATAGCATAGAAGCCCAAGGCTGGAGGTTTATCTTTTCCCTTGTTTTTTTTTTTGCTGGCTTGAATTGATCCTACTGGAGTGGGAAGAATGACCACTGGAGTAAGAATCCTATTCTCATTTCTGCTAGTATGCTGAAATCTGTGATTTGCAGCACTGAATCAGGAAACAGTGAAAAATATTTCACTCTTCTTCTGCAAGAAGATATTATGAACAAAGAGAGTTGTGAGAAAAGCTGAAGAAACTGTGTGTTTTGGCAAGAGGATTTCTCTGTCTCAGCAGAGCTATGTTCTCTGTTTCTTTGTCTCCATAGTTCAGTTTTCACTTCTTTATTACATCTTGAAACAGTACTTTTGGATAAAAAATGCCATAATATCTAATATGACCTTCAACTGGATTATTATTTCACTCTTCTGGGCTGAAGGAGGTACTAGTTTACCTCTTTGTAGGTAGAGAAAAGAACAGAAGTTGGTTGCTTTGAGAAGACTGAAGCCAGTCACAGTCTTTCTTAATGAGTACCCTTAAGGGCGGGGGGCAGGGGGGACGAATTCTACCCTAGTGGAGCCTACAATAAGTTTTTTTTGTCCAATTTTGGTTTTGTATGTGCTCCTGTGTTCATACTATATGGAATGAGCTACATGAGGAACAAAGGCAGACAGTCACATGGTTTCTTGATCCTTGTGCAGTAGGTGATAAATTGGCAGGATAGTTTTGACTGTGATGTCTCAGACAGAATAACTTTATTGCAAATAATGAAGATAAAACTGATAGGCATTTATCCTTTTCTAGACATTATATATTGGGTCTGGTTGGAGTGGAGTTCCTTTTCCCACACCAGTCCTCCCAGTGCTGTGCTTGGCTATAAAGGTGTTGATGACACACCAGTGTTTGGGGTCCTGCAGGGAGCTGAGCAGGGCTGGCACAGCTTTATTACTCTCTCTCAACATTCAACTCTCATCCAAGGACTGAGGGTAGGCAAGATCCTCTGAGGGGACACAATGGGTTCAGCTGACCCAAATTAACAAAAGGGGTATTTCATACCCTATGATGCCAGCTTAGATGTAAAAGCTAAGGGAAAAAGGAGCATTTTATGTTTGCCGTGTTTACCTTCTGGACTAATCTCTACATCTGCTGAAGCCTTGCTACCTGGAGAGTGGCAGACATAGCCTGCTGACAGGAAGTAAGGAATAAAATTATTGGCTTTTTCTCTTTACTTGTGCACCCACAAACTTTTGCTTTTGCTTTAGTAAACTACCTCATCTCAACCTATGAGATGGTTTCCATCTTATTTTGTCCCCCTTGTCCAGTTGGGAAGGGGAGTGATAGTGTCGGCCTGGTGTGCACTTGGCATCTAGCTGAGGTCAACTCACCAAGTGGCATTTCCATTTTGCAACTTGATTTGTAACTTAAGACCTTCTTATGCATCACACTGCTGCTCAGAGAGTGGTAAAGAAGTATTGCAAATTAATTGGGCGTGTTCTTGATGAGTTCCTATTTTATTATTTTCTCATCACAAAATTTTGAGATTCAACTCAGCTAAATAGGTCATTTATTATATGGTGTATGGTGATGTTAAACATTAAAGGTCTTTAAAACACTGGTCCCAATTATTTTTGTATTTTGTGTGAATTTATTTTTCTTATTTGTAATTCCTGGGATCACAAGACAGCTATATACACTCAGTTACAGAGTGATAATGGTAGACACACTAAAACTGGCTATGATGCCAAAGTTAGCTTAGTTGTTAAAAACAACTTAGACCCAATGGAAGTTCAGGAGTCTGATTCAGCAAATATGTTGTTTCCTGAAAATATATTGCTTCCTGAAGATTGCCAAGCTTGATAACAAGTGAATACAACAAATGAAAAATCACTCTCATTAGGGCTCAGGTGTAGTTTCATAGGGCCAGAATTTTACTTAGATATTTGCATGACCAGGCCAGTTTGGTCCAAGAATGTGCAGTCACTTTATAAATGTGCATTTCTAAAAGCTCAGTCTTGTGATCCCTGCAGGAGTAGGAGAATTAATGTCATCTATTACTAGGACTTATCTAAGGTTAGTGGATGCCTTTTAGATATTTGCAAATAAATACATCTGTTTTCAAGGGACTGGGTGTCTAATCTCCATTAACATGTGCTTAATAGAAACAAATTGCCAACAACCTACTGGTGGGTGTCATAAAACAATTTTCACAGTATGATTTAGACTTTTCATCAATCTACTCTGTGTAATGGCATTTGCA
Source organism: Passer domesticus (assembly GCF_036417665.1). Lineage (NCBI taxonomy): Eukaryota > Metazoa > Chordata > Aves > Passeriformes > Passeridae > Passer > Passer domesticus. The sequence goes on from NC_087474.1 coordinate 91,470,142, forward strand.
CATTACACATGTGCTAAATGATAACTACATGCATCATACAGCCTGTGCTCTATATTGCTTAAAGGCCTTGTTCAGTAGTTATTAATTCTATTTCATTTTGAGCTCTTTGGACAGACTGGAGGAAAAGTCTGTAACCTTGTTTGAGAACAGATTTCCCAAATTTAAGGAACTGCCTGTTTTAGTAATTCTCCTTTCTGTGCCAGGAAATGTCATTGAAGATTTTTTTTTGATGATGCGTGGAATGTTAAGTCATGGAATTTTTCACAGCTAAAACAGTGCATCCAGACCAGTTCTTTATAAATGTTTCCTGTTTTCCCTTTCTTCTGGGAGTGGAATGAAGCATCTGTCAGCTGGAAGGTAACATCTGTAAGGAGCTGCAAGGGGAAGAGTAGGCAGATGAAGGACTGGGCAGCAGAGTGAAGAAGTGGATGGAAAGCTCAAACATGGATGCACTAACAGTATGAAGGGACAGTTTGTTTTCAAAATGGGAGGATAAGTTATACATATTCTCAGTGTGCTATTATATCTATTTTATCTGGAACCTGTAGGAATCTTAATAACAGATGTGAGCAAAACAAGGAAAAGAAATGCATCTCAGTACTATGAGGTTTATCTCAGTTGACAGAAGTAATCTCTAATCACAGAGACAAAAACTACTTCAACTGAGCAACTGATTTTGTATGATAAGTGAAGTCTCTGTCCAATTAAAAATCCCTTCAATCTGCTTCCTTATAATATTCTCTCTCTACATTATTGACATTTAATCACTTTGAATAAAGAGTGCAACACCAATAACTTAACAATGTGACTGGTAAAAGCTTATCCAGGAATATAAAAAATTCTGAGACATTGAAGAACTCCACAATTTTTTCCCCTAGATGAAATCCCTGACATGGACAAGGTGGTTTCTTTTCAGGGTGGCTTCTTTGGGATGAGTGTGCCGTCAGTTTTGGAAAATTTTGCTGGGAGACAATCATCACAAAATAATCTTTATCATTATCATATACTACTTTAGCCATCAATTTTTTAAAGAAATAGGTGATCCCAGATATTCTAGGTACTGGTATTTCCCAAAAGACTGTGGGATCATCTGCCCTGAAGTGGAAAAATGTACTGAGATACACAACTGCATGAACACTGCATGAGGGGCTGAGGTTTTGGAAGCCAGCTGGTGGCTAACATGCTTTACCATCAGGATTCATAATGTGGGGAAATGATCAATACTTATATGATTATACTAGCCATAATTAAACCTTTCTGAAAGTGCTAGGATGCTGCAGTCCAGTAAACTGACTTCTTGTTGTTGCTTAAAAATACTTGGTAACACACTTCTGGGCAGACCTCACCTTAGCCAACTCTCCTATGTCCAAGACGAGATAAAGCATTCCTGTCACAGTTTAGCAAGTTGTCTATCCATGGCAATTACAGAAGAAAGGGCAGGGTTATTTGCATGTTGAGAGAGTACTCCTTGGAATGGGCCAAATCCCAGCCAGTACTCAAGCAGTCTGCTGTTCCTTATATGCAAAATCTATTAAATCTATTATGCATGAACACGAGCACCATGTAAAATTCTGCTGCTGCCTTCATGATTTATTAAATAGTAGGGTCTAACTGGGATAAAAGTGCCAAGTGTTGGATAGATATCTTGACAAAAAAGTATTTAAAGATGGATTTAATGAGCTTTTTTCTCTAGATTCAGATATACTAAGAGGCACAAAAGAGGCTATAACCCACTTCTTTCCCCCCCTTTTTTTTTTCTCCACTAACACAACCTGTTTAATTATATTTCCCTCATGCCCTGATAAACAGTGGTCTTATGATCTCTATACAATGTTCTGGTTGCAAAGCAGCACCTGCACACCCACCTTTCTTCCAAAGGAGGTTATGACTCTGTTAACAGGTAGGGAAACTTTATAGGACAGCTGTGGTTCTACTTCTCAAATTGTGCTGGTGCTACTCAGCAGAGAAGATCTGTAGTTTGCGCACTGAGTGTGCTGGCTCATCTTGCCGAAAGTAGAAAACATGTTGCAAGTTTGTGTTTTCCTTTAGCTCCTGTGTATAGAAGCAAGACAAGATTCAGGCTGATTCTGCAATCATAAAATTAGAAGTAAGTAAGTTATAGCAGCAACCTGGAACATTATTACAGCTGCATTTCTGTAATATGCACAATTACCATTCTAATATGCAGAATTACCTGCATATTTTGCCATTCTAGACATCTGTGGGTTTTACCTCTTTATTAGATCACGACTTCTAGAAAAATGCATCTGCCACCTGGAAAAAACAGTGTTTGAATGGGTTTTATAGGGGAGGAAAACTCTTTTGTTGATTTGGGGTTTTTTTGCAAACTTCTTTGAAACTTTATTTTCAGCACATTCATTGTCTATATGCTTAACTTTTCACCATCATGAACAAAATATTATTTCTCCTCTGAATGAAAGTGTGGAACTTGACAATTGGAAAAACATGATCTTTGAAATTGTTGTGGCAACAATTTTATCTTGGAGTCTGGCAGATTAATTCATATCCCCCTAGCTGCAGCAATATTTGAGCAAATAGCAGATGGGAATGATGTCAGGGGCAAATAATGTCTGCTTTTGATGATTTTTTCTATAGTTTAGGATAGAACCACAGGTCTCTTTTTATGGTTAGAGAAATCATCTGGTGCTGCAGATAGAAAGTCATTTAGAGTGCCACTTAGATGGATTAACAGCATAATGCAAACTTTCTGCTAATTTAGGGAATGAACTCTCAATATTTCCTTTTCTCTCTCTTGATTTAGAAAAGGAGCTATCATTATGGATAGGTTAAGAAAATATCTTATGCCATTATCATATATAAATGTGGCTTTTTGCATGTGCATGACAAAACTTCTCTGCCCAGATCAACCTCTGTCTGAAAGAGGATGTGCACAGCACCACTGATAATCCAAGAATAGGACAAATATAACACAGCACTGAAAGAAAAGTCAAGGAGTTTACAATCAGGAATCTAGAAATAGAAGGCCATGTGTGCAAATGGTTCTGTATACTGCATAAGCCTTGAATATAATGTTGAAAGCAAATACATAGATATTCTGCAGCTGCAGTTGTTTTCTTCCAGTCAGTTGCTGTTTTTCTGTTGTGCAGGTACTGTTAGACATGCTACAGCTGCTGGTCCAGGATGTAATTGAAGTGAAACTTCCAACTTATCTTTTGATCTGTATTAAATGTTATCCCATGGAGAGTGTGTTATGAAAGAATAAATAGAAAAGAATAATTATTCTAAAGTAGCATAAAGGGAAGCATGCAAGAAGTAATAGTTTGGAATTTTGTGGGTTTTTTATTTTGTTTGGTTTTGTGCTTTTAATAATGCAGCAAGCTATATGCAACCTGTGAAAAGCAAATTTTGTTTGCAGAATTAAGATTAAAGGTGTGGGTTTGGAATATTTTTTGGCCTGCTTTTTTAAGGAAATGTGACGTATGGAATTGCAGTGTCCATCTGCCAGCTTTTCAGTCTTCCACCTATCCTGCAGAGATGCTTGTGCCCACTGATCAAGATCAGTCAGGATCAAAAGACACAGAATTCCTTAAGATCACTGAAAATTGGGTGGGGGGTGGATAAGGGAGAGACATTAGCTTCATTGCAGCCCTCTGGCATGATCACAACACATGAAACCTCTTCCCCAGCTGATTACTACCTGACTCAGGCTCATGCCACCTCAACAGAATAGAAGGGCTTAGAAAGTAATCCAACAGTCAGAATTGCCAGTGGTACTTATAGATAAAATAAAATCTTAAAATCAGTGTGCAACCAAACTTCAATTGTTTTGCTGCTTGTTAATTTCTGTTGATTTCATAATCTTTTTCAGAACTTCTTGGAAGGAGCTGGGCTACAAATATTTATGGAGACTATATATTTATCATGCATTTTATTATTTGCCCTTTTGTTGATTTTATTATTTTTATTATTATTGGGTTTTATTATTTTTATTATTTGTCTCTTGTTGATGGTTTGTGAAAGTTGGAGCTCTTTTAAATGCTATTAAAAATATAAGATAATTTTCATCATAAAGAATGCCTGTGCATTGAAGAAAGTTTATGTGTGTTTTTAACTAGATTAATTAGAAGAGTATTTGCTGGCTGAGTGGCAAGGATTATCTGCATCCTTTTAAAAGAACTGGAGAAACAGATTGCAACTTCAAAATAGAACAGAATGGCTTCTCCCTAGTTTTTTGAAAGTAAAAACTTCAGAGCCATGATTGTCAGCTCGTGTCAGACACACCTTGGCAATGGTCCGCCAATCTCTTTCCACAGTGTTTTTTAACATAGGGATCACTCCCTTCACTCCTTAGCTAGAATTTAAAGAATTCAAAATTTCAAGTGCTGTAGTTTCATCAGATTCCTGTTCCTTGTGGCTTCTTTGGTCTTGTGTTAGCTTGGGTGTGAGCTCTGACCTTATTACAATTCCTTCCACCTGTCCGAGGGCCCTGCACTGGCTCTTGTTTGTGGCCTTATTTTGCTTCCAAGAATATTCTTTCCTGCTTAGTTCCTCTGGCTCTCCAGCCTTTAGCCTGACATTACATTTACCTTCAACTAATTCTCTCAGTATTTAATGTAGACTCTTTCAGTTTTCTGAGTCCAGATCTGATTACATCCCTAACAAATCATTTGTTTGACAGAATACTCAGTATTCTGAGTATTATTCCTGGCCTGTCCTGATCTCACCTCTCTGGTCTAAGATTTTCATACTGCATCCACATTTTAACATTAAACTGGCACTCTTGTGAGGTGTGCTCTGATGTTCTCTTGAGTTTTCCTGGCAACCTGATTTATTTATGAGATGTCAACAAAGTTCTTAAATACAATGTATTGTAAATAACAATGTTATTATTGATGGAAATAGTAGTTTTGATTGTTATAATGTATTGATTTAAGATGAAAATAATAACTATGGAAGGTCATACTGCAATATTTGCTACACAACTTTATAACAAGGAACCTGGTTTTCCTTTTTTTTTAGATTTAATAAAGGTGTGGGAAAACCTGCCCAATTCTGTAATGTAAATACAAACAGGAGAAAAATATCAATTATTTCTGCTGATTTTCAAATTGTTGTAGATATCTACCTATAATGTCTTTAATATCAAGAAAATGCAATTAAAAGTATTCCACAAAGTAAGACACTCTTCTCTTATATAGACACAATAAGATCATACAGAATAAGAGGAACTTAGAATGAACACAACTCAAGTTCTGCAAGATTTTTTTTTTCCCAGCAGATGCTGCATTTCCTAAAAAGGTTTGGTGGGGTTTTTTTTTGTTTTTTTTTTTGGGTTTTTTTTTTTTGGTTTTTTTTTTTTTTTTTTTAATTCAGTGGACAAATTGTTTCATTTGGATCTGCAAGTGTAGCAACTGGGAGATAAGACAGCCGTGAAACAGTGTCCATGTATCCCAAATCTCGGCTATAGAGAACATCAAGTATTACATTATAATTTCATTTTAAATGTAAAATAACTGCTAAGTCTTGATGGCTTTTAGCATTATAATTGGAATACAGAAATAAGATGTTACATACTATGAAAGGATTAATTATTTCCCTATTAAAAGTTATCCATTCTAGTGTTGGAAAATAACGCATGTCATTCCCTTATTTCCACTAGGCAAGTCATATTTTTACATAATTACAAGAATTAGTGCCTCTGGAAAACACTTCTGTATATGAGGGAGCAAATTAGAAGCAGCTGAAACCCCTATTGTGTAGCAGTGACATCTCTGCCAGTTCTGCCTCAAGTGCTAGAAGAAGTGGTATGCAAGAAAACTTACAAGGCAGAGGCAATTAAGATCGAAAGAGAGGAAAGCTGAAAATTATCAGAAAAAACACTGCAAGGTCAGGACATCAGGGTATCAAGGAATGTTAACAGAGGCAAAAATATCTGAATAGTGACTACCAAATTTTGTGGCATTTGAAACTAACATGTCTAAAAATATGTTGATGCACTCTACAGTTAGTGGGATGTTTTTGTATCTTCTCAGAAAGATTTAGTAAACAATCACCAACAAATGACATGTAGATATAAAAGCTGCAGGGAAAGAAAATTATCTGTGTCTACATTGTTTTGAGAATGTTAATAACAGCAAAAGTACAACAGTATGTAATTTTTTGTTAGGGGAACATTTTTTAAAGTATGAAGCAGCCTTTGTATGACAGTATGCAAAATTTGGACACTTAAGCTAGAGGTTATTTTTCCTTTTGCTGGAGGAAAAGCTGGGTTAGTTTTGTTTGTTTGTTTTCTGTCATCATTATTTTCTACTCCACACAAGCCAAACAAAGCCAAACATGTCCCTGAATTCCATTTACAAGGGTCTTAGTGCTTTTGTGTTTTGATTCCACATCAATCTGTAAATGAGACTTTTCCAATTCTTCTGCCTCACCAAACTGCAGAGAGAACTTCTGAACTGTAGAATAACTAAACACCAACAGGTTACGGTGCTCTAACGTGTTGAGTGAGAATCCAGTGAAGTTTTTCTTCGAACACTAATAGTCATCAATTCATACTTACTTGTTAGAATAAAGAGGAGCTATCTAAACGGAGAACATTGTACAAGGCCAGTTCTACAGCACAATGACCACAGGTCTTTCCTGAGATTTTTGATAACTGGGATAGACTTTTTACTGTGACACAGATGCAGCAAGCACTGTCCTCTCAACTAACAAGTCATTTCACTCTTCAGCTGAGGAAAAATTGTGATGCAAGTTCAGTAAACACATTCTGAGATAGCAATTTCAAGAACAAGAAACTAGCAATGTGTCTCAAAAAGCATTATTCAGATAAGCCTATTAGCTGAAATCCAGTTAAAGATTCAGAAAACATTTTCTCCTTTATATTTTTTATGATGTGCATGTGTGTTGTAAATTCAATGATTTATCTAAATTTCTTGAGCCCAGATGGCAGGTATGTCATGAGCACATTCTGTAACACATTTCAAGAGACAGGCATTGATAATAGCAGTCAAACCAATCAAAGGAATGTAATCTTCAAGTGTGTTAAGAAAATGACTGATCCTTTCACCTACAAAGAATGCTTTACAACTCCTGTGACTGCCCTAGGTAGGGTTGTGTTGCATCTCAGAAGCTGATGTATGCATTCACCCCAGGAATGAAAGATCTCCAAAATGTATCCAGGGTAAAACAAAAAGCCATATAAAATATGTATTTGGCAACATTTATTTTGACAGTATTGAGAACAAACCCCAACATATAGGATACTATGCATATGACTACAGAATTGGATTGAGGAACAGGAAACAAAAAAAACCAAAAAAACCCAAACAAAGCCTGACCACTTACACTACTAAAAATCCTCTATTTTGAAATTTTAACCACTTTTTCCATTGAATGTTGAATTACTGAAGTCAAAACTAACACTGTAAGAACTTAACCATTTACAGAAAGAAATTTCTAGCATTTAGGATGCTGTCTGTGGTCAAAATTTAAGGAGAGAAGCAGAGAATTACATGAATGCTTTCTTGGTATATGGAATAACCAAGTTTGAATCTGTGTTATCTGCTCTCAATAAAGGAAGGAATTAAAACTAAGACTCTTGTCTCTTAAGTACATGTCATAGATGAAACTGTTGCCCTTTTAATTAGATATTTAAGAATTTAGGTATTAGTCTTTGGAAAAAAAATAAACTCTGGAAAAAGGTAGTTTTGACATGGTGAGAGGGTAGAAATATTTTTCTTAAGGAGTCAGTTTGATTGTAATGTAAAATAAGGGAGAAAAATTTATAAAGCTGCAAAAATATCAGCCTCTCTCCCCCAGAAAATCTTGAGGTATATTCTTCAATTCATTTATCACATTTTCCTCATATTCAGCTTTTTTCAGGTCTTCTATGACATATTAAATATTTCATGAGAATTTTTTGGATTAAGTTTTTAGATTTAAGTTGTTGATTTAATTTTGCTATGAATTGTTTAAAGCTATGAAATTCTATCATAGCACCATTGGGTCGGTAGCACTTTTAGACAAAAGAGGTTATTACTATATTAAATAATGCACCTAATTGAGAATACCAGTATTTAAAGATGTAAGAAACTTAAAAGATAAAAAAGGACACTTCTTCATTGTACTATAACTTTAGAAATGCAAAAATAAAATAAACATGATGCCCGAATGAACAATACAAGAGATTATTGTTCTATTCTATTTATTTTATTCTATTTTAACTGAATGCATAAAGACTACTGGCAAATATACTGAACAAGATATCTAAGTATAAACTGTGTGGGAATCTGTGATCACTGCGGAGGAGTTTGTTAAAAAAAAGAGGAATTGAATTTAATGTGTGCATTACAAATAGGAAAAAAATATACATCAGAAGCATGTTGTTGGTGTTTGTAACATGCTGAGCAGCTGATCTGTAATACAAAATTCAGGCATGAGTCATAGCAGTTAAAACCAAAGCTATATGACATTTAACCCTAATATCAAAATCCTAGTTTCATAATAAGTTTTATAGTCAGTCTTGGTTGGTTTTTTTTTTAAGAAATCTAATTTGACTCCACTGCTAAAACTTTTTCAAACTCACTGATTTTTCAACAGATTTAAATTTACATTGAAAGTTGATTTTCCACCAAGACTCTTGTATTTTGAATCATTGCTGTGAAATGCAGTGATCAGATGAGCTAAGCATTACTTGTTTGATAACAAAATGTAAGGATCTTTATTAGGATACAGTTTATTTCTTGTACTATGAGAAAAATGAAGGTTTAGCTCACTTGAGTTCATGAGGATGGACTTCTATTTATTTCATTTAATAAAATAAAAAGAGAAATAGCCATGCAATTCTGGGCTTTCATTACGAAGGCTCTGTGTGCAAACCTCTGAACACTACTTTACATAATCCATGCTAATGTGTAGCAAAAGTTTATACACATGCAAATGGGTTCTTGTGAGGTGCTCTAGTCAAGAGCCAGCAGTGCAATGCTCCCTGTAAACAGCCTGACTAGCTGTGGATAAATGAGATGCAGAGCACTACCACAATATCACATCACAGGGAACTGCAAGTGCTTTACCTCGTGCCATTATATTGAAGGCCATTACTCATGTCAGCTGTTCAAAACATTACAGCACAACTCTCTTAGCCTTTACCATGCCTGAGTGAAGCGTGACAATTTTAGGCAGTGCAATAGAAGTGAGAAACTTGAACAAATCTGACTGATAGTTCGCAAGATTTCAGCACGCATTGCCCTTTGTGCCACGCTCACTAATGCATCCACAGTGCAGCGCATTAATCGCATTAGGTTATGCATCAGTCCAAATCCACTGCCTCAAAAGCTTCTTTTCACAGCAGAGCTTTGGAAACGGGCTAACGACCTTCTTTAGCTTTGTCTAGAAATACTCTCACAAGGCAAAGATTGGTATTATGTGACTATTAGTGTCAGAAGTTACTTCCTGATATTACAAATGGGGTTGGAAAAAAGATATCTCTGACTGACATAAAATCATAGCATCATAAAATGGTTTGGGTGGAAATGGATCCTGAAGGTTATTTAGGGACACTTCCCACTAGGCTATTGGAGGTTGCTCAAACCTCCATCCAGCCTGGCCTTGAACACTTCCAGGCATGGGGTATCCATAGCTTCTCTGAGAAACCAGTTTCACTCCCCTCATGACCAAAGGCAGCCTACTCAGCCTGACCTCTGGTACTTCTGTGCCATGGCTCCTCACCGTCCCAAAAGCACTGGACTGAGGCCACACTCCACCCATCAGTGTTCTTCCCGGACTGGAGAGAGACTGCGAGACAACAGAGGAAGAAAGATGCAGTCACCAAAGTGCCAGATAAGAGGAAAATATTTTTACTCATTTTCTTGTTTTCCTGTCTTTAAAATTATTAATTGTGTAATTAGGAAAAGAACTCCCAATGATGGAGCTAGGAGGGACCTTGGTGCTGAAGACCAGCACTTGGGGCTGTAGTGCCAGCATGACACAAGGAGCCTGTTGGGATTCTTTGCAAGTGAGTGCCTTCAAAAATAATGACAGCTGAGCTCCAGGACAAGCCGGAACTGCTGCACATTGCCAAGAGGTATCTTCTAGGGATAGTTGAAGGGGGAGTTATGGGAGGCCAGCAGTGTTGATTATTCCTGCAGGCATGTTACTGGACTAGCTGCAGTCCTAATCTAGCTTGACAGCTGAGGTGTGCCCATCTCCATTTCAATCAACCTCTTCCCTCTCAACTTGTGTTTCACACAGATTGTGCTTTCAGGATTTTCATGATGAAGCTTTTCTGCAGAGACATAAGATTGTCATTTAATTCAGGAGACTTTGGAGTTCTTCACAAATATTTATAAAGCAAAATACTTTTGGTCCTTGTATGGATTACATAAAGCTCAGAATTTTTGTCCTGCACGGACAAAATCTCATTTAAGTGGCCATCTTCACATCCTGAGACATTTTCCTCAGACTGTGAGCTATCTATGTCTGTTGAAGGAAAGGAGGGAAATCAGTACATTTGCTGTCCTAATGATCAACTACAAGAGGCATGGAAAAACATCAGTGTGTATGTCTGCTCTGTCACTGAAAAGAGCTCAAATGAAAGACTTGGATTTAAGATTGTTCAAACCCCAGGAGCGAAGAAAAGCTTTCTTCCTAAGTCCACCTATAAGAATCTCTTAAAATTGCATTCTGCCTTCAGCATCCCAAAGGAGGTAGTGTATCAGCCATATATTACTGGTCTGCTACTGCAAACTACCTTTCTCATCCAAACACCACTCCTGTTTGTGAAGGAAAAAAAAGTCTCATAGGAATTAAACTCATAGAACGATATTGTCTTCCACCTCCTTCCCCCGTGGCTGAAGAGAAATCTAACTGTGACAAAAGTCCCAGGTGCAGTTCCCTCTCACTATATCGATCAAAGTCATCCTTGTAAATACAAAGTTGTCAGTCCAATACATTTAACATTTCATTATGGACTGTGTTACAATTTTGTGGCTGACTACCAAAGTTTAGTCTAAGGAAAGCAGGGTAATAATTTTGATTTCACAGAAAGGGTAGCTTATTGGAAGTATTCTTCCTAACTAGACTTTGATTTATGCCACTGGCAATGTTATGTTTTCCAGCACTGGGTTATTAGTAAACAGTTTGTGGTTAAAAATGTCCTGAAACCAGACAACTAAATCCATTAATTCACTATATTTATGGATTTCTGAGATGTTAACAACAATTGTCAGTAACAATGTCAAGAGAACCATAGTTTAGTTCCTAGAATGTTTCAGGCAATGCCGTTTTCTTAATGAATATGCATCTCCACTTGCTTTAAATGGTAGATTTTATCAAGCTCTTGCATTTGTTTTCCTCACATCATGGCTTCTAAATCTGAAAGAAAGAAAAATAATTTTTTTCTATATTTCCCTGAAGTTTTGAAGGATAATCATTGTTTAATACATTATGCCCTAAAACAAGTGCTGGACTTAATGCTGTCTTTGTTCATTAACTTCATGACTCATCTTTAGTCCTCAAAATACTTGTCTTGCCAAAAAAAATCTCTTTCTCATAATAAGGAGGAAGAAGCAACCAAACTATTAAATTCATTCAAGGAAATTTTTAAGTAGGCTTGCTCACCTTCTGAAGGGAGGTGAGCAAGACTAGAAGGATAATTTCCAGATTAAATGGAAAAGAGGGATGGAAGCATGGTGCAAATTGTAAAAAGCTGTCAGCAAAGGTGGGAATTGTGTCTGTGGGGGCATGAGGGATGCGCACAATGCATGGGAAGATAGCTTTTATAGACATGAAGTAGTTACATAATATGATGAAATGCAGAGAGGCAGAGCTCTAGGGCACAATCATTCTCTACTAGCAAAATGCTCGTTCATGCAAAAGACATTTCCAAACAACAAATTAACCCAACAGGAATAGAAATTGCAGCTGTAAAGAAAAAAAATGCCATACTCAGCATTAAGGTTATTCTAACTGATAACTCTGTGTGTGAGTTTTTTTTTTCTTCAGCTCCACATTCCACATCCTTTAGGTAAAGTAAGCAATACAACCTTAAACAAGGTGCAGGAAAATACTAGGGAGATGTGTCCCTGCAAAATTTTATCTTTTTGTACTTTTAACCTTTTTTCCTAAAGGAGTAATATTTATTGTGGTAGTGCTGGCAGGATGTCCATTAGCCTGTTATATGAATGTTTGTTCTCTTTCCAAAAAACTCAGGACCTATGTGCTATTTTTTTATCAAATTTGAAGAAAGGCCAGAAATCTAGCAAGTCTCTGTAAATTTGTGCAGAAAAAACCTACTTTTCCACAGGGCAGGAGACAAGCAGAACTCACAGGTTATGATGGTGCTTAACACAAGTCAACTTAATAATAACATTTTGTGGATTTTATACACCAATTAAATACCTATTTAATTTATTGTAATATATAACCTCTGTGCACACCATTGAGGCAGTCTAGATTGCTTAAGGGCAGGGATGTTCAGTATGATTTAGAGAGGAGAAAAATGAAGAAATTTCTATTAAGGAATGATCTTACTGAAGTGGCTAGTGCTGGGTGCTCCTTTTTGAAGAATTTGCATTCATTACTTTTTCCAAGGCCAAAAGGAAATCTGGTGCAGGTATAAGGACCAACAGGCAGAAATATATGAGATGGAGTAGAGATGCTGATGTCAAAACTGATGCTGTTTATCAAACATATTTTCAATGATAGAAAAGTAGTAGTCTTTCAGCAGCACCTTCTAGACATCAAAACAAGTCCCTTCAAAAACTGTTTCCCTTTCCGTAATTGTATTTACTGTCCTTCTTGTTGTCACATGTCAAACACTGTCTGTTCTTAGCTTTGGCTAACTACCTTCAAGTCTTTAAATTTTTCAACAAAGCTTTATTTGCCATGCTCTTTGCTCCCATGTGTGCTCTAAGGGATGCTTCATAGGTTCCATTTAATTTCATATCTTCTGTCAATTTCCATCTCATCTGCTGAAGTACTGACACCATTTCCCAGTAGTTACTTTTATTAATAATTAATTGATTAAATAGTATATAAAAATTAATCATCTGTGGTAATGTACAGCTATAAAACATTGAAGTTACATATTTCCCATTTTATTTATAAAGATTTTAGCATAAGAAGGTGTCAGCCATCTAATGAAAATGAGAGGAGAATCTAAGTATTTGCTGTCTATAAAAGGTGCATTCTCTTTGCCAGTATCAACATATACTGGGCTAATTTCCGTCTCTTATTTCTGTATCAGCATATTCTGTCTTTATCAAATCACAACCCTGTTGTAAAGGTGAAAAACCAAGGAACTTTTTCTATGTCTATGAATCTAATTAAGAAGTTTGAGGTTCATAGAAAGCCATAAGGACTGTCCTGGAAGTTCTTAGGAAAAAAGACATACAAATTCAGGAGAACTGCTATATTCATTGTACATGTTGATAAAATCTGAGACTGCTCTATAGCCAGAGTATAGAACAATGGAACAAGCCCATCTCACTATAAAGACAAGTGGTGGTTAGAAATATAGCCTATAGTAAGAGCCATAGGTCTAATAATCCAATAAATTCTATTGCATAGTGTGACTAGAAATGCTCTGTTTCCATTACTACTTTGTCACTGTACTTACATTATTACTTGTTTTCAAACTGAATCTGTTTTCTGTACCCCAAATATGTGCAAAATCAGGGAATTTCATTATGAAATGAATAAAAGCCTCTATCTCCCTTCCTATAGATTTCATTCAAATTATTCACTTTCTAAATTCTCTGGTAGCCTTTAGTAACATGTCCTGGCTCATAACTATAATGCTCACTGAAATAACATGTGGTGATGCACTTGTTGATGAAAGGTTTGATATTTAAGAATTCTTCTGAAAAGGAATGCATAAAGCTGGATGATTTGCAGCAACAAGCAGAAGGCTCATCTTCTGATGTTGCAAGAGAGGGCAAGAAACACTGTAGAAGGTTAGTGATGAAACTGTTATTTCTATCCATTTTTCTGAAAACAATAGATAGCTTGAAACTAACAAATCTAAAATTTCTAATACACTCATACTTCTGAACTGCTTGGAGGAGGAGCACCTTACAGGGTAATTTTTGTAGGTGAAGTTGTTCATGCATCTGGTAGCACAAATTACATGTTGGTTACAACACGTAGACACTTCTTAACAGTCTTAACTTTGCTAATGAGATTTAACCTATTTTTTTTTCTGAAGGAAGATATTTTAGTATTACTTTGCCATTACAGAAATTCATAGTATCAAACTGTGCATGTTTTCAAAATTATTTTTTCCAGTCAGATTCAACTGATTCTCATTAACATGGATATTACATCAGTGAAACAGAATTTAGAGTCCTGGATAACCTCTGTACCAACAAGAGACCCAAACCAGACTGGCTGAAAATGGGTGTTGGAACATTCTCTTTTCATTTGAGAAGCAGCCAAAAGTCTAAATTTTTTAACATAACAAACATATATAGAGATTCAAGGGATTAAATAAATTCTTGGTGATACTGACCAAACAAATAAACTTCCAAAGCACTATATTTGCTTTCTGATAGTTTACATTTTGCTTTTCCACCATGTAAAATCTTTTCCATCATCTCTTTTAGCTCTGTAGTTTACATCATATTTCATAAATGCATTCTGTGAATTATTAAACCAGCACTGAATTTCAAAGTCTTAATGAATTTAACATTAATTTTGACACTGGCTTACACAGAGACAAGATTTCATCTGGAGTAAAAGGAGGAACTTCTCAATGACTGAACATGCAGAAAAGAATATTTTGCAGTTGAATCAGATAACAGGATCTGTTTAGGAGATGTTGAAACAAATTCAAGATAATAAATAATAAACTCTGCAGATGTAGCAATTAGTGGTTCTGAGAAGCCTCTAACTGTTACCATGGTAATATTAATTTTTTTGGCACTGAACATGGTATATTATCATTAATTTTAAATGCCAGTACAAGTCCATTGTGATAGATTTGGAGTACAATCTGCATTCTTTGAGAAGGATTTGCAATTAACTTTTACTGAGGGCACTGAGTGCTTTAATGGAGAACTGGTAATTTTACTGAAGTCTGATCAGTAGGAAGAAAGATGCTACCTTCTAGCATTTCCAGGTTTAGCTCTGTGTGCTCTCTTTTCATCCATGAAATGCAGCACAAGCGCCCTGCGACCGCAGTCTGACAGTTCACGGGGAAGCCAACAGGAGCATGGAGGTCCTTCAGCAGTGCAACAGCCTTTAGTACCGCCGGTGCCTTATCAGGCTGCCACAGGCTACCTACAGACAGCCTGCCTTAAGGCAAACCCAGCCCTAACCCAGCAGAAAGCAATCTTTTCTACACAAATCTAAAACATTCCTTATGATTTTGTTGTTGCAGTTCAGGGCACACTTCTTCTCACTTCAGTGGGATCAGCATTCCTCAATGAGTCCTGGCATGACAGGCTTTCATTACAGCGTGTTGGATTCATGTACCAGTTAGGTTTTCAGAGTTGTTTTGTGGGACTTTTTTTTGGTTTTTTTTGGTTTTTTTTTGTGGTTTTTTTTTTTTTTTTTTTTTCTCTTGAGGAAAATGGAACAACACATCATAAATAAACACAGATACAGCAGAGGATATGAACTCTTGTTGGAGGTTATCTATTGCTGACCAGGGATCTATGTACAAATCATGAACGGGACGGGACTGCTGGGGAACACATCTCAAGTTGTTTTGTTTTCCAGCATCAGCCTCATTACATGGTTATAACAATGGGAAGATGCCATCAGCTCACATCCCCAGCAGCAGACAAAGAACTTAATATTATAACTTCAAAAGTCTTTTGACCAATCACACAAAGCAAAAGCATATTGACAGTAGATTTATCCAACTAATCCAAGCACACGTACTTTGGTTAAATATTGCTTGTTTTGAATAAAATACCTGCTTGTAAGCTTTAAAACACAATGCACAGAGCTCCATTATTGAGCTTAGAACTTCCTAATATCTTGCTAGATATACTTTTCTGCAGCTTAGGGAGTTATTCTAGACAACTGTTAGTACACAGACTATTGTTCTATTTGTCCTTTCTTTGCTACTTATATAATTTTTCTGCTGACAAATCTTGTGGCTACTGCTTAGCTCTAATCACAGTTCTGCTGTCTCTGAGGCCTGCCTTTTGTAGCTTTCCCAAAATCCTCTGACGTTAAGGATTCCCACAATTCCACCTCTCAGTTCAACTAAAAAGACACTTTTGTAACCATGTCATTTATTAACTACCTTGTGTTTTACAGCTTTATTATAATATATCTGCTTATTACTTGCTTAAAGCATATTTTTTGTTTGTATTAAGCATTGCTATAGTTATCCACTTCACTGAGTGGGCTTACACAGGTCTAGAGATGGTCAAGTTATTATTGAGAGACAGCTCCAGAAGGACTGATACAGTGATATACAGAGCATATTCAACCTCTCTGATATGCAGCTGCATTTAAGAGCAGATGGGCTTTCAGGACCAAATACAGTCACAATTCCTGCAAGGACACAGGGTAGAGTGAAATTTGACCAACAATTTGAGAAGCTGAGTTGTTTAATAAACCTCCCTTTAAATGATGGAGTGTTGCATTTTCCTGGGACCATGATACAAAAAGGCTCAAAACAAATGGGATTTCTAATTTTCAGTGAACTTATTTAAAGATTAACAAACTTTCAAACCTGAGTTTGGTGCATTTGGGCTGTTTAATTATCTTTTAACCTTGATGTTGGCAGTTCCTCAGTGTTTGTTGACGGCTATAGCTCTCTGACAATCTGCCAAATTTAAATACTGTGCAAAGGAGTCTTTGAAAGTTTGCTGAGTTACTTCCAGTTCCTTTTAATTAGTTAGTTTTCTGACATCCACATGTTAGTATTCTCCCTCCCCACAAAAATGTAGAAATTAATGTGTGATCTAATGGGGAATAAATATGTTCCACACAAATTTCTTTATCATTTGTATCTGTATCTTTGTTACCCTTTCACCCCATAGGAATGGAATTTCAAAGTCCATAACACACCTCATCATAGCATTTTATCTAATTTAATCTGGAGACAAATGTATAAGCTTATTATATATATAATATTTTTTCAGCAGAGCATTAACATTCAGATTTCATCCAGCTAGGCAGCTAGTTCCATTTGAATACTTATCTGAGCTGATTAACCCTTCTGCACTGATGAGCTGATCGGAAACCTTAGAACGATATAGAAAGGTATTTACTTCTGTTCCTTTCAGCATTCATAGTCAGTGAAATCACAGTCCCATTAGAATAAGTGTAATTTTATTACTGACTTTAGGATTTTTCTTTACCAGAAGACAGTCATGAAGAGATGACAGGCTAAGACAGGCTTCTATTCTTGACCTGAAGTATACCTTGTATTAGAAAATAATAATAAAAAAGGCCTTTCACTGGGCAAAGCCTCATTTTTGGCTTCTGCTAAGACAGTGTTGCAAACTGGTAGTTCTTTCTAATGATAGCAAGAGATGAGATCATATCAGAAGCATTGGTTATGGGAACGTTTGGAAGTACACTCTGAACAGAAATCTTAAGGACTGTACGAAAGAGAAAAAACTAGCTACTGGAGGAAAAGACTGACCTTTTCTTTGTTTCTAGGAACATTGTTTTGAAAATCTAATTTCATTCCTCCAGCCATCTCTTGCCATTCCCTGAGGGACAGAGACAAGCTTCCAGTGGCTGCACAAATAGTGTCCATCAGTACAAACTGACCTTTACTCGTCACTCAGTCTGGTCATACCATCCGTTTGTCCTTTGCTTCATTGCACGTATTGGATGTCAGCACTGGCCTTCTGGACAAGGCTGCTAAAAACGCGGTCGAATACAAATCCACAAATTGGGCTGAGCTGCCGCGATTTGTTGCCAGCCAGGTGACCTGTCCTGTCAAAGCTGGCATCACCCCGTCTCAGAGGATGTACTGGTAGGAATGGCATCAAGGGTCTAACCAAACACTATTTAGGAGAACATCAGTGATTCTTTTGCTGAAAGTGTCATGTTTTTGGCTCATATTATGTTGCAGGGTATTTCAAGTGTGTCATTTATTTTTGGTATTGGAGCCAGTGAAATTACCAACTGTGAATCATTTTATGTGAAGAATTCTGGCTATTTGCATCCAAAATTTTAGTTCCATGGAGACTAGTATTTCACACACAATACCAAAATCACACAAAGCAAATGCATGTGTTTCAAGTAATTTTCTTGTTCTTTTTCTCCAGCCAAAAATTCAGTGTGTACACACACATATAAGTAATCTTCCTGATTCATCAGTAGCACTTTTCTTCAAAATTGTATTGAAGTCTTTCAGTGGTAAAAGGGAATTGACATCTTCTCATTTATTTGCTGCTGGTTTGTTTTACAGGAATCTGCACATTGAGTGAGATTTTCCAAAGCAAGTAGAAGTAGACTGAATTTCGTCTTGCACTGTCAGAGGTAAAACCACTGTTCATTTCTGTGGGAGCAGTATGCCACAGTAATTTTTTCTTGTTTCTGCCTTTCACATTCTGTTATCCTGAGGTCAAATGTGGTAAAAGTTTGGTTCTCTCACAGAAACTTGCCTTTCAGAATAATCACTTCTGAAACACAATTTAAGATTATGAAAGGTTACAAAAGACTAATGCTTTTCCATGGAAAGCTTTCTTCATGAAAATCTTTCATATGCAAGTCCAGCATAGGAAAAAATGTTCATAAAAGGGACATAATTCATAGAATCATAGAATAACCTGAGTTGGAAAGGACTGGATCATCAAAGATCAACTCCTAGCCCTACACCCAAATAATTACACCCTGTGCCTGAGGGTATTGTTCAAACATTTCTTGAACTCTGTCAGGCTTGGTGCTGTGACCACTTCTCTGGGGAGTCTGTTCCAATGCCCAACCACCCTCTGGGTGAAAAAACCTTTTCTTGATATCCAATCTAAACCTTGACTGACATATCTTCATGCTATTCTCTTGGGTCCTGTTGCTGGTCACCAGAGAATAGAGAAGAAAATAATTATGCTGTTAGAAAAAAAAATCATGTGTGTCACTTAATTCTATGGCTTGCTTATTTCTTACAAACACACACCTCTGTGGACTATAGGTGGTTTTATAAATTGGAGATTGCTTCACTTAAGGCAAATCTGAGATCACTTTTCCTAGCTACTGGCTGATTCAGGTCAAGTTATTATCTCTTTGACCTCTGTAACCCTCTGGAAGAGTGAGACCTTTACAACTTTTCCGTGTTGCAAAGCTTCTGCATTTGATACAGGCCAATAATATTACTACTTCTGGAGGAAAAAATAATTTTTTGGTATTTTTTTGTCTTTGAATTACTGGAGCAATGAAGGTATGCTGGCTGCCAGATGACTGTGTACACTCTTTCACTCTTTAAACCTTTATCTCTATATTATTCTCTATTGGGCAAAGCAAAGTCGTGTACATCTCTGAATACTTATGTAACAACATAATTTGCTTTGCACACCACCTGTGTATGGAGTGCATATGTGTATATTTTATATGTATAAATTTGTGCATATACAAAAACATTTGTAATTTCAACTGAAATGTCAACCCTAATTAGCACATATTCAAAAGGAGAAGCATGTTTTCCCCTAGAGTTTAAATTCTAATTAAATTTAAAATTTCAGATTTTTTTCCTTATTGGAGAAGGAAAATAGCAGCTTATTGTTAGGAAAAAGGAACTTTAAGAGTCTACAACATTTCATAGATACCCACAAAACAGAAGTGCTTCCCTCGTGTAAACAGGATGCTGACCTTTTACAGTTCATGAAGCAGAGTAAAAAGTGGAGTGTAAACATTTTCTGGTCTTCTTTATCTTCTATTTACCTTCTAAATCTTGGCATGGATTGCTCAGATGTGCCATTCACAAGCCGTCAATATTTGTTTCTTTATTGAGCACAGTCGTTGGCTTCTCCATTTAGGATTGAAATTCCCTGCTTAAGGGCAGGGGAAAGATCACAAATAATTACGTCTACTGATGGGATGCTGCTAATAAGATCACCAGGAACAAACTGGAACTTCCTTAATAACATCAACAAAATGGCACATCTCAAGACACTTAAAATGAAATTACTTTCATGTGCTACTCAAGAAAACTGGGGTCTTACCTCTCATAAATACCCCTTTAAAAGCAGAAAGAGAATATGTGAGAAAGATAAACAAAGTGGAGGTGAAAAACATTTGTTGTGTAAGACAGTGGAAGAACTTTCCACTCATACTTCATTGCTATGTGAAATGACTAAAACGGTATTCTATAGTTCTCTGCTTAGACAAACCTGCATAAGTGATGCGTATCCAGATAATACAGAATTTATTTGGCCTAGATTCCCTGATTCCTTCAGCGAAATAGCATTACACTGTTCTCTATTCTAAGTGCGAGTCAGCCTTATTCTTACATCTAAAAAACATCTTAGATACTGTCCATGTCATGACCTAAAAAAAAATTACAAATATAAAATTGGATTTTAAAAAATGCATTCCAAATGCCAATGTTGGCCTCCTTGGGACTCTCCTTACTTTACTATTGACTTATTCAGTAACACTCCTACAAACTAGCTGGATGCATCTTTGAAAAAGTTGTATTTTAATACTTTTTAATGTAATGCAGATTATTAATATATTACTTAAAATCCAAGATTTGCTTATTTTCATTTTCACACTTTTTAAAAGGTTGCTGAAACTGCATAGAAATAATGTGTGAAATTGTTAAATGAGGCTATTATTTCCTTTTGTTCTATGCTAATGAATTCATTAACAGTTGTTCAGTTATTATCAAGGGCATTCTTTAGTTGTTAGATTAGAAAGATTTTTATCTTATTCCTACTGTGAATCTACTCATTAAATATCTTACAAAAAGCAGATGATTTCTCCTGCAGAAAAGTAACACCCTAGCCCCCAAAACACAACCGGGAGATGTTCTCATGATTTCCTTGACTCTGATGTGTGTTTAAGCTCTTCACTTTGCTGTGTAAACAATAACTGTAAACAAGGAATTATAATACCAATGCTGTACTTGTAGCAGGCAGTGTAAGCACTAAGATTTGGTTTTCCTGGTTGTATTATTTACTAAATAATTTTTCTAAGGTATACAATAAGATGTGTGTTCTACACTTACATATTCACCTACCTTTCCTTTAATGAGGGATAAAAGCATTTATCTTTTAGATGAAATTATTTTTTGCTCCTTACAAGTTCTCAACACCCAACAATGAACATTCTTTAAAAATGTAGCCCATTTAATCAAAAAACCTGGAAGTACTTTGAAATGAAGTAATGAATTAGTGATACCTAATGTCATATCTACTTGTGAACATATTTAACGTATCCCTTCACTGTTTTATCTGATGGTCCTCTACTTCATACCTGTTCTTATTCCTTCTGTCTTTAGATTTAGAACTTCTTTAATCCATGAGCTCTTTGGAAATATGAGCTTGCTAGATACATTTAAGGAACTTAGTACAGGAAACTCTTGCTTCCAGGTTGAATCTTGTACAGTGTTGCGCATTACGGATGGCCTTAGTACATGACACAATAGGTGGAATTTATGATACAATTGTCTTAATAGACAACAATTGTCCTTTCTATGAGGAAAATTGGTGCATTAGGTGAATGTGAAATACAAACTGAAGAGAAATGCCTTACACAATATTGTCTTTGTACTTTACAAGTGTGTGGAGATGGTGTGGGGTCACAGGTGTGGCTGAAGGACACTGCAGAAAAGCTGAGACAATCCCAACTGTGGGGCAAGTAAGATTCACATTACCAGGTTTGCATGTGCTCACATTCCTATAAGTGTAAAATCTTCTCTAGACTGCTCTGTGCTCTCTCTGTTCCTATTACACAGCAAAGATGTGTACCCTCTAGTTTCTAAATGGTTCAAACACTAAATGGCATAATCATATAAATAACTCATGAGTGAAAAAAAGAGGAGGGTGAAGGTTTAGGACAGTCATTATCCTTTTGAAGGCTGTGGTGATGTTTAGCATGTCTAAAAGTAACCTGGGATAATAGCTAGAGCACTCAGTATATGGCAAGGTAAAACCTCTCTTCTCTCCTGCAGCAGCAGTTAGTTGACAGTATATATAGATGAACCAGCTACCCTTGCCTTACTGCAGTTCCAGACCTTTTCTCTAATGACATTGGTCTTTCCTGTTATTCTGAGATGCTTCATAAGGCCAAACAAGGGCTCCTGCCAGCCAACAAAACAAAAAGCAACCCCATAATCATACTGTGTGGAGATACCCCACATAAGTACACTCATCACCCCTGCTACTTACCCACCCCTTCCCACCCTTACTCAAAAGGGAGTGTTTGAAGACCAGGAGAAGTTTTCTATCCTGTAGGAATGTGCTGGGTGTTGTGAAAAGAAGGGTCTTTTTATACATTAATTTCTACCACAATATGGAGAAGTCACCACGAGAGGTGGGTTCAAAAGGTACAAAGAGGTACAGAGCTGTTTATTGCCTGCTGTGAGATGAATTAAAATGTACCCAGTAGAAAGTATTCAAACAGTGTGAGATAAGGAACAGCAAATTTCAGACTTTGTAATATGTGACAGAAAATAAAGCTGTTCCTAGAGAACAGCTGCAGTGCTGGGATCCTCTGATTAAATAATTTGCCCGAGGCCTAAGGGAGCTGGGAACTATAACCATCACTGACAAATGCCCGCTTTTACAGTCTATTTTGGCTTTCAGGATTATGTGCCTTCTATAAAAGAGAAGCTACCATTCAGATGAAAGTGATGGGCTTAAGGCAGAAATTATGGGTGGAGGCTTCTGTGCTTGTGTTATGTGGGCAGACAGATGAAACAGCCAGAGAGGTCCCTTCTGGCTTCAAGAGATCTAGGAGCTGAGCATAAAAGATTATGGTTTCCCAAATAAGCTGGGTCAAGTGTGTAGAATAGATCCTAAGGGAGTTTTGAAAGCAGAATGCTGAGGTCTGACAGGTCACAAAGGGCATCTTTGAAAGAATAAATCAGTGTTGAGCTCCTAACATAAAAACTGCTCCAGGAGAATTCACAACAATGCTTCATGTGCTTTAGGTATATTTGTTCCAAATTTATATATGTCTTCCAATAAGTTTTGAACAATTATGTGATCATAGAGGGTAGATTTTAAACTTTTATGTACAACTGACATTTTATTTTAAACTCATGCATACAGAAAAAAAAAATAAAATATGCTTACCACCACAAGAGTTCCAAGGCCTTTGCTCTCTAAGCCAGAGTTTAGACAGAAAAGTCACAAAAGCATCTAGCTTCATTGTTGCTATTAAGATGTAAAGAATTACTTTGTATGAAAATGATGAGGCAAAATTAAATTTAAAACAGTCAATAAATTTTGCAGTAGTCTAATTTTTCAGGGAATCTTGCCTTAAGCTACCAGTATAATGGGAAAGAGACATATATTTTCTTTTTTTGTTTGTTTGTTTTTACTGCCATTTATCAGGTTTGTTTTCATTTAAAGGTATCGGTTTTTAATCAGGTTTATAATTACATTTGTTTAGTTAAGAGCTAGAAGTATTATTACATCTGCCTGAGAAATTGTGATGGGCAGATGCCATTTAAAACTGTCAATCTGCAAATTAAAAATAAAAATAAAGGTTCTAAGAAATACTATGGGCATTGCTAATACAAATGCTAATGTCACTAATTATTCCCATATATTTTTTTCCCCTCTGTGCTGCAAATAACATGAGGAATATCTTCATGAATGACTAACATGTGATTTGAAAATTGTTCAGCGTTTCTGTGTTTGAATGGGTACTAAACAAGCTCCACCTATTTAAAAAAAGTGCCACCATTCTCTCTTTAAAGATGTTTGACTTTTAAAATTTAAAGTATTATTTTATTAGGATGCCAGTCTTGATGTGATCCTGTCCTATGGATATGAACTTACAAGTCTATACCCAATCAGTGGACACTTCTGACAGAGGAAAGCTCTAGGTATGATTTCTTTCTAATGCCCTCATATAGGCCAAAACTTAATCAGTCCTGTGTAAAAGCCTTTATAATTATCAAACAACATTGCCAAATTCAAGATTTCTAATGAAACTGAAATACTAAGAAAGAAATGCATTTGTAAATTTTTTTTCAGACATGTAACCATAGTGGACAAGGTGGATTTTTTAGGCTCTGACATCTATTATATCATGAAAGGGCTCAACACAAAATTATAAAAAAGTGGGGGAAATACAGATAGAATCAAAGTGTCTGCTAATCTCCTTTAGGAGATGCTCTTTGTGTTTTGTACCATCTTTATACTAACATGACCTTTTTTTCTGCAATACCTTCACACTTTCATGATTACTAATGTTCATTGCAGTAAATTCATGCTACTAATGCTAGAGTAATCTCACAAAATGCAAGTAACAGTTTATGTTACAGCAGAGGTCGTGTCAAAGGAGAGATGAGAGGTGATAATCTCTGTCCCTAAACCCCATGTGCACACAGGGATCCTGCTGTCCGTGTGCTGGCCAACATCTTTCCTTTCTTGTCTATGCTTTCTTGTCTATGTCGGAGGTGGATAAGAGAAAACAGTATGGCAGGTATGGAGGAAGCAGTGGCTGGGATGAGGTGGGGGAGAAATATCTTGCCTGCTTCATGCAGTTGTAGAAGAGAACTAGAAACATTTAGGAGGAGATCCTACAAGGGAGTGAAACAGCCAGGTGTTGTATTTGTCATTCCATGTTCCTTTCCATGTGAAGACAGAAATACAGCATAGGCCCTAACAGGCTGTTGTCATATTGCTCTGGATTACATTTAGAAAAATTTTACTAACAGATTAGTGAAAATATTGCTCTCAGCCTGGTTTGCAAAGGGGAGACAGTCTAGCTTAGTGTCACAATTCCAGTCAAATACCAATTTATAACACCTACTCCCATAGGACAATACTAGAAATGTTTTTGTCCTGTTGTAGATGAGTTTGCTTATTGTTAGCTGCTTGTAAGTTCTTCTGAAATTATTGTTACCTGCAAGTTTTTATCAATCTTTCCATTTGCTTACAGTTTTTCTGAGGTGAAATGTAAGACTTATATCTTTGCTGCTTTAGTGCTTTGTAAGCCCTAATGTTTGCACACCAATACTAATATTCTTAATGTTTCTGCTTCCCAAGGACCTCTCTCTAACTAAAGAAATTTAAAAACCAGTCTACTTGAAATTTAATGAGTTTTTATCCTTATTATCTTATTTTGTAGGCCCACAAATATTTGTTTGGTGTAGATATGACAGTTCATTTCTCTTTTCAGCAATTCCTATTCCCAAATAATAGATCTGTGTTAAAAATTATGCGTATTTGTTTTGCCCTGAAACTGCTCACTACTTCTGTTGGCTTTATATAAGCCTTTTCTTTTAGGTTGGAAATTTCAAAGTACTTTGAGTAGGTTTTTTTAAAGTGCAAAATTATTTAAATTTGTTTCTTTACTTTTTTTCTCACTCATCTTCAAAAAAAAATTCTTTTCAGACTGTGCATTGAAGTTGGAAATTCATACCCATGCTAAGGGAAGCATAAGAAACTGTTTCAAGCTTTCTAACCAAAGTTGCAGTGAGGCATAAGCATTTTGTTGTGCCTTCAGCAGGACTGGATTTCATTCTAAGCACCAGAGACCTCAGAGCACTTTGAAGACTTGCCAGTTTGTCATTAATCCTTGTGTTTCTGCCTCATAGTTTTCATATCCTTAGTAACTTTATTATCCGTGTTTCTCCTTCTACACGCCAGGGTCAATAAAATTCATGTGGCAAGTGCACTTTTTCACCAGCCAGAAATATCATATTGGCTAGGATAATTCCATGAGACACAGAAATGTTTATGAGACCCCAGTCTCGTGCGTGCTGACACTGCTGGCATGTCTGCTGAGCAAGAAATGCCAGCAGCTCTCCCATGGCAATACACTGGGCTGACACTAAACTAGCTGCAGGCTCTTTGGACAGATTGAATAATAGGGTCTGGTCCCACGTGGCAAGTGGTAATTTGCACAGGTGGGACAGGACTGCCACCACCGGAGTCAAATCTGCACTGTTTGCTTCATGTAGCAATACATGTTGAGCATGACAAGCAGATTTGGGCTCAATGTCTAACTATTAATTCTGCTTGATGTTAATTATCAAGGCATAGTTAAATTCCACACAAGAAAAAGAAAGCACAACTAATTAGCAATGTATTTGCTCTTCTCCAGATATTTGTCTGGATTATTCTCTCTCCTTTTCGTATGTATTTGAAAAAAATATTTATTTTGGGCCATAAGGGTTAGCAGAGTTTGGATTAAACATCAGCTGACAGGGTGTTCCCTTTCTGTTTGTCCCTGAAGAACCATGGAATTATAGAATGGTTTGAGTTGGAAGGGCCCTTAAAGATCATCCAGTTCCAACTTACCTGCCATGGGCAGGACCTTTCACTAGACCAGGTTGCTCAAAGCTCTATCCAACAAGGCTTTGAACACTTCCAGGAGTGGGGCATCCACAGATTTTCAAGGCATAAGAGAAATGGGACTGTTACATTCATGATGCCCCCTGTCTTCCCCTGTGGAGAGTGCTATAAATTCAATGTTGCTACTTAGCACATCATCACAGGGAAGGTGCAGATAGGTGTTTGAGGGAGAAAAGTCAACATTCAATGTTTGGAGACATAATTTTTCTTAATCAGAAAGAAAATGTCAGAAAATTTTTTTCAACTAATATAAATGAATAGCTATTTGTTTCAATATGCAATAAAATTGAGTCCTTGCAATGAATTAAGAGATTTTATTTTTCTTTGAATTCTGCTTTAATGTAGCCTCTCATAAAAACTGAGTTGGACTTTTACATGGAATTGAGAGGATTATGTACTGTATTTAATAACCCCTGTCAAATAAAGGTACAAACCTAATTAAGCAATAAATCCATAAAATTTTTTACAGACAGTTAATGAGTAGCTTGCATTTTTATAACAGCAATAGCACATTAAAAAAAAAGCATTAGCTGTTCTAGGATTGCCAAAGTACTTGTACTGATAAATTAGTCTTTCTGGCTTTGCATGACTAATTTTAATCACTTGGAGCTGTGGAGATGTGCTTGGTTTAGAATTTAGGCTATTATTAAATTAAATTTTAAATTTAATTTTAAAAAGTTAATCCAAGTATCTGTTGATATTTGTAAAATAAGAAATATTTAGTGTTTTCCTATTAAAGGTAATGTTCTCAACACCACCAGCATCTTGGGCTCAGAGATAAATAAGATAAATAGGATGCCAGCAAGTACATACTGAAATCACCTAGCTGATAGTTAAAAAATGTCACAGCAACTTTTTTTTCAACAAGAGTTAAATAAAGTGGTACATCTGTGTAGTATCTTACTTTCAGGAATATGACATTAGTTTTGCCCATTTATTGTGATATGAATCAGTCATGTGGATGTCTAAATTGACTTTGAGTTAAGGAAGAGCAATAGTTAGGATTCCATCTCCTTCACCTCCTTTTCTCTAATTTAATGACTAGGTGAGATAGTTAGCTGTTTCTTTTTCTTTTTTTTTTTCTTTTTTCTTTTTTTGGGAAAACCTGTTATTACAGGCCTTTTACTGCTACAGGTCACCCACACTGAACAGAGTATGCCTCCTGTTTATTTCCCTGGCAAGCTAGGATTTGTACATGCTGTGGATAGTGGATTCCTCGTTTCTAACACTACCCAATCTAATGGTTTTAGGGGAGCTGAAAATTGCTGCCTGGGGCAAAAAGGATGACAGTCAGTTGGGGAACAATGGCCTCTTCTGGGGCCATGAGCAGAATTAGATAAGGGAGTGGGGAAGGTGGTTGCAGGCAGGCAGAGAATCACAAGCTATCCTGATTATTACCTAGTCTTAAACTGAGGCAACACTTCAGCCTTAAATCCTTATTTCAGTTTAGACCAGGAAATGTTAAATCTCTGTATTGCTCATGATTGAGCGAAATAATTCAGATGTTTCTTTATGTAAATTGTATGACTTTAAACAATTTAATAATGGAATAAAGGGCATCAAACAATAAATTCAAAAGCTTTAAAAATTAGTTTGTCACGTATCTTATGATATGTCTATTCCTGCAATGCATTTGACAGTGAGGAAGAGCCAGGTGGTGTTTTCATTTCTACCAGACAAAACTTATGTCCAGCTAGTTTAGTTTGTGATTTTAAATACGTTTTACGTGACTTGTGGCTGCTGTAATATGTTTATTGATATTGCTTCATAGCCCTGCAGCATATTGCAAGTAACGATATAAACCCTCTTATAAACATTAATGAATTAAACTTTAAACCACCGTTACCTGACAAAGAACCACTATAGCCTTTCTCAAAAAGAAAATACCTATTATTTTAAGATAAAAGGCTAATAAGCCCCATGGGTCATTGTGCTGGTTTTGGCTGGAGTAGGATTTTCTTCACAGTGGCTAGTTTGGGTCTGTGTTTTGGATTTGTGCTGGAAACAGTGTTGATAATTCAGGGGTGTTTTCGTTATTGCTGAGCAGCACTTAAACAGAGACAAAGTATTTTCTTCTTTTTGTATGGCCACGCTGTCGAGGGAGTTGGGGGTGAGTGGGGAATTGGGATGACACACTGGGACCACTGACCCAAGTGACCCAAAGGATAGTCCATACTGAATGACATCATGCTCGGTATTTAAAGTGGGGATGTGGGGGGGACATTCAGAGTTATGGCATTTATTTTCCCAAGTCCACGCCATTCCATGTAATGGAGCCCTGCTTTCCTGGAGATGGCTGAACACGTGCCTGCCCATGGGCAGCAGCGAATTCATTCCTTGTTTTGTTTTGCTTGCTTGTGTGACTTTTTCTTTCCCTATTAAACTGTCTTTATCTCAACCCACAAGTTTTAACACTTTTTTCTCTTCTGATTCTGATCCTGCTAGTGGGGGAGTGTATGAGAGGCTATGCGATACACGGTTGCTGGCTGGGGTTAAACCACAACAGCCATCTTTAATTATATCTCTTTCAGAACAGAAGCCTGCATTTGTTTATGAATGTCATAGGTGAAAAATCAAACTTCTTCAGAAAGGTCACAAAGCTTTCAGAATTTGTTAGTCTCAAAGAAAATCTTGTATAAAAATGAGCCCATATGTGAGATTTCTCATGTGAAGAAGAAAGAACTAGAAAAGTTTAGTCAGGTTTTTCATTCTTAAAGAAAATTGGCTGAAGTGTTTTATTTTAGAAATGTGTTTCTATATAAATCTCCTTAATAGAATGACGTATTTTCTAACAGAGGTTTTCTCTTTTCCTTTAGGAGTTTCTTTCCCTTTTCCACCAAATTTTAGTGTGGTAAGAATTTAAAAGATATTAACATTGTGAGATTGTGCTACATTATGGTTTTTTATTCCCTTTTACTTCTATCAAGTGACCCTATTTAAAAGCACAGGTGGTGGGAGTGAGACATCACATAGCCCACACCATTCCTGTGCTTCTGATGCTGTGGAAGTTGAAGCAGGAAGCTGGAAACTGAGGTTCTCCTCAGAAAAGTGTTGAACACAGGTAGTATCATTTTCACTTTAACTGGTTATCAGAAATTATTTTATAGATTATTTAAGAGTTGTACCTACAAAAAGTGTGGATATTTGCCAAATACGATTCTATGTTAAACACTTCACTGGGCACAAGGAGGTAGATAGCAGCTTCAAGTGGTTTATTTGATCCAGAAACCTGTGAAATCAGTTTGCTTACCATCATCTGTGAGGGACACAAAGGAATTTACTAAAAGCTGTGTGCAGGGACCTTGTAACACATCCTTTGGGCAGGTGATATGAATAAACTTGGTTTTCTCTTATTTATGCAGGCAGGAGCTAATCTGGCAGAGATTCAAATAACTCTCTACTACTGTAGTACTCTTCCTTACATTGGCTTGTACAGATCATGGTAGCAGATGAAGGATTTCACAGCTTTACCATGCTAATAATGCTGAATTTCATGGTTTGTCAGCTTGTCAAGGATTAACAAGACTGACATTAAATTACTAGAGGAACTGTCATGTAGTAAAAATGGAAATCTCAAATTTTTTAAAGATTTTTTTCATTAGATTTCATTCTAGAAATCACTGATGTTCTTATTAAAGAGAGTCAATTAATCTCTCACTAAAAAACCATTCACATATGGATCACTCAGATATGTTTGAATTCAGGGAAAGCCATAGAAAATCAACCATTTCGGGCATGGGGTAATCAGAATATATTTTTTTTTATAGTCATCCTTGGATAATATTTACCTGGTACAGAGCATT
Source organism: Passer domesticus (assembly GCF_036417665.1). Lineage (NCBI taxonomy): Eukaryota > Metazoa > Chordata > Aves > Passeriformes > Passeridae > Passer > Passer domesticus. Next base: position 91,500,374 of record NC_087474.1, read on the forward strand.
AGTTTATGCACGTGCAAGGAGAATTTAATTTGAATTTACTTGGAATGTGTAATTTCCTTCATTGGTCTTTATTTTGTGCTCAAGACATTTCTAAGTAGATTTTCCAGAGAGTGATTTCAAGCTTATTTTCTAGTTTTGCCCACATCCATATTATTCCTATCCTCAGTGTCACAACGTGTTTAAAAACACATGCCTACTGTTGAATGGTCCATGGAAAAATATTTTGTGTATTTCACTTTTACTGCAGCTAGTCCATGCCACTCACTTAAGATCTATATTACAGTGCCATAACACAGATTCTTACATTTTCAAAACACAGCTTGTTTTTTTCCTTTTTCTCAGAATAATGATATATATGAAATATTACTCATGTATATATACTGAAGAGAGAACTGATATTTTACTACATCCATTCATAAACTTTTATGTGTCCTTTGTTTGTGTGTCTGGATCATAAAGCAAATATATTTGTTATGGTCTTTCATTTAGTACAATAGCAAAGTTTCTCTCATTAGTTCCTGTCAAGCTTCTTATACCTGGTCCAAATGTAGAACTGCCTTGAAAAGACTGTGACATGTTCTTTAAAAGGTATTGGACCAAAACTCCACTTCTGACTCTAAAAGTCTATCTGTACATTTTGCAGTAATTTATCGTTGAATATGAGACCGATAGTTCAGGAATTTATGCCAGTACCTGTATTCACAGGGTTGATGTCAAGTAATACTTCACTTTTGTTGCATGAAGGCTAATTCCCTGCTTCCTGTGGAGATGTTGACAAGGTTTGTAAAGGCCTCACAGGAATCTGGAATCCCAAAAAGGAATGCGTACATAATTAGAAGACTGCCAAGAAATCAAGGATGGATGTAGACCAGGAGAAAGTAAATAATTTGGCATGGGTGGAAGCTGAAATGGGTCCTCAGAAGGAGAAATGAGCATCACAACTTGAACAATTTCACTTCCACGTTTTGGCTTTTCTGTTCTACTTTGTTTTAATTTATAGACTCTCTCACATATCTGTACCAGTTTTCTCAGTGAAACAGAGTCAAAGTTCCAGAGCCATGATATGTCAAGCTGGGCCTTAATTAGTGAGCTGAACTCCTGGACAGTACAGTGCCCAGAAAGCAAGCAAAGGGTTAAAGTGTGGATATTCCCATGATAGGCTAAAGCACCTTTCTTGGTCTTCATAGATACGTATGTAGCCAGCTGTCTGCCAAAGCTGTAGCCTTTCCATAAAGTCATATTCATCTATAGGATAATGAATCAGACAGAAAATCAATGTGACATTTGAAATATGGCCTCATTAGTGCCCTTGTTTAGTGTCAAGAACAAATATCCAGCAAGTTGCGCAGCATTTCTCTTCTCACTTCCTGGAATTATATTTTCCTTGCCTTATTGCTTTTACACATTGTGTTGAATTTAATTCTAGCCACTAACCCTATAATCCTTAGCCTGCTCTGTGATTTATGGTTATGATCTTTGACTGGTTATTTCTTTATTTGTCCTGCAGACCTACTGATTTGCATCTTCTCCTGTGAGTTGTATAAGCTGCTTACTCATCCCACCCTCCTGCAGGGTTGCTGCAGTCTGCTCCACTCCCCGAGTCACAATCAGCAGCTGAACTGTGAAAGAACAGTGCTCTGCACTCATAAGATTGCTTCACCTCCTCACAAAACTTACTATTTCTGTTTACAAATCCACTCTCTCTGATCTCCCCAATCATGGCTTTCTCTTTTCTTATGCTTCAGAGGTTTTGTGTCATTTACCACTTCTTGCAGTCTAGGAGAGCAGAACCATTTCTTTTGAAGTGATTCTGGATTAAAGCAATTCACACCTGTCTCCTCGTCTTTGTCAGTCATCTGTTATTATCCTTCCCCTGCTATCTCTGTTCTTCTCAGCCCAGTTGGGTCTTTTGATTTGTTTGTTTCATGGTGATGCATGAGAAGTTCAGTAGAGGAACTGATCTGGACTACAAACAACTTCATTTTATTTTATGTGAAGCAAGCCTCATTAGCAGCAGGGTTGCACAGTACTGTTGATGATCTTCTACAGCAATATGAAAGAGCTACCCAAGTGTTGAGAGCCTTACAGCAGTGAGGAAGAGTAGCATTGAGCAATCAGTGCAATAACATAAACAAACATTACCATCAGGGAAATTATCTGCAGAAGGATTATTTGGTATCAATAACTTTCTCTTTAAATTGTTTAAACAACTGTACAAGCTACTTAAGTGTTGCATCACCTGTCTTACACAGAGAAGTTTGCAAGACGAGTTAGTGGAAATTGACACTTGGATAGAAATTCTTGGATTTTTCAGTTCTGAGTTTCAAGTTGTAATGATTTTTTTAGCTACACTTCTTCCTCTCTTTTTTCTTATTTTTGTTTCTTTATTTTTACTACATCCAACTTTTTTGAAATCTAAAATTTCCTCTATACTTTATATCATATCTGATTTTCCATAGATCTGCTTCAGGCAGAAATGAAAGGATATTTTTATTTGATGAAATATAACATGCTATTTTTCTCAGTCCTCTTGCTTTATTTCACTTTTTTTCATATGTCATGTATAATAAGGTACAATGCCTATGGAAACTGCATGGTCTGTAGCATACTTGCCCTCAAAATAACTAATAAGAGAAATATATAGACTGTCATGAAGTGGAATGAGAAAAGTTTCTTGAACCCCATGACTTCACAGGTCCAACTCTCATGAAACAGTTATTCAGGAGATTTGAAAGCCTGTAGTACCTACTGGAAAAGTAAAAAAAATAAAAATCAATCCTTCATCCCCCTTTTTTTCTTTTTTCTACTGCTTATTCTGTTGCCTTAAAATTTCAGTGAATCAATTCAAGTAGTTTGAAAAGGTCTGGAAAATGTATGTGACTGAAACTTTTGTGGGGAGATTGTACTACTGTATTGGTGTAACTTTGTAACATTTGAATTTTTTGTATCGGATGACATTTTTTACTGTGAAAGCACAACATACAAAAACACAGAAGTTCACCTATTACTTTGTATAATAAAGCATTATACTTGCAACAAAGGTATAGCTAAAATTTCAAGTAAGGTGACACCTGGAGTAGACACAAAAACAATTTCATAGAACAGTATACAGTTCAAAAGATCTGTCTGGGAAGAAATACCAACTGTTTATGTTTTACTTTCTTTGACAGAGCATCTACTGAGGGAAAAAGAAATTGGATGTAAATTTTAATTTCTGCATGACAGGTTTTTATCCTTGAGTAGCATATAAAGTGTTTTGCTTTACATGCATGGGTAAAGAAATCTGAAAAGCAAGACAAGTCAATCTGCATGAAAAGTAGTTTCTTTTACACTGGACTTACAGCAGAGTAAATCTGTTAACTTCATCTGGCTTTGATCCAGGTTTTGACTAATGTGAGATGAGTGGCAGACTCAAACAAGATGTTATTAATATGGGGAAGACTGTGGTAACAACCAAGCAGGGATTGGGCTTGATGGAAAGTGAATATTTCCACTAGGTCAGTACAAGCAGAATACCCAGGCAAAACACTTAGGTTATTGGAAAAAATAACCTAATCCTGACTCCTGTAACTATACTTTTCAAATAACATACTTGGAGAATGAAAGTGGAGTAGACAATTTTCCATGCCAGTAGACAGAGGTCAGAAAAGCTTAATTCCCAGAAGGGCACTTCTCTTCTCCCTCATGAAATGCACAGCATGAGAGGGCAACCCTAACTGAGTTGAACTGAAGTCATACCTTAAGAGAAGTTTCGAGTACTCACCATCTCATCCAAACATTTGGACTCATGTAAGAGAAAGTATACAGTAATTGGAGAAGGAAAAGTTATTTTTTCCATCTCCTACCTGTGGTAGATTCTCTAGTGCTTTAATATCAAGGTTTAAGTAATTTATTATATTTGATTTTAAAAAATATTTCACTATAGTTCCATTCACAATTATGTAATATTTTTTCTATTTTTTATTAGAAAATATGGTATTAAAGAATAAATACAGAAGTGGAAAATTGCCAATTTCTCTATGTGTTGAATATGTCAAACTTCCAGTAATGAATATTTTCCCTTTATATAGTGGTATTAGTAAGCTACATTTTGTTATGTATTCCATAATTCAGAGGTTTTTAGTACCTCCTTTCTATACACTAATTTAAGAGTTTATGACCATGTGGAATATATAATAATCAAGGTACAAGTAAGGAAAAAGCAGTATAATAATAGTTAATAACTTCATTAAAAATTGATGAAGCTATAAACTGTTCTTCTTAGAATACAGTGGTTTCCATAGAGAACAGTTTGAAGACGCTGATTTTTTGTGTTCTTTTTTTAATTTTAGATCAATAGTGCAAGAAATTTTGACCTGGTCATTAGTCTTCATTAAACTGCCAATACAAGATAATAAGAGTAAATAAAGAAGGCAAAGGAACTTTCATAAATAATCTAGTTTTAAAAGACAACACACTTCTTCAAGCTCTTCTACTGGGCACCCCTTCATTTTATTGTTTAAACAGACTATTCTTATTGTTACTGATGCCTGCTCAGAAATATTTTCTTCTTTGTCAAGAAGATTTAATTTATCATAGAGAAATTTATTTGGAGGTTGTGTTTAAAGCAAACAATGACTTGAGTAGCTCTGACATTAGCTGCATCAAAGTAAACATGAGCAGCATTTTCCAAAACTGTTGATCAAGTGTCTGATTTTAGGAGATCAAATATGACACCATAAAACACCCTTCAGTGGAAACCTTAGCACTTCCTTTATTTTTGTGCTACTAGTGCATCTGAAATGTTTTCTCATATAATTCAGCAAGTGAAGATTGGTTTGAAAATTTTACAGCAATAAAAATATTTTCTTCAACCCCTGAAATCCAAGGATTATGTGCATTGCACATCAATCTATTTTCACAGTTCTTGTGGCTTCAGGAAAGTCAATGTGTATTTATAAACAATTGCACAAATGGATCAGAATGTAAAAAAGTTCCTCATTTACTTTGCTGGGAACCAAAGGTCTCTGAAAGTCATCTAGGAGGACATTTGGCATCATTAATATTGCTGTAAGGACACTCTCTTACAGTGAATGCCTTATGTCTTGCAGTGAGCACCTTATGCACAAGGCTGTGAGAGCAGGGGACGTGGAGCCTCCCATTAGGGCAGAAGAACAAGGCATAGGGATTTGCCTCCACAGGAGGGTAGTTACAGTGTATTTAGAAAGATTTTCATTGGCTGACACGTATGAAAATAAGTGCCAACTTTTTGCATCATTGTAGAAAGCTTATCAGATACAACAAAAAGTTGATGTTATTTATTGAAATTGGCCTCCAGTGCAAAGCTTTTCCTCATGGAGATACTAACAATCTCCAGGGGAGATTTCAACAGCAGCTGCTATTTCTACGACTGCAAGCAAGCAAGGAAGGAAGATGCTTTTGGCAGTGAATGAGAATGATTAGCTCAGGATGTAATTTGTATCTCAGAATTGTTTTGATAGCTCAGCACTTTCTTGGGTATTTATCTTTTCCCAAATGAAATAACAGTCTTTTCAACTTCAAATAAGTCCTGTCTATCTTGGAGTTACAGAAATGATGTCATGCAAAATTCAACATTTCCACTACTTGTATATTAAAATTTACTAATCAAGAAAATATTTGAAACAGAAACTCAAACTCTCAAATTTATACTTAAATAGTCTTCTAAATATTCACAGATGCACGAGTCTAAGAAAAGCACACAAGAGCCAAAGTCAGTTTTGAAAATGCGATCAATTTTGATATGATGTGTCAAAAGATAATTGGGCTACTCAGTTCACAAAAATTCCATTTAAGTCTCTGACTAGTACTTCTCATGGCTGGTTTTAGAAGCTCTTCTGCTTTGTGTTTTATTTAATCTTCCAGATTGTTCTTTCAGGCTTACTGAGACATGAAATTGTCATCGTTCCTCCATATTTAGGCCATATTCCCTACTTTGGCCTACTGATTATTAGTTTTTGCAATACCATGGTTGATTGAGGTTGTTTTTCCTCTTTTAATAGGTGAGAGTCATACTTTGCAGTTGAAACAGTGGAGATAGAGAAGCAATCTCTAGTGTCACAATCAGTAAAGTTATTTCTTACTGTGGACCAAAGAAGAAACAGGAGTGGGAATTCCAACCATGATAGCCCATGCTTTTTCATCTTTACATGGCCTGCTTCACTCCAGGCTGCAATCTTTTTGATTCTCCTGGATTTGAGGTTTCTGTTGACCTTTATTCATATCTGCCAAAGCCAACTGCCTTTCAAAGAAGTGACAGGTTGATTGGGACAAGTTTAAATTTTCACAATACAAAGTTACTTTAGAGGGACTAAAATTACTTCTTTCATGACTGACCCTTTTTTTTCCCCCTTTGCTTTTTTTTCCTGAGCTGCTTTGGCTTCATGCAATAGAAAACAAGTCAAGGAGCAGCAGCCATCTGGAACTGTCACTGGCACTTCCATGTGCTGTCTGATAACAAAAAGATAGAAATAGCTTTCTTAAATACATAAGTAAAAAAAGTTGTTTAACCAGATTTTCCTTAATAACTGTTTCTTCAGCATACTTGTATTCGGAAGTCCCAGAAACATTAGTTTATAAGGGAAAACTGTCATTCTTATTGCTTATTTGATGCCTACAGTCTTGATGTTGCTTTATTTTCCCTTAGGGTTTTCTTCAGGGATAAGAGACAGGATGTTCTTTCACTAAATTATTTTCACCTGCTGTTGTTGACCCCATAGGACTAGAATAACCTTACCTACCAAAATAATGTAGGCTGAAAGCAAATGATTGGCATTTGTAATTTTCAAGGGCTAATTACTATGAGCTGCCTTTCAATAAAAGGGGCACATGAGAGGAAGGTTTCGCTTTTTAACATGTGTAAGCATTACTGTTCACTGTCTCAGGATAATTTTTGTTTATACATATGTATTTAAACTTCAGTTAGGGATAGCAGTGGATTCTGAAGAGATCTTTGCCCTTTGTATCATATTTTATGGAAGAAATATTTTACCCCTTGTGTGGTAGTCTTGAGAGACTTTAAACCTTCAGATTAGGAGACAAGAATGCAAAAGTATGCTTTAAAGTTAGAGATGTTTGTGTTGTTGCTTTGGTTTTTTTTTCTAATTCTGCTTTTCATATCTGTGAGAAATTGGATGACAGCAGTACCTAGCATGTTTTATGCACATGAATATTTTTGTTAATATATTCCAAAAAATGAGCAAAAATTGAATATATCATGCAGTGCTCATTTATATCAAGCAAGGGATGCCAGTGGATGTAAGACATTATTCGGTTCCCTTCTTCAAGAAGAGCTAAAGAAATGTACATCGTGCATGCTAAAACCCAAGTAGGAGAATTTCTTGAACTGCTTCCACCTGGAAAATAGGAAAATAATTTTAGGGAACTGATTCAAATTACTCTGTAATGTCTTGAAATAAAACATAACTATATACCTAAATAAGGACCAACTTTAATTTTTTTTTTATGTAAGGAGTGGAATATCCATGACTGCTGAACAGAAATAAGTGTTATAAGAGGTTTAAGTAACTTCTATTTCTTCTGTGATCCATCTGCTTGCTCTTGATTTACCTTGACAGCTAGCTTAAGTGACTAATTTGCAAGATGGTGTGTCAGAACTGCTGCATTTCCTGGAGTGGGGGGAAGATGCAGAAGTCCCTGTGGAGGCAGCCTGCAGTAACCTGCACTGCTTTAGTGCTTGGGCTGAAAGGAGAAAGTGTGAAAGAGAGAATGATCTTTTCTGTCACTCCTACCAATCCTCCTGTGCTGCGCATGCTGATGCGGCAGCGGGACACTTATTGGAGAAAACAGAACAACGGAGGAGTGTGAAGCAGTCTGTGGGTTTGACCAGACTCATGGATTTTAATTCCTACCTTTTGCATATGGGCAGGGGACAAGAACATCTTGAGAAGGTTGATGCTACAAATTTAAAACCATAAGATTAGAAGGCATTGCTCCACGGAATCTAACTTGTCATTTGAATCACAATGAGAAGTCTCGCCGTGTTAACAGCCCACAGACAATCAAGGCAGAAGAAAGTTACTTAGTTTCTTCTTATGAGCTTGTTTGTGTGTTACCGTAGTGCATTGACCCTGGCTGGATTGCAGGCACTCAACATAGCCAACAAAGCCTCTCCATCTCTCCCCTCTGCATCTGGACAGGTGAGAGATGAAATGGAAGCTTCATGAGCAAAGAACCAGGAAAGATCACTCACAAAACACTATCACAGGCAAAAAAGGCTTGAATGAGAGATAATAATTAAATTTATTACTTACAAAATCAGAGCAAGATGATGTGAAATAAAGCAAAACATTTTAAACACCTTCCACTCACTTCTTCCTCCTTCTCAGCTCTACCTCCTCCTCCAATGGCACAAGGAGGCAGGGAATGGGGGTTTATGGTCAGTTCCATAGATTGTTTCTCCTGCTGCTTAGGGAGAAGCGTCATTCCCCTGCTGCACCATGGGATCCTTCCCAGGGAGACAGTTCTCCATGAACTTCTCCAACATGAGTCCAGCTCATGAGCAAGAGCTCTGTGTGAACTGCTGCAATGTGAGTCCATCCCAGGGGCAGCAAAACTGCTGCTACTGCGGGTCACTCTTCCAAAGGGTGCAGTTCTTCAAGGACAGGCTGCTCCAGCAGAGGAGCAGGACATCTCTCTCTACAGCCTCCCACAGGATCACAGCCTCCCCTCAGCAGGCATCTGCCTGCTCTGGCATGGGGCTCCTCCACAGACTGCAGGTGGATCTCTGCACCCCCATGGTCCTCCATGGGTTGCAGGGGCTCAGCAGCTTCACCACGGTCTTCACCTCCAGTTGGAGGGGAATCTGAGCTCTGGCACCTGCACCTCTTTCTCCACTGACCTTGGTGTCTGCAGAGCTGTGTCTCACATGTTCTCTCTCTGCTCTTCTCTCTCTGCAATTTCAATTGCGCAATAATATTTTTTATCTTCTTATTCTTAAATATGTTATCACAGAGTTGTTGCCACCATTTCTTATTGGCCAAATCTTGATCATCAGCTCTTCTGTCTTTAGAGCTGCCAAGGATTGGCTCTGCTGGATATAGAGGAAGTTTCTGGCAGCTGCTCACAGAAGCCACCCTGTAGACCCCATCTGCTACCAAAGCTTAGCCCTACAAATCCAATACCCTAAATCATCTGCATTTGTCAGATTTTAACTGCTATTTTCTTCTTAGTTCCACTTTTTTAGGGGGTTGTCTTATGCATGGAATTTAGTTGAAATTTTGAGCTAGATACATCAAGAGCAACTATAGTGTAAGTCTAGGGATGTTTCTTGTTTCATTGCAGAGATTTCTTAGGCTTTTCTTAGGCCCAGCTAGACTAATTTATTAGCATTTATTGGCTCATTAAATATCAAAACCCAGGGAAAAGGATCTTCAACATTATTGAACTTTTTGTTCAATTGCATTACAGGTTTGTGTCCCTACTTGCAAGATTGTTGGGTTCTGCAAAGGTTTCCTAACCCTTGGACTATTTGCTGTGATGTGAAAATAAAAGATTTTTTTCCCTGTTATTTGCAGTAGCTGGACACAATTTCAGTAGCAACCCTAGTACAACTTCATCACTCACAGTTCTTATAATTCTAAGTTTCAGTCTTTCTTTGAAAGAAAGCAAAAACCTGGAGGCTGCTCTTTTTTAACATATTTACAAATAATTAAACAAAATTTTTGAACAAATAATTTTTTCACAGATCATAGAATGGTTTGGATTGGAAGGGATTTTAAAGATTATCTAGTTCCTACCCCATGCCTACCTCTTTTGCTAGACCAGGTTACTCAGAGCTTCATCCAGGCTTACCCATGAACACCTATGGAGATGGGGCATCCACAGCTTCTCTGGGAAACCTGTTCCAGTCCCTTACCACCTCACAACAAAGAATTTCCTCCTAATAGCTAATCTAAATTAGATTACATATTAGATTAGATATCTAATCTAAATTAGATCTAATCTAAATCTAAATGTACACTCTTTTAGTTTGAATACAAGCTCTTTTGTAATGACATGGCAAAGTTCCTCTTTGTCTTTCTTGTAGGCTCCCTTCAGGTACTGCAAGGCCACAAGTGGGTCACCCCTAAGCATTCTCTTTTCCAAGCTGAACAAATCCAATTCCCTCAGCCTTATTAAGTACATCTGATTTGGTGATTAAGTACATTTGATTGAATTTCTAAGGAAATATCCCCAGGAAGCAATTTTCAAAAATTTATGCTGGTTAAGCAGGAAAAACTCATCTTTCATCTGATTTCAGACTGAGGTCACCATTTCAGTTTGGGGACAGGATCAAATCCAATTAAGATTTACAGCCACAGTCCCACTCCCCATCCTTAACCAATTATTTTGATTTCTTTTTAAGCCATACAACCAGAAGACTGGAAAAGCATGAGACTATGTAGAAGCCTTTTCCTCCTTTTAAAGTCTTGACCAGAGGGAGGGCAGAAGACTACATTCCACATCATGCACCCAGAGACTTTTCCCAGATTCCTAACTTTCTAACACTCATGGTCTTCCTGGAAAGAGATTCCAGGGGTGTACACTACTGCATCTTTTCATCTCTTCACACAGAAACACTTAAAATTTTTATGAGAACGAACACAAAAATGTTTGACATATCTTCCAGTCTATTGCCTGAATCACTTTAACAAGCAGAATGCACAGTCAAGTCTGAAGTCATACATGCTACATAGTTCACGTGCATGACATGTACTTTACAACATTTATTAAGCATGTATAAGATATAAATGTGTTTTCCTTTGACTAGAAGATGTTAATATATTATTATGCTAGTCAAAGAAGAAAAAACATTGCTTTGTTTGCTAGTCTGTGAAAAGAACACACAATTTTTTGGCTTTCTGAGTTGGCATGTGTACAGACTGGACACTATATGTCTTTACATAGGACCTGCAAAGCTGAACTGTATTAATAACACTATAAAAGCAATAGCTCTGGAATATGTTTGATGTCATTTTATAGAACTAGCATTTAACACTAGGCAAAAAATTTTAACTGTGTTACACTAACCTTAGCTGAAAAAATGACTATGTAAAACAGACATTTGAAGAGCTGCTTCCTCCCAAGATGATTTCTTCAAAACAATATTGTCTTACCAAGCAGGAAAAGGTAATGAGTGCTGCTTTGTAATGCTTGCTTTGATTTTCACAAGAAAATGTTAACTCAGGGTTTATTTGCTTTCTGATGTGCAGATGTTCAACTTACTTGAAGGAAATTCTAACAGAAGTGCTCTGGGAAATATATCTCATAAAGGTTTACCTGAAAATCAATAGGTTACTAATCAGCTTGATCTTTCACTCAAAATACAAAACAAGGCAAAAAGAAAACCAAACAAAAAAACCAAAAAAATCCCACAAAAAAAACCCCCAAACCCACAAAGCCTCACAAAAACCCAAAAACCAGCCTCCCCCTTCCCCCCCAGCCCAAACCGTGGAAGTTTCTAAAGGTGGAAAAAGCAGTTCTTTCAACTCACCTCCTGAAAAAGTAAAAGGGTAGAACAAAGGGGTCCAGATGTATGGTCATGCCTGAAGTACAGCAGCCACTGAATCGCTAAGATGATCATTATCTAAGCATAATCAAATCTTTTGAGGTTCCTCTCTTTGATGTAAAGTTCCAGTTCTCTTGCCAAAGGCAGGAGATATACTATGGTGCATAGTTCTTCCAGCACAGTCAACTCTTAAGTTGGTTAAAAAGTATTATAACAATACAACCTTTTGTTTTCATCCTTTTTTTCTTTTGGAAGTGTTCCCTTCAGACTTTCCTACAGATCTTTAAAATGTTCATGTTGAAGACCTGTAGGCCAATATTTTAAAGTTAGAGCCTTGGAATTGTAAAATAGCATGGTGCAATATATTTTCATCTTTGTAGTAAAGAAATTTACCTAGAGGTTTCTGAGTACTGGTGACTAATAAATTTGAACTGTGACAGTTAAGAAAAATACTTTTGGGCATTTTGTTATATGATTAAGTGTCTGCAGTCATTAAGATACATCCTTAGCTCTAACAACAAGGTGTTGGACGTATTGGTTCCCTCATTAAGGTTTCCTTTTCCCATCTGCTTTTCTGCTCAGTTATGAAGAAAAAAAGAAAGGATCCATCTTGTCTTTGTGGTGTATGAAGAGGTGGGTCTTCTAAGGGACCAAAGAGCATGGTGCCTGGATGGTATGACTCTCTTGCAGCGTGAGTGGGTGATGAGGAGACAAGGACATATCACCTTCCTAGAAAACACTGAGGAATACAAGAGGCCTGTAGTATTGGTGGTAGAGCTGGAGGGTACCTATTTTCCTCTGTAGAGGGCACAGAGCAGAGCCTCACAGGATCAATTTGTGTCTATGTTTGTTCAAAAATATACGTCTGTATTCTCTTCTTACATAGGAGATAAATTTATTCCAAAGGGCTCTCTTATGAGGGTGTTAAAGCAGAATGTGGTGTTGAATGCTGCACATGTTTGTTCCTGAGGATTGCCTCAAATTTACCTTTACCATGCTGAGTGTAGCTGAATGCTATAGAAATGCAAACATAGGACTTAGGCTACATCATAGTCTCTAGCACACAGTGTACTTGTGAGCACCATAGGAAGGCTTAAGCTTAGACAACATTTTTTGTCTCCAAAGGAAGCCTTGAACTGGGGATAGAGTCACATGCAGCATAACAGGTAGACAAAAAGAGTGCAGAAAGCCCCTTTGTGTAAGGCTCTGAATGAGACAGGAGTTACATCAAAGAGAGATGAAGAATGACATCCTGCATCCCGGTGTAGTTGCACATCACACTGCACTTCCACAAGGTGCTGAGAACCCATCAGGCACATGCCACAGAGGAGGCCCCCTCCAGTCCCTGCTGCCACTGTCATTTAGTTCACATGCTCTTTAATGCTATAATTGGAAAGGATGGCTTGCTTTGCATGAAGGATTAAAGGTACTCAGATCTTAGCATCATAGGCTAACTCAGGTTGGAAGGAATCTCTTGAAGTCATCTCATTTAAACATCTGCTCAAAGCAGGATCAGGGGTCATATCATACTTGGTTACTCAGGGCTTTTGTCTAGTCTGGTTTTCAGGGGTGCAGACTCCATTAAGTCCTCGAACTGTGAGAGGGAAAGAGACAAGGTCACATCACAGTAGAGGAAGAAAGGGAAAATAAAAAGCAGAGAAGGTCTGTTTCTGAAGTATATGCAGCAAATATAAATACATGGAAAAAGTACAGATTTCCAATACTGAAAAATGTACAAGGTGTCTCCAATGAATAGATAATACCAGGGTAGAGTAGAAAGGGCAAAAATAATTACTTTAAATTGAGGCATGCTAAATCAATGAGCTCAAAATGAGTGATGGGTCTCTGTTATGCCATCAGTTTTATTAATGAAGTAACTGATATATTTTAGGCCCAGGAATATGTATTTATGCAGGTATATGTAAAGAATAATACATTAATGATGGTTAATTTTAATGTCTGACTTATTTACATAAATCATTGAAACTCTGAGAAATTATCTGGGTGCACACAATAGGGAAGTTTATATGAGAGGAGTAACAGAGGAGACTGAAAGGCTCTGCCTCAGGTAGTTAGTACTTGATCCTTAGGCTGCAAGAAGCTGGTTGCAATGAAGGAGAGGAAAAACATGCAGGAATGATAGCATAGAAGTATAAGGTGAAATGAAACATTCTAGAAAAACATTCTACATTGTCTTTAGGAGGGCAGGAAGTCAGGGTAGAGCTAAATATGAATATGAGAGGTACTACTGTGCTACAACTAATCCTGGATGCTTTAATTGTTTTACATGAGGTATAAAGAATTTGTTTTATAAATGTATAGTGCATATTTTCAATGTCTAATCAAGATGCCTTGAATCCCCATTCTTTTTCTCTCTCATTAGTTTGGGGTTTTTTTTCTCCTCTCCTTTTCTGGGAGACTATCCAAGTTATCTTTAGAATTTAATTCTGTATTTAATCTTATATTATGTTTTCAATAAACCTATCAATGAACATCTTCAATGAATATGCTATTATATACAGTAATTTGCTTCTAGGTCAATCTGCTTCTGGCTAAACCATGTTCTGTAGGACACAACTTGATGTCTAGAAGGAGTTTTAAGCCCTCAGAGACTGTGCATGACATTCAGCTGTTTTGCAAAATCAGGCCACGTTTGACAAGTTATGGGGAAAAAGAAAGCTTGTGAGCAATAACAGCAGCTCTGCAGGTGACTTTTATGCTACAGCTTACAATGATGGAAATAATAATTACAAAATGTGTTAAATTGGCAATTATTAAAAAAAAACCCTTTCAGGACTAGCCACAGAGTTCACATAGCACAGAGAAACATTGTGATAGGAATAACTGCAACTAAATGACATTGAGAGAATGATTGTACTAAAAGATGTTGAGAGTTTAAAAAGATAGTTTTAGTGCCATGGTCTTTAATTCATCAGACCATGACAAGTTCCAGCAGCTAGGTATTAATTAAACACACACCAGTTACTGCCTAGCCTGTGAATCTGTAGTACTCATATGCATTTTTCTTTTTCTGAGGTCCACATTTTGCCCAGCTCTCATGAATCATCTAATGTGTAATGACAGTAGTTCACCTAATATACATTTTCAGGCTCTACTTATTTCCTTGCATCCTTAATGCATGAGAAATACTATTGCTTTCTTGAGGAAGGTAGGCATAACAAATATCACTCAGAAAATTCTACTGGTATTTATGATTATCAAAAGCCTAAGGAATAAACAGGGAAGACATAATGTAATCCAATCAGCAGCATCATACTAGTAAGAGGATCTTGGAGATGAGAGTCATCAAGTCCTCATCCTCTGCCCATGTACAGATTGTGCTATTCCCAGCTCCTGCCACATTCCCAGCTTGACAGGAGCTTGTCTGCCCAATCCACAGAGGTTCTAGAAGTTAGAAGGACCCTATTCTACCAATCTTTAGTGAGATATCCTCTCATGGACCACAGGATGCTGAAGCTGTTAAGGAACTGGAAAAATTAAGGAATATCTCAGTGGTGTTTATTCACCATGCTGCAATACTAGTGTGCTGCAATTAGGTGCCATAAAAATCAGAAAAATGGAAGCATACACTTCTTTAGTTTTGAAGATCTAAATGAGTCACACCTTAGAGAGAAAGATTTTAAAGCCCCAGATGCAGCATTTTAAGAAGTTTATAGAAGTATTTTTTTGCCTTCTCAATTCACAGGTTTCCTTTCCAGCTTCCTTGGTGTATTCTAAATTAATAACAAGACTGTCTTATACCTATTCTTCTTCAAGAGGAGAAAAAAAAAAGCATAGAACGACTGCCAAATCTCACTGGCTATATAGAAAAATTATGCTATCAGCTCAAAATTGATGTAAAATAACTACCTCCCTTGAAGGGAGGAAAGGTAATAACTTTTGGAGTCACAGTCCCTAACTGAGCCAACCAATAAAGATTAATGTTATCTTCTTGGCTTCAGGATGTAGATTATTCCAAGGTAATTGATCATTGTAATTCCACCAATTCATACTGAGAACCGGCCATGTTTATAGTTGAAATATGGAGTTTATGAACAGTGTTCTGCCCAGTTTTGGAGAAAGAAAAAACAAAAATCAAACCCAGTTATGCTACCTCATGAACTATTTTTTAAGAGCTAAGGAACATCTGCTGATGTAATTGTCGGTCCATCCAGAAATAGTTCATCATGGCTGCTCACTAATTTTTCTTGTGCTCACAATTCTGAATTGTTGGTAAATCTTAACATTGCTTCTTAAGCAGCATTCTTTCCTATCTTGGTCACTGTAAATACCACTTAACCATTGATTTTACAAATATGGTACATGGCAGTATAAGTAATCACGTCTTACAAATAAAAATGAGATGTGTATTGCTCTCATATGGGCTGCTGGCATATTATTTTTTCACCTAAATTTAAATTGTCTCTTTCTCATGTGTAGCAGTAAGCAAGTTGCTTATTATTATTATTATTGTTATTATTACTATTATTGTTATTATTACTATTAACTATTTATTTTTCAGTGAAGTACAGAAACTACAAACAAAGATAAGGGTCTCATGGTGGCTGGTGAAATCATAGTGTAAGAGGAAGATCAGAACTGCTTCACATCATGGATGTTCCAGAAGATCCCAGGAATTTACATCCTGTTCCTGGATGTTACTTTCACCACATCTTCAGATCCTTAGGAAATGGCAAGACAGTCTCCTCAGCATCTAGCTAGTTTTCTAAGCTGGTGAGGAGACCACAGGCAGGATTTATTCTACATTCTTCTAGTCATCCTACATCCTTTCTTAGTTTTTCAGAAAATGTTGCCTCATAAAGGAAAAGACAATTTCATTTTCTGTTAAAAATTATAGAGTATTTAGGTATAGCTGTTCTATGGGGTCCACAGTCTAGACTGCTTTGAGTAGCTGCTCAGCAGCCTTTGTAAGAATACTGATCCACATCTTTTTAGTAATTTATGTATCTCTGCAGCTAAATATATTTTCCAAGATCAACATGCCCAGTTAACTTTCAAAAAGCATTGATGTTTCCAGTGGTTTACCCAAAATACCATAATGTTCCATATTACATCTGAAGAGGTACAGAAAGGTGCAGTCACTACTCCCTTATCTCCACTTCTTTCACAGATAATGATGCTGGTCTGTATGTGAGTACTTGTTATTAAACTGTGGATTTTAATATTTGTTAATAATAAATTCCTGAAAAGTTTATTTTCTCAGATTCCTTTTACATACACCAATTGAGAGCTGACAATTTAAGTTTGAGAGGAAGCAAATGACCATCATCCTTAGCATTTTGTGTTGCTTATATTTACAGCAACACCTTTGCTGAAAGTGTGTCAGTTTCAAAATTTTCCAAGTATTTAGTGTTTTCCAGTGAGCTAATTAGGTCATTTGTTCATAGCTTACGATTACTTCAGTTTACATACATCAAAATATGTCTTAGGTTTCAAAATAGTTAACTTACAATAGAGTAATTTGGAATAAGTAATTGGTCTTTAAATAATTGCTGGTCTTGATAAAGCCATCTATAATGATATTTGCTTCAGAAGGGTTAAGTGGAGAAATTATATTTTTTATATAAAAGATAATTTGTCTTAGAAAAGACACTTTATTGACAAAAGTCAGGCTGATTCTAAAATATCTGCTAGAAACAGCTACATGATAGTATTTTATCTAAAATAAAGGTGAGTGAAGCAAATAATTTTCTGGGGTTTGAGTTTTTGGGTAGTCTTGTTTATGCTTTGGGAGATTTTTTGTTATTGAAACAGGATCTTATGCTGGGCAAAAAAGTTATGAAAGAAGTCTATACTGATATGTCAGTTCTCTAGCTGTAAGGAGCATATGTTAGCCATTTTAAGATCCCAAATGCAATTGTGACGATGTCTAAGTTGTGTCTGTACTCAACCAGAAAGAGCAAATATCAGATGGAAAGGAGAATAAAGCCTGTCATATTTGTAAAGCGCTTGGATAGCTGTCCCTCAGCTGCTATATTTTTGTTTCTAAATTGAGGAAGGCATAAAAACTTATTTTTGTTTTGATAAGTCTTTTCACTGATTATTCTCACATTTATATTGCTGCCTCCAGTAAGGAGGAGGCAGATGAGAAAAAAAAATGTATCTTATGACCTTTTCTGTTTTGGAAAACAAAAAAAAGCCGAAACCAACCTGCTTGTGATTTGTCATCTTGTTTACAAGTTAGCTAAGCTTTGCTTTTTTAAAGGAGCTCCTCTTATGTTTTTATAAATTATGTTTGAAGACAGTTTTACTTCTGTCACTTGGTGCAGCTGTGCAGGGAATATGTTGGAGAATTTGATATAGTATTGACATTATTTTATGAAAGCAGTGTCAGGTTTTATTTGTGCGGATGATAGCTAAGAGATCCAAGTGACTGGCAGTTATTACGGGGAACATCAAAGAATATAAGCAGATGGGAATGAAATACACCCAAATATGGGACAAAAAGTTATGCCAATTTCTTGTGCTGTGTCAAGACATAAGGCATTTAAAGGCATTACAGATTTCCAGGCCAGGTGTATCCTTTTAAACTGGATACTTTTAAACTGCTGTGTGTAGCTAGTTTAACCTAGTAGGGAAGGGTGTGGGGGGAAGTGAACAACAGCATAAAAAAACCGTGGCTGTCTTGATGACTTCATACCGCGACACCCAGCATCTCTGCACATAGGACAGCTGTTCCAGAGAACCTCATGAGAATTTTATTCACCAAATGTACAAAATTAGTACCTGAAACATCAGCATGGTTATCATGTGAGTGGCACACAAATTAGTAAGTACCTGTGGTTTAGGATGACAGCTGAGCCAAACCCATTCTTCAGCATGTGTGCTCCAGAAGTAGCAGCATGTTTGACCCTTCAAGGATCTCAACTCCTCCTGTGCTTGCTTTGGAGGATTGATGCACCCAGGTGCTGTTCAGCTGCTTTTGGAGTTACAAAGAAAGAAGGAGAGGAATCTCCAACTGGACAGGAAAGAGCTGTAGGGTCTATGGAACTCGGGTGTTTTACCCAGTGAACAGCTGCACATGAAGTCTTGCCCTGCTTTGGCTATGCTTTGTTTCCATGTTGTATGGACATAGGAACAAAACATCACACACTTCAAATATCAGAATATTTCTGGCCACTGTAATACCAGCAGACAGTAGAAGAGGTCAGAAATGCAGTAATCTTGTTCTCCTTCAATGCTGTTGTTTTCAATTCTCCAAACAACTTTGCATTGTTAAAGTTTCATATTTGTGTACAAAACCTGAAGATTGCTGACATAAAGAATTTAACATGGAGGTATAAAACATTTGTTTCCTAAGCCTGTGGCAGTGAAAGTACTAATGAAAGAATGTGAACAATTTTTTTTGTGTTGTTTGAACAAGCAACCATAAAGATAACAAAAATTATTGCAACAGGAAAGCAGCTGGAGTCAATTTCCAAGGCAAGTATCCTGTCTTATCCTTCCTAGTAATTTACTTCAAATAGTGATGATACAGGGTTATTTACAAGATAAGTGAAGGGAAAGGAAAGGAAACAGGATGATGTTTAACATACTCTAATGAAAATTAATTTTTAATTTTTTAAATGACCAAACATACTGGAATAATGAAATAAAACAGTTATACTGAAACAAGAATATGTTATTGTGTAAAAAAATGGAATTCACAAAACACTGTTAAATATACACAAATTTAATGAGAATGTCAGGAAAACATGTGTCTTACATTAAGCATAGCATTCAAAACTCGTAAGGGAATATTAAAAAAAGGTATGACTTTCATATACAAACTCATCTACTTATTTAGTTTTAATTTTACACTTTTTTTCTTTGAAACCAGAAGCACTTGAAGTGTTTATTTTAAGTATGAAGACTTTTATCCCTTAACATGGCAGAAGAAGCTGACATTTCAAAAAAAACCCATTAAGTATTGCTGGACTGAACTTGGCTTATAGCAATAAGTACTGCTGTTATAACAGTCTGGGGTCAGAGAAACAAAAATTGTGCTAAATATTTAATATTCAGAATTAAATGATTGACTGGATTGATGAAAGAAAGATGAATAAAAATTTTTAATGTATTTTGATGGTTGCAATAATGTTTATATTTATATGCAAGGAAGTGTACTGAGAATCAATGTATTTTCACATTAGATATTGTAGTGTGTCAGAACATTATAAATAATCTCCATTTTTGTTTTATTTATATAAAGTACAGACTTACTGAGCATCAGCAAAATCAAAATGGTTGTACCACCTAGCTGCAAATTTAAGGCTGACATGCTTATAGCTCATGATTTGTTTTATGGGATCAACAAGAAACTGTTTTGTAATTTTTAATTGGTCACATGAGGCAAAGCCAGCTGTGATGGAGGATATCACAAATTGATCAAAACTTGTAATTTTATTTATGTTTGTATGAAATCTGAGTGTATATTATATATAATCTGCTGTTTATCCTGTTGTCAAATCAACCAGTTTCTGGCAATATATTTATTATAACATTACTGCATTGTATTATTGCATTATCCAGATGACAATATAATAAATATATAATATATTGTAGTAAATAATAATACCGGCTATAAAAGTGTTCCCTTGATATGTATAATCTGTGACATTTTTGATTCTATTCTGCTTGTGTGTGTTAAAACCACAGAAGATTTTTTGTTCCTTTGTATTTGTATCTATAATGTATGTCAGCCTCAAGATATTGAGCAATGTTTGAAGAAGAAGGGATATTTTGAAATAAAAAATGACCTGACCAGAACAAATAAGGCTCATTTCTTAAATCCTCTCAATTTGCATTTAGTAAAGAAGTAGTTCAGCAAAATGAAGAAGGGGAGACCAGGAGTGCTGGAAACAATGATACAAGGATTCCTTGACATCTAAAGGATGTCCTATAACAGTCCAAAAGTCCCAAGTGATACCTCTGCCTTGTGAGAAACCTCAGACCTTGCAGAGAAATCCTCTGTCCAGTATCACTGTTTTAATATGAAGGAGATGAAAGCTGGGAGAGGGAAATGGCAGGAGCTGACTCCAACTGGTGAATACTCAGACAACCATGTTAAATAATTTGCCAGAAAGATGAAGTGTGTTACCTGCTGAGCACTTATTTTCAATGTTCCTGTCTTCTTCTGTCACTTGTACACAGTTAATAACTTTGATTATGTTTTCAAAGGGCTCTCTTTTAGGTTTTCTAGTACAAGCTGAGGCTTGATGCAACAGTGATCTCAAGAAAGCTGATATCATATATGAAGGAACAAAGGCTGCCAGGAATAAGATGGTATGTAGGAGAGGTTTATAGATTCAGTGAAGAAGATCAAAACTATCCATGCTGGTTAGTAACTGTCAAAGGCAGAGTAGTATCACAAAAGAAAGGCATTACTTGCAAATCAGGTATTTTAGCCTCAACACTGAGCAGCACTTGTTCTTTATATGGGGAACGTGTAACAGTGGGAAGAAAGGCATCTCCTCTCCCACTGCCTAAATATATTGAAGTCTAGGATGCTCAGTGATGCTACGGCTATCATTTCCAAAATGTTATTGAAGGAATAATTAGGTCATTGGTAACTATCCTACCTGGTGTTCCTTCTTCCTCCATTTTCCTGTGTCCCCAAATGTGATCAAAGTGACGTGAATCTGTGCAGTGCTTTTCCATTTAAACTCTACCCCTTCTTTGAGGTCAGCATGTTGTACATCTTATGGTTGTCAGGTTCTTGAGCAGAAAAATGTCACTGTCAGCTGAGAAAATCAGAGTTGGCTTTTCCAGCAACTAAATCAGGAATATGCTGATTATCAGCATTTAGAATGGATGTTCAGTCTCTGGTCTTCAGGGGGTCTGACACAGTGCTCTTTAAGCAACCACTAGATTAATGCCAGAACTTCCAAAAATCAAATTTTCTGATGAAAACATCTCCCAGAATTGACTAGAAATGCAATCTGCTTCCCACGGATGAGTACTAAATAAGAGAAAATATTAAGTACAAGAAACCAAAGAAATGGGAAAAAATCTATAAGCTATAGGGCACATAATCATAAAATCAAAAATTTTTAATGTCAGAATGTGTTAGGGGAGCACCTTGCACTTCTTGACTTTTGCTCTGACATTTTACACTAAGATGAACACAAAACATTCATGGCTGGTTTTTTTCTTACCTGATATTGAAAGTGTTTTCAGAAACAAGCAAAACACATGGTATTTCTGCAGCTTGTGTGCAAATAACCTTTTTGAAACTGTAATAGTCTTGACAATTTTTTGAATTATAAACTATCTTCACACTGGATGAAAAATTATCAGCTCCAGAAGAACAAAGTTTGATGGCCTCAGGCAGTGTTCACAGAACTTTTCAGATATACAGCAGAATGACAAATTTGCTAAACAACAAATATACCAAACTGCCCCTTAACAATGAGCAACATTATTCCTGTACTTTGTCCAATATCACCTCTAATACTGACTGAAAAAATTACTTCTTGAATAATGCTTTTGAAGAAAAAAAATCCATTGTTCCTCACTAGATGTGCTAGGTAACATTTCTTTCATTATTCAACCAGCTACTCCGATTTTTTTATCAAATGTTACAATAGCAATCTAGTATACTTTTCAAGTAATGATCAGTCATGTTTAATTACTACATAAGCTTAGTGTGGAACTTCTCCAAAATTAGATTATATTTTCTGTGGATTATTTCACATGGATGTAGCTTTGCAAATCTCACACATATTATATTCAGAACCAAAAGTAATCAAAAGTTAGAGTACTAATAAATTTGGTAGCCATGTGTCAAATTTTAATAAGAAACCAGCATTATCTCTCCTTAAAGAGAGCTAAGAGGAATAATTTTGATTTTTAGCTGCAGTGTTTTAGATTGAGTATGTAGAGGGGAAAGGCAGAGATACATTAAGAAAGCATAAGAGTCTGTCTCTGTATTGTATTTTCCTTCCCAGGCATTTGAAGAAATGGAAATACACCTATCTGAGCGTTTAGGTAGAGAAATTGTACAAAACATAATTTAGAGAAATATTTAAAAGAGAATATGTCATCAACAGAAAATCAGAAAGGGTCACTGAATAGGAAGAAATAAAGGACAAATCCAGATGCTCCAGGTGCTGAGTCACTAAAGAGCTGACAGGAGTCTCGCAGCAAAAACAGAGGGTAGTCTTGATTGTTCAAGAGTTTTTCTTCTTTTCAGTCATCAGAGGGAATAATTTGCACGCTGTTGTTAATTCACATGTACCGAAATGATTTTTCCAAGAGGTGTTCTTCTTTTTCACAGTAATTCATTCTGAGAGGTTTTTTGTGACTAGTTGATTTAGAACTACTGAAGAAACAGTTGAGAAGGAGCATGGGAAGACTGTACCCTCATGCACTTGGAAGCAGTAGGAAATGTCACACAAACAGATGAGCAGTTTCAAAAAGCAGAAGTTATACAGGAAATTGGTTTTCATTGTACAATATCCTATGGAGTTCACTGCTAGGCTTGTTTTGCCAGGACTTGCCTGAACATGCAGTCTTCATTTTTGTTGTTATGGAGATGAATATTTTCTTTCCAGAATCACTTCTGCTGTTTCCAGTCCTGGAGTGGTTCAGAGAAACCAATAAGTTGCCATACGATGTCCCTGACCCCACACTGGGTGGTATGTCTTTATTTCAAAATCCAAAAATTATATTACATATCTGTGCTTCTAGTCAGTCAAGACCACGGTTCTTTGTGAGATGCTTAAGTCCACTGATCTTCAAAGGTCAAAATTTCCTTTCCTTCATCTTTTATTTTGCCAATACCCAGCTGTAGCAAATTGAATGCCCAACACCTTGGGCAGAGGAGTTGAGCTCCACTGCTGTGCAGCTCTTAAGTGCCTTTGGGAGTGTTTGAATGCCTTCCTGCCTCAACCCTTCCCAGTTTTTGTCTCTCACAAACTGGGTCTGGGTCTGGGTCTGGAGAGGCCCACACATGGTATTTGTGGGCTCAAAAAGCCTTGCTGCCTGGCAAGACCCATAAAGAGAGGAAAGGCAGACCCAATGCCTACTGCCTGCTCCCTCCTTTTTTAAATCTGCTGGCAAGGAAGAGTAACAGGAAAACTGTCATTGTGGGTAGGGGCTGAAAACCTGCCTGTCAGCTTATCAAGGGAAGTGTCTGGAGATTCTCTGTGGTCTTTTGTCTCACAATGTGCTTTCCATTAGGATTTTTCAGAATGTGACACTTTAATTTTGCAGTACATTAATTTTCCTAGTGGTTCACTAGAAGTGAAATATAAATAATACATGGGGTTTGTGAGGACCAATGCATTAAAGGGTTTACATGCAACAGTGGTGAGCAACAGAGACACAAAGACACAAATACTGTGAATAATTAGATTAGTATGAGATTAATTTCCTTATTCTCCTTCAGAATTATTGTACAGGCCTTAACAGATAACTGCAATAACACTTGAATCTATGGAGCAGACTTATGAAGCTGTGAAGTCAAAGTGCTCAAAGAGGAGCCTGCAGAGTTTTACACAAAAGGTGTAAGACCTCACTGGCCAGTTTCTGCTCGACTTATTCATTGTTTGCTGGTGTTTGTCCCTGTAAGTGATCCTACTGCAAGGAGATGACTGTGAAATAACATCCCATTTGGTAGTCCATTTGGAGGAAATGGTTTAAAAAGGAATGAAAATGGCTTGTAAAGGCAGCAGTCTTGAAATTAGACAAGAGCTTGATAGGTACTTAGGAATGTTGCCATCCTATGAAACATGTACTTCTTTTCCCCTCCTACATACATAAATGCATGGCAGAGCTGCTGGTAGTTCTGTTCCCTAACTGAGGTTCACAGCTTAAGTTATTTCCACTGTGCTACCCCATTACAAACTGTATGACCACTGCAGAGCTACTTGATCTTCTTTCTGTGTTACTTTGGGACTAAGTTGTTAGCTACTAAAGACGTACTGACATCCATTAAAGAAGTAAGAAGAATCTCAGCTAGAACATATTTATCGCCAGGAAGATTATCCATGTTTGTGCAACTTGAGATAAACTACCTTCAATGGTTTTAAAAGAGATCAAAGCTCCTGGCTATTTCTGCTTGTAGAAATTTTCTTGCCTTTAGCCAGAAATGTGTCTTATGCATGAGAGATACACAGAGACTGGTTTTTAAGTCTTCCTTATGAACGCTGAGAAAGAACCAAAACAAATAATCAGAATTTTTCTAACAGCTCTTTTCTAGTAGTTGGTCAGCTGCATACCACAGTTACTAGTTAGACCAGACCGTATCTTAGAAGTGAATATTTTATGAGGGCACAAGTTAACCCATTAGATCCTGAAAAAAAAATAGCTTGACCCCAAATTCTTGCTTTCTTGGTGCAAAGATCAGCACTTAAAAAAAAAAAAATATTATTCTTCACATATTTCAGAGATATTGAAAAATATATTTTTTTTTCTTCCTCACTTGAATTCTAGTTCTGAGAAATTTGATGAAACAGTAAGAAAACAGCATAGCATATAAAGCAAGAGGAGCATATTTCTGTGCTTCACCTTTGGAAAAGCAAATAGGTCAAGAGGAAGCTGAAGGGTTTGCATAGGGAATCCAAATGATGATGGATGGCTGCAAACCAACAAGTCTCCCCTCAATTCAGGACGAGAATGACAGAGGCAGATGCATTCAAAGAAGGAAGGCAGAAAACAACTTTGACTCCATTTCTATGCAGTTACTAGTTTTCTAGAAGTTACTAGCCAAACACCTAATGCAACCTACTCCAGGGCTTCCAGTTAAGGCCTCTTGGCTTCTGTCCCACTAAAGTCTTGAATGGTCTCTCACAGCCCTGAGTTCTCGCTGTAAAAACCTTTCAGACTGGATCTGCTGAATAATCTGTGTGCATATGTTTAAAAATATGGTGGCTAGTGCATGCTAAAGTTCAACTTTTTGTTGGATTTTTTCTCAACAGATGTATGGAACAGATAAAGGCATATGTGATGTGATCCAGCTCACTCTTAGCTGATGGAAAGATCCACACAGATGTCTATGAGCTACAAGTGAGTCTAATAGTGCATCAGAATTTCAGGGCTTCTTTATACACTGTAATCAGCTGCTGAGCAAAATTACCTTTCATGGTCAGTTTTGATGCTTAGTCTGCCCCTTGTCCACTTTGCAAATTTTTCCCATTCTTCTAGTAATTTTCAAAGAAAATGTCACTGTGCATCACCACATCCCTTGTACAAAATGCAGGTACATATCTCTTGGCAAGTCACAATTGGATTTGAAGAAAAGTCTTTCTTTTTTTTTTTGGTGTTGTTTTGGTTTTTTTTTTTTGTTTGTTTGTTTGTTTTGTTTGTTGGTTTGTTTTTTGGGGTTTTGGGGGTTTTTTTTGTGTGAGATTTTTTTGTCTGTTTTGCTGGATAAATTTTCAGATATAGGTCATCCACATAAAAACACAATCCCATGACTGGGGCTATCGTCAGCAAGTTGCATATATTCCAGTCAATGTAGTAGTACTATGGCCTGTGAGCTGGTTTAGTGTATGAGAGCAAGGTGGGACTTTTTTCCCCAAGACTGACAATGCATTATGAGATAAATGTTCATTTGAAAAGATCATTTCTTATTTTTTAACTCCAGACATTTTTAAAGACACTTGTGCCTTGCTGCCAGATTTCCAGAAGTAAAATGATACATCAAATTCAAAGTGATAGGAGAAGACCAGGTTCTACAATTCACGACATTATTTTTTATTTCAGTCATATGGAAATGTAATCTAGCCTGGGAATTATGTGAAATTGCTCAGGGTCACAGAATAACCTACTTCATGTGCACATTATGAAGTTGCAAGTTAAACAACCCTCTACTGTCCAATCTTTGCATGTATTTCACCATAATTTCTCTGTTTCTGATTAAAGCACCACTAGGCAAGCCATGATATAGTTCTATTTAAGAAAAAAACCCCTATTTTTTTATGAGACTTTCTGTCACTATAGTCCTTTATTGTTGCTTGCTTTTGCTCACTCAGTGTTCTCAAAAGTTCAAATAGTAGATTTCTTTGGTTCAGGAGAAGATTTTCCGGAGGGCAATACTTTGCCTTTGCTATTTAAAACCTATAAAATGCCAGCCCAGAAAGAATACAGTCAATAAAACAGTCACTGAACTAGAGATGGGTAATAGCATTTTTAGTGTAGAAAGAAAAATAAATGAAGTAGCTTCTCATTCTATGGCAGGTACATTTGTGCCTATGGATGTCTGTGGTATTTGATGCTAGCTGAAACTTGTTGCTTTTCACCCCCAAAATAGATTTTGCTCCATTCTCTTTGTAGTTTTATACTCCATCCCTGAGATCTAGTAGAGCAATTGAACTCCCCTGCCTATCAACTTTATTGCAGAAGAAGAATGAATGTGTGAGTTACTAGGATGTGTCACTATATTGCTTTAGTTCCCTCAGGTATTTTTGCAATGATATTTTCTTTATGATGTATAAAAACAAAACTTTGTAGGTGCAAATGAAGTATGAATGTGCTTGTAAATGAAAGATTTTGTGAATGTGTCAAGAAAGTTGGAAGTTAAAATAAGAAAAATGTGACATGTTTTGTGTAGACTTTGATTGTCCAAAAGGAGAAAAGCTCTAAAGTAAAATTATTGATCAAAACCCATCTCATTCTTCCATGCAAGCAAACACACTGTAATATGTTCTAAACTGATCAGAACCTATATTCCTCAATGTGGGAAAACAGAAGCAAAAAATCTTGCTGCAAACACACTAAATGGATTTTGACCTGATGTAAAACTTATGAGTAAGGAGCCTGGCGTTTGGTGTGCAGGGCTGCACAGCTGCAGATCAGATACTGACAGGAAACATTGGACTTTTTTGTTGAAACCATGATAGAAACATTTGAGGGGTACATAGGACAGTCATCCCTCTCATGTCTGCCAGTCAAGCTTTTAAAAGGATCTCTCCAGTACAAGAAAGAGAGAGACAAATATATGCTTTTGTATGAGGTTATTTAAAGAAATGCAACAACCCAGCCAGGTACAGAATTGTGGCAGAGTTCAGAGATTCACAAGAACTATTTAACAGCAGACAGCTGTTCCAGAAAGCATGGCCTGCTTAGTTGGTAATATGCTACATATATTTGCATTGTTTTCAGCTGATCCCCACAAATTTCTAGTAAGTTTGCTTTGATATGAGCCTCCAACACCACTTCTTGGTTTTGTGATATAGTCAGAGAAATATCTGGGGAAGAATGCAAAATGAGCTTCCAGGTTCAGAGGAGTCAGCCTTGATCCAGAGAGATTTTATAACATACAGCAACAGAATACTACAAAGCTGTAAGCATGATGTTTTCATGGTGCTGGGAGCAGTTTGTGGGTGAGATGCATGCCAAACAGACCTTTCAGAGGTGGAGGTAACAAGACATCGGGACTGTCCATGTTCAGAATTCGTAAACTTCTTTTTTTCAAAGCATCACCACTACAGAAAAAAGGCCAGGTTGTACACAGCTTTGAGCAACCTGGTCTGGTGAAAGGTGTCCTTGCCCATTGCAGAGGGGGTAGAATGAGATGATCTCCAGCGTCCCTTTCAAAATAATCCAGACTTTGTTTCAAAACCTGGATTCCTTATCCAGCATTTGAGATTCTAGGTAGCAAAGTTAGTTATTTCACCTGATCGTAAGTCATAAACCTTTGCTATAAATTGAGGTGAATGATAAAACCCAGTAGAAAGTGACTTCAGACTGAGTGTGACCAAAACCACTTCTCTCTACAATATTTAAAACAGATAGAAATTTAAGAAAGATAATCCTAAAATAGTCAAAATGGGTAGCATTATCAGAAAAAAGTAGGGAGGAAAAAAAGACCAAACTTCAAGCACAGCTTGAGAAACTGTCTCCTAGACATGTCATACTGTCTCTAAAAAGTTCCCAAGGGATTGCTTTATTTCCTATACTTAGGGAAAATATCGCTTGTTGTAGTGATAAAGGCACATTAGAGCAGACTGAATCCAAAATGACATTTTATTTTGTGAGCATTTTGAAAGTCAAATATTACAGATGATATCCAGAAAATAGGCATTTACAAATGAGCCTGATTTCCAACACTGGTAGTAAGATCCAGTTTATCCCCAGGAACTAAGACCATAGATAAGAACAGTACATTAGGAAAGAGTCCACAAGACTTTGGTTGAGAGAAATTCTGCCTGTCTAAACTACAGGAGTCCCAGGAGGGTGCTGTCAGGGCCCTGGGTTCTTCCCTTCTCCTTCTCTCCCCCAGCAATTTAGCAGCCCCCGCTTGATGTCTTTCAGGCAGTGTCCTAAAAGACATCAATGAGCACGGGGACACAAGGTGGCCTGATGCACGTAATGTATTTGTCTTCTCAAAAAGCTTTTGAACACATTTTTTTATTAAGGAAAAAGAAATTTCCACGAGACAGGAAGAAAAAATGTTTTCTTGACTGGAGTTTATTAATAGGTAGGAAGCAAATTGTAGGTCTTAAAGACCATCTTTATGGTGATGAAGGATCAGCAGTGGAATTCTTTAAGGATCAGTGCTAGAAGTGGATTTATTGAATTATCATTGAAACACCACCATTGACCTGGAAAATAAACCAACAATGAAGTCTCAAAACCTGAGAGGATGCTGTGATCTCTCAAACCATCAAAGTCCTTCTAAAGTGCTTCAGGAAATCCCTCTTCAGTAAAGCTTGATTCCATCAGTAAAGAAGTAGCAGAAGAGCTTCAGTGTAGCCAAATGAAAGGCAAAGTGAAAATAATCTAAACTCTGCTTACCTGCTGCAGCTGAGCTCACTGCTGGTAGTTACAGCTCAAACTCCTGGTGTTGCCACAGCACATTGTGCAAAAATAGGCCAGAAATTTAAAGACATTTTTAGGATAGCATAAGGAAGAAAATGGGAGAGGCCATCATTTTTCCACTGAATACAACCTCAAGGTACCCAGTCTCAAGTACTGCACAGGATAGTAAGAGAAGGCACAGAAATGACAACTAAATGGTCTAAGAGGGGTAGGACATCAAGCACCTGTTAAGAGACAATACCTTTCCATAATCATAATGTTCTGGATTGGTGCATCTTTTCAGGAGTAAATAAACATAAAACACCTGCCTTAGGAAATTTAAAGTCCAAATGACAGCAGCTTTTAATGACATCATTATTATCAGCTTTCAAAGTGTCATTAGGGTTTTTACTATAACTTTGCCTAAAAGTTTAATAAACTATCCAAACAAGAAAGTGTCTATCCTTCCTTTCTCCCTACTTAGAATATTAATATTATACCAAATTAAAATCTTACAGAGAGAGAGAGCACTCATGTTTTATACCCAGTTACCTCAGTTTGCTACCAGATGAACAAAGGGGAAACTTTTTGGAAAAAAATGGATAAATACTATTCTCTGTATCTTTCAAAATGCATTTTATTCTGGCTCTTCAGGTTTAGCCAATACAATATATAAATAAGTATGGAATTTTCCATGATATTTCAAGTTAGATTCCTAAATATAATAATCAAACAGATGCTATAGAAGCATAAACAGACATAAGTAATTGGAGAAAACAAAAATGATTGCTCCAACCAGGAGAAATAAACCAATGTCCAGGCACAGTGAAATTGTTGCTTGTCAGAACGGCAGCTGGCAACTTTGCTTGTTTCTGCTTCTGCTCCAGCCAAATTGCCTATCATTTTGGACTTTACATTTTATTAGGAATTGCAGCCAAGGGGGATATTCAATATTTGGCCCAGTTTTTCTAGGCTGTTAAAAAAGTGGATCACTTGTCATCAACAGAAAAGAATAAAACATAAATGCTTTAACCTGTGGCTCTTGCAGGAGCTATTAGGAGCTATGATTGCTAAACATCAGGGACAAATTCTTGATAATGGTATGGAAAACTTCTGATATGCAGGATGGAAACTCTTTTCCTGAGCAACCTGATGAGCACCAATAATTTATGCTTTTTTGGGATCAGAGAAGAAAAATCAGTTTTATACCCGTCTCAAAAAGAAATATGGCACGTGGTAGAGAAAAGACTTAGGTCTGTTATTACACACATACATATTCATGATCATTTGGGGTCAATGTCATCACAGAGACAGTTGCAGGGCATAAGAAGGAATTTTGAAACAAAGGTGGAATTACCTTAGAAAGAAATAAAGAGGAATGAAAAGCAGTAGTGGAGGTTGAGAAATGCTGGAGTGACGGCAGACACTTGAGGAAGGAACCTTGCTATGAATGTCATGCCTGGCTGGCAGCATGGGCAGCATGTGAGACCCCCCCCAACCCCAAATTGCTTGGGGTCATGGGAACTGTCTCATCATACAGACTGTGTGGAGCTGCAGGGTCACACGTGGGACAAGAGACCCCACAAAATCCATGGGAGAGAGGGGGAAAATGGGACAACCCATCCTCCCTAAAGAAAGTATGAGAAGCTGCCAGCACAGCTGCAGTGGGTGAGGTTGAGAGCAGATGGGACGTGCACCCACGGCAGAGCGAGCACCTGTGTGTGGGTGGGACTAGAGGTTCTTGTGATTGATGCTAGAAAGGTGTTCCAAGAGCTGTAAGTGTTTGTTTGCATTTCATAATTCACTGATTTCCAGTTAATTATCAAAGACCCATAGATTGGGTTGGGCTGGAAGGAACCTCTAAAACTTGTCTACTCCAATCCCCCTGCAGTGAGTAGGGACATCTTCTGTTAAATCAGGCTGGTTAAAGCCATGTACAACCTGTTGTTTCCAGAATGGAGCAGCTACCACCTCTCTGGACAACTTGTAAAAAAATAAAATTATTTCACTGCAGTTATTAAACCATAAACCAATAAACAAATTTGGTTAAACTATAGGAACTGTGCAGATTTTTCCCTGTGCCAAAATTCTGTTGAACAGCATACGAAATCTATTAAATTCATTAGGAACAATAAAGGCTTGGGTCATGAACTTAAGTACTTGATGGCTTCTGGATCAGTAATTTTTAAGAAAATGAGATGTGCATTACTGATACTTTTGGTGTGTTAGCAGAATGGCACAGAGTAGAAGAGCATGGCAGAAGGGAACGAGGGGTCAACACTGACTTCCTGCTGGTCCCAGGCCAAGACAAATTAAAGTAACTGTGAAAATCATAATCTCTGTCTCTGGGACAAGGATCTGTTAGGACTTGTACAATGTAGCAGGGATAAATTGCATTCTGAATTAGCTAAAGCAAAGAACACTATGTGAAAACTCACTGTTTGTGCTTTGTGTAGCCATTTGTGTGACAACTACTGACTGCACTCTGAGAGGGGAGTGAGGCAATTATAAAAGGGGAGGGTGAAACGGCAGCCAAAGGGATGTGTAGCTGGCTAGAAAGAAAACTGAACTTGTTCACAGGCAGCTGCAGAGTGCACTGAGCCTTGGAAAGCCTGGCAGGCTGAGATGAAAGGCTACTGCAGCAAAAGAAACAGAAACACGGGAACAGGTCTGGGAAGCCTGAGATGCAGCTCCTTCTGAGGACTCAGATCCAGAGAAGTGGGGTGGATATATCTAAATAACCAAAAACCACAAAAAAACCTGGCCACCACCACTGTGGAGGGAAAGAGGTGAATTATGTATGGGTCTTCAGAGTGAGTATATTATTCCAATGAAGTTTAACACCACCATGGAGAAAAAGTGATTTCATACTATGATGTCAGGTCACAAAAATAGATCATTATGAGGAATAATGGAGGGCTAGGGGATTTTATGAAAAGCATGAGAGCTGTCAAGTAGTCCCAGTGTTTCAGAAGAGCTCAAAGAAGATGGGAAATCTTCAGGCCCATCTCTGAAACTGATTAAAATTTAGAAGCAAATGGCTGAAAGTGGGGTTATTGTGCTAGAAGGTGTGAAAGTCTTAAAATTAGAAGATGGATTGGAAAAAAAGGGTATTTGATGCCATCAGTACAGCAGTTTTTGATCTGATACATGATTCCTTAAAGAACTTAGCATGCTATTAAATACAGTAACAACTCTGTGTGGAAATGCAGGTACCTATGTCTCATGTAATTACAGGGCAGAGCAGGAGGCACTGGATGGACAGCCAAGGAAAGGTAAGTCACATGCCTTATCTGAAATTATGAAACGAGGTGTCAGCTGTAGTGATACCTTAAAGACCTAGAAACACTCTTTTGAGACAAAATTAGCATAGGAGGTAATATAAAGGCTGGTCTTTATTAGACACCTCCAGGAACAGATATGGAAAATGCCTGAAATACCTGTCCCTACAGAGGTGAATACAGTTTTAGAAGTTTAGCAAATTAGCATAACTGACAAAAATCATAAATTAGAAGCACAAATGATGAAATAATTCCCCCTTTTGGTTCCACCTTTCCTGTTGCCCACCTTTAGATAGGAACTAAACTTTGCTTATGAAAATGTGACTTGAAGAGCTGGTTTCAACCTTGGCTTCCAGAAAGAACCAAGATAGGATAGGGGCTTTGGGTCCCCTGGTGTTTGGAGCCTCAGGAATGTGATCTGTCTTTCTGCCTGTCAGGGCAGGGAAAAGGATGGAGAAAAGTACTTGAACTATCTAGAAACTGTGTAACTGTACAACAATAATCTAGAGAGCTACAAATATATATGAAGTAAATATAAAAGCAAAAATAATTCTGGCATCAGAAGGATTGGACTGGAAAATAAATGCAGGGATAAAAAAAAGCAGTTAAGTCTCCAGAAGAGATGATTAAAACTACTTTTACCACAATGCAGTGAAGCAGCTTAGGTGGGGGTGTCTTTAAGGCCATGATTGTGCCCTTGTCTGTTTTACATATAGAGTGTTGGCTTAAGAAATTGTGAGGTATATGGGAATAGAAAGTGGCAATATATACACACTGTGCTAAAACTATTTGGTTAAATTATAAACAGGTAAACAGGGAAATTTTGCCCAGTGGCATTAACCCACTACAGTTTTGATGGTTTTTGTGAGTTTTTTATTGAAGAGTGCTTTTTCCTTTTTAATTATTTGCATGCATTGTGCCAAACAGTATTGTGCCAAAACTGAGTAAAGAGAAAAAAGCCAACTGAAAGAAACACAGCCCTGTCTCATTATGTAAGTCCAGACTTTAGTATGGTCAATTTTCCTCTCTTCTAAGACCTCTGGTCCACTTTCCAATCCAATCAAGAAAATCAGGTTACTCTGAGTGTGTAGCCCTGATCCAATGCCCGCCGCACACGCAGACACAAGCATGCCTGGGTGGGTTCACACACTCAACATAAGCAGAAAAGTCATTCCATTTGGAATGACTATTTCAAGAATACAGATGCAGAGAAAATTCCTACACAGATTTTCCTTCAGGTTCACAGAATCACAGAATCTCTAGGTTGGAAGAGACCTTTAAGATCATCGAGTTCAACCCATGTTCTAACACCTCAACTAGATCATGGCACCAAGTGCCACATCCAGTCTTTTTTTAAACACATCCAGGGATGGTGACTCCACCACCTCCCTGGGCAGATGATTCCAGTATTTGACCACTCTTTCTGTGAAAAACTTCCTCCTTAAGTCTAGCCTGTATCTCCCTTGGTGCAGCTTGAGACTGTGTCCTCTTGTTCTGTCTGTTGTTGCCGGGAGAAAGAGACCGACCCCCAGCTCACCACAGCCACCCTTCAGGAAGTTGAAGAGAGTGATAAGGTCACCTCTGAGTCTCCTTTTCTCCAGGCTAAACAATCCCAGCTCCCTCAGTTGTTCCTCATATTGCTTATGTTCCAAGCCCCTCACCAGACTTGTTGCTCTTCTTTGGACACGCAAAGGTTATGACATAATGATTTATTTTCCCAGGAAGTATCTCAGCAGCATATTCATAATTTCCTGCCGTGATGGTAACAAGAGCACAGAGGGGTAAAAGTGAGTTTTGGCCCCTGATTTTATTCCTCTTCCCAGGCCTTGTGTCTAGCCAGTCTGAACTTGGACTATTGAATGAATGAAGAATGCAAAGCTCTTGCTCTGTACATACAAGCTTATCCTAGCTGTAATGAGATGGAAATGCATTCTTACGCATGTATTTTATTTATATTTTATTGACCATGAAATCCTATCTTTCCATGGGGACTGTCAATCATGGATTTACATTGTGTTATGAGAAAGGCTACGGTTATTTTGAAGGATTTCTCATAAAAAAACACTAGCTACAAAACACCAAGGAGAAAAAGATAATATTATAGCTAAATAATGAAAAAAATACAGAAAATTCCTTTCTCAGTATATCAAGGTCAGCTGAAATAGCTACTGTGAATTTAAGATTAAAAGTAGATTTTCAGTTCAGGACTTTTGTCCACCAGTCTCTTAAAATGGTTTTCTTGTACAGAAGTCAAGGCTTGCCCTAGGTGTTTGGTGGGGTTTTTTTGGGGTTTTTTTTGTGTTTTTTTTTTTTTTTTTGTGTTTTTTTTTTTTTTTTTAATGCATAACGTTAGAGTTAATAATTAAAATTTTCTGTCTTCTATTGGTTGACTATCAAAACTTTGGCTTATAAACTGTGCAGAGAAAGCACATGAGTTTATCCAGGTATGCAGACCTGATAGGTGTAGGTTCCTTGTCACCGTACAGCTTCAAGATACATTCCAGAAAGATACAACAGCACAGGGTTCAGTGTTTTGTGTTGGGTTGACCCCTGGCTGGATGCTGAATTCTGTCACTCCCCTGTTCAGCTGGGCAGGCAAGAGAAAATGCAACAAAAAGCTTGTGGGTCGAGATAAGGGCAGGGAGAGATCTCTCACCAGGTTCTACAATGGGTAAGACTGGCTTGACTTGTGGGAACTTGTTTAAATTATTGTATCAGAGTAAGGAAATAAAACCAAATCTTTAAAGCACCTTTCTCTTACCCTTCCGTTCTTCCTCAAATTAATTCCTGCCAATTTTCTCTCCCTCCTCTCTACCAGATGCCCAGATTTTGTGGTCGGTTCATAACACATCATCTCTGCAGCTCCTTCCTCCTCAGGGGGAGGACTCCTCACACTCTTCTCCTGCTCCAGCATGGGCTCTCTCCCATGGGAGACAATCCTCCACAAACTTCTCCAATGTGAGTCCTTTCCAGAAGCTGCAGTTTTTCCCAAACCGTTTCAGTGTGGGTTGCTTCAATGGGATACTGTCCTTCAGAAACAGGCTGCCCCAGCATGGATCCCCCTTGAGGTTACAATTCCTGCCACTAAACTGGCTTCAATGTGATCTTTTCTCTCTTCAGGGTTACAGGAAGCTGCCAGGAAGCTGCTCCAGTGTTGGTTTTGCAGTGGGTCATAGCCCAATTCAGGCATCCTCCTGCTCCATGGGCTGCAGGTGGATCTCTGCTCCATCATGGACCTCCATGTAGAACAGCTGCCTCACCATTGCCTTCACCATGGGCTGCAGGGGAATCTCTGCTCCAGTGCCTGGAGCACCTCTTCACCCTCCTTCTGCACTGCAGGACTGTTTTTCTCACGTATCCTCACTCCTCTCCCGGTTGATGTCTTGCAAATTTATTTTCTCACTTCTTAAATATGATATCCCAGAGGAACAACCACTGTCGCTGCTGGGTTCAGCTTTGGGCAGTGGTGAGTCCATCCTGGAATCAGCTGGCTTTGGCTGTGCTAGACATGGGGAAAGCCTCTGGCTGCTTCTTGCAGAAGCCACCTCTGTAGCCCTGTGCCATGCAAACATAACACACCTGTAAACCTGAAAAGGAAATGCATTTCTTTAAATGCTTGAAGCCTCAATGTGATTCTGATTTTAAGCCCAGAAAATGTAGTCTCGTACTAAATTTATTCCTAGTCTAGGTTTCGGCCTATGTCCTCAGCCTCAATATAGTGGTTTTTTTCAATTTACAGAAGTGCAAGGGACATTCCCAACTGGCTGCCAAGTATCTGGGTGGTCATATTGAATTATCAGTAATCACAGTGAAAAGGTACAAGTGATCTTTTCTTGTTTCATATCCTTTAATATTTACTTGGCTTTAGATTCCAACATATAATCCAAAAATAGTTTATGCACCGTATTTAAAAAAAATAAATTAAATGTACATTTGTCCAGTTCTTGGTATTTATATAAGAACAGTTGAATAATGTCCTTTCATATAATCTAACAGGACTTTGCCTGACATGTTATGCTTTGAAACTTAATTTTCCAGTATATTTT
The DNA here is from genome assembly GCF_036417665.1 of Passer domesticus. Classification (NCBI taxonomy): domain Eukaryota; kingdom Metazoa; phylum Chordata; class Aves; order Passeriformes; family Passeridae; genus Passer; species Passer domesticus. The sequence goes on from NC_087474.1 coordinate 91,536,973, forward strand.
CTCTTATGCATAAATCAGATGTCTTGATTTTTTTAATGTATGTCTTGATCATTATTTATGATTTTATTTTTAACTTTTCTTTGAAATCTCTTAAAACCCAGTGATCCAGTTTCTACAACAGTTCAAACAGACAATGAATCACTGGTTCGAGTGATGCTGTGCAGTTTATTTCAGAAGAGAATTTGGGCAAGATGAAATTAAGGTTTTTTCTATGTTGATTTTCCAAATGATCAAAAATATGGGGGGAAAGCAGTTTTATTATAATCAAATATCAGAGACTGACCGTCAGGTCTATCTAAGAGAACAAAATCATTGCCATTCAGTGAAACAGAATTAGCCCCTAAATGGAGCTCTGTACCTACACTGTTTGTTGCCATGTGTTCTTGACTAAGAGGTCTTGGTCCACCTTTGCAGAGCTCAAACAGTCTTTGAACCTCCTGTGGTTTTGTCTACAATCCATGCAGTCTCTATCCCCACTGACCCCTAAGAAAAGTTCTTAAAAATACCTCCTTGGATATGGTTGCTAAAAACGTTTATGATTCAGTTGTTTCTTTTTGTCTCAGTGTCTTTTCTATTCCAGAAATTACAACCTGCTCCAGCTGCTCCAAGCTACCCAGGGGGCAAAGCTATCCCCAGCATGGAACTCGCCTCCCCCAGCTGCTGTGTCCATCACAGGATGCTACTGGTGACATCTCCTTGGGTAAAACTCATCAGTGTTCACCATAAAGTGTCAGCTGGCACAGTGAAAAGGATGTGCCATATCACAAAATACTATTTAGAAAACAAATTATATATTAAGGAGGAAAACCAGCTAAATTGCAAAATCACAAAGAGAACAGGATGTCAGACCTTCCATGTTGTGCAAAGTCCTGAATATTTTCATTTGTTGTTAATGTAAACCTTGCCAGTGTCATCACACTGGTCCTGCCTGGGTTTTTCCCTGTGTTTGGGGTCATACAATATATATCTAGATATCTAGATATCTAGATAGATATGCTTATGTTTGTGCTTCAGGGTATGGGAGAATGGAAAGCAAAGCCCAGATGTGCAGGAAAGTAGGATTTTCTGTCAGCTGTATATTGTCTTCTCCAGTCGTACCTAAATCCAAACAGTTGTAGCTGCCTTTACAGCTAGTAAATTGGATTAATAAGGTAGGTTTTTTACCCCAGAGGATTTTATTTTCCAGGTCCTTCCAAAGCAACTTTCAATTTATGTGTGGAAGCATCTGCCTGTCCTCTATTTACTGTCAGAACAATTTACAGTCAAGTGTAGCAAAACCTTCTCCCAGAAGAATAAAAAAAATAAAAACTCTCCCCTAACATGACACTAATGTGGAATTATCACTGTAACAGTCTACAACTTTTCAATAATTGCTCTGAAGACAGAGGTAAAGCTGGTTTGTCTGGGAATGTGTTGCAAAACCCAGCAATGTCTGTCTTTCATTCATTAAGGCATTGAAATATTTCCCCAGAAGACAAGGATTCAGAGATGAACAACTGCTCATTCTACTGAAATAAAGCCCAACATCTGCTTCATTCTAAAGACACTGGTATTTGCATTTGAAATTACAGTTAAATGGAAAGTGTGTTATTTTCTGGCATAAAATGTAATTCTAAAGATGTTGCAATTCAGTATGCATTCTTTTTCTGGATTCTAATTGTGCTTATAAATTATATTCCTATTTTGTGTGAAATTGTGAAACTTTTTACACTATCTGAGTGGTAGTATGTCTCATAATGAGCTGCCATAGGGATGGATCCTTTCCATTCTTCTAAGACACCTTTTCTAGAATAATTATTCATTTTAGCTTTTTATCTGTCAATGCCCTAGGTGTTTGACCATGCACAAAAGGGGAAAGAGTATAAAACAGATTGTATTTCAAGAATGTGGCCTCTGCTCTCACTAGTAGCAGGAAAACAAAAAGGGACTCTCCCTCTGCAAGCTTGTTGGAAAAGCTGTGTCTCAAATAGCTGTTCTCCTGACTGAAACAAGAAAGAAATGGGAAATGGGTGTGAGTTGAAGTCTCTATCTGCTCTGAAGTATTTGTAGCACTTCAGCTTTTTAATTGTGGGTACATTGCAGACAGTGTATGAAAATGTTTCTTGTCCTTTTCTTGCATTCCCACTGACTGGTTTTCTTTGATTGCTAATTGCCTTATTCTGGCATATGTGAGAAACAATGAATGCTACTTTTTAACATATTTTTAAGTTTTCTCTGTTACTCTATTAAAACAACATCCTTCCCCCTCTGCCTTTCTAAGATGTTAGAACGTAAAAGTGTCGATGCTGGACTAAAAGATTCAGGCAACCCAATATCCTCCATCTGACCATAACACTTGCTTAGATAAGAGTATAGGACACCAGATGTATAGAGATAAGGCTAAACTAGTAGATGTGCTTCTTACTAGAAGATCCCCTGTGGCAAAGCAAGCTTTCTTTTCTGCATCCATGGGAAAATACTTTTTGGTTTAGGTCCTGAGGGCTGCAACGATAAATGGTGTGATTTGTCAGTCTTAATCTCATGAGGACAGGAGAGATTTTCCTTTCCGTTGCTGTTGGTGATCAGTGTGCATGATAAATTATGACTAAAACGTGTCCTCCAACATCACTTTCCTTAGGGTTTTACTTGAATGTGGCTTATTTCCAGTGAGATGGAGAGGAATGAAAAAGATTTTGCACTTTAGCAGCTTAAGCAGTTTCCAAGTAATGGCCATTTTATAATGAGAAAATGACACACTGTAACTTCAGTGGTGGTATTTCTGTTTCTTTAGTGAATGGATTTACTTTTATGCAGCTAAAATAATTTACATGGAATGAAGCTCTGAGTGATGGTAAATCTATTTTTGTAAGTCAACAATTTTATAAGAGTTATCTAGGGCTATACTTTCACATGTCATAAAATGAAGCCCTAATTCCTCCTAAGCCCTGGGTAGAAAAGAGGAGTTGGTATCTTGTCTATCACTATTGCTGGTTAGAGTTTGTTAGAGTTTTTATTTCATCCTTTTCCTGTTCTCTTTTTAGTCTCTTTGTATCCATTTACCTTGCCTTACATCTTCATGCCAGGTTTGTTCTCTTTTTAGTTTTTGCTGTTTGCTCTCCTTTTTTTACCACAAGTGACCTTAAATGCACAGGTAATCTAATAATACTTTAGCTTTGAACTTTTGAACCAAAAGCCTTCAAGCTAGAGACAAAACATGATTCCTGTCACTTTTCGGTCTAGAGAGAGTTGCATAGGCAGTCTGTAACAGGCATGTAACTAAGAATTTTTTATTTCATTGGGTTCTTAGGTGGTGTAAATCAGCATTTCTCTTCTACAAATTCAAGGGAACTCAAAGCAATTTGTATCAGGTAAGAGCTGACAATTAAAAGCACTGTATATTTAATGCTAGGGGAAAATTTCAAGTATAGATATCCATGTATTTGTTTTCCACAGAACAAACACTGAGAACAAAATCAGGGGCTGATCCTTCCTGTAAGACTTGTATTTTAGGCATCCTTTCCCCTGCACTATCAGTGCTCATGTACAAAAGGATCTATCCTCTGTCCCCTCCATCCCTCACCCCAAGGGCTGCCCATAAATGAGCAGCCTACCTCATGCTTTTTTCCCTTCACATATAAAATCATAGAATCATTAATGTTGGAAAAGACATCCAAAATCAAGTCCAGCCTTTGAGTGCGTACATTGAAGATTCACAAACCCAGCATGATTCCTTGTTGTACTAACGAAATACAAATGCAAAATAACTTTTACAGGCATTGATGAGGTATGTTGAGAGACTATAAAGTGCATATTATATAAGAAATTAGGAAAGCATTCAGTGGATCATGAGTCATCTGGCAAACAGCCATATCTTTACATTAATGATCTTGGACCAATGTTAAATAAATAATTATGATTGCTGGGTCTCAAAGGAATGAAATAATATTTTTAAATTAATTAACCAACTGTATGATTATTTGACCCTCTTTGTCCTCCTTATGATGAGTCCTTTGGACAATTGAATTAAGTTTGATATGCATCTAACTCACCTCAGTATACAGATAGAAAAAAATTGCCATACGTCTACTCTTGCCTGGTTATAACCACTACTGTATTGCTTTATTTATGACAATGTAATGTAAAAACCTCAGTCTATCCAATGCTAAGACAATCTTCCTTTAACCTTTCACATTGCTTTCAGTGGATATGTCAGCCAAACAGTTTATAACTTTTCCTTTGTCACATGTGACTCTAACCTCGTAATCAGCTCTCATATATTCTTCCTGAAGGAGAAAGGATTAACCTTTCAATATAATACAATTTTATCATTTTGCATCCTTTGGTAGAACAGGAATACAGAGGAAAGCCTATTTGTGGACATATTCATTTTCCTCTGATAATGCCAAGAGCTTGGTACATTATTTGTTAAGGATAGAACAAATAGACAATGACAAAGAAATGAAAAGTAAAAATCTCTTGCATATGGAAGTCAAGAAAGCATTGTTTCACTAAGTCAGATCTGAGTTTCATGTGTTCAGCCCTCTGATTGCACAGCAACTCCTCCAGAGATATTTGTGCAGCACAAGTCAGAAAGATTTAATAGATGTAATTCATTCTGAAAACCATTTTTTCCAGTGAGGAAGTAAAACAAAGAATAAATCATTGTACTGTAAATCCATTCACTCGACTGTCCAAAAACTTTCCTCCTTGTCTTTATAGACATGTGAGTTCAACTTGGTCTGCAATCCCTTCCTCTGAGAAACCTATTCCTTTCTAATGACTAAGCCTTGACTCCAAGCTTAGGCACCTCAAACAGGTTAATTTAATTCAATTTTGATCTCTTAATTAATGCTTCTGCCTGGGGGTGTGTTTACTTTAGCTGGGCAGTACTACACTGGAGACTGGTCCCTGTTGATCACAGAATCCACACCCCTTATTCAAGTGAATAATTTAGGTGAAGAACACCCCTATATTTAATACCAGAAAGGGCTGTAGTATTAAATAAATAACTTTTAAATAAATAAATAACTTTTGTTAGGACACATTTTTCTCACTGACATGCAAATGCAGTCACGTTTCTATACAGTGTGCCAAATAAATTATGCTTTGGTTTGGAGATATGCATCAGAGGTCTCCATACTACAGAATAAAGGAGGAATAAAAACCACACACATTAATCATTGTCCTGATCTCCACCCCTCTCATTCTTAATTTTCCTCCTCCAAAATATTTCTTTTTTTTTTTCCCCTTTGGTTATGGTTGCAGTCTGGCAGGGAGAAATACACTAGGTTTATGCTTTGAATCCTTTGCTCATTTAAAAGTATGATGGTTTTTATACAGACTATTCCTGCAGGTCTTGATTCTCCACGCATTAGTTCTAGTACTTTAAAGAGCAGCTCACTTAGCCAGCTCCTGTTTTAATAGGGTAAGTACCTCTATTTATTTTGGCTGCCCTTTCTTTGCACTTAATCACATGACAGGAAACTATGGGAATGCTTGGATTTTTATGACTCTCAGATTGGTGCTGAATCCCTTCTCTTATCCTTCTTATTTTTTTTTATCTATTGATGGAATACATTACATTACAATAAAAGTCTACTGTTGGGACAGCTTAATCCTGTTGCAATTTTCTTGCAGTTTTCTTGTAGTAACTTAGCTATTTTAAAAACAAGCAACCCAAACAATCTGAATAACACAGTGAGAAGTTTTTTTTTGCAGATGGATGGTTTACATCGTTCTACCGGCTCTTAGAGAAGCTTCTCATTCTGAGACACTGGATAGAAATGCAGGTATTGCTTCCCAAGCAGCAAAATAACACATCTCCTGGATTGAGAGGTGAAAAATAAAACAAAAAAGCAAATGGATCCATGGATTTTCCTTACCAAATCAGAAATGTAAGTAAGTTTGCTTCCTAGGATATATGCTCCAAGATTTCTGTCAAAAAGTATCTCATTCTGAAAGAACACAAGAGGTACAGGGGCAGTGGTGGTGGGAGTGGAGGGGAGGGCATCCCAGACTGTAGCTGTGCTACTTTCCCTTCTCCATAGGTCTGCTTTAGACAGACCCACATTCCTGCTTCTCTGCAGTATGAAAACCAAATTAATTTTAATGCCATTGACCATAGTATTGAAAAGATCCACTTGATTGAGACTTACCAAAGTCTGATGAGAAACTTTGACAAGGTTTCTTTGGGGAATGGTTTCCCTGAACTAGACAGATGCTTTGCCTTGCCTTCTTGACAGGTTTTGCACTGAGTCCCCCAGAGACAAAAGAAGCAGCAGGAAGCAAAGGATCTCCCTCGGGAACAGAGGACATGTTCAGAAATAGATAGGAAGGATTGAGGAACACTTACAGCCTGGAAAGTGCCATTTGAATTATCTCTGTGATGCTCATAATTTATTGGACACAAATACAGAGAAAGGTTGACAGATGTTCTCTTATGTGGCTGTATGTGAAATGTGTTTGTTCATATAACTTTTAGTTCATTTTTGCTACTTTAAAGGTTTGGATATCCAGAAGTCTCATTTTCTTGAAATAATTCCTAAAAGAAAGTGTTTCTTTAGGTGATTGGATAAATAACCTGTTACATTTTAATCTAATAACTTTTTAATCATTCTCTGCAATTCCCAGAAGGTTGAAAAGTCAAAGAATCTAGCCAGCTACCTGAATTAATTCTATTTAATATAAAACTGAGAGTGGGGAGACAAAAAAAAGCTGCCATTTAACTTTCATGCAGGTAGTGTTGGTCCAAATCATCCAGTACCTCCAGCAAAATAACTTCATCTGAGGGCCATATTGCTAGATATTCCTAGACAATTGTTAAACTGAGCAAGAAGGAAAAAGAAATTAAAAACTAAAAAAGAAAAATGAAGCAAAACAATTTAACATGCTGAAATGTTTATTATGAAGAGGAGGCCTGTACTTTCCACATATAAAGGTACACACCACAGTTTTGCAGAAATCACAATTGTGAGTAAACCACCATTCTCAACAACTATTTCAAAGCATCTGTGGGGAAGCTGGAAAGTCTGAAAATGTTCATTTGTTAGCACTTTTTTTTTTTTTTTCTGTCAGACGATTCCCAAATCATCACCAGGGTAAGTTGTAATTGGGTTCATAACTTGTACTCTACTGAACAGATTTTCCAGAGAAGCTGTGGATATCCCACCCCATGAAAGTGTTCAAGGCCAGGCTGGATGGGGCTCTGAGAAACCTGGACTAGTGGAACAGGTCCCTGCCCATGGCAAGGGGGTTGGAACAAGTGATCTCTGAGGTCCCCTACAACCCAAATCATTCTGTAATAATCCTATTATTCTAAGAAATTCTAAGAAGAATTTCTAAGAAGAATGCTACACCTGGGGGTAGCATAGGAGTCTTTGTACTGAGAAGTTTTTCCTTGCCATAGCCACTACAATGTTCATGCATCAACATGGAGCCTATCGCACACCAAACTGCAGAAACTTTCTGACAGAGGCCTTTGAGATTATCTAATCCTCCTCATACAGCAGCATTGCTTGCATATTTTGTGCAACCTTTTGTCCCAGTGTTGAAGAGAAAGAAAAAATATTTGGAAGGTAAGTGATCAGAAGTAAATAAAAAGCTATGTGAAGGTAGAAAGCCCACAACAAATCATGCTTACTTATGGATAGCAGGTATTTATACCCTGAAGTCAACAGAAGAAAGAATTCTCAGAATATGAATGGTGTCACACCCAAGAAAAAGAGAACTGTCAAGGTCTGTTTACCATTAGTGAATATTGTGTGGATTTAAGTGGAGCCAATTCCAGTAATTTACACTTTTAGATCAAAAAAATAGAGGGGACCAAACTGTTTCTGTGATCCTGTAATTCTAAAATAGGAAGGAGAATACTCCAAAATATACTTTCTTCGGAGGAATTTAGGTAATTCTGAAAGCAAACTGCCTTTATTCTCCTAAGTTTTGAGAACAGCTCATTTGTGTTAGGCCTTTTGCAAAGGTAAAGAGGGGAAATATAGCCTAACAGAATTTTTTAAAACTATTTGAAAACCTATTTCAGCACATTAATAGACTAATGAGGTAAGTTAGGAACAGTCGTGAAAAAGGGTTTTTACAACACTCATACTACCATTTTCAGCTGATAGACACTTCAGACTCTCTTTCTGTGATTCAATTAAACAGAAAACTAGAAGTAAGGGTATTTTGGCAGGGAAACTAAATTATATCAACTATGTAAATCACTTGTCAGGAATCTAGCAGCTGTTTTCCTGAATTCATGAACAGCCAGGGGAAAACTAAAGCTGTGAGAGTTTACAAGCTGCTCACCAGTTCATCCATTCCTTTATACAGGAATAATCTGAAACTCTTCAGCACCCACTGGAATGAAAACTCATCCATGCCAATAAACTTTCCACAGGCAGGCTTTAATAATCTGCCTGCAAGATTGCACTTGAGGCTTGAGGCTCCCTAAGGAGGGCACTAGAATGTGATATTAGCAGTGAGCTGCTTTGTCTCTTTGTATTATTTTCTCCTGTGGATGCATATGGGGAGCAGTGAGGGAGATCCTAAATCTCTCAGGAGAGCAGTCTGTGCCTTCAGTTGCAGAAGGCGGGAAGAGACAGAGGGAAGGTCAGGGAGAAGCAAATGCTTCTTTCCAAAAGCAGGAAGGAGCTCATAACTCAGAATTTGTGCCATTCTCTCCACATCTCCCTTGGCTGTCCATAAAATAGCCAGCCCAACCATTGTAGCTGCAGACCATAAGGGGAGAGTGTGTATACCAGTGCTCCAAGGGATGGCTCCAACAGAGCTCCAAGGGACCAGAGCTCCAAGGGATAGCTCTAACAGAGCTCCAAGGAATGGCTCCAACAGAGCTCCAAGGCATGGCTCCAGAAGAGCTCCAAGGGACCAGTGCTCCAAGGGACGGCTCCAACAGTGCTCCAAGGCATGGCTCCAACAGAGCTCCAAGGGACCAGTGCTCCAAGGAATGGCTCCAACAGAGAGCTCTAGGGGACCAGTGCTCCAAGGGACCAGTGCTCCAAGGGATGGCTCTGGAGTTTTGACTTTATTTGCTAGGGCTTACCCTGAATGGTGTTGAAGAACCATTAACTTCCAGCCTGGGGTAACTGCTCCATGAAATAAAATTAGATACTTGTACACATCTCCAAGATTTGGTAAGAAATGGCTTACCTTAGTCCCTCAAAGTCATCTGTGTACCACTCAGGACAATTATTCTAGCCACATAAATAATATTTCTTTAATCAATACCTACTGAATTCTAAGCACCTTGAATTCAACTGACACACAAAGTGAAAATTGCCTTCAGCAATAGTTTCAGAAAACCGGTAGTAAAAGATCAGTGTATGTTTGTAGAGATAGATGTAGATATGGTTTTGATTGCACTTAAGGACTGTATACAAAGAACAGGTTATTTTCCGCTCTGTGTAGAATGTACCATATCTGAGTATGATTCATTCCTACCAAAAATCTCCAATGCTCTCAGAGGTTTAAAGGGGTATTTCAGCTGCATAGAATTAAAAAAGTATCTTTGCCATTAGTGATCCTCTTAAATTAGAGTGCGTTTTCTTCCTGCATATGAGTGGGACCAAAAATATTCTGAATGCTGGTGGCTGTCAACTGATGCACATACCATAAAAATTTCCTGTGATATTTTTATAGTTTACTAATGTATGCAAAACAACTGGGTACCAGAAATATACGATGCAAAGACAGAAATTTAAAGCCACAGTGGCTTTCCAGACTATTCCTGCAACAAATCGGGGACTTCCAGGGGCCTAACTGCATATTTTAAATGAAGCGTGCACTTAAATGTCTTGCCAAGTCAAAACCTTTTTCTGTAAAGTCTCTTGCCTGCTATTTTTACCCTTTTTCTAGCATAATGCAAAATAGAGCTCCCGCTCGAGTGCTCTGATATCTAGTGAATAATTAGATCAGAAGGGAAAATAGAAAGATTTTTTCAGGGAAAAATATCTTTCTTGTTTTATCTCAAAATTCTCCAAGAAAAAACTATAAGTAATAAAGTTAATATTTATAATAAAAGCACTGTACAGCAATATATAGAAGTGTAAAGCAAATAGTAATATCAATGCAAAAACTGTTTTTAATTGCCTCCACCTTAACTAAATTATTGGCTCTGTGAATATTGCTATTAATCTCCACACAATATATATAAAGTATATTTACTCAGAGGGAGGAGTGATGTCAGAATCTGGCCTGAATGGACTGAGATTTTAAATCAATTTGCTGACTGCCTGTAGTGGTAGCATTTAAAAAGTACATTTAGTGTAAATAAACTAGCAAAAGAATGCTTTGCAATAACTAAATATTGCGTGCTGAGGTCAGCTTATTTTTTTATTCTGTTATGATGTATGAATGCAGACAAAGTTTGGGAAAAAAGGCAGAATAATCCAGTAGCTAGTATAGAGGTAAATACTTGTTATTTTAGTAAATAATTGTGAATATATTGTGAAGGTGTATCAATGTCTAGTTTTAGCTCTGACATACTATTACCATAAATAAATATAAAATTTTACTAAGTACACATAGAAAATTTTGGGGTTTTTTAATACACTGTTTTTTCCTGGCTTTGTTGAATCCTTTCAAAGTAGCACCGAGTTACTAAAAAACCCAATGATTAAAAGGTAATAGGAGAGAGACGGTCTTGTAAAACAATAATATTATATGTTGATAAACAAGAAAGCATATCTCTGAGGCAGCATAAAATAAACTACTTCTGATTACAAAAGTGGCTGAGGTTAAAATTGTGATGTTTCAAACAAACCAGTTTTGTTTTATTTCTTTCTCCCTCCTATTTTTCCTTCTCTCAGTATGTTTTGTCTTTCTGATTGACCCCTTCTTCTTTTTGCCTTTTCTCCTCCCCTATTTCTTTCTACAAAAGCTGACTGCCCATGGAGACAGATTCATAATAGAAATTTAACAATTTACAGTACAATTTGAGATCATACTTGTACAAGTTGATTTTGGCAGATTTTTCAAAGTAGATGGTTTTACACAGCTATGGCTCTGAACTTCGTTCTTAACTTTCTTATTAGAAAAATAACTCTGCTTCCAGATGGATGATCTATCACAATGGGAAATGAGTATCTTATCATTATAATGAAAAAACTGCATTTTGGCTGAGAAAATAAACAGCACACCAGTTCTCACTTTCATACCAAGGATGCAAGTTAAAACAGAAGTCTGATAATGAATATATATTGAAATTGTTGAAAATAGCTGCGCTTAGCTGACTGAATCTGAAAGGCAGTTACAGCAAAAAACTCAAAAGTAAGAAAGTTACAGCAAGCAAAAATATGCAATAAAATAAAATAGAGTTCAGTAGGTAAGAAAACAAAAGATGATGGACAAAAAAATGGTTGAAAACTGCTGACACCTTATTAGGCATGTTGCAATTTAAGAAGACAGGGTTGTCATTAAGGAAGGTTGTCAATTTTTTTTTTTGTTCTTTTATCCTGTTCTTTCATAATGTTCAGGTATAAAATGATGTTAAAGAACATATTGGTTCCAAACATCTGAGAAACTGAATAAAGAGCCCAGATTTCCTTCTGTTCTTCCCCTCCCATCTTCCCATCCTGCACTTGAATCCATTTAATGGCTTTTCAATTGCATTTGCCTTAGATTGGCGTTTCTTTAACTGTATTTCTTATTTACCTTCTTTTGTAAGGCTTTTACTACAGCCTTGTTTTCTCTTCTACTTTCACCTACAAACCCATCTGAAATATGTCACTTTTATTTTGTAGGTTTTTTGCTACCTTTCTCCTGTCCAATTCCTTCAAAGGTTTAAAGTTGTTGGTACAGAATTTATAAAATTTCATTGTCCCTGCTTCAGAATCATGCTGTGCTGGCTGAATACCTTGTCTATGTTTCACATACTTCTAAAAAATTATATTTTACCTTAGAACGCAAAACTCGATTCTCTGTCTGAAAATAATTTGGGGAGGGTTGAGGGTTATGATCATACTGTGATAAGGTGAAATGTTTCTGGAGTATACCTCACAGCACACCTGTCAAATCTGCACCAAATTTTCCTTTTGCTGCTCTGCATTTGAATGAATCTGCCAGTTGCCCACAGTAATTTAGAAGTATGGATAATAAATTTGGGATATTTCACAATATTTAGGTTCTCAGATATATAAAAAACATTTTGACACACCGATCAGCTTTTTCACCCTCTATAAGAAATTGGCTCTAGAATTGGCTTCTTTACATGACATCCTTTATGCATTAATAAAAGGTCATCTTTATAAAGTGAGGAACTTATCTATCTCCAGCTAAATTCTCATCCTTCAGCTCAAACGACTAACATTCAAATATAAAGTAGACACGTGTACACACACATAAATGCATCCATGCAATACATCTGTTCTTTACACGACTGATGCTGAAGATATCTCAGTAACTTAGATTCCTTCCGTATTTAAAGATAAGTCACTTTAAAGGTGTTTTATGTTCATTAGTTCTTTAGGTTCTCTCAGAGCTATGCACAGGTAGACTCCATGGCAAAATCCTGGTCCACTCATTATCCTGACATTTTGACATAAATTTTAACATAGTCTTCATTTTATCCATGGAGCAAAAAGCATCTAACATTACAAGTGAATGAATAAATAAAATAATTCCAATCACAGATTTAAAAAAAAAAAAAAAATCAGACATCCTTTTTTTAAAAAAACCAGCCAACAAAAAAAGACCTTCAAACCACAAAAAACCTAAACAAGCCAGCCAAACAAAACCTTGTCTGAACATGTTTGTGACGATTTTTGACCCTGAGAAGTAGCTCAGGCAGAATAGAAAGAAAACACTATAGAATAAGGGAAAAACTTCAGGCAACCTTGTCTTGTCCTGGACTAACTCTTGGTTTTGTTCCTCTGACCAACATCACATTATAAAAAATTTTGGAACTACACCACATGATGAACCTTTTTGTGTTTTATCATGGAATTATAGAACCATAGAATGGTCTGAATCAAAAGAGACCTTAAAGATCATTTAGTTCCAACACCATGCCATGGGCAGGGACACCTTCCACTAGACCAGGATGCTTAGAGCCCCATCCAGCCTGGCCTTGAAAACTTGAGAGTGAGGAATTTAATACATTAGGGTTGCCTCCAGAGGGTTTATCGAATAGAATACCTTATGTACGAAAGGTAGGGTAAGTTACAGGGAGGAAATACAGATATATAATAGACCAAAACCAGAACGGGACAGGATAGGCAAATTTCAGCAAAGGACCATAATTAAAAAGCAGCTAGATTAATTCTTATACCTAGTATTATATGAGTCAATACCAAAGTTCTACTAGTTCCTTTTCATTTTATGAATTACTGAACACAGATTAAACTCAAAAATGTGTAATAAAAATTAAAATTTTGCACTTGTCTATACTTCCAAAGCTATGAATAAGCTTTAAAACTGCAGGGTTTATTGGACATATCTTACAGATAAGAAAACTGGAGTTCAATGAATGAATTGATGTGGTCAAGACCATAACACAGATTTTGACAAAATTGTGACAAAACTCTAAAACATATGCCTTGACCACTACCAAAAATCAGGAGTTTATAGGAAGCAAGAAAACACCACTCAGACCCTGTGACCAATTTTGTAAACACCAAGATTAAGTTGTGAAAGATACATTATAGATGTTTTTAACTAGGACTAAATGTTAACATTTAGGCATGCTATGACTGATCTTTGTTTTAGAATGCACACTTACACTAGTACTTTTATGGTGATGCAATAATATGCATGATATACTACAATGTAAGAGGACTACACGCTTGGGCAACTTGAAACAGAATGTTCAAATACCTGTAGTTACGAAGGCACTCCATTTTAATGCAAATGGAAAATTCCTAGAAGTGTTTTTCCATAATTTCTCCTGAGATGCTTGTCTGTCTAAGTATTAGGGCAGCAAGTGAGATGTCTTTTAGAGGGCTTGGTGCTCCTTTTCCTCGTATTTTATTGACTAGGAACATTTTAAATGCACTAATCCTGAAGTGAGAATGCATCATGCTTACCTTGTATCCTGTTTTCTTTCAATACTGGACATTCAATATTTCAAGTGCCTATTCAGGTCCCTTTTGTATGAAATTAAGAACATGTATGTAGTTTTAAAATAGTCATGCTTTTGTCTTGCTTACACATCTCTTATGTAAGAGGGGAAGAGAAATAATATTATGAAAATGAACTTAAACACTTTCTACTGACTTAAAAAAAACCCATACTAAATAAGTCTAGAGAAAGACTTTCAACACTATTATAGTAATAAAATTACAGCCTGGGTTACAGTTAGCTGAACTCTGACAGTGCCTCTGCACACTGTCCATCCTGCTCCCAAACCACAAATGCATCTTATAAAAGAGGTTCTGTGGACTAAGCAAGATTACACAGAAACCTGAATTTATTTTTTTTTAAACAAAGAAATTTATGTTTCATAATTCATTGCTATTTATTGAAGTTCTAGTTCTGCCACTTAAACAGATTGAGTAATACATGCACCAGAGAGTTTATCTATATCTTTAGTGGTGCTGTGTACTGCACAAGTTACAACACAGTGGAGGAAGGGTGGCGGAATCGAGGGTATGTTATTTCCTGGAGAAGATTTTTGGAATTTCATATTCAGTATCTAATCAGTACTCCAGCTCAACTGTCAGTAACTTTCTGCCCTAGGGGAGACAGCAGTGAGCACTCTTCTGGTTTTAAGTTCACATTTAAACTGAAATATTGCATATATTGTTCTATATATTGCTCTTGAGAACACAATAATCATATGAGCAATTTGTGGTACACTTTGGCAGAAGAACAGGGATGAATTGAATTTATTTCCACAGGAAATGCTTTTGCAATCCCAGTTCTCATTCAGAAAATAAAAACATATTGCTGAGCACCTAGGGAAATCACCAAAAATGCACATATATCCTGTATTCTAGAATCACAGTCACAGTTGCCAAGTAACTACTTTTTTGAAATATAAGAGATCTGATTATGGTCACTTTTCTTAGTGAATAACTGTGAAGAAACGGAGGAATGGCTTTCCTAGAGGCTCATTGTAAATACAGCATGCTGAATATCTTTTTTCTATTTTTTTTCCCAGTTCCCTATGGAATATGCAGAGCTGTAAAAATAGCTTAAGAGGCATTGCACATATTTAGATCTATTTAGATTCAAAATACATTACTCTTTGGACCCCTAACTACAACATTGCATTTCCTACCTATTACCTCCTTGCTCTGAATGAATGATAAATGAGGGAAGTTTGAAGCAGCCAGAAGAAGGAATTTCCATCCCATATAATATTGAAATTTTAGGCAATGTTTCAAAAATTGCAATGAAGTAGACTCTTCCATTAAGCTAGAGGGATTTTTTCCCATATTGATTTTTCTGCTGCACAAAACAGGGACGTTGACTATGGAAAAGTGTGTTCTTAAAGGAAAAACTAAATCAGGAGATAATGTGAGAAGTAATTTTTTTCTTGCTTTACCATGCTGCCCATTTTACCAACACTCAACTGCTGTTTGATACCCATAGGGAAACATCATTCGGTGTGGGAAGCACTAGTGACATAATATGAGAGAAAAGTCGACAGTAGGACATCACGTTAGGCCAATGACTTCGTACGTCAAGCCAGTTATGATTTTCTTATCTCACTCATAAGTCATTTTAGTTGTGTATCCTGTTTTGTTGAGCACTGCTGTAAAGTAATTCTATAAGTAACAACTAATATGATTACAGCTCTGAAGGGTGTAAAGATAACAAAAGATTGACACAGAAAAGTCATAATTTTATTTATAAAAAGTGTGTAGGGGGTTTAATATATAAATGTAATGAAAAAAGAATTTCAAAGGGTGAAGATAAGTCATATCAGTCAAGAGTAAAATACTGCAGAACATTTTCTCTTTTATGTTTTTGTTTTTAGGACATGTAAGAAATGAATGCTAATGTCTTCTTTCCATGAGAAGAAATTAATGTTATCTATATGCCCTTTTTCCTTTTTGACAATATGCTACGTCCCTGGAGGTTTACATGGGGTTTTTTCATTGTACTGAGGCTGGTAGGCACAGTATCTCTCCGAAAATAATGGCAAACTGCTAATTACCAAGAGCAGCATTTAAATAAGCTGATCAGATCTGTAATATTTCAGTTCCTTACTTCTGAAATGCTACCTGAACATCAGACTGTTCTATAGGTGCCATATGTACCTCCTTAATTATTTCACTGGATCTGTCATGCTCGTATCAAATGCCTTGGTTTCATGTTTTGTTTGGACAAAACACATGTGAATACATGTATTTATTTTGCAAATATATCTGTGTCTTTTTAAATGTCATATAGAACTTGTTATATCCAGTTTGCTCATATTTCTGTCTTTGTATCTCAAAATCCAGTACAATTCTTTTTTTTATGTGTGTGTGTGCACTGAGATGGACAGGAAGAAAAGAGAGGAAGATAAAGAGGCGAATAATAAGAGGTATGGTCAAATTTAAAGCAATTTCCAATCATGAATACTTCCTGCGAGAGACATGAACAAGACAAGTGTTTTGATTAACATCAAGAATATTTCAAGCAGCATTATTTACCAAAGTGTGCAGGGATGACGTTGCATAATAATGAGATGTAATAAAATCATTGGTGCAGATGTGGAAAAAGCATTATTATCCTCCTTTCTTTGAAATAGCAATTCCTGTGTTATTTTTCATTGATTCATTATCATGCTCTGAGACAAAACAAAGTAACCTTTTCTCAAGAACTTTTTGAAAAAGCTGTAAATGAGAGAGAAAAATTCAAGATAACTACTTAAAGCTGGTTTAATATTTGAGCACTGAAATCAATAAATTAATCTTGAAAACCTACCTTATTGGGAAATTTGATTTTTTTTTTTTTACTTAAAAAATGGAGAAATAAATTTTGTGGTGGCATGAAAAAGACATTAAAAGAGTGACAGCACCACTTAATTTTCATTATTTTATCCAGGAAACTGACCAGAAAGATACCTTGAGTAGGAGTGGAATATACAACTCTCAAAGTTCAGGAATGGACGAGCAGAACTACCTTTTTTAGCTTCTCTCTTATCCAGAACTAATAGGATATCTGGAGCTGACAGCACCTCCCACACAATAAGCATATGCTGCAGAGGCATGTGTGCACATCCTTATGAGAGGACCTCTGTCAGTAACCCCTCCTCTCCCTGTGTCTCCCTCCATTATCAAATACTTACATAAGGACCCAGGAATAGACTCGACTTTGAAAGAACAGAGCTAAAATATCAATTAGTTCTCTCCAAGAATGACATAGTCAACAGTCTGTGTGTGCCTGGCAATGGCACACTGCAGCTCACTAACGTAGGGCAGCCATACAACTTTCCTCTAACCTCTTTTGGAATCTGTATTGTTGATTTGGTTTGCTGTTTTTTTCCAATTTTCCCTACTTTGAAAAATCAAAGGAAATTGTATAAAACCTGGATGAAAAAAGGGCTGGAGAGTATGTTACACAGTGAGAAGCTTACTTGGTTTAACAAAAAAGAAAATTATACCAATTAAGACTAACTCAGTGACTTCAGCTCAACAGTTGTTGAATGGGATGTACCAACTAACTGACTTAATATCTAAGGGATAAGGGACACCATATTCAATGTTGATTCCAAGAAGTCTGGATTGTTTCACGCCAGATTATTTTCTTATACCTGCCATGGTGTGAGGATTCCTTGCAGCATATTCCCTAATATAGAAGTATAGTTGAAATTTACCATCTGTGTACCACTTAGATTTCGTTCACCTCATAGAGTTACCCACTAGATCACTTGCCGCTGTTGTAGCATGTGTATGCCATGTACTCTTGACATTTTCTTCTGTGATCCTCTTTTTGACTGTACACTTTATAATCCATCGAAATAATCCATCCATCCATCCATTCATCCATCCATCCATCCATCCATCCATCCATCCATCCATCCATCCATCCATCCATCCAATCAATCCATTATGGTCACCAGCATATTTTTGTTTCTGCTGAGTGCAGTTCCAGGGTAGAATTGGTGGGATGATACTTCACTATGGCAAAAGTGTTGTCTTGACTAATGCAGTGTTGGGACTCCCAGCATATAAAACATAACATTAAACAAACAGGTTTATAACACAGAGAAGCTGGAGAGAATTCTGTCCTTAATGTTACAACATTATATCCTGCTTAAAAGACTGTCCAGTACTACAGTATAGCTTTCAAAAATATCATCAGCAAGAAAAGATCTGATCATGTAAGAGACTGAAGGGCTGAGGGAAGGCCAAGAATAAAATGTAACATCCTCTTGTAGTCATTATGTTTGTGCTAATAATGGAAATGAATAATAAGCCTCTGGAAAAAACACCTGGAGAAGATGGCTGTTATTCCCAAGTTAGACTCCAGGAAGTGTCACTATAGCCAGCAAGGTGCTCCTTTCTCAAAAAAGTAGTCTTTATAAGTCTATATGTTCTCTGTATAACATGGAGATATGACTTTCAGACACACTCAAGCTAAAGTCCTTCAGAATATCCCCTGGTCAGGGTGAGCTCACTGCATTATTTAGTATGATCATATTTTATCCTGCATCATTAATGAGGAAGAGTAGGAAATCAAGTTTCTCATTAAACTAAATTTATTTTAAACAATATTTAAATTATAATGGTCCTCAGAACTTGAGAATTCAAGAGCTAAAATGTAGCTATTATGCCACCATTATGGCAAGACTACTAGCTACAGTAGGTGAGTTCAGGAGTTCTGGTTTTTATCACTGAGGGATTTTAAGATCAGACTAGCTAGAACCCTTCTGGAATGCTGTAAATGTCTTTGAACATTTTGTTCTTTCCTGGTTATATGGAGAAAATATTGAGACTATCTCCAAAGTCTACTAGGTGTTAAGTGCTCTATGATCCCCCTCAATGCAAAACTTACCTTCTTTTTTGTTTTCATTCACTTTTTCTTTTATCTCAACTCACTACTTTCTTAAAAAAATGTTTCCATTTAGAGAACAAAGTATAGTTCAAAAAATTTACTTGCTCTTTTAGAAAGTACCACAAAATAGGTCTAATAATCTTGCATGACTGGGATTATAATTCAGGTCTGCGTAAGGAAATGGGATGAGCCAAAAGACTCATGATTTTAACAGAAATTAGGGAAAATGTCGGGAAGAGAAACCAACTCTTGAAGATTATCTGTGCTGGAGCTGTTTAAACATCCAGAACCATAGGATGTCTGCCATAAACAGCAGACAAAAGGGAATGAAAGAGACCAGCTGGAGTGAGTTGTGCAGTGGGCCAAAGAAGTCTAAATGTCAAAATGCCCTGATATGACTTTCTGGCCACTCATTCTATTTTTTTATGACATGTACTTTGAAAAAGACCTGGAACAATATGAGACACCTTGCTACAAAGTAATTTTACTTGAATGTAAACATCTTTTTAAGCAAATTCCATTAAACAGATAACATTTATCTACAGAGAATTTTCTTAGAAAAATTGGAATTGAAAGCTGTTTTTTATTTTCAGTTTGCTACTGTAGACTTTATAAAGTAGATATTTCCTTCATAAGACTTTCCACTTCCCACTGTTTAAATAAAATATGATTGTCTTATTTTAGAAATAATCCAATTATGGAAACTGTCAGAGTATGGAAATGCAAATGAAAGAGTGGTCAGAAATTTAATTTTACCTCTCAAGAGCTTAGAAAATTCTTTTGTGGGAAAGGCATGTTTCAAATTAGCACACTACTAATACTTTTAAAATTACAGGCTTCATCTTGGAGATGCTACTGTTCAGCTTTTAAGCATAAATTCATGCAAATTCCAAGATCACACACAGTAAGTGCTTAATCTTCATTCACAGTTGTCTTGAACATATAAAAATTGGAAAGCTGAATGTTGCAAATTGCCTTTTCATGGTAAATCCATTATGTACTGTAACTGTGTTTTGAAGTGTGACCTGTTTTAATAAATACAGTCTCATTGAGTTTGTTATGATTTTTTTCGTTGTAGTAGGACAGAAATATTCCGAAGTCCTTTATCTTGGAGACTGATGTGAAAGGGTAGGCTATGTATACCAAGTCTAGTAATTTGATAGTGTCTGATTTTGTAGCTACAGATATTTGTAGCTACATACATTACATATATGCTTCATCTGAAAAATGCTGCCATTTGTAATTTCTATGTCTGACTCAATGAAAGAGAGATGATATCTGTAATAAGAAAAAAACCCACAGGTTATCTTGTTCACATACAATATAGCAGCTATTACTGCAACGAATAAAAGTAAAAGATCCCTTTCCCATATTTATGAATGTTGATGTACTTAAAATTATTTAATTATAATACATTATTAAATTAGGCCCAAAAAGACCACTCAAACTTTGGACTGGTTTGTGTATGTCAGAAAAATTGGTCTCAAAATGTCATAATGATGCAGATTTTCAATACGTTTATATGACTTCTTTTAATTTCACTCAAAAAATACATGCCTAATACAGAAAAAAAAATAAAACCAAAGATACAAACAATAATTCCGAATCTATGAAAATTATTGAAATGAAGGAGAATTTCTTTTATATAGCAATTCACTCACTTCAGCTTATAACATCACAGAATAAGTTAAAATCTGAAAAAGATTTTATTAGACTTTCCATGTGTTTTCAAATTCACATAAGTGCATTCTTCTTAGGAATTAGTGTTTTCTTTCATTTTTAGAATACCTCTTAAATGATCTAGCATGCTGCACATGTACTGATTTCTGCCTATTTCTGAAAGGAACAGTTCATGGGAGAAAAGTGCTCAAAGGCAAAATCATTCTCATGGCTGATGAATAACAACTGCACAACATACAGCTGGTATTTTGCATTATTTAGAGGATAGACTGAAATTTTGCTGGAATTAACTTTTTTATGGTTAGTGTAATGATAGCCACAACTGGATAAAGATCCAATATTTTTGCTTCTTTAACTTGAGCATATAAGTTTTCATAAAGGCCAAGAACCACAAGGTTAGGCCTCATCAAAGTTTTCAAAAAGGCATGCAAATATTAATATTTGAATTATGACACTATTGATTTGGAATAATTATCATTGTTTCCCATATTTTTCCACTGAACTTGGAAAATTCAGAAATCAAATTCTGTCTGTCACTGAGACCCAGTGACATTTTTAGAGCACATAAGGTTTTGAGTCATGAAGATCTGACCCTCAAAGATGTCAATTCCAGGCAATGGTAATTAAGGTCCTGAGCATTTTCAGAAGTTTGTATCTCAGTTCCTCAAAGGACTCAACCTCACTAAGCAGCCAGGTTCTCTCCCTTTACTTTCTTTTTCTGCTGTGTCAGGATTACAGCAGTCTCAAAGGCTAGCAACTCAAATGGAGAGGAGCTGACCATTCTTAAAACTGCTCTTTTATGTCCTGGAAAAGATGGATTAAGAGGCAGGCTGGTCATTTTCTTTTCAATAGCAACTAGAATAGACATGCAGAAATTTGTCTGTGTTTTTGTTGGGAAGAGCGTTAGACAATTCTTTCACTGTTGGAGCTTTTGTATTTTTGGATTTCCTCTTTTATTAAAATTCTAGTGGAAAAAAACAAAAAAAAAATCCCACACAGCTGTGCGATTTATCTATTCTTGTTATCTTTTTATCTCTTACTTGTTTGTTAAAATGCAGAGACCACTCATGCCAAGACAGCACTGACCAGAATTTATGGAAGATTTGCAGCTCAGGGTCCGTAACAACACCATCTATGAAATGGCCATTCTGTCAGGGACAAGCTGGCTGTTGGTCTCAGCTGGAAATTGGTGCTGTTTCATTATTGAGGTCAAGAACAGGATGGTGTTCTAGCAGCAAGTGACAGTCAAATGTCACTTGGAAGTGGAATAAAAGACATTCTGATCTTTAACATTCACAGCTTCCCGTCCAAAGAGAAAGGAAAAAAAGTAGAAGAGGTTGGCAATTTCCTCCTAAAGGCCTCATCTCCCAGCTCCAGCTGACATCTGGAGCCTGGAGCATGTTGATATCAAAGGACTCAGCTCTTACAAATTACTGTAAAAGTGGGTGAAGTTCATCTCTCACGGTGATCTTCATGAGCCCTTCTGTTTGTGTCATATAGTTACTTTCAGGGACCAGTCTTGGATCAAAAATGGCTATTAGTCTGGGAAGGCAAGAGGTTAGTATGGAATATGTGCCTGTTTTCCTAGCTGAAGACTGCAAAGGCTTAGGAATCTAGGTGTTCTGGAGTAATAAACACATTCCAGGACACAAGGACACCTTTGTCTCCCATGACCATAGAGATGATATTCTGCATATTCTTGCACATGAAAAGAAACCCCAAGAAGACAGAAAAGAGTCTAATTTCTATAAGTATACTACTTGTCTTACTTTTAAAGAAAATCTTTAAACAGACATTGGAGACGGAAAGGCAGTGTGAGTGACAGAAGTTCATTGTCAGGAAATAAAAGAGAAATTTGAATAATAGTATCAATATTTCTTGAGTGGGAGGAGATAAGGGTTATTCAGAATAAGATCAAAAGACAAGAAACAGGAAATGAGAGGTCAGACTATTTATTTATGTATGTTAATGAACAGCATACAGGAAAAGGGACTGAAAAACTTATATTAAAAAATACAATTTTTTTAGGAGGACAAAGAATGACCACAGAACTATGCCTATTGAAATAATAAGGGAAAGAAAAAGTTTTATAAATAATAGGTAGACTACAGTGCTGAGAGAGAATTTTTAGCCACTGGCTAATGACAACAAGGATTAAGAGGCAAAACAAAGACTAAAGGAAAAATACAAGGGTCATAATTTACCCTAGGCAGAGAAATAAAAAGTATCATAAGAGATAAACTTGGTTAAAGTATAAAATTCTCATATACTGCACCCCAAAGAATGAGTTTTAAAGACTGGTGAATGGTAGATATACAAAAAATTAAATTTAAAAACGCAGCAGGAGCATGTAAACACAAGGGCGAATACAACAAAAGAAAACAAACAAACAAACAAACAAACAAAAAAAACAAAATAAAAAATCAAAACAAAACAAAACCCCAAAAAACCAAAACAAAACAAAAAACAAACAAAAAAAATATCCAAAACAAACCAATCAGAAAACAGGAAAGCAAAAAAGGGCATGATATGAGGTGCAATTATCAAGCAATTACTTTGGGGATAAAAAGTGCTCATTCTATTATTGACTTAGTATAATACTTTGAAACAGGTTTTTTTTCAATTTCACTATTAATTTTGAAAGAAAGAGCAATGTCTACTGTACTCAAATAGCTTGGAGGTGAATTTGAGCATGAAGGTGTTTCATGCTTTTTTTACCACTAAAGAAGCCATCTGTGATCCAGTGACTAATAGAATTAAAATTGTATCTTCCCACAATATTTCTTAAGGAGATGATAAAATGTTTGCAGCTATCTAGCAAATAAGGAAGAAGTTACATGGAGACGGCATCCATCAAGATAACAGGTTTGTTTTTTTCCCCCTACATATAAATTTTGTCAATCTAAACTGATTTAATTCTGCATAGGCTGGACAGAGGAAAGAAATCACTAATGTCTTCATCTTGCCTTTAATAGTAGTATTGATATCCTCACATGATCTACCCATAAATTATGCAAGAAACATAGTCTTGGTGAAAATCTTACAAGGAAGGTGTAAAACCAGCTGTCTAGTGTGGAAGGGTATGTTAAGGGGAGTGATGTGAGCTCTCCTACTGCTTATCTCCTCTTCAAATTTTATTAATACCTGAATGCAGCAATGGAAAATGTGCCCATTAAATTGTAAATGGCATGAAGATATGATCTAGGAGAGTAATATGGGCAAACAAAGAGTAACACCTCTGAACAGGAGCAATAAACTGTTATAGATGTGTGATAGAAGCCAGCTAGCTGGAGAAGTCCTGCTCAGAAATGGGTCTGAAGGTGTTTTGGGGCACCATGACCTGAAGGCATTCCATGGTGTTGTTTAAAAGGCAAACATATTATCAGGTTGTATAAAGCAGAGCACGTATCAATCCTGTCTTGCTTATCACTGAGAGCACTTCATCTGAGGTAGGGAGCTCTTTCAGGAAATGTATGGGTGCTAGGTGGAGACAACGCAGAAGCCACAGTAGGCCACAGAGTAATGAGTTTAAAAGCAACAAAGATTCAAATTGGCCGTTGTGAGGTGTGCAGGAAGAAAGACCTCCCACCATTATCACACACAGGATTGCTTGGGAAAACTGTGCTCAGTGAAGTTCTTTAGGAAGAGACTGGGACAACATTTGCCAAGAGTGACACTGGCAGAGCTGAATATGCCTTGGGCATCAGGATGAACAAAGGGAACACCTGAGATTTTCTTCAGCACTGTGCTTCTACGACTCTCTGGTATTCTGCCATTTTCTCTGAGTTTCTTGCTGTGTTGGGTTTGACACTGAAATTTGGGTGGGCTAGCTCCAGAGGTGGTTTATCGGGAAGCTCTGCAAAAGAGTAAATAATTCTGACATCTGCAGTTTTCCACAGGTATAATGCTAGAACTTGCTTGTTGTATAATTGTTGCACAGAGATATGCATGAGCTGAAGTTGTTTTTTGGGACAGAACTATTAATGGGATGTGTTCTTCATATTTGATTTCTGGAACTGAGCACACAACTGTGTTCTGAAATATTTATCTAACATAAAGTAATTCCTAAGACACATTCCTCTATAAGCTGCAAGGAGAAAAACAGAGAACATGATTCAAAACATACCCCTATTCATTTTAACCCAGAATGGATAGCTTGAAATTGTGTGCCCCAAGGGATTATTAACGAAGATGGTATTCAAATTAGATTAAAGCTGTCAGACATGCTGTGAGTTATGCCTGCTTATTTCCCGCAAGATTAAGATTTTTGTTTGTTCCCAGCAATGTATGTCAACATGAATTAATGCAGGTATTTTATTACATATGTGAAAAAAAATCAGACTCATAATTTATCTGCAAAGGAAAATACACAAGATTGTGTTTTCTGGGTTACTACTCTAGTTATCATGTCACAATGTAAAATAATCTCCCCCCTAAAGGCTTATAAGTTAATTAGATCGGATTTTTCTCACTTTTTTTTTAAGTTTTTTTTATGAATGGTATTTACATCTGTGCTAGAGTAGTACAAATGCAAAAGTTATGAGGAAATATTTAAATGCCAAGAGTAAACCTATTTCCTACTCAAAATCTGTGGGATTGTGTACTTTCCTAAAATTTTGATCATACTACTTTTTTTCTTTTTTATAATACCAGATCACAATATTAATTACAGCAATTATGTAGTGTCTGAGAAAAATGTCTATGTTTTTTCCCTATTGTGTTCTGAGAAGCCAGCTATAGAAAAGTGTTTTGAGAGAGTGAGTTGCTTTAGGCAAAGCACAATTCATTTCTGATCAAACAATTTTCCTCCAGACAGAAAAGGACTTTTTATTTCAGTTTCTGCTTAGATGGATACTTATCTATTTAGTATAACATCATCTAATAGCAGAACTGAAAATTCTTGATAAAGGGGTAAGTTGCAAAAGATTTTTCAGGCAGAATCCAGGAACTGAAGAGTAGAGGAGTCCAGATTTGAAAATTCAGAAACTGATGAGAAATGTAAATAACTTCTGATAATGGAAAAAAAAAGAGAAAATCTGAAGAAATGAGGAAGTTGGTCAAAAGGGCTGCTGCATTTAGACCAGGGGAATTAAAATGATAAAGCTCCACAACATGAAGGTCTTTAACACTTTTCTAGACTGAAGAACCATAATTTTGCAAGCGTGATATGAAAGCAAACTGAATATTAGAGCAAGTTTTAAGCATGAAAAAAATGGATCATATATAATATGAAAACTCATAATCTGAAAACTGTAGGAGGCAACTGGTCCACCCAGTTTTGGCCAGTTCAGATTGTTTCAGAGGTCAGTGCCAGGTGCTGAGAAAAAATGGGACAGAGCACTTAAGTAGGAAACTCTATATTCCCTGTCTTCCTCCTTTGCCTAAATCTAATTTATATCTGAAATGAAAATATAAGCTTTCAATCTATGTCCACTAATAATGTCTTGAACCTTAAAGCTCAGAAGCTTCTATAATAATTACTGCTGATGTGCAAAGTGAAGAGTGGCCCAGAGCTGGTTCTGTCAAAAATTCCATAAAGCAAGAAACCACTGGTAGCATTTTTTGGGGCGAAGTGAGATGACATGCAAATGCCTTTAAGCTGAATTTCAATTTTGGAAAAGGTCAGTAAATATTTGGTTTATGCTTCAGCTTGGGAGGTAATGAATCAATGATAGCAATGGGAGGAGGAAGAGAAACTATGGAAGGTGAATTTAAGTTGTCCTGGCACAAATTTCAGTTTTGACCAGTGCTCCAGGTCCCGGAGTGAGCAGATCCATTATGGTATCTGTGCTCTTTGAGGACCCATACAATACTGATTTCTTTTTAGACTGGTGGTGGTATGAGTGCAGGTGTTTATTTGCAATGAAGTGATAAAGAGATGCATCTGGCTGTGATACCAGTGATGTAAGACTGAGAACTTTTGGATGAAATTTCACAGAGAAACAGTGCTTCCAGCAAGGTCTCCCAAGGCAGTACTAAATACAGGTTATAATTCTTATACCATGAGAAATGGGAATGCTCTCAAATGAGGCCTTGCAGCACTTTCACTGGAGTTTATCTGATCCAAACTGCTGACTCAGCTGGCCCAAGACAACAAAAACTGATTGGAACCACATAAATAGAGGAGCAAGAAGGGACAAAAGGCATCATTAGTAGAGAACTGAATTTAAAAATGTTCTAAACTGTGATTGAAGAACCTGGCAGAATAAATAGATAGTTCTTGTTCCCTAATAAATGTTTCAAGATACGATCCAGGAACCTGGCATATGAGAAATATCATTTTG
Organism: Passer domesticus; assembly: GCF_036417665.1. Classification (NCBI taxonomy): domain Eukaryota; kingdom Metazoa; phylum Chordata; class Aves; order Passeriformes; family Passeridae; genus Passer; species Passer domesticus. The sequence continues at coordinate 91,563,855 of NC_087474.1, forward strand.
CAAGGTTATCCCAAGGGATTTTTGTTTTGTGGATAGATTTCTGTGTGGGATGCTAATTGCTACTATTTGTCATATTTTCAGAATAAAATTTTAGGCAATGCTTTCAGCTTTTCAGTGAACAGTAGGTGAACAGTAATATAAATAATATAAGCTGCTGAGCATTTTCTATTGGAATTTCTTAATTATACTTATGAGAAATACAAATTTATAAAAAAACCTCACAACACCCTATTATCAAAATTGAAATAATACTTCTTCATTGTTTGGGTGACTGTTAAATTATAATTTCTCAGTGTGCCACATAATAAGTGTTCAGGCTTTCCCTTTTCTCCAGTAAGGTCAGGCCTGCACTACTTGCGATGCAATTCAGGTTTCCTAAATAGGCTCATGAACGTCAGTGGATCAGGTAAGATCCAACTTCTATCAGAATTCCAGTGAAGTGATATAGCTCGCAATAAAAATTAAGTTTGAGTGTGAATTACCTTGTAGCAGAGTTCATCTCAATATGTTCAAATAAAACGTTTTAGTTATCAAATACAGAAAGTTTCCATTTGGAAAAAAAAAAAAGCTTCAAGATTAAATTTTTAACCATTACTATATTAAAATTTTTACTAATTGAGAATTTTTGTGGGGTTGGCAAGTGATATTTTGGGGGATGAGAAAAGAAGCTGCAATTTCCTTCACAAACCATAGTGCTATGGAAAAAAAAAAAATTAGAATACTTTGAGCTAGGCACATTTACAGCATTTTTGGGAAACATAATCCTGAGATATTATGGAAGTTCTCAGTCTATTGATGGAATGTATCCTAACAACTTGTAAAAGCAAATCATTATAAACTGGCAAAACTTAGTGGAATACTGTCAAACTTTCTTATGCACTTGCTATTTAACTTAAATATTTTGGCAAGCAATGTTGAATTTGAAATTATTTGGGATATGACAGAAGATAGAATATGTTGAACCAGTTATTGCAACTCGGTACAAATCTTGGGGTTTTTAAATAATTAAAATCTCTTAATTTTTATTATGACACTGTCAGAGAGAACAAATATTCAAAGTCATTTAGTTTGTCTGTTCTCATTAAATATGTCCACATCCCTGCTGATAAGTAACAGCATTCTAAAGATAGTAGGAGCTGCTGTGAATTACATTTCTTATAAATACATTTAATGATAAATTTATTAATTCTGCATGCATTTAATGCAGTTTTCATGTCACCATGCATTTCAAAAAACAGGAAACCTGGATTTGCTATGAGGGCTGCTGGACATGTATTTTTCAGATGGGGAGTATTTGAGACTTGGCAGCCAGATTAGTTTTTCAGTTAAACAAGAGTACTTCAGTGCAATGGAATAGCTGATGCTTTAAGAGAAAAATCATGTATTCAGTCACTGTAGGAGTTTAAAGTGATTAGCTGACAGTACCCAGCAGAAATGAAGAAACAAAGAACTAGAGTGCTGAAAACTGATTCTTGGGGACTCTGGAGGTCATAGATAGCAAAATACTGTTCTGTGATTGAGGGAAATATTATGAATGCTGAATGCTGGCAAGCTCATGGGAGCGTGTTGTAAGAGCCAGCAGATAGATTATGACCAGAAAAGTATGACTGTACAAAGGTCATTGGATGCAGGAAAAAGCAGCTGCAATGCCTGTATGCTCAAGTTTAAAGAATGCTCAAGTTTAAAAGAGGCTCCAAGGAGGACAACAGCACAACTGTTGCCAGTATCAGATCTGACCTTGATCTATAAAGGTGGGCAGCTACGTGACAACGCAGCGATGAGACATTGCAAGAGCCCATGTCATGTAGCTTTTGTTGATGGACACTGCAATCTGTGGTTGTATTCTTTTTTTAAAACCTGTATCTCCTCCACTTTTTCTATGACTAAAACAGGGCACAGAAGTTCTCCTGCAATATGTGTACCCTTGTTTTTTTCCAACATATGTTACTTATGTATCTGCAGAATAGCATGTTGGGCTGTGCCTTGACCAACTACCAGATGCCCACCCGTCCTTCATTCTCCTCACTCCCTCCCACAACAAGACAAGGGGAGAAAATAAGATAAGTAAGGGTCAAAATAAAAAGAGGGAGGTCTCTTATAGTTTACCATCAGAGGCAAAACAATTTGGGAAAAAAAATATTACCAATTAAAATAGATGTGAATGGTGAGTAATTAGGACAAACAGCCATTTCCCACCTGCCCTTCACTTTTTTTTCCTGGGCTCAAATTAATTTCTTCATTCCCACTCCTTACTCCCTCTACATGGGGCAGAGGATGGGGAATGAGGCCTGTGGTCAATATGTAAAGTTCAGTCAGTTCAGCTCTGATGTTCTTTCCTGCACATAGTTTTTCAGTGCTCCAGCATGGGCCCTCCATGGGCTGCAGCTTCCTCCAGAGCCTGTCACCTTCTCTGGCATGGGATCCTCAGGGTGCTGCAGCATGGATAGCTGATTTTACCTGGCATTCTGTGGTTTGTAGTGTGGATATACACGCTGGGATGTTCCTCTCTACTGGCTGCTTCACTGGGGTGTCTCCAGGAGCTGCAGGGAAATCTGTGTTCTAGTACCTGGAGCACATCCTCCCCAGGAGTCCTTCCTAGGGTCCATAGATCAAACTGTTTCTCACACTTTTCACTCACTACTCAACAGCATTTTGTCCTTTTTAAATAGGTTTTCCCCAAGGTACCTCACACATCCCACACATGTCTGAAGGGCTTCAGCTGCATCCAGCAGTGAGTCTTCCAGAAAAGGAGTTGTCAGGAATTAGCTGTCTCCCACACGGAGCAACTCTGGCCTCTCCTCATAGAGGCCAGGGCTGCAGCCTGATCCCCACTGCCAATACCTCAACATCCACACCCAACGGAAGCAGGCAGTAAGAGACAGCTCTGGAGGAGGGTGTGACATAGGAGAGGAATGAGAAGGCCCATTGGCAATGGATAAATAAGAGAATATTTCAGCTGGGCTTTAAGTCTCCATTGGAAATGGAATGCATTCAGGCAGTGAGACTGAGTGACAAAATAAAGAAATATGGCTGGAAATCTCAGAAGCACCAACTGCCCACAGTAAAAAGTTGGTAAATAAAAGAAAATTATGACATCAGAAACAGAAAGAAAGGGAAAAATATATATAGTTTTTAAAGTTCTTATATTCCTGTTATCTTCAAAGTCTTGTTTACTTATTTTTTTTGTGTTTCCAGAACTTATAAACACAGTGTATTTCAAATGCAAATTTGCTGGATTCAGACAATTAAAACATAGCACCTCTGCTTTGAATGCTATTAATCACAAAGCACAATAGGAATCAGGGATTCCCTTGTATTTTTTTTAATCCCCTGCACACGTTTGTTGTAATAAACTGCTTTGCTGACTTGTTTGTAATACATCTTGTGTTACATTCTGCACCCTGAGTAATTACTGAACTCATTTAAATTCTGAGATAAGCTACTTTTCTCCCTTTTTAAGTGTAAGGTCTAAAGGTGACAATAAGTTCTGAGGATTCTAAGGGTTTGGGAGCTCAGTGAGTTTTCAGAGTTTCCTAAAACTTTCTTCCATAATTTAGAGTCCCTTCTTGAAAAAAAAAAAAAAAACCCAAAAAAAAAAACCAGCCAAACACCAACCCCAAAAATATTCAGTTTAAGCATAACCAGTCTTCCCCCTAAATGCTTAATCCAAAGCTCACTGAAGTTAGCGGAAAGAGTTCTGAAGGCTGCATCAAACTTGAAATGGAATTCTGTGCCCTCTATTACTGACAAAAGCTCTGCACACACAGAACTACCCAATGGCATACTCAATGTATTTTTCTTTTGACAGAATTTTGCTCTATATCTTCTATTGCCTGCCTTTCCCCACACTCTCTGAATTTGTTTTCCTCTCTGTCCCTTCTTTCTTATGCTGCTTTTGTCAGATTTTGTCACATTGACTCAGTTTTCTGTTATCATATCTCAATGTGGAATGAAAACAACAAACTGCCCAAAAATAATTTTTACTTCCCAAAGCTTCAGCTGGTTCAGGAACAGGCAACAGGAATTTGTTTAATACCTCCATCTTAAGGACTTACATTTGTGAATAATAATGAAATTATTTAAAATGTGTTTAATCGCAAGGCAAGATTTATAGACTGGAATGTATAACCATAAGCTTCAAATCCCACATTTACTTACTTAAATTATCACTCATTCTCAAAAGTCCTCAGCATTCTGCACCTTTAAAATGTGGCAATTACTTTTTAAATGTAACTCTTAGGAACCTAGGTAGATTTAAGAACCCAATGTTAATCATCTGGGTTACATTTAAGAACCCAGTGTTAATTACCTAGGTTTAACATGGAGGGAGATTCTACCAAATCTTTTCTTAAAAGAATAATTCCATTTATAGTTTCTAACTTTTTACAGAAGTGATTTTCATGCACAAAATGAACCTGGAAATTTTTATGTACCAAAGTCTGACTGCAACTTTTTATTTTGTTTTCTCTTCTTCTTATTAAGTTCTCAATGTAGCAAAGAATTTTTAAAGCCCTACAAAATGAATATAGAAAGGAATTTTTTCTGTGATTCTTATAAAAACAAAAGGTGAGTTACAAAACCATTCTGTATTCACAACCATGCAGTAGAAGTTCTCAGATACAGTCTTTTCAGCAGCAAGAAATGTATATACTAGCTGTGGGTTTTTTTTGAAAATATTTGAATTGCATTATTACTTTTCCTCTTAATATCATCCTTTAGTATTTCAACAAAGTAATCTAAACTGCTATATTTTATAGCAAAAGCTTTGAAGTATATACCAGAGAGTATGATTTGATATTTTCATACTACATACTTGTTTAAACAAGGTGCATATCAGTGTATTTTTCAATGTGTGAATACAGATTGTGCTGGGGGTTGTGACTAAGTTGGCAATCACAACAGAAGCTCATAGGTAAAATTACAGAAGAGAGACTTTAACAATTGCATTTACTGTGTCACCTTCACTCTTTGGAACCTGGAAAGTTGGAAACTACAGGTTGCAAATGCTGCTCTGGAAAATGGGATTTATTGATCTTTACAGGAAAATTAGAGTCAGCACATTCTTGTTCTAAATGTCACAGCCTTTCAACCCTGATGTTAGAGGCATCTTATGATGATAAGAGTGTTACAAAGGTGCTCTAGTGTTTTATTTGGGTGAAGAGGTGCTTTTGAGAAGGGATGATTGAAAATATATTAACATGGGGCAAGGAGTAGTCATGGCAGAACCTTCTCTGTGTGCTCTGTCAATTTCCTCAAACACTTGTTTTGAGATTGGCATGGATGTGGATGACCAGCCAGCCCTGCCAGGGGCAGTGACAGAGCCTAAGGTAGAGATCCAGGATGGAGCTGGATTGGAATGGGCTGTAAGGTACCCCTCAACTGGGGCTGCTTTAGGCTCACACCATGTGATGGCCACGTCATGCCAGGGCATCTCTCTCCACAACCCCAGCCCAACAACTTGGAATTCCAGCCAGGCCTCTTCCTAGCCCCCTCTCTATGCCTGTGCCAAGCACTGGTCCCACACGGGTAAGCCCTGGTCCCCAGTTTTGGTGGGCTGACTCTGGAAAGCAGCCAAGTACCAAAGTTGCTGGGAAGTTTTCCATAATTTATCCATAGCAGTCAAAGATGAAGCTGGGGACCAGGACATTGGCAGAAAGATCCTGTACAAGGCAAGAGCTCTGTAAAGCTGTTTCTTCAAATTAGTGTGACTTTTCTTTTAAAAAAGGTACCTGGCTGTATGTGCAAATACACCCTCATTTTCAGTGAAAGAACTGTATTTGTCAGGCGAAAGTGGAAACAGTAGTGGAACACTCGTCCTGCCCAACTTGAAGTGCTCTCACTAGCTCTGTACAAGTGAAGTTTAGCAGGGCTGGTGCAGTTCTTTAAATGTGTGCTACTGGAAATGTGCAAAGTACTAGTCAGAGTATTTTACTTCAGCTGTGATGAGGGAGGAGATAGAGCCTTCCACTAAAAAAACAGTGATTAGAAAGGAGACTCACTAGGTCCAGGAAATGATATTTCCTTTTGATTGTAGCTTTTTAAAGCAAATCCTCATCTAACTGGACCCATCAATTCTTTTAATACAAGCCACTGAAGAAAGCTAAAATTATTTGGAAGCAGAAGTCCATCACAATCATTCAAGACAAAGGTTTTAAAAAAAATGTTGATTTTTGCATCCACTGAACTGCTAAAATGCTGAAAAATTTTTCTCTAAACAATGAGAGATACTTTATTGCAGCCTGCAAATGTAATCTCCCTTTCACACTCACAGGAATTTCAGGTTTGACCTTAGAGAGATCACCACAGCAGGTGACTTACTGATCTTCCACAGGATCTGCAAAATGACATTTCCTTACCTATCAAAGTTTGGCTTCCTAGTTCAAAGCTAAGCACAACCACAGTCTGCTGGCATAAAACACAAATTCTAAAATATTGACCAGCAACTGAAAAACATATTGAAGGGTGATATTCAAGATTGTTTGGAGCACTCTTCCACAGCCACCATACAACAAGCTGAGAGTCTTGTGTGCTTCAATAATTTCCTAAGATTTATTTTCTGTTCCTGCATTTATCCACTGAACTTGATTTAAACCTTGCATTCTTTCTGCTCCATAAATTGTACATTTCTGCAGTAAATTCCTTTAAAGCAGATTCAGAGCTACTGCAAAAGTTATGAGCAAGCATGGAAACAATATGTTGATGGACTCTACTGTCTTACAAATTTCAAAATAGTAATAAAAGGATTATATTAAGGAAGAGAAAATGTTGCTTTGAAAATAACAAAAAAGACCATTCCATTCCACTTTTAAATGCTTATAGTATTGAACACAGAAAATTCATGACTTAAGTAAAGCAGTAATCTTCAAGTTTTGATGCTCAAAACTCTATTCTTGTGAACAAGTATATTCTTGTGGAGCTGAGTTGAAGTAGTTTCCACTTTCAGAAAAAAAAAAATCTGCTAGATTTCAAAGCTGGAATGGACCACTGTGATTCTCTTTTGTGAAGATCAGTCTGGAAAACTAAATAAAGACTTCCATAACTATTAACATCAAAAGAATCCTTTAACCTAGTATTTCACATTGAAATGTCGGGGACCTACGTATCATTCAGAGGTATAGGTGAAATGGCGAGGTCTGTTGGCAACATAATCTTGTATTTTCACTTGATGCAAACCCTTCTTTTACTATACCATGTAAGCAGCATAACTATTCTGCAGATTATTATTTGATCATTAAACACTCCTAACTATGGTAAAGCCATGTGGGGAAAGATAATAGACTATTCATTTCAACAGAAGTGAATAATGACAGGTTTTAGACTAAAAAAGGCCTGTGAACAAATGTCCCTCTGAGTAGGCCAGCAAAGCAGAGAAGAATTTCTCCTTTATTTTTTTTATCAGTTGCAAGATTATATTCATTAAATAAGATCCATATTTCAGGTAGATGATGGATAAGTTTCTATTCATAGATGCATAAATCACTATGTTATATTTAAGTTTAAAGATGCACAGTATTCAAAGCCATTGTTTTAATCATGTAAGTGATAATTTGTATAGAGGTTATCTGAATGATCAGACACAGAATAAAAGAAAAATCTAAAAGGCAGTGTGGTAGGAGTTGGAGCTTCTATTCAGTTTAGGACAAGAGCAGTGATCAAATGGCCAAATTATGACTTTAGATGATAAAGCAGTTTCCAAGACAACATTGCAGCAGTGACTCCATATAAAAATGAACAAAACAAAGGTGTTTAAAGAGGGAAGAGATAATAAAGTGTCTAGTACATTTAAATTATTTTACAGTGCACACATGAATAACTATCTTTTTTTTTTGAAGGTGATAATCTTACTGAAGAACTGCTGACTTCAGAAAACTCTGGGAAAGTCAGCATATCTAAAAAGGCTGTGATAAAAATAGGTATGAAAATTGAAAATTTTATCTTAATTTTTCTGTCTCTCAAAGCATATAATATAGAAGTTCTGCAATCATTTTAATTTCTATCCAGCAGATTACACAGAATGGTACTTTAAAATGTGCATACTACTGCAAAATAAGATGGAATAATAGGCAAATGAAAACTGCAGTAAATCACCAACACTGAATAATATCTGATTTATTGTATCTAAATGGGAAAAATCTACATTCCAGCAATGGATTTAGAAGAGCACATTAATCAGGAATAAATCTAATTGAGCTAAGTCCAAATAACACAGGATTTCTGTGAATGCAGCTGAGGAGTGTTAATGCTTTATAAAAACAAGTAAATAAATATTCATTTTTTTAAAAAATTCTCCACTCTTAGCATTCAGCCTTGCTGTGGCAGTGTTCTCTGTATTGTGGAGAATTACTGATAGATCTCTTGCCCTACCACAGCACCTCAGGGTCAGAAGTTGCATGTCCAGATGCTGATGGCTACTTTTAATCAGCATATAAAGATGACAGAGCTGTGCTGATTAGTAAATCCTGCCATTATCCAGTGAAGCTGCCTGGTGAAGTTCACCCTTGTTCAAGAGCTGCAAGAGCTGTGTGAGGATGCAATGAATGTGTCTAAAGTGCATTAACAAACAGATATCATTAATCATGAACAGCAGTGTTGTTAAAAATACCAGCCTGCAATTCTTTTCTAACATGAGAAATCATGAGCCCTTGAGTCCCATTCTTCTTAATTATGCTGAGATTTATGGGAGAAAGCTATTATACTAGATTTCTCAAAACATTATTATTATTTTTTACACATTATTTTTCACCTGAGTTCTAGTGCGAACAGCAAGATTTCAGCCCAGTTCAGACAGAGCAAGAACGCCACCATTTTTCTAATAGGAGCACTTTGTCTTATAATAACAAGAAAGTCATCAAATCATTACATTTATGAATTTTGGTTGTTGTTTTGTGAGATCACTTGTGTGATCAGGGGAAGCTTATTATTTTTCTCTTCTCATTAATATTTTATTTTGCTCTAGAGAATCAAACAAAGCTTAAGGTAAACATAGTTCATTCTTGCTGCCATTTAGTTCCTTCCTTACTGTTCTCAATGGTAAGCCAAAGTTTAGTATATCTGTACGGTTAGGTATTCAGCAGTGACCCAACAGAAACATCAATACTTCCTGACTCTGAAAAGCAAAAAGACTGCAAAGGCAGAACATAATGTACCTTTCATGCTTGTTTTGACTTCTCAGCCACAATAATATGACGGGTATTTATTATCTGTCTTAAGGAAACATATTTTTCTCTGAAGTAAAGCTCTATTGGTTAGTGATGTTTGCTGTGGAACTATTCACTTGTAAAGCCCTGGGACCCAACAAAAAGCCTCAAGTCACTTTGCTGCTTTTCTTTTTGTAAAAACAGCTTTTAAGAAATGCAAAAGAAAGATAATAGCTATGCTGAAAATAGTTGGAGGCCACTGCTTTGAGGACCCTTTACTGCAGTTAATCTCTCAGATGACTGCTATCACTACCACTCTTTCTGAAACATTTCCTAATTGGCTCCCTGAAAGTTCAGCTTCTTGCCCTTCAAAGAGCAGCAGTATGGCTGCTGTCAAAGAAGGAGCCACTTAACTCAGGGTATGATCTTAATAAAAATTCTGCCTTTCCAGAAGTGTTATTGCCTATACCTTTTATTTTCCCTCATGACTTTTTTTTTCCTCCTATGTTAACAAAAAGGACAGAAGAGCTTGGAGACCATGGAAGCCTTCCAAGCAATTCCTGTTTAAAATAGGCAGTCAGGCTCTGCTCTCATGTCCATTGGGGTGATGATTAAGGAAACTCCCTGGGAATAGTTTCATGAACCCAGTGCAAGAAGCAGGGAAGAGCTCTGAGCAACTTTGCACCTCAGGCTGTGATTTCAATACATCTTCAAGTACCCCCAGGCTCAGTCTGGTATCATCAGATATTAGAATTTTTTTTTTTAATTCAGAAGGGATTATTATGATTGAAGCAAAAACTTATGTTATTCAACTGCCATAGAACAATTTCACTCATTTTACCTGGAGTATTCTGTTTTGATTTTTCGTGATAGTATGAGGCAGAAAGTATCTTATCCAATGTAATTTCTCCCAAAGTATGTGCAAATGTTGATTTTTTTTGTTGTTAAAAAAATCTCTAAGAAAGATAAGGAAAAAAAAGTATTTCCACATTAGTTTTTGTGGGGGTTTTTTTGTTTTGTTTTGGTTTTTTTTAAATAAAATTACTACTTATGTGGCTAATTGCAAAGTATTTACCTATTATCCAGGGATGGGAGACAATTTTAGATAGTACTTCTTGGTTCAAAACACCTAAATATTCCTTCAGAAAGTGAGGTACTAAGGCAGATTCTGACTTGGTGAATCTCTTGACAAGAGATTAGATTTGCCTTGCTTCCAATGACCATGTAACCCTTTAAAATAAAAGGCAGTGAAAGGGATTAATATGCAAAAGGGATTGAGATTAGGCCAGGGACTCCTGTGCAGGGTAGCCTAACTTTCAGTCTTGAGCGGCACATGATTCAGAGGCAGATCAAACAGACCTGCCATGCAGGAAGAGAAGACTGGGCAGCCCATAAAACAGTAATTTGGAGATGCTTCTATAAGACAGCTCTTGTGTCAGACTCAGAGAAGTCTTTCTCTCGCGTGAGTACCCAGATAACTGGGCTGTGGGGCAGAAAATTATTGGTGTCTCTGTAATTTGTAACCTGATGTCTTAGTTATTGTTGCTTCCTGTAAGAAGTGCATGAAAGTTTGTTCTGAAGTCTTAAGCTTCAGAGGAGCTGAAGGGGAGGTTTAGGTCAGACATTAGGAAGAATTTCTTCACAGAAGGGGTGATTGGGCATTGGAATAGGCTGCCCAGGAAGGTGGTGGAGTCATCATCCCTGGAGGTGAAGAAAAGCCTGGACATGGCCCTTAGGTCTGGTTGACAAGGTGGTGTTCAGTCATGGGTTGGACTCGATGATGTCTTTTCCAGTCTAAATGATTCTGTGATTCTGTTCTGCTTCAAATGGATTTTTTTTTTCTGGATGCTTCTTTTCAGAAAAAAAAAAAAGAGTGATCAGATTTTGTTTATTTGGACTGACCTCCATTCTTCCTTCCAGCCTATCATTTGGCTGCTGGACAACAGAGATTTTGACCTGTTCTCAAAAGGAATTACTAAGATGTTGTAGCCAGAGTCCTGAAACCCCTGTTGTTCTGGAGGCTGAACTCAGAGTGAATTCAAAGCTATGACACTGAGTAAAGACTGAGAGTAATTTGATATTTCATGTTGCTGAAAAAATACAAAAAAACTGACTGTTTCTCAGTTAACCAGTAAGTATCATGAGATTAGAGTGAGTAAAAAAATACTACTTTATGGAATATGTGAAATTAAAATATCTGCACTAACTCTTCTCAAGAGTAACAGACGAAACTTCTTTGGAAAGTGTAAAATAAATGTAAAATAAAAGTAGTGTGAGTTTTGATTTGTTTTCAAATAATAGACCTACAATTCATGCTCTTTTTTTTTTTTTCTCATTTCCTTTTTTAGAGTCATAGAAGATGCTGACTTGTAAAGCACACATCGGGATCATTCAGTCCAATTCCTGGCCTGCTCAGGACACCCTAAGAATCACATAATGTGCCTGAAAGTATTGTCCGGGTTTTGTTTACTAACAAAAAAGAGTTGGATACCCTATAAAATTCCTTAAGCTGAAATACAGAATCTCTGTCAAGGCAGCAATAGAGAAGAAGTACTTCTATCAAAATTTCTTGTACCTAATTAACTCCAGAAAGATCCTTTTTTAAAAGAAGATAAAGAACTCTAAAAATGAGACGTTTGTATTGGCTGTGTAATGACTATACATATATTAGGCAAATCCTGACAGAGCAAAAATTTGTCTCTGATTTCTTGTTCTTCTTTTATTATTCGTAGTCTTGTTTTGCACCTGTTCAGCACTTGTCCTTACAGATGCATTTAGCTATCATTTAGACACTTGCAGGGCCAAAGCAAGAACAGATGCATCACAAATACAAAATATATGCTAAAAGGACACATCGTAATGAGAAATCAGAGCTCAATGGGAGAAAAAAAAAAAAAACCATGGAAGGATATAGAGAATGCAGACCTAAAATTAGCATAGGATAGACACATTGAAAAGACAAAATTCAGCAGATAAGGGCTCCTGGTTTATTGTCTAAAATATGCCTATCTGCATTCCCAGGGAACAACATCAATCTGTCTTGATTTCTGAATAAATTGAGCTCTCAAGCAAAATCCCTGTAAAAGAAAGCAACTCTATTTTTATCACTGTGACCTTTTTAGAAGGACTTCAGGGAAGAAGAAACAAACTTATCTGAATTCCTTCTACCTAAAGTCCAATTCTGCTTTCCTATCTGAAAAAAATGGGTTTTGCCATTGGTTTTTGCTATCCAGGGCTAAGAGTCTTTGAAAATTCACACATCACAACAGGCTTCCTTACAAGTTTCATCTTGCCTGCTCTACTACTGATCTTTAACTGGTGTTAAAAAGTTATGTAAGGATCTAGATTCCAAATTTATTGACTTTCATCAGTAGCTTTAGTTAGTTTTGGACAAAGATCTGAATTTAAAGAAATGATCTGATGAATGCATAGGTCATAGCCATATAAATCCATAGTTTTCACTAGCTATATTAAATGTATTGATTGTCATAGTTAAAAGTTTTTGCATTATTTTTATTTCCCAGCATGGACAAACCCTGGTTTAATTAGGAACTTTACTGGGATTGATAATACCTGGTTTGAAACAGAATGAATATGTATTCAGGGCATGTATTCCAGAATGAGAGAGTGGGTGGCATGGATAAAGGATTTTTATACAGTGTTATGTAGGGCAAGTTTTTTGCATTTTTTGAAAGCACTAGGATTGTTAGATAACTGGCAGAACTGATCAGAATTTTTGACTTTGGTCCTTAAGGGTGTGATACCAGGAGAGTAGCAAAAGGCAGATATAATGCTTATTCTTAAGCAACAAAAACATAATGAATTGTAGATGAATCAGCTTAACTTCACCTTCTGGGAAAACCCCAAATCAATCTATCTGTTCATGAGAATGTGAAAAATAGTAGAGAAATGGCACAGTGGTCAGCATGCAGCTGTGTGTACCAAGTCATGCCAAACCAGTCTATTACCTGTGAAATGTTAAGAGGGGCATTCCATAGAGCAGAAAGAAGTTTTAGTCTACAGGTTGACTGTATTTAGGTTTTTTATACTGTCTTAAGTAAAAATTTCCAAAACATACTTACAAAGCATGGCTTTCAGGGTACTTCTCTGAGGGTGCAAATACACCTACATAATTATACTGAAGTATGGGGATCAATGATATACCAGAATGGGAGGACATATCAAGTGGGGTTTCAAGGAAATCTGTTGTGAGTGTAAAGTTATTTATATTTTTGTTAAGAATTACATAATACTGAGAAAGTGTGCTTCATTTCCGTGCGGAACAAACTTTATAGACCAGGTCAAAAATTTGATAGAATCTTGCCAAAACCAGAGAAATGGTCTGGAAATACAGAATGAAATTCAACAATATACACTTCTAAAATATATGCTCAGACAGAAGGAATTACATGTATTGCAGGATGCAAAGATATTCAGGAACCTCTTTGCAGAAACGTGGTTGTTTCCCAAACTTTGGCACAAAGTAACAATATTAGGTATTTACTGTAAAAAATCATAGGATTGATAATCTTTAAATAAGCAGGAATATAGTTCTGATTACCTGGAAAGTCACCCTTCTCCTTTACTCAGCTCCAGTTAAGGCAGGAACTAAACTGATCAGAGGTTAGAAAATGGATCCTACGGGAAAAGAGTGAAATAAAAGGGATAGAAAAGAGAGAGAGATGCAGTATGATTCAGGTTCATTGACCCAAGGTCTAGCTTTGAATAGCATGTCTGGCTAACTTTGATTCTGTTTTAGAAGGATATTTGGAAGTAAAGAAGTTAAGTTGCTGAAATGGTAGTGAAGGACTAGTAAGTGAAGGACTGAAATTAAAAACTAATGAAATAAAGCCATGAAAAAGGAAGATAATTAGGAGACAGCAATCCAGGCTATTCCAAGAAGCAGTGGATGTTAATATTTTCTGTCCTGACTGATAACTGCCTAGCTGACACAGATACATTCGGTGTGGCAAGAATATCAATGCTTAACTTAACTGCCCATATCAATCTATAAACACTTTTTTCTAGCCTATTCCATGAAGTATATCCTGCTTGCAGATTTCTCCTGGGCATAGTAAGAGGTGCTCAAGCAAAAGCAGCCCATTATGTGGAGGATTACAACAGGAACACCATAATACCAAAGAAGTGATGCAAAAAGGAAGGGGCAAATCTCTTCTAAAATAATGAAACAGCTGGCATGGCTTAAGCTCCTTGATTACTAAAGGTTGAGGCAGAAAACCTTAGACAGACATTTAAAAAGGATATCACAATTACAGCTGATTTTCTCTTAGAGCAGAGAGGATGTGAGTTTGACTTTATACTAGCATTTGGAGATTCAGGAATCTCCTTAAGCAAACAGAAAGATGGTCAGAAATCTGACTTAATGTAGTGTTGGGAGCACTGCATCAGGAGTAATGCCAATGATTGTGCAGTTTCCCAAGGGCAATTTTTATCCAAGGCTTCTGACAGTTTAATGTTCAGCTTATATCTAGAGAAGGAGGTGGAGAGTAAGGTCATTAAATGTAACTGGATTGTAACACCCTACTCTGCCTTCACTACTAAGGTTTGTTTTGGAGAGAGACAGAACAAACAGAACTACCAGAAACAGTCATGCTGAGGAAATACGAAATTTTGTGGGGGATAACTCAGTCAGGCTCTCCAGTTACTTTGTGTAGAACATACAAAACCTTGACTGCTGGTGACTAGATGTCACCTGTGCTCAAACTAACTTGGCTAGAGATAGCTCAGGTACACAGTGCAGCAGTGTGCACTAGCCAGATGTTAGGTTGTACCAGCATAATTTCGTGAATTCAAAGGCATTGAAACCACAGTCTGTGGGAGCTGAAAAGCCTTATCATTTTAAAAATTGTATCGGTAATTATAAAATAGTCTCCTATCAAAAGATCTTACCAGGGAAAAATAACTAGCAAACACCTCAAGGTGTATATGTGTGTGTGTGTGTGTGTGTGTGTGTGTGACAATCAGCCTGCTGTTAGCTCAGCAGAACAGTGCCAACTAAAGATCTGTTTAAAAAATAAAATTCCTGACATCAATTGCTTAATTGCATCAGTATTGCTTAATTTTATTTTTTTTAAAATGGTAATTAGGTTTCACTCCTACAAGCAACAGGATAATTGAGTCCCAAAGGTCTGGAATAAGGTTAAACAATTAGACTGTATTTGCAAATGAACCTATCCTGATTGGCACTTGAAAGGATAAAAGGTTTATTTGAAGTTTTTAGGATTTTAACCCATGGTTTTGTGAAGGCCATGTATATCAGACTTAGTGCTAACTTAAAAACACCTCTCCAGATACCTCCAGACTTTGGATGGAATTTGAGCAAAGTTCTTCCTCTGAGTGTAAAAAGAGTGCACTGAGCAATCACTCTGACTTCTTGACTCAATATTAGGATTTATTATTAGTTGGTAAAATATTGATTATTGGATCAATATATCTTGAAATTCAGCTCAACAGAACACAACATCTATTTATCACAGCAATTTTAGAGAAAAGTAGACTGAAACAAAGGTAGATTTATGAAGCCATCAAAGGTCACACAAGTGAGTTAGCAGCAAAACAAGGAACAGGTTTTCTGAAGGCCAGCTTCCAATCCAACATCTGCACAGCTAGGCTTAAAATCAGTAGTACAGAGAAACAAAGCAGACTGATAAGATAGGAAATTGATGGCAAATGATACAAGACATAATTTTATGGAAGTAATTTTGTTTCTTGTGTGTGGCAAAGTCCAGAATAAATGCAATTCAGAATGATTTCTGGTTCAGCTATGCAGAAGAGTGGTCCCAGCCAGTATTCTGTGCCATTCTATATACTGAGTTTATATAATGTGAAGTGATGAGGCTGGTGAAAAAAAGAAAAAAGCCCATGGAATTTAATAATATCACAACTGCTGACCCAATTCAGCATAGACATTAAATTTAATGGCACTCTTTCTTCACTGCATTAGCTTGATTCAAAATGGCAACTAAAATATTTTTTCCAGTAGATAACATAAGTTACTCCATTAAAATATGCTCTCTGTAGCTGAAAAATACAGAATAATAAGCATGATATGGCAGTGGATAACCTAACACTTATATATAAATCTGTAACAATTCTGCATTTGCACGATAGAAATATGGGAAACAGACTATTTTCATTTCATTGATTTTGATATCCCAGAATTTGTAGAACTGAAGAAGATACCTTGGATCACAACCCAAACCAGACTGTACTCTGACTTCAGATCTACTAGTAATAAAGGCAGAAAAATTAGAATTTCTTGAAAATATAAGAGCTTAATTATTCACAGATAGTTATTTAATTTCTGTGTTTCATAACCAGGAAGCATAGAACCTTTTAATTTTTAATTAACTTCTAATGTAGGAGTTAAAACATTAAAAAAATAACCAACTTTTCTGGTAACCATTGTGGAGTAAATAGCAGTAATATGAATACAAGATCTTCACCAAATCAGAGAATATCTCCTGTTTGAATTAACCTGTAATCATCAAATCCAGATCTCTGCCTCTAACAGGACTATCTAAAACTAAAGGGTGTTGAATCTTAAACAGGATTAGAGGATTTCTTTCATACCTTGGAGAAACTAATTACCCACAGCAATGAGGTCGAAATATCAGGTGCTCCTACAAAGAATAAAGTAGGATTTGTTTCATTATTCATCTGTTCATACAGCTTTCCCCCAAAAGACAGCCACCTGAATTGCGTGCTCTTCACATGAATGAGGATTAGAAACTGCCCATACTGAGCTGGAACAAAAAGTGCTCAACTTCAGAGTGGTCGAAACAACATGTCTGCAACCAAACATCCTCTGCCACATAATATAGCCACACAATCCCCTCCATTTTATTGCGCAGGTGTTGTCTGAAAAATAAATCTGTTGTTTGAGATAATTCAGTAAGATTTTTTTAAATGGAGTCTATTACTCTAAAAGGAGCATAAAGTATACACAGATTAGCTCTTTAAGTAAAACAAACAACATCAGAAAAATTCTTTGAAAAGTTGTTGACTTAGTTATCAGCAGTGTTGTCAGGGTTCTTCACTAAACAGGAAAATGGAAAGATATTTGGTATACATATCACACAGTGTGAATAGTGAAAGTAATATATAAATTTAAATATAGTGTCTGCAATGCCTTTCTTTCAAGTTCATGTGAGAAAAAGCCTCATTCTACCAAAATATTCTTAGAGTTACATATTTCTTTAAGCCATTTCAGATGAAAGTGTATGCTTGTGTCCATGAGTTAATTCTCACTGACACGGCAGCCAGGCTGCAGGATTTCCATGATGCTTTCTCAGGGGCAGTGTTGATTGTCAAGTCCTCATCTCCTTCCCCTGGCACTACATATGCACACATATATGCACACACCAATTATTTAGACTTGGTTCCTAGCAAAGGTAGATGAATCTAAAGCTTTCTGTTTAAATTTTGAGCACAGTATCCATTCTTTGCATAGACAATTTCAACTGCATAAAATCCTAAAAATGACCAGGAGCTGGCTGAGATAAAGCAAAACCCTCTGTTTTTCCACCTGGTATGGTTGCTTAACAGGCCTGAGAGCAGCCACTTCAATGAATAAGCATTTGATGGGAGCTGTAATTCTTAGTTCTGGCAGGAGCAGTTATTCTTGCTTGTAGTTAATTAGTCCATCTGAGGAAAGTGTGATAACCTGCTGATACAAATCAGTGGCCTCAGAGCTTGTTCTAGAGGCTTTAACCATAGTTCCCCAGTACCTGAATTTAATCACATATGGTGTGGTCAACTGCACACTGTACTCCTCCTGCAGGGCTGCTGCAGATATCTACAGGAATTTTCTGTTCAGGCCAGGGAAAAGCTGTGTTCAAACTAAAGGAAGTTCCCCATGACTTATTTCAGGAATTGATAGTCCTATATCTAAAAGGCGGGTGAACAAGTGTTAAGCAAAAGGGATTTCAAGTGTAACAGGTTTAAATTGGAATGTCTGCCTTCTTGACTCAGGAATATTACCGGGAAAGCTGATGCTCTGCCTTGTGGGTATATGCTTCAGAAGTGTCATGGACTGAAAAATAGGATGGCTGTTTTGTTATTGCATTGCTTCACTGTGGTGGTTACAGCTTATTTTCAGTAGACATTGATCAGGACTTTGTTATTTCCCATTAGTGGTCTCTTTGTGCTGCTTTTGCCTTGAAAAAAGTGTGATTTAATAGGCACAAATATCATAGTGAGAAATGGGAATGTAAGAGGAGCAAAAACCAGTTATGCTGGTTTTGTTTACTTTCTTCAGTCTCTAGGAATAGGTAAAGCTTTCCTAGGCAGCAAATAACTTGACTGCCTAAGTTCTGGGTTCAGATTTGGCTTAAACCCTTGCTTGATACTGACCTTCAGGAAAGCTGATATTCCTAAGTGCCAGTTTTGCAACACTTCAATGTTGAGATTCAGGCTGTGAATGAGTCACCCAGGATCCTTTCTGTTGCATAGTCTCTTCAAACCTTGAGAGGGGTCAAGCACAAATTTGTGAGACAAGTCTGGAAGATATTCCCAAGCACTACAGATCCTCAGCTGTGAGTTTTCTGTTACTTCCTTTTACTTATGTTCCTATCTTCTTTAAAAAGAAAAACACACAAAACAAAAATAAAAATGTCACAGTGGGTAAACTTTTTTGTTTCCAAGGATGAGTTAGTAGGGTGAGGAAAATTCATAGAAAAAGTCTGAAGTGAAAACTTCACACTGATGAGCAAAAATTCAAATCCCTCATTATATTTATCTCTAAAGAACTACGCCAGGCTTGAAATTACTTCTGTCTTTCCTTGACCTTGGCAGGTTTCCAGAAAAAAAGCTACACAATCTGGAGAGCTTTGATGCAGGTTATGTAGAAATAATTCAGGGGCTCTATTTAAGGAACATATGCTGCATCCACTTTTTTCTAACAAATTCAAGGATAAAAACTAAGAATCCTAAAGAGAAAGAATAACACAAAAAGTATGACAGTTGGAAACATGTTGAAACTTTCAGGAAAAAAGCATTGAATTAAATTTCAACAGGGATTTTTGTTTTTCTTTTTTTAGAGAAAACACTGATAAAAGTAAAAGTAAGTAGTGATTTATTATTTTCAAAGATGATTGTTTTCAAAGAATTCTTTTTGATTGGGAAATGAGTTCTCTCTCACAGAAGAAGGATTCTAGACTTGACATATTGTATATAAATCAACAGTAATTTTTAACCAGGGAATAGTAGTGCCAGGTTTACACCACCATATACCGAACTGGATCTGTTCTATTTTCCTCCTTGTCTAGAACAGATAAAGATTTTTTAATCTTTTTTTTTTTTCCATTAAATAATGTTGGAGAATGGTAGTTGCAGCCATTACCAGATTAGGACAAGGATAGCATGGGCAAAAGTGACTGGAGACCTGACACTCAGCAGATTCCAGTACCTGAAGAACACTTACAAGAAGGCTGGAAAGGGACTTTATACATGGGTCTGTAGCAACAGACCAGGGGTAATGGCTTCAAATTGAATTAGGGACAGTTTAGATTAGATATTAGGAAGAAATTCTTCACTGTGAGGGTGGTGAGACACTGGAACAGCTTATCCAAAGAAGCTGGGGATGCCCAAGCAAGGCCAGGTTGTGGGGGGGCTTTGAGTAACCTGGTCAAATAGAAGATTGGCAGTGGGGTTGGAACTAGATGATGTTTATGGTCCCATCCAACCCAAACCATTCTATGATTCTATGATGTCAACATCTATGAAGAGCCCGGGTATAAAAGACTCCTCAGAAAGATTGTGGGCAACAATCTGCCTTATGATGTATGTGTGAAGGCATCCTGATGTAAAGGTGCAACATATAGAGATAGAAATCTTAAAAACAGTGGGAAAAATAGCCTTGGATTTTCCATGTCAGTTTTCTCCCCTCTTGGCTGTATGATTACAATCTCCCGTGTTTCCTTGAAAGCAGCAATGACCACAGGAAGCCGTTCAGTCTCTATACAGCTGCACAAGAAATGCTATAGGGTTCAGATTAGAAGGCAAGAGGCATTTTGTAAATAAGTGTCAGAAGTCACCAAGCACAGCACCTACCTGTGATTGGGAGCATTCTGTGACCTGTTCACTGCTTCAGCTGCAAGGGAGGCAACAGAGACAAGCAGAGCCAGCAAGGAATGTGACACTTTTAGATGTCAGTTAATGCAGCTGCCTTCATTCTGAGACACAAAGATTTTGTACCTGAAGGCACAGTAAAACCCATTCAGCAGTACCACTTCTGTCTGCCACCTAGTCTGAATCACCACAGCCATCAGTGGCTCTGTGCTGTAACTAGTACTTAATGGGCTGGAAACATTGAGGGAGGATCGGTTTCTTCAAGTTCATGCAGAACACCAAACACACACTTTTTTTCTTACTACCAATTTCTCCTCTGTGTATTTCTGGAGAACAAGGGCAAGTCTTACTAAATATATTATTTGTACAGCATATTTCTTTTATGGCAAATAGTTATTCAGTCACACATTACCCATTGGGCATGTACTCTGTTTTGAAGACATGCATTTGAATGTGCACACATGAATGACCATTTTTCAAACCTGAGATATTCAAATGGTGACACCATTATGAAGATGCAGCTGATCACTAGACCAGTTTTATACAGTTACCTGAGGGATTTTTTTGTTCTGTTATAGCCAAATAAATATATCCCTCAAAGTAATAAGTTCAGAATGTGCATAAACTTTTATTGTACATATTTTGTTTCTCAAATTAATTATATACCATATTTAA
Organism: Passer domesticus; assembly: GCF_036417665.1. Classification (NCBI taxonomy): domain Eukaryota; kingdom Metazoa; phylum Chordata; class Aves; order Passeriformes; family Passeridae; genus Passer; species Passer domesticus. The sequence goes on from NC_087474.1 coordinate 91,584,758, forward strand.
ATTTTATGGATAAGAAGACGTTGTGCCTGACTGGGTTAAAGCTGGCCTATTAGTGTGATGGATATCATGCTCTAAGGTTAGTGTCTGGAAAGAATTCATGTAAGTTTATACAGTGCCCAAGGGTGACAGTTCAAAATTTCTTAGCAAAACAGCAAATTCATCTTCCCAAAGTGTGCTCTTTATCCTGAGTCACCTTGTCAAGCAAGTGACAACAGATGAAAATTCACTGTTGCTCAGCTCCTTGTCCAGCAAAGTCACTGCCTTTCTTTGCCTTTTCAGAGTTCAAAAAAAAAAAAAAAAGGCTCTGTCTTTTCTGCAAACCTCTGCAGTCCTACACGGTCAATAGTAGTAACACCTTGCTCTTTGGACATCAGTGAGATTCTGCCATATCTGCCTGTTCTCAGGATCCAGGGAGAACATTTGAGGGAAGGAGAGCTGTTATTAACATACACTAGTGGTGAGAGGGAGTTAAATATAAATCAGAAGGTATTTAATCTTGGTGGGAAAACTGCAAAACTTTGGAACTGTGGGAACAGAAGAAACATAATTGGAGGGGTGGAACTATAGATAACCTATTTTACTGACCATTCAGTTCAAATTTTTCAGTTGAGGAGAATGACACATTTCAGAAAAAAAAGACGCATTCATTTTAATACAAATTCTTAAGCAACCTTGCGAAAGAGAGTGACTGGTTTTTCACATAGCCAGAGCCTGTATGTTCTATAACATCAGGTTCAATTTGAAAAGTAGTTGGACAAGTATTTGCTACATCTGGTCAGAAAATATTTGACTTCATCTTTGCCAACATTTTCTTAACTTTGTCTTCATTTTTGGACCCCCCAATTTCAGCAGCAAAACACTGTATTTTTTTATCAGATACATTTTTTTAGAGAGGACACAAAAACGTGATTATTTTAAGGAAAATATTGTACAGAATTACACAGGAAAGGGTTGATTCAATATTTTTCATATATTTTTGAGACAAAAATTCACAGTAACTTAAGGTGTTCTTTTTGCTAGGTGCCAGTCTAAGAATGAGACAGTACTTTGTCAAGGATATTTTCAAGAACAAAATTATGAACAAATACCTGATTGTTTATTGAAAGGCAGACATATCACTTGTGGAAATCCATGCTGAATTATAGTGGAATATGTGGGATAAATTCCTTCAAAAATTTCAGAAGGACAACTTTATTCATCTGGATGAAAATTCAACCTTGTATGCCAGAATATTAAGCAATCATTCTAAGAAAAGTCAGTAGCAGTGGGATATTTCATCTTTTTCTTTCCAAGAGATTTTTTTCCTGCCTAATAAATCCAAAGCTTATTTCAACTGTGAGAGTTACAAACTTATACTAGAAAGTTAAAGTATTAGAAGGTGGGTTTGCCAGATAATCAAAAGCAGTTCTTTATGGTTTGCACAAAATCAATAAAAGATACTTTAAAAAGCAGTCAGCAGTTTTAGTTTCAGCAACTTGCCAGTTACTACATACATATATATTGACTGCACTATGTAGCCTGAATCATTCGGATGCTTAAATGAGCATTTGCTATGGGCAGTATGGAGAAGCCATGTTCTGCAGACTACACTGCCAAGGGGATCTTTGAAAGCCATGGTAAAACTGAATCAGAAAGATCCCCTTCTCATTGCCTCATAGATAAATTATCCCCACTTTGGCTGAGTGGGGATAATTTGCCCTCCCTATCATCTTCTATATCTAAAAAGTGTATGTACAAAAGTAATGACATGTAAAATAAAAATGTATTGTTCTGTAAAGGTCATTTACAGACCTGAATGCCCTGGTTTACAGCTCTAAGCAGAGAGTGAAAAAGACTTGGAGAGTGAGTCGCTTACTTCTGTGGGAAAATGGTAGCCTGAAACTATTGTGGGAAATCTCTTCCTTGAGGGTAAAACTCTGGGCCCCAGAAGTATGACCCTGTAATAATAAGTAAAAAGCCTATTCTGTTTTCTGCCTTCATGCAATCTCTTTGTTGTACTCTTGCCAGAGATAGTTGGATTGAAATGAACCTGTGACAAAGGAGCAGTTTGCTTCCATCTTGTCATTTACAGCACAAGCTTTGGACCCATTCGCAGCATGGATCACTAGGAGGCAGCAAAAAATCAGTGTAAATTTAACAGCTACACTCTTGTCACAAGAAATGTCCCTGGATCTCCTTGGAGCTGACCTAGGATGAGGAACAGTTAAAGACAGTAGGATTTTTTTGTATATTTTGGGGAAGGGGTTTTAGTAGCCTGAATAATTCTTCAATCCATTACAGGTGTTACTGAAATCTCCTCTCACTCCAAGGGTTTAGGAAGTAAATATTTATCTCTGCTGTTTCCATTAAATTACTTTGCATTTGACTGAACTTTGAATATTGCCAATTTCACAGCATGTGACTACCCGCTGGTGGGAACAGAGAGCAGAGATAATGGTGATTCCAATTGTCACAGTTCTTTTCCTGGCATGCTCTGGGATGATGAAGTTGCATTGTGCCCCTTGTGGGCCAGCACATTAAAGAACCATTGGGATTTGCACTGCTGGCTTCTGTAGTTGCACTGCCAGTTCTCCTCAGGCCTTCCCAATGGGAATATCTGCCCCTGTTCTCATGTTCATATGATAGCAACAGCAGGCAACAAAGATAGTAGGAGAAGATAGGAAAAGTCCCTGACTTTCCTAGTAAGACGCCTAACACCAGCACTGTCTCTTTGGCTTTTCTTCTTTGAGATGATTAATGACCATTTTATTCCAACCCAGCAAAGCATTTTGCACACAGACTTACTCTGGATGCATGGTTCACAGGAAATCAGACTACTTGTATACAGACACAGTTGTAGAAAACAGCTAAGAGATATCTTTGTGTCAGACCAAAGACAGGCTTCTCAAACAGCCGAATCCTATTTGAGATTCTCAAAGCCTTGCAAATGATCACAATAGGAACTGCTCAAATGTCATTTATCATGAGTAAAAGTGCTGCTGTCTCAGAATAAAACAGGAAGCAGGAGATTTACTACATGAATTAGAAGTGATAACAAATAACATCATAGTCTCATGATACTGCCCAGGCAATGAAGGAGAATGAGTCGCTTCCTATTTGCAGCAATTATTGGAACCAAAGAGGCTCATTGTATTATTTTGGGTTTTAGAGTTTGCACTATGATATCCTTCACGTGAAAAATCCAAACCTGCCTACATGCAAAGGTTAAGGTAGATGTTGATGAAAGTTTTGGAAGGATTTTGAGTGAAAATGCAAAAATCTCGGCAAGTTCTGTGAAGTGTTTCATCTGGAATCACTCAGAAGATTGAATACTTTGCATTCACAGAATCACAGAATGAACTGGGTTGGAAAAGACCTTTGAGATCATCAAGTCCAACCTATGACCTAACACCTCCTCATCAACTAAATCATGGCACTGAGTGCCACATCCAGTCTTTTTTTAAACAAGTCTGTCCTAGGGTGACGTTATGATGCTTGTGTCCCCAATTGTCTGTTCTGTTTACGCTGGATGTTTTGTTCTGTGCCTTCAAGACTGGCTCTGCAAAGCAAAACTTTGTTTTGTTATCAGCCTGCTTAGTCCTCCACAGTTGGCAGGACACAAAGACGGGGCAGTACATAGTGCTACTTTTGCTTTTTGCTCTTGCTTTCGCTTTGCTCTTGCTCCTACTTTGCTCTTGCTTTTTGCCTTTGCTTGTTTGTTAGTTTAGCTAGGCAGTCCAAATTTTCCCTGGACTGCTTTTCTTTCCCTTTCCTTGGAACCACTCGAGCCTGTTCTGGATTGGGACCTGGGAAACACCAAGTTTGCACCTTGTGGCAGCAGGGCACACTGCTGGCTCGTGTTCAGCTGGCTGTCACCAGCACCCCAGGTCCCTTTGTACCTGGGCCCTGTCCAGCCACACCCTCCCCAGGCTATAGCATTGCAGGGAGTTATTGTGGGCAAAATGCAGGACTCAGCACTTGGACTTAATAAACTTCTTCCTATTGGACTCTGCCCATCCATTCAACCATTCCAGGTCTCTCTGCACAGCCCTCCTACCCTCCAACAGATCAACACATGCTCCCAGCTTGGTGTCATCTGCAAATTTACTGATGGTGGACTTGTTCCCCTCTCCCACATCACCAGTTAACATATTAAAGAAGACTGGCCCCAGCACAGAGCTCTGGGGGACACCACTGGTGCCTGGCTGCCAGCTGGATGCAGCACCATTCACAACCCTCTCTGGGCCTGGCCATCCAGCCAGTTCCTAACACAGCAAAGAGTGCTCCTGTTCAAGCCATGGGCTGCCAGCTTTTCCAGGATTATGTTGTGGGAGACAGTGTTTGCTTTGCTGAATTCCAGGCAGACAACACCAACAGCCTCTCCTGCATCCACTATATTCCTGGCACAAGCCCCCTGGTCCAAGCCCACCTAACATCCAAATGAAGCTGTATTAATAAAGAAGGAATTAACTTATTTGATTCAAAACCCAGAATACTGAGCACAATGAAATTTAAAAAAACCAGGCAGTTTTAGAGACACAGCTGCTGTCTTTCTCCACAGAAGTGCAGCACCTGACTTCAGTGGAGCTATTAGTGAGAGAGCAGCAGGGTTCAGATACATCACCACATCTTAGGGTGTGGTAAATTGAGGCAGCTCCATTGAAGTCAGGCACTGCACAACTGCAAGGTGACAGAAGAATTTCCTGCCACCTGCATGATTAGGAGAGGCCCACTCTGTGAGTGCTGGAGTCCTAATCTAACACTACTCTCAGCCGAGGCACTGGCAAGTGTGGAAGGCATGGAGTTTAAGGGAAAGGAATACATAACTGCAAATTACTGTCTTACTGCCTGTCTTAGGGTGCTATAGCTGTGCAGAAATTTAGGCAACACAGTCAAACTTGTCAAGGAAGTTAGCTTCATGCACAATAAAAATGACTAATATAGAGATTAATTCTGCTGCCTATTAGTCAGGATTTCTAGTGGTTTTAAAGGGAAAACAAACATACACATTTGTAAAATTATGTTTGAGTGGTTTGATGGAATTTTGTTTCTTGTTTAGGTGTGACAAAGAAGAAATTAAGGATAAAAGAGTAGTGAGTCTTGACAAAAGTTTGAGTAAATTGCTGAAGACAGCAAATAAAACTGGAGCATTTATCTATTAACAAATATGATTGTGTCAGGTTTAGGAAGGGAACAAGGTATAAAATAAGGCATGATATAAAATATAAAAATATATTGAAGAGAAAAGGTTTTTAGACAATTTTTCAATAAGATTTCCTGTATATGAATTCAATATATTTATCTCTGATTATGTTTAGGTAAAAAGAAAAATTATTTTGCTTTTTAGAAATTTAAAAAAGCTAACTCTACTTCTCATTTTCTTCTTAACTAAACCTTTGACTTTATATAATAGTGGTAATGTGGCTGGTCAAAGTTAAGCTAAAGGATGCAGCTATAATTTAGCTCAATTGAAAAGTAATGTAAATGTGGAAATCATGAAATTCTATTCGTGCAACTTTATTAAAACTATAATGAATCTCAGTGCACAGGAAGCACAGATAAGATGAAATCTTGTGCAAGGCCTGCATATACATTTAATTAAAGGCTGAAAAAGTTGATTTTCCTTTTTCACTCAAATCATGTAGAAGCATTTCCTTTATCAAGGAACTATTAAAATTAGCTAAGAAACAAGTTGTATTCCTTCTCACAGTATTTTCTTTAATGCAATTGCTGCTCTCCTTCATGGATTTATTGTTTTTAAACATGAAGAAAAAGACTGGGCTTCTGAATTAAGAAAAAAAAATTCTTCAGAATCATCTTTCACCCACCTACAGGGAGGGAAATAAACCCCAGTACATATTCTCTGAGATGTGCAGTGTTTTCTGAGAGCTGCAATCTGTGATAGTGCCTGTGTGTACGTAGCACTGAGGCTGAGAGCAGCGTTATGCAAACCCAGTGGCAAGGTGCTGTACCTGGCATCTGCTGGGACTAAGCCATTGCGGCCAAATCTGCTTCTATATGGCTTGGCATCTGGTTAAACCAAGAGTTTAGACACCATCCAAAAATCCTGCTGAGCTCTTCACTTTTGTCAAACAAAAATTACCCAAGGGCAGCGTCAGTGCCCCTCCAACTGCTCCCCCAGCTGATGCCCATATTTGCTTCTAGGATGTCACTGAACAGCAACAATTGACAATGCTCAGTAAATAAATGATAGCAATATTATAAAGACTTGCCAACAGTCAGCTGCCACTGCAAACTAATATACTTCTGAAAGGAGGCCTGGGAGAGTTGCAAAACATATTGAGATGTAGAGAGCTCAACCTTGCAAAGTTTAGAGGGCATTTGATCCCAGCTTACAGATATATGTGCGGGGAGAAGCCTCTCATTCTTGACAGCACTTTGGTTTAGCAGATAAGCTGAAAGCTGGATAAAATGAAAATGAACAAAACTTAAAATGAAAACGTGTGCACATTTTTCACACTAGTCTAGTGCTGTAACAGATTTTGAAGTGTGTGACAGATCACCCAGAACCTGAATCCTTTAAATCTAAGTTGCTTGTCTTGCTATGAGAAGTGATGTCTTTTAAGTGCATTACCATTAGTCAGGACTCAGGATTTGTTGAAAAGAATTTTATGCCAAGTCTTCATGAGCTTCTAACCAAGAGATAATAATGTTTCTCTGCAGCACTAACATCTATAAATGGAATTACTGCTGTGATGAAATCAACCACAACTTTCACCACACTTTTTGCTGGAATGAGATTTTATTTCACAAGCACATAAATGCTTGCAGTTTGTGCTCTCGGCCCAAATAGCTTAATCTTGCCTGACTGTATTTGGTGATTGCTTATCTACCAAATAACCAAGTGATGATGGTGATTCCTCCTAACCATGACAGAAGCTGATTTACTGTATGTGCTGCCCATTACAACTCATTCCTTTTACATGAGGTTCAGCATCTTCCCCTCATCTCCTAAGATACATGTCAAAACTAGACCTTTTATAAATAGTTTGTAACAGAATAAATTTTATCTCAAAACATTTGAAATTATAGTACTATTAAAAATGGAGCAAACCCATTAGGTTTACTGTCTTTCTGGTAACTTCATTTGAGATCCAGCTAAATCTCTGAGATTAAAGCTTTCCGTGACTTGGCTTGCTCTTGACTTTTATCTCACTGTTCATATCATTTGCTGTCCTGTGAAGTTTTGAAGGAGCTTTTGTAGAACAAAATAGCTCTTCAAAGCAAAAGTGAATGCTTGAAATAATAGGCTGAAATATGTATTTCTGTAGCTACTAGCTAGTAAAAATGTGGAGGAATATAATTTTAAAATGCAGTGTTTGTGAATGGAATCTTTTCTACCAGTAAGACTATAATTACTCGCAATTAGATTAACAAAGCTCTTGACTGATTCCATAAAAGGTTGCACTTTTTTTCTGCCCCTGATAACCAGGTACATGATGGATGAGGCAGGCATGCACAAAACACAATACACCATTAATCTTTGGGTCTAATGGCGTTATTAGTACTGTGTCAGCAGATCAAACTCACACATCCATCTGCCTATCTGAACAGATTACACGCTCTACAGCACTCAAGAGACAGAAAGCTGATACCTACTGATAGACATCCTTAAAGTCTGGCATAATTCTCTCACTGCCACTTCAGTTATTTTAGTCTGTAGATTTATTTTTTTCACGGATTTGAGAGGAGTAGAGTTAAAAATGAACAAATCCTTAAAACTATGAAGTCTATTCTTTCTATTGTAAAAGAAAGAAAAATTGTTTATTATTTTGAGGAAAAATAATTATTTGAGGAAGTTTTTGCAGAGTTATAGTGAGAGCCATCACAGATATACAATATAATCAATATGAATTCAGTGCCTGGAAATATGGAAGCAACGATTATAGGGTAAGCAAACAAAAGGGAGAATTGCATATTTAATGACTCATGTTTTCCAATGCGTAAGTCATACAGGTGATTATTACACTTAACAGGGAGATTTACATGTTTTAGTTTGATATTTTACAATCTCTCCTGTTCAGCATACCATGTTAATAAAAAAAAAATTAAAAAAAGTTTATTTGCTTTCAGATTCAAAATACTGTTGAGAAAATATACATTAAATGAATGAAAATGCACATGATCAGTGCAGTTTTTGCATGTACTTCAGAAGAGATGGGGTTTGAATTTAAGATGCAAGACCACACATGAATGCTTGAGCTAGTCTGTTATAACAGTGTTAGCACTACTCCCTGGGCAGTGTGCCATCACATGTAATCATTTTGTTTCCAGTTAAGCAAGCTGGCTTAAGCTGGACTTGGACTGGTAATTCACACTCTTGTATTGTACAGCAGTTTTACATGAAAACTGCTACATGTTGGAAGAGTAGTAGGAAGAAGCATACAATATTAGACACAAGGAAACCACAATGTCAAGCCTGTTGAATATAAGGTGAAAGAACTGACCAGAAGAGAAGTGGAAATCAAAGTCTATTAGCAGTGAGGTGCTGTTATTCTCCTAATTTTGACATAAAATCTTAGTATGAGACATTTTTCATTGAAACTTCATTTTTATTTTTCTTGAAAACTAAGTTGATAGTTGACCTGACATTAATTTCATTCTCCTAATGAGAAAATAATTAATTGTATGTACACTGTAGGTACTTATTCTGTGTCAGAGATTACAGGCATATTATCTATCCATAACTTTTTTACGTGGAATTTAATTTTGAGGACAGATTTCTACCTTCTTAACGTTCTTGCTGGTGTCATGCTGAAATTACTGTCTAGAGAGTGTTTATTTCTTACTGGTCCATTTTAGTAACATATAATGACTTCAAGTGTTTTCCTTTTAGCAAGTATGATGAAAGAACATTATCCTAGGTCTAGTATTTTGTATTTTGGTCTTCTGGATTAGATGTTCACTATAAAATTGATGAAGATGAGTGACCTCTAATTTATATAGCTGTTTCCTAAGTTCTGCCAATTAGTCTAGATGAGATTTGATTAATACTAAATAATAGATTAATACTAAAAATTATCACCTTATTTACTCTTCCTTTATTTTTACTTTTTTTTTATATATATTTACAAGTCAATTTCTATACCACGGACAATCTGTTTCTGCATTTTTACTTCACTATGCTGTATGTGTAAGCAATTTTCTAGGCCTCCTTAAATATTTTGAATTGTGTGGGGAGTAATCTCTCTCCTGTTATTTCTTTAAATGAACTTCACTGTACTAAGTGAGGAAATGATCACTTCATATTTCCCAAGCATCCAAAAAGCCTTTACCTCCACACAAAAAATAATGCTTTCTTTGCTGCTATTTGAAAGCCCTTTGCAAACATTAAAGTTCAGACAGCTCTGTGTGAGAGAGATAAGTACTGGACTATAATCAACTCCATTAACTCTAAAGCTTTACTGTTCAACTTTATGTAGAATTTCTACAGGCTCTTTTATATTTTCTTTCTGACCCAACGGAGAACTCAAGTCAGATATAATTTTCCTCCCTGCTCCAATCTCATTGCAGTTATTAGCTTTCTATTTTCTTTCTCTTCTCAAAAATTGCTAGTGAAATATATTGTGCATTGGACACTGAAATTATGAATTGAGGAAAATTATAAATGAAAATTCCAAATTTGAGGAAATTTAAAGGTATGTGAAAATTCCAACACTTAGTGTTCCATTTTGACATTTTGAAAGTGAACTTCAAAAACTAATTTTAATTTTGAAATTGCAACTACTTTTAAAAAGAAAAATAAACACTGGAAATTAAATGGAATATCAGTCTAAAAATACTTATTTTAAATTCTTCTGAGTATCATAAACATGATCCTTTTACATCCAAGTGAATTTAGACAAGGGGAAAAAGTCATCTCTGTACATCTGTAATACAGTACAGCATGTCACAGTACAGAAAAATAAGCAGTGTCTGCTTGGATAACCTGTGATCACTTTCCTCTTCTGAACTGGACTCACTGCTGTAGAGTTCCTGATCATTATCACAGGAATTCATTTGCTTGAACTCTATGTCTATTCAGTAATAGGATCAGCAAATCATAAATGTTTCACCTTATGAATTATTTGTCTATTTGTATATCTTTTCTGATGATCAAGACATATATGAACAGAAGAGTTCCTGGTTCCTCATCATAGTCATCTAATTCTTCTTCTTTCTGAATTGTCATTTTAAAAAGAAAGAAATTTCTGCTTTATCACCCATTTTAGGAGTATTAGGCTTATCAAATTCCTTTCACACTTGTGTCACAACCTTCAGAAGTACAGTGAAGTTCCCAGCCTCCTGCTCTGCGTTCTAGTCAGGTGATGAAAAGGCTCTGCTTTCATTTTTATCCTTCCTGATCCTGAAGTCTGGCCTGTTTATGCACATGTTTCTTGTTTTGACTCCCACGTGGTGTTTTTCATGGGTTTTTTTTCCTGTCTTTTTTTATTAATCTGGAGAATAGGAAATGCATCTTGTTTTCTTGTATGTGTATAGAGATTTTGCTGTTTTCCTTTATCTGTTGCTATTTCTTCATTGCCAAGTAACTTCTGAAGTAAGTTCTGACAAAGAGAGAAAAAAGTTGCAAAGAGAGAAAAAAGTTGTGTTCCTCTTTATTCCAACAAAAATGAGCTGATCTGGAAAAACTGCCAAATGCTTTTCATTTTTTGTCACATTCTGTTCCTCATGCTTCCAACTCAATAGCACGTCTAAACTTTGGCATTTAAGACAATTTGGGAGTACCCAATGGAGGTGACACTGGCCTGTAGTTCTGACCCCTTAGAACTTCCCACGCACAGCCTCTTGCATAATAATTTCTCTGGTAGCCTAAATGCATGGCACTATACCTGTAACCAAAAGCTGCCTGCAATATTCTTATTAAAAGTGGAATGAAATAAAGGCACATGATAAAGTTTTGGAAGACTATGTGGGCCCCATGCCAGGTTCCAGAATGGTTACTTGCCCAAGTCTCTCCTGTTCTCCATATGAATAACTATGGATATGGGGTGAAGGACTCTTTTGATGAATGTCATGTTTCTGGTCATGGGTGGAGATTAAACCCAATTCTGTGGACAGCATATTCTCATTAAATTATTTGTTGCCTTCAAAAGTATTGAGTCAGCACTCATTTGAAATCAGTGGACAGATTTCCATCACACTTGTGATTCTGCATTATATACCTTCATTTGTAAATGTTGCTTTAGACAGGAGATTTCAAACTGTGATTTGTTTAAAACTAGGAGGTTTTTTCTTAAATCTGTTTTTCTCTGTTGAAAATGCCGGTATTCTCACTCCTAAGAAGAACTGAGTAGTTTCATTTTGAGTCCACACATTATTAAGCACAGACTCAGTTTCATAAAACATTAAATATTGTTCCAGATAAAACTGGTTTTGTTTCCCACATGTACCAAGCTGCTTGGTTCTCATGACAATGAAAGCCAAAGTAAAATATGTGAAGTGTAATGAAACCACTCAGTTTATTTGTAGTGCTAATGTCAAAAGGATTTTATTAACTATTGAGGATTCAGGAACAAATGATGAATGACCTAGGAATACCTGTTAGGTAGCAGATGTGACTAAAAGATTGACACATATAATGTCAATTAAAAAACCAATAGCGCAGCTCACTGGGGAATGCTGGGGTAATGATGCAGACCAAACCTATATTTGATCAACACTACTTTCAGAAAATGGGGTGTGAAGCCAATGGGAGATTTGTCTATGCTAGAAATACAAGAACCATCCCATAATAACTTGCATGGTCCTAAGCCAACAACAGATTGTTGGAAATAAGACTTCTGATCAACACTTTATTCACTGTGACAATCTAACACCTTTCATTTGTGTTTTGTCCCTCTAAAACCAGTGAGGTTATTGTAACTTGGTTTAACTGAAGCAGGTGGAAGCTCTGTTTCTGCAGCTCAGCAACTGAGGAGACTGCCCCCAAATTGTCAAAGTGTAATTTTGTGAGTAGGACCACTGACTTGACTGATATTGTTCATCTGCCAAATATTAAGGAAAACAATTCCTTTTTGGCACAAACCTTGCCCATGCATGCACGACTCACAGCTAACTCCCAGCTTACTTTCCAACCTGCTCCGGTGCACTCAAGCAAGAAAAGCTATTATTGAGTCCTAAACATTCAGAGTTTACTTCAAAAACTGAATTTTCTCATAATCTGAGATAAAAATGTGCCTGCTGCCAGATGCTAATTGTATTCAGTAGTGTAACAAGAAGAGTCAGACTACAGTGACATGGACAAGAAGGGGCATATAAGAAATTTCCTGGGCTGGCATAGTTATTCAGGGATGCTCCAAACAAGGTGCTTTCATTCTTCTTCCCAAAGAAAGTTTGTGCTATTTTAAAAAGGAACAGTCTGTGACTGGAAAAAAGGGGATCAAAGGGGGAAATTCAAAGGCAATTCAGTCGGGAAAAGGGTAGTTATCTTATTCAAGTTATCAAAATCTGAAGAAATGTGCAATTTTGCACTAAAGACCCAATATAAAACTCACAGAAATCCATCACAATCTTTCCACTCACTTATGTAAGTTTGAATGAAGCTTTTCTCACTCCTTTTAAAGTCATTTTTGTACCTTCTTTGCCCACCTTAAATTCAGCTGTGATATGACATCCATTACAACTAGCATCAATCTGAAAGTGTAATTGCCCTACTGTGGAAAATTGGTAGAAGAGATTAATTAATATCTTCATATCTCATCTTCTATATAATGACTTTGTCATAACTGAAATTGTCCTTCTCTTATCATATAGTAATTTTTTCCAGTTTTATCTGGGTGCTACACTTGAAAAGGTCAATTATGGTAAGTTCAAAAAAATACATGAAAGTGAAGATGAACAACTGACATTTAACCTAAGTGATGATGCTCTGCTTTTTAACTGTGAGTTTGATAAATTTAAAACCAATTTGGATCCATTCTTTGCTTCATTGCCTGTGCAATGAAACTCCAAAAATTTGACCCAAGAGAATATAATTCAAGATGGAATAGATGCTTAGTAGATATATATGTCTCATTCTCATAAATTCTCTAAAGTACTGAGCAAATGCAATTACATTAAGGGAGTTTTTTTTTTTTCTTTTTCCCATTTCTTTTTTTAAATAGTTCTTTTGTTACTGTGTGATATTTCTACCCACAAAGAAAAAAACCAAGCCTGTTTCCTGAAGAACACCTCTCTTTGATTTACTGACTCTGCTTTGGCAAGTGTTAGCTTCCATGACAATATACTGCTGCAACTGCTGGTAATGAGTAAACTCCTTCAAGTAAAACTGTGACATGTTCTAATTGATCCTGAACTGGAATGACAGCACTATAATTCTGTGTTATTCACCAATAATCTGTTTAAGACTTTACTCTGATGCCATTCGCTGAAAGTGATATCCTTCCTAAAGTCAACTGAGTGATTTGCCCAATAAGAGAATGTTTGAATTGGGAACGTATCTCAGGTTTATGTATATTTTTCTTTCTTACATGCCTTTCTGTGGAGTACAGTCACCCATCTTTTTTCATTGTGGATAGCCAGAAAAAAAATAAGAGATGAGAGTGATGACTTCTTACGATTTGTTTTTTTGACCTCCCCAGTCCCTCTTCTTCTCAACTGTCTGGCCTTTCTTAGCTGCCTAACAGCACTAACTGCTTGTCCTATATCAGGGTTTGCTGTTTCGTCTTTGCCCCGATACGCGTAAGGCGGTTCTGGGCAGCCTGCGCTTCAAAGGATGAATCTGGACTCTCGAGTTTTCGGTCTTCGATTTGGTTTATTATTTCTTATCTACAAAGTTTTCTGTCTGCCCAGCCAAGATTTGGTCAGCAAAGCAGCCCAATGTACTCTCTGACTGCCCACGGGGTGGCTGTGTCTTTCATAGTAAAAACTATGTATAACATATTTACCTTTTATTCCCAATACTTTTCATCCTTATTAACAAGTGCACCTTCACCATGAACCAATCCACAAGTGCCAACATCATCTTAAACATGGATGCTAGGGAGAAGAAAGAAGGACAGGGCACACTCAAATCCCTCCATCTTGGAATCCTTGACTCCTATGTACAGAATTCCAAACCCCCCTGTACAAGGTTCAAAACCCCCCTGTACAGTGCTCCAAAATTTTTTTCTTCACCCTGTGATTGCTATGCTACTTAAACTTTAGTGACTTGTAATTCTTCATATAACATCGGCAATTTGGTCTATGAGTTAAGATCGAATTTCCAGGTGTCTTTGGCTTCCTGCCAGGGTCTCCAAGCCCCTGCCTGGGCTTGGAGACATCCAGGGCATCCAGAGAGATGTCCTGAGTTCCAACAGTCCTACATCTTCAAAAAAAATTCCTTCTGCTTCTCCTTATTGTGTTCCAGTATTTTCCTGCAATTCCCAATATAGTGTTTCTCTTCTAGATGGTACAAATCCTACTGGAAAACTTCCTAAGGCATTGATATTTCCTTATCGAGTCAATTTAGGTTTGGGTCTCTCCTCTTTCAGCTACTGAACACACATGCTCATCACCACCTATTAGGGAAAACCTATCTGATCAGGCTCAGCACATTGCTTCAGCCTGACCTCCTCCCCATTTGCAGCATTATAAAGGACTCCACACACACCAACCTATCTGCAGCAAAGCTTGCCAGCTTTGAACAGCAGTCTGAATACCAAACTTCAGGTGTGTGCTTCTCCACATAATGTCACCTGGCAGTTACAAACAAGGACAGGATATTCAGCCATGTTCTCATACTAAAAAAGCCAAAACTTCTTTTTACACAAATATAAACTGATTATTTTATCAGTTTGAAAGTATATTCAGCTTTTATTCACAGATGTATGCAGGTATTTTGTGTCCCACCAACTGTCTTGGTCATTTCTCCAGTAGAAAAATATATAATATATAACACAAGGATAATAGCATGACTTCATTCAGTTCTCTTCTAGGATATTATCTGAATTCCTTTTATATCTTTGTTTATTTATTCATACCCATGTCTCCTAAATATCTTCCAGCAGTGAGCTGCCTACATAATTTTAAACTTTGTTTCCATTTCAGAACTTTATACATCACTCAGAGACGAATCACTCTTTTAGTGAATGACCTACAGATTTAACTGTGGTAGGTTTGTGCATGCAAGTTCAGGTGCTCCATCATAAGACAATTATGTAACAAGTCTGACTCAAATGGAGTTATCCCAACTTCTGTGTGCAGAGTTTATGTCATTATATTCTTTTTTTAAAATTGTGGCTTACTCTCTTTTCTCAGATAATTCTTTTTCAGTGTCTAATTTTCCTCTCTATTTATCTGTGTACTAATGCACTCCAGGATACTGTTCCCTACTCTTTTCTGCCTGGTAGGAGGACTGCTTAAGTCTACGGTGTCACAGAGCAGCTAGTAGTATTTAGTGACCTCCTGCTCTATTAGATGGAAATTGATTTTCCTCTTCCAGGCAAGTGAAAAATACATAATGTGCTCCATCAACTTTGTTTGTGCAGCAGCACTGGAAACGGAAGCTACAGGTGAAGACACAGTTCTTCAGACATCATAAATGACAGTATCTTTTCTCAACATGACAGTAAGCAGACTGCAGTAAAGCATTTCTCCAGCAGTTTGCAGTAAACCTAGTAAGGACCTGCTGGCTGACATTTGTCTGGCAATGTGTGTTGCTGAATTCCCCCAATTACATTTCACAACTGTGAAATCTCCTGTAAAAAAAGTTACATTTTATGGCCACAAATAATAAAATCTGCTTGCAAACCATTGCCCCCAAACTTAATTGGAGAAATACTATCCAAAGAGCAGTGCACAGTGGTGCTTCTGTGGATAGAAAGCCAAAGCTGATACATTCTTATGATAACAGCAATTTACCTACTTAGCCACAGAATTACATAGCAATAATCATTATTTATGATGAGTCTTTGAAAATAAGTATTCAACACAATAAGATCAAGTACTGTCCCATCTTTGGGAATTTTCAATTCCTATCTGGACAGCAGTGCTTTTTGAGCACTCCTTCATTTTAGAGGTGCTGCTCCTGGGTTCAGGATGCATAATTTTACCTCTGTTTTCATCTGTGAGCTTGAAACATTTAAACTAGGATTAAGAATGACCAAAAATATCAGCACTCAAGCGTTACTGTAGTGCTTCTTTCTTTGACCTTACTTTCATTTGAGCAGAAGCTCAAAAACAATTAGTAGCTGTAGAATATGTTCACCCAGATCCAATATAACATCCTTTTATGTGAGGAGAGGGAATGGAGTGGAAACTTGGTCACCATAGCTCAACTTGATGGGTGCCTAGCTGTACGAGGTATTCAGGCACCACAGTCTTGGCTGCAGTGTTAAAACCTGCATAGAATACAATCAAGCTAAAAAAGAAGTGGTAAGTGGAGTATATAGACACATTAATACCAAGGGAAATCTTTTTTCAACAGTGTAGAGAACATATTTTCTGGGAACAATGTTCTCTTTGTTTTTATAGCAAGCTGGATGGAAATTTCCACGCAGATATACTCACAGCAAAAGAAATTAAAACAGACATTCACATGATAACGAGGGAGGACAGTCAAAAGATAGCCAGGCTGCAGTCATAAAGCAAGTAGGAGTACTGTTTCAGCATAAGAAATTTCTTATTTTATCATAACTTCCAGTGAAAACAACACTCATCAGGGATAGAAAAGAGTATAGAGAATTGGTAAATTGAGGTTCCACTTCATCCAACCAGCTCTTTTGCAATCTAGATGGATGATACAGCCCCAAGACAATTAATGGAGGTGTATTTGCATGTCAAATGAGAATACGCATATCCCTCCTCTTTATCTCACAGAACAGTTTTGAAGCATCACATAAGCTATAACTTTCAGGAAAGATAACAGGAACAAAATGTTATTAACATCCTATCACTAGTTCTATTGTATTTTCATCTTATCTATTAATGACCATGGTTTCTAGAAACAAAACCTGTGACATTGTGGAAGTCAGGCTTCTCTTTGAGCAGGGCACAATATGAAAGGACTGCGAGAATTGCCATGTTCTGTGCACTATGTCTTTGACACTCAAGTTTCCTGAAGAGGCAGAGGCCACAGGGGAGCCCTGCAGAGCTGGTGGCTCCTATGAAGGAGATCCAGTTCCTTCATTCTGGAGTTGCACAGAGGCAACTATGCAAACATGACTGGGCTGTCAAACACCAGACAAAAGAGAGAGAGGGAATTGTATGAAATTCACAGACTCTCCTGCTTTTCAGTGCCCACCCTGTCACCTCCAAAGTTGCTCTTTGAAAAAGTGTGTGCTCCTGAATGTACTTAAGGAGATGAATGTATATATATGAGATGCAGTAGGCATGGACTAATTATGTCTTGTCTCTATTTCAAAGGACATGTCTATAGTTAAAAAACAACCAAAAAAACCTTTTCCTTTACTATGTGAATTAGCTAAAAGAAGAAAATACTAACAAAGGAAAGATTATTAGGATTTTGAAATTAGTTGAACTTTCAAATTTATGCCTGAAGCAATAACTTGAATTAAAAAACATAATTAATTTTGTCTTTGTTAAAATCAGCAAGAAAATCCCTACTGGATAGTACTACAATGATTCATCTAGCCAGGCATTCCACAATGACAGCAGCAAAAAAGAGCAGTTCATCAGCAAGGGGAAACATATGAGTCTGGATCATTTTTCAGATCCATTAACCTATTCTTCCCAACTTCCACAGCATTTTTATTAAGCACATCAGACAGTACAAATTTCCTTTAGTATCTGCTCATAAATCTGTTCAGGAGTTTGTTCAGAATCTTTTGCAACCATTCATTCTTCTACCTCTACAAAATCCTGTGGCAGCAGCTCCTAAAGTTCATCATCTTCTCTGTAAAAAGGTATTTTATTCATCAGTTTTAAAGTGACACCCCACTAGTTTTAACAAGTACTCCTAATACTGTGGGTTGAAAACCATCCTGCAGTCACCCAATCCACCATATTCATCATCTTGTAAGCCTCAGTCAACCTGCCAATACACCTTCTCCTCACCAAATTTAACTTCCCAGACTGTTCAAAACCTTCAAACATGTGGGATACTTCATCCCTTTATTGTGTTTGCTGTCCTTCTCTGCTTCCAAATCTGCTACAGCTGTCTTGGGATGTGGAGACCAGGACAGTGTTAAATATTCAAGGCATGAGTGCCTTGGGTTTTACAGAGGCAAAAGACAACCCTCTGCCTTGTTCTCAAGATTTTTCCTGACAATGCTCAGCATTTTGTCATCTTCTGTGGGCTACTGCTGCATATGGACATGCTCATTCCAGAGAATAATCCATGGTGACTCCTCAGCCTCTTTCCAGATTTTAATTTCAGCAGCAAATGTTGGACTTAGATGCGGTCCCACATAGGCATTTTTTACAGCTGAGATCACAACTAGTGCGTGTGCTGATGTGGGTTTTCTGCTTCCCACACCTAAGCCAGACCTTTTTTTCCTGATGAGACCAGCTGGAAAAAGTAGTTCTGCTGTCACTAATCCCTTGCAGGTGGTTTTCTCTTCCTTGCAGTTCACCAATTCCTTGTATTTCCACAGAAAGGGAGAGGATTAAGCCTGCTGTTACTGTTGCATACTGCTGCATTTGGGAGTTAAACCTGACCTTTCTTGTCTTTGGCCTTCTTCCCTCTCTATTTACTCCTCTTCAAACACAAATCCAGAGTAAGTAGAAAAGAAAATATTGTCTCTTCTAGTGTGGAAGCTGTGGGATAAGTGGTCCCTTCTGTGCCTCTGCCATTTGGTCAAGAGGCACGTCTGTTATGGTTTGTGTCTTACACTTGCTAGACACGTACCAAACATTCTACTACCCTGAAGTGCATCCTTTCTTTCATTTGCTCTTGGAGAATGATGTTTTCTCAGTGAAATGTGACAAAAGTGGTGTTTTAAAGGTCCTTCCTACCCATTTACAGTTACCTATATTTCTGGTTTTAATCAGGTCAAACAATTTACTTCCATCCTGCAGGAAGGTAATTGAGGCTTCTGCTTTTTAGGCTTTCTTTTAGAGTTTGCCCCAGGGCTAGTAATAACAAAACAGTAAATAGTGTATTACAGCTCTTACAAGGTTAAGATGCTTATTCTAGTTTGAAATGTCAATGTTTTGCTATTTCCAGAAGCACAGTGCAAATCCACGACAATGCCATTTTAAGGCACTAATGTAAAATGTAAAAAGGTTTTGTAGGCTGGACATTTCTTGGCATAGTCCCCCATACAAATCATATCTGCTAATAGGAACAATGGGATAAAACCTCTCATTAAACAGAGTACTAATTTATAGGATGTATCAACTCAACTGCTTCCACAGGAGAAAAATATCCACTGCACTTCCTCATCCACTACTACTACTTACTCTCATTTCAATTTTCTCATCCCTTCATTACCCCCACAAACAATAGTTTTAATATAAATCTTATAAATTTCAAGAAAATCATGCTTGCTAATGAAAAAAAAAATTAATGGTTTTGTAACGATCTGATGGTGAAGTCAGAATAGCTACTCTTATCACATAAGCTAAAAGCCTATATGTAATGCCAGTTGCAGCCATGTTTTAGACAAATCCTGACTGTTTTGTGCAAAAACAAAACCCGTAAAACACACCTAACCAAAACAAAAAACCAGTAGCAAATGTAGAAGCTAGCCAGACTATTACAGGAATTTGCCATACTGAAATATTTTTCCAAAAATGGTTGTTGATAAGTTGATCAGGTTATTGAGTTAAAATACAGTGATTCACCATCTACAGTTATCTGAACCTTCTGGCTGTTGCTCTCTACTTTTAGAACTTTTTTCAACTGCAGCACAATTTTAGAAGTCCTGAACTTGTATAAAGATGCACAATTGGGCAACATATTGGTACAACTTTTGAAGAGGAAATTTTGTACTATTTTGTAGAATGGTCTGCACAGAAATGAGCAGAACCACAGCTTGGCCTGTCATCCAGGATGCATCACTGTGCCCCAGTTTCAAAATCTAGGTGGCCAGCCTTTCCAATCTCTAAGAGACTTATTACATGTGCATGTCAAAATCTTGTTGCTCTCACATGCCATAGCCACTCAGATCTTTTTCAACACCTTTTTCAAGGTTCTGACTCTTGTTCTTCTATTAGAAGAGAGGCAAAAATATCCTTATTTTGTGAGAAATTTACTTTGCCCAGCAAACCATCTAAATGAACAGCTAATTTCTGGGGATGAGGGCACATCCATATACCGATATATAGACATGCATTGATATTCGTATATGTATGTATACATATATAGATGCTGAACTGAAAAAGAAATTCTGTAAGTGTTCAGCTCTAATTGTAATGATGTATTTTAGGAGAAAAATTAATAGGCAGGCAGAGAGTCAGAAAGAACAAGACCCAGCAAGTGCATGGGTTTCTGAGATGCTTGTGACCTGTTGTTCTATAAGGCAGAATAGATTAAATAATAGGGAGCGTGACCTGAAACAACAGACTTAAGTCCTCTGCATGGCAAAATCAATCTCAGCCTATAACAAGGAACATGGCTTCACACCTCCAAGGTTTTTTTAACTGCATTTGAAAGCACCTTAAATCTGAAATTCACAGCTTGAACCTGTTTGTATAAATTGAGTTAGATGGAAAACTCAACCATTTCATTCTTCCTGCCTGCTGTTGAAAAGAAGTCAAATTTTTAGTCTGTTTTTAATAAAAATATCTTTGCAGAAGACTCCAAGATTTTTGTTAAAACCTGACATTTGGAAATGTTTTCTGTGAACACAAAAGTAATTTTCAAACAGTTTTATTCAAGCAGAAACATGCTATTTTCCTGATATTCAGTTCCTAATTAGTAGTTAAACTTCTAAGCTCTTATTTTAAGAAAAAGTTAGCTTAATTAAAATGATATATTCTTCAAAAAACATTTCTCTCAAAAACTAACATCAACTGTTTCTTTCCATTAAAGTTCCAGATGTGCTAACATTTATATATTAAATCAATGTGATATTAAATGACATTACTACTTTTGAGCTATGAGCTCTCATAAGCACATTTTTATAAAGTATTGCACCTGTGTATAAGAGCAGCTTGAATTAAAAACAGGGTGAGCAGTAGGTTACTAAAAATTAAGAACCTATGATTAACCTGCCTGCACCTCAGTTTCAAAACAATGTTTTCATATTTATGAGAAGTAGATGACCACCTTGAAAGGCAATCCAGCATTTTTATGAAAACAAATAATGATGAATTAAGAATTTATATATATAGTATGAAGTCCTGAAAATGTCAGTATTTTTTTCTAGTTTTTTCCCATTTCTCTGAGTACTCTGAATATTTTTATTCATCTAGGATAAGAGACTTAGAAAAAGTTTAGGAACAAGAAGTTAATAATTTAATTTAAAACACACTCAGATTTTCCTTTTTACAGAGGGAAAAATAAATAATGAATGTGACATATTATTATTTCTTCATTATTTCTTTTTTTTCTAACATTTTTGATATAAGAGATAGGAGAATAATATTGCTAACAGAAGATGACTGCAGTTTAAAATATGAGAGAGTAGAAATTTTTTATTATTTCTTAAAGAAAACAGATTTTCAACATGATTTTGTTTATGCTAACTAGAATATCCATGTAAAAATACTTTCTCAAGTGATTTTTATCACTTTTGATTTTCCACAATGTTGCTCAGGACATGTTGATTGCAATGTGTTTATGCTAGCTAGAGACAAGGAGAGACAGTTCTCTTTGTCAGCTATATGGAAGATGCACAGTCTAAAATGTGACTGTCCAGTGTGCAGGTGTCACAGAGCATTTGTGCAGCAATAGTCTGACTCCTGCCCTTGTCCATAGCTTTGCTCTCAGATGAGATTTACTTGGCTCACCTAATTTATGAGATAGCTGAGTTCAAGATACCTGGCCTTCAAACAATTCTGGGTTGGTCTTTAAATTACTTTTTTATTTAGCTTTAGGTTCATGGGTATTTCAACAAGTAATCTTATAATCCCTTAAAAACTACTACTGCCAAAATGGAGTTACACACTCAGATAGAGGCAGTGAATTTTGGATGCAAGAATAAAATTGAGAAGAGCTTTGTATCCATAGGAGAAATGGTTCAGTTTTTAATGAAGGCTTAGGACATGTTTTGCAGTGGTGAACTGTCTTTGCTGCCCAGATATGAGAAAGGGCACTATATGATTGTCCCAGGCACACAATAGTTTTATTTCATATCACCAAATGGCTTTACATGCTGAAGGCTAGTAGAAATGCATTTATTAAATAATATGTAAAGCAAATTAGGTGGTCTGATAGAAAGTGTTCTCTTCTGCATAGCAAAGATACATATATTTTCCAGAGTTGCACAAGATTTCACTGGGCAATTTCCATTCAAGCCAAAGGGGTTTGTGCATGCCTAATTCCCAGAAAGCCCACAGGAAAATTATTCTAGGGATAGATTATACAATAGGCCTTAACAGCACTAATAAAAACAGTCATTAAAATCTATATTCATAGTTTGCCACCCATTTTTCATTTACTACGGGACTCTGGACTATCTCTCACTGCTTCTGTCAGAAAGAATTATCCCCGGCCACAGCAAGAACTTTTACCACAATGTATTTCTCATCTTCTACAATGTGAGCTTGTTAATCTCATCACTGCTATATGTAAGGTTTATATTACTTTTTACTGCTTTTATTCAAAATCACTGCTCCAGATTGTCATTTTATTTGCTTTAAATTGATTACCCTTGTAAGTCCTCCTTCTGTGAGCACCTCCTCTTGTTTTCACAGGTGGGTTATGCACATTTAAAAAAAAAAAAAAGACTTAAAAATCCTTTGAAGCTGATGAAAAGAACTCCTTTTACATTAAGCAAGGATGAAATCATCAACAAGCGCCTGCTTGCAAGGTGGACTTCTGTAGACTCTGTAGCTTTCTTTAACACCTCACTTTATTTTACAAGTCACTGTTGGCTAAAGACACTGAGGAAATCAAGATATCAGGGAAATCATTGGCCGAAATTACTACTTTCTTGTCTGTCTTAAGAAAGACAGGATATTTGCTGAAACTGAGGTTCTTGCCCTACTTCAGATAAGCACATGCCCATGGTAACAGGAAAGCTTCATTTTCCAGTGTCACTTCATTTGGAATATTTTTGGTTCTGTGTTATTCAGGGTGTGATCTCAGAAGAAAAATTTTCTGGAATGTTTTATGGCTTTTTGTTGTTGTTGTTGTTGTTTTTGTTTTTGTTTTTGGTTTTCGTTTTTTTTTTGAGATAAAAACCATGGAAGATTAGGGGGCATCTTACTGCTGTTCTTAATAAGCATCACAGTCTTCAGTGCTGTTTACAAGTTTCTTGTGGACTGTTACTTTCCTTGAATCCAACTTTGGTGCTCTTTCCCATAAGGATAAGTCTTGGATTTTTTTGATAGTTTTTTTTTTTTTTTCATCTTGATAACATTGTCGTTGTCTGGATATCCTATTTAATCCCTTTTTTTTCTTCATTGCTTTTATATCTCCCCTTACTCTTCTCCTCATGTTCTTTTTCTTCAGCACCCTTTTCTGTCACCACCCTATTCTCTTATCTTCCCACGCTTTTGTTCCTTCTCCCATTTCAAGCTCACTATTTTCCTGTCCTGCCCATTGCACATAATTATTATGTCCTTAAATGTAAGGAAAATTAACTAATAATATAGCTGCCTTTTAGCCTGTGTATATTTGCATATATGTAAATACACACAGTAGAAGTCCTGTATTAGCAGTATCATTTACTGTGTGTATTATGGTACTAAGGTGTTAGAGTTTACAGGCTGGTGTGTGTAACTACTGAGGCGTGGTTTCTCCTTCAAAGGTTGTCTGCCAAAATTGCCTAAACAATCCTGTCTCTCCCCCTTTGGGCATTTTTCACCTTAGCAGCAAAGGGATGAGAGCTGTGGTGAGTGCAGAGTTGCTGTGCAAAGACTGCTGAAGGACAGAGAGCTCTCCTGTTCTGGGCACTGAAGAAATGAGAGCAAACACACAAGTCTGTGACTTGTCAATCATCTGCAGCATTGTGTAAAATTGTTCATTTGCAGCACTGAGGGGTTCTCTGAAATGCATGCTTTTCATGAAGCAGAGACAAATGGAGAAACGATAGAGGATAAAGAAAACAAGTGTGTCCTTGATCTTGTTTTTTCTACCATCAGAAGATTCTCCTACAGGCTTCAAACACAGCAGCAAAAAGTGACTGCGGATATTTAAGGGAGAGGAGACAGTTTATTTGTTGACATAAACACAGTAGAGAAACCAATAAAATCTTAAAAGCTTGGACTGAATAGGAGAATTCTTGATTTTATTTAAAACTTTTTTCTAACATGTTTTTCCTGTTTGGTTGTCCTTTCTTTGTAGAGTTATGGATAAAGCAGGAGTGGTGAGGTTGTACTGAATGTGTCAAAACTGATGAGAGTTTAAAGAAATTTCAGTCCTTTGCAGGCATAACTTTAATGAGTGTGATGCCCTGACTTCGCCACTGTCTCATGATTGCATCTTCTGTCTAAAGTGGGTCTAATTTATTCTGTGTTAAGATAGGCTCTTCCTGTGTAGCTCAGAGCAGGTGGTCCCTGCTCCAAGTTACTGTACTCTGCACTGCAAAAAGTCAAACGTCTCCCATTTATTGAATAGATGATACCTTCACCAGTTCTTCTAGGAGCAAGGCATACAAGCACCAAAGAGGTGGTGGACAGGAGAAGGGTGACAGGGAGCACATGGCAGGAAGACAATTCACTGATTCTAGATAACAGCCTTGTGTTAAAATACCAGTCAAGGTTTTGGATTGCCCCATGTAAATCTCATAGCTGTCTGAGACCACCAAGACCTCAAATCTCAGCCTTGTGAACTTAAATGGCTTCAATAGGAAGTTATAGGTTTATCTAGGATGAATAACCTACTTCTTATTTGAGTTCAAACTAATTGTTACTGGTGTGGACCCATGAAGAAAAGTAGGTTCATGGTAGTTTAGTCTCTTAACAAAATTATATTTCCTTTTTTTCTGCAAACTCTAAGACAAAACAAATTATGGTATCTGTCTCTAATATGTGACAGCTATAAAATTGATTATATTAGTGAAAAATTATAATTGGGGATTAAGTGTTCACAGAAATGTTAATGAGGATTGAGTTTAGTACTAATCCAATTCTATGAGGTTTGAAATTCCAATTCTATGAGGTTTAGTACTAATTCAATTCTATGAGGTCTGTTAATCTGAACTTGGAAGCCAAAAGATTGTGTTGGGTTCCTGGTTTTGGATTGTTTTGTCCACCACAAACTCCACAAAGTGTGTAGAATATCTCATACCACTGAAAATCCAACTCCCATTAAGTCTCAAGGCCAGATTGGACAGAGCTCTGAGCAACCTGTTCTAATGGAAGGTGTTCCTGCCCAAATCAGGGGGATTGGAACTAGATGATCTTTAAACTCCCTCCCAGCCCAGGCCATTCTATGGTTGTACAATTCAATGAAGCCTGAGCTGTACCTACAGGATATTTGTTCCAGTTTTTTTCTTTTCTTATTAGAATTTTTTTATACCCTCTCATGTTATTATACTAATAACTAGACATTTAACAGGTCCAGGTTCCTTGATGCTAATTGAACATGATGCAAAATTTTGTCAGGGAGGGAGATAATTAGGATGCATCATTAGCTTCTGTGATGCCTATATTCATTAAACTGTATTTCCCTCCTTCTTTACAAATTATGGCCTTATTTATGGTTGTTTCTCCTTGGGCTTTTCTCTATGATGTTCTCAACACATCCCACTGGTTACAAAATGGTTTGAATTTTTGTTGACTTTTCAATATCTTGAAAGCACTTAGAATCTCATGGGATACAGGCTCCTGAGAAAAGTTTCAAAACAGACTTACCTTGTTGAACTAGCTAAAGCACAGCTGCCTGAAAGCATCATGCAGTAGATCAGTAAGCATTTAGCTCAAATTTTCTCTACAAATATTGCCACGCAATCCAGACACGATACATGCTGATCTTTGTGCCTCAAGCAGTCCAACTTGCAATTCCACAGTAGATTTTAGAATGTTACTTCTGTTCAGAGGAAAAAAGGCAACAACAGTAAATACAGAAACCAAATGGATTTGTATTTTTAGAATGAAGCTTTATTCTGTGAAATCAAAAGTATCAACTTCATGGGATTTGTAATCTATTTTTTTAACAGTTTCTGGGATTTAGGTTCCTCATGAGCAACTCCAAGAAATCTTCAACTTTCCAAGGAGTAATTCAGTATTCTTCTATTAGTAGATTTTTTATTTTTCTCTTCTTGTAAGATTTGCGGAAAAGCATTTATTTAATGTTAGAGTTATATAGGACTGTCCTTTCCTTAAGTAACATAAATCCTGTCTTGACTCAGTTTCCCTTTGTACTTTGATTCTTTTAGATCACCTTAGGCAAGTAAACCTAAATAGTGTAATACATCAATATATCTGAAGAAAACGACTGAGCTTGACTGAACATTGACTTCCACACCTGATTGGGTACTTAGCTGTAAATAACTCCTTTTTTATGATGGTGAAGTAGAATATGCAAGTTTAATCCTCTCATTAAGAGACAAACTTGAAATCATGTTTCAAGGATTTAGGTAATAAACATCTTTGAAAATTACTATAATAAAACTATTATAAGATGTATAGTTATGAATATTTATGCAAGTATGTGTTCAAGAAAAGCAGTGAGAAGAAAGTGTTTTGGGGTGGGTTGACATGGGAATAGAGTCTCAAAAAGAGAAAACTCATCTTTTACTCCTACCTGGCATCACTTAATGACTATCATTTATCAGTCAGGGCATTTTTGGCACAAAAAGGTGACTGAAGAAGGGAAGAACTACAGAAAGATTGCTGCAAAGAAGTGGAGATCAGCCTCCTTTTTATAAATTGTAGATCATGAAAGAAACAATGGACTTTGGCCGCACCAAAACAGGCAGGTAAGGCTCTGGCTAGGTGGGATCCTCCAAAATGTGGATGATGAAGACCAAGGAACTACTTCTATGGGAGATTGCAGAGCTCTTGTCACTCAAGGTCTCTAACAGCAGTTTATGCAGAAGCTTCCCAAAAATGATGTTGCCCTAGAGAATGGTCCTGCTGATCAATTGAGATTCCTTGGATCTAGTTTTTATGTCTTCTTTTTATTTTGTGCTTCTTCCAGTTGATAAATTCTGGAGGCTACAACCTTACTTCTACCTTACCTTACCTACTAGCCAAAGTTGTAGGAAAAATCTAGGATGTCTCTTTCAGTATTTGGAGAGGGGGAAAAAAGGAAAAAAAATACTGATGTCTTTATTTATCTTGCAGAAACTTCAACTGTTATAAACAAGTCATAAATTGAAAATCTGGGGAGTATTCATTGCTTTTTCCCTGCAAAACAACTACATTAATTCCCCCTATTGGATAGAGAACAAAAGTGGAAGAAGGCTTAAGTGGTGCCAATGGATTTGGCAGGAAGGAAGGATGGGTCTTTCACAATATGCAACAACATTTACGGGACTTAGAAGGAGATTGGCAATATGGAGGTAGAGGACAAACAACAGAGATTAACAGGCCCATATATTCATCAAAGACAACACAATTGTCCACCTGACAGAGAGGGCTGGAAGTTGCATTTTCTTGGAAAGAAGAGATGATGAAATGAGAAGAAGAGTTTTCCTTCTTTTTTGCTTTTTTTTTAGCTTGAGTTCTCCCACTCTTCATAACAGCTGCATTTCTCTGCCTGTGTCAGTCTGTACTTCAGAAGGTTTTCCTGAGCCATAATTGCTCAGCTGGATTTGCAATATCCTTCTGTCTCTAGACTTTTCAACAACAATTAGGGAATAATAGCCTGGACAAGAAAAATGGGGAAACCTTGCAAGAGAGCAAGTACCTACAAATCAGGTTTGTATAGGTAAATCTTTTCTATTCTGTCATAAGAAGCAGAAAAACTCCTCCGTGTTTGCATATTAGAAAATTAAAAAACCAAAACAGACAAATGTTGGTGATGGAAGTAATGTGGGAGAGGAACACAAAGATCAGCTTTGTCATATTTGATTTATGATTGCAGCAAAAAGGCCCAAGGGGAGGAGAAGTGGAAGGCCCAAGGAGGAGAGTGGGAGTCTAGACAAAAGGAATGGATGTCAGAGAATACAGACCATGCAGAAAAGTAGAGTTCATATATTCATTTGTTGTCAGATCTGTATTTAGATGTATTCAAGGTCTCAGCAACCAGATCTACTCTGAGTGGTGGTGTTGGACAACACGAGCTCTGAAGATCACTTCTGGCCAAAATAATGTTATGATTATAATAAAGCAACTACCAAAGGTATTATTTCTATGTTAAGAATATACCGATTCTCTCTTCTCAGAGTTACTGTTAGTGATAAACAATCCCATAACATTTACCTAACAACTCTTCTCTTTCTTTTCAGGTTCAGGCAGCACTTTTAGATGTGCTTTCCATTCCATTGAACCCTGCCAAGTATAATTTTGTCCACAGATGAGCAACACTAGCCAGAATCCAACTTAACCTGGTCTAGTGATATGACCTGATCCTATCGTGCAGCACCAGGACAAAAGACAGGTAAATGTGGACCCTAGTTTCGTGCTGAGGGGAGGTTGGCAGGAATTAATTTTGTTTCACCCTCACAGTGAATTCCAGCATTGTGGAACATCCTAGTTTCTGGAAGTATGTTTAAATTCTCACCTAAATCCTTCTAAAAGTAAAAACTATGAAACTGCAGCTTGGGACCATTATGACACTTTAAATTAATGTAAATGGCCATGTTCTTAGTTATTTCATATGATCAGAATACAAAAATTGTCTTAAAAGGGGTGTAAGTCCTTGCCAGGGGCACCCTGTGCTTGAAAAATCTTTCCTTGATCAGTGTGAACAAAGCTGATGGCATGAAGGATTGAAAGCACATAGGTCACAACAACCCCTTAACTAGGGGCTCAACTATTTCCCTGAGAGGCATAGTATAAAGTTGTAGGTACAATAAAATGCTGATACAAAGCTCCCATTTAAGGCAAGTGGCATTTGGTCACTAGAAAAGTAGTTGTCCCTGCAGTGCATTCATTTTTCTGAAGTGATCAAATTTTTATCACTTTCTGTTTCATCTTGCAAAAGGGGGATAATGTTTCATAAAGGAGATAATGAAATCCAACCATCTAGGGAGCCATCAGACAAACAAACTTCTAGAAGCTGCATTTAAAAAAAGTTCTATCTCTGCTTGCCTCTTATATGTGTGAATCACAGTTTTACCACCTCCTCTGACAAATGACAGATTTAATATATGCCCCATCTAAGCAACAGATGTGTGTGTAACACAAAAAGGTGTGGAGGGAGATTTCTTAGAAACAAAACTGCTTGGTGGAAGAGAAAATATTTGAACATACATTTCAAAGGCTTGTTTCAGCAGATAATTTCAGGCTTTCCAGGCAAAGCCTAATAGCCATCACTACTGTTAGGTGAATAACTATTATGTATGTATATGGAACAGAAAATAAGTACAGCTACAGTTCAGATGCATCTTTACCTGACATATTCTAATATTTTCCTGTATATAGTACTTGTTTTCAAAGTTGCCTAATTATACAAGACAACTCAATTCACTCCTAGAGAGTATCAGGAAATCTGGAAAAATTTAAAATTCTTTAGCTCTTGAAATGAACAATTACATTCCATGAAAGGAAAAAAAAAATCTTGAAATCAGAGAAGTATAACAAACACTCTGAAAAGGAGATATGATCACATAAAGTGCAATTAGAAAAAAGAAAAATAATATTTAGAAAAGGAGTGAATACAATGAAATGGATAGGAATGACATGAAGTACACTGAAACTTGAGAAAATTATTAATATAGAAATTTTGAAACCAAGGAACAAAATTCAATGAAGAGACAGAAGAACAAACTGATGAAATAAAAGGCCAAACAAAAAATTCAGAAACAAAGTGAAAATAATAAAATGAAATGAGATAACATAAAATGCATTGGAAATGGACCAAACCTTGCTGAATTGATCCTCACGGAAATTGCAAGATTCATTTCCCTTCATGAAATGAAAAATTTCCTTTTATGAAAGGAAATAAAATTTTGAAATCAGAGAACAAAGTGTAACAAGCACACTGGAAAGGACATATGATAAAATCAAATTCACATGGAAAAACATTGGGAAATGAAGTGAATACAACATACTGGATTTGGAAGAAATTAGGTACAGTGAAAAAGACCAAACCTTGCCAAAATTATACTTGCTGAAATCCCCCAATAAGAGGACAAAGTCAAACAAAGACACAGCAGAAGTAATCAATGAAATGAATAGCTAAAAAAAAATTAAGAGAAAATTCTGCTTTGAAATGAAAATAATAAAATGCCATGTGATGACATGGAGTGCTTGAAAATGGACAAAAAACTCACTGAATTGATCCTCATTGAAGTCACAAGACTTCCTCTCATTAAATGAAGAATCTCATCTCATGAAAGGAAGTGAAATCTTGATATCAGAGAACAAAGTGAAACAAACTGTAAGAGTGCACTTCCAATGAAATTAAATTCCATAGAAAGAAATAAAAGAAAATTCAGAAATCAAGTGATTGTAACCACATGTAATTAGATGACATGAAGTGCTCCTCTTCTGCACAGCTTTTGTAGTTTCAGACCCTGGAGGTCTAGGGTTTGTGGTTTTCCAATGGCTGACCCTAAGCAGAACAGTAAAAGTTGCAATTTGCTGAGGTGCCAAGCACAGAGCCGAAAGGTGTGGAGGAAACCATGCTGGGGCAGTGCCATGCTCCCTTTGGCATGCATTCTGTCAGCAGGCCTTGAGCTCTGGGCTTTGTGCTTTTCTCAGCCCGAACCCTAAGCAGAACTCTAGCACTAAGCAGACCACTAAAAGCTGCCTTTTGCTGAAGCAGGTGCTGAGCAGAAAGGAGTGTAAGGAACACTGTTGGGGTAGGGCTGTGTTCCCCTTGGCATGCCTTTTGTACCTGTAGCATCCCTGGAGCTCCCCGCTTTTTGATTTTCTCAATCCTAGCCCTAAGCATAACCCTAACTCTAAGGGGAACAGTGAAATCAACCTTTTGCTGAGGCTGGTGCCAAGGAGAAAAATGTGCAGGGAGCAATGCTGGAGGAGTGCCATGCTCCCTTTGGCATGCCATTTGCAGTTGCAGGATCCTTGGAGCTCTGGGCTTTGTGTTTTTTTCAAGCCTAAACCTAAGCGGAGCAGTAAAAGCAGCCCTCTGCTGAGGTGCCCAGCATGTGGGTTGTGCCAAGAAGAAAGGTTTAGAAGGAGCAACCTTTAGGCAGTGGGTTGTTCTTGCTTGCAGTGAATGGACCAAACCTTGCTGAAATGATTCTCATTGAAATCCCCAAATCAGGGAACAAAGTGAAATGAGGAGACAGAAGAAGACATTGACGTAATTAAATGCCACTTTAAAACAAATTTTTTATATTAAATTTAAAAAAAAAGGAAGTATAAGGTGAGGAGAATTAAGTAGAATAGGATGACATGAAGTGGAATGAAATGCCTTGATAAAGAAAAATTAGTGTTCCTACTGAAGAGGCATAGAACAGTGCACAGAGAAGGAAAACCAGAGACAGAGGGAGAGCTAGAAGACAAGGACAACATTTCTGCCTCGCCTCAGGGTGCCCCGTGTTTGTTGGTCCTGCAGATGGAGCGTGGGTGCTGCCAGCAGTGATCAGCCTGGGCGACTCCTGTGACCCGCGGGGCGCCTTTTCCAAGCCATGGTGAGCAGCCTGTCTGCGACACTCTCCAACACCGAGCGGTTGCTTCAGGCTATGCCAGAATCATGGTGGCATCTGTTCTGTTGGGAAAACAGCGGAGCCCTGGGTTTGCGCAGCAACCAGCTGCCTTGGGGTGTGGGAATCCATAAAATCAGAGGGTTTTGGGAAAGCTTCAAAAGACAGGCCTTAGAGACAGCAGAACTGTGATTAGAGCTATGCAGTAGCCATAAAATAAGTCAGCAGAAAAATTATGTAAAAAGTAGAAAAGTAAGGACAAATGGAACAATGGTCTGTGTATTAACGCTTGTCTAGAATAACTCCCTAAGCTGCAGAAAAGTATATCTAGTTAGATATTAGGAAATTCTAAACTTAATAATGGAGCTCTGTGCATCGTGTTTTAAGGCTTACAAATAGGTATTGTATTCAAAATAAGCAAGCATTGTTTTAACCAAAGGTACGTGTGCTTATGCCAATTGCATGGAATTACTGTCAATATGCTTTTGCTTTGTGTGATTGGTCAAAAAAGTTATGAAGTAAGTTGTAACATTAAGTTCTTGGTCTGCTGCCTGGGATGTGAGCTGCTGGCATCTTCCCATTGTCATAACCATGTAATGAGACTGATGCTGGAAAGTAAAACAGCTCAAGGCATGTTCCTAGCAGTCCTGTCCCGTTCGTGATTTGTACATAGACCCCAGCTGGTGATGTGGGGAAGCGGCGAAGCAGGGCAGGACAGGTGCGGAAAGGACAGACAGCCAGGGAAGAAGCAGCACAACAGGGAGAAAAAGACGAGGGGCGGGCAGAGCTGACACTCCTGGCGAGCCTTCGCTCCATGCAACAAAACCAGAAAATAGCGTCCTCAGGGGTGTGCCACAGGTAACTCTGCTTTGGTGTGCTAAGGCTCCTCCCACAGCCCAATTTATGAGGCAGTTTTTCCTGGGCAACCGGGGATCTACCCCACTTATGAGGGGCAGTCTTTTACAGCCCAGTTGTGGGACCTGTCTCTGTCCTGATGGCCTGTCAGACAAAGTCTCCCCAGTATTTGGATTTAGGTGCCTGATGGAAATTTTATACGAAAAACTGTGAAACTGAACAGAGATTTTCAGTGTTCCATGTACTGGGATTTCTAAGATCAGTCTGACTAGGGACAGCAATGGATATTTTCTACCTTGACTTCAGTAAGGCTTTCAACACCATCTCTCAAGAAATCCTCTTGGGCAACCTGCAGAAGTGTGGGTTGGATGAATGGACAGTGGAAGAGATTGGAAACTGGCTGAGTGATAGATCCCTGGGGGTCATTATCGGTGGCACAGAGTCTAGTTGGAGGCTTGTTGCTAGAGGTGCCACCTGAGGGTCAATACTGGGCCCAGCATTGTTTAACTTTTCATCAGTGACTTGGCTGAAGGGCAAGGTGCCTCCTCATCAAGTTCTCTGACAACACAAATCTGGAGGAGTAGCCAATACTCCAGAAGTCTGTGCAGCCCTTCAAAGGGACCTTGACAGGCTGGAGAGATGGGTGGAGAGGAACCTTCCGAAATTCAGTAAAGGCAAGTGCAGATCCTGACCCTGAGGAAGAATAATCCCAGGCACCAGCACAGGCTGGGTCTGAGTGCTGTAACCAGCACTACAGCACAGGACCTTGGGGCCCCCGTGGACAGCAAGCTGTCCATGAGCCAGCAGTGTCCTTGTGGCCAAGAAGGCCGATTGTGTCCTGAGGTGCATTAGGAAGAACATTGCCACCATGCCAAGGGAGGTGATCCTGCCTCTCTGCTCAGCCCTAGTGAGGTGCACCTGGAGTGCTGTGTCAGGTTCTGGGCTCCTCAGTACAAGAGAGACGGAACTCCTGAAGCAGTTCCACTGGAAAACAAAGGTGATTAAGGGACTGGAGCATCTCTCTTTTGAGGAAAGGCTGAGGAACCTGGGCCTGTTCAGCCTCAAGAATAGGCATCCAAGAGGGTACCTCATCAATGTTTGTAGCTCTGGAGGAAGGGTGTCAAGAGGATAGATCCAAGCTCTTCTTGGCAGTGCTGAGCAACAGGATAAGAGGCAATGGGCAGAAACTGATGCACTGGAAGTTTCCCCTAAACATAAGGAAGAACTTTATTGTGCAGGTAACCAAGCACTGGAACAGATTGTCCAGAAAGGTTCTGGAGTCTCCCTTACTGGAGATATTAAAGAACCATCTGGACACAATCCTGTGTCATGTGCTCTAGGATGACTCCTTAAACAGGGAGGCTGGACCAGATGACCCACTGTGGTCCTTTCCAATCAGACCCGTTCTGTGCTTCTGTAATTCTGACTATGCTGCTTCTATAGCAACACCAATTTACATTGAAATATTTGTTAAAAGCTTATAAGCAAGGATTAAGTCGTCAATATTTGCCAGTGCTTTTCCTGTTGAACCTATGATTGACAGTGGGATTTTTTTTGTAAGATAATAACTAATAAATACATTCATGAGAATAGTACTTTTGCTTCTTTTGTTTCCTGCCTGCTTTGTTCTTAGATGATTTGCCACCACTGCTTATATAGTAAAAGACTTCACGTGCTACAGAAGTTGAGGCCTGAGCTGTTTTCCCTGAAAGAAAATAGCTAGCAAGCTGCAGAAGATGACACTGGACCTTGGAGAAATTCTGTTTTCTAAATTAAGTTTTCAAACAGAAGTAGGTCAGTTACACAAATAACAGTATGCTCGTATTCACATCCTTGTATTCACAGTTGCTAATAAAACTGTGATCTATTGGGGAGCCTTTTTTCCCATTGTAACAAACAAAATTTAAATATTAGATGTGGACATCCATTTGGAATTAAATACTTATTTTATTTAGTAGTTTATCCAGCTATCTCAAAGAGCAAATTTCAAAGTTGAAAGAGGAAAGAATACTCACATTTCTTGTGTTTATCTTCCTCCAGACTCCTGCATTTAAGATGGGATCAGTGAGATTGTGGGCATAACATTGGGAGTTCATATTTTGTGGTGTAGTGACAAAGCCATGGATTAGGGAAGAGGCTGGATCTCTGTTTGCTTTCTTCAGGAAGCTGTGTGCAGTGACAGTGTGTATGTTGGCCATGCTCTTCTGAGCATGAAAGGAAACATCTCAGGTGAACTCTTGTGTTTAGTATGTCTGGGAGAGGAAAATCTGTAATCCCCAAAATGTGGCAGCTGGGACTGATGGGCACAGTACTGAGGAAACTTCCTAGGAAGTGGAGAGCACAGCAGATATTTCTCTGAACCAGCAGCTGAGTGGGCAACTGCTGAGAGAAAGAAGATCTCTTGCTTCAGTGTGCGAGAAAAATGGTCATAGATTTTATTTATTTCAATAGTCTTTAGTCTTGCTGGCTTCCTAGCACCCCCACCCCCACCCTTCCCCCCCTCATATTATAATAAGACTTTGAATTTAAGTCTAAAAGATTTTTCTTGGGCGGACTTATAAAGGGAAAATCTTAGGCAGGTCCACTACATAGTTCTAGTCAGTTCAAAGGCTTCTGTCGCTACATAAAGCAAAATTTGGTTATTTGTGACCAGATGTGAACAGTTTGGTGAATCTTAAACTTCAGAGAAGCATGTTTGACTTTATGTAATTTCTGTTCCCATTTAACAAAATTATGTGGCTTTAATTCAGGTTTACCAAGATGCTTCCAGCTTGGTTGATATAATGTGAACTCAAACTTCTACGCAGAAAAGTATAGAAATAGTGCCTATCTTCAGGACATTAAGAAATCTTTTGCCTCTTAAACCTGCAAAAGTCTTGTGGGTGAAAATACACTCTTTTTTTCACAATGCTTGGAGTTCTGAATTGCATGAAGCCACTGCATTGAACATTGGAGTAAAGTTGATTTGACAGTCAACTGCAAAGGAAAACACAGTGGTACTGTGAAAATCAAGGATGCTTACACTGTGTTCATTTTTATAGCCATAGTTTTTACCTGGTCCAATCATAAGTGACACCCTGAGGGAGTTCTATTTGAGGAAAAAGTCACGCTCTTTGAGGTCTTATTATCTAGAATTAGCTTTAAGTCGAAACAAGCCACCTGCAGCATGATTACTCTTGAAAGTTCTCTGTGTTCATGTGAAAATAAAACAGTTCATCAATTCAGCCTTGTTATTCCTCGTTAAACCACTTCTTTTTTATAACAGTACCTGCAGAACACTGTGTTTCAAATTAACATTTAGAATTTTGAGTAAAGGTCTCACAAAGCATTTCTCAGATGTTAATCTGCATGTGTCTGGAGATTAATTCTTTTTCTTGCTGTACAGGTAATCTTTCATAGAAAGTAGTGAAATTACATATTTTAGTTATTTTTAGGCCTAATCCCTACAACTCTTTCTTCTTCGCTTTAACATCTATCTTGCTGCTTTATGGTGCTATTTATAGTGTCAACACATAGTGTAAAGGAAATATCTGTCAGTGCTGCAGTATTTTTAATGCTTTTCCTATACCTGTTCCTGCAAATATATTTTCAGCCATGCAGTGAACTCCGAAGAAGAGTGTTTGTGGGTGCAAGGATGGCTTCATCTAAGCAGATGTTCTTCCTTGGATATCCTGGAGAGACCTAAACTGCTGCTTCCTGGCTCTACCAAGCAACACTTACCAGAGAAGGCTGAAAGCACTGCAGCCCTCAAGGGCTGAGTGCTTGACAGCATTGCTCTGGACATAGAGCCACTGAACCAGCCCTCCTCTCAAATATTTGCCAACAAATGTGTACCACCAGCTCTGTCCAGGAGATAGTTGCCAATAATAACTACTAGCTGAATTATGGGGCATTTTAGGATGGAGGGGATATCTGGAAATCACCTAGTGCTTAAAATAGGTCAGCCAGAGTAGGTTGCCCAGGACTGTTGGGTTAACCCAGGTTTTGGGGAAATCTATTGGGGTTTTTAAATATCTCCATGAATGGAGATTCCATAGCCTGTCTGGGAAAATTGTTCCAAAGTAAGAAGAGGGGAGGAATTATGTTCAGATGGAATTTCCTTTGTTTTATTTTGATGGGTTTCCTAAAAAACTTGTGGCTCTTGTACTTGTCACTGGGCACCATTGAGAAAAATCTATCTCCCTCTTCCTCATTTCCAACATTCATGTGTACAGATAGATAAGGTTCCCTTGAGTCTGCTTTTGTCCAGGCAGAGCAGTCCCAGCTCTCTCCATCTTTCTTCATGCAGCAGATGCTTCAGTCCTGTAATAATCTTTGTGGCCCTTTGCTGGACTTGCTCCATGTTTCAGACCATGTCCCTGGTTCTGAGGAGCCCAGAACAGGATCCTGCATCCTGTGTGTGGCTCACCAGTACTGAGCAGACAAGGTGAATCACCTCCCTGAAGCTGCTAGAAATGTGCTTCCTAATGCAGCTGAAGACACTGTTGATATTCTTTGCTATGAGGATGAGACTTGGTTTGAGGGTAACAGATCTACTGTCATAAATGTGGTGGAAATATGAGATTCCACAAAAGTGCTAATATTCATATTTATAAATGTAGACAAAACTTGCCAGACTAGAATACCAGAGCAGATGCCATGAAAAGTCTATTTATGCCTGTCTCTTCCTGCTTCTTTCCCATATGCTTCAATCTTATATGGTCATCAGCATAAAGTCTAATGCACTGTGATGTTGAAAACCCTTTAAAATGGAATATTCCCATTTATGTCTTATTACAATTTCCTTGATCAGGTCAGGAAGGAGTTAAAAGTCTATTTTTTCTCACAGTTAGATGAGATCTTAAAGAAAATTTCAAGTCCATTCTCCTGCCTAGAGCAATTGTTCATAGATATGTCATTCCTGATGTGTTTTTCTAATATTTTTTTAAAGACTTCCAGAGATGGAGATGGGAACATTTCCCCAGGCCATCTTTACTATGGGTTCTGCAAAACCATTATGGCTACTGAGGTCCAGCATCTAATGAGATTTCTTGTTTGACACATCTTAGGCCTTATTGTCTATCCTACTAATGTCTTTCCTTGACAACAAACATGTTTATGTTAAACGCATATGTCTATGCTTTATGTTCTCTTCCTTGTTACTTTATTTAAGCTAAACTGCAGACAGGGTCCTAATTAGATCTGAACTGATAGGCTCAGAGCTCTGCCAAGCTCCTAGTACCTAACACAAAACCATCTGATAGAGATGTCAAACTATGCCATGTAGGGTATGTGCAGGAGTAACTGCCCTCAGCCTGTGAAAGAAGAAACAAAAGAAAAAGAATACATGCAGCATTTCAAATTTAATGAAGATTCAAAATAAATCAGGTATAAATTTAAACATCAAGTGTTTTCTTTAAGACTCATATGTGAATTATGGAAATGACAAATAGAATGGAAGATGTGAAGTATCAGGTAAGCACCCCAAAGTGCCAGCAAGTTTATGAGGCCTAAAGACCAAGGACACCAGAAGCTGGGAAAAAGAGCATGATGTGGGAAAGAGGATGTGAAAGAAGGCTTTCTTAGAAAGAAAGGAGGAAAACCATCATTGTCCAATCAAATGATGTATTAGAGATGTTAAACAAAAACATATACTTTAACTAGTTGTAAATACTGCACTTGCTCTAGGTTGAGCTATCTGCACAGAAATGCATGCACACTTCTATCAGCCAGACTTCTAAATTATAAGTATTCCTGAAAGGAAAGCTCCCCCTTTCTCTTTAAGTTGACATTAATGCAATTATATATTGATTTACATATAAATATCTATTTGCATGTTATTGGTCTATTGGCCATGTTATCTAGGAAACAGTGTTAAGGATTTACAAATGTGCCTAATTCTACTTCACAAGAAACTATGCTGAAGGCTTGCAGGTTATTTCACAAGTGCTATTTCCAAAGACCAGACTAAAGTGTCAAATGGTGTTACTTCACATACTCAAGAAGCGTCCTCCATATGGAAGGTTTTGTCTGTGGGAGTCTAATTCAAGAGAAGCAAGGAGAACAGATGTGTAGACTGAACTCAAATAGAGCATAAGTCTTTAAACAAAAAAAAATAAAATCATCCCATATTTTGGAATGAAGACAACGCTTAAATGCTTCTAATTCCAAGAATAATTCTTATCCCAATAGTATTTTTGCATCTAGAAGCTACTGTTCTAAATAACATGCTCGTTCCTGAAGGAAATATCACTTGTCCTAAAGCATATATTGAAAAAAGGGAAAGTTCTGATTCTAACAAGGAGATACAGAAGGGCAGTATGACAGTGGTGATAAGAGGGCAGACATTTGCTTCTTACAAACACCAACCCCAACATTTAGTGTTGCCTCAGTTGATTTTGCAGCAGGACAGCGTGTGATGAACAAAATTGCTCCTGGGTTTTTGAAGGCTATGTTAAAAAATAGGGACATCACAAAGGAACTAGATTTCACATTAGGTTTCACATTATGCATACATGAATCCAAATAATGCAAGTAAAGCAATTACAAGACATAATCCAGCCAGCTGAAAAGCTGTATCTTAAATGTGCAGTTATAGCTGAGGTATTCCAGTCAACAAGCATTTAGCTAGAGGCAACTGTGCCTCAAAACAGAACATTTTCCAAAATTAGTTTTGAAAAATAGGCCCTCGGGAGGTACTGTTTTTAGCTACTCCATGATTTAAATAAGGTGACTTGTAAAGGAACATCTATTGCCCCAAGATTTGCCAATACCCACAGAAGATAGAGCTGTCCTAGTTAAGAATCTGGAGCCTTTGGCATGTTATTTGACTTATACGTAACCTTTTAACAGCATATTTTAAATCACCCATATAAAAATATCCCTACAGTACCTGCAGAGCAATCACATTTCTTCTAAAGCTATTTTTAGATCTGTTTTTCTTTTATTCTGTTATCTGTAGACACTAACCTAAGTGTCATTACAAAAAAAAAAAAAAAAAAAAAATTTGAAATCCATGGTAAGATTGGAAATCATTAAACGTTTTCTTGCCATTTGGGTTGGGATAAGATGGAGAGGTCTCCACCTTAAATCTTATGCACTTACCAGAAAGACCAGTGTAAGTATAATGGAAGACAAAGGAAGACAGATGGAAATACAAAGAAGAAAAGCAAACTTCCATGAAATATTGACTTTGCTAAATTTTTATTACCAGATAAATACTGAGGGTAGAGACCATCATGTACTTGTTTTCTCCTTGTAGATCATTATCCAGTTTATATATTCTAATCCTGACAGTGCAATTTTTTTCTTAAAGTTGTGGTTTGCATGCTACAGGATGTGTTCATATTAACATTTCAACTCAGATCAGGACCTTACCTTTGAATCCAGTTTACCAATTGCTGCTGCTTGCTGTGGTTTGCCATTGGACATGCTGTATTCCTTTAAGGTGACTATGTTAGGACATGCACACATGATGCACTCTAGCTATTAAGAGCAGTCTATCATGACACCACATTATGGTTACCCTAAAATAAAATCCTTTGACATGCATATGAATTGGATGGTTGCACTAGCCCTTCTACAGAAATGCTCATGCTGAGCTATAATGTGTAGATTCTTCAGCTAATGGAGGTATAGATAAATTTCATCTAAATAAATAATCCCTATGGATTATCTCTACGTCTTTACATTTACCATTTATAACAGTGTGAAATAATCACACTGTTCTAGACATAGTTGTAGAAAGGATT
Source organism: Passer domesticus (assembly GCF_036417665.1). Lineage (NCBI taxonomy): Eukaryota > Metazoa > Chordata > Aves > Passeriformes > Passeridae > Passer > Passer domesticus. The sequence goes on from NC_087474.1 coordinate 91,625,055, forward strand.
TCCTTAATAGGAAGATAAGGAAATTCTTCTATATGAAAGAAGAACTGTAGGCCTAGAGAACACGATTTTGCTCTTAAAGAAGCTTTAAACACAAAATAAAGGACAATTCAACAGTACCAAACATAAAGGTAGGAGCTGGAAGTATTCTGAATAACCTTTACTACAGATGAAAGTAGTAATACTCTGTTTATTTTTCAAAATTTAAATAGGCTTTCAATGGAAAGAAATTTAAGGAATGAGAAATTTGAGACAGCCAGTCATTTATTAATATTTGCAATATATAGATATATTTATATACACCTTACCACTCTCTGATTTCTCTGATTTCTCTGATTTCTCTGATTTCTCTGATTGGGTATACACACTCTCTATGTGTTTCCATGTTTCTGCTCTTCATATTAGTGAAAAGCAAAATTTGAAGTTCCCTAGGAAAAAACTTACCAGCAAAAACATTTGGAATCCATTATATGAAATAGTGTTTTACCTTAAGAGAGGAAATGGATTAGGCATAAATTTGCAGAAATTAGACTCTGCCTTAGCCACGATGTAATAACTTACACATCTTGTGTGAAACTATCTGAGATACCCAAACTTTGCATGTTAAGTTTCTTCTTCCAGATCAAATATGAGAATGTATTAGTTAATGCCTTGAAAAAAATACATGGAATGTATTTGCTATCTTGCATTATTAGGAGTTCCAACTATCAAAGGTTATTTTTGAAATTTTGAAAATGGGATTTGTCATATCTAATGAACTTCAAGAACCTATTACTCTGTCATAACTCCAAATCTACTAGCAATATTGGATCTTAATCACATCTCTGACATAATCCTTCCTAAAACGGTAAAGAAATGCTAGTCAAAGCAAAACCCCTCCCCTGAGATCCTGTTCCAGATTCACTGTTGTTGCTCTCTTCTATCTCCTGCATCCACTAAGCTGTTTTGACTGCTCCAGCTGGCAGCACACAAGGGGTCAGCAGCTACTCCCCTTATTTTATGCTCTGGTCTCATTTTTTACTGAAGCAGCAATGACCAGCTTTAGAGAAATCTTCATTGCTTAAAGGAAGTTTGCCTCTCCTCCCCAGCAAGTCATGATAAAACATGGTTAGAAGGAAATTGGAGTACCTGACAGAAGGAACTCAAAAATTTTGGATACAGAAAAACATGAAAAACGCCGGGTAACTTCTGGGGTAAAAGTCAAAAAAGACATGTTACAATTAAAGAAAGGACTGAAATCAATCATATAGCAGTAGCTATAGAAAGTTATGGACATGTGTCATGTTTTTCACCAGCCAAGAGCCAAGCCCCAGGCAGCCGCTTGCTCACTCCCCTACCAGCAGGATCAGGGAGCAGAAAGAACAGAAAACTCATGAGCTCAGATAAAGACAGTTTGATAGGGAAAGCAAAAGCCACGCATCCAAGCAAATCAAAACAAGGAATTCATTCACTGCTTCCCATGGGCAAGCAGCTGTTCAGCTGTCTCCAGGAGAGCAAGGCCGCATCATGCAAGAGGGTTATTTGGGAAGACAAACATTGCCACTCCAACTGTTTCCCTGCTTCCTCCTTCTTCTCCCCACCCTATACACTGAGCATGATTTTACATTATCTGGAATATCCTTTTGGTCAGTTGGGGTCACCTGTCCTGCCTGTGTCTCTTCCTAATATACCATGTATCCTCAACTTCCTTGCCAGCATGGCAGTACGAAAAGCAGAAAAGGCCTTGGCTCTGAGCAAGCTATGCTCAGTTATAACAAAAACCATCTCTTTATGTCAACTCTATGTTCAGCACAAATCCAAAACACCCATACCAGCCACTGTGAAGAAAATTACCTCTACCCCAGCCAAAATTGGCACAACATGTAAGAAACATTTATAGTTGCTAGCACAAGAGCGAGAAAAACATCAAAAAATTAGATTTACACTGAGCTTTTCATTTGGATATAGTCCAGTACTGTAGGATTATGTGATAAAGCTTATCTGCACACTCACAGAAGAGTGGACACACAATGGTAGGAGGGAAAGCCCAAATAATCCCCTGCCAAGCTATTCCCAGGCAGACCACATGGGCCATCAGCCCACCTGCAGAAACCGAGAAGAGCACAAGGATGTACAGGGAACCCAAATGAAGGCCTCCCAAAGAATTACCACCTTGTGCAGGCACCTTCCTGGTTAGTCCCAGGAGAGAAATCATCTCCAGAAACCAGGTGGGAAACCAGTCCCCACGAGTCATGGGGAGCAGCAGTCCAGTCATCTTTCAGACTAAGGGAGTGGATGCCTGTATATATAGGCAGGTGTAGATACAGAAATAGATATGCAGATGTACGTGTGAGTGCACATATTGTAGCAAGTGGGCCTCCATCTGCCCAGCCCCAGAGGAAAGCAGGATGAGGCCACTGGTGCTGTCTGTGCACCTGTGGGTTCTCCAAGTTTCTCTCTGTAGTCTGTGTGGACAGCCACAATGGCATGTGCATATGTAGGATATACATGGGCTTTTGTGTGTGTGTGTGTCCTGGGAGCACATCTTCACTATCAATGTTGGTAGATCCAGGCACATAGAGTGCCAGCAGCCTTATTCCTCTTGGATACAGCATGATGCATATATGTCTAACCAATACCTTGTCTTATTTCAGATGATAGCAATAGAAAATTTATATAATGCATATTTAGAGTGTTCTTAAATGTATTATTTATTATTCAATTTAAAACCTGATATTTTTGTTTAATTTGAGATAATTTTGCATCTTGAAAAAAAATGTTTTAAAATATTTGTTTAAAAAATGCCTTGATCGTTAGCTTTCAGGGGAGTACCTAGGAAGCAGAAAGGAGGTATGGATTTTTAGTTAGATTTTGTTGTTAGTCGTGATATGCTTTGATAAAGCTGCTCCAACTTTGAACAAGGTTTCTCTGGAAAAATAATAACAGAAAAGCATAAGTTGAAGGGTAGTTCCTGGAAATATGCAGTTCTGAAAATTTGCATCTCAAAAAGGAGCTGAAAAAACCCCTCAGGCTGATTTCAAAGCCTTTGCATGAGTGATATTCCACAGAAGGTGGGTGAAAAATGCAAGCAGTCAGAGTAAGGTTAGCTACTGTTTTACAGAAAATTTTAGTTCCAGCTACAGTGAAGAATATAATCTGAGTGTTTTCATCACCAAAATTTTAGTACTTTTATCATATCAAAATGGATGTGGAGGAATTTATAATGTAACTCCCTTACTTCCATTGAATATGTAGATCAATATATAACAAGTAGCCTTTGAACATTTTTTAATGCATAATATCAATTTTATTGCATAACCTATAACCTATAACTTATAACCTATAATCTCTTGCATAACTTATAATCTGTAAAAACATCTCTGTCATTGACAACAGGCGCTTGTAAAGAAATAGTACCTTTAAGGTAATTAAAGTTTGCTCTTTTCAGTCTTCCTTTTAGAAGAGTAGATAAAATAAGGACAGATATCATGACTGGATTAAAAAAACAAACCTATTTTAGCTTAAAGTTTATTGATGAAGTCACTTCACTGCTTCACTGCATTTATTTGTAACCAAAAATGAGCATATATATATATAAAATAAATGTGTAAATGTTTTCAGGATAGGTGTTCAAGTCATTTCTGCGCTCCTCATATGGATTCCTGCATGGAATGGACTCCCTGCATACAGGAGTCTGTAATAAAATGATCTATTTGAAATTGGTTTTATCAACACTGCAAGGTACAGATCCCTCTCTTCAAGCTGGCAATTATTTTTAGTCATCTTTATGCATATCAAGAGAATTTTTGTTTTGTAAAATGTACAAGCAAGGAAAATCAGGCCCTGAGGATTTTGCCTTCACTGAACTATATAGGGTCAGGATATGCTGATATTTAATAGGTACTTCCTAATAGTGACCTTGTATTTAGCATGAGAAAAGAAAATGTGACAGTGAGTAGAAAATTTATGAACAAAATTTTATTTTAAATCAATTTTTTGAGAAGGATAAATTAGATTAAACCGTAATAAAAGTGTAACTAAGATAGATTTCACTTAGGTCAAATAAGTAATATGGTTGGTGTAAAACATGATGGTGCAAATACATGCACAATTATATAGTACTAAATGCAGTTAATAAAATGCATGGAAAATTAATTACTAAAGAGGAAATATATATTTAAAGGTAATTCTTTCAAATTATTTTTCCCCAAAGGATGTTTGCTAGGTCTCCTCACTGTGTTCTACCAAACCAAAGCAGTAGACAGACCGGGAAAATTGAAATGGATAAAAACCACTGGTTGATTTGGTGTGGCGTTCTGTGCTTTTCTCCCATGCTGTTAGTAGCAGAGTGTTAAGCACAGTTTGGTATGAAAGTTTCCTCCAAATACCGCATGTGGTCCAAGGAGCTAGAAAGAAAAGGATACTAATACGATGACAATAAATAAATAAATATGTAAAATATGAGAGAAAATAATACCATGGTAATGTGACCTGCAGATGGAAGAGCTGAAGAGATTCTCTAGTTAGCCTCAAATGAGTTGAGCAGGATTTAAATTTTGTACTACTGCTTGCCCATAATTTTACCAGTTTTCCATGTATGGTTTCAAATTCTTCCCATGTACTGTGTTTGCTTCCTGATTTCTAACAGAAGTTACATGATAAGAGGTTATAATTGGTTCATCCCCCATGATCTGGATTTTGAAAGAAGAGGAAGGTGTTATTAACTTGGAGTTTAAGGAGATAATGGAGAGAGAAAGAATAGATGGTAGGTTTGAAGCTTGAAAAAGTAGGAAAAGGGGAACAGAACTGAGGGATTCAAGTTTTTATTATAACTGTTTATCATTGCATCTTGCAAAACAAATAATTTTATAATACTTATTGTACCAGATCTCAACTTCACAATTTTGCAGTAAGAGCAGAATCACCCTGTGAAGGAAACTTAAATGTCCCCCATGGGGGGGATGGCAAGTTACAATATTTCTGGTTAAAAAAATCAATGACATTATACTGTGTATTTCAGTAGTTTATATCATCATCCATTTATTGACATCTACAAATACTGAAATTAAATTACTTGTGTCCATCTTACAAGATTTTTTGTAGCTGTAAACTACAGACAAGTCTCTTAACTTTTCAGGTGTTGTGAATCTTGCATGTGATCAGAAAACTCAGGGTTCTGTCATCTCTTGTGATATTTTTTGCTAGGAGCATGCCGTCCAGAAATGGCACAATATCAACGTGATTGGGTTTATTGTTTATACTTTTACTTTTACATTTTTAGATATATGTATTGGTATTGCTTACATATCTTTATATCCTCAGGGACATTTCATGTTGAAGGGTTATTGCATGTGAATTATTTTACCTTACAGACAGAATCTCTCTCATTGCTGATTTGTCTTTAGTGGTAGAACCTGCCTTATTTTTTTGACTATTTTTTTGACTATTGAGAAAATAGAAATCCCAAAGGATGCATGTTATTACACTACCTTCATAAGCCCAACCACACTCCCTTATCTTAAATCCATTTGGCCCTTTGCTTCTGTTGTGAAGTTGTATAAACCCACATTTGGTTCCATGAAGGGTGTTAGCACTTTACTACATTAACCTATGATTTTCCAACCTTGATCAGACCCAGCCCAAGAACCTGAGAAGATTTTTAATGGACCTGCATTATTAAAACCATAGCAGAAGTCTTTATCTCCTTGCTTAAAAGTTATGATTTCTCTACCATTTTATAGGACTCAATTTTTCAATAACTCTCTCTCAGTTTGTGTATTACTTCTGTGTATTCTAAGCAATATAATTGTCTTTTTTTCTCCTGTATATGAATGAAAACTAAACACTTCCTTTTTATTTGTGTTTTTCTCCACATACTTTAATCTGCAAAGATCCTTTCAGATCTGCAAAATCTCATGCATCTGTCACATCAAACAATTTCTGTCTGTTTTGTTGGATTTTTAAAATAATATTAATATCCTTGACACATGAATTGCAGAAATGAATACAGGAAGAGCTATTCTGTTTTCATTCAAGAATTTCCATTTGTGTTATCACCATTACCAGGGTGATAACATATTTTGATATCAAACTTGAATATTTTTTTTCCTCTATCAAATGCCTTCTTATTACTGAATCTGATGTGCTTGTACTTTGGGACACCAAAAGACTTGTTGATCCTTTATTTCTTGAGACTTGAAAGATCTTTAAATGTCTGCAAAATACAGTATTATCTTGTTTATTTGAATTAAATCTGTGTAATTAAAATAGTTCTAAATTAAGAGCTTTAATAATATACAAGGACTAAATTATTTGGTTCAATTTGCAGAAGCCCCTGGAACCTTTTGGACACCTGTTCAAGTTTAAATTCCATGATTATGAAATGGGAAGCTCTTGCTGGCACATGCTTGAAACCATTCCTCTTTGAGCTAAGCTGATTCCAGCAAGAAGCACTCTTTAATGACACTTCCTCTTGCTGAAACAAAACTCTGCAACATTCTATTTTTTTTCCTGAGTGGTACAGAATTTCCACTTTCATAGGAATTGGGGCCTAAAGTCACAGCACAATTTGTGAAAGAGAATTTTAAAGGGAGATAAACCTAAAGAAAATGACCAAAATTTCCACTTTCTTAAATGCCTGAACTGGTTGGTAGGAACTTCCTACCCTGGTCAGTGAATTGGATAAAACTGTTAGTCCTGATATGTTTTCTGAAATCTTAACCAAATACAATTTTTCCTATTATACTTTAAATTCATATATAGTATGTAAGGAAATTGAGAAACTGGAGGGGAAGGGTGTAGTATTTTTAAGGTATGAGAGCAATGAGGAAAAAAATCCAGAAGTCTTCAGATAATGACATTTCATGCTTTCTGTATAATCAAATACTGTTTGTTTCTCTTTGTCCTTCACTATGTGTCCCTAGATTCCTTGTGGGATATGAACATCTTTGAGCACTTCTTGCATCTTCTTCCAAATCTCTCTGCTCTTACCATGTGATATATTAATTCTTATGTTGTTCCTAGGTCTCAGATATTCAAACGCTGAGCAGGGGTTATTTAGTTTTTATTTTAATAAAGATATCCTCAAAAATTTCCTTTTCCACTTAAAGAGGTGTATGGAATATATCATGTGCTCTGGAAGGAAGGAAGAAAAATTAAGGGGGAAAAAAAAGTGTGAAGCACTTGGAGTTTCTGTCAAACCAGAAACCATTCTTTGTTACTTTAGCCCATACTTGTGGTCACAACATCTCACAAGTCAAAGATATTAAGACTTGCGGGTGACTCAGTCCGTGTGGAGCATGGAGCCACTGAAGTCCAGCTTACCAAGTTGTCCCTGGCACCCGTGGGTTTGCTGCAAGAACAGCCACTGGGGCAGCAGAGGCAAACATGCAGTTTCTAGTTTTTCACCTCTCTGACTTTATCCTGCATGAGCTGCTTTTCTATGGAGCTAAAAGATTATTTTAAAGGTAAGAAATTTTTTTATAGAAAATAAGCTGGAAAATTCTCGTGGAATTTTGCTCAGGTCAAGCTGTCTTTAGCAGAGGAATTTTGTAAGGTTCCTGAGGAAAAGCAGAGACAACATTGATAAATGATAATGCAATATAAAACCTAAAAATTCCACATCAGTATAACACCTAAATGCCCCATAACTAGAAAATTGGCCAGTTTTCCCTTATTATAAAGACTACATCTATTCACACAGTTTATGGACATTTTCTTCAATGAGTCTTCTGTAGTTTGTGAAGTGAGATTCTTCTCAATTGTTCATATGCTTCTCACTTTGTTTTATTTGTTCATTCATTTCACTTGTGTCCAGTCACTAAATGCTGTTAAATTTTTGTATGTATGCCTAAATATCCCAAGCATAAATAATTCACATTATTTCATTTTCCTTCTATTGAAACTCCTACTAGACTTGATACTTATAGGACTTTAGGCTCCTAAACAAGTTCAGATCAGGAGCTTCTGTGTTTAATTGCTCTTTGATGGCCTCTGCTGTCCTGATGTAGAAAGAGGTGAATTGATGTCAGTGAGTGAGCCAGCACAGGGATGTGTGGCACGTATGTGTGTTGCTCGTCCTCTCTCTACTGCAGTACAGAGGTGGCATTTAGTAAACCTATAGCAGTAGTCTCATAGTTGGGGAGAAAAAAAACAACTCTGAGTTAATCCCACCAGGCTGTCTGGCTAGGCTGGATCAGACCCAAATGTGGATGCAGAATTTACACAAAGCCAAACCAACATAGTGATATTCAAATTTTTAGTTTTCTCCATAAGCCAATTGCTGTCCCACTTTTCACTAGCAATAAAAGTCACAAAATGGATTATAGCCATTTTCAGGAGCATTAGCTGTTCCACAGATTTTTCTTTGATAGTAAACTGATGCAGTTTATCTGTATGTAATATCCACGAGCATGGAGGAGCACACTGAAGCTAAAGAGCCACTCGTACACTTATTATGGTCTCCTGGACTAGGGTTCTTTCCTTGTAGGCTTGCTATTCATAATCAACCACAGAATCATAGAATATGCTAAGTTATAAGGGACCCACAAGGATCCTCCAGTCCAACTTCTGCACCTGCACAGGACAAACCCCAAAATCACACCATGTCTCTGAGGATGTTTAATAAATAACATCTTATTTGACTTTATTGGAAGTGGTTTGCTCTCATTTGGCCTTCACATGCTCTCCAAGGTCTTTCTTTTAATTTGGAAAGAAACGAGGTATTAGAAGAACTATGACAAAGTTTTCAACATCTTGAATTAGGTCCCCTGCAGCGACTTAAAATGCTGTACTTCTGGGATGAGAGAAAAGTAGATTTCAGCTCTATGTCTTTAAAGCATACAAATGTAATTAAAATATCAGTGTAGACTTCCTGAAGTACATTTTTTGGGGTTTTTTGGGGGGGGAAGCACGGGGGGGGGGGGGGGGGCGGGGAAGGTGTGACCAGAAGACCTAGAGCAACATTTGTTTTAGTAAATATATTTCAGTTAATATTTAACAGTTGGTGTGCGTGGGAACTGAGATTAATTAGGAAAAAAAAAGGAAAAAAAGGGAAAGATAAACAAAAAGCAAAACAAACCTTGTTATCATGCATTTTCTGTCCTTGATTGACTCTGTTGATTGCCTCTGTTGTTAACATGCACCCTCTGTTCTTGTTTGAGTCTGCTCTTGATTGAGTCTGCTCTTAACAGTCCTTGTCCACATTGATACTGTCATTTGTTCCTCTAAGGAACAGCAATACACTGAGGATTACTTCTGTGCTTGCCACTGGGAGAAGCATCTCATCTGAGGAAGGACTTACTTTCCAATCCTTCACTCACTGAGAATTGGCTGTTTCAAGCTCAGTAATTTTGATCGGATTAGCAGTTCAGGTGTTCAGATCAATGGTTTAAAAGAAGCCCATTTTTCAGAAAGTGCTGAAAATGTGAACCCTGGGGATTTCTTCAAGGGCAAAAATGTGTTGCCAAAATTATGGCAAGTGGAACTGCTATTAACTTGTTTGGGAGACAGGAAGTTGTTTGTTATTTTAAAGCAAATTTTTTGGCCAGCAGTCTCTGTTAGGTGCAGAAGAGAGAAGAAATAAATGTCCCAGTGAGGGAGTTGTGCTTTTTTGTTTGTATGTGTTTATCCAACATGATCCCCTCAAATTGCAACAGATTACAAACTAATGCTTCTAAAAGTGTATTTCCTTCTGTCATTGTTTTCCTGTTCAATGCTGTATGGAATGGCATTGGGCTAAAATAAGATAGTCAAATCAACTGCAGAAATGTTAGATTTGTTTTATTATTAATGAAATTCCTAGGTTTCTGATTCCTATGAAAAATGCTTACAAAGATCTGTTAGAAATAGTATAGGCTTGTGAATTTTGAAAGAAAGAGATTTTAGGGAGGGTTGGATAGTACATATCCAAGTCCTTCTTTGCCCTCCAGTATATTCAAATTGTGAATTTCTCAGCTATTTTTAACCCTTCCCTTCTACCAGTCTGAGTGTTTCCACATTATGAATAATTTAATTTCTCCCCTGACTAGTCATCTATATTTTCAGTTCATCCAAATTGCTTTATGAGATTAATAAATGCATTGTTCATTTTATACTCTGTAAAAAGAACTAGCCATGATGCCTGCAAGCTCAAATACCTTGAAGGAAGATTCTTTCATCTTCCCAGTTAATTAAGAGATCTAGTAGACTTGACAAGTTTCACTCATTTGGCAGGAGAAGCTTTTATTTTTGCATGAATTTGAAGTTGTTTCTTAAATAACTTACTTATCTCTCTCCCTGAGACATTTTTCCACTTTCCTATTTCTTTGAAATGTTTCATACAAACTGTCATTGCTTGACAGCCCTGGATCCTTTACTCTGGCTCGATCCACAAGCACAACTGTGTCCCTGATGAGAAGGAAGCCTATTTTTACTTTCTCTGGTTTAAAAATTCCTAGACTGATCATCCAAAGATGTATTTCATTTGTGGAAATTATCATATAATAATAAAGAACTTTAGCAGCGGAGACTCTTAAATTTAGTTACCTTATTATAGGTGAGCAGTAATTTCATTGAAATGAATGTTATTTCTGATTTATCTTCATTGCAGCTTTGCCATAAGTGCTGCAGCATTGCTTTTTTGTCTGAAGAGACCACTAATAAAGCACAACAAATCAGCAACTTAGATAAATTCTCTATTGTGTCAATGTTGTTTGTCTGTTGGTACACAGTATGTTATTTGGGAGGAAAAATACATAGATCCTATGCGAACAATTACAACATTTGCATTGGTAAAGCATTTGTAGAATTCAAGCAGAAGGTGTTTGGTTAGACAAGCTGCAATTACCTCTTCATTAAGCATCCTGTGAAAGCTATATGCATCACATAATTCCAAGATACTCTTGTTGGGATTGTGCACAAAATTGGAAAACATCCATGGGAGAGTACTCACTGAGACATCCTCATCGTCTCATTCTCAGTGTGGTGGATGTGCCTCTCATCACTGGAGTGTTCCACAGTACACTTGCAGGGCCTTATGCGAACTGGATATTATAAACAGCTTTGCATGCTGTCTTCTGGCACTGCAAAAGAGACCCTCAAGCCTATGTCCTTCAAGAGAATTATTCTGAATGCAGGACCAGTAAGAAAATAATGCTGATCCATCTCATTTGCATAAAGGTTGCTAAATTCAATAATGCTGATCCATCTCATTTGCTTAACGGATGTTACATTCTCAGTGAAAAATATCACATGGCTGAACTTGCTTTAATTATAACCCTCCTATCCTGCATCTGCTCACTCTGGGTCAGTGCTGCAATGTCAATCCAAATATGGGGAGCTGGAGGAGAAAGAACATATGTACAAACACGATTCTTAAAATTCAGGTAATTTAACAAAATCAAGACTCCACAATAACCTTGAAGATACTTTTTTCTTGTTGGCTTAATTTAGATAAGATCAATCTTATGACCAGCACTTTGCTGGAGAACTACTATTTTAATCTCTGTGACAAAACATTAATTCTGCTTTGCACATTTGTGCAGCTCTGCAACATTCATTCCCCCAAAATCCACATGCTAGAAACATGACAAAAGGAGATTGTTTTATTATGTCAATGTATTGTTAAAATTCTAGAGATTTTTTTTTCTTCTTTTAAATTTTTTTTTGAATCAACAGAACGGGTAATACAATGTTTTGAGATTTTTCTGTAATCCTCCAATAGCATTGTTTTGTTTTATTAACAATTGCTGAAGTAGCTCTTTAGTCAGTTTAACATTATGAATTGTAACATTGTTTCAGAAATCTTTTAGTATTTGTCGACATTTTTTGAGCAGTCTTGATTGTAAAGTTATATTAATATAGTAGTGGCTGAGTTTATTGTGAATTGCTGAAAGAGATGCTCAGAACAATACCAATGTTAATTTTTCACGTTGTTACCTTCCCCTAAGTGTTAGCAAGATCTAAATTTGCATCATTAAATAGTTCTCCACACCCCATACAAATGACCATAATAAGCAATTCTAGAATCCTCTTGCATCTGTGAAATAATGCATCATTATGAATGTAACAATTTCACATTGAACTCCACCATAAAGTACTTCACTTCATAAAACACTACTGTTTTGCTTCATAAGGCAATTCTTCACAGTCCACATAAAAGCAGCCTACATTTGTCTACATTATGAGCTGAGGGAGACCTTGAAAAAAGTTTTATGATTTTTCAAGGCCCATCACATATTTTCTGTACCATTGTTCAGACACTGTCTCATCTACTCAAAAAATACAGAATTTTATTTTGCTGTTGAACAATCAATAAATTAATGGAGGCAAAATTTGATATTTTAATTTAGTTGTTTGAATTTTAAACTGTATTGAAAAAATTTAAAATAATTACTGGAATGATACTGATAACAATTTCTAAAAGTACAAAATCAGTTAATTTTATTTAACCTGGCCATACTACTAGAATGTTTTAAATGTCATGACCAGACTTAAAAGGTTAATTAAGGTTAAAACACCCTTATCTATCTGTGCATTTCCTTTATGAGTTATGTGAACCATACACCTGTTTTATTCTCGTATTCTCTTTAAAAGTATTCTCTCTTGTATCCTCTCATATTCCCTTTAAAAGTGCCTATTAAGTTTTGCTGCTGGGTGTCATTTGCTAAGAGATCTGTAAGAATAAATACAGCAGAGGGTATTGTAGAGGATGAGACCTAAGTATGCCTTGTCTCGAGCATTCTGAGTATTGCCACAGGAAATGTGTGATTGGAAGAGAAGGTCCCACACAGGTGGGGAGGGGCTGAGCCGAGCCAAATTCCTGCTCCACCTTGAGATTTGTGCTCAGCCTCCCCCCAGCTGACTTCCTGGAGAAGGGCTGCCTCTGCATGCATGGAAAAAAATGTGCAAAAATTCTAATTTACTTGGGAAACATACACGAGGTTAATTATAGAAGGAAATAAATTTGTCCCCTTCCCTCCCTCTTGGATAGAGATTGGGCATTCTCACTCACTTTTCCTCTCTTCTCATTTCCTCTCCTCTTTTCTCTTCTGTTTTCTTTGTCTAGCAACCCCAGCTCTAGACCATCCACATGGTAGCACCAATGTGGGATCCAGGGACTGGTGATATTCCTTGTTTTCTTCCCTTGCTTTGCCTGGGAAAATAGCAAAACATGGCTATCATATTATATCCCCTAATCCTTATTGAAATTTACTGTGGGAGTGGGGATCTTGTGGAGGTGTTTTGGCTTGTGAACCACCACCTTTTAGAAGTCTGTTGCTGGACTTGTGAAGTGTATTGTACAAAATTAAGGTTTTGTTATCCTCCACTCTTGTAGAAGTGTATTGAAAGAATTTAAGGGAATGTTAGCTAATACCTTTTGAGTCAAAAGATTGGGCTGGTTGCTGGAGTTGTAGAAGATCTTGCAATAAAACATAAGAGTTGCCTGACATGTCCAGTGTCTTTGTTCAGCCTGACAAGAATTTGTAACAAACATTACACCCCCTATCAATAGTCATGACAGGTTTCAAGTCAGTTTTCATATTATAGAATGGCTTTGGTTGAAAGGGACATTGAAGATCATCTAGTCCAAATCCTTCTGCTTCAGTCAAGGACACCTTCCACTAGAACAGGTTCCTCAGAGCTCCATCCAATCTTCAACAGCAGTTCCAGGAGCAAGGCATCAGCAACTTCTCTGGGCAACCTGCTGCGGTAGCTCACCACTATTGTAGTAAATAATTTCTTCCTAATATCTAACATAACCCTACTTTCTTTCATTTGGAAATTATCCTCCCCTCCCTTTTCCCATCATTACATGCTCTTAAAAAAAGTCCCTCTCCATTTTTCTTTTCAGCTTCTTTATGTACTGGAATCCTGCAATTAGGTCACCCCAAAGCATTCTCTTTTCCAACCTAAAGCAATCCCAGTTCTCTCAGCTTTTACTCATAGGAGAGGTGCTTCATCTCTCTAATCTTCTTGATGGCCTCCTCTGGACTCACTCCAACAGTTCCCTGTCCTCCCTGTGCTGGGTACCCCAGAGCTGGCTGCAGCACTGCAGGTGGGGCCTGAGCAGAGCAGAGGGGCAGAATCCCTTCCCTGCCTGCCCTGCTGGTTTTGGATGCAGCCCAGGACAGGTTTGGCTTTCTGGGCTGTGAGTGCCCATGGCTGGGTCATGTCCAGCCTCTCATCCACCAGCACCCCCAAGCACTTCTTGTCAGGGTTGCCCCTGGTCTGTTCAACCCCCAGCCTGTGTTGGTACCAGATATGGTCTCTTATATTAATAAAAAAAAAAAAAAAAAAAAAAGAAAAAGAAAATTAAGAGCCTTTAAAATTATATGTGGGGGAGCATTAAATGTAGAGAGAGGTCATTACAGAGCACCCAAGTTGCACATAAAATTTAGCAAATGTAGATATGTAACTTATCAGCTAATCTTTTAGTCTTCATGACCCCAAAAAAAAATTTTAAGGGATGAACATTTTTCATGTATTTTGAATACACTGTGGTGGGCAAGAGCAGAGAAAGGTCTAAAAAGCCCTTAAGTTATTGACAATAAAAGTCAGCCTGTCTTGGGTAAAGAAGTATCTTGCCATGCCCATTCCACTCTTCAGAGTAGGTAATGCTTGTGCTTCACTGAAAGGAGTATTAGCAGAATATTGTGCATCTTTCACCTCTCTCTTTTTTCTTTTTTTTTTTCAGGTTTGGGATGGAAATGGAAGGGGGAAGAAGGCAAATTTGCCCCAGATGCATTCAAACTTTTTCCACATTACCCAGAAGGAGTAGTATGGCAACAGCAACTTGCTTCCTGTAAAGCTTTTATATGAAATGTTCTTTAATAAGGCCAGGATTTGTTCTCATACAAGCGACAGTTTTCCCAGTACTTTCAATGTGAACAGGATTTGAGTCATTTCCTCACTAAGTGGCAATGAGGAAAATTGAGTGAATAGGTCTCATGATCTCCTATTTGCCAGTATCTGAGTACCTAATTGATTTAGATTCTGAATACATAATTGTAAGCTTGTGGAACATAGTAGGGTGTATAAATCTGCTCATCTCAAATGACCTAAAGTCAACGTGAGCAGTGTTGTCTGAATTCTTAAGGCCAGCTGTGCTCTACAGTTACTAATGACCATGTTCCTCAGCTTGCTGTGTTGGACTAATTGTTTCTCAGATGTGAATTCAGATACAAGCAAATGTGGAAAGATTGAAAAGGACAATTTTTGGCTAACTTCAAGAAACCTATTGTTTTGTTTTATGTTTTTATATGAATATGTCTTCTTACATTTCCGCTGGTTATTGGTCAAGTTCTGACCTTTGTTGTACAGGTACAGCTCAGTCAAGATAAATTAGTTGGGACCGCTGTCAGCTGTATGGTGTTTTACTGTATTGTGATGTACCACATACAACCTCTGTTTCTGGTGTGGCATGAATAGTTACATAATACAGACCTGATCCAAGAACACATTTCTGTTAAGGATTAGTTTCCCACAAAGATTAGTCAATGCTATCCATTTTTATTGCATTTTGGAAGGGAATTATAGCTACTCAGCATTTTTTTTAAAAAAATGAGGTCTTTATAGGCTAATATATCTTAATATAAATATTTAACTGGAGTTACTTGCAGCTTTAGGTCTTGGCACACTTCTCTTGCTTTTGTAACAGATGGTTTCTCCCTGAAGACCTAAAACTCCGAGGTTTTGAGCAGCAGTGACAAAATATATTATGGAGTTAGGGGTATCAATTAAAACATGCAAAAAGGAAAAAAAAAACCAAAGCTGCCTATACATGTTATCACAGTTTAGAAGACACAATCTCAGAGAAAGATTATGAAGCAATAAATCTTGTTTACCAAGAAACACAGCCACATGTGGAAAACCCAATGATGAATTTTGGTCTGTTTAGCCTCAAGGAAGAAATATTTATTCATAACTCTTATTATGTTTCCATGTTCCCCACCACACACACAGAAACCAAAATAATAATCTCATTCTGTCTATTTTCCTCACTTAGATTGTCTGGTAAGCATTTCCACACTCTGGTGATTGAGGATTAATTATGCCCCATGAAGATGTGATTGTAAATGTGAATGCTGGGTGCCATGTGTATGCATTTAATATAGCAGCTTTTTCTCTGAGTAAGATCAGGTATGGTTTCCTTTGTTTTTCCATTTGTTCACAAAAAAAATTGCTGTATCTTTTTTTTTACTTAGTCAGCTTATAATTTCTCACCTAGACAGATCAGTCTACTTCATACATCACAAAAAAATCCAAACAGAACATAACATAATCAATTTTATAAATTTTAGACCAGTGATGCTGGAGAGCTCAGACTCTCATTTAAATTAAAAAAAATTAATATTGATGTATACAAGATGAAAATGTTTTGATCTGACAGTATCAAAGAAGCCTTAGATTTCCAGCAAAGCCCTGGAGGCTCATAATAAAAGATAGTGCTTTTTTTTTCTCCTCTCCTGAAATAGGCATATTCTTCATACTAATTATATTTTTAAATGTTCAATTAATAGATCAACAGCTGCTAGAACAGAGTCTTAGGAAAGAGACTGGACTGGAATAGTTTTAAAAGGCTAGACTGTATCTTTTAAGTGGCTCATGAGAAACTTCAGTAGTCATCAATTTTTTTACTGGGTATTCTGTCTGGTGTTAAAAAAAGTCTTGGGAGACTTTTTAGGAGTAAATGTAGATAGTCATTAAACTTCATTCTGGTCTCTTAAGGAGGGAAGAAACTGACCCAAATTAATTTTGACCTCAGGCAACCTTACCAAGACTCAGAGTACTTAGGAACAGTGAGGAACCTAATGAAGAGAAATGCATTATAGATCACAAAGTGATTTTTCCCCCTAAATCTTCCTAGGTCTAGGTACCTGTTCAGCTTCAAAGACTGTCTGTCTTAGAGACAGGGAACCAGAAATTTATACTTGAAACCTGGGAACTAGTATTTTTGTCTCTAGGAATCTTGGAGAAGGGAAACTGGCAACGGTTCTGAAGGTCTAGCTGCAAGATTGAATTTTTTGAAAAAAATAACATACAGAGCTTAAAATTAAGAAAGATCCTAGCATGGAAATAAAGGTACAAAAATAATGGTATCCTACTGGGCCAAGGGTGATCCAGGAACCTTTTAGTTGCACGGCCTTGTTCTGGCCCTATCTGCTTATTGTGGACTGATAAATGTCAAAGAAAAAAACTTGATAATATCTGTGTATTAATAATAGCTGTTCATAAAATTATGCCAAAAAAATTAGAAAAAACATATTTGTTATATTCATTAGGGGGAAGTAAAGTCTCAGAATTCAACAGTTTTTTCCCTGCATTTAAAAAAAAAATGACAAAACTGTTGCTCTCTCACCAGGGAAAAAATCAGCCACTTAATATGCATCTTTCTTTGCTTGTATGTCATTAGTATAGGTAAAGATGACAAAGATTTTGTTTCATTAAAATTAATCACTTTCCCTCCAGCTTTCAGTACCAAAATTTCCAACAATACCAAAACTCCCAACAATGCAATCCTCTTCCACCTTGAAACATTTGCTAACAAGGTGTCACATTCTTTTTGGGAGTCTCTTGGTGTTTTTAATCATTGCTGAGTTTAGTAGTAAACGATAGGTGACTTTACATAGAAAAATAATGGCAGGAAAAACCCTCTTACTTTCACATGACCTTCAAAACCCTGTAAAGACTGGTTCAAAGACTGGAATAGGTGGCAGATGTACTTTTGTGCCTTCCATTATAGTTTCTGTGATTAGATAGCAGAGGAGACTACATTCAGGACTCTAGAACTCAAAGACACTCAATTGTGTTGGGACTAATGACTAGCAGCTGTTAGAACCTGTTATTATGTCATCTTAACAATGGCTTCTGAAAGGTCCAGGCAATCTTCACTCAATTACTGTATATTTATTTCACATTCCTCTGTTTTAAAATGACCTTTGCTTAAATCAATTTACATATTACTGAATTCTTGCTGGAGCCTCCCTGAAAGGTATTAGTCAATATTTGCAAGTTCCAACCATTTGATCTGTAGGAATTTAGTTTCATGTACTCAGTATACATTCATAGTTGCATTGGTTTGTGTTTGGCTTTTTTTTCCCTTACATTTATTAATTTTTAATATTAATTGACTTTCGAGATTTATATAAGTCAATAAAATTCTTACAAATAATGGATATTGTATATCAATATACAAACCTAAAATGAAGTGCTTAGAGACCAAAGTTTAGAGTATAAAATTAGAGTTTTCATTGCATATAACATTAATGCTCTGACTTGTCACTATTACTTAACACAAAAACCAGGTGTTTTCTTCCAGAAGCTAGTGTATTTCTTCTAGTCACAATATTCATTGAGCATTCAAGTATCATGGAAATGTAACCCTTAATTTATTGTCTCTCTTTAGCTATGTCCAGAGGCTCTATAAGCAAAGTTTGTACATTCACAGATTTTAACTGTACAGCAATTATTCACTGGCTAGATGCACAGAGCAGGTAGCTAGGGGTAGCTAGACTAAACATGATTATGCTCAGCATCTCCAGTACAGGCATCTGATGAGTCCAGATAATTATTATTGATGTGGAAAACTGTCAGATCCTCCATGGTTCTTGGAACAAGCTTGTTCTTAATCCTTCTGAGTTCTCATTTTTTGACTCACTGATTCTTTTCAGCATTTAGCCCTTCACATGTCACCGTTTTTCTCTGATACCTCGAGTTGGTACTACCATTTCAAAATTTTCACTTTTGTCTTTGTTTCTTTTTTTTTTCTCAAGAAAATCTTGGCTTTAGCCTGTATCTTCTCAGACCTCAAGAATTTTTCAGTAAAGCTGAGCCAAGGCGGCACAACTGTGCCTTAGGAAACTGGGCCATGGGCTACAGAGAGCTCAGCCCCTGTGCCACAGATTGCAGTGTGTGCACCACAGATCTGTTGGAAAGGTGTGGGTTTAGAATGAGTGCACAGGTATTGCACATACTCCTGAGAAAATCTTAATTTCAATTATGTCAGGGGTAAAGATTTCTCTTTAGCAAAGTACCTTGGCTTCTTTTTTTTTTTTTCAATGAAGTCTTGAGACAATCTACAGATGATTAAATGCAGTAAATACATACAGTAAGGAAATTGGCATCATTAAAATCTCTGGGATTAACAGTTTGCTTACCAAGGAGTTATCTTTTAATGTGTTGGGGGTTGTAATTTTTTTAACATAGTGGCTGTCTACTACTTTATTATTCTTTACAAGTAGTATCTGAATAACCAAAAATATATTTGATAAATTAACACAGTGATGTTATAGGGCTATTGATGCAAAATTATTTAATGTCTATGCACAGAATTGCATGTCTGGTTCGGTTGAAAAAACATTTTATGAAAGAGGATTTAAGGTAACATTTTAGAAACCATACCTCCTTAAAGTTTAAGCTCAGTTGCTTATACAGCATTTTGAATAGTCTTTTACACCTATTTAAAGTATTTCTGAGGGTGAGTTTGGGGTTTTTTCCCTTCACAGTAGGGCACTACATCCATAGATAGCAGTTACATTTGCTAGATTAATATGAGAATTTATATTATGCAATACTGCACCCATACCTACCTTTCTATTACTTGAAACATTAGATTGAAATCTAGCTTTATTCGAAGATCTGAGAGAAAGATCATCAGCAGTGAATAACTTTACTCTATGTGTCCATATGAAAAATATTTACAAAATAATTACATTGGGAGCTGAGGCTGTTATCCAGCTGGGTATATTCAACAATGAAAATCCCATGGGAAACTAACCTCTGTTTACTTAGAATTTGTGACTCTAATTCTCTTTTATTACTGAATTAAGACTGCCCCAGAACCCATAGCAAGGCTTTTTACCTTCTTTGAATTATATTCCCAGTTAAACAGTCTCCCTTCTCTTAGTTTGCATGTCCTGACTGAAATATGATGTTCTTTCACTATCCTCAGGAAAAGAGGCAGCATTTGTGACTACATGCTAAAATATGCAAGTGAGAAAGCATTCAGTTCACAGCTTGAAAACAGGAATACCAATTTTTTATGCTCTACTGTTTATTTTGTCATAAGCCCAGCATAATTCTTGAATAACAGCAACAAGACAAAGTAATTAGGGATGGATCCATCTTTTCTATTAGTACTCCATGTTCTCATTTTTGAACAGAAAATCTCCACTAAACTGTTGAAATATTCTTCACAGACAGTTTCGTGGAGAGAAAATACAAATATTTTGATAGCAATTTGGCAAGAGTTTTAACATTAGACCAATCAATTTTGCAGTGTAAATGAGAACAGGAAAAGCTGCGACTGGTGATTGCTTCAGGAAAGAGCATGATATATTTTATTATATGTGTAACTTCAGATTATTCGTGGTTTCCCCACCTGCTTCTGTATGGGGCTGAAGAAAACACCTTTCTGCAGTTGCTTCAATGCACAATATACTCAGAACACTTTGCTGACAGGATCTCTCAGTGATTCCTCTTCCCTTCTATCCCTAAAATTTCCAGGATGTAAAAATGTTTGCCAAAGTCTTGCATGATTGCATTTACACTTTTCCTTAAAATCACATGAGTTATTATTATTTCTTTCTTAGGGACAACTTGAGTGTCACATTATAAGAAGATGCTTATAGCACATGCAAGAAATAGAATTGCAGATAATGACATATTTTAGTAAACAGGGAAAGGAATATTCTGCTGGGAAAAAGATAGAATAGAAACCATTGTGTGGCAAATTCAGTTCACTGAACTGTGATTTTAACACTGACATATTCTAGGGACCTTGGGATCAATAATATTCATAATCTGATTTCCCAGAATAATTTTTCTCATATGCAAGCATCACCAGATCAGCTGTAATTTACAATTCAACACTTTTGCATAATGCCTGAGAAGCCAAGCAATAATTAAAAAAAACTTCCTCTCTCCTCATTTTTGACCTTGAGAATTGATATAAGAGAATCTGGCATGTTGGATCTCTGTGTGGAGTTATCATTTAGTAACAAAACTGCTCTCTGTTCTAAGGCTAGCAGTCTCTTCAAAGGCCAAAGCATTATTGCATCTTAACAACATCAGTCCAAGAGCAAATCTTGTTTTGGGGGCATTGCAAAATCTAAATAGTGAGACGGGAAAAAAAAATCTGAGAGGAATACTAATTGATTAAAACACCTACTGACCTAAATTGGAGCACCTTTCTCTGCCAAGAATGACTGCAATTTGTTAGTTCAAGAAGTTGTCATTTTCTTCTTCAGGGTAATAACCTGTTCCTGCATTTCAGACAGGAACAATGGTAATGTTGATATAAGTACCAACTATGTAGTAATGCAAAATCACATTAATATGTAGGGTAAGATGAACCTGGGACATGTGTAGACAGTCTAACATCTCCTTTTGTTTGATATCATTATTTGGATAACAATGTCATCTAAAGATCTTCCCATATTTCTGTGAAAATGAGAATTTTCCAGTCTCTTAAAGATTTTTTTTTTCTTTTTTTCTCCTTTATCAGGGATATCCCATCTAGGAATATATCCCATGTTCGAGTTCTAGGTAGACTTTTTACTTAGAACAAACTTGGATTTCAGAGCAGTAACATTTTTTCCAAGATGAAGTAATGCTTTGCAAAGATTTTTTCTCTAAGCAAAAATCAAATGCTATCTACTCTGGTACATTGTGTGGAATCTGCTTAACTTCTTATTCTAACATTGCTGATTTTGTCTTGATTTCTTCTATCTGTTCCCGAGTCTCTTGCTTTTTAGAAAATCTCTTTAAGATTTCTAAAACTTAGAAATTACATTTAAAAAACCTCAAAACCCAAACACACACACATATGAAAGCCACACTACCTGAGATACAAGAAGTTGCTGGTTTGTTGTTTTGGTTTTGTTCTTGTCCTAGGATGGTCATGTAGTAACTAAAACACTTAAATACCATAATGGAGAGAGGAGGCTGAGGGACAAATGCTCTCTTTTTTTATTATTCAATGCCAAATATAGAAATATTGCCCTGTCAAAAGCAACCAAGAGGGAAAGCACTGTTCATTCGGTAAAGACATGTGGTATTGTTAAGGCACTCAGCAATGTCTCAAAGCACAAAATACAAGGTACAGTAACAAGCATTGAGTACACTATTGTCAGGCATCCTGCCTTCAAGAAAATAAGTCACTATGGCATGTAATAGTTACCTTGGTCTGACTTCAGGCTGCAGAAGAGTGTATTTTTGTGTGACAGTGGGATATGCCATCAGTCAGACATCCAAGAAGAAAATAATTTTTTTCTCACTAGGGTTTTAATTTGAAAATTAAACTCAAGACAATAAAATAGGGTTGAGGCTTAGCTTTCCAAAGTGATGCCTTTTCAAAGTAAAAATACTGTTCTCTTTAGAATATCTGCCTATGTGAATCCTCATCAGACACCAGTGAAATTTTGAATACTTTCATCAGTCATTTCCTTTGAGGTAGGATGTACATTCTGTCTGTCTGCTCTTCCCCTCCCAAGAACCATAAATCAGCGAATAATCATTCTTGCTAAACAGTTCATTTTTATTGCTTCTGGCAACATGAGAAGTAACCCAGGGTACACTAAATTACAAAGCCTATGCTTTATATGTACTTTTTCTTATTGTTTTTTCATTTGGTACTTTGATTTCTCCTTATTTAGTTTAAGGTTGGTTTTGGTTTGTTTTGGGGTTTCTTTTGGGGAGGGATTTTTTCCCCTTTTTTCCCCCCTTGTGACAAAGATATATAAAGATTATTTTTCTCTGGGTAACTAAGTTTTAAAAATTATCCAGCAATACTTTTTTCTGGTGCATCTTATTTTAGAAGATAAGTAAGCAAGCAATCGAAGAGCACTCATAAAAATTTTTTCGCTGGTTGAGCATACCTAAAAAAGCAGATTCTGTACAGTCTTATTTCAACAGCTGATCATTAACTGATTAATTCAGAAAAACTTGTCACAGCTCTTGAGTGATTTAGTCACTTGTCAACTATTTTCCTGGGCTGTTTTCTTAGGAACAACATTAATAAATCTGATATTACTTTGTTTCAGTCAATTGAATTAATAGAAGCTTATTCTATGCTCACAGGTGGATAAAGCCACAGGAAAATTGTTTCATTGCATCTTTCAACTGAGAACAGAGCTTCAGAACTTATCTTTGGTCATTGGTCAAACTGAGCCTCAGGTTATTTGGACATTTGGTTCACAGATTTTCTCAACATTGTTTATTCAAGAAGTCTGCAACCCGTTTACAAGCCCAGCTGGCAGAGGATGAGTCTCGGAGTGAGCTCTGCCATCTATATTTTTCTGTCATCATTATTGCACAGGTTTATGAAATGCATGCCAAATAGTTCTGTTTTCTATCCCACTGTCTGGTGTTTCAAAGACACGGTAGTTAGAATGAGTATGTGTGAACAAAATTTCCTTGGATCACCATTAAGTGCCTGGTTGCTTCTGCAGGATGCTAAAAAATCTCACAAAATACCCATAACAAAAAAAGTGTAATAAAAACCCTCCAATATTTAATATAAACACTCAGAGAGGAGTAAAATCAGATCAATTTTATCAAGAATTTAACATTGTTATAACTGATAGTAATAGTCAGATTTACAGCAAACTAGATAGACAGGAAGTCTTCTCATACCATTTATGATCTCTAAAGAAGTCAGAGTTGAATCTTTTCAGAAATAGAAATTCCTGGCAGCTCTGCATCTGTTAAAAACTAGAAGAATCAAGGACCACTCTGAAGAAGGTAACAGTCAGAGCACCAGAGCTGCAGTTTAACTTAGAGTCATAGAAAATTATAGAGGTTGGAAAATGCCTCTAAGATCATCAAGTCCAACCATTAACTTAACACTGACAAGCCCACCACTAAACCATGTCCCTAAATACCACATCTTCATATTTTTTGAGAACTTGAAAAAAAAAAGTCATATAGTCATTTTTACTTGTGTATTTTCCCATTGTTTCTATCAGTTCCAAATCTTAAGAACGTACCATAACACCTAAAAGCAGGAGCTTAATAGCCAAATATTTCAGCTGAGGCACTTCATAGCAGTTTGTTCTTGTAAAAGAGGCTCAGTGTTACTGTAGTGCAACATTTGAGAACAGTGTTTGCTTATTTTGTGAAATCCATGCATCTGCATCTGCATTAATTCATTTCAGAAGGTGGAATTTCTTTGTAATAAGCTAAGGATCATAAAAAACTTTGCATGTCAAACCAGAACTGGCTCTTTCCTAGAAGTATTTCTTTGATTATGCTTCATTAATTACATATTATGTAACAACTAGGGATAAATTAAACTATCAGCATTTTTGAAATTAGGCTCCATTAGTCTCATCTCACAGTTCTGACTGAGCACACAAATGCAACAAAAGGTCAAGTCCTCTTGTCAGTACTAGCTGAGTGATAGTTTAAGAGTATAAGGCTTTTCATAACCACTTTTACAGTTGGTCTGAGCTTCAGGGTATGTAGGTCAGACATTATCAGAGATGTTTCCTAATATGATAAAATGAGCCTTATGAAACTTCAGAAGGACCATGAAAACTGAGAAGGTCAATAGGAAAATAACCTTAAGGTTTTTCCATATCAGCAGGAAAAAAAGCATGGAGTTTTATATTCTTCCAGAAGTCTTGAGACCAACAGACACTCTGGAGAAGCAGCAAAATGTTTGAACAGATTTTTTATTTTAATAGGAGGGAGGAAGTTACTGGTTTCCAACCCGCCACCCAAAAGTTTAAAAAAATCTAAAAGAAAACAACAGCAAAAACATCAGTAGTTTGTGGAATTGGTACTTATTTGCTGGCTTTCTATCTGCAAAACTGCATACTTCATCTTGAAGGAGGAACTTACCTATCCTCTTTTTCCCTCATATAAATGTATTACCTGAGACAGTTAATTTCCTAAAACACTTTTTACTTGCCCTTCATATCTATAGATGTAAAAGTTTATGCAGCACCTTCTTGTTTCCTAGACTAGACTTCAGACGCACTCTAGATTAAACTTGGTAGTTCTGTAGTCAAAAACTCTCGTACATGAACATGGCAGGTTTAGGTGGAGTTGTCATTCAGTATCC
This sequence comes from Passer domesticus, assembly GCF_036417665.1. Classification (NCBI taxonomy): domain Eukaryota; kingdom Metazoa; phylum Chordata; class Aves; order Passeriformes; family Passeridae; genus Passer; species Passer domesticus. The sequence continues at coordinate 91,650,076 of NC_087474.1, forward strand.
ACATCTGACTAATTCCCTGGAGTATCTGAACTGCCCTTTGAAAGAATCAAGCTCATCAGTTCTGAAAGCGGGGGATGAAAGTAATTGCCTGTTTAACAGCACCGTGAATACCCTCAGCTCAGAGCTACATCCTGAGAGCTGTCCTTTGGGGAAATTAGATAGTTATTTCATCCAGGACTAAAAACTCTCACCTGCAAGAGTGAACACTTGCCTTTACAATAAACTGAAATTTCCATGAGAAAATTAATGGGAGAGTACTGCACCTCTCTCGTTAATTTCCTTTCCAGAATAATACAAAGTTTTTATCTGCAACCTCATGATGACTCACAAATTATAATGGTGTCTGCCTGGCAGAGGGGCACGTAATGGATTTGCATGCCAAGGCAAGGACAGTGGGGAGCTGTGGCCTCCAAGAGGAGCAGCCAGGACTGTCCCACGTCAGAAATAACCAGTTCCTGTCAGCTCTGTGAGACCCCACTGCTGGGGATATCTGAGCCCCTAGCCATGGCTAGGTCCCTCAATGAAAACACCTCTAAGGAAAGGGAGAAAATTGTGCACAGACAGAGGATGAAGGAACAAAAATAGTGAGAAACAGGAGAAGGAACACCAGGGTCAGAGGAAAAGCAGGAAGTACTCTATGCTGGAGCAGATATCCACACTGCAACCCCATGGAGGACCCAAGGATGCAGCAGGTATACATGTCCTGGGAAACAGCCCGTGGAAAGCGCACACTGGAGCAGAGGTAAAGGGTGAGGAGGAAGGAGTGGCAGAGAGGAGCCCTAGTTCCCCACTGCCTCTGCAATGCTGGGCAGGGTGGGGAGAGGATGAGGAGTTAGGAATGGAGGAATGATGTTGAACCTGATAAAAAAAGGGGATAGTGAAGTGTCTTTTTTTTTCAACATCTACGTATTTTTTAATTGGCAATAAATGGAATTCATTTTCCTCAAATCACAGGATCACAGAATATGATGAGTTAGAAGGGAAGCGCAAGGATCATGGATTCCAAATACCAACCCAGGACCATCCCCACGAGCCATACCATGTGCCCAAGAGCATTGTCCAAATTCTTCCTGAACTCTCTCAGGCTGGTGCTGTGCCCACTTCCCTGGAGATCCTGTTCTAGTTCCCAATCACCCTCTGGGGGTAGAACCTTTTCCTAATACCCAATCTAAACCTTCCCTGACTCAACTTCCCTCAGGTCCTGTCACTGGTCACCAGAGAGAAGAGATCAGTGTCTGCCCCTCCTCTTTCCCTTATGAAGAATTTGTAATCTGCAGTGAGGTTTCCCCTCAAGCTCCTTCAGGCTGACCAGACCTAATCAAATCTGCTTTTTTCATGACAAAAACTGGTCAATCAATTCTCCTACCTTTATGTTCACCCATGTTATTTTCTCCCCCTCCCATGTTTGAGGAAGGTGAAGAAGTGAGAGTCTGAGTAGGTGTGCAGCAGCTAGCCAAGGTCAACCTACCCTAGAGGGTATGACAGATGTTCCTGCAAACATCTTTGCAAGAAGATAAAGCTTATATCTTCCTAAGAGCATCAGTCATATGAACAGAATAATTTCTTGCACTTGCTGTACAAAACACAGTGGAAAAGCTTTTTGTGATCTTTTACCACCTAGATTTACTCAACTTTAAGCACTTAATTGAGGCATCTAACTCAGAAGTTTAGTCCCCTTAGTCAATGAAAAAGAACAGATGCCTTCAAAAGATTTTTTAAATCCTTAATTGGACAACATTTTACTCTGGAGGTATTGAATTCTCACCATTGATTATAAAGAACCCACAGACAAGGGCATTCTTGAAGGGCCTTAAGTGAAGCAGGATGAATCAAGGTGTCTGTGGCTGAGAACTAACAGTCCTTGATCTTTCTTCTACAAAGGGAGAACCTAGTAATAGCACTTTAGAATCTGCTTTTCATGTACTGGTCACAGTAGCCATGCAGGCTATTCTGCTCTTCCACACAGAACTGAAATGTCCCTACCTCTTCAGTACCTGAGACTATTTTAACTGTTGATGCTTTTGGACTCAGGGTTTAAGCCAGTTGCACCTTTTAATGTTGCAGTTGTTTATTAAAGATGTGCTGTGCTTCCCCAGTAATGTTTCTTGCAGAGAAAAGTATTACCCAAATGAACTAACATAATTTAAAATGGACAGAACTTTAGAAGATATTTAAGTGTAGCTGTGCAATTTTAAAATCCAAATTACAGAGTTTGGGCACTGAGAAAATAATATGTGACACCTAAAATCAACTCTCACAAATTTAGCTTTTGGGTAAAATATTAATTTTTTTTGTTGTTGTTTGCATGTCAGTTCTACCAATCATCACACTACACTAATCCAAAAATGTAAATTGATGGCAGACAGATGATTTTGTTTCATTTGAGTAATGTTAGTCAAACTAGAGGTTTAACTATTTATGAGTTAAAAAAACATCTTCTTTCAACAATTCTCTTTCTCTTCCAAATTGCTCATTATTGAGATAATAATCTCCTTTTTCCTTCCATCAAAGATATACAATCAGGTACTGTTAAACAAAACTTTTCCTTCAGGTGATTTTAATGACTTGGTGATAAGAACCAGCTCTGATCAAGCTTAGTTATCACTCATGTAGAGCCACTTCATAAATATTGTGATTGATATGGTTGATAAGATGAACCTGGAGAGCTGGGGGAAAAAAGCCAATAGTTCTCCAGTGAGTTTTTAATTACATCATTACAGTTTGGGTTGCTATTTTTCTTTTTTGCACTATGTTCATAACCATTTCTGGCTTTCTGTTCTTCCTTGTTGAATTTCTCACACTATGTGTTTAACTCCATTCCTGTACTTCCACACACACTCAACTTTCTGCTTCCTATAACATGTTGCTGCAGAGTCCTGCATCTTTTTTAACAGCGATGTTTATTTTGAATTTTCTTTTTGCTATTGCAGGGTGCCAGGCAACTTTTTCTCCTTGCTTAAACCTTCACTCATAATCAAATTCTGTGGCAAAGTCTCTTGTGGGTTTGTTTTTCTGTTTTGTTGGTTTGTTGGTTGGTTTGTTGGTTGGTTGGTTGGTTGGTTGGTTGGTTGGTTGGTTGGTTGGTTGGTTGGTTGGTTGGTTTTAAATGATGAGAACTATATAAAAATTGTTTAGGGAGAAAAGTCCAGTCCTCTGTGGCAGCTTGGCTTCCAATGCATGGTTTCTGTGGCCTTGCATCTAATTAATCTCTTTGTTTTCAGTTTCTCTAACCAAAACACTGAAACGGGAGATTTGCTGTTGATATGCACAAGCTGAACTTTGTTCAAACAGTGGGGAATCCTCCCTGACACCTTTGCACCATGAAAAAAGAAATAGGGCTAGGTTATCTGCAGAGGACTTTGTCAGTATCTCTGACATAGCAAAACACTTACATGCAGCAACGGGAAACAACAAGAGGAAAAAAGATATTCAATACTGTATTCCAAATTAAACCTTACCTGGAGCCATCTTTGTGCTTTTAAGTCAAGTAAAACAAACTCAAAGGGAACATGTAGTTACTGCTGAAGATAAATTTCTCAATATGATGCATATATGCTAAGAAAGGAACATAGAACCATACCACAAGTGCTCAGCTACTATGTTAATTTACATCAGCTGGGAGTAAATTGTGATTCTGACATTTGCTTATGTTTTGGCAACTGGAAAGGAAATAGTGATCATGTGAATTCCTGTTTTAATATAATTAATGTGAGGGATGAGCTGGTAAGTATTATTCCATTTTGGTTTACGTTCTTACCTGCCACTCACCTTGGAATGTAAGTTCTTGAAAATACTTTCTGTTCTGCTACATGAGTTTAGTTTTAACGGATACAAAGGAGCAAATGGAGGTGTACTTCTGAAGAAAGACATAACCATCTGTTAGGAACATGAAAATTAATATATTTGGTTTATAAAACTTCAGTTCTGTTTTGAGGAGCATAATCTTTTTAATAACTTTAGGGAATATAAAATCTGGAGGATGGTTTCCTGTTGGCCTTTGTGGAATTAAGCTTTTCACTCAATGCTTTAAGACATTTATTTTGGCATTTTTGCTAACTTGAGGTCCCCTGACTAATTCTATTAATGATAAGCTGATATCTTGCAAAAGAACTATGGAAGTATATTAAAGACAGGAGCCACGACTTGAAAAGGGCCACTTAATTCTTGGTCCCAGTTGTATACTCTAATAAGGTAATTTGCAATATGTATATTAAAATAAGTCAAATCAGCTCCCTGAATCTGAAAAACCAATGTGTCATGGAGAGCAGGTTGTGCCTCCAAAATTAGGTGCTGGTCAGTTTTTCAGCAATTTTGAAAATGACTGTGGGATTCTGAGACCATTGAACAAACTCAGGATAACACAGGTGGAATACTTCTTTGTGTTTTTCTTTGAATATTTAATTTAAGGCATAAATACTTATCCAGTGGTATAAAATATAAATGTAAACCTTTAATCTATCAGGGAAGTGGCAAGAAGCGTTGGATGAAGGAAGATTTGACCAGCCTTTGTTTTGCCAGTGGAGTTACAGTGATCACATCCAGCTGATTGACCACACACACAATACCCCAAAGCATTTCAGTGATGTTACAGGTGCTTATACAACCCTGGGTGAGGTTATTTTGGAGTCCCCTCATTTGACTTGGAATCATTATCCTGTTGAAATCCCAATAGTTCTAAAGCTCACTAGTTGATAAAAATTCCAAACCGTTAAAAAGCTGCAACCATGCCATGTTGAGACATTTCTGCACAAACTTCTTTTTGTTACACGTGGACAAGATATTCATAATAACACAGTGAGATCAGGCACATTTTATAAATGTTGCAGGTTGCTTGAAACATGTCATTTTTGCCCCACCATGATTTTCCTGAGGTAACTGTCTTGCATCAGGCAGCAACACTATATTTTCACTTTGTAGCCCACCTCTCAGGAATACTAGTCAATAATCACACATACCCTTTCTCTTGCCTGGAAATGTTTTCCTTTACCACGTAGTTGATTATGCTGTCTAGCCTTAAAGATTGCTTTTTTTTGGCACTCTTAAAAGAAGCAGCAAAACTGAAACAAGCAAATTACAGCAGGAACAATTGTACCAGCATTAAAGCTTTATTGTAATATAATGAAATTCTATCATAAGGCAAAAAAAAACACTGAACTGATATGAAAAGCAGTTTAAAACTCGTGTATCATCACTGTCCTTCCTCAAGTTATTTCAATATGTAACAAGATGCAAAAATAAATTTGCAATGTTTTTTGTGTTCTTGGAACAGGAATTGGTTATATGAATGGCTTCTCGAGGAATTAATAATTGACTTGGGTGGCTTAAGAAGCAAAATTCCTTGTAAAGCTGCTGTCATATTTTTAGATAAGATAAGGATTAAGAATATAAATTGCCTAATAAAGAGCAAAATCTATTCTGTTGAAGATGTTTGGCTCCCTCCTGTCACAAGGGAAGGTAAAAATTCTTAGGTACTTTTAAGAAAAGATTCTTAACCACCCTAAAGCACATTCTTATGCCAGAAAAACAGCATGTTGCTTTCAAAGTTGAAGTCTAGCCATATTTTACTCTTTCTGGAGATGGGACGCCAGGCCCACCAATGTCACTGTGTTTCCTCTAACAGCAGTGAGAAGTAGATGTTTGAGGAGTTTAATATTTAGGCCTTCCCCAATGTAACATATTTCTAGCTTCTATGATGCGTCAATATGAGTACCTCTGAATCAAAAAAACACTACTGAATTGCTGCATTTAAAAACGTCAATAAATTTTAATTTAATTTTTTCCAGCCTTTGAACAATTTTTTTGTTTGTTTGTTTGTTTTATCTCTAAAACATTCTGTGATACTGGGTTACACAGTACAAACTATATAAAAATATATGTCCTTTTGCTGTTAAACACATGTCCTGAACCTGGTAAGAAGGCCAGTGTACTTCCAACTTCTCATACTATGACTCACAGTGATATACGATATCAGAGGCAATTCCTGGGCCAACCTTGATTTACAGACCCTTATAATATTGCTTACCACATTATTTATTTCCAGAAAGAATAATCTCAGTGTTGATTTTCTCCTCATATATTTTTTTTCACCATGGGTATCATATTTGGTCTTTTTAATATGTTTTTCTTCTAGTTCTACTTGATAGCTGGAGGAGCTATCTGGAGTCTCTAGCCAGCTGCTTCTGAAGTTAAAATTAAGCTGATAAAAAGAAAATCTATTCAGATTTGGGATTTACTCTTTTTTTTCGTACTTAAAAAAAAACCCCATAACACAAGAAACAACTATTAGCACTGCTGCTTCATTTTAAAGTATTAAAAAAGAGAAACTATTGTTTTTCATGCTAGCTCAATACAAAATAATATTTGCTACAGGAATGACAATGGGAAAACTTTATTATCATCTTGAGAGCTGGGTACATGGTGCAAGATGTTTGCTCTGAATTTTCAGGAGTAATTTTAAAGTAATCAAACTCAGTTTCAGTCAGCCTCCTGTTGCTTCTATGGTAGTTATTTATTAGAGATATATTAGCAAATATTTTTCTTTCTTATTCTGTTTTGTAAAACAACCTATGCCTAAGAAGAAATAATGAAGTTATGGAATTAAAATTCCAAATTCATAGTTATAAGAAATCACAACGGGGAATATAATGGAATCATTTTTATCTTCTGAAGTGTGGGATGATTTATTGAGATTGGTTATTGTAATAGTTTATTTACCTTCAGTCCTTTGTAGGAATAAAGGAAGAAATCTTTTAATACTCACATCTGTTGACTTTACGGTAACATTGGACTTTTTCTTGGTGTTGGTGTTTTCCATTATTTGCTCCTGTAGGTGTATGAAATCAGACTTCTTATTCAACAGAGATTGTTTGCAACAATGTTGCTGTCATGCTGTCTCTCCTAAGTTGAAATTATGACATTTCATTAGAATTATTGAAAATGTAGGTGATGTACATCATTTTACTCTTGGTTTGGCAATGAGCTACACCAAATGCAAAATGTTAGAAATTCCTGTCCGTTAAGGGTTAGAGAATAAATAAATATTAGTGTTCAGAAAGCTTCAACATCTAAATGTGAAGTGCAGAGAGACAACAGGGAGGTAGCAGAATTTCTTTTGCAAATGATAGTTTGCAAATACCAACATAATCTTCCCACAGAAAATTTTCTCGTTGCCTCCCATCTATTAATTTTAATACAAATGAAGGAAAACATTGTGAAAGCCATCCAAAACATGGCTATCGAGTGTCTACTGATCCCTTGTGTGGAATTAGTTTCAGGTTCCATCAGAACTGTTTCTCAGATACAAGTGATGTGTTCGTAAATCCCTGCTTTTTGTGGTTTTTTTTCTAGCTGTCCAATAACAGCAGTGATACTTTTAAAAACAAAACAACCAGAAAAGTAACAAAAACTACTGAAATAGATAGACTAAATACCACTGATACCTCACTGTTGGGAAGCAGACGCATTTGATCCCTTTAAGAAAGAGTCCTGATCTCTTATTTCTTCCATATCTCTAAAATTCTCTCACCTTTTGTTCAAGTAAACAGAATGAAAGAAAAAGATCACAGTGGTGTACATAAATGAACAGACAGATTAAAACCTTCAAAGAAATCAAGTAATGTTCTAAAAAATATGTCAAAATTGTCAAAATTTGTCTGGCACAGAATAAATATTGTTTGTCTGGAAAGGGTATAACATGAACCATGACATTTTAAAAATATTGGTGCTCTGTTGTATCTTTTTACATGTCCAAGACTAACATATCCAGTGTAACCTAAAGAGCTGTGGATACCTGTGTCTCTCATGAAAAGGCAAATCAGCATTTAAGGGAAATAAAGCAATTGCCTTCCACTCAACTTGGATAACTTTGAGGATTATACGGTCATGAGTTTAGAAGCTTGAAAACAAGCAATAACCATAAGGTTATCTCAGAACATAGAATAAAAATACTGAGAATCTCAGTGAGAAAGTATTCCAAAGCTAAGGATTTCCTTATTCCTTCAACTGTTGGGAAAATCAGAATAAGATTTTTCATTTGTTGGGGCATGGGGTTTTTATCATTTTTGGAGATACAAGCAAATACAGCACAGACCATTGTTGGAGTTGTTTATCCTCATTGGAAGGGACAATAAAAGACATTAAGGAGGCTAAAGTGGGTCCCTAGTTGAAGAGCAGTAGTCCTGTTGATGTTTTTAGACCTAATGCCTTGTTTTCAATTGTTGTAAAGGAAGGACATTAAGAATCAAATGATGACTTTGGGGACCTCAGGCATTGTCTCAGCCAGCATTGGCTTGGGAAAGGCTGGCCCTGATTAACCAAATTAAACTCTTTTTATGATCAGGTGGCCCAGCTAGTGGGTGAGGGAAAGGCTGTGGTTGTTTTCTACCTGAACTTCAGTAAAGGTTGGACTGGATTTCCTACAATTTCCCATTGGAGAAAGCAGCTGCTCGTGGCTTGGACAGGTGCACTCTTCCTTGTGTTAAGAATTGTCTGGATGGCTGGGCATGGAGAGTGTTGGTGAATGGTGCTGCATCCATTTGGTGTCTGGACACTAGTGGGGTTCCCCAGGGATCAGTGCTGGGATCAGTTGTGTTCAATATCTTTACTGATCACCCAAACAGGAAAATCAGGTGTGCTCTCTAAAAGTTCACAGACAGCACCAAACTGGGTGGGAGTGTTGATCTGCTGAAGGGTAGGAAGGCTCTGCAGAGGGATCTGGACAGGCTGGATCCACGGGCCTAGGCAAACTTTATGAGCTGCAACAAGGTTCCTCCCCTGGGTCACAGCAGCCCCACACAGCTCTGCAGGCTGGGGGCAGAGTGGCTGGAAAGTGGCCCAGTGGAAAAGAACCTGGGAATGCTGGTTGACAGTGGTTTAACGTAAAACAGCGTATGCCCAGGTGGCCAAAAAGTCAAATGATATCCTCGTCTGTATTAAAAATACTGTGGCCAGCAGGACCAGAGCAGTGATTGTCCTGCTGTACTCAGCACTGGCAGGGCCACACCCCAAACCCTGTGTCCAGTTTTGGGGTCCTCACAACAAGAATGACATTGAGGTGCTGGAGCGAGACCAGAGAAGGACAATGAAGATGGTGAAGGGTCTTCAGCACAAGTCTTGTGAAGACTGGTGAGGAAGCTGAGAAGGGATTGTTTAGCCTGAAGAAAGGAGGCTCAGGGGAGACTTTATCACTCACTACAACTGCCTGAAAGAAGGTCGCAACAAGGTGGGGCTGGGTCTCTTTTCCCAGGCAGTCAATGACAGGACAAGAGAAAATGGCTTCAGGCTGTGCTGGGGAAGGCTCAGGATGTACATCAGTGAATTTCTGCATTGCAAGGGTTTCTAAGCTTTGGAATGGGCTTTCCAGGGAAGTGGTGGAGTCACATGTAGAAGATGCGTGTATGTGGCCACTGGGGATGTGATTTATTGGAGAGCTTGGCAGTGGTGGCTTAGCAGTTGGACTCAATGATCTTAAGAGTCTTTTCTAAATAATATGATTCAATGTTTCTGTAATTCTATCAAAATTTGTATTTTTAGGAAAAACAGAACTGATTGGCTTATGATGCTTTGGCAGCACTGCACAAGCTTGCACTTCCTTGTGAGATCTGGGTTATAAATTTCCATAGTCATTTTGCCAAAGATTGCTTATTTGGAAAGCAGTGTCATCCATTTTCCTGTAACATTTCCTCAATATTTACCTAATATTCTTCATCTGTTAATGTGTTTATTCTTTACCTGCCCTTACACAACACCTCTAGGTTTCAAGAAAGAGTGAAGAGCATTCTAACTGCATCCAAGGTCTATATTCCAAGATTGATTGGAATGGATTTCTGTGCTTTGAGGATATATAAAATAGTAGTTCATACTTTGGCAACACATACTTCAGCAACACATACTTTAATCAAAGCAATTGACACACAATTCATAAGGTGAAATGGCAGAAAGAGTGATTACCCCAAGATGAGCAGCCTGTTAAATGAGAGTCTTTAGTGTGCCTCTTCACAGGAAATGACAATTCAGGTGCAGAATCATATGTTTAAAAAAACTCCAAAAATCTCAAAGTCATCTCATGACCCTTATTAAAGCTAAAATGACATTTTAAGAGACAGACAAAGAGGAAAATAGTCAAATGAAGACTTGTATCTTATTTATTTCAATTTCAAAATAAGAAAAGAAAATCGTTTCAATACAAAGCACATTCCCATCTCTTTCTACAGTATCGAGTTTATGAGCAAGCAAATGATAAGAAAATGGAGAAACTTCATTTGTGTAGTCTACCATATATGATTGTTCAAGTCAGATGAAGTAGGTTTGCATTTGTAGATAAACTAATAAAATGTTTCAAAATGAAGTGCAGTAGCAATATAATATTTCAAAATGGCTTTTACAGAAGATTCAAACATTATGTGTACTTTGTCAGAACTGCCTTGTTTCATAGTCCCTCTTATTATTGGGTCACTAGATTATAAATTGTCAAAGAAATAAAATCCGGAAGAGCTGTCAAACTTTAAAAAAATGCCTTGAGGTGAATTCTTTGTTTTTCTGAAACAGCTTGGCATAAAAAATAAGAACTTCCAGCTTTTAAAGAAAATTAAGCTGTCAGCAGAAAGAAATTTGTTATCAATGAAATTTCCATACTAAAAACAAAGGAGGTGTTTTCAAACAGTGCCACTTTAGATATTCCTAAATAAAAGGTAGCTTTCCTTTCTGAAAAATATTTCTTGCTGTGGCTCATTTCATTGTTATGAACTCATTGATGTGCAGCCATTTCATTGCAGTTCTTGTCAGAAAGTTCAGCAGCTTGCTGTTACTCTGGTCTTTCTTGGCATCAGTGACAATTTCCACAGGCCCCTGCAAGTTCAGTTATCAGCAGCTAACTTGGCATCTTCAGCCCTAAACAAAATGTTTTTGTCTCTGCAGAGAGCAGAGAATTGCAGTCAAGCAAAAATAACAGCTTAGTTTACTCAGACTCTCCATTTAATATTAAGACTAAATGCTCAAGCAGAGGATAAGTTTTTGAGTTTGGCAGTGACATAATTAAGATTTTTAGAGCAATATAAATTTGTCTCCTTATGCATCTACCATAAGAAGATGTCTTTAATTGTATGATAAACTCAGGTTTCACCTCATTCTGAGGGCTCATCCACTGGGCTCCTACTACAGCTTATTTAGCTAGCCTTTCTCCTTGTTCCCCATGTCTAGGCAGGGGTTTTCAATGTTAAAAATTCTAATAAGTGCTGTTTTTGCATTTCATCTCAGGGACTTCTACATTGTCTTCCAAGACAGGACAGAAAATATAAATTGGAAGAGGTATGATATGCCCACTGCAGATGTGTGATCTGCAAGAAAAGTCCAGGTCTTCAACAGGCAACCAATGAGGCTTTCTTAATCCAGAATTAATTTTTGATTAGCTTGCCCATAGTCTTCCTCAACTAATATAGCTAAATTATTTCTTTTAAATTTGATTTTAAAATTAAATTATAGGCATAAACAAAAGCATTGTGGATTGGTTGTTTGAGTTCTTTTACTCCTTTAGGTTATATGATGATTTTGAGTATTGAATACTTTCCATTCAAGTTGTATTTATACAATAATGTTCTTAGAGCACATATTTTATATAATAATGTTATATATCTTGCAACACTAGTCAAAAGGAGATGTCTATCACAAGAAATGTTTGTGTTTATGGCTCTAATTTTGTCCAAAATATAATGGTATGTCCAAAATGATGAAAACAAAGACTTATGAGGAACATTAGAAAAGTATGAAGCAATTTTACTAATATCATCATTGATCAGTTTTGGCTATGATCCCTTTCTTTGCTCCAACAGCTACCCAGCAGTCCCTTATTCTGAGTTTTGCTTTACTCCTCAACTCTGGACAATCAAGTATATCCCATATTTTTTTTACTGGTGAATATTTATGTGCTTCCCTGTGATTTGTGTTTCCCTTTCAGATTTCCTAATTTTAGGGTGTTTTGTAGTATTATCCTGTGAACTGAACACTAAAGTAATTTTCATATTTAATTTGTGATGGAATACTGCTTTGAAGAGCCAGAATTGGATTGGTTTTTTTGCATGTGTGGTTTTCTACTGACTCCAAAATCATTCTTACAGGTATCAATATGTTATTTATGAGGTGAACTCTATTTGACCAGCAGCTTTAGAAATGTATCTGTATTTAAAAACCTTGACATCTGCTGTACTAACCCATCATTTTATCCTAGGTACCAAGCCACAGATGACCTGAACAAGGAATAGTCTCTTGTTCCTACACAGTCATCCAACCCTGAACTCTAGCCTTTTGTTTCCTGAGGAAAAATCTTCCAGGCAGATGGAATTGAATGGGTGGTTCAGTCTAAGCTCAGGCTGGGAGCTGCATAAGGAGAGCATCATAAACATGAGACACCTGTAAGAGAGTGGAGTAAAAGTGTGCCAGGGCAGGCCTATCGTAATAATGAAGTCAAGCAGCCTGACAAGTTTCTGTAAGCACATAAAGACTTATATTAGAGTATTTTTCCTTGAAATGTTTGCTTCCCTGTTCATGCATTGAAATGTATGAGTCACTAAAATGAAAAAAGGAAGGATGTTTGTGGAATTGCATCCATCTAACAGACTATATTCAACCTCATAATCCTGAACCCTTGCATTTCCTCTCCATCCACTAGTGCATATACAAAGTAAAAAAAAAAAAAAAAAAAAAAAAAGGTAGAATAATCACCTTAGATTTTTTTTTGTCAAATTGTTCTATTATCAACATGTATGCAGTATTCCCAAATTTAGAACTCACATTCTGTATTCTAAAAATACTTTTTGAAAATGTTTTAACCTGCAGTATATAATTTTGATAAGAGAGTCAGATATTTTAACAATTTCACCAAGCCTATAAATTAAATATATTTCAGCTGCAGAGTGAATTGGAGATTTTTGCCATTTAGAGAGCTGGAATTTTTTCATTGAATAATGCAATTTATAAAGTCATAATGTTTTTACTGTGTTTCTTCTAAGGGTTACATGCATTTTCTCTCATTTCTGAGTTAATGTTTTTGCTGTAGGTGCTACACTCAGGGAGGTTTTGGAAGTTTACTGTGTGCAAGGTGCTCTTGAGAGACGATAACTCATTTCATTCAGACTTATTTAAGATGTATTGAAGAACATGACTGCTTACCACTGGAAATATTACAATTTTTATTTCTACAGCATTTTTATTAGGCCTCTGCCTGTCACACTATACATTCTGATGACCATTTAAATTTCATCTTTGTAAGCATAGCCATCTATATCAAGTACTGTTGATAAAGCATTTAAAGAAAAGTGGAGCATAGAAAAAACATCTGTCTTAAAATTAGCATTTGCTGCCACTCAGAAAAACAAAAAAAACCAAATAAACAAACATCCCCCCCTCTAAATCTGCATGGTCCTTCTTTAATGTATGGTCATTCTTTAATTTGATATTAGACTATTATTTATTGGCATAAAAACAACTGGAATTTATACATCTTAAAATCTCTTGACTCTGCACCCTCCAAAAATATGCCGTATTTGAACTGCAGCTTTATGTTAGTCACACCCTTTCTTCTTTTTGCCAGTGGTTGTTACTAACTAAAGTAAGAAAGGAGAATTGTGAGAAGGAGAATATGAGAAAGGAGAGTAAAGCATGATTGTGCATGTTTTCAAATATGAACTTTTCTGAATCTTCATCAGTCTGTAAGTATTGAACATGTGCCATTGGTTGTTTTTTGCTGTGTTGGATGAGGAAGAATTGTTTGAGAATAAAACTCCAAAATTTAATAAAAATGGTCAGTTTTGAAAAAGTGACATATAAGGGAATAGGACCTTAAATCTGTAATCTTGTGGTAAATATATGGTAGTTTATAGAGAAGTGGTAGTGCCACTTGTAATAACATTCAGTTGGATTTTCTGTCTCTGGCAGTCTTTCGTTTGATTTTCCTCCATTATTGCTCATTCTTGTACCTCATCCCAGCAAATGAATGACTGATTATTGGAGTGGATAGATATTGTTTGCTATTTACTTTTTCCAGCCATGTCACTACGTTTTTTGCTTGTTTGGTCAATACAACTTTAATTCTGAAAAAAAATCAGTTATATTCCAAATGAGAAAATTAATTACATGTGCAATAAATAATTTTTTTGCTCATTTCCCTAGCTGTTCAGAAACTGAATGGGTCTGTGAAGCCACAAAAGTCTGCACTTCATTTGTTTAAAATAAGATATTCATGTCCCCCTTTGGTAGGCTGCCCCTGGCTAGATGCCAGGTGCCCATGAAGATGCTTTATCACCCCCTTTCTTAGCTAGGCTGGGGAGACTAAGTAAGGTGAAAAATCACTTGTAGGTTGAGTTAAGGCAGTTTACTAAAGCAAAAATGAAGGTTTGCATGCTCACAAGCAAGGGGAAAAACCCAATAATTTTGTTTTCCACTTCCCATCAGCAAGCAATGTCTGGCCACTTCCCAGCAAGCAGGGCTTCAGCACATGTAGAGGTTGCTCTGGAAAGCAAACATTGTAAATAATGGATGCCCCACTCTTTACTCCTCCTTTCTTTAACTTCTATATCTGAGGAGATGTCACATGGAATGTCCCTTTGGTCACTTTGGGTCAGCTGGGCTAGCAGTGTCCCCTCCCTAGATCTTGCCCTGCTCCAGCCTATGAATGGAAGGGCAGAACATTTGAAAGACATCGCTGGTGCTGTGCCAGCCCTGCTCTGCAGGAGCCCAAACACTGGTGTGTCATCAACACCTTTACAGCCACCAATGCCAAGCACTGGGAGGGCTGCTGTGGGTAAAGGAACTCCAGCCAGACCCAACTCCAGCCCAACCAGACCCAATAGACCCTCTCACAAGAGTATGTGCAGTCTCTAGTGAAGAGGAAGATAAAGAGCTCTTCAGAAAGTGTATTGAGCTACATGCTCCTTACCCTTTTGACTGAATTGAATTGAGGTCTAAACCCTGTCCTAGGAATGCTATGCTGGAGTGTAATGAATCTTCAGTGGCAGTTCTTTAGCTTTCTTTTATTTCTAGAGTTAAAACCTGTGAAGACTTAAAGAAGGCAGTTACATGTCTCAAAACACTGTTCCTATAAGACAAGTCACCTCAATGGAACTTGAGATAAGCACAGATGCCACAGCAAGAAGGAGCTAATACTTGACCTAATAGAGGTAAAGGTTTGATTAGCATCTGGATGAAAATTCCCACCATGGCGGGCAGTGGGAAGTGGGAAGGAAGCAAGTGTTTATACACATGCCATCTCAAATAATGGGAACATTATCTGTGCCCTGTGGATACCCAGGACTTGGACTATATAAATGTGGTATCTCCAGAAGAACAATTCAGGGACCTCCACCACAAAGAAGTGCAGGGTGAAGAAGGACGAGCAGGGTGCTGCAGGAATCCATGTGGGATGATATCTTCTGCTTAATCTCTGTCTCTTTCTTATTCTCCTTTTCTTCCCCCTTGCCACTCTCTTCCTGTTTCTTTCTATGTCTTGACCTCATGTGTACTGTTAAATAAAATCCATGCTGTTGATTTTGGCATATGGTCTTGTTTGCACCTTAATTTGGGCAGAAGTATCTCTTAATCTTAACACAGCATTGCTTGCAACTGTCTATATATACTTATGTCTATTATATATATATGTGTGTGTGTGTGTGAATAGATGTAGGTGTGAATATATATGTACATAATCTTTGTAGGACTTCAAATAGGAGGAGATATCAGGAGCAGGATTCTGTCCTTTGCTATATTTTATTTCACTCTATTTCTTATTCTGGTGTCTCCCATTTTCAAAGTATTACAGATACGGTTTAACAATGCATAACACCAATACAAAAGATATTAAAAGAGCGAATTTGAGAACAATAGTCTTTCATAATGTGTGAGTATACAAAAGTTTATTTGGAAAACACACAAATACCAATAGATAGAAAATAACACATTATATTTTAATCCTTCCATATTTAATTAAAAATAGAGACATCTAAACTGCCACAAATATATCTGCAGAGTTAACCACTTCTTGAGATGAACGGATTCTTTCTGCAGGAAAATGTTGTGATCATTTATTCCCAATTCGTATTTTTAAGGTTATCTATGTCATCATAATCAGTAAGAATATTTTTGCTTCAGTGAAAACAGAGTTTCTAGGACACACTTAATACGATAATATTTATTTTTCTAGAAATTAGAGGCAGAGAAATTCACTCTACCACTAGGTTTACAAGTGATAATTTAAATAAGGGTAAGGTTACTGTGTATATATGCAAAACTGTAGTTTAAGTCCATTCCCCTCAAAAGATCTCTTTAGCAAATATTTTCAAAGTTAGCAATAGCGATTCCGTCTAAGAGTAGATATTTATTAAACTAAACAGTTTATAACATGTTTATTTATTTTAAAGAAAATAGCAGTTTCAAAGTTTGGTATTATTGTCCAAAACAGAGTTAATATTCTGGGTTTATACATACATGCAGAGCTACTATATTGTTAGCTATGTGTTTTTATCTTGGTGTTAATTCTTATACTGATATTCATTAACAGGTATCTAAGATATAATCACAGGATTCATATTATCTCAATAACATTTTTGAATTTTGACATTTTTTCTACATTATTTAATAGAGATGATTTTCATCTAGGCTACTTATTTCTTTTTTGAAAGTATCATTTATGTTCCAAGATATTTATTTACTCTAGTTAGTCCTTTCCAAACCAAGTTAGCTGGAAGGGTTATGTTCGTGTCTATTTGTCACATTAGATTCACAGAATCTCATCAGAACTGTGTCAAATTACATCAATCCAAACTCTGGGCTTCTGATAACAGAGTGCTATAAGCACAGCATGGCTTGAAGGTTATTGCAAGACAAATAGCTTATCATGATCACAGAAGTACTATAAGAGATGCGATAATTTATTGAGTGTTCATCCAATATGATTTTTTGTTGTAGCACAGTAACTAGAAATTTTTAGTATCTTATGCTTTAAAAAATCTGTTCACAACACTGGACTACATTTTATAGGGGTGTTTGTAATCCCTGCTAGGGGAACAATTTTCTTTCTGCAAAAAAATACAGTAATGAGGTAGTGATATCTTTCATTCTGACCCCAGAAAAGAGCCAAATACTAAAACAGGAAATTAAAAAACACTCCCTGAAGTTAAATATATTACAAGATATTGCTGCCCTCACTATAAGACTAGGAATGAAGCAAAATTGCATCCCCTGGCTGCACAACCTCTACCAGCAAATCTGGCATAGATGCAGATAAACCAGCCAGGGTGCCTTTCTGCTTCTGCATTATGTAGAACATGACAAAAAACAGTCTATCACAAAAATGTACATTACCATATGCTGCTGCTACTGTTATGCTCAGCTGCTTCTAGAGTTTGGACAAGCCCAGACACACAGAGGATGAACCTTTCTCATTTCATCCCTGGACAAGTGAAGCAGAGAAACGAAGTCTGTCAGAACCTAAGAATTGGCCTGCTTCTAGAAGTGTGCTATGGATTTCTCTGGTAATGCTCATATCTCTCAGAGAAGACTGCTATATTCCTTTTTTTAGAATTTTGAGAATGATTGGAAAGATCTGGCATGAGGTTTTTTCCATGACCCTAAATTTTCTCATGAGGAAGCAAGAGCTTTGAAGGGACAAATCTATTATTTTTCTTCCGTGCCTGCAAGGCTATTTACTGTTGTGCTAGGCTTAACTTGCATAAACCCCTTAAATTATTTCTATATTCTTTTGGGACTGAGATTAGAAAATTTTCAGGCTGCAATTACCAGCTCATGGAAGGATGGAAAAAAACCAAACCAAGATATATTCCTGAAAGTTCTTCTGCAGTGAAGGGCAGCCATGTCATGTCAGCAAGTAGTTTCCACTTGCTAAAATTATTCATTAAGTGAATGTGTATGATCTTACTATTCTGTTCCCGTATGTCTTGTCCTAGTGACCCTCCTCAGCAACAGTACAAATTGTAGTATATTGCCTTTTCCTTATTAACGTTTTATTCATGTTCTTGAGTAAATTACATTTAACTGCTGTTGCAAATTTCATTCTGGGAACATGTTACACTTTATGGGTTCCCTAGCAGTGTCACTACTTAACTCTGAGAGCCAGAAGATCGCCTCCACTGTAGCTAGTAATAATAGAAAACTGAATTTCCCATAGGTCAGTCCAAAATACTGGCCAACTCTACACCAACTCTCTGTTAATTCCTTTGATTAACTCTCACTGGAAATTTTCTATGCAAGTGTTGTCAGTTTTGTTGGGGGTCTTACAAATATTGATGGATTTAGCCCTCATAGACAGACGAAAAAGTCTAGATATACCCAAAGCACAAAAAAAACATATTGCATTTTTAATTTTTTTTAAATATCATGTAACTTTTATTACAGTTGTATATATAGTAGAACAGAATAATATATTCAAAACTAATAGATATCAATCACATTGGATTCCCAGAGATTGTTCTTTTGGACCCAATGCACACCTCCTTTGCATCAAAGGAACTCTCTTTGACTCCTGTGGTGTTTGGCTTAGGCTCAGGGAGATGTGTATATAAAGGTATTGGGAGTGAGAGATAACAATTTTGTATCATTCTTACTTTGTGGCTCTGTCAGGCACAGCCTAGGTTTAACACATCTGTGTTTCCTATGAACTGTTGCTGTAGAGTCACCACTGCTGTAAAATGTGACAGCAAGGTTCAATATATTCTACCTTCTCAAAATGTGTCTTTGAAGCTCTGTCTTTTCTGCTTATGTTCACGAGGTAACTTGTCTGAGTGAGACAGTACTAAAATGTAAAAAGCAGTGTCACTAGCTCACTTACACCTGTAAGACATTCTGACACAGCTCATCATCTTTATTGTTACAACAATACATTCTACATTAGAAATTTCTTTGTGCTAAGATAGTTCAAACATTTTCTGTCCTGTTGGAAACACTTGGGAGTCGTGAGAAGGCATTAGGAGCCTAATAGAATTTGATAACTTTTGTCTGCATTGACATTTACTGTGGCCTTTTTGAACTATGGTGAGATCAAAATTCATCTTGTGTCCCTGGACACTCCAACACACCAAGTAAAAGATATATTTTCAAGGGTGTATGCATCATAGCTAGGACCCACCTCCAGACTGTAACTTGAATCATCTTAAAAGCAAAGACAAAACTGGAAAGTGGGCAGGCTGGGGGTATGGATCAAGTTTTGCAAGGTATTTCTGATCTGTGTTATGCAATGTTGCCATCAAATATATTTCACTGATAGGGAATGGAAAAATTAGTTTGTGAAACAAGCATGAGCATTTGGCTGATTCTGTAGAAACCCCAGCTCTTTAATGTTCACAGTGAGCTTTTTGTCCTTTGGTTATTTGTTTTTATTGAAAATGGAAGTTGGGAGGGACAGACTACAGTGAAATCCCTGAGCTGGCTGCGAGGTAACCAGAAATGCTTCAGCTAGTGAATTGAATTTTCTTTCTCCAGTATAAATTTCCATCATTTGGTAAATAAGTTATGAGCTACATTGGCCAGCAGTTCCCAGACTCTTGCACAGCTCAGTCCAATACCAGGAAATTCATGAACTAGGAACTAGTGTTCTTTGCATTGCATGTCAGTGTCAAAATTTTTATTTATTTTACTGGATAAAAGAGGCCTTTTTTAGGTGACCTTTCTTGCTAGCAAGGAAAATATTTCTTCTAAGACAAAAAATGTACTGTCCATATTTTTATGGTAACAACAGTGAATAAATTGAACGTTGCAGTCCCTCAGTTTTGCCAAATTGTCATCTAAAGCAACAATAAGAATATGAGTCCACTTTGTTCTGCCAATTTCTGAAGGTATCATAGAGGTTAAATAGCAAATACCTAATGTTTCTGCTTTGGATGATGTTATAAAGGAAATTGGATAAACACAGGAATATAAATCAAGGAAAGGTGTAAGAAAATTGTGCCATCAGTTAGAAAAATGTGCCATACTTATACCTGATCTATCCTCTTACTTGCTGAAAGTAGAAAAGAGAAAAGCATTCAGCATCTTGAGTAATCCAGGCACTGATTAATTGCAGCCCATAATGCTTTCTAATGTATCTTCTAGAAAACCTTATAAATCATATGCAGGCCTTTTCTCTTTAAACGCTACTTTATCAATTCTCAATTGCTCAACTTTCAAAATAAAGGAAGAAAATTAGGGTCTGAGCAGCTGGGATTTATTTTCCTCCTAGGGCCTGGATTTAGTTCAGTATTTAGGCACATATACAGCCTGAAGCAGGTGTGCAGTCCCATTAAAGATGTGTTCTTAAGTACCCTTGTGAATGACAAATATTTTTGGTCTTTCAAAACACTGTGACAGTTGATGCATGTTAGAAAATCATCCCACTTGAAAAAGGTCACACAAAGAAACAAGAAAAGCAGTTGTTTTCATTAATATAACTATGGGCTTGAGTTTCAGACCTGTGATACAATGAGTTTTACACGGCTTCACATTTCATTGCTGGTGTCTGACTGCTTGACTTTTACACGTTTTTGTATGCAAATTAACTAGAAAGTTGTAGTTGTTCACCTTAATAAGATCCAAATCATGGAAAAGTTGTGACACTTATAAACTGAAGAAGTCAGTTGTAATTGTTCCACCCTATATTTCAAACCTGGAAAATTATTCAAGCTTGGGTCTATTTTTATCTTCTTGTTGGAAATATTTTGCAAAGCCTCCTTTAGGTAAGAGCTACTAGAACTTCCATTTCTTTAACCATAGTTTCACACAGGGTTTTGAAACAGATTTAGGAATATTTGGTGATGGTGAAGAATGTTTTAACTTTGGTAGCAAGCATGGTACAGCAAAATATTGATAATTACAGAGTATTGCAAAAGCTGTCAATCTTGTTGAATAGAGAGGAAATTACTGCTTTTATTATGCACTCCTTTGGCCCACTTTTTAAAAGAATGTCGGAAATAAGGATGAGAGGTTATGTAAAATAGCAAGAGAGGAAGTCTTTAGCTGAGTCAGGAAATCAAGTTCAGTGCACCAGCTACCATTAACCTCCTCTCCCACCTGCTAATGAAAGCACAATATTACATCTCAGTCAGTATTTGGGTCTGCTTTAATTGCAATCAACCAGCAAGCTGTCTTTCTGAAATGCACTAGTAGAAATTTATTGAAAATATTGTTACATTTGATACATGGCTATTATAATATAAAATTATATTATTATTTTCTGTGGAGGTACATTTTGATGTTCTCTTTACTTTTCTAGCAAAAAAAATTGTTAGTTGTGAAATCAGTTATAAGTGGAAACAAACTATTTAATCACTCAGTCCAGCACACGTCAAGGGGAAGAGCTAATAAAAAGAATCCAACTGTCTCTATAAATAATCAGGAAGAAGGAGAAGAAAACTATAACCCAAGCAAGTCCATATGTAGCATAGTTACACTTTCCTAAACATAATGAAGGTAATTTCAAAGATTTGTGGGATCTTAAAATTCTGCCCTCATTTTCTAGCAAATATGTGCATGCTTTTTCCAACTTCTTATTTTTTTCGGGTATGATATACTTTTCCTATCAGCTTTATTTTGGGGCCTTTGAAGACCAATAGGAAATGGATTTAAAAGTGCTTCCCAG
This sequence comes from Passer domesticus, assembly GCF_036417665.1. Lineage (NCBI taxonomy): Eukaryota > Metazoa > Chordata > Aves > Passeriformes > Passeridae > Passer > Passer domesticus. The sequence goes on from NC_087474.1 coordinate 91,671,686, forward strand.
AGTACTTGCCATCCTTACAGAGCAGAACCACAAGGGTTGGTTTCCTCCTGGGGGCATTCCTTGTGGGATCAGCCCATCACACCATGGTTGTAGAGTTACTGGTACCTTTGTTGGTGTCACACAATCCCCATATTTTTCCAAGCTTCTCAGTTGCCTCTCCTGATGCAAAGTCTTAGCAGTTTGGATAGTTTTAGTCACCACAATGCAAAAACAGCATAGTACTACTGGTTTCCTTAGGATAAACATGGTCCTTAAGCATGAGGAAAAAGGGGAGAAAATAAGGTAATGAGATTGTTCAACATAGTTAAAGTGCAGCCTTTTTAAGGACATCTGTCCAAAGTAAACTTCCCTGTGTAGTAACACTGCTTTTCTGCTGAGCTATTTTTGAAAGGATTTACATTAAATGGGAACAATGAATAATCCTCCTCATTCTTCTCTCATTTTGTCAATGAGCTCATGTACTGTGCAGGAGTTAAGGCTTATCACAAAATGCTGGAGGATCAGGGGATGGCAGGGATGAAGTGACTGTCAAGTTGTGATGAAATTGGAAAACACAGAGACATGTTGAGCCAGTAGACCTGCTCAGGTTATCAAGACTGAAGGCTGGCACGGCACACAGCACACATGTCCAGCCTCCTCACAGCAAGGCACACCACCTTGGTTAATATGCTGTGCTTAGGAGCAAGGCTGAAGTCTGAAAGTGAGGTTGGAGAGTGAGAGACTAATTCTTCTCTGTATTGAACTGGGAGAGATCAAGTGTAGCACTTCATAAATCACTGGATGAAGAACATAAAACACACAAGATATAAAAATTGCTTATTTTCTTTTATGTCATGCTTTTTTTCCAATAACTCTCCCCTGGTGAAATGTCTGCATATTTGAGAAGGTGAGGATTACAGGATACATGTGGTGACTGTTTTCTCAAAGGCTAGAGGTGATACCAGATAGATCCTGTGAACAAGGTATCATCTTCTAAAAAACTGTCAGATTAGTACCATATGCCAGAAATAAATACACATTAAAATGTTAAGTAATGAAAAAAGCTGCTGTGCTTTTGTCTACAATATATTGTTCCATATGCAATATTAATCAAAAGGACAGATTTCATAATTTTCTTAGCCACTAGTTCAAGGACAATGTACCCAACTGCAAGTAGTCTGCTGTTCTCCCAGATTTGTGGAATAGGTTTTTTATTATATTTTCAATGCCTTTTTTCCTTTTTCCTCAGGGACATTACGGTCAACTGTTTTTGATATCCACATCTGTCCACAGGGATGCTAACCTGTGACACTCTGTGACATAAGTCACGTACAACTGGATGCACAGAGGTCTGTTGGCATTCTGGTAGGGTAGAGAATCTGACATTTTGAAGGTCTCTGCCTCAAATCTCATTTGATGGTTTCCAACTACCTTGCAGACAGATACCCTTGTCATAGCTGACATCCTGGATGGCATTTTCAACAGAGAGACAAAGGATTACAACTGCAACAAGAGGCTGAACTTCAGACCCTTTCATTTTTTAACTGATATAATCTGTGAACACAAAATTACACTTCAAAAAATCAGAAAAAATGAAGCAGTCTTTCCATGCAAATCTTCCCATTGTGGAGATGGACTTATTGATCAGAACAATAGAGAACCTTGCAACAACAGTAGCCCACGGGGCTTCCTTGTGTTTACAGTGTCAGCACTCCTCTGCCCCATATCACAAAGTCAGCCTCTCCCCTGCTGAGCATCAGCATTGTGACTGATTTGTTGAAACACAGCAGAAACAGAATAAGAAGTCAGGGAAACTGAGGACATAGGATGAGAAATGTCAATATGCTCAGCACTATTCCCTTATAAAAGAACTAGAAATATAATTAGGAAAAAAAAAGTTAAGCCACTCTGGAAAGAAAAGTAAAGTTGTCATGAACTAATGTTGAAAACCATCAAATCTTTTATACAAAAATTATAAGCCTTATGATAAAAAGTGCTTTTCAAAAAGATATTTAGGTTTCTGCAAACAGAAAAGCTGGAAAATCCCTTCATAACAAATTAAAATTGTATAGTGTAACTTTCACTTACTTACTTATTAAATTCCTTCATGAATTTAAACCTCTTTCTGTGTATTTTCTTTAGAGATTTTTTTCCTCTAAATTATAAATGCATTCAATTATAATATTGTAAGCACTGGAAAATGTTTTATCCTTCACCTGAAATATTCACAATATGCTCTGTTTGATAAATTTGTGTTCCTGTGCTCATATGTTTAAACGCAAGATCCACACTTGAAAACATCCTCAAGGGTATCAAAAACATTGCTACGTTGAAAGAAATATTCTTTACTGCATATACAGAATTTATTGAAGCAAACATCAGACACAAAGCAAGACTACAAACTCAAGAGAGCTCTGATTTAGAAAATCAATAGAAAAAATCAGGTAAAATACACATCAAACTATAAAGTGATAACAGATGAAAATATGAAAATATGGATTATACCGCAGAGGAAAACACACAGCAAGCCCATAAGAAATCTGAGCAAGTACACAGTTACAAGTCATACAGCAGTCCTAACCACTAAGGGTTCATCTCTGGATTAATATTTATAATAAATGTGTGTTATTAGAAAATTCAACCATGTCAAGGAGTAAGAACATGCTAAGAGTAATAGAAAAAAATGACCGGAATGTGTGAGTGCTGAGAAAAAGCATTGTACTTTTGACAGAAAATGAAAATTTTCTGCAGAAAATGTAGAACCAAAGAATGATTTGAGTTGGAAAGTACCTTAAAGGTCCTAATTCCAACTCTCTGCTACTGGCATAGTTGCCTTCCACCAGAATATTTCATAAATCCATACTCATTTGAAATAAGAAAGTATATTAACTTAGCAATTTTATTTACATTTATTCTAAAAGACAGAATGAACCCTACAATACATGACAGGGGAGATATTATATGGCATATAAATGTTAGGTTACATAAAATAGTAAACAGATACTTTTTGTAACCATAAGCAGCCTTAGTTTTCAGACGGTGGTCTAAAAGTTTAAAAGTCATTGAGGTATACCACCCACTGTGCAGGACAAGGAGCAACAAAGTAATACCTCTGTTAAAATTTTCCTTTAACCTGAGAAGCTGTAGAGCTGAGATTGAAGTCTTACAAGTGATTTTGGAGAAGGGAAGCTGCTCCTACCTCATGCAGTGGCAGCTTACAGGGCATGCTCAATTTCAGATCCTAAAGGTTGGATGCAGGGGTGCAAGTTAATGATGCTGTCAGGATGATCTGGAAAATGCAGAGGTCACAAGATCCAACCCAGAAAAGACGGCGAGCATTCAGTAGAACATGGAAGCATTTGTCACTTGAACATCTCATAGGAAAGCCACATCCAGAGTCCTTCAATCCCAGCTGAGGAATTGCCAAGCAAACTTATATTGATAAACACCTAGGGAAAAAAGGTTTAATTGAAAAGTCTGTATTCAACTGGTGCTCCAGTTGAAGAAAATTTTTGAAAGTCACCTCTCAGCTGTAGTGTTAAATATCTCCTAATACATAGCTGGCCTATTCATGAAGCAGCTTTTCAACAGTTCTGCATATTATAAGCTTTCCTAAATTGACACAATCCCTATCCAGTATCAGGACACAGAAGTAAATGTTAGTTTAGTGTATATGCATAAAAACTAGAATAAATGTATAATTACCTTACCAGCTTATACTGTATCGGAAACATTCCTACAATCATATGGATTATAGACAACCTTTGAAATTATGCTTGACCATAGTTTTGGACTAACTTTTCCAGCAATCCATTGTATATGAGTAATTTTGTAATCTTTAACAGTTCTTGAATTGTTAAAACAAGGAGAAAATTCACAGATTTCTGTTACCACATTTGCTAGACAAGCTATGCCTGCCTGTGAATTTTTTGTATATTGTATTTTCACTAATTGCTGTGCATGATGTGATCCTCTGAATCTGATAGTTTGTTTATGCTCCTATTAGAGAGACTGAAATATCTTAAACAGGAGAACAGCAAATATTGAATGACAAGTATCAGACAATGCAATTCTCTTCTTCAACACCACAATGTAATGGATGAACAATTATTTGTGCTATTAACCTTGAAAAATTCTGGACAAGACAAGGCAAAATCACTGCATGCTCTCTGCAACACCTTTTAAGAGAATTTTTGAAAAATATTGAAAAACTCATGTCAAATATAATGTCTTTTGTTGTAGAGCTTGTACAAATCGATGCTGCTGACTGAGGGTATTTAAATAAGTGGAAGCACTTATGTGACCATTCAGAGCTAGTAAACCCAAGTTTTATTTCATTTTAATCACAGTTCATTCTTTACAGCCACTCAATTTTTTCACATCAAATAATAAGATGAATGAACTGCCTGACATGTTCTTTGTTGCAAGCTTTGCAATTGCTTGGTCTGTACCTATAATTATATCATTTAATGGATGTTGCAAAAAGGGGCAGTTTTGGTCTGTGTGTTGTCCTATTTGGCTCTGTTTACCCCAAAGAGGAGAGAAGAGACAGAGTTGAGACATGAATTCCAGTCCCTGCATGGGCACAACAAGATCCTCAAATAGGAAATCTCAGAAAAATCCAGCGACAGGAAGGAGTAGGATATGCAGAAAACTGAGGCATGCATTTGTCCAAGATTCTCCTTTGCCACTAGGTCACAAAACTCTTTGGCAAATTCACTTGCTTGGAAGGAGATAATCACTTTATCTGGTTTAGATAAATAACACAGCTTGTATGACATAATGTTAAAATATAAGGAAAGAAAAAGAACCAAGATAAAAAACAAACAAAACAAACAAAACAAAACAAAAAAACCCAAAAAAATAACCAAAAAAACCCCCAACATTCTCAGCAGATGAAAATGATGTCACAGTTGCTCTGATAGAGACATTTGCCTTAACAGTCCTAGCCGGGGTGTGGGTTTGCTTCTGTGATAACTGAAGTTGCTGTTTTGCCAGCTTCTTAACCTCTCAGAGATGGCTGAATCTCAGTGCTGATGGAAACAAATCCAGTTTCTAAAATTCTGTTATATCATTTGGGTTGAAAGATACTATATACATATGATTTTTCTAAATAAATGTACTGTAAAATATGAGACAGCTTTGATTTACAACTAGTTAAGAGGTTTCAAATGTTGTATTTCATACAATCACTTCAACAATTTGGATGCTACAAAACTTAGTCGTCCCAGAGCAATGCAAAGCCAGAGGGAGAGAAAATTACAAGCTTGTGATTTTTTCTTTCTTTCTGTTTCAGGATATGGTTCACCAAAACCCACATTAGAAACAAAATGGATTTTTCATTGGTCAATCATTTGAGGAAATAAAAGCAATTAAATGGCACATTGATTTTCAAATTTCCTTCTTCCAGACTTAAGTATACGTACTCCAGGAGCTAACATTGAAATATTGTTATTTCACTTCCACTTCTAGCTACGGTGCAGTACTTCACAAAACCTGCTTGCACAGCATTACACAAGGTGGAGGCCAGCAAATTAAGGTGACCTCATATTCCCTTAAAGAAAAGAAAGCAGTGAGGGAGGAGATGCCATTTAAGGAATAGCTATGTTTAGTCTAAGCTAGCGACAGTCAGTTCAGGTAGCTTAAAGGTTGTGTTGAATATCTGTTGGAGAATATCTAAACAATGCTGAGCACTTGACTTAAGCTTTTCTCTCCTGTAGCAAGGCAAGTAACTATATGGATTCTGCCTGGATTAACCATAAGGCTAGAAGAAAAACTGGCCTTATGGAAGAAAAGTCCAGTAGAATTCACACTCTCTGGCAGCACCCAACATGAGACGTTTGGGGAAGAGTACAAAATTAAGCAAACTACATGCTGATATTCTCCCAGCCTCCACCAATTTGCAGCTCATATTTGAGCCAATGGTGGTACCTTTACATTTAATTGTTCTCAGTGGATTTTTTTCGTGAACTTGAGCATTCAATTTGAAACCATATAAATATTACTAGCCACAGAATCCTGCAATAAGCAGCTTAGTTAGCTAGCATGTGCATTAAATATTTAGGGGCAAAATGGACTTTTAATGTGAAGTTTTTCTTCATGCAAATAAAATATAAAGTCTTATAGAAAAGGTTTAAGGTCCATTTATAGGCAGAAAAGGTACTTCAAAATATGATCCCTTTCATTATGTTTTCTGAAATCAGTTTGGACTGAAAACTGGTAAACTGTATATATATCACAGAGCATGAATTAAATATATTGTTCAGCTCAAACTGGCTAACAAGGATAGTTACTTCCATCTATGGAATCCTTTTTTTCCCTTTTATTTGGTGCAATATTTAGAGACAAGGAATACAGTGCTGAATTTTAAAAGGACAGCAAGGTCAGTGAAGGAGAGGAAGAAAATGCCCTAGGCACCAGAGCAGATTCCTCTGCAGCCCCAAGTGAAGGTCATGGTGAGGCAGTTGTGCCCCTGCAGCCCATGGCAGAGCAGAGATCCATCTGCAGCATGGAGGAACCCACACTGGAGAAGGATGTGACTCCATGGGAAACCTGAGCTGGGGCAGATTCATGGCAAGATCTGTAGACCAGGGAGTAGCCTATGCTGGAGCAGGTTTTCTGGCAGGACTTGTGACCTCACAGGGGACCTACACCAGAGCAGCCTATTCCAGAAGGACTACATCCTCTGGAAGACACCCCACCTGAAGCAAAGGAGGATGTGAGAAGTCCTCCCGCTGAGGAGGAAGGCACATCAAACACAACATGTCATGAACCAACTGCAGCCCCCATCCACCATTCTGTTGTGCCATTTGGGGGAAGCGGGGACAGCAAATAGAAAGTTGAGCCCAGGAAGAAGACAGGGGTTGGGGAAAGATCTTTTTAAGATTTAGGTTTATTTCTCATATTCCTGGTCTGATTTGATTGGTAATAAATGAAACTAATCTCCCATGTGAAGTCTTTTTTTGATTGTGATTATGCCTAATGAGTGACCTCTCCCTGCCTTTACCTTAACCCATTAGCCTTTTGTAAAATTTTCTCTATTGTGCCAAACTGAGGAATGGAATGATAGAGCAGCTTTGGTGGGTACCTGGCATTCACCCAGGGTCAACCCACCAAAGTATTAAAACAAACTTTAACTTTCCTTCAATAAAAATTAAATATAATCTCCAGGTTACAGCTTCCGACTCATTTGCTTTTTATATGGTGCACCCCTGATCTCAGTTCAGTTGGAGTGCAGTAATAATTTACAGACTTGTGACAGAGACACATCTCCATCATTTTCAGCTGCCAAGATTGCTATGTTACCTGGCTTTGATAGAGCTGCACTCTTGACAGCCTTCTTTGGGGTATTTGCTGCCCCCATACATAGACAGTTCAGATGGTTAAAGGAAAGCTTCTGTGTGTGAGCTAATAGAAGCATTAAGTTTGGGCAAGACCTACAAGATCATCAAGTCTAACCTTTGACCAAACATCACCATGTCAACTAAACCATACCACTAATTGCCACATCCAGTTTTTCTTGAACATTTCCGGTCATTGTGATTCTACCACTTCCCTGGACAGCTTGTTCCGAGGTTTAACCAACCTTTCAGTGAAGAAGTTTTTCCTGATGTCCAGCCTGAACCTCTCCTAGCACACTTAGGACCATTTCTTATTGTCCTGTTGCTCAATGTCTTTCTTGTACTGAGGGGCCCCAAACTGAACATAGGATTGGAGATGCAGCCTCAGCAGTGTCAAGTACAGGAGGACAATCACTGTCCTGGTACTGCTGCACACTATTCCTGCTGCAAGCTGGGATGCCACCAGCCTTCCTTGCTGCCTGGGCACAAGCTGGCTCATGTTTAGCTGCTGTTGACAAAAACCCCCCTGTCCATCTCCTACACCACTTTCTGGCCACCATTTCCCCAGACAGAAGTGCTGCATGGGGTTATTGTGACTGAAATGCAGCACCTGGCACTTGCCCTTGTTGAACTTCATTTAATTTTCCACACCCCCATTGATCCAGTCTGCCTAGGTCTCTCTCTCTGCAGAGCTTTCTGACCCTCCAGCAGTTCAACACTTCACCCAACTTAGAGTAACCATGGATTTACTGAGGGAATACTCAATCCCCTCATCTTGATCATGGATAAAGATATTAAACAAGACTGGCCTCAATACTCAGCTTTGAGGAACCCCACTAGTAAGCAGATGCCAAATGGATGCTTTACCATTCCTCACTACTCTCCAAGCTCAGCCATCCAGCCATTTTTTAACCCAGCTAAGAGCACACCTGTCCAAGCTGTGGACTCACTGGTTCTCCAGGAGAATGCTGTGGGAGACACTATAAAAGGCTTTGCTGAAATTCAGGAAGACTACATACACGTTTCCCTCATCCACTGAGGGTCACTTGGACATAAAAGAAGATAAGGTTGGTCAAGTGGGACCTGCCTTTCCTAACCCCATGCTGGCTGGGACCAATCCCTTGGTTGTCCTGTAAATGAAATCTTTCTTATGTCTCTAGTGAAGAAACATATATTTTGAAACTTGGTGCTAGATAGGAGAAAATTACAAAAATAAAAGAAAGTCTCTATCTTCATAGCCAGAAATTCAACTTTGAAATCATTAGTTCTGTTTTCTGTCCCATAAGAGAGAAGGAAAACAGAGTTATCATCAATAAACACAATGGTAATTCCAAGTAGTTATACAGTACTCTTCATCTGAAGACCTGAACAGTTAATAATCAGTAATTAATTAAGCTTTGCAGCATTTCTGGAAGGGATATGCAACTTGAATAATACATTACTCAGGGGACCCAAACTGTAGGCTTTTTGTGTGACCCACAGGTTAACTGGAAAATTCTGGATCAAATATATCTCAAGGCCTAGGATGTTAATCTATTTTTAAATTCAGCTCCAGTGAAATAGTCCCACTATGATGTCTGCTACATGGAGACAAAAGAAACAGACCACAGGCAGGGAAGTGGGGTTATAGCAAGTGCAAAATAATGGAGAAGGACAGCTATGGGAATTTAGAATGGATTACACTTTACTCCACATGCTCAAGATATCATTTAAGGTTTGATTATAAGGTGTGTTCCTCCAGATAATTTCTTGGCTTGTAAAAAATTGTACAGTGATTATAAATGTCCCACTTTCACTAATACCTCCCATAGACAGAAGGTATAAACAGCTACTTTATACCTATGGGCCACAAGTTCTTCCACAGGTAACATGTTTGCTGTATCAAAGGTCCAGGCTGGTGTGAAGTGCTCTCACTCATACAATCAGTAATTTAGAACAACTTCATTAAAATAATTTAGTGGGCTCAGTCCAGCACATATGAAGTCTAGTCCAAATGTAAAACTGAAAATATTAAATAATAATGGCTTCTGTGTGAGAGGGGCAGAAAAAATATGAAATTTTGTGGCCTTAATGCCCCTGAAGGCACTTTGTGATGACCATTTGGCAGCTGGATTTTTCCTTTCAGATGCATCCAAAGCACAAACATGCCTTTAAAGTTTCTCCAATCTTTCAATAAACCAAAATTCTACTGTTGATTTCTGATTATTTTTTCCACGCTGAAGGAGTGAACCAGATTCTTCTCAATCTAGAAATATGGCACTTAGAAGTGATTTTCAAAATTAGGAGAAGGAATGTGCCTCTCATTTAACATCTGGTTCTCACCAAACCAATTAACCTAAAGAAAGTTTTCATATTCTGAGGAAGTGGTTGAAAGTTCTGTGGTAATTAAAAGTGAAAACCAACAAAAACCCCAAAGAAACAAAAAAAAAAAATAATCAGAGCAAATAAATTAACCAGTGTTGACTGTTTATTACTTTACTATTTAATAGTCCACCTGTTTATAAGTCAGTGAGATAGACAACCAGCTGTGTTTGTTCTGTTTAATAGATCTGTTTTTTGCATGAATCCACCTATGATCTGTCTATCTTTTGGATTCATCCTGATGCCTGTAAGTAGAATTCTTTGTCCCTTCCATTGACCTTTTTTGTAGATGGAAGCTGATGGTGTCATTCACACCTTTATCCCCTCTTTTGAATGCAAACAGATATTACCAGGTATGTTCAGCATGTGGTGCTTCATGCTTATGGAAAACTTTTATATTTTATATCCTGCTTGGCAATTGTTCAAGACACATTTGGAGCTGCAGATCACATTTTATTTGCTGCACAGTCTGATGTCCTGACGCCACCAGAAGAAGCCCACATAGCTACAGTAAACAAGTACTGTATAAAGTTGCACAAGCTAAATGTCGATACATGAGGTTGGAGGCAACCTTTAGATAGGTGGATTTATGTAAATTTCAATTTACAAATTCTCTTCCTTTAGCTCCCTGATATGCTTGCTTTATGGAAAACTTCCACCTTGAATCTTGAATAAAAAATGTCCCTTCCATAAACATGAGTCTTTGTCCATGTTTAGTGGGCTCCCAAAATGTGGCAACAATTCTGTGATAGACTTAAGATTTGACATTTTTCATCAATTTATGTGCTAGCTACATGCAGGGCTACATTAGTGTGCTTTGTGGAGATATTTCCCTGAAATTATCCTAATGATAATGCACTTTCATATTAAGTCTTTGGTTTAGAATTATTGAATGTAGTCTAGTCAAGCTATTTCTTATTTCAATTGTAATTTTATTGTTCTCTAATCTGATACTTTCTCTGCCTATCCAAAATCACACCAGCTTCGAGACAAGTGTTCAGTATGCTCCTGTCCTCCTCTCTCACTCTTAAACTAAGACCAGAAAAAGAAAACCACAGACATGCACTTTGAAAAGGTCAAGTTCTGCTCTCAGCAGCAGCAGTACCATACTTCAGTATAGACTTAGACCCTAATGGGTGCTGTCTGTCTTCTATGTGATGACTAAAAATGACAACATTTCTCCCTCTTAGTAGTTACCAAGTTATAAAAAATAATGTTAGAACAAGAAAAGTGCTGCCAATAAGATAAATTTTGATTATAAGTATATAAATATGATCTCATAATTCTAAATAATAAAAGTAGTAAAAAAATAGCCCTACTGAGTATACCAGCACAGATGATGTCTTGTGCTGGCATAGCTTCCCTTTTTTGTGCATAACCTGTGGCACTTTGGCATAAATATAAATAAGCATGCATCATTTTATTTACAATTTAGTCTGTAGCAGAGCTTAAAGGCTACTACATCATGAAGAGGCAGTGGTTCTGCTAAATCTCCATCATCACAAACATGTTGAGAAGATATTTGGCCACTTTCCTTATGTCAACATATTAACTGATTTGGTTACATACGTGTTTTTTTCTTGTTGGTATTGGTAGTTTGCAATTTTGAATATTATTTATTTATTTACCTCTCCTTAGATGTTTTTTATCTTGCAGTATTGAGACAGATTTAGGCTTTGTTTATGCCTGTGTTCTGTAGAAATTTTTATTCTAAAACAGTACATTTCCATAGGTTTCAGAGCATCACCTAGACAAGAGAAAACTAAACTCTGCCAAAATGAAATCATAAACACTCTCTGCTAAAACAAAATTATACAGTTTATATTCTACAGTATTCTCAGTGCTCTTCCAATTAAGTCCAGAATAAGCAAAAAGAACCACTAAACTTTGTGATCCTTCTTCATTTTTTACTTGGTGTGGCATATATGCATGGAAACCTTACAAAACATCAACTAGGGAAAGAGTGCGAATACTGAAAAAAATCAATGACTATTTTCTTTAATGTCAACTAAAATGATATGTGAAATCCATCTTCTGGAAATTACTCACAACAAGTGAAAAAAGGAACTTTCAATTCAGTGAAAGAATCAATTCAGTGAAAGGATTAGTCATGTAATCTGAAACTTGTGGCTGTGAGATGAAACCAAGGGAAAGGAGGGATGCACAGAACTGATTCTTGATGGGTATAAATTAATGAAGCTCCTTTGCAGGAGACCAAGACCAAAGAAGATCAATGAGAAATTTAGTGAGTTGATGACATACAGAGTTTGCTCTATGAATTCTCTCCATGCAATTTATTGTTCTACTGCTTTGTATTCTTCTCTAACCTTCAAAATAAATATTATAAAATATAGTTATATTACTATCTTATTATTGTGACTTTGCTATTTATTTGTATTATGTACTACCAGCAAGCTCCAATTGTGTTACAATATCAGGTTTCAGGCACTTTGGGTTCATAAACTTGAACTGATTTTTTTCATTCACAGGAGTTGAACAGAAAGACACTGCATGTGTTTTGAGAAAGGTGTTTAAGACATGAACAGAGCATAAAATAACGTGTTCTGCAAATCTCAAATATCATTATACTTGATAGTTTGGGGATTTTTTTTTTTTTTACTTTCAGCAGGAAGCAGAGAAAAGTGCAGCAACTGGCCAGTGGCTTCATGCAATGACAAGGGACCTCAAAGGAGTGAACTGAAACTAAATAGCTGACACAACAAAGAATATGCAGAGTAAAAACTGAGTCTTGGCAATAGAAAATATATGTTTCTCTGCTCCTCCAGACCTTGCTATGACAGTGCTGTCTCCTCTCACATCTAATATTCTGACTGAGAGCCTCCAGCAATTTTTTCTGGCCATATGATCACCCTACTTTTAAGGTAGGCTCTCTGGAAAAGCAGAATGCACACGTTGAAAGGGATTTCTTCAATTTGGTTCCTCATTCATGTAGATCAGGACCACTGGTAATATCAGACCTGTGGATATGGATTCCTGACTATTTAGTGTTTTGTTTGTGTATCTTGTTAATGCATCTGCTTTGGGGGCAAGATGCAGGAATTGTTCAATCTGCAGGTGGTAGGAGCAAGCATCAACCCCGCACAGCTACTGGGTGCACCTGTACCACTGTGCATCTACCCAGAACGTGCGCACAAGGAGCATGGTACTTGCTCTGCAGCTGGTCCTAAGGTGCATTAAAAAGGCATTCAGGAGGTCTTTAAAAAGTTGAAAAAAAAAAGAGTATCCCACTCATGAAGTCTTTGTTTTCCAGTCTCAGTGGCATGTTGGTGCAGAAAGCTCAGAGAAGAAGGGTGAATCCTGCTGCTCGAAGTTGCTGCGTGCTTTGGGTATTACAAGAGAACACAGGAAGCTGCACGCTTTAGAGTTTATGTGCATATCCTGATGTAATTTTAGGTTTTTCCAGAAAATTCACAGTGCTGTTCAGATTATTCTGTGTATTCACCAATGAGAACATTCTTTTGTTTCTGTTTTCACCAAAACTAGGAGAACTTCTGTAGGGTTTCCTGCAGATCCTGACCAATCACAGAACTCCCTTGTGTTTCAGATTTTGGACTGTCTACCTGGTGGCACCACTATATATTAGTGCTGGAAATTTAAGATGAATGTAGCCTCAGTGTTTAAATAGTGTGATGTTGTACATATACTATCTGCAAGTCAGGGAAGAGTTGAAGCACACACAGTATAACCAGTATTGCAAAACTGAGGAATTATTTTTAAAAAGGCAAAAAAGATGGATATTCCTGAAATTGCTAGAAACACGTTTTCTCACTACTTTGTAACTCTTAGTTTAGTTTAGGAAAAACAGCAGGTTTTCATGAAACTTTCTTGGGCTTGAGAACAACAGATAAAGACCATATTTCAAAATTTAAAATTAAGTGAGTGTACTGTGACTATGTTATAAGCAATTGAAAGAAAGTTAATGGTAGCTTCTTAAAATAATTGTTACTATTAGTTTCAGAAAATCAGCTAAAGCCACTCAGCTCTGGTCTTATCTTGGCTTCCTACAAGTTCTGTGAGCTCTGATTGATCCAACAAAAAGCTATGTTAGTTTCCAATGTGTTACTTATCTGAAGTCGCAGAAACATTATTTATTCAGCAAAATGCACTTTGCTTTTGAAAATCAGTTCATTGAACCAGATGGCCTGCTGCTGGTAAGAATAAATGGAAAAAATTCCATTGATTCTATGCATGGTATAGCATGATTCAAAAATACATATAAGATCACTTATTTCTATTGCTTAAACAGATCCAAATATCTCCTATTCACAATAACAGCTGAAATATGGAACATAAAATATAAGCTTCAGATTTTGCTGTGCTTCATAATTTGATGTGAATTTCTATATTGCTTTATTCTCTGAAAATATAAAATGCTGAAATTATGTGCAATGCAGCATCATGTATTTGTCAAAAATCCATGAAATCTTTCATTGACCTAAACAAAGGCAAATTATTTGTTATATGTATTCCAAAGGCACAACACTATTAGCCTAAAATTGAATAGAGCCTGAAAAGCAATTGTAAGGAAAAGAAGGAAAGAATTTCTAATCATAATTATGTAGCCATACCTCAGAAGATGATCAGTCCTCAAAGTGAGATGAAAATTGGAAAAAAAAAATAGATGAAAGCCATAGTTGTTGATTACTTCCTTATTTATTTTAGACTGTGTATTAAATCTTAAACAGAATTTTTACTTGACTTATATCTGACTGTAAGAGGTAACCATTTTTTGGGTTTCTTTTATAAACTACATTTGTGATAAAGGCTTGGCACAGCTGATATGAACGAACATTGATAGGAACTTGGTACCTAGAAATAAATTCAGTCCTGTTGTATGGAGTAGCATATTTCATGTGGGAGAAATAGCAATCTATTTTTAGTTCTGCTGTACTCTTAAGAAATGCACCTTTCCTCCCACGGTATGAACTTATTGTACTTTCACAACTCAGTGGACTGTTAGTAAAACATTTTAAGCACAAAATCCAGCAAGATGCAGTCAAGTGTACTACAGACTTGAAAGTCACTCACTAAAAATTGCAAATGCTCTGTGTGAGTTAGTTAAGTCCAATTCTTCCTTGATTAGTACGAATACTTCAGTTCTTATTTCTCATTCATTGGTCAAATCTCTCAAGTGCAATATAAATCCCTTTTTAGTTTATTTATTTGTTTATTTTTTGTCTTATGATATATTAAAAGAAAGTAACCCACTCCAGTTCTGCTTATTTAGCAAATTGAATTGACAGTGGCAGTCTGGAGATAATATGCAGCTCAGCTAAGCTTTCAAAAAATCAAGTTATAACTGATGAATTTTTTTCATTGTCAGGATTAATATTCAGCTACAGAATGAATTAGGCAGTTAGCCTTACTATTGAAAAAACCCCATAACTTCTAACACTTTTCATTATGTAAGCTCCTTCTGAATTACTTAAAATGGGCACGGTAAATATTTGAAATGCAAATGTCATGATAGCATTAAGTTGGCTTGTTTATATTGTAATGAATTTATTGAAAGTAGGTTTTCCATTGTGAAATTTATAACCATACATTTCTGTCAAAGTTTAATATTTCCTTATCTGTTTGTTTGAAAGGTACAAGTGACTCCCTGTTTTGGCAGGTGTGCTTTTGAAGCTGGCACAGGCATGAACCAGTGGATCATGGTGTTCACAGTTATCAATAGAACAGCCCTTTCAACGGCCCCAGTGGGTGTCTGGGAACAGTAGGAATTCTGAGGTGTTCTGAGGTGTGTTGGCAGTGAGCAGGGTTCTCAAAGGGGAGCTTTCTAAACTTTACACACAGGTAGAGGTGTCTTGAATGAGACAAACAGGAAATAAATATATATACCCTTAAAATGTGTAGAAAGCAGGTTTCAAGGCCAATGACAATTAGCAGAGGCACAACAGGCCAGTTACTCCAGGAGATAATGAGTTGAATAGACTATTGGGTGAGTTATCAGCTGCACTGTGCCAATTAACCTCAAGGGCAATGAATGGTTTTGGACGTGCCACATTTGCTACTCTAAACAGAGAAAAGGAGTTCCCATCCTCAGTGACTTTTCTTTATGAAAACAATGGTTCAGGGCACATTACAGCAAAACCCACTTTGTCTTGCAGTCAAATTTGGTTGAAAGCCTTGAGATGAGCAGCTAGTCTCAACTCATGCAGTACTTATTCTTTATTTTGTGCACTCAATTGTCCTTTTCCTAGTGAGAAAGACTTTATATCACTACCTTATAAAACAAGAATGTAATTTTAATAATAGAAAGTAGGTTGAAAATTAATAGGAAAGTAAAGTAATAGATAATGTTTGCAAAATTATTCTTTCCAGTGGAGAATATCTAAGTCCCACATAACCTTAGTGTTTTCTGGGATGAGTAGGACACAATTTGGAATCAAACACCATTCTCTGGAGTAACCTAGTTTATTCCTTTCAAAAAGTGGGGCATGTCCCCCTCAGCTGGTTAAAGGCAATGCTACACCTGCTATGTATTTGAAGGTGATATGTGCTGTAAATATTAGGGGCTTGTACTCCAGGGTGTTGGTAAGAATGAGATAGGAAAATAAGGCAAAAAGACTTCCAAGTCCAGTAAATCCATCATTCCCCTATATATAGCAACCATGGTGATAGTTTATCAAATTTGTTGTTGACAGCCATTAAATGAATTGATTTTAACTTTTTTTTTTTTTCAATTCTTCCTCTTCTTTTGATTTTGTCAATTTCGGGTGAAAATAAGTACTGGAGTTTACAGTTAATGAGTGGGAAATTCCTTCAATAATTTTTTAATCAACAACTTTTTCACATTATCATGTATTTTGCATTTACAATATGAGGCAAGTAACAGAATTTCTAATTTTTTATTATTTTCTTGTATAATCTACTTTTATCACTTATCTGTTTTCTGTTTCTTCAGTGATCAATCCTAACTGCTCAGTTTCTTTTTATGTGCAAACACTTCCAGTCCACTTTTCTTACTTTTCAACAACCTAGGAACTAACCAAAATTCTGCAAGGTCCCTTTTGGGATAAATGATCAGCACTGTGGACTCCAAATGAGGTAATATAATTAATTACAGAAAATCATCATAGGGCAATGTTAAGTACCCTATTATGCTTCATGTAACATAACTTATTGTTAGGCTTCCAGCTACAGCTGTGTCAAGGAATCTATACCAATTTTCAGGTCTGCTGTAGGAGTTTCTTCCTTAAATTTAGAGCCCTCTGAGATGGTGGAAAACATGAAATTTCCTTTTCAATGTGAAATCAAATATTTATTTTGTTGATGAATACAAGACTTGAATTAAGTATGTCCAAAATTTCTTTCAATCTCTGTGACCTTTCCTGACTTAAATGACTTTGTAGTATCTGCAATCTTCAGTAAGTAGAATGAGTCCTGTTCTACAGCTCTTTTAAAACTATTGATCAGCACTGAACAATAAAAGTTTGGATGCAGTAAAGTGTTGTGTTCAGTTAGTTGCTTTGGTTTGGATTTTAACTGGTTATGTCATTGTGCTCTTTGGCCTTTTCTTCACGACAATATTTTCTTCATGAAAATTATTTTGGAGATTATTTCATCTCACAGAATCACAGAATATCTCAAGCTAGACAGGACCCACAAGGATCATCAATTCTCTGCTCTTTGCTGAACTTCCCTAAAACTAAAAGATATGGCTGTGAGCATAACCCAGACAATTCTTGAACTCTGACAGACCTGTTGCCATGAAGTGGTCTTTTCCTAATGTCACATATGAACCACCCCTGAGCCTCATTCAATTTTTTCGGGTCCTACCACTTGTCACCAGAGAGAGGAGATCAGCACCCTCCCAGCCACTGCCCCCCTTGAGAGCTGCAATGAGATCACCCTCAGCCTCCTCTTCTTCAAGCCGAGCAAAGCAAGTGACCTCAGCAGATCTTTGTAAGTCTTGCCCTGGAGGCTGTTCATCATCTTGGTTGACCTGCTGTGGACACATTGCTATAGCTTCTTGTACTGAGGCTCCTGAAACTCCACACAACACCTGAGGCTGGGCCAGTGCATGTAGAGTGGGACAATCACCTCCGTCAACCAGCTAGCAATGTAGTTCTCCATGTTCCATGGGATGTAGTTGGCCATTTTGGTCTTCTTATTTTATAGAATCTTACTCAGGACCATGTCAAAGTCTCTTAACTAGTTTTACTAAATTGTGTGAAATATTTTTTTCTTATATACCATTTTATAGATATATTCAAAGAACTTCAATAGAAAACTTACAAATTAAATTTTTCTTTGCAGAAGCCATGCTCTTTTTATTCTACTTCATGATACACTATACACTTCAGTTTTTACCCTTGGTAACCATAATTCCAACTATCATGCTAGGTACAGACATAGGCCTTAAATCTCTAAATACTCTTTTTAGAATAAAATTCATACTATGAATTAAATCAGATGGCTAATCTGAAAATTCTAATTTAAAAAAAAAAGGCGCTCTACCATTATACCAGCATTTAGTTATTTTTAATGAGTATCAATATTTTGGCTTTAATTCACAGAAGAAGAAGTCTAATTAAACTAGAGAAGGCTCTGTTGTAGTAACTTCACTAACTCAGGTCTGTTCTCTCTAGCATTTCTTGAATAGACATGCTATGAGATTTCCACCAATTTAAATGCTTTTATGTTGGGTTTTTTAAGAAGAAAAGAAGGACAATACAAATAATTTTCTTGAAAACTGTCAATAACTTTTTTCTAAAATAAGAATTTACCAAATATCTATTGAGCTGAACAGTCAAGACCATGGTCAATAGAAGATATATGAGCTTAAGTATAAGAACAGGACAAGCAAGCAGCGATACTTCTTGAAAATATTCTGCAGCCTTCAAACATTTTTACTTAGGGGTTTCTTCAGATAGACACCTTAGCTGTCTGTTTAATAACTTCCCATGGAATTTTGTATGATACTGTTCAATCACTCTGAACTTGTCAGCTTTTAGCAACCATATCATCCTTACTAGCTGATGATTAGGGGCTAAGATGGTCAATTCTGAACATTTTTGTTCAACCCTTCAGTGAATCCACATAAAAGTGATTAAGTTTTATTATTTTGCAGGAGGCATTCAAACCAATTTACTGATGTTAGAAATGGTTTAGAAAAAGAAATGCAGCTCTTTTTTTGCAGCACAGAAAGGACCATAAAATTTACAGTGCAATTCTATCATGTAGGAGGCATTCCTACAGCTGTTGTTAAGGTCTGTGTTGCACTAGGCATCGAAGCAGAATCAGTCCATTAGGCAAAAAGGCTTCTGCAGAATAAAGGATATTATAAGATTCCATTATTTCACCATTAGAGCCAATGTAGACATGTGGCTGCTTATACTCTTTTTGCATCAATTTGAATATATTCATCCTGCCTGCTATAGTTTCAGAGGTGATTAGTCTTCAATACAGACCCTGGGTAATGATCTCAGCAAAGAAGGCTAAGGCCTCTACCACATTCACAAAATGACCCTTGTGAGAAAGGAAAAAGTGCAAAAGAGCTCAAAGCTAAACATTATCCTGTACTAACCTCCTTTATAATTTGATTGCAAAGAACTTTTCACGTTGTAGGTTCATATTACCCTAGTATGTGAAATTTCTGTTGCCACTTTCAGTGATGTCATGAATGCCTCCTTTGAGGTATCAAGAAGCATTTTTCATTTATGTAATGATGACTTTGCTTGGCATCAAAGTTTTGTTAATCACAATCTCTTCTGTCCTTGCTTCATAAGTAGACAATGAAATCAGACAGGTCTAGACTTTCTGAAACTAACTGAGATGCATGAATTTCAGCAGGTTTAAGGACAATAGCATGAGGATAAAATACAGTATAAAAGGATAAAATATAGTGAAGAAAATATAAAATTAAGTAATGCTTTAACTGTATGTTTCTATTTTCCTGCTTTTTGATTGAGGCAGAAATGAACAAAATCAAATGTTTAGTTTAAAATAGAAGATCCTGACATGCTCTAGAGATATGCTAACAACATGATAAAAGTATTTAATCTTTTTCCTTCTAGTCTGGAACCTTCATATTGGAAAAGCTGATGTTTAAGACATATTTCCATGTAAATTGCTTTAAGGTGTCTACATGTAAAGATTTATGGAAAGAATAAATAGTAATTATGATTGCAGACAGCTCAAACTGAAGAGAACTCTGCACTTCTCAGCAGCAATTAAGGAAAACAAACTTGGTAAGATGGATAATGAATAGGATATAAAGCACCCAAGTAACCCATTGGAAATCAATGGAACACTCTCCTCAGAGTCAATCCGGAAAGGGACAAAGAAATAAGGAGTGTTCAGAAGTGAACAATTAGAACTATAAGATGTGAGACTTTCAGTAAACTGTTCTATGAAGCAAAATTACAGCGTCAAGACTGAGTAATTTGACAAGTGGATTCATAGAAGCTATCCATTAACATATATCACAGAGAATCAAAGAAGAGTTTAAACTGAAGGGATCTTTGGAAATCAGTCAAGTCACCTTCTCAAGCAGGGTCAGCTAGCGCAGGTTTTCCAGGACCATGGCCAGCTGCAATATAAATATATCCACAGAGACTCCACAATGGTTTCAGGTAATCTGTTACAGCATTTGACAACCCTAAATGTGAAAAAGAGGGGTGTACATATACAGATATAAAGATATAAAGCTATAGGTAGACAAATGAAGATATAGCTACAGACATATAGATGACTGTATACACATGTATTTACCTTCATCCTGCAATCCCATGTGAATAGGAGTGGCATGCATGGGCAGGCAAGATGAAAAGAAATTTATGTGAGAATTCCTACTTACTGAGTCTTTGTTTATTCCTGTTTTTGATAACAAAGACCTTACCTAAGAATTCATTTTCATCTCCAGTAACTATGAAAAGTTATGAATAGTCATAGATATGTACTAAATATTTGAAAATAGCATTGTTTGTTCAACTCATTCTCAAAATGTAAATGACATCAGAAGCTTAACAGAACACAAAGCAATTGTGTTGCTGATGTGATGCTCACTTTAAATAGACATTTAAACTGATAAAAGAACATGTCTTTCAGAATCATATTTGGAATTTGATTATTTTAATTTTGAAGATATTTTTGAGAAACACCTTCAGAGATAGAAATAATCTCAAAGCATATTTCTCTGATTATTGAAGGATTTTTAAATCTTCCACCAGAATATCAGCTAAGCTTTAGTACCAGAGATTTGTCACTGGATTGTGAAAATGCTGTCTGATCTCTTGTAGTCATTCTTGGTGTAATGGGTTTGTGTGCCCAAGCTTTGGTAGCAGGGCAGGGGCCTAAAGAGATGGCTTTTGTTCAGCCAGGGTCAACCCAATACACTTGGAAGAGAGCAAACATAATTGGATCTTTCCAGAATTTTTTTTCAATATTTTTCTATTTTGCTTGATTTTTGTCTGTAAATACTAATTTAAAAAATATCATTGTAAATTTTACATACTGTGAGAAATATCTCATGGCCATCTAGCAGGACATTTTCTCAGCAAATGACATGGCCCAAACTTTCCCTTTTAGGTTTAGGTTTCTTTTGTATTAAATTTTTCTCACTTAAAATTAACCACTGCAGCCTCTTTTCTTATTCTCACATTCTATTCTGATTGCAGATATATTAATATTTTAAAAAACCCTATCAAACACTTTGTTTGCAGTGCGGAAAGTATCCTGGGGCATTTCTCATATATTAATTATAGCTCTGGTTGATTTCCAGGAACAACAGTTTTAGAAACTTGCCCATGGAAAGTGAAACTGATCAAAGAATTCATATTAGAAATACTGCTTATTAAAAAAAAAAATCACAACTATTGGGTTTCAGCTATAAAATAGAATAGTGGATACAGGGATTTAGACCTAAGAGTCATAAAAACAAAAAGAAAAGAAGGAAATAAAAAAGTCAAATACTCAAAGTATCTTTAATGACATAAGAGGAGATACATAGATATAAAACATGTACACATATACACACACAAACATTCACATGCTTGTTTCACATATTCACAAACATTCACATATTCTTCCACTTGTATTCTCTGGATCTTGTTTATTGCCTTGTTTATTATCATCAGCAAAGATAATGCAACACATTGTGTACTAACCTATTCTCTGGTGCAGAACTGTTCCATGTGGTTTGGTAACACAATATTTTGTTAAAAAGAAGCCTCAAATTTTTATATCTGTCTCAGATTTGAGTCTGATTTCAAAAAACCTAAATACTTGTATCTGTAGCTGGAGAAAAGGTGCAGAATTCTAAAGGCAGATGACAAGAGGAATTTTATCAGTTATATGTAGGCTTCTTGCCCCACCATATCACAGTATTTAAGGAGGGCATGCAAAATCCACTGAGTTATCAACTGGTACCTGGGAGATAAAGATACTGTGGCATATCTAGAAATAAGAGATTTAATTCCACATCTCTCAGAAATTTCTGGTAAAATGTTGAATTGCCAACTCGTCCCTAATGTAATGATCAGTTTAACTAGGGAAGGTTATTCTTTTAAAGCATTGTCTGTACAGCAACCACTAAGATGCACAGCTGCTGGTTTCAGCACTGTAGGATGAACACTGTTGTTGCAAGATCTTCATTGAGCAGTCCATGAGGCCTCTGGTGACAGAAAGAGAACAACCACGAGGACAGTGGGTTACCATAGACAGCTCTGCTACTGTGACATGACTGTATATTTCAGGGAAATGCAGCCTGTCTATAAATGTTTATTCTCTCTAACTTGCACAGACTATTAGAGGAATACCCAGCTCCCAACAGTTCTGTTTGTTTTCCGTCTAAGTTATTAAGAATGGCACACTTTTAATCACTTTATGGAAGTAAAAAGTTTTTTTGAGAGAGGATGAAAGGGCATTTTGGTAATTAGTGTTTGCAAAGTTCTAAGAAGTCCTAAATTTCAGTCACTGGGTTTAAAATAATATGAAAAATTCTTTGTTCCTGAACTTCTGTGAATGTCCCCAAGTATACACTGCCTTTGATCAAATGATCAAGGTAATTTTGATGCCTTTATTCATGTGGAGTAGATCACTGCACAACACAAATGGTCCTACGGAGATCCCAATAAAGTACTTGTGGTTTACAGTAGTATTCAATGCAAACAACAGGGTCTACTACCAATGGATAATGAGAAAAGAGGGTCCACTTCAATTTTAATTAAATCAATAGGAGTGTTTCCATTTTCTTCACAAAATAGGTGCTTTTCCTTTTTCACAAGATTTCTAATAGTCCATTTTAAAATATGTTTCTCCCTAGTGAGATCAAAATGAATTCTTTACTGTGGCAACCAAGAAAGATTTTCAATGCAGATGCAGTCATTTTGTTGTTTTACAGAGTGTAGCATTTACAATGTTTGGTCATTTGTGTACCACTGAAATAATGAGACAGACACACAGTGTGACATGCAAATAGGAAAGAATGCTTTCCAGAGCTATGGAACAGATAATAATATGGTCAGCTCATCTGAATTAAAAGCATCACTGTTCTTAACCTAGAAAAAATAGCAGGGAGAAATTGTTTCATTAACTAAGTAATGTAAAGGATGCAGCATTGCCAACCTCTATATAGTTCTTAAAACCTGATAGGCCTTGTAACTTGCTATAGCTACAAGCTATTTAAGTACATAATGGTTTTTCCAGCAAGGGAAAAAACCTTAGAACAGACTCATTAGGAGAATGCAACTGGTCAAACAAAACCTTCACCTAGTACAGTTACCTCTTTATAATTTTAATGTTTGATCTCTTTTGAGTTTACCAGTTTAAAAAAGCAAAATAAAACCCCTGAGAATTTCTAATAAAGATCTACATTATCTGAAAATTATTGAGATGTATAGTGTTCTAAAGGAAAGAAATGGATAGCTTGGACATATGCTAATACTCATGCCATTATGGTTCATATACACTCCTGCTACGAGTTGTTTACGTTGTCTTTTCATACAACACTGAGAACCAGACTTGAAGAGGAACCCTTTGATTGTTTTTAGAGCAGTGTTCTGAAATAATGCCTTGAATTCTGTTAGAGCCCCCTGCAAAATTGTTACAAGCTGGAAGTCTACAATTCCTTGAAATTTTAAGGACTTTTTAGTATACTCCACAAATACCAAGTTTTAAACCTGTCTGCCTATTTTATTTTGATAATCTATTTTAAGAGAGGGTTTTTTAAATTATATAAGGCTGAATTCTTCAAAGATACAGCTTTTAAAAATGTGAATGCACCGATTGAGCTCAATTGAATTAGATTACTAAGAATAGTAACTATAAGTGCCTGCAGGAATAACAACAAAAACAACATTTTCTTAATGTACTTTGCACTAAATACACTTTTTCATAAGTGCATCTAAAAGCAAGGTTCTGGTCACATCGTTCCCTTGAGCATTCTAGCAAGAAAAGCCAGTAGAGGTAAACCTGTAAAATGGACAAAGATAGATCATCTCTTAGGATAGCACAGGTGATGTCAGCAGTTCAGTGATGGACTTCTGGGACTTTGGATCATTCATAAAATCCTTTTGTAAAACCTGAATGGAATCTCAAGTGAATAATGAGCACTCATCTCTGTTTCCTGTAAAAGCACAGCTAACCAAATTTATAGTTAATATCTGTGTATTTACATGAACTGAAGGGGTGCAGCACAGAAATCTGGTCCAAACTATGTAAGCACGTGTGCAATATTATTTTCATTTATTTAATATTTAAATATGATTTATTTAAATTTATTTAATAATATTATTAAATAATATTAAGACATCTAAAATACATTTTCAAAGCTGCTTTGATGAATTTGATGCAACTCAAACTATGTCTCCTACAAGACAGTGAATAAGCACAACCCAAGTTAAAGCAAACGTGTTTGGTAGGTTTTCATGATAATAGTATACTAACTTTCTTCACAAGCAGGTATTACAGTGCTTATAAAAAAAGATCTCACTTTCCTTTGAAAGATTACCACTGGCTTTCTTTTCCACCTCTCCTTTTATTTATATTTGCTTGGTCTTTAAGCCTGGAAGAGCCAACTACCTGCAGCTCCAGGGAGCTGCTATGTATTGCTGCAATTTAGCAGTGGAGACTGTAATTTCTTTTCTCCAAAGCCACTGAATGTTTGGACTTCTGCTATTGTTGGTTGCTTTTTCTTGGTTCTTGCATCCTTAAATACTGTTAACTACTTTTGCCTTGATGTAGTTTCTTGAATGTTTTCGAAAAGGATTAATTTTTCACTCAGGTGTTTCGAGGCCTTTGGTACTCCTGCGTGTTTGGGATGAGTTTGAGAAAGATCTTTTCCCCAAGCCTTGCTTTGTCTCTGCTACCCCAGGAATAGTGACTCCTGATCTGTGGATGTAATGCTGTTTTTCTCAGGGCAGTTGGATGTTTGGTCTTTAGCTTATTATGTGTATAATTTACTTTCAGATAAAAGAAATTCCATGTTAGCTCATGATCCTGCCTGTGGAGAGGCTGTATTTCACTGCCCACAGGCAATTCTGGGACTTTCTACAAATTCAAAATAGGGACATAAACTCTATCTGTTCTAAGGAAGTGGGTCTCAGCAAGCTGTGGAAGGGTTTATAGTCTGATGGTTGAATATTTAATTTTGAGCTGTGTTGGTGCCATACAAAAGTAACAGTAGAATTAAATGAGATGCAGTTGATATGATTGTATCCTTCCATTGACTACATCTCCTTAGTACTTTATCTTTCAGTTTAGTAGGATTTGCCAGATTGACTTGGATCTAATTTCCAAGGTTTGTCTTGATCTTGCAGGTTGTCATTTATTGTCCTAATATAACATAATAGTGTTTGTTTTTGTTACTTTACAAATACCTTGTAATATGTACACTATGAGTTGTCAGAAGGATGTAGAACAAGAAAGTCAGCAACATGGACAGTAAAAAGTACACATATGTCCTGTATTTTTCCCATGTGCTAAACATACAGAAGAAGTATAAATATTTATAAATATTCTGGTAAAAGACTCTATAACAAGGATGTGGCTTTTTTTATGAAATCCAGTGTAACATTCTTTTTGAAATTAATATGAATCTTGATTTTCAAGACACATGTAACTTGGAATTTTATTTGGCAAAATTATACTTACTATCCTAGGACAGGCCCAGTTACAGTCTTTTTAGATTGACAATTTTTTATTTATTAAGCCATTACAAATAACTGGAAAATGTCAGAAGAACTGACTTAAATTCCAGTCAGTTTAATCTGGCATATGTTTGTGCTGCTTCTGAAAAGGTCATTTCTACTCTTGACTTTATCTTGGAGCTAATGTTCATGGGGCTTCAGAGAGAACTGATTAAAATGGTGTAAGGTGAAAGCTAAGCAGGGGGAAGTGTTCAGGGTGAATGTGGTTCCTGAAGAAGATTGCAGAAGAAGACTGTGATTTCTGAAGTGTAGCTGTGTGAATGCCAGCCCTGGCACATGGGAATACAGAGAAGAGTCTACAGAGCACAGTGGCTGTGACTGCTCCTTTGGGCTCTAGTCTCTGCCAGACTTAAACCTGAACCTCCAAAAGACAGCATTCAACCCACTGCTCCCATGGTCTGTGCTGTGTTATGCACTGATTCCACTGCCTCACAGATGTGACTAAGCTTCTTTGTACTGATCCATGTAAACATGAAAACAAAGAGCACTTAGCCAAGAAGCAATTTCTCTTGCAGAGAAATAAAATGGAAATCTTGATGTAGCACACTGTATTTCCCAAGCCCGCAGGCTGATTTTGCTTGTGACCTAGAAGGCAGTGCTTTATGTAATTTCATTAATTTGAGTGATTTCTGACCATGTCGGTTTTGTCTCATGATAAACTAAACAAAATTTAACAGTCCCAATAAAAAGAGGGTCTGCAGAAGTACAGCTAATATCACTGTGAAACTTCATGACAAAAATGAAGATTGTATATTCTTATGTATTTGGAAATCTATTTTGAGATAACACTGTCTCTGTCCACTATGTTTATTCTTCTCAAAATGAATATAATTGAATTTTAGTTCTAAATTCTTTCCAAATTACAAGCATTCTTCCTTTGAAAACCATTTTGGGGGTTTGAATATCTATTCACTTTCTAAATCATAATCCCATTCCTTTCCCCAGTTTTTGAGTTGTTTTGCTTTCATTACTTTAGAAAAATATATGTCAAGCACCCTACAGTAGTATAAAACTCCATGTATTCATTCCATACATTAAAATGTACTTGTTTTCTTTTCTATTTTGGAGGTATATAAGAACAAAAAATCCTGTCTGTTCACTACACATGAAAATCCCTGGTGAGTTAAATTTTTCCAGTTATAATGCTGAGTGATTTATAGTCTATGATGCATGGATGGAAATACACACACAAGATTTAATAGGATATTTCCAAAACCCAAACAACCTAAGAAAACCTCATTATAGATTGCATGTGCTACATGTCGTGGTCAGTATTTAATTTGATGTGCAACAAGACCCATTACCCTATGACAGTAACTGATGGCAACACAACATATCCAGACATGCAGAAGTAAATCTGTAGGTTTCTGTGGCCAGTTTTGTAACCAGAGATTTTTTTTCTCTTAATCTTGCAGGAAGAACATACTTCTGTCTGTGCTTACAATGAAGGTGCTGTCAGCATGAATATTTTAAGCTACATTTTATGTATGGTCATAGAGGGTGAAAATGCATCGTTTTCTTCTATGCCATGGTCTCCCAGCTCACTCCTACTGGCATTACAGGGCCTGCTGATGGCTCTAGCATAAAAATGCAGTTCTTCTCTAGCATTCTATGTGTTGCTTTTGTGAGCTGTGGGACGGGCTTTCATAGAATCATAGAATAATTTCAGTTGGAAAATACCACTAAGAAAATAGAGTCTAACCATTATTTTCATTATTTTTTCTGCAAAACCACAGCATTAACATCTTAACTGTATTTTCATAATTTTATTTCTTATAATTATTCATTATTTTAATTCTTATCCTTTTTAAAATATTTACCACACATTCAAACATTTTAAATGTTGCTGATTTTCTTTATATACATATGTACATAAGTATTTCACTTTCTCATAGTCAATTAGATTATAGTATGAAACCAATGACAGTAAATAATTTTCCACTTATCTTGTAGAAATTGTGAAAGTGATATCTATGCTTTTGGCTTCAAACATTGGCATGCTATACTGTCTCTATGGCACTGAACATTTTTCTTCTTTTTAATACAGCAACACTGAAAAGTAGGGCAAATAGCACAGTAAATGCATACAGAATCATTGACACTTGAAAGGTGTGAGGCTAGACCAAAACAAACTAGCAAATCTTAATTTATCAATCATTTTTAATCAATGATTCTTCTCACAAAGGCATATATAGTTATCTATATGTACACTTTATTTAATGTCAGTTTGCACACACCTTGAATATAGTAGAAGTTTTCTGCTGAAATGTAGTCCTAGAGCATGAGTGAAGCTAAATAGAGATTTCTTGTATCAACCATATAAACTGAACCGTTCGAAGTGTAGTGATTACAAGATGGTCATTGGTATTATCATCATTGATGATGCTATTAAGACAAGAGCTCAGGGAAGAATCCACTTCCACACACCCTCCTTATTTGAAACACTACAGATTGGGAAATGGAATGGACTGCCCATATCTGAACCTTGATTTGATCTCATACTGATTACATGTGTTATTTACTTTCATTATTTGAATACAGTTATCAAATTTTTCTGTACAGATGGGAGTTGTACAAGCATGGAAAAGAATTATCCACTTAATTCCAGAATGTGAACATGATCAATATTAATTTAATGGAAAACCATGCTCTCATGCAAGTGTTCTCTAAGGAATTTAGTAGAGCCTCTGTACAAACATTCAAGGTTCTGAATTGGGTCCTTTGCTTCAGGATTATAGACAGAATATATTATTATAATTAAAATTTTCTTTTTCAACAGTAAAAAAATTCCTTCCTCCTCTACATGCTTGAGATAGAGATTTTATATTCAGAAAAACAAGGCTTTTGAAAAGCCTTTTTAGCAGATGTTGCTGTTAACTGAGAATCCCAAGGATCCATGCATTATGAAATAATCACCTGGAATGGATGTAAACTAAGCAAGGGAATTCCACTGCAGAATCATAAATATCTCATTCTGCATAGAGTAACTGCTTGTTACTGCTACCTAAATATAATGATGGCTATAAAAGAGAAAGAAAAACAAAACCAAACCAAATTAGCCAGAAACACCTGGTCTATGAAAAAAAAATGTTGTCAGTCCTAAGTTCTTGCAAGAACTGGCAGTACTCTATTTCAGGGCTATCCCATCACACCTATGAAAGAATCATATTAGTGGGTAAAATTTAACAGTGAGTCAGGAGAACATTTAAGGATCACTGGATCCTTGATAATTAAATGAACAGTTTTTTTTAATACGACATTTTACTTTTTGGAAATGGTAAACGTGGAGTCTTAAATTGATGGGTATAATTCTGACCCCACAGTTATGGTTACAGGGGATTAACTCCTTCAGGCAAGTCATGGTCTTTCTTAAGTGGATATGATTGAATGTTTTTGTGTTTTACATTAGCACTGCTAAAATAATTGAGGTGAAACAGAAATCAATCCCATATGTATTTTAAGGCATTACAAAATAAATATATCGCACTTCTCTGTACTCGACCTTGTTTATAGTTTTATATCTGTCAAAGAGAGGTTGGTCTTTATAGAACCAGAGAGCGCTGGGAAGGTCAAAAGGAAATTAAAAGAGGATCTGAACAGCAACACTGATTTAATCTCATTAACCTCTTTAAACTCACAGGTTCCTCACGGTCTTATGAGCCTTCCTCTAATTTGTAAAAATTAGTGACGTATCTATAAGGAACTCTACCTCCACATATTGTCTGCTTGTAAAAGACAGTAGGAAAACTTTACATTCTTGTGACTGACCATGACATGCAGTTGCATGGTTGTCACATAAAAACTATAAAAAGTGAGTTGGTCTCTTCCACTTTTCATTCTTCTGGGTGTTTCACAGTCCAAGTTCATAAGCTTCCAATAGAAAATTTCTCCTACATTTAGTCACATCTGAAGCTGACAGAAAGTGCTTTTGTTTTGGTGTTCTGTGGTCTGCTGAACTCTTCTAGATAAATATTTTAATGGAAAATCATGCTCTCATGCAGATGTTCTCTAAGGAGTTCAGTAGAGTCTTACTCATCTTACGTGAATTTTCTTAATGAACAGGTAGATCTTGGCTTCCATCTCTCATGGTCCATTTTCAGATTGTTTTTTACCTTTCACCATTCCTTCTATTTGTAGATCAACTCTCTCCAAATACCTGCAGTCTACTGCTATAGCAGTGGCTCCAGGTCTTGAGGTTTTCTCTTTGCTAGGTGCAGCTGTAGACTTGAACTCCAGAGCAAAACATGCTGTGTCTTGGGTTTTAAGCAAGAGACTCACTCTTCCACCAGTTCTCCCAAACTGTGAGGCTTCTGGGACACTGTCTCTGCCCCTTCTTGCTCCAGGTCTTCATAGGCTGAGTGAAGGTCTGGTTAGCAGATCTGTCATGCACCAACCAAGTGAGGCTGATTCCAGAGGCCTGAAGCAAAGCAGACAAAACTGAAAGGATATTTTAAAAGGAAGTCATACTCCCTAAAAGTAGTTTGACATCCAGACCTAGATATGATATATAAACTCATATGATACACAAGATCAGTATACAGCATTTCTGCA
Organism: Passer domesticus; assembly: GCF_036417665.1. Taxonomy (NCBI): domain Eukaryota; kingdom Metazoa; phylum Chordata; class Aves; order Passeriformes; family Passeridae; genus Passer; species Passer domesticus. The sequence goes on from NC_087474.1 coordinate 91,702,092, forward strand.
ACAAAACATCCATGCCAACTGTTGAAATTCAAGTCTCACAGACTATTTGCTCTAACAGTAGTTCAAGAGGCATTGGCTTCTTTTCAGTTCTGTAAATGGAACTGTAGTACCTTTAGCCCCATGAGAAATGTATGAATGCTTCTGCCATGCTTATGAGACTAACTTAATCTCTTCATTATGGGGGTTAACTCATCCTTTCTCAACGAGAAGCTTTATGGTTTAAAATAGGGAACACCTTGCTGAATTCTTATGCAAAATGAAAGTACATAAAAGGTGGAAAGACAGGGCAGACTACTCAGGAGCAATATAAAAAGTTTCCTAGATATTGTATAACTTGACTTTAGGAAAGCCATGGTCTTTCATAGGGTCCCTATAGACCAAGTGATGGATTCTTGTGTGAATAAGTGGACAATAAGGTGGATGGAAAGTTGGCTGAAATATCAGGCTCAAACAGTGTTCATTAATGTCCCAAAACTCAGCTGGTGCCCTGTAAAAAGTGAAATCCCTCAGGGACAAACAGTGAGGCAAACTTTGTTTAATTTCTTTATTAATAACCTGTCTAATTTTGCAAGTCTGTGAATGACACAAAAATGAGGGATGGAAGGAGGAGAAGAGGGGGAGCAGGAGGTCTGCCATGCTGGGGCAGGGTGCTCCATAATGACTATTTGGCATAGTGAAAATACTCCAAAGACCTTGATTTTTAATTTTCTAAAGCATTTTGGCTGAGTCGTGATTTTTCAGAAGCAGTTCTCTGAGAAAGGAAAATGTAAGGATTTTATGGAGAACAGCAAAATGGGAAAGCAGCACAGCAGTTTGGCAAAAGCTGACTCTAAAATAAGCAACAGAGAAGTTGATCCAGTTGTAAGCCCCAAGGAGCTGTACTAACAAGTACCTATTTGGCTGGAGCAGCAAAGAAACTATCCTCTTCCTTCTCTTCTTCCCTTGCACACATCTTTTCCAACCCTTTTATCCAACTTGATGATGAAGGGAGGATGTAGGAGAGAAATAGTAATAAAACCACTTTAATCCTGATTCTCTGCATAATTACTATATCCCATTCCTTATTATTTTTCCTAGTCTCTGCTTAGAAGATTATCTTATATTTAAAAGCTTCACAATCTCAGCAGAAAAACCTGTGGAAAGATATGACCTTCTATTAAGTTAAGAACTAAATTCCTGAGCTAAGTTTGGTGTAAGAAGACAGCCTGTTTGGCTACATTTATAGTTTCATGTATGATGTCAGCTTCTCTTGGTTCTAGCTAAAGATAAATATTTGTTCTAATTTTTTAAATTGCAAAAGAAACTTTTTAAAACTTTTCCTTTAAAATTGAAGCTTTCAACCAGGAGAAAATATAGATGCTTTGATCTCAGGACTGCGTACGCATCACTGTACCAGGAAGGGAGTGCCAGATCAAGCACGGGATGCATATGCAGATACGAAATTGTACCATTTGCAGCAGTTTTATTACATTAATTACTTTCAGTTAATTATTATTTACTCTTGGAATTTAGCACTCAGCTGAAGACTCAGAAGGCAGCCTCTGGAGAGCTACTGCCTCTACTTGTTTAGTGGTTGCCTATGTTTAATATAATTAGCTGGTAGCATATGCTGTGGCAAAAATACCAGTGAAGGATCCATTACATGTATTTGGGAAAAAATCCAGCCATGCTTAATGTCAGCAAAGTGATGTATTTGGGGATCAGCATAGTCCCTGGGTGTAGACAATAAAGTCAGCAAATGATTGGGAAGGTAAGTGTGCAAGATCTGGGAAGAAAAGTTTATAGATGAGAAAAGGACATTGTGGAGGAAGAGAAGCTACAGAGACTCTAAACTGATGACAGTCTTTGATTTGGGGTGGAGATTATAACTTGATAAATATCAGCCAAAAAGAGATTCCAAGCAAAATGCCAAAGGACAGATAGCACGGGGTGATTGCATGTCCTAGGCAGTAGCTGTAGTTAGCAACATCCTCTCCAGAGCCTGCAGGTAGATTCATCCCTCCCAGGACCATCTCAGAAGTGAATGCAGCAGCATGATGCTGATAGCAGCTGGACTGAATGCAGCGAGCTGCTGGACTCACTAACAGACCTGCTTCTCACACACCTGCACAAAATGCTATACAGTAAGAAATTATTGAGCTCTTGGAGGTAATATCTCCAAAGCTGTGCAGCTGCTTTAATATTGTCTCTAAACTGGCACTATGTATTGCAAGGCAGGTGTAAGTACTTGGAGAATGTTAAACACTTAACAATTGATACAATCTGGCAATATTCAATTGCAGTCTACTTAATTCAATGAGTGGAATATCTTTTTCCTTATGTGAACATGTTTTGTGGCAGAATATGCTCATATTTTTGTGGTGACTGAGCTTGATAATGCTTTCATGTCAAGTATCATCATGTGTTAACTTTTCAGAGATATGTGTTCCATGAACCTCGGTCCTTTTCCAGTGCCTACAGTGTCATGAAAAGTAGCATCAGGGTCAGTGCCAAAGCTGCTCTGGCTTGGAAGCTTTCACATAACACCTGTGTGTGTCTGCATGATACTGCTTCTGTCTGAAAACCTTTCCAAGTGCCCGGAACTGCTGCCACATTCCCAGCAGCACACAGTTAACTTGTGGGGAGTAACTGCTGCAAGCTGCAATCTGGAGTGAGTATTTCCAGTAGAGCTGACTCATTCTGAAGTTGATGAGATAATTCATTGTTTCATAGGATGAGTTTCCCTCTCCAGTTCTATCTTCAGTTCAAGAAGTAGGAAGATGATGTGATTCTGGAAGTGCTGAGCTTAGGTTGGAAGCACTTCCTGCATCTGTATTCAAAAAGAAATGAACCAATTTTTTTAGGCAAAGTGATGACATCTTGTGAAACAAACTGAGGAAGAGCAAAGAACCTGGAATGGACACAATATGGAAGAAGGTGCAGTAGGCAGGACACTGGAAAGGTGGAGCAGTATGGACAATGACAGGCCACTGGGAGTTAAACTGAAGACAGTGAGGAGGAAGAAGAAGGGAAGGATGCCCAAACACTATTTAGATGGAGAGTGTAAGTCAGCAGGGAATCTTCCCAGGAAATGAAAGCCCCTTGCATGTGAAATAAGAGATATATAAAATATGTTAGTCACCATCCCATTTTCACAGATCCCTATAATTTTCTTTTTTTTTAAGGATTTAGCCAAACCTGCAAGGACATTAAACAAACTGAGAACAGTTCTTAGAATATCCTAACACTGAGCTCAGAGAATAAAAAAATCAGTGTTGACAGTAGCAGTACTTCTCACACTCTCCAACATACCATGTTATCTATTCTCCCTCCAACACCCCAGGCTTTAAACCTGCTTCAACACTATCATAATGGGTAGCATATCAAAACAAGGAATACATAAAGATTTCAGCCTTTTGGGTTTTGTGGGTTCTTTTGTTATCTTTCTTTAACAAGCCTCTCCTCATTTCTTGAAAATGTCATTCTAGACAAAGATCTTCTATAATTAAAGAGCAAAACTGTCCAAATAATTAGAAGTTTTCTTTTGCCCTGAGCATAGCTCTGGGCATAGAAATGGAGTTTAAGGCAAACTGCGCAGCAGTAGAAGTAATTGAATTATTTAAAATGAGTGTCTACTTTCAAAACCCTGTTCAGTGGAAAATAAAGCAGTAAGATCAGGAACAATGGAAAAATGATAGGGGATTTTCCTTAGGAAAGTAACCAAAGTAAAAGTTACAAAAATCTTCTCTAAAGTGCAGTGAAACAGCAGGATTTTTTTAAAGCGACTGGCTGTCAGGCCCCTAGGGCTTCTGGCCTTGATTATGCAATGTCTGCACAGGCAGGACTGGCTGCCAGCAATGGCTTTCATATACATTTCCTACAGAATATGTTACAATAAAATACACATTAGGCCCTCTTCGTTCAGAACACATTGCCAATGGTAAAAATCCTTGAGTCCATTCTCACTTTCTGATGACAGGGGAAAGAGTCTTGTCTAATTAGGTGCATCTCATCCAAGATTCCTGCTTACAAATCTCCCATCTCTGATAATGAGGTGTTCCTGCTCCCTCTGCAGGGGCTAAGCAGGCTGCAGTCATAAAACAGACAGCTTTTGCATGCCTGAGAACCAGGTGAAGACACAACCCTGACCATACTTGTCCTCTCATTAGTGCCACAAGGAAAATTTTGCTCAGTTGAACGTTTGGGACAAATATTATTTAGAGCCTTTTATGTCTTCCTTTCTTGCTGGTTGTTTTTTGGGGTGTTTTTTGAGGTTTTTGTTGGGTTTTTTTGTTTGTGGGGTTTTTTTGTTTTGTTTTGTTTCTGGTTGGGTTTTTTTTGTTTGTTTGTTTGTTTGTTGGTTTAGTTTGGTTTGGTTTGGGTTTTTTTTGCAGCGTAATAAAGCCAAAAACATAAATTAGTTTCTTTTGTGCTGATTGATTTTTCTGCTTCTTCAGGCTGATTTTCAGGTTACAGGATGGTGTAGCATCCTTAGGGACCAGCAACTTACCCTCTTTTTTTCTGCTGGTGGAACATCAGTGTGATTAAAGGTGCTCAGTAGGAAGGAGACAGCTAAATGTGACAGAAGAGAAGTAATGTGTAAGCATGCCTGTGCTAGCTGCTGCAAAAGCTCCTGATAGCAAACTTTGAATAAAACTCTTCCTAGTGTGCAGCTAAAGCTCTGGACTGCACCCGTGCATTTCAATAGAGTTTCCTTCCTTTAATGAAGCTGCTCTTCACTTATTTACCTTAAAACACTTATGTGGCTGTCACCCAAGTGTTTTGAAATAGAGATAACAGCTAGTCCCCTTTCTTCTTCCTTGGAGACAGGAGAAATGGTGTGATTAATTTATTACAGGTTTTTGTTTGCTTTATGTTTGTATGGATGACTGGGCACAATGTGCTGGAGACTGGGTGGGAATAAATTATCAAAGGAGAGCTGGAGCAGAGCTGAAAAAAGGGAAATTTGTGGATGCTCATTTCACCTGAGGGTGCTTTCCATAACCTGAAGTCCTTCTCCAAGTGAGTTCTGTTACTAATAGGATGTATTGCTGCATTTGCTAAGAATTTTGAATTTTCAGGCTGTCTGCCTTCATGTCTATATTTTGCCACCCATCACACATATTTTCTTAGTTTATATTCTACCTCATAGGCATCATGAAATTTTTTTTGAACTTGAATTCTTTGAGCAAACAATAATGTACATACATTAGACATTGTATGAAACTAGACCAAAAATTATAAATCTTATTTTCTCTCATGTAAATATAGTATTCCTCGAATACAGAATAAAACAGGATAATTTCTTGTAACCTCTTAGCTGCGACCATTGAAAGAGGAAATTGAATTCTTACTCCCTGCTGTCGGAAAGGAAGAGTCGGCTTCCATGAGAGGTTCTGGCCTCTCATGGGGCATGGTTAATTTTTGCAGTAGCTGTGGGGGGGGCCCTGACAAGGATCCAGAGGTTGTTGTGTACAACCTCATATCACTGCTGGGAGGGGAGGTGGGAAGAGGAGGGGAGGGAAAAGACTCTCTTCTGGGAAGAAGGTTGCATGGTGCTGGTCCCAAACCAGAGGGAGCTGTTGGGATAGTGTGGCTGTGTTTGGGTGTTTGTTGTCAGGGTTTTCCGTGGTGAGCAATCATAATTCTTTTCTTGTGCCCTCTGTCATTCATATTATGGCTGTCACTGTTTCTTTCCTTATCTCATTGCTGTTTCCAGTAAATTGTTCTTATATCAACCTGTGATCTCCACCTTTTGTGTTCCCAGTTCTCCTCTCCAGCTCACTGCAGGGATGGGGGAGGAGGAGGCAGGGAGTGAGAAAGTGGCTTGTGGTTCATAGTAGTTTCAGTGGGAATGCTAAATTAGGAAGTACAATTCCTAAGCATCATCTATTAATGGAAATTTTAGCTGGAAAAGGGCCATTTGAAACCAATAGTGTTCCACATATATTTGACTCCAAAGTGGTGGGGTTTTTCCAACAAATTCAGTGAAAATTTCAGCCTTGGATTTGAAGAAATTTTCTTCATCCAAACCTAAATAATCCCTTTCCAGTGGTGAATAGGTTGTAATGATGATATTTAGATTGGACATTAAGAAAAATTTCTTCACTGAAAGGATTGTCTAAAAATTGGAACAGGCTGCCCAGGGAAGTGGTGGTGTCAGACATGCAGATGTAGTCGTGGGGTACGTGGTGGTTCAGTGGTGGACTTGGAAATTAACAGTTGGACTCAGAGATCTTAAAGATCTTTTCCAATATGAACCTGTTGGAAGTGCAGTGATGGGAAAGAGGAAGGGAGCGTCACAACAGACGACATACTGCTGCAAGGCAGCCTTACCTGCACAAAGCAAATTATCTCAATTATCAGTCTTGGCATTCCTGATTCCTTTTTGAAGCATCACACACGTGTACAGATATCAGCCCACTGCACACAAGTGGCATGAGACACAAAAGGCCTAATCTGGCACCAGGTGGAGTCTGGAAGCAACACTGTTATAAGCACTGTTGAAAACTAATGCCTATGTCTCTTGGGGTTTTATAACACTTTAATTTCCAAAACAACATTCAACTGAATGTCTGCACACACATTTCACTGGTATATGGTTTTAATTGTTTCAATATTCTCCTAAAAGCTGAAGCAGGTAACTGCTAAGTGAGCTCTCTTACCTGTGTTCCAAGATAGCAAAGATGACTGATTAGTTAGAAATTAAATTGTGCACCCATATTAAACTTCAAGACTTCATGGACTGGCTTATCTTTATATTACCCTCCAAATTAAGATGTGATTTCCTTTAGCAAAAAAAAAACCAAAACAAACAAAAAAAAATAGTCATAATTTTAAAGTTTTATATGAAGAACTGTAGATACCAGATACCAGATAAGGGCAGAAGTTTTTAAGGAGCAAAGCATTAGGACCTTCTGAAAGGTTAAAACTTGGATATATAAGAACTAAACCATCCTGAAAATTTCAGGCCATATTTTTATGGGTATAATGTCAGGGTATTATGGCTTATGAGTGGGTTGGATAAAACTATTCTGGGACACAAAAGATTCTGTTTTCCATGGTCAGCCTTTTTAGAAACCAGAGGCATAACCCAAAATTCAGGATGTTAATTCAAACAACCATGTAAATTTTCAGTAAATTTTACTCTCACAAACAGGAGATCAGCATTCACCATGCATTCAAACCCCTTTGTGGAAAACCTAGACTTTTATTTGTGATACATTTATTCTTCCCTTGAGGAGTCAAAAGAGACCTATAGATCTTTTGGGGAAATGGCTGACTTTATAAATTATTGAGGCATAACTGCAATAATTAGCTGGCTTTTGTCATCATCATACTCCATATATAGCAGAGCTGCTAATCTCTTACTGTTTTTCAGGGCTTTTGTCTCCTCAGTAGATTATATCTGTATGATTGGTTTTGATCACTTTGTAATGAATATTGTATTACAGTCTGCTAAGTAGACTAGTATCAACATGCTACTACTTCTTTAGGATTAAAATGTATGTGAGAAGTTTAAAAATGCATTCACATTGAGTGGAAAAATTCAGTGTTTTCCAAACAATTTGATTCTGTAGATTAGGCCAGTCTTTGATTGTATGTGATATTACTGGACATAGTAAGTCCATAGAAAGCTGTTTCAGTTCTAAATTGGCTCACAAAGACAATTCATCATTGTCTCCATCCTGAGGTGCAGGCATCCATCATGTCCTTCAGGGGATGGTAGTATGTATTTTAATCCTGCTTTACAGATAAAAAGCCTCAACAATGAGAGCTGAACAGGTTTATCAGACATTGCAGCACAGGACAAGTGAAGCAAGAAATGAAGCTATAGGACACTCTGATGTCCTGACCATTAGAAGTATACAACTTTCCTAGAAAATTTGGGTAAGGATACATCTGCATTTTATCTAATTGTCCAGACTCAACTTTTGAGAACTTGTGGCTGCAAAATTAATCCAGTTTATTTCAGCATGCTAATAGCTGCCAGTGTCTCAGATGTAGCTCATTACATCCACCCTCCTGACTTTTCTCCATTGTTCTCTGTGTGTATGCAGTTTGGGCTGCCTTATAAAAGCTCATAGGGCACACACAATTGCATGTTGTAAGCCAGTGCTGCAAAGTGATTGTGCTAGACTGGTAACATTCCAGAGGCGTGCTTCCCCAGTCACCGTGCTTCAAGGAGCCACAGAAAACTTCTTTGGGCAACCTGTTGGCCATCCTCGAGGCTCTGAAATATGGTAAAGAGTAGACAACCAAATGTGAGCTATGATGCCCTGTAAATAAAGATGTGGCCCATGAAACATCAGTCAATATGTGCTGAACTGAGCCTACATCTTCTGTACCCAGGTTTTATGCTCTTTTAGACCAGAGCAGACATCAAAACACAAACCACTGAGCCGTCTGTCACTCTTTCAACACAGAAGGCCTGTGAAATGATTCAAAATGCTGCAGTCAAACCCTTGAAAGCATTACATGCACAGAGTATTGCTCTGCTTAACACATTTCAAACTACAGTAACTGCTAATAAGATAAAAGGCAGTAACAAATCACAGAATATTGCCTCCAACAATCATGCATGACTTACCACAGCAAACGTATCCTCGCTGAGTAAGGAGAGTGCTCAGCATCTGTTTCAGGCCTCCTGCTGCAGCCTTTTATGCTTTTTATTTTTATCCAATTTTTCAAAATAACAGCTCTTTATCAGTGCTGATTGCAGAGATTTTGACTCCTTGCCTGCTGGTTTCCCCCTCTGCTCCATAGAAGTTTCCTAATTGAATATTACCCCTGTGAAAAGAAGAGCTTTGAATAAGAAGAGGAAAAAAAAATTAACAGTCTTGAAACCACCTCTGAATATTCCAGCACAGTCCCACACACAAACTCCCTTTCTCTTCCCAAAGTGAAGTATAGTCTTCTTTCATTGAGAGGCATCAGCTCTTTTCCTGAAGCTAATCACATTTATCATACACTGAAAGTTGTAAATGGACTGCAGTAAGAATCTAACTTGAGGAGGAGGGGAAGGATAGAAAGATATTAACTCAAAATAAGTTATAAAAGGTGTCTGGTTTGGTTAGAATCACTGGTACCTCATTTCTCATATTTGTGAGTCAAAACCAAGGAATCATTTACTGCCTGCACTGAGACCTGGCATTAGCAATTTCTGCCCATGTCTTTGTGCATGGTGTAGGACTTTGAATTCATCAACAGATGACCTCTAAACTCTCTTTCCTGGCACTATTATTCCTGCTAAAGCAGCAGCAGGCTGCATGTTCAGGTTCACCTGAGAAAGGACAAAAACTTGTACGTCAATGTGTGCGGGAAATGATGACTTGGCTCGAGACAGATGAAAGAGTTTGTCTGCCAAGTTCTTACCCTGACCATGATGGCTACTGCAAAAGCTCACATTTCCTACGTGTTCATCAGAAGTCACTGCTCAGGTGCTCTTGCTGCATCCCTTAGAGAATGAAGCACAAAAAGCCACAACTTCAAAGTCAGCTATTGAAAGTGGAACCTGCCTGGATTGTCTGTGAAAAAAACAAAGGAGAAAAAAAAGAGAAGCATGCCAATGAGGCTGCTGAATGAGCCTGCTATGCACACCTGGCTTCTTCAAAGCATGGCACACTTTCCTAGAAAACGGAGGGTCTGGTGTCTTGTTCCCTGGGATTCCTCAGCTAAGTGTTTCCTGACTTTCAGGATACTCCTTACCTCTCTGCACACAAATCAAATAAAGAAATAAATAAATAAATAGTAAAATGAGTGGTGAGGATATATGAAAAAGAAGGGAATCACAGCAGACAGATAACCATGGGAAGGACTTAAAATGGCTGAAGGGAAACTCTTCTCTCTACATTCCTGTTTTTCAGCTATCATGGATTTATTTTTCCTTCTGTTTTAAAGGGGGCTTTGTTCTTCAGATGCTTGTGAAAATAAGTTATTCGCATAAATAACTTGCAAAGTTATTCCTTGTAATCCTTCAATGCATCAGCTCAGCATGTTGAGAAAACCAGAGCTTTTCCCACTCTCCCGTTTAGGTCTGCTACACCCCATTAAAGGAGGGCAGTCTCCACATTCTGCTTCTGCTGTCTGTCCCACCTCCAGGATTATACAGCCTTTCACACCTTTTTCCATGTAATTTCCCCACTTTAGGAGGCAAATTGGTGAATCCATTTCCCTGTTATTCAGCTACATTTGAGGCAAGAAGGCTGCAGAAAGGAGGTGTCTCTCCTACTGAGAGCAAGCTAAAGGGCACCCATCCCTCAGTACTAGCCTCAAAAATCACCTGTTCTCCTATCAGCTGACCTATAGTTGAATTTCAGCTTTGCAGCAAAAAGATCTTGAGAGGAATGGATGGTAACTGAATTCTGATACTCCCAGTAGGTTAATTAGCAAGAACTTAACCACATCCCTATTCCTTGAACAAGACAGCTGAAAAAAAAGGGATTACAGCAAGTTTCTCTATGTGTGTACATTTGCCTGTGAAGCCAGAGCTGGCACAACAAAGAGGGAAGACCCAGAAGGACATGGGTCAGCAGCAGATACAGCTCAGGTGTTTTTAGGCAGGTAGGCAACGTGGGGTTGTAGCTGCAGAACAGATTCAACCATCATCTGAGCGGGAAGAGGGTGGGCTGGGTGGGATGGCCAAGGTTGCGTGGTTCCTATGGCAGCAGACCAAGGAGGGTACCCCAATCAGGTTTGGGGTAACTCCAGAGCAGATGAGCCTTCTGTGTTTCCTGATGGCATGAGGGTAGGAGACAGGTTGTGATTGCAGCTGGGAAGCACTGGAGTGAGGCTGCCATCTTATTCAGCATTCTGCTTCTATCCCTTATCTGAGCAAAGCAGTAGTCATCTGGCTTTGCAGGGTGCATGAGCATTGTGGAGAAGAAGGTCCTGCATGTTTAGCTGCTTCTGAGAGCTTGCTGCCAGTTCTGAATATGTTTGGAAGCAGCCCTGGTTGCAGGCAAGAAAAAGTAAATAATTCTTTTGTAAACAAAGCAGTTTGATACCACTAGGCATAGCAACTAAACATGCAACCAGAGCTTTGAATTCTCACAGGTGCTCTTCTGAGTGGCATGCCTCTTCTTGTGAGGGCCCACCAGGTGTGTGGAAGAGCAGAGTAAATGTGCTTTGCACTGTGTAATCAAGTCTGTTGAGTACAGAGGAAAGATAAAAGGCCGTAGCAGAAGGACACGTAGCGCTGCGCCGCCGCATTTCTTCTGGCTGTTCACAAGTTCTCAGTAAGTGCAGCATGAGGGAGCGAGCTATTAATAGTTCTGCTCATCACGGCTGCACAGTGAAACAGCATAATCCCAGCACAAGGGAATATGGGAGCCATGAACTCCAAAGCAAAAAACTTCAGGCACAGAAGGCAGCCTCAAAACTGTAATAATTAACAAAGGAGGGAAAGAATATGTGTAATACAGGTTATTTATGAAGCTACAAGAGAATGCCTCTGCATTAAATAAAATTTAAATGAAGCCTTGCACCTGAGCCAGAGAGACAAGTGTCCCAGCTCACTCTCACATTCTATAAATGTTTTTCTGAACAGATCAATAAAAGCCTTTGCTATACAGCTGCCTAATAAATAGTATATGTGCTGGAACATGTTCATCTCATTTAATACATGTCTAGGTCTTCCTTAGGGTTCTCATATTCTTCTATAGCTATGAACTACTTCTAAAAGTTGTACGCTTTTGGAAATTGTTGTCAGAAGAGTACAGGCCTGAATTTGTATCAAAAGAAAATTACAGAGATGTATATATGTTCAGTTTGATGGAGTCCTCAGACAGTAATGTTGAGTGAAGACTGTGATTTTCTGCAGTGATAAAATAGTATGTCTTGGTTATTTGTCCATGCCAAGCACTTACATAAACACACATCTAATTTTAGGGCATAAAGTGTATTCACAGTTTCCTGAAATTACCAATGTTACAATCATGACTTTCAGGCAGGAAGAAGAAAATCCTATTAGTGCATTCCCACAGAGGAAAACAGTATGATTTGGAATAAAAGTAACTACTGAAGTTCATGAAGATAAAATATGTAGAACATGATATCTGAGAACATATCATAACATTTGTATGCTAGTATTATGCAGTATTTATGAAGAAACCTTCTTTGTTAAATGTTTATACTTTGATTAAATCCTATAAAAATACTAAGCACACTTCCAGGCATATTTCTATTTTCACTTTACAACAATTGGATTTCTTGTGTTCAGAGTGTTTGCAAATGGCTTTAGCTGGGTCATCCTTTAGCTGGTATTTCTAACAAGTATAGTGCCATGGGCCATTCCTCTTGTCAGAACATATTTATTTTATTATCTAGATGATTATGGTGATATTTTTTCCTTATATATTCTACCTTGATGATATGCTGAATTCTCAAATTTTCAACAAACATTTGCAATACAATTACTGTAAATATAATACAGTGTCTCTTATCCTCAGTTTTCCCAGAACTTTAAAATTATTGAGTTTGTATCAGAACTGCAAGAGAAAACAAATTGATTATGGCCATCCTACACTGGTGGAGCCAGCACTGATATTGGGCCTAAATATGATTATAAATGTTAAAAATATGTACAATAAGCAAGGCAAATGCTCAGACACACATTTTAAGTAAGATGGAGATACAGGCTACTTATTTCAATATTTTCAGTTAATTTAGAGTAACAATTCCAACTTATAGGAAATAGTTTGGTTTTAATTCAATCTGTGGAACAAAAAGAAAAAGCTATTTATACTTTAAAAATATGGACTTGAATGTGAGCTTTCAGCCTCTCACATGTCCCATTAATCAACCTCCAGTGCCATTTCTATTACTGCTTTAACATGAACAGTCACTAGGAAAATGAAATAAACAGTTATTTGAAACCATGTCCCCCACATTCTAGCTGCCTAACTCTTCAGCTTGAGAGGTTTAATAATTCATATCTAACAGCTCTCATTTGTTTTGCATTTTCTTAGCTCTCTATTAAGGCTTTATCAAAATAATTATTTTTTTTATTGTAATTCACTCTCTTTTGAAATGCTTAAACATTGGAGTTTGAACAATAGCCTGACTAGACTCTCTGGTGACTCTGTGGTGCAAAGTGCAAACTGTCTTATTTGAGGTATATGAGAGAAAACACATGGGATTACGAAAGAATGAAAATTAAGATAAACCAGAAACAGGATCTCTCTGAGTCACCACACTCCTTTTTTGCAGAAATGCCTTTCTTGCAATGAACAGGAAAAGATATGCAATATAAGTAATGAGTAACAAATTCACCTAAAGCTTGGGTCAGTAACTTCATTATTAATGGCATTAATACACTCTTTTTTTCTAGTTGTTAAAATGATTATCAAATAACTAATGAATTATATTATAAAAACTAGTCAGAATCAGCCAAATCTGCTTGGACCAAAATTGACATGACATAACTGACAGGTGTATTCCTGTTAGTGGAGCTGTTGTAGATGTCAGTATGGGAAACACTCTTCTTGGGCAACTGTAGTTCAAAAAATCTAAAAACCAGATCTTACAACCAGATTAGGATGGGTTTGGTCTCCTATCTGACAAACATACCATAGCATATGGTAAAATGTTGTCATTTTATAGCTATTTCATCGGTTTGCTACAAGCAGTATGAAAATATTGGGGGGGGGGAAAAGAGGCTGTAATTATATTAGATCAAAATAAAAGTTTCAGATATAGATTCTGTCTGGATCTCTATTTCCATTTAACCATGACTGCAAAACATAAAAGCTGCAGCAGTGTTACTGCAAGAGGGCTGCATTTTTAGGGAATCCAGTCTCTGGTCTCTGCTAGCTATAAAACATTTCCCCAGGCAAGAAGAACTCTTTTGAAAGTGCTATGGGCTTTTCCATATTGATAGTACTACAGGCCTTTGACTTCTTAAACATCTAGTATTGTTTGATGGCAAAGGAGCTCAGTGGAGGACAAATGAGGATGAGACTGTGCAGGGCAGCACCTCTGAGGGTGGGGAGTGGTGCTCATGTCTGCCACATCTGCCATCCTCTCTGTGTGCCATGGCACTGCCTTGTGAGCATGGCCACCTCAGACCAGCAGCAGGAGAGGGGCTGGCACCATTTGGAGAGGAGCAGGAGGATCTGGAAAATCCCTTCCATTTTCTTTTGATTGCATAGTATGTTTTCTCTGTAGGACCACACAAGCACTGAATATGAACCCATTAACAAAAAAAATATTGAAAGGAGTTTTAATGAACTGTAGCTGTATTAATCACCATAGCTTACATTAATATTAGTCCTTCACACATTTTATAAACTATGTTTGCTTATTAAAAAAAAATAAAGTGGGGAAGAAGAAAAGAAAAGCCATGAAATAAAGTGATGTGCTATTGAGCTTCAGAAAATCCCTCTGTGTGGGTCTAGTTGCTCTGTGATGTTAGCCAACAAGGAAAGAACAACAACAGAGCTGCTTTAAGTACTGAAAATATTCACCAAAACTCCAGAAAAACTCCAAAGAGAAGGCAATCACGGCATTCTCTGATACTGGAAAGGGAAATGCTGAGCTTAAAAAAAAATTGAAACTTTCATTTGCCTGAGGTTTCTACCCACAATTCCTCCCATGACAGTTGGGTATATAGAAGATGTGCAAAACAAGAATCCCATTTTTGGCAGGAAATACACTCCCAGCAGTGCCTCCTGCACTCATTCTTCTATCCTAAAATGAGAATTCACATGAAGCTGACGCCTCTGTGTGATAACGTGCAACACCACTGTCTTTTTGTACCTCTCTTTATGTGCTTGATTTCATACCTTTCCTACCCACACACAGGACATACCATGGGTTTGCATCTGCTTTATTCTAGTGCAGTGAGTTTTGTAGGGTAAGTCTCCTTTCCTGCGTAGCTGTGTGGGAATTACCTGTTGGTGGAGATGTGATAGCAGACATCATCAGACAAGGCAAAAGGGAAATGATATGGCAAGTAGATGTTTGCCTCCTGAAACCCAAACTGCACAGAGGGAAGAAGGCATTAATGGCTGCTAAAGTTTTTCTAGTAAGTGGTGTTGTTTATTTTTCATGTAACTAGTTCCTATGTTTCTGCAAGTACTTCATCTTCCATAACAGACAATTCCTTGATACTGTAGAAATGAATCAGGAATTAGTTTCAAAGAAAAAACAAGATGTAGAGAGTTAAAACTGTGAAGTATTGTTTTCCCTAAAATATTAGTTAACAAGGTTCAGCCTTTAAGTATAATTTTTTCAATTATTTCATTTTTACTTTTTCTACCAGAAGAGGCTATAAAACACACATTCCCTTTTGGAACTATTTAAAGTACAACACACAAGAAAGGCAAAACCAAAATCAAGTCACAATTAATTCTGAAACTGGAGTTGAGTAGTAATGCAAGACCAGCTACTGACACTTATGCCAGCCCCTTTGGCCCAAAGAGGCTGCCAGACAGTCTCCTAAGCTGTAAAATAAAGCTAGAAAGAAGGCTGTGTTATTGACTTTTCAAGTGAGAACAGAGATAATTTTCTCACATTTGACAAAACAGACACAATAGCAAAAGATACAGTATAGAAGAAGTAGGGAAGCATGTTTTTGTGTTCGTGTTCTCAGGGTATGTGGCAGCTGGTCAGTCACAGATGGCTGCTCTGGGCTGGCAGGTCAGCCATGACAGCTGTTGCTTTAAACCTTGGCTTGCTTCCCTGGTTTACAGCATCACCAGGATAAAATCTCCTTCCTTCCCTCATTCCTTGCAGGCTAGGCCCAAGTGTAGGGGTTGTTCTCTGCTCTGGTATTGGTACAGTGTGGTGCAGCTCACTTGCAGTTCAGGAGGAGTGAAAAGAGACAGGACAAGGTGGGGTAATTTGAAGAAGGATGGGGATGGTAGAGCTCATGCAGCTCAGAGCATCCAAGATGCACAGCCCAAGAGCTGAGGCTTGTGCACAAAGATCAGAATTACCCAGCCTTGCTAGCCTTAGGCACTGCATCCTGCAGCAACTCATCACCTTGGTTTTGCTCTGTTGTGTTGAGTTTCCCTTTGAGTGTGCATACATAAAGCCCCTCAACCTCTAAATAAATAAAGTGTGATATATTTGGAGTTACCAGTTAGACCTATTTTTTGTCATTCACTTAGAGGTCTTGCTAATACTGCAGCCCTTGAAAATTAATAGGTTATTGTGTTTGAGTTTGTCTCCTCTTTGTATTCCTTCTGTCAATAGTCATTAGAGACTATCTAATGACTACTGATTACTGCCATAGGTATGGTAGTATGATTAGCTCTAAGCAGGTTCTTCCAGGTGATCTATCAGAGCAGTGGCCTCAATTAACACTGGTATCTTTTTTTTATTACACACAATTGCTAATCAGGATCAACTATTTGTTTATAAAATTTCAAACACAAAATGAAGAAATAAGATAAATATAACTGATAGCTTTGTGTTCTTTGCCAGATCGCCCTAGAGACAGTTATGTACCAAACATCCATAAAAGTCCTTCTCTTCATTTTTTGAACACTTGCAAAATTGCTGCCCTGCTGTCACCAGGCAGGACCAGCTAAATGATCAGCATTTTAAAGTCTCAACTTAGACCGCCCTTAGTCCCATGGTACACACCTCTGCAGTGCTATATTCTGCGCTGTGGGATGTCTGATGCAAAGCCATTTCTAGATCTATCAAGTAGCCATGTTTGCTAGGTAGAAAACCCCATGAAGGAAAACTCTCTACCATGGATGCAGAGCTAAGATTCCTTATTGCCTGGGGATCACTAGAGCGGCTATGAGAACCTGTGGAAGGGGAAAGGTAAAACAGGGAAAGCCAAAGGAATGCTGTGATCAAGGTATAGCACATGGCTTCAAGTTACACCAGGGGAAGTTTTGATTAGATATTTGGAAAAATTTGCCCCCTGAAAGGGTGGTCATGCCCTGGAATAGTGCTCAAAACACTTGTGGTTGCGACACTTGGCAACTGGGTTTAGTGTGGAACACAGTGGTGCTGGGTTAAAAACTGGACTCAGTGATCTTAGAGCTCCTTCCCAGCCTTAATGGTCCTGGGATTCAATGATTCATGCATTGAAAACTGCTGAACAGAGTTGGGAAATATACACATTTGCTCTGAGCTTGCAGCTGCTGAAACAGAAATCCTTTATTCTAATTCCTTGCAAAGTCTGAGAGCACATGCTGAAGAACCAGAGGAGTTCAGTTTTCTCTAGGAAATTTAAACAAAACTTCTGGATTTTAGTGAAATCATGATTGGGAAGTCCTGAAAGACATTTGCTAACATACATTTTATCAGGGGATAAATGTAACTGTACTCTGCTTCCTTTCACCACCTAAAATGTCATCTATCTCACTGTTCCTGTCATAGATGATGGAATATAGGTACAATCACAGTCAATTTTTTCTAAAACAGATTACACATTTGCCAATCTACATACATAAATGCAGCTACAACATGGCTAGGTTTGAATAAAATAATTTTCAAGTCTTATGTTTGTTTGGAATTGGGACATATTTATTCATTTGCATTATTTAAAACTTTCCCCTGCACAGAAGTACTCATTAGAGAAAGAAGGTTTAGTATGTCTAAAGAAATGAAACATCTTAATAATTAATCTTTAAAATTGTGTGTATATAAATGTCTCTAATGCATGTATTCATAATATTTATGTATGTAGAAATCTGTTATATGTGCAGATTGTTAGAAATCTCTATTATATGTGTAGATTGTTAGTATTTCCATAAAAATCTGCACATAACAGAGATATCTACATACAAAAATATTATAAATACATGCATTAGAGACATATATATACACACAATTTTAAAGATTAATTATATTTTTCCTTTCCTTATATCAAAAAGTCAAGACTGCTTTTCACAGTGCTTTTTGTTTACTGAACACAGGGATTTTTGCATGTACAGAAATGGATGTCTTCTGATTTCCTCATGCACACTCTTTGCTGTGTTGGGACCCAGGAGCTAAGCAGTGTTTTTTTCTGCTCCTCTAGTCCAAGTCCCCAGGCCACACAAGGATATCCCTGGCACCCTCCCATTCCTCATATCAAGGAGATGCCGGCCAGTCTGCTTGGTTTTGTAGCCTACCACAGATAGACTAAAAATATAAAGACAAACTGGGATTCCTGGAAAAGCAGATCTAATAAACTTGCTCTGATGGCACCAGAGGAGAGATTTATGCCTCTGGGGCACACACTGCAGCAGGGCTGTCCTGCAAGTGCAGTGAGAGGGAGATGCAGCCTGTACCAAAAGCTGTGTGAACTACACCACAGAGCAGCACTGATGAAGGAAGCACAGCTTCCTGTCTGCCCTCTGCCCAGAAGAGAAAGAAAAGGTAGAAACCACTTCTCCCTTAATGACTTCTGAGCCCTGGTGACAAGGAAAATAATTTGTCAGTACTTCCGCTTAACAAACCTTTGTATAGACATTAGAGAGCAGTTTTTTCCACAAAGCAAGGCCTCCATTGCCCTCTTTCTGCAGAATTTATATGGCAAATTTGGCGGGTTTTGATGTGAAAGAAACCTAGATTCACTTCTCTGTAGAGAACAAGATTACGCAGGGTTAATATCTATTTCAGAAAGGAAGATAATTTGAAAGTGAATAAATATATAAAAATTTCTTCAGGGTATATGTTCCTCTACGGCAGATTGTGCAACCAGGATGTGTGTAAAACTTTGCCTGCTGAGGTTGTGCTTTTTTTCTGATTTTATTTTAAGTAGCATCCATAGAAATCTTGCCAAACACAATTTTGGTGCCAACTCATATGCTGCATATGGCCTGAAGTGCTGGGCTGTTTGGGGTTTTTTGGGGGCATGGGGAGAAGAACAACAATGTTTTGGTTCACACACACTATCCCCGAGTCCTCGCATTTCACTGAGTTTCCAGGAAATGAGCATATGGCTTTGGAACATCCACCTCTGAATCTTGGGCTGTGTCAGCTGTAATGAGGAGAGGAGCAGCACAAAACACAGGCAAGCCACACATATGTGTCTAGCACAGGAAGGGTACCTTCAAAGAAAGCTGAAGGAGTTGGATATTTCATGGGGGAAGACAGCACTTGGATTTGGGTACTAAACACCGTCATCATTTTTTGGAAGCCATATGCTTCCAAAACATGCTGCAGAAGGGTTGTATTGATCTGTTGTGCACCATTAGCAAGCAATTCTCACAAAATCCTAATTCTCAAGTCAAAAATTGGTCTTCTGCAAAAATAAAATTGTTCACCTTTATGAGGGTTGGGCTTCAAGCCATGATTTGTTTGTGATGCTGCTCACAAAGAGCATTTTTTTTTTACCAAAAGAAAATACTTTCTCTTCCACCTTTTTCCCACCAGTTGCTCAAATTTTGGATTTACAGACTTGAGAATGTAAGAAATATAGATAAATTATTGAAACTCTAGGGATTTTCTACTTGATAGCTGGAAATTTTAGCAAGTAAAGAAAAGGGTGTTATTTAGTGTCTCTATGCACTGAAAAAGTGAATGAAGGGCAGCTTTGCTGATTGCTGTGATAGATACAGATCAGGCAATCAATTAAAAATCCCTAGCCTAATCCCTAAAACAGCCCTAAGCTGTTGCATACTTTATTAAGTGAGCAGAAGCCTGCAAATAATCATAAAGAACAAAATTATTGTCTATTTGGGTTAACTTTGGTAATTATTTAATTTCTTCCTTTCATCTGAACTTCCTGACTGAGGACCCATTACAAACATCAGGAAAACAAGCATTTCCCCAGAGGCTCTAAGTCTATCAGAAGCAGAAGGCACTAAATTGTAAAATCCGTTGTTGTTAAACTAAAGCACAGTAAAGGATACATCCCACTATTATGCAAAATTTTAGTCTGAGTATTGGAGGAAAATATTATTTTGCTAGTCTGCTTCAAGACTTGCCAGTGAATGGCTGCAACTTGCTGTTCCATGCATGGTATCTTCACAATTCCTACCCAGTGAGCCCACAAGGTGGGCACCTGAAATGAAAATGTAAGTGAATGAAGCCAAGCACCCAGTACCAGCTAGGCAGTAAAAGACAGCTGCAGTCTGAGGAGTACAAACCAAGATCAATGACATTTCAAAAGCATCCTGAAATTGTTTACTGCCAGTAAAGCACAAATGCCTCTGACTAGGTATAAAGCTGGAGTATTAGATGTCTGCTCTTATTCCAATGTCTCTTAAATGAACAAGCTTTAAATACATCACTTTTTTATGCTGTACTTTTGTTTCCTTTTATGTAATGGATTATTCAGAGCACTTTCTTTGGGATAGAGTTTGTCAGTCAGATGGAAATTATTTGATTTCGCAAACACATTCACATAGCAAGACATGTGCCTTTTATACTGAACATTAATGCAAATGCATGCACTCCACCTAATTCAAGGAGACACCATTCTGTTCCAGCTCCCATGCTAATCCACAGCTTTGCTTTGACCCCTTTACACAAAATCAAAGTGAAAAAGGTATGAAGATGTTCAAATGTCCCTGCCAATAGCAACGGGGAACAATTCTGACCATGCCCAGTAGACAGCAGTCATGGAATTGTTGTTTGAGTATTTCATGCAAACTTAAATTTGGAAATGATAATTGTAGGACCTGAGAGACAGGTATCAAAGATTACAGAGTTTTAGAGTGAATCTGTTTTACATGGGACAACCCCAGGGAGATTATTGGAGTTTAAACATTCCTGGTGCTCTCTGAGTTGTGCAGCCTCCAAGGGAGAAAGAAATGCACAAGAATTCATGCCCTATTTTAATGACCTGATCTCAGTTTCAGAACCCTGTTGCTCTGCCTACCTATGGACAGCAGGATGAAGCTCACTGTGATTTTTTTCCTTCCCATAGGGATTTTCTGGCCAGGAAGAGGAAAAAATCAAAGCTGCTGCAGTGTGTTATGTAACTTATTTTTTTTTTCCTTTTTTTCTTTTTTTTTTCTTTTTTTTTCCCCTCTTCAGATGAGAAAGTGTTGATCCTTCCCTTTTTCACAGCCTGGCTTCCCAGCTGCTAGCTTCCTTGCTTTTATTACAAAGTTCTACCATGTTAATCTGATCCTTTCTTTCTGTACATCATTCTCTCACTTTAGCCCAGGAAGTTTGTTGCAAGTGGACTTCATTCATTTCAAATGAATTGACTGTTTTCAATTTTAACCAGACTGAAGTTGTGATTGTGTGTTGTTTATCTATATAAATGAATGGGGGGAAAGTCTTCTTGCTGGGGAGAGATCAGAGGAGATTATTTAGTCAGAACTGTCTCCACTACCAGGACTGAGACTTCCTTAGGTAAGCTTCCTGACCTGTTGAATATACCTTTCTTTACTCATCTGCTTTTTTCCTCTTTTTTAATATTACACCCCCAACTATCTGTCTAGGTTGTACACTGCTATCCTGCGATGTGTTTAATTTGCTGCTGTGAACAGGCAAAGATCTGGTTTTTTGTCCATTGCAGGCACAAGGTGGTAGGTTTTCAAACAGTTTCACTGTTCATAGCTGAGAGATTTTCATCAACAGCTTCTTTCTATGTAGCTGCAAACATTTGGAAACCTAAGACTTACACACAGTAGTCAGAGTCACTTGTAAGAGGTGCTTCATGACCCATTAACAAAGCTGTCATATATGGCTCCCCCTTAATTAAACATTGATAGGGATTTAGACTTCCTACAACATTTCAGACTAATATGGAAAAATCGTTTAAAACTGCATAACAGATCAACGTGCTTACATGGCTCTCCTCCTGTTCTACGGGCTGAAGTAAACAAAATGTGAACATCTTTCAGCTTTTAGTACCACTTGGTTCCTACTGGCTTTACTAGCAATATAATTAGGGATGCCAGTTAATGTCAGTGATGGTTTATGTGAATGGTGGTTTATTTAATTTTAATTACTATGAGGAAAAGCTCCAACCTCTTTCACAACAGTTTATCAATAGGGTTTTTTCATCTGTTTGAATCAACTCCTGAAAAATTAAGAGGTCTGTAAAAGTTTCTCTCTCAGTATCAAGCATAAGCAATTGAATAAATAAATAGTTTTCCAATGAAATTGTTTTCATCCTGAAAAGAATTTCACTCCATGCTGCCCACCTCCTTTGACAGGTACTGCTGAAGATCACACATCTCTCTGGAACATTTGCATGTAAGTAAGATGCTTTCGCTTTTTTCATTAGCTGTTTAATAAGTACTTGTGGCTAGTGAGCTCTAAGTGTTCTGTTTATTGCTTGGCAAAAAACGATAATGTGCTGTCTGTCAATCAGAGTGCAGCTTTGAAGACTGCTTTTCATTTCTTTAAGAACACATTTCAGCCTCAGAAGACATTCCGAGAATCAGCAAATTCTGACAAGTATGAATGATTCACTTACACTGTATTTCTCTGCTGTGTGGTACTCACTTCTCCTGATGCTCAATTTTACTGGCAAAGTTGTCTTTGAAACAAGCTAGTCACTGTGTTGCAAATTTGCCTGAATGGATCAGTTTACTTTTAGCATTGATTTTTTTTCTATGTGGTTTACATTGTTATATTCACTTTAACATTTTATTTTTTAATTAATACATAATTTATTGACAGAAAAATAAGCTTTCTTCTACCACATAGAGCATTTAATTATCTTCACATCTCATCCACAGGAATCTCACCCTGTGCTCAGGAACATCAGCCATAGCAGTATTGTACAACATAACCATAAAGAGAATCTCTAGAAACATTTAACTTTAAGAACAGATAATTGTAAGTTATTTACTGGAGACTTGTCTGTAAAATCTGGTCCTGGCATTTTGCTTAGGAACCTTTTCAGGCCAGTGGTGCTTGACAGAAATCCTGCTTGCCAATGTATTTCCAAGTGCTGTTATAACTAGACCGTGTAGTTCTACACCTGTCTTCCCTCAGAAAGAAACTAGTCTTTTCAAAGGGGAGAGCTCCTATGCCACGGTCAACAGATTTCATTTCTTCATGCACTTCCCATGTGGCTTTGAGTTGTGCTGAATGAGTGAATGCTATATCACAAGGTCTTCATTCAGATTCTCAGCGCTGGATGGGGGCAAATCCAGCTCTGCAGATGTTTTCTTTTGGCACGGTGAGTATTGGCAGGAACAGAACTTTGTTTATTGGAAACATTTCTTCCACCTCTCAGTTCTGACTTTGTTTGCTTGAGGAACACTGTCCTGAGATATAAAACGTCCTTATTTTATTGCCAAATGCGTGAGCCATGGGTAGTTTTCACACTGTTTCAAAACCCTTCACATTTGTGTCCTTTTGGCTTGCTCTGCATCTGGATACATCAGTGTCACTGTAAATTAAGGAAGGGGAAGGAAAAAAAGCACGAAACTAAAACAAACAAAAAGCTCTTCAAAAACCCCGACATGCTCCAGGTAAAGATAGTGGAGTAAATTAATAAATCCTAGTACAAAGCATTGCTTTGTACTGGGGAGTCACAGAAATGTTAAGCAAAGAGGCCGTGATTATATAATAAAACATGAGTATATCTAATAAGGCATAATGGCAATGTTGGTCTATTTAGCAGCTGTTAACACAGCAAGGAAGCTGCAAGAAATTCATAAGAATCAAAGAAAGTGGTAACAAATTCTTTTTGAGTTTAAGAATCCTGCTTATTCTGTAAAATCAAATTTTATTTAGTGATGCTGAATAGCACCTGTAAAGTAGAAGACTTTTCAGCAAGAGAGGATGAATAGTACAGCTCCAAGAATGTATTGATTACTGCAGCGATGAGAGAGGTTGTGCTGGTGAAACTGTGATATGTTCATTCTTCTAAATCCAAATAACAGGATTGTGTGAGGGGTATTTGAGCCCATGTAACATTCACTAATGGGTCTGAATCATCTTCAAACATGTATGGCATAAATAAACAGTTTCCCTATGCTGTAGACATAGAATCAAAAGGCAGGCTAGATTAAGCGTCTTGCTCAAGGGCATAGAGGAAGAGCAAATCCAACCATTGTTCTTGTCAACTGGTGCAGCATTTATCAGGTTGCTGATTAAGTGGAGGGTCCTACATTCTATTATTGGTGACGCTGGTCTGACAAGGAGTCCTGGTAAGGTGGCATACAAATGAACCCTGTTAATTTACGTACCATTAGAAACACAAGACAGAAGGAAGAAAATCAATGCTTTGTTTTATAGTAAAGAAAAAATCAATGAGGAAAGAAATGGTGTTTCCTAGGATCTCAGAAAATGTTTTGGGCTATGGGGAGTAGTTAGAGGGAATTAAAACTATTTAATACAAGTTGCCAGTGTCCTTTTAGAGAACAATAGTCTATAGCTATCATTTTGTAATAAAAAAAAAGACTAAAATCCAGAAATTCAAAGTTGTGAAAAGAAAGAAATATCAAGAAGATTCTTCTGTTGTTCTTTTTTTTTAATTTTAAAATAAACTGGCAGCCAGCTGCATTGAATCTATGAAAACGAAGAAAATGTTCTATAAATAAAATATAAAAACAAATCTCTGCAGCAAATGAGAGGCTACATGTAATCCCAAAATCCACAAGACAGGTTTACTTTAAAGAACTGCCAGAGGTCCATTTCTAGTTTTGTTTTTCTGTCTCTTACAGTGGCATATAAAGGATTGCTAGGGGGAAAATGTAAAAACAGGCCAAAAATGGAATAAAGTTTTCATGGTGTTGACTCTTACTCTTGGCAGTCTGTAGTTTAGAGACACCCTGAACCAGAGGTTCATCAGGACCATCCTATTTAATAGTCTCTGACATTAATTCAATAATTTTTAACTGTTCTTTAAGGGCAATACTCTGATTAAAAGAAAAAAAATCAAAACAGAAAACCACCATTTAAGTATGTACAATATTAAAAATTAGTGGGTTTATTTTGTTTAAACTTGCTTACTTTTCATTGGATATCCCTATTCATATAGCACAACAAATGCTGAAAAATTGTTCCCTTAACTCCTTCCCCAGTTATTTTTGCAGGTCACAGATACACAGAAGCACAGAATGAGCTGGGTTGAAAGGGACTTTCAAGGATCATAGATTTCCAAATCCTGGCCCTGCACAGGGCACCCAAAAATCACTCCATGTGCCTGAGTGTGTTGTTCAAATGCTTCTTGAGCTCTGTCAGTCTTGGTGCTGTGACCACTTCCCTTGGGGCCTGTTCCAGTGCCCAGCCATTCTCTGGGTGAAGCACCTTTGTCTGACATCCAACCTTAACCTCCCCTGGCACAACTTGAGCCCATTCCCTCAAGTCCTGTCACTGGTCACCAGAGAGAAGAAATAAGTGCCTGCCCCTCCTCTTCCCCTCACAAGGTAGACTGCAGTGAGGTCTCCCCTCCGTCTCCTCCTCTCCAGGCTGAGCAGACCAAGTGACCTCAGCCACTCCTCACACAGCTTCCACTCAAGGCCCTTCGCCATCTTCGTAGCCCTCCTCTGGACATTCCCAACAGTTTAATGCCTTTTTTATATTATGGCACACAAAACTGCTCCCTCACTGGAGGTGAGGCTGCCCCGGTGCAGAGCAGAGCAGGACAATCCCTTCCTTTGCCCAGCTGGCCATGCTGTGCCTGATGCACCCCAGGACACGCCTTCCCCTCCTGGCTGCCAGGGCACTGCTGACTCATGGTCAACTTGCCATCCACCAGGATCCCCTGGTCCCT
The DNA here is from genome assembly GCF_036417665.1 of Passer domesticus. Lineage (NCBI taxonomy): Eukaryota > Metazoa > Chordata > Aves > Passeriformes > Passeridae > Passer > Passer domesticus. The sequence goes on from NC_087474.1 coordinate 91,727,653, forward strand.
TTCCCCAGCACTGCTTTCCAGCATCTCATTCCCCAGTCTGTTCATTCATCCAGGGCTGGCCCTTGCTGAATTCACACTTACCCTTATTAAATATGGTTGCTCATTGCCCAGCCCTCTGATTTGTCTAGGTTATCCAAGAGATTTCTGTTTCCTCTTGCTCCCTGTGCCCAAAAGTAATTTCTCTGTTAAACTGTTGTGACCTTTGATATTTATTTTATCTGAAATATAAATAATTCAATAACTCTAAAAATAATCTTGCTCTTACGTTTATCTTTATAGGTACTTCTTGTACCATAATGACATTTGAGGTATGAATTTATGCCATGTCATAATTATTGTCTTTCTCTTTCTTCCTAATAGTTCCTAATGTTTCCCTTTTTTTCTTTTTGATTGCCAGTGAGATTTGTAGAGTAGATTTTGAATACCTACCAACAGTGCCTCAGGAGTCTTTCTTAAGTGATAATATACCCCAAAATGAGTCCATCAGTTGTTTGCCCTTTGTTTTAGTGTTGTTTGTCACATTATATGAAATTTTGTCACTTCTTTTTTCACCTCTTCTCCAAATATCTGATATTATGGTGAAAAAGAGAAATTAGTTGGCCCTAGGGAATGCTTCCACTCCTGTCTATGTTGCTCCCTGCCTTTTAGCTAATTTCCTCTACATAAGCAGACCTTTCTCCTGTACCACACTTTATTTTTTAGCACCTTCTGGTAAAAAACTTTGTCTAAGCTTTTATGGAAAACTGCAATTTAGTCTACTTCACTAGCTAGATTACTCTTTGCAATATTTCCATGGACTTTTTTTTTAATCTTAAAAAATTTGTGAGGCATTATTTATTCCTCATTAGAACATATCTGTTTGCATATATCCATATATGCGTTAAGATCTCACATAATTTAAACGTCAGAAGTAACAAAAGTGATGATCCATAAGTACTTTTGGGTGCCTTTTAAAATATATGCAACTGGCATTCTAAAATATCTTCTATTTCTTTGACAGCAAGACCAATATAAGTGGTATACTGAGCACAGTGCTTAACTTCTAGCAATTTCACATTTAAATACTTTTAGAATTCATGGAATTCCGTTGGAAATCTTAGAACTCTGTTCTGAATTAGCTCTTTCTAAGAATTTGATACATTTGTTTCAAAGGCTGTTTTGCTGATGCTTCAGTTTGGGCCATAATTTCATAAATTAGCATCCTGTAAAGAAGGATTCTGGCACAGAAATCTACCTAAGATCATTTATCCTCTAACTATTGTCATTGTATCTCATTTTCTGTTTGGCATTTTAATAGTTTTCTTTTTTCTAGTGTTATACAAAACATCCTTGGAAATTTGAATTGTTTTCTCAAGTGTTCCTCAAAAATCCTTTTTTGATGTGTCCTGTTCTAGGTTTACATTTAACATGATGGTTTTGAATTTTCATATTTTGTAACACTTCTATGTATGTATATTATATAAATATATTTTTAATATATCCCCATAAAACATGCTGCATTGCATAGAATTTATTTTAGATTTTATTGAAGTTCCATATTTATGCCATCATATTCCCTCCATTTGAACACATTTTCAGTCATTTAAGAATCTACTAATTCTGTTAACCTCCTTTCCTTTGCTATTAAAAGTATATCACTTTTTTCTTGTCCTGCTAGTAATTTTTTCTTGAGAGTTAATGTTGACTTAGTCTGGCCCATCAAAAAGGGGCCATAAACAGTTATCCTGACAGCAAAAAGTATTTTACCCTTTTCTGTCTCATACCTTTTTATGTAATTCTCTTTTTTGAATCTAAATGTTGTGTAGGGAATATTTTGGTTTTTTAACTGTGGTAACAGGGTGGATCATTGTCAGATACAAATTTACCAGGTTCTTTGTTGCATGGGATTAAATTTCACCTTTGTAAATTCTTATTGTTCCAACAAGTAGTCTAAAATAATGCCATTGTAATGTCAAAAATTTAAGTATCTTCATCACTTTTTCTTTTAAAATATATCCAAATAATTACCACTGATAATAAGTGAGTTCTACTACTATTGAATATCCTATACTTACAATATATGTAATTGTTTTCAGCACTACACAATCTTTATCATTGTCTTGGTTGAGGACAATGATACCTTATGTATCAAATATACCTTATATTTAATATATATTGATTGCATCTAGGTATGGAATTTTAATATGCAATGACTCTGTATTATCAAAGTCCCTTGATTCTTTAAGGTTTTAATTGTATTTTTTTGTTCCATTCCACTTTGGGATTTTTTCTTTCCTACATTTAGGAAAACCAGTCCTAGAAGGTATATCATTTTTCTTATTGGACATATGGTCTCTCCAGATTTAGCTAGGGCCAAAGTTGGTCAGAAACAGTAGCTTCGAAAATGGTTAGAAAAATTGCATAATGTGTGAATTGACACATCCAGGTAACCATGGGCAACCACCAAACTAGAGCTGAAATGTAAAGAGTAGATTTATGTGGTGACCTCACTAACAACACTGGGCAGCAGAGACGCAGGGACACGGGCTCTGTTTGTCTTAGCTCATCCCACAGAGGCCGGGGGTTCACTGCCTGCCTCACTGGAACTAAAGGCTTTGGGCATGTCTGAGAGTGTGTTGTCCATGGGAATTATTCTTCTAAAACAGGCAACACTAGGCATAGTAAATGGAGTTCTCCCATACTGACATTTCTAGCATTCCCAGCTGCAAGGTCACTTTGAATGTAACAATTCTTCGCTCCTTGACAAATCTTTCAGTTTTCACCCTTTTCTCCCAGCACAATGACAGACATTATTACATTGCTGAACACTGTAAGCCTGTCTGAGACAATCCTAAAATCATTGTTCATGGGAAATATGACAAGACCGCATATTGAAGAAAATTGGAGGTGAAGTACTGCATTTTACCAGAGATTGTATTGAAACCAGAAATCTCCCACCACTCAGAACATAAGATTAACTTCAGAGGAACTAGGTACTTTTGGGAAAAAAAGTTGAAAACATGTAGAATAATTCTTGGACCACTTCACTGATCTTCTGAAGGAGATGAGGATGCACAATTCCTGGACAGTGCATTAAAAACTTGCAAAACCAGCTGTTGTGTGCTAGATTAAAACTCCGAATTTGAATATTTTCCCTCTGAAACGGGACAGCAGTTATCAACAAGGGGCCAGTAGAGCCAGCACACTTCATAGTTGTGCATGTGTCTAAGAGAGTTTGTTTCCTGAACCCATTCCATCAACAAGATATTTTGACCATCAATTTCACTGTTTATACAGAATGCATGGTCAAAATATGTATTCATTTTCTTCCTTCTAGTTCTGATATTATGATAAAATTGAATCATCATTCTATATTCAACTTCTTTATGTTTCTTCTGACTATCATGTTTTCTCAAGTTGTGTCTTTTATAAGTTGAGGAGTGTTGGTATGTAGAGTTTCTCCTTGTTGATTGAGCAGATGGTTCCTGCTTGTCACATTTTTCTGTTCCTTTTCTCAGTCAACCACATTCATTAGGAGATGATGGGAATCAAAGCTGCCTGTATGGCAGTTCTCTAGATTTTTCAAGAGGATGCCTAACACCCTCATCCCTGTTTGATTAGCGTCAACCTGATATTGTCGTAGATCTATAAATTATAACTCCAAAATCTTTTTCCTGAGTGGTAGCAGCTGCTTTACAGCTCATCACTAGGGACCTTCTGGATTTTTTTTCCCTCATTACTTTCCTTTACTAAAACAGAGTTTATTCTGTTTTTTTATTGGTAATCATTTTATTATAAGAAATCCTCTGCAATGGTTTTCGATCAGTTTCTCTTTTTGCCCTTCACACCACTTTCTTTTTATCCAATCACTTTCTAGATCATTTTGAATGCACTAGAGTGAAGATACCACAGCATAAATATCTTGTTCTTTCCATTTTGAAAACTAATGCTTTATTCATGGCTTTTATTTTTTTAATTTTTGTCCTATGCTTTAGTCCATTATTAGTTCAAGAGAATGCCTTCCTTTTTACCCATGTAAATTCAAGTCTTTTGGAAAAGACTTTTAAAGCCTTCACCCATGTAAATTAGTATCATATTCATCTACACCCTTCTCAGTTTCCTCAAACAATACCAACAGATTTGTGGGGCATAAACATCTTGCTTGACTCTCCCACAGTGTATTATTTTTCTTATATGCATACTATTTTTGTTCTTCAGTATTAGTTTAGCCAGTACATTATTCGGATTTTCTTCTACAGATTTTCACATCGTGTCAGATTTTTCTGGTAAGTGATATCTCTGGGACTCCATGCAACCCTTAGAGTTAGCAGTACAATCTTCTGATATGAAGGCTGATGTGAGAAACTGCACATTACTATTGAAGTTCAGTATTAGACAAAAACTCATGTCTGAATGAAAAATGGTTCCTATACTTCATATCAACTTTGTTCTGAAACAAGAATTTGTTTGAGATGCAACTTCTGATGTGTCCCTGTAAAAAAAGATTCTTTCACAGTGAACAGACACACACAAAAAAATAAATTAGCTTTCCTGTTATGACCTCATTTCCTCCAAAAGTTTCTGATGTAGTTTGTTTCAAAAAGATGTCTAGGTTTCTATTTCCACTGCAAAACTAAAATATATTATTTACTAGGGAGGGGAATTAAGGAATAGAATATACTGTGGAGTTACCCTGTTATGGTCAGTACCAAGAACACACATGCACTCTTGGGTTGTACCTACATTTGGGACACTGTGCAGGGGAAGGCTGTATGGTATAAAATGGGAAAGACAGGAAGTTTCATTGTCTTCTTACTTTATGCACACACAGGAGTAAATCTGGTTAAGCAGTCAAATAAAATCAGTATTACAGCTAAATCCAGGCACTCAGAGAAAAACACCCAGGGAAGGAGAAAAAGTCTATCATCTTGAGCAAGAAACTGAGGAAATTCTTTCCTACCACAAATGAAAGCCTTGCAATAGAGTTCTGCACTCTGCCAGATGAAGACTTTTTAATGAGATGTTTTGTCAAATGGTTCTGATTGATTGAGTCTGACTGAATACAGTCGTGGAATTGTAGCTGCTTCACTGGGATTTTCATCAGAAGGTATTTGGGTGACACTAAAATAGCTTTCACTCAAGGGTTGTGGCAATTGCAAAGGATGCAGGAAATCTTCATGTTTATCCTTTACTGTCCATACAAGTTGCAAGTGAGTCAGTTCCATTAGGTGAACTTCTATTCATGGATTTCTCTGTCCACACTTAAGTAAATAATCCTTGATAGCGAGAGAGAATATTGATATCTATAAATCATAGATGTAGGTTTGGACAATATGAAAATGCAGCACTGAGAGTGAATTGTGGCTTTTGAGAATGAAAACCAGATATTCTGGAATGCTATGTAGCTCTTCACCATCAAACAAAATTTAATATGAATTATTTAATTTGATCACAATCCAAGTTCCTACTTCTTAGAAAGAATTGAAAATCACTTTACTTTTTATACATCAGCAATCCAGAAACACCACAGAAATTTTTCTCAGATGTATTCTCCCTCCTGAACACATCCTTCCATATTCTGCCTTTCATGGTGTGATGGTCTCAAAGAAAACTTTAAATAGAGACAGTAAACCAGAAGACTGGGCTACTTCATTAAACTTTCTAACCATACTTTTATCTGAATTTACATACTTGTCAAAAATCAAAGGATTTTGCAAACAGAGTGTGATGATGTTCCAGTCCAACCCTCCCAGTTAAACCTTGCCTCTGGTCCTCTGCTGTCTTCTCACTTCCCTGTCTTCCTCTCAGGCAGGCCACTTGCAGCATTGCCAGAGCAATACTATAGGCTGAGTTGAAACATCTTTTATTTTCCTGTCCAGTGAGGCTTTATTGTGTGGGGAGGGAAAAGATCAGAGGAAGGCAGAGGATTTTTTGTTTTGGCCTTTTGGGGATTGAGGGACTTGGTTTAGTTTTAACGTTTAAAATATACAATTCTGGGATGACGTTTTCAGGTCTATTTTCCAAATTCCTCTTAGATGACTTGAGGTAAAAGAATTAATTATTTCTTTATACTGGTTCTATTCTGAGTACAAAAAATCCAAGTTGTGATGCTCCAGCTTTGCCTTCATTACTGCTTCTTTCCCACCATGATGCAGTGTCAATGCAATTGAGAAAATATGGCATGTATCTGTGCTGAGAGATTTGACCCGTGGCTTGTCATCAGATTCCTGCAGGCTTGATGTGTTTGACTGTTTGCCTTTGACAGCCCTTTCCAGCAATTGTATCAATTAACCTGGGGACTGAGGATTCCCCACACTAGCACAAAACTCAATTTCTCCACACTAGGCAAGAGCTTCATGCATAATCTGAAGCAGGTTTCTTCCCAAATCACTTGCTGAAACCTCTGTTTTAGATGAAGTAGGATTGGGGGACTCAAGTGCCATAGATCAACAAACAACCAACAAAACATTTCTAACAATTCAAGAGCTCTCGATTGTCCAGATGCCAGGTAGCAAGTGAAAACACTAATAGCTGTCCATGCATTTTCTTTCATCATGTGGTGTGTTCAGCAATCTTGAGTTGCTAAGAATAAGGGCAAAAAGTTATTCTTTCATTTCAACCCGACCTACTGGCAAATTAATCTCTGTCAGGTACATATCAAAACAGAGTAATTTTCTCTTTTCTCTTTTTCTCTGAGCACTGCAGAACAAAAAAACAGATAAATTAAATTACAGATGTGATCTGTGCAATGTAGACTCTAAAAAACAATGTAAACACAAAACTTGGAAACCAAACATATGAACTAAGGCAGTAAAGGAAGCTGTGAACATTTTCATGCTAAATCTTGTCTCTATCAAAAGCCTGAGTCAACATATCAAAGAAATCCCATTAGTACCAAAGCAAGAGCCTAGATACAGATCCAGTGAACTACTACTGGATTTTTTGCCTCTGCTTCAAGGATTTTTCTTCCATCTACAAATCACTGTGGATTTGTTTAACAGCAGGAACTGTTTGTTTAAAACCTCAGGTGTACTTGATATTTTCTTTTTCCAAAACCAGTTATAACCTCTATCTTTCTAAAGAAAAATTAATCCCAAATGAAAAAAAAAAAAAGTATTGGTGATAGAAGAAGGTTGCTTTTTTCCCATTTATCTCATTCCATTCTGTTTAACCAAAAAAGTAGAAAAGTTCTGGGAGCCTGCTCTTATATTTACTTCTTACTTAAGGCTTGGCTTAAAAAAAAAAAAATTAAAATAAACTCAGGAAAAACTTTCAAGGAGACTTGAGAGTTTGTGCCATAATCAACCATCTCACTTCTGTTTAAAGCACGAAAGTGTTTTTCACCGGGCTTTCAGCCAAAGATAGCTAGCTCTTATTAATAACATATTCGTACTCTGGGAGAAATCCAGCCTAAGGGTCTGAGCTATAGAGGCACCGGTCACCTGCAGCTCTCATCAACTTCAATGGGAAGTAGATGTCTCTGTAGATCAGAATTTACTGGAACAGAATTTCAGCCTCAGGATAAAATGAGACTTTTAAAAGAAATTTAATTTACAGAGAGAAATATGACTGCTTGGGGTAGCTGCAAGCTGCTGTGTAAGGATCTCTCCGAAGGCCCAAGCTAGGGTTGATGGAGTAATGGCAAAGGCATCTCCTTTTGTGGCTTCAACTCATATCGATTGTTGCTCTCCTTAATTTAGAAAAACAAACCAACCAACCAAATAAACCCCAAAACAAAACAACCTCACAACTGGAAGTGATTGATTCCAAAAGATATAGGAGGAAAATGGAAACTCCAATGGATTGTCAGGCATATTATGAATAGTATGGCAGCATTACCACTCAGGAATAACCGAGGCTCCTAGTTTCTTGAATGATCTTTACATAGTAGCTACTGGTGTAAACCAAAAATTACTTTTTTGAATGAAATATATAGAATTCATTCCAATAGTAAAAGAAAATTGTATATGTGCACATAAACACCTATTCTTAAATCTATCAGGGAAAAGGAACTTAAGTGGAAGAAAAGAAAGGCAAAAGATGACATGGAGCAAAAATGAACCTATTTCAGAAATCAAACAGCTAGCAAAACAAAGTTCATTTCAATGTCAACACCTAGATTACTTTCTCAGCAGGTAGCTATTTTGGGGACGATGATGATGAGGGCTCAATGGTGCTTAGAAACTGAGGTAAAAAGCAAAACAGTGCTTATAGGGCATGCTAAAGGCTAGATTTTCAGAAGTCCTGGACATTTATTTGTTTCTTCTGTAAACCAATTGCCACGCTTCTTCTGATTTCTCAAGAGGGTATGGACATATTGTTTTCCACTATACCTTGAGTGGTTTTTCTGTCATGTGCCAAGTTATACACCTTGACTACTTGCAAAATTAGCATATGTTATCAGTTAAACTGCTATTAAGCAAAACCTTTTTGGAAGTATTTTTTACATGGACTTTTGAGACTGTTTTTAAATATAGGAATGGCAAAAATATTTTTAGCCTACAGTGAAATAAAAGAAAACTGTGATATTTTATTGTTTTCTTTTCTCTGGGACAGATGTCCCTGCTCACAGCAGGGGCGTTGGAACTAAATGATCTTTAGGTCCCTTCCAAGTTGAGGCTGTTCTGTGATTCCATGATTCTTCAGAGCAGGCTGCTACCCAGAGGGTGAGGATCTTCAACAATCAGGCTCCTTGTTTTTGTAGCTATTTGCTTGGCCTGTCAAAAGTCGTAGCCAGACAAATCCTTCCCGAGTCTTGAAGGTACCAAATGCATTGATCTTCCTTCTCTTCTTCTGGTACTGCTGCTGCTGATCTCAGGCAGAAGCTGAGATATAGCTTTGCATGGAATTACTGCATTGGGTCAGCAGCCAGAATCTGCTTTAGAAATCAGTAATTGTGTTAAATCTGCATTTATTTCAATGCAGGGGGGAAGGAAGGATGAATTTTGAAAGCCTTTAAAGGCAAGAGTTTAATACTGTGAGGATTACCAAGTTAGAGATGGTTGACTCAGGCAATCCAATTCATGGCTGATTTAATATCTTTATATTTCTCCAACAACCATTTTACCCCTAGAGGAAGATTCGAATTCTTCTTTTTTTTTTTTTTTTTCCTAGCCAAACTTTTTTGTCAGTTCTTGGTCTATGGCTTCTGCTGTAAAACCAAACTGAAGAACAAGCAATGCCAAAGTAGGGACTGACAATTAGAGCACAAGGTCTGTTCACATGAAAATTTATTTGGGTCCTGCTTACAGAATATTTTCTGATTAGGGTTAGAATTATTAGAAGAAAACACACAGAATCACAGAATTACTAAGTTTGGAAAAGACCTTTAGGATCACATGTAGAATCTATCTGTCTCTAAACTCTGAGCAGAGCTGCAGATGGGCATTAAATGAGGTTTGCTCACCTTTTCATGCTGAAGTTGGTTGCCTTGACAGTGGGGATGACTGAGTCTTGGTCAGTCTTTCTCCAGGAAACTATTTAATGCAGAGCAGTATAAAGTGAGTAATTAATTGCCAGTAGCCTGGTGGTTAGGGAAGGTAGGACTATGGGGTTAAACAGACTCAGGTGAGGGATGGAAGAAACTTGGGATTCTATCTGGTTTTTGGTCCTTGATTCACTGTCACTAGTGTGTCACAGGGGAGTTTTTGTGAGCATCTAGGCTGTCAGTTTCTTCACTGATTTGGCAAAGACCTAATCTGAAAAGTCAGTTACTTACCAAGTCCTGTCTGTAATAACTCTCAAGCAGTACTATAGTGAGTAGCAAGGGACATTGTGTTTTCCCCTGTTATCTTCTTCCAACAAATAGTAAATTCAACCAGCATGAAAAGCTTGCATTCATTACTGCAATTACAGAATACTTCAATTTATTTCGTATTAAACTTTATACCATGGTTCTGGGGTACCCGCCTTGCTACACTTGACCTAAGGACATCAGTACATCAAGGCCTGATGGTAACAACCAAACAAAGCACCAAGATTTTTGCACAAATGAGCTAAATTTTTGTACATATATAAGGGATGTAGTGCCCCAGCTATGCAGAAGTGCAGTCAATATTCTACCAGGGAAGAGAGGCAACATGGACAGGTAAAGATGAAATAGAAAGAAAAGACGAGAGAGAAGCAGTTTTATCTGAACTTCTCAGCCCACACTTGCTGTGACTTCAGGCCATTCATTTCTGTCCTTTTCCTTCTTTCTTGGTCAATGAAGGGTGTACAATTCTAGGGATCCCAACCAATGTTTTTAGCATTTGTGTAGTGCCTAGATATGGACATCCAGTTTGCATCTGAAGTGTCCATATTCTTAGTCCAAACACAGCAATTAATACACCTTCTGTTTGTCTGTTTCCTAATTCAAGTTCTAGCCCAAATATTGTCTACTCTTTTTTTGCTCTGCTCTGTCAGTTTGAAGCCTAAATTATGAATTTTGACCCATGTAACTCCTCTCATTAGAGAGAAAACTGTATCACCAGCCCCTGTGATTTCAGAATGTCCTGAATGTAATCATCTCCAGTAATTAGATCTAAGGACAGAACACTTGGGAATCTGCAATTCATGAAACTTTCAATATGTTACAAATCATAATTTACCCAGCTTTTAAAATGATGACATTATCAAATGTATATGTATTAATTTAAAGGCTTCATTGGGCCTGTAATTTAAGAAGAGCAACAAAATAATCCATTGCTCACCTGATGCAGTATCATAGTAACTTGCTAAGGGACGCAGGGACTTCTACAGTAATGTAGGGAAGGATAATGACGGGAAAGCAAAAGCATTTGAACACAGTAATTAGCAGGATTTTGTTATAGATTGGTAATTTAAAATCCATTAACTCCAGCAGCCAAGGTGCTAACTCAGCATGCCCAGAGTAGACTGGGCACTTCCACGGGTACCATCTCCTGTGAAGTCACTGGTGGGTACAACAAGGCACATCTTTGAGGACAAGCAGTGTAATCCTGCTCTTTGCTATCAATTCACCTCTTTTGGTGAAACTTGGGGAAAGCAATTCCTCCTTCATGTTTGGTTGAGCTTGGACAGCATGTTCAAAAAAAATAAGGCAGTAGGATAAGATGTGTATGCATTATGCATGAAGTGTCATTCAACTTTTACAAACTGGATAGTAATAATGAGAAAAAAAAAAGAGGGCAAAGAATAGGAAAAGTTTGAAGACATATTCTGGAAAGTATATCACTGAGGCCTTTGTGTCTAGAGGTTTATGCTCAGTAAGTTTTGGAGAATATCACTTAAGCTCCATGATGGTTCTCTGAGTCTGCAGACTGTTAAGATTTTGGAATTTTTTTTTTATTCGACAGGATCAAGTGCCTGTATGTTGTACTCTAATCCTATAAACTATGGAGAGAAGGGAAGCTTTTGGACAGATATTGTGAATTCCTTATCTTTCCAGTTCTTGATATAGGAAATAATTTCATTGTTTTTAAGGATTTGTCTTGGTAGGAGACAAGAGTTTATAACTAACAACCCTATAATAGATGGTTTTACTCTAAACCAACAATATTAACAGAGTATTAAAATAACAGCAATGTGTTTAGGCACTTTTTTATTTTACATACATACATATTTCAGAAAACACCTATGTTGTTTTTCAAATAGTTCAACAGAAAACAAATACTAAACAGTAAAATTCATGTTACTGAAGTTCCAAAGAAAGTTAGAGAATGTAAATAAATATTAGTGTGAGTTACATTGCTAAATCAATTTTGCCAATAATAATTTCTATTTTTCCCTATCTTCCTGTAAGGTAGATAAGTTGGTTGGTTTTGTTTTTTTTTTTTTCCCAACTCCATTTGTTCATTGAATTTAGGTCAATGTTTAATACAATAAAAGTCAAGAAATACTGAGAGAACTGGAGAGAGAACAAAGCTGGGTTTTTGATTGTAGGGGGTTGTTTTTCTCCAATAATTCTAAAGAGCAACGGAAGGATGAGATCTATTTACTTAAAATGTAAAACAATATAGGAACCAAATTTTTTGTAAACCTTTTGAAAGCTGATATTGCCTTTATTGAAGAACTTTACTGTAAACAAAAATATATCTAGAGAAACTTAAATATTATAAATAAATAAAACAATAATTTAACCATAAATAATAAAAAGTAATAATTATCTGTAATTTCAGCTACATTTTAGATTGTCTGTGAAGAAACCTAAACACAAGCCTAAGAAACATTTTGTTTGCTTTTCCAAAACAATGACAATATAAAAACTGAAAACATTGGTAGTGCATCCTTTTGATTTGCAAAATAGAAGAACAAGGTAGAATGTTAAGAATTCTTTTTAGAAAACGTGTATTTAAATGTTTCATATTATTTTGTGCATGTCCATGTGCACATACATGCAAAAATATTTTATCTCTCTGAGCAAAATGACACAAATTATAAAAAAAAACTTCTGAGCCATGATTAACATCCATTTACTCTAGGCTACTGAAATTATGGTGAAAATATGGGCATCAAAATGCATTTAACAATGTTTCTTACGTCCTATAATTATAAGCACAAAACACTGCACTTTGAATAGAAAATTATTTTTTTCTCAGAATTAGCCCATATTCACAGGTCCTGAATTGAATCCTCCTTGCTCTCCAAAGGTTTCATCATGTAATTTTAAATATTACATAACTATTATCATTAACATGGTAATAACAATTTTCTGAAGTTTATATTGCCATCTCTATTAGAGATGCAACCGTCATGTGAAAATAGAGATGCAACAGTCATGTGAAAATAGAAAAATTATTAAAAGTATTGGAACTTTTATGGACATCTCATATACAAAAAGGCAACCCCTACTTCCCTTTAAGGCAAAATATGTGCATCAAAATCTCTGCAGAACTTGCAGGGCAAAGAAATTTATATTTTCAAAGACAGATTTTCAGAGATTTTTTTTAAACAAAATCAGTCTTCTTTCCAACATTTTGAAACAAGCTTCCATTATAGATACCTTTCATTAGGATATTTTACATTAAATTAAGTATTTTATTTCTATTTGTCATGGTTTAACTCCAGATGTAATCCCAGCCCCACACAGTCCTTCTTCACTCACTGGTGGTGTGGTGAGGAGAATTGGAAAAGTAAAAGTGATAAAATTCATGGGTAGAGACAAAGTTCAATAGGTAAAGCAAAAGCAGCACACATAAGCAAAGCAAAACAAGGTATTCATTCACCCCTTCCCATGGGCAGGCAGGTGTTCAGCCATCCCCATGGAAGCATTCAGCCATCCCCAAGTCAGCATCACATCCATCACATGTGATGCTGACTTGGGAAGTCAAAAACCATCACTCCAGACTTATTCTTCACCACTCTTCATTATTCTTCCCCCAGCTTTACACCCCAGCCATGATGCCCCATAGTATGGTGTGGGGCCAGCTGGGATCAGCTGATCTGGCTGTGTCCCCTCCCAGCCTCTTGTGAACCCCCGGCCTCCTTGCTGGTGGGGTGGGGTGAGACCCAGAAATGTCTTGGCTGTGTGCAAGCACTGCTCAACCACAATGAAAACTTCCCTGAATTATCAACAGTTTTCAGTAGAAATAAAAACCACCTACTGTGAAGAAAATTAACAGCACCCCAGTCAAAACCAGCACAGCATTAGATTTATATTTTTCCTAATAATGAGACAAATCATAAGCTAAAGGGGAGTTCCTAGAATATAAACCAGTAGCAGCAAAAATCTTGTTTAAAAGATGTTTTCTAAACCTATGACTTTTAAAGTTTAAATCTCTCCTTGGTCTACAGAGCTTTTGTGTGTGTGTGTGTGTATTTATTACAGGTAATAAGCAAAACTTAAGCCAAAAATTCATTATCATTTATTTCCCAGCATGCAAACTGTGACTTACAGAAGTGTAGGAGAGTATTGAAGATCCTACATTCTAAATGACTGGGGGAGGGGCATTCAGTTTTCATTAACACTAAGCAGAAAAATAGTATTATAACATATCAATATTTGTGAAAAACTAATGAAGACAATTATAAATACAACTTGTGCAATATTGTGTAATACTTCTTCAATAATTACTTATCAGAACTAAAGAGGCATGAGAAAAGTTAAAAAAAAGAATGAATAGGAATGTGTCTTGAGTCCTTTGACAAGTGGCATAAAGAAAACAAGAAATAAAAATGAAAAGATGAAAGGTAACCTACTTTAAAAATAGTTATGAAAGCTTGCTTTTCTTTATTTATTTTTTAAGAGTTGTTTAAACTGCTTATTTATAATTGAGCCTTTCAAATACACATGATTTGTTAGAGTAATATGTGCTTCAGCTTTGTCTCTCGCTTTCTGTCTTCAGATTGACTGCTATTTGAAGGCCTTATTTTATATGGCTGGGCTAATGCTATTGCACAAATTGCCACCTTTTCAAGGCTGTGATTTCAACCTGCCTGAACAACTGCCACTTTAGGACCACAATAAAAAATACCTTTCATATAACAACTCTCTTCCTTTTAGGAAGAATAATGAAACAAAGCAAAATAAAAACGCACAACCATCCCTTTTCCCAGAGGAGACGTGCTTTGGGGACATCTCCTCCCCTGTCACCTTCCAGAGTTTGAGAGCTGCTGCACGGACAGGGGCACTGCAGCACACAGCTGCTGCAGCACTGCTCCCCCGAGCACACCCTGTGCTCCCCTGAGCTCTGCAGGTAGCTGTCACCAAAGCCAACCTCGCTGTTGTGTGGGCTTTTCCAACACCCACACCCACTCCACACTTGCACCGGGGCTCCTTTTCTGCTTCCCCTGCCCAGCTTTCCAGGGTCCTATGGAGTTTCCTCCTCTTTTCTTTCTCCATCTCCTCACTAGAGGCAGATGACACTTCCTTCAATAAAACAGTCCCTGTGTGAGAACACGTGAAGGGATTGGATGCTTCAGGTGGCTCCCTGGAGTGCAGGGCTGCATGTCTGCACTGGGGTACGTGCATATCCCAGATTTTATCCATATATTAGGCTAAAAGTGGTTTTCTTCTGTACTCTCAGATGTCCAGAACATGTCTGCCTAGCTGTGAAGTTTTGAGTTTATGTTGTAATTACCCAGTTAGAGAACCAATTTTAACTTGGCAAAAGATCCTACATGTCAATTCTTCTTGTTCATACAAAAGGTCACTCTTAAAAAATATTCATCAAAATTTCAGTCATGAGTAGATGTTTAATTAACTATGTTTGACTAATAGCCAGCTGTCTTCAGTATGGGTGTCCACTCTCACTGTTTTGACTCTGGTCTAATGGAGATGATCAGCTTGTTCCTTGACAGAAGAATTATTATTTCAACTACCAAGTTCCCTTTTGCTTTCCATTCAACCACATCCTATAAAATTAGGCTAATTCTTAGTAAAACTAAGCTAAAACAGAGAGAACTGTTTTGTGCACATGACAGCTCTTATTTAAATAATAAGCTAATACAAAGCTCTCATCATGCAGACAAGACCCAGAGAAAAGGGAAGTCTTGAATGGGATGCAGAATTTGATCCTCATCCAGATACAGAGTTGTTCTTGCAACTGTTGACTTGGGGGGATCAGAGTAGGGAAACTTGGAGCTGTATTTTTATGCTGATTCTGTTCTGTGAATAAACAGGATTTCAGTCTCCAGGACCTTACATGATACAGTATAAGTATACAATTTCTCATTAAAAATATTGTTAGAAGCTGCCTTCAGATGACAGATTTTCATTATTCTCTCTCCTAGTTCAGGCTTCACTTCACTGAAAAAAAACACCAAACATTTCTTACATATCTGTTATTTAACCATTTGGACTGTAACATATTGCAATTTGATTCTATGACATTAATGAACTGGTCAGGTGTCAGTTCTGCAAGGGTTCTAATGTCAGATACAATTAATCACTAAATATACCTACAAATCTGAATAAACAGGGACTGAAGTTCAATGAGAAATCCATCTGAAAAATAAAGGAGGGTGTTTACTTCTTACTTTGCCCAGTAGGGTAGGATGAGCTGCAGTTTGTTACAATCTTGCTCTGAGGCTCTGCCTTTCTCCCTACAGAGCCTAGTGTTTTGAACCATCAGCTCCAGCTGATGATCCCGGTTCTATGTAACCAGGGCTGGGAGAGGCAGAGCTCCTACAAAGAGAGCTCTGGATGCTGAAGATCTCAGATTTTGCTCCAAAGTTTCATCTGGGAACACATGAAAATGTCAGAACCATAAATTGGCTTCTCTCTGCTCTTTATCACAGACATAGCATTGCTGTCCCAAGGCCCTTATTTTCTTCTGCCTTGCTCTCACCACAAGCAGCTGCTGCTGAACAGCAATGCTCACAGGCTTTTGAACTCCAAGGTAGGTCCATCATTCAAGTTGTTCTTCTGCAATCAGTAATGGGGTGTACTGGTTGCTCACCCCAAGTCAGGGTTTAAATTCCTTAAGGCATGAAATCTTTTAGGTTTACACATGGCAAAGATTAAATTCTTTACTCAGAGGTAATGAGATGGTAGTTTGAAAGGAAATACTTTATTATTAGTCATATAATAAGAAAAGTCAATCTTAACTCCTTAAGAATTTGTCTAGAAATCCCCTAGCAATACGGAATTTCATTTTATTAGTGCAACCTATGGAAAAACTTGACTGCTTCACATCCTTCAAAACTTAAGTCTTGTATTTTAAAGTTTCAGAGAATTATTTAGCTGGTGAACACCCTACTAGAAGACATGAGGCAAATTCAAGATAAATATTTTTAAAATTAGACAGGAGTCAATACTTTTTAATAGTAACAACCCAGCAGCCAAAAGAGTTTAGCACCTGCATCCTCCTGGGGAGCAATTTAAGTATTTGGGTTCTCACAATTAACAGGTACTCATGAAGGTACTTAACTATGAAACATTAGTACCCAGCAGATTTTCACTGCTCTCTTGAGTACCGATATTGCAGTGATACTATTTCAATGGGAAAAAAAAAAAATCAAACCAAAACAAACCGGAAAATTAGACCTAGCCTAAAAATACAGTGTGAAATATGTTGTGAAATCCAGCCCTAGTCACGAGTAGGGCACAGCAGATGTTGAAGTGCTACTGTGGCAGAGGGTTAGTGCAGCTGGGACTGTTCTGGAACATCTGTAAAGCAAAATTCAGAAAAGAAGATTATACTGATATGTCATCTAATGCAGCTTAAAAATAAATAAATACATAAATAAATAACCTTTTGGGCTCCAAGCCCTTGCTTAGATCCTGAACAAAAGTACCTCTACCTATTCTTGCGCATTTCTGTCCCAACGCTCCTGCAGCAGTCCTTTCATAACAGACCATGCTGTCATTTTTCTCTTTTTGTGTCAAAGAAATATAAAGGGGAATAACGCAACTATATTTAACTTCAGAACTGTCCACCAGCCATGCAAAACCAGAAGGAGGTATTTCAACTAGTAAACCACGTACCACTTCGCTGCTAGAGCAGGCTGGCGGGGGAGCGCTAACGCACAGCCCTGCGTGATGCTGCGGAGCGGGCAGCATCAGACGGGCACAGATCGCCCGTCCCGAATAAACGCTGCTCAGCCGCCCCTGCCCGTGCCCGGGGCGGGTCCGCAGGCGTGCGCGGCGGTGCCCGCCCGCTCCCGCAGCGCGGGGAGAGCGCCCATCTCCGCACCGGGCCGCTCGCGTCCCGAACGACGCCCCTAACACCGCCAAAAGTTTCAGCCGCGGGCGGGCGGGGCCGGCCCCCAGCGCGCCCGCCTTGCCCCGCTTTCCCTCCCGCCAGCCTCCGGCGGCGGCAGGGCGGGCAGGGCCGCTGCACTGCCGCCCCCCGGCGGCACCGAGTCCCCTCCCCGCGCCGCGCCCTGCGCCCGGCCCGCACCGCGGCGCGGAGCCAGGCAGGGAGCGCGGCGGGAGCGCCCGTCCTGCCCCGCCGCCCCCGGGGACGGCGGCGCCCGGCCGCCATGTGAGAGCGGCGGGGCCCGTGGCGGAGCCCGTCCCCGGGCGGCGGGGCCGCACCGGCTGCGGCCGCCGCGCCGCGGGCTCGGAGGTCTGCGGAGGAGGCGAGCGGGCAGCAACAAGCCGCCGCCGGCCGCCCGCCCGCGGCCCCGCCATGGGAGCCGGGCGCGGGGCGACGCTCGCCCGCCCGAGCCGCCGCCGGGGCTGAGCGCGGCGCCGGCGCAGGTACGGAGGCACGGAGGCGTCGCGCCGGGCCACCGGGGAGCCGGCCGGGCTGGGGAAGGGGCTGGCCCGGCTCCCTCACAGCTCCAGCGGGCCGGGGTCGGGCGGCGCTGCCCGGCCCTCCGGAAAGTTTGGGCGGGCGGCGCGGAGCCGCGGCTCCCCTGCCCCCGGGCCGGGCAGCGCTGCCGGGCGGGCGGAGCGCGGTGCCCCGCGGTGCCGTCGCCGAGGGCCGGGGAGGCGGGCGGGTAGAAAGAGAGGCTTTTAAATGGCTTTGGGGAGCGGTACCGCGGAGCTGGGGTCGTGCCGGGAGGCTGCAGCGGCATTGCTTGTCGTGGCCGGAGTAGTGTACGTATTTTGGTTTGGGGGTTTTGGTGTTCTTTTTCCCCGATTTGGCGTGCCGTGTTTCAGGGAGAGGAGCCGGGAGTGCTGCCGAACTCCTGGAGGATGTGGGTTAAATGAGCCTCGGCTGCGGAAACTCGGAGCGGCTCTGTCTTGTCTTTCGAACACGGGCGAGGAAGAGGTGGTGTTGTGTGCTGGTTTGGGTAGTTCGGAAGGGAGGTAGTTTGCCTTTGCTCGCTTTAGTGTGTTTTAGTTGTCTATTACAGAAACGTGCTCGCTGGTAGGTATTTAAACAGAACCCAAACCAGCGTACTTCAGACTGAATAAGAGGTTAATGAAAATCATCGTGTGTGCAGACAGTGAATAGCACTCAGATGGGTAATTTCTATTCCGGACCCTGCTGGATTTTGGGGAGCTCCATTTAATTCATCGGGCGTCCGTCCTCTTCACATGTTGTCATTTGAAAGTTAAAAATAACGCCCCCCCCCAAGCGCTCTGAGTTTTGCCTGCACCTGCCTTTGCAAACGCTGGCTCCCCGGAGTTCTGCGTGGGGCTCTCTCGGAGCCGAAGACGCCCGGTCCGTGTCCAGAGCCCTGCTATTTATAAGACTTGGCAGAGCGGGGGAGGAGGAGGAGGGATGCAGCAGCAGGCTGTTTGCCTTTTGCATAAACTACCGAGGCAGGTTGCATATTGTTTGAGATGTTGCATCGGTGGAGACGAGGCGGGGTGAGGGTGGGGGGAAGAAGTGCAGAAGCTGAAGTATTCCTAATCCTTCTTTTCCTAGGGACTGTGGCTTTATGAAGTGCTTCCCTCCGATGTGAATGCAGTGTCCCCTGTGGGATGCAGTAGGTGATGCCCAGCTCTACTGCAATGGCAATTGGAGCTTTCTCTAGTTCTCTTCTCGTAACCTGCTGCCTCATGGTTGCCCTCTGTAGCTCCACCGTTCCCGTACAAAAACTGGCCAAGGCTCAAGACAAACAGGAGATAAAGGCGAGCCAGGAAAAGAGAGATCACACGTCTACAAGGGACAGCCAGACAGGTCCAGGGAAAATGAATGAGATCGGCAGGAGCGGGAGGGAGGAGGGTAGCAGGGACTGGAAGAGCAAAGGAAGCAGGAACTACTCGAACAAGGAGTCTTGGACTAAGCAAAAGCAGGCTTGGAACAGCCAGGGGACAAGCAGTAAATCTGGGAGCATTCAAGTGCAAGAACAGAGGGATGCTGCTCCTGAGGAACCTCAGGTGGCTGAAGATTCCTCTCTCCCAGCATCTGTTGCGAGCGTCACTCCCGAGCCTCCGGAGGAGTACGCCTACCCGGACTACCGTGGGAAAGGCTGCGTGGACGAGAGCGGCTTCGTCTATGCCATCGGGGAGAAGTTTGCGCCGGGCCCCTCCGCCTGCCCCTGCCTGTGCACTGAGGAGGGCCCGCTATGTATCCAGCCCGAGTGCCCCAGGCTCCACCCTCGCTGCATCCATGTGGACACCACGCAGTGCTGCCCGCAGTGCAAGGAGAGGAAGAACTACTGCGAGTTCCGAGGGAAAACCTACCAGACCCTGGAGGAGTTCATGGTAAGGAATGAAGCCAAAAGTCTTTTTGGGTTTTTTTTTCTCTTGTTTAAAGTGGTATTGACGGTCTTTAACTGTTTTCTCGGGGGGTGTTCTGTCTCCCCCTCCTCTTCACATTTTTGTGTTAATATTACTTCTGCAGTCCTGTAAAATATTCCCCTTAAACATGACCTTTCTTGCTCTATGGTAGTCAAACATTTTTAAGTGAGGGTGCTGATCTTTATTAATTCCTTTGGTATTTACAGTAAAAAATGCTGCTTGGAAGGATGCTACTCAGTGGTGTTATGGATTTTGTGAGAATTTTCAGCAATACATTTGTTTCCTTATTTAACTATTAACTGTTAAACTTCTGCCTTGCAGGGATCAAGCAGAGTTTTGTGGGCTGACTTCTATTCCTAGCAATCAGTTTGTGATGATCCCTTCTTTTTTAAATGTCTTTTTTTTTATTATTAACTATTATTTTTTTATTAACTATTTAAGTAGTACTGCCAAGATTGCATAATGTTTGCTTTCTGTGGATGACTCTAGGCCTTCTTTTTGATAGTAGCATAGTTTTCAGTCTTGGTTGCAGTAATACCTAAAGAAAGAACTTGAAAAGCTTCATGTTCAGGGAAATCCTTTCAGACTAGGGTCTTTTTAGCATTACTGTGCAAGGTTGTTATCATTGAAAATGCAGGATGTTACAATGCACTCAAAAGTTTTGGAGTCGGGGCCAGTTTTCTGGTTGTTTACCTTGTCTTTTTCCATTTAGTATTTTGTTGTGATTGAGACCTATGAACAGGCTCTAAGAATGGCTTGTGAAATTTCTTGTGAGTGACTGTTAGATACAGTGCTGTTCCAAAACCCATTTCTGAATACACTGAAGAATTTCATGCTGAATATATTGAGGGGAGTATGAAATATAATTGAAGGTTCTGGAAGCTGAGCCCCTCCAGGGTAGAGAAAAAGAAAGTGTGTTTTTGAAGGCTGAAAGTAAGTTGTCACCTTTGCTCTCTGGTATTTGCATGTTCCTGAAAACTTAGCTTTGGTTCATAATGTCTTTCCATATTCGTCAATTTAAGAGAAAATAAATAACACAGCAGAACTACTTTCCCCATAATAAGAAAGAGTGTTGTCATTTGCTCTTCTCAGGCAGTAAGGTGCAGAGCACTGGTGAATTGCAAGGTGTGGCAGAAAACATTGTATCATTCTACCTATTTCCATGTAATCCTCAAAGGGTTACATTCAACTTCAGGGTGGAAGTTTTCTACTTAAGAGGGAGCAGCTACCTTAACAGCAGCTAGTTGGTGTGACCTTTTCAGCGATGGCTTGTGAGATCCTTTCTTTCCCAGCAAACTTAATTCTTGAGGGGTGGCCAAAAGATGAAGCTTCTCCATAGGTCAATGTTTTAAAGGCTTCTCTCTGCTTTTCATTCACTCTCTTCTACAGAGTTTCATTTCTTAGCCTTTTCCTGTAGTGAAATTGTATTAATGGCTGTAAAGCAAGCCTAAAATACTGTGTTAAACCTGTAGCAAGCGTAGAACCTTAATGTTCCCTGGTACATTTGAATATGACTGACAGTCTTGGTAAAAATAGTGTGGAACAGTGACATTTATAGAAATGTCCTGAAAAGATTTTGGTTTTCAGCTTTCTTTTTGACTCAGTTCAGCTTTTAGCCCTTGGAACTTCATATCTTTAGAACTTCAGATCTTCCTCTAATGCAACATTACTGCTTTGTTTTTCCCAGCTTTGGAAACACAAGTGAGAAGGGATGTCTGCTCAGTACAAGCAAGGAAAGTTATTGATGCAATTAGATGGTGGAACTGCAGCCTGATTATTTTCCTATGTGAGAACCTTGTTTTTTGGTTGAGATTCAGCATTGGTTCCAATATTGTGAGCACAAGCTCTAAATGCAGCTGTTTGCCCAGGCCACTGCAATCAGAGGAGTTGTCTGGCAACACAAGGTGCAGATGTAGTCAGGTTGCTACTGCTCAGTGGAAGCAGTTGTAAAAGGCAAGCAACTGCACAGTTTCAAAGGTATTTTTGTTAGTTTAAACTTGGTGGTCTTAGGTTACTAACATGCTATGTCTTGATTAAGGTCAGGGAAGGAGTTATAAATGGATAGTGGTGTGATTTGTCTCTGCATCTGCTCCTACTGTTTGTGGCAAAGAGTACCAGACATCACTGAAGGAAGAAAAAGATGACCTCCTAACATTTAAGTGACATTTTTTGTACAAACATTTATGTATAGATGTGCAATTATGCATGCAAGTTTCTGAGTCTACTTATATAAAATTCCTATATGCCTTGGCATGGCAAACAATTGCCCTGACTGGAGCCAGAAGCTGAGTGTGCCAGGGAATTTGAGGTTTGATGTTTCTTCTTTGATTTGCAGTCCATCCTTCAGGTTTTGCTTGCGTGTGCACGTATGCGTGCGTTTTAGTATTTTCAAAGAGGACATGGGTATCAGCACAAAAAACCAGCTTGGGTATAGGGGAAGGATGAAGTCTCATAAAGCTGTTTCCATCAACACCACTCTGGTCACTTGTGGGTATTGTGGGGCAGAATAGCAGTGTGATCACAACATCCATATTAGTGGAACTGGTAGCAAAATCTTTATTTGGTGAAATGCAATGGGTGTTAAAGTTCTGCACTGAAGCTGAAGATTTCTAAAGCATGTGGTCCAAATATTCCAAGTAAAATTTGAAAATGAAGGCTGATGTATAAAGTCTTACAAGAATGAGGAATTATCTTCAGAAGTGCAATGTTTTGGAAAAGACCTATGATTTTGAAACCTGTTGATTTGTGTCTTTTAGAATTTCCTTGATACCACAAATGGTATTTGTTTTATGGGTAAGTTACTTGAAAATCTGGGAGTCAGCAAACCCAAATGAGTTTTGAAAGATGAGTGGTATTTTGAAGCCCGGGAGTAAAAGCATGGCTGGTAGGTTTATTACTGTCAGTGTAACCCCATTCATGTTCTCACGGGTTATGTCAGTGGCAGAAAATATTAGTAAAAATTCCAACACAAAAGAAAATAAATTTGGGATTATGACTGTTTGCTTGTTTTTTTTGTTTTTTTTTTAATTTAGTTTTAATAAGTTTTCAAAGCTTAAAGAGCCAAATGTAGATCTGTATATCTGTTATTAATCCAGCTTTTTTTTAGTTTTGTTTTGATGTCTTTTTAGTTTGTTATTAAAGTTGAACATTTGGTATGGGAAAGCTCAAATTACTTTGAACTACAAATGATTTGTCTCTTCCTAATTATGACAATTTACATTAAGCTGCTGAATAGACCTACTACCCTTACTAAGCTACAGCTTTCTTCACACCCTACTAATGGAAAACGTAGCAGTTTACATAGTATTTCATTTGCTCTTTTACAGTGTCTGCAACTCAGGCACTGCTCATAAACTTCCCTTTAAACAATTCTAAAGAGCTAGGGTTTTTTTTGCCATCTGTAGTCTATTTTCTGCAGGTTTTATAGCTGCCTGGTGAATACACAAGGCTTCTGTTGCCTGTTGTTGTCTTCCTGCAGTTCTTTCATAGGCAGAACTGCTGCTGCTACAGAGTTAACAGCTTCATCTGTAGACCACGGAGGTGTAGCATCATTAGTTGCCAGAGAGAGACTGATATTATTTCCAGTCCAGCCTGGTTATATCAGAAGTGCTGAGTGTGAGTGCTGCTGGGCTGGTCATTCCCTACAGGAGCAAGTGAGATGCTCCTTGCAGTGACTGCCACTGGGACCTGCACTGCAGGGAGTGCACTTGCATTGCATGAGTAAAGAGGGGAAGTGAAGGACCAAATGGGTCTTTTCATTCTGATTGATTTAGCTGCTGTTACATACAGGCACTGTCTTATTGTCTCTCTCTCTAGTGATGTCTCCAAGTATTAAGGTGCCATTAAGGCATGGAAAGTGGGGGTTTTCTACAGTTTCTGCTGTATCCTGATGATCAATAAAAAGCAATGTGCTATATTTTAGTCCAAGGATGAACAAATAATGGCTCTCACTGGCACCATTTTAGCATCCACTGTGGTTTACTTGCATGCCTGAAAGAGCTTTGTAGAAATAAGCTCATGGGGACCCTCCTTCTTGCTGCCATTACTCAGGTTGGTGGGGTGTACAGATGACAGTACTTGTCAAGGGTGTGCTGTAAGTATTCCTCTGAAATCCCATGATCTATCACACTAGAAGTGTCTTCATTACTGCAGTATCACATTAACAGTGCACTCTGTTCATGACAGATGTAGTCTACAGGTGTACGTGCTGTATAGGACAGAAATGTGTATCTTGAATCATCATTATTAGAGAAGAATTAGATCAGTTTTGTTTCTCAATCAATAGCAAATTACTTATTTTTCTGAGAATTTCAGCCTTTGTCAAATTTGGAAATCTAGTAAACCTATGTAATTAGAATATGCTTACATTTTACAGAGGAGAGATTTTAGGAATAACATCTGTGTGTTGCCTTGTTTCCTGATTGTCATCAGATACACGAGTTTTTACACCATCTCCAATGTTGCATGACACAGCTACTAAGCAGTGACCTGGACTAAGGAATGTCTGTTGTGGTAGTTACTGATCTCATTCAACTTTGATGGCTGGCAATTTTTTATCTTTTCCAAGTCATGGCAAAAAATGTTAAATTTGATTTAAAGCTGTAGGTTCACCTTGTTGATCCTGATCCTTGGAACTGAGTGCTGGTGTCTTTTTTCAAGTAGGATTATATATTGTATAATATTTTATATTAAAAATAATATTAAGAAAATCAGTCCTCCTTAAAGACCATGTTTTATAATTTGGTAAGTATTGTTTCTAGACATAACACTAGAAGGAGGGATTCTTGTTATTGACTTAATATTTAGGAGCTCAGGTTTGCTGACACTCATAAGTTCACATGTGTTTCAAGTGGTTACTTGAAATACTTGAGCCTTTCAACTCTGAGCATTGGATCAGAAACCTCCTCATCTGCTGACACTCCAGGTCTGGAAATGAATATGACAGTTTAAAAACAATTACAGGACGAAGTTGCCCCAAAGTCTGCAGTAAAGATTTTCTGCACTGGACTGTCAGCCTCTGAGTGGGATTTCCTAAACATATGTGTGGTGTTATCCTTGGCAGAGTGAAAAGCAAAGAGAAAATGCAAAGTGAGTAGCCAGCAAAGGAAACCTGAAATAAATAATAGTAATAAAGCAGAAAGCAACACAGCAGGAGACCCTGTTTAGGCTTTCTAAGCAGAGGGAAGGGCGTGAAAGAAATCTGAGTGCATAAGGGAATAACAGCCTTGGCAGGTGGGAAGGGAAGCAGCAAAGCATGAATGAGCATTTAGTTGGAGATGATGCTTTGCAAGCATCAGCATGTTTGAACTTTGGAAGTGAGAAGGATGTGAGAGGCAAGCAAGCAGAGAATGGATTTGAGGAAAAAGAAGTGATAGGCTGCCTGAAAAATAGGGAGAAGAAGCAGATGATCTGCAAGTTAGACATCTGGGTGATTCTTCAAAGCGAATAATTATTTTCTTTTTTAGATTTCATTTTTTTCTGCTCTTATTGGAGAAGTGAAATGGGGGATTGTCTGCATCAGCTGGAATCTGGAGTGAAAAATAGTCCATAGAAAGAACAACCTCCTCCTTAAATAAATCAGTAATCTGCACAGATTATAGATTTAGAGGATCACTAATAATAATGTTCAGCTGCATTTTCATCCTGTGTTCTGGGCATGGGAACCCATGTGGTTTTTTGGAATGCAGCAATGAGATTTACAGTATAGCATTTATTGCTCTTCACATCCTTGCTTTCCTCTATCTTGTGAGGATATCAGCCATGCAAGTGAGGTGTGCCTGGTCAGGAATGCTGAGGGGAACAGCTGGAATTGTACATGTGGCAAATGCAGACATGTCAAAGTCCATTTTTTACTAAAGAGAGTCTTGCTACTCTTTTGTTATGAATTCATTTCTTTGAAGTAGGTCTTTCAAGTAACTATCTCATGGTATTCCTATTCTGTAAGAGTTCTTCAAACGCAGTAACATTTCACTAGGTATAAAGGATTACCAGTATTTTCCTTCACCTTTTTCTTTGAATTTCAACTTCCTTTCAGAAAGTTACAAGTACTAGAAGAATTGTCCAGAAACAATTAACCTATGGGAAATACCTGAATTCAAAAAGATGGGGTTTTTTTCCTGACTTCTCTTTGAAAAATATAATTTTCAATAAATTGTAACTTCCTGCTACCAAAATACTTTCAAACCTGAAAAAATTACAGTAAGGATTTCCATTAAAAGAAGTTTCAAACTTCATTTAGCAAAGCTTTTCTTCTTAATATACACTTTTTTTTCCTAGAAATTATTTTTGAACATCTAATAGAACTAAACTAGATTATGAACTTAATTTTCAGAAAGTTCATTAGAAATTCAGTAAGGTAATTTTTGTTTAATTTGTATTAAGAGTCGTCACTGTTGTTGTTTTCAACATCCCTCTGACTTTCCCATTCAGTGTGTAGGTTCAGAGAACTTGTTTCGTTTTGGTTTTCTTTTCCTGCTGTGGTTCTGTAATCTTGCAGGAGCCCAGTCTTGGTCTCTGCATTATTTAGGCCACAAAACCCATTTGTTTTAGAGTGGGGAGGAAAAAGATGTGAAGGAAAGCACATTTCAGATGAGAAGGGGGGCACTGCACACTCCAGGAGTGCGTTAAGTGGCGGAGTTAAAGGGTGACTGGGTTTGTGTTTCAGGTTTCCCCGTGTGAGAGGTGTCGCTGTGAAGGCAATGGCGAGGTGCTGTGCACGGTGTCAGCCTGTCCCCAGACCGAGTGCGTGGACCCCGTGTATGAGCCTGACCAGTGCTGTCCCATCTGCAAAAATGGTGAGTGATGGCTGCAAAACTAGGAGGGGGCCTCTGTGGAGAGATCTGTGGTGCTCTGTTCTGCTTTTGAAAAGTTATTCAGATATTTTGTCTTCTTCCTCTAACGGAGATGGAGTTGTCTATGGATGGTGTAATCCTGTTGTGAGGAATCAGATATTCCTTGATTGGGGTGGCCTCAATTATGACCTATGTGGATTTTTGTTACCCAAGAGACAATTAGGATGTTAATATCTGCTGTTGGTGTATCTCTTGGATATATAATTTGCATGAACTCATTGTGGCTGTGTTTTATCTAGGCACACAAAATGGAACTCAGACTCTTCATATTATCCACCTTTCAACATGAACAGGAAAAGCTACTTTTGTTCTCCATTCATATTTGCTTCCCTTTCAGATATTCTTCTCCTTTTTTTGGTTTTTTTTTTTTTTTTTTTTTTTTCCTTAAGGCAAATCAAAAGTACCTTATTGAGCTCATCTAATTTTCATAACTAAATGAATTAAAGTCCCAAGTTTAATTGAATATTTTTTGTAACTAAATTAGACAGAAAGTCTCTCTACTCCCAGCAAGGGCTTGTATTAGATCAAAGTCTTCGTCTATTTAGACGAAAGAAATTACATGACATACTAGCTCATCACTTATAACGAAGAAATGATAATTTATTAATAGAAATGAAAGCTGCAAAATCTCAAATGAAATTATATTTAAAATTAAAAAGGACATTTAAAAATACTCAGATAATGTGCACACATCTCTTATTGCTCTTGAATAGGTAGATTTCATTACATTAGCTAAAACAAACTGCTTAAAATTGTGGGAAAGTTGGGGGAGGAGAGAGTGTACAGCATATGGTTTCCACAAATTCAACAGTAGATGATAAGGGATTGTTAATTGCATTGGAGGAGTTTCATTTGTATGGATATAAAAGTAATTGCTTCATATCCCTTAATTGGTTGTTACAGGCCTGAAGGAATTTATTCTCGGCTGTACAGCTTAAGGGCACTCTTGTTTCTGGAGATGAGGACAGGCATTTTTCAAGGCATTTAGGGACAGTTCCTGAGAAAGTCTGAATTTGGAAGCTGGTGATGTCATAGTCCGAAGGATCCTTTAGCACTTCTTTGATGGCAAGAATGTCACCGACATTGTGCATGACACGCTCTGCTGCAGCTCCCCAGGTCAAAGTACCTTTAGCTGGCAAAAGGTCTGTTTTCAGTATCAGGGATGGAGTTACAAGCAGAATACGTTAAGACTCTGTAGTCTTTCTCACTGAACTTATCCAGTGATCTAAACAGTGTTTGGAGCTGGGTTGACCTTCCGTCAGCACACATTCTCCCACAAGCAGCAGCACAATGCACAGTAGTGGCAATCTCCCACTGACGGCTCTCTTTTGGATTAAGGTGGTGTAGCAGTGCAGGGCTTGGCTCAACTGTTCACATAGATTCCCTGACACTTTTCCCAGAAATGAGGAAAATTTACCAAAAACTGTACATGAAACATACCTTTTGTGTGAGGAAGCTGCCTTTTCAGAGCTGTTAAAGCTGTATTACCTGAGTTCTACCAGCAAGAAGAGGATGATCTTGTCCTCAGCCTCTGAATCCCCAACTTGTGTATTTCTTGTGTAATACTTGTGTATTTCTCCCACATAACTGTGAGCTGGCATCTCTGACCCAGTTTCAGACCAAGGTGACCACAGCTGCCTGTTTCTAGTGAGCTGTACTGTCACTTCTCTGCATGTCAGAGAACCAGCAGTGGCTTTCCTTGTTAGCTTTTAGATGAAGAAAACCATTAGCAATAACAACCAGACCAAGATAGCTCAGAAGCAGCTCAACTTTTCTGGTTCAGCAGTTTCAGTATAATATCACAAATAAACTTCTCATGAAACCTCTCCATCTGGGGAGTGCATTTAAAAAAAAAAAAAAACAGTTTGCTTTTAGAGCTTTAAGTGTGGTTGCATGTGCAGTTCTCTAGGAACTTCAGTGAATTGCTGAATGTTTTTAATTAGATTGGAGCAAAAACCTACTGAGCAGGAAAACCTAACCTGCCTCATCCTCTTATTTTCAAGCCTGCTGGAACAAATGTGCTTTGAATGTGAGTTGGAGTAACAATCATTGTGTTGTGCTTCAGGGTTGATTGTTACAGCGATGACATCAATGACATCATGTAAGTGACACAAAAGAGCTTTGGGTGATGTACAGGGAGCTCAGCCATTTAACCTGAATGGTGGGAAAGGTGGAGCCATAGAAAGCATCCAAGTGAGGTAACTGCCACTTAACCTCCATGCTTAAGAAGTATGGAGGAGATCTAGTGAAAGCTTGTGATTATTAGAAATTAATGAATTTGGTATCTTGACAGGTGTGAGACCCTCTGCCTTATCTCTGGTAGGAAGGCAGGTATGCAGTTGACTTCTCTCTTTTCACAAATTTGCTGGCAGCCCTTACGAGGAGGGGTTAAACATGTTGGGCTTACACAACTGAGCACATGGGGAGGTACAGACTTGCTTTGGATGTAAGCAGTGGTGAATGGAAGACACATGTAATTAAAGAGTAGTTGTATGTGTAGTATTTAATAATATTCTATATCACATCCTGACTTCCAAAAAAAAGCCTGGATACTTCCATAGCTGAAGGTATAATTTTCTCCTTTGTGGGTGCTGGAGTGCTTTAAAGCACATATGCTCTGAAAAGTAGTATCTAGAAAAGACAAGTGATAACACCTCACTGAGATATTTGGATTAGGGGAATTTTCCTGCTTTTTGTATCACAAGTCACTGCAACGGAGGGAGCTGTTCTGTGTTTATCTTATAGAAAGGCCCTGAAAGGAAACAGGGTGAGGACAGAAGGGGATGGAGGAGAGGCTTCCTTCTCATGTGGATTACATGCTAAGCTTCATGCTTTTGGTAACCATCAGCACCAGCCACAAGAAAAAATCCAGAAAGTTAAATCTGACTTCAGAAAGTTGCATTAGGTAACAGAAGCCCAGTTCAGACCTCCATCCTGCTATACAATATTAGCATTGTGGTTACTTTTGTGGAAGACATCCCTGTTCACAGCAATATCAATAACCTTAGATTCAGGTACAGACATTTCTACAGTTTATGCAGAGTTAAGGGTAAAGGTAATGGACATACAGTCACTCTTTCGTTGGGAAAAATCTGGGCACTTGTCACGGAGGCATTTGGGGCTGTGAAAGGGGGCAGGGGTAATACTGGTAGTGAGTTACCTTTCTTTAGACTAGATTACCTTGGTTGTGTGTTCCACTTCTATTCCCAGCATTAGAGCCCTAGTAGGCATACACAGCTGAGTTCTGCTTCGCCTAAGCCTGCAGCCATGGAGCAGCAGATGGAGTCAAGGGTGGCCTTGCTCCTGACGGTGTGCTTGCAGGAAGATGAGATTAAACCCGTAACCCACGTGGAGCCTGAGGGGGAGTCGTGGTTGCTAGACCAAAAAGCATTTTGATCTAAGGTCCCCAAGAGATTTTTATTTCATTATATGGCTGAAAGATTGCCCCAGATAAAATGAAGTGGATCCTGTTGCCCTCCTAGCATTCATCTATCTGTGTGTCAGTGTTGTTTCTCTCTCTACAGCAGGGAGAGCTGAGCTTCTCCTTTTGGCAAAGACTCATAGCTGTACAGTCAAAAATAAAAACACTGATGCCTGGAAGATCAAGTGTGTTCTCAGGGCTGTAACATTTGCAGGAGATATCTATTCTTACCGGCTATGCAATAGGGAGACTTCACTGATTGCAGTCCTTTCAGGTGTCTTAGGTCATTTCAGGACCTTATTTGATATTTGTGTTCATAGTTACAGTGGAAATACATGCATCACTTGGTTGAAATGATTGCTGCTAGTGAGGTGCAGGTAATGTGCTGTGGCCAGGGAGGGTGTGTGGTGATGGTTTTGTATCCCTGTGCTGAGGTTGACTCACTGAAACTTCTTTTAGTACCTTTCCATACAATTGCAGTGTTTAGGCCCAAGATGACTTAAAAGTGCTTCTGAATGGCGAGTGGGGACCTCCATCTGAGAGAAGGAGCTCTCAAGAGAGCAAAACCCTGGTAACAGCTAGCAGAGCTACTGTCTCCTTTTGCTGTGGTTGGTAAAACAGGTCTTTGTCTCACCTCACAACTCAGGTCTGTTAAACAATGGTGCTGGTTGATGCAGTACCGTTGCCCCTGTCATCCCTCTAAGATCCAGGTGGGGAGAGGCTACGTTGGGCTGAGAGACCTGTCTGCCATAAGAAAGATGAGGATGTTTATTCTGGGCCCATGAAGGGAAGTTGCACCTTGACAGCTCTCACATGAGCTGGCTGTTTGCTCTGCCCTGCAGCCCCAGCTTTGCTCAAGTACCATGGTGAATCTGACCTGTAAAATTTAATGTCCTTCTGCAGTGTGTTTAAATAAAATATGATATGACCTTGACCATAAATACCTTAATCTCAGCAATGAAGTATCATCATGCTGGTGTCCAAGTAGAGGTCAAGGCAGGACTATTGCCAACATCAGGAATGTAACTGCTGTAAAATTTAAGTAATCTGTGCTTTTAAATGTCCTCCCTTCCTTTGTCTATTGTCACTTTAAATACTTTTTTCAGTCATGCTTTGGCAGCTAATTTATATATAGCAAATGAGATCCAGAAGTTTTAAAGCCTGAGGGTAGATTCTTTGGTCTACATTATAAGGGAGAGATCAAATCATGTGGTGATGGTGTTCTCTTCTAGATGTAAAATATAGGTACCATAAAATGATTGTAAATTCTAGTTGATAAGATTGAAACAGTATTTAATTTTTTTTATGGAATGTATGTTGAAAAGTAATAACCTAATGAACAAGAAATCATTTCAAACAAATCCCAGTTCCACCCACACAGTATGCACCAATGTGATTTGTTCCATTCTAATGTGTTTACTTGAGGCATTTGAATGCTTGTGCATGCAGGGCAACATTTGGTCCATGTTTCTGTGTGCATGAGTTGTTTAGAAAAACTTCTGCATGGATTCGCCACTTTAATAGAGTGTATTTCACAAAAGGATTTATAATATGGGACTCCTAACCACGAAATATTAATGTTCTAGGGGGAATGAATGTTTCAGGAAAAAAAAAACCAACAGTATTTAAGTTGCATGAACAGCTGTATCTGATTAAAACTGCCTAGAAATCATGCAGGTAGGTTGAAAAACTGTAGCAGATATTTTGGCAGACGTACTGAAAACAACAGTCTTGCTTCTTTTAGTCTGCATTGGTTGTTTAAAGTGGCTTCCAAATCTGGTAGGTGAAGTTGGTAAACTAGTTGCAGTAGTTTTTATTCTTGGTTTCTGCTGTTGATGAAGTTGAGAGGAAGTTTGGTCTGTATTGTCTTAATTCAAGGCATTCCTTTAAACTCATTTCATCTCTCTGCTCACCTTCTCCCTGTACTGCAGGAAGGTTGGTGGCTGCATAGGCCATGTGTGCTTCCTGTGCAGAAATCACAGAATTTTATTCTTGTGCCATATTTCAGATCCAAAGCTGTTTAAATGCGCATGGATCAGCACTGCAAAGTGGGCTGAGCAAAGCCTTATGCCAAAAGCACCCAGGCCTTGTTGTTTCCAGCTCACATCCATGTGCATATGTGGATATATGATCCACTGATGACATCGCTCGTATTTGGCTGGCTAAGTAGTGCTAGAGGTGTTATTTCCTCCGAGGGTGTTTACAGCTTATGTTGACTTTCAGGGTATACGTGCTTTCCTAGGTATAGAAACCCATCATCCCATGAAAAGGATCTGTCTGAAGATATGGCAAAAGTATCCAGTTATACTGAGCCTCGATCAGTTACAAGGATAACTCAGTTTATATACTGTGTATGTATTTATTGCAAGTAAATATTGTGTGCATTTTTTTTTCCTTCCAGAGGCCAGAATGCTCTCAGTTGGGAGTTCTGCTGTCCAGAAGCAGCTGTAACTCCCCTGAGTATATAGTGTCCCATCATTTTGCTCAGACACATGAGGACAATCAGAAATTATACTAACCTTGGTATTTAATGTGGTACTTTATACTTAAGTAGAAGGATGTAAAAGAGCCTATTAAACTATAAAAGCAGTGTATCCTATAAAGTTTTCAGAACTCACTTTGCAATATTTTTTCTTTACAGGCTGTTACAGTGAGCCTGAAAAGCATTCCGTTTTTTTCCTCTTACTTGATACTGCAGGTTTAAGTCATATATCAAAGTTAAATTCTGCTGTATGAGTCCACTTTTGTGGCAGCTGCTTGCAGGGATTATCATTTTACTGTAAGTTGAAGCCAAAGCCAATGATGATGTGCCCCAAACTGTTGTTTAGTGGTGGTGGTCCCAGGTGAGTGTGGGAAACAAGCCGCCAGTTCCCCATGGTGCTCAGAACTTCCATGTGTCGCAGCTACCTGGCTTCTTAAAGTGTGTCTTGTGTCAGCCTCAGGAGCAGGAAAAAGAACATGCTTACTGTGCTGATAGAAAAAGAACAGAAACTGAAATCCTGGGATGGGAGGAGAAAATTTTTCTAGCAACTTTCATGTATCTGATGTAGGTTACAGTGCTTGTCATGGCAGTTTCACATATCTGCCATCCTGTGTAGTTCTGGATGCTGGTTGGGGTTCAGACAGGAAGGTGCCTTTGTGCCAGTACCCATCAGAGTATTGGAGTAAACAGTGTGCTCTTGCTTGATTTGTCTTTCCTGACACTTTCTGTGCTACATAGAGCCACATTTGGGCATTTGCTTGGTTTCTAGCAGAACAGCTAGCCCATGCTCCCCAAAATGAAGTCATCAATTGCTTTGGGGCTTTGTTTGCTTGTTTGTTTTGTATTTTTAAGTTCTTCATATAAGAATTTTCTGAATTTGTATTGCTGTTTCATTTTCACACACGTAGAGATAGGTAAGATGTAAAAACAGAAAAATAGAGCCCAGAGCTGACATTAGGGGCTCCCCCTGTTCCATACACTTCTCCCAGTGTTAGTTCTTTGCTGTTCAAAGGAAACAAACATTAAGGGAGTTGCCTTGTCTCCTACATCCAGTATTTATATGCTTTTCATTAGAGAAAATATTCTCACTGCTAAGTTTGCTCCCTCATTCTGCTATTGGACATCTATTATTATTTTGTATGTGTCACTAGTTGAAATTGTGGCAAACATTTGGGGGGCATGTAGGCTTCCAAGGTCTGAAACAGTTGTGTGCATCTTGCTGTATGCTACATCCTTGGAGTAATATTCCCTATGAATAGCACACTAAACTATTTGATTTAATTAGGTTCTGAAATCCTGTCTTAGTCCAGATTGAGTTACCATAGGTTAATTCATTATCCAGTGTCAGCTGAGCTACTGTACTGCCCGTGTGAGCTCTTAGTTGTGTTCTTTGCAGATAATCCTGTTTGTAAATAGAAGCTGTTTACTAGCTAGCTGTTTACTAGCTAACTGCTACAGTAATAGGTCTACATGGCTGTTTAGTATTTTGTGGTGTGATCAAAAGGAGCAATGAAGAAAGATACACACCTTGTGCATTTTGCTTTATATTCTTTTACATTTTTTCATTGCTATTTCATTATGTTCAATGAGGCATCCAAGAGTTTGCTTGGCTTTGAGGGGAAATGGAGGCTTATATTAAAGTGCTGTGGTATGTTGGTATATCTCTCTCATATAAGAACACTTGCCCTCTGATGATTAATGATATAATCAAAGTCTCCTATCATTCTAAGTGCAGTGTAATTTTCTCTGCTTATTTTTTCATAGGAAGTTGAGATTTAGGCATTAAGAAAGATATGAATTGATCCAAGTGACTTACTGGTTGATGGAAACAGGGAATTAGCTGATTTCATTAGATTTAATTTCCTTACCACTTTGCTTTTCTGTGGTTGAGCTTTGCAATTGTGATGGCCTTTCCATGCAGTGCAGGCTTGCTGATGCCAGGTTTGTCTTAACTCGGCATAACTCCTCTTTCTTTTGAGTTTGTTGAATGTCCTACCATGGCATGACAGAAGTCTCAGAAGTTTTCTTCTAGTCCTGATGGAACTGTATTTGTAAATTAAGTCAAAATCTGATCAACAACAGGAAAACCTGTTTCCTTTCCTGACATGAGCTTGACCAGGGGCTGACTGGGACACCTCTACCAGTGTTTGGAAAAGAGTTCTGAAGGAAAAGGAATGATGAGTTCTTAGGGAAAAGGCTAAAAGCTTATCTTATTTTTTATTAATATTTGTAAAATCGCAGTGCTTGTTTTTCTCATTGCTCTAAGTAGCATCTTACTGTTTCAAAGTACTGCACTGGGGATCCCCCCCGTGTTGTGTGCTGTGAGAGTCCTGAGTTAAGTTCCTGGAGATTACCTTTGCCCAGCAGGTCAAACACCTTTGTCAGCTAAGTACTGTTAAGTACTTTCCTAATTTAAAACTTTGAGCTTTAAGGTGGAAGGAGCTTTTACTTTGTGAACGGTTGGATTGCTTCCATAGGGATAATTATCCATACAGTTTTGTTTCCTTGAGCATGTACAGCTGCAGAGAAGCAGTGATTAAAAATAAAAAAAAAAAAAACCTAAAAAAAGAAAATAACACCCTTTAAGTAATTCCTTACCTTCACCAACACAGTTACCATAATGATTAGCATTTCAAAGCTGATAGGCAATCAAAAACTTTGATTGCTATTTTTGTTTAGGGAAACAGTATTTTTTTTTTTCTGCCTACACTAGTGCTTGTGAATTTTTCATTAGAGGAATGACTTCCTACTGGTAAACATCACTTTCTTCTAAATACCCTGTTCTTTTGCTGAGTCTTCAGCTCTGTTTGGTTATTTCTGTGCTGCTAGCCCTTGGATAGGGGCCCATTAAAGAACTGCATGCATAAATTCTACTTACCTTACAGTCTTGTAGGTGATAAGTGCTTTTTCTCCTGCATCATTCCTTCTCGCTATTGCACACTGGTAACTGACCACCTTTCTTTGAAGTACTTGTGAGCAGCAAGTCACACTCTCTTTATTACCCATGGAAAAGATAACTATATCTTTACTGTGTGCTCACCCAACATGTTATTTAATTTTGTTTTTCTTTTTCAAATGGAGTTGATCAGATGGAACAGTGGCAAAAAGAAGAGAACAAGCAATGCATTCTAACAGGATTCAAAATACTATTTGGTGAATAGCATTGAATAAAGAAGATCCCTATCCGAACAATTGCATTTGGGCCTACTGTGTTTCAAATACTTGCAGTGTTATTTCCTTTCTCAGAGGTAGTTGCACTGAAGTGTGATGTTAATTGCTTTTTCCAGAAAAATTAACTTCTTGTGCTCCAAAATGGTTCCCATTCCTTTTCTTTCTGCTAATACTTTCTCGAACATTTTGAATTCAAAAGGGAAATCACTGGTTAAACTGGAAAATTTTGGGGGAGATATGCAAATAACAAGTCCTGTTAAAGACAGAAAAGGAAGGAGTAGTGACCATTAATAATATCTCACAAAGCCAAACAACAAGGCAGCACAGTGGTAAATGAAATTCAGCAAAACCATATGTTAAGGAGTAAAAGAAATTGCTTGAGTATTTTGATAACCTTTTTTAAGATTTCTGTGAAGGTGTTTTATTTACATATCAGTGTGAAATATTGTATGTAAACATCTGTCAAGCTTGCATGTATTAGAAGTATGCTATTATTTGAAGACTGGCTCCTCCCACCTGCTTTGTATAATCTTCCATGTTTCCTGAGCACTCAGCAAGGAGAGGTTGCAGAAGTACAGAGAAGAGCAGCAAGAAATTCCCCTGAATATTATTCCCCTGTGAGAACAGATGAGTCCTCTAGTATTGATAGCACATGAATTAAAAATCATGTGATAAAGTGTGATTCCAGGGGAGAGGGACAGTACCAGTGAAAATCTTCTCTATGCTTACAAGTCAAGGGAGAGGCAAGAAAATAACAAGACGTTGTACATGAGGTCTTTAAAGCACCATGTAATTAACCCATGAACTCACTGCAGAAGGTAGTGCTGAAATGCAGTTTCCTAGGATTGGAATTAAGATCATGTCTTTGATAGAAGAAATAAAATACCTTAACCTAGCTACCATAAAACTGGCTGGGGTGGCATGATGTAGAGCCTCCCAGAAACCTGCTCATTTTCACATGAACAGAAATATAACTTGTTTTCTACTGTCTACATCTTACAATTTCCTTTTTGAACTGCCTTTTTTTTTTAATTACTTTGCAGAAAAAGAGTTGGGCTATCTTGACTTTAGCCCAGCTTTACCCATGTTGGATGGGTACTTTCTTGTGAAGGCAAGAACACAGCCCTAATGAAGAGATATTAAAACAGCAGCAGTCCTTTTCCTGCACAACCATTGCACCATCCTTGTGTTGTGTGCTGGGCCACAATAGTACCTTACTCAGTACTTGTAGATGATGGAGATGGCATCTGATGAGGATGCCTTTTTGGCATGGCCTGTTCTCAGTTATTCTATCAACCTTTCTTTAAATGACCTAAAGGCAAGTCACCCATGAACTGCTTGTGTAATAGCTATCCAGGCTGTCTAAGACTTCTGAGATTGGTCAAAGGACTCTCTATTTATAGTTTTTGCGTGTTTAATACTATCTGCTGAAGAACTAATGGGGGGGGAAAAAAGGCTCAGAAGCAAATAAATTATAGCAGTTTATGGAGTTATTATATCAATGTAATCCATAATGTACCACCACAATGAAAACTAATTATCTTCAGGCCACAGCAGCTTGCTAACCTGATATTTTGTTAATGAATGGATTAGATGGAGCTTTGACAGCCACTAACTTGAGCACATGATTAAGTACACTTTGTGCTGATGTCTAAGCTAGGTGATGATTATGACAACTTGGAGGTAATTCTGTATCCATTATTAAGCCCCTGCCCCCTCTTTCTCTCCCCCCTCCACTCTTCCCTTCCAACCCTCTTAGATAATTAAGTCCAATTATATATGTACATCTTTGAGCACTCCTACATGCAGCTGGCATACATGAGGAAGCTTCATTTACCTACTTTGTAGCCTAGACTTTAAATCTGCATGTTGGAATTTGATTTCACTGTGTTTAAATACGGTATGCTTTCTTTCCCACATGACTGTTGTGTCTTGCTGTGATTAGATAAGCTGCTAAGACATTGGAAGAATCATCAAGTCCAAGTATTGGGGAAAGGAACATCCAGGTTTGCTGCCAAAGGCTGCCTGGCTTGCTGGCAAGCAGGTGTATGTCAAGTGTACAGTTTATATGCCTGTGGTGCTGAAAAATAAACACTTCCTTGGATTTTCTTGCCTGCAGCTTCTTCAGCAAAGTTGTTTTAACCATTGTGCAGTCTTCATTACGAGAAGGTGATGTATTTGTCAGTATGAGTGGACTTTTTAATTTCACATCAACTGAGTGTTTAATCTCCAGTCTTCTAAAGTTAAGTTTGTTGTGACAGCTGATTCTTTCCAGTCAAAGCAACTGAAGAGTCAAGTCAATTATCTTGATATACAGGGGTTTGTGCCTAGGTATGACTGATTAGTCTTTGGCTCCACTCTCTCTTGTGGTGCACGCTTCCTCAGGGCCCTGGGGCTCTCTCCCTGGCTGTGCTGCTGTCTGTGCTGTCACCTGGCCATGGCTGTGCACCAGAAGCTGCTTCCATAAAAATCTCTGTGTTATCAGCTAAGTGCAGGAGCAGTCTGGAAACT
Source organism: Passer domesticus (assembly GCF_036417665.1). Lineage (NCBI taxonomy): Eukaryota > Metazoa > Chordata > Aves > Passeriformes > Passeridae > Passer > Passer domesticus. The sequence goes on from NC_087474.1 coordinate 91,766,109, forward strand.
TTTACTGTCCTTTAAGCAAGCTTTTAGGAAGGCAGAAGTTTTCTCGACTCTGGTTTTGAGGACTCTGCCAGGGACAAATATTTGGGGTGGACAGTTGACAGAATGTGAAATGCCCCCTGATGCCAGTCATGGCCTTTTAAATTATATACATGGGTTACAACATCTGGACAATGCAAAAGGGAACATTAGAGATTCAGATGGCGCAAAACCCACTGAAATTTACCCTAAGCTAGGGTCACCTCCAAAGGTGGTTCTCACCTTCTGAGGTCCAGCTGGCAGATTTCCAGCCTCCTGGCTATGAACGTTTCTTCAATGTGTGTGTGTGTACAAAGATATATATATATATATATACACACACACAAACACATGGTGCAAGAGTCATCAATCACCATACTTGATGAAAATATTTCCTACTTTGGAAACCCTCTCAAAACAGTTGCCTGCAGTGGTCCACAGGCATCACCCTTTTGCTTTGCCTCCCAGACACTGGGGCAAACTTTTTGTTTGGGTCTCTTGTGATAGGACTAGGGGTAATGGTTTTAAATTACAAGAAGATAGATTTAGTCTTGATATAAAGAAGACTTTTTTATGATGCTGATGTTGTTGATGCTCCATCACTGGAAGCATTCAAGGCTGCATTCTGGAGCAGCTGCTGTCATTTTCTCCCTGGAGAGGAGCTGGTTGGTGACTTACTGTAACCTGAGTATCCTTACATCTGGACCATGTTGCAGTGGTGTACAGGGGAAATGCCTGCCCCCAAGGGCCCATCACACCCTTGTTTTGCAGAGAAAGCTGCAGGAGTATTGCTTAAGCTGCAGGGCTGCTTTTGCTGTAGAGCTCTAGAGGACAAGAGGTTGCCTTGTTATGATGGTCCCTGAGATGAAAGATGACATTTTGGTTGTTGCCTGAAGATATGGGCACTCGTCTGTCATTAGTTGTACGTAGCTGATTCTGTAATGCGTTTGTTACAGTTGCGAGGCTCAAAATCTGCTCAAAATCTAGTGTTTGTATTTTGTTGCCGTTTCCTCTTTTTAATAAGTGAAATCAGAGGTTTGGATTTAATCATAACATTTCTGCTGACTGTGGTGAATTCACCTGTGACTGTAACAAATATGAGTTCAGGGTTTCTCCTTGACTGCACATTCCTTGCAGGGGAAGCCAAGGGGTAGCTGTGAGTTGAAGCAAGCTCTGTAATCACAAAGAAGCCCAGAGATGTATTCCCAAATGGGCAGGCCCATAAAAAGGTAAATTCCCATCAGTTGTCACTAGAGGTCAGCATTAATTTTACGATCAAATCTCTTCTTACCACGTAGTGAATTGTCTGTAGATTTGAGGTGTGGGTGGTTGTGACACAGGTGGGACTTGCATGAAGTGAATAAAATAGGGAGCTTAAGTAGCTGGGTTGAGTCATTTCATACATTCTTGTTATCTCTTGTTTTGATGGAATGACTGCTGCTTTCGCGGTAAGATTATTTGACTCATTATCTTCTCTTTCCCCCTCCCCGCTTACTTGCCTACTTTATAATTAAATATCTGTTTTCCTTTTCAAAGTGTTGGTTAGTTTTTTAGCAGAGTTTGAACTGAATAGCTGTTAACATAATTTTCAGTCAGGGGTTGGGATCAGAAGTTAAATGTACAGATACTGTTACGATTCTGTTGTGATTCACTGTTTTTTTGCAAGACAGCAGCTGGATATATAGGAAGTGGTGTCCATGTGTATGAGTACATCTTGTGTGGAATCACAGACCTAGAACTTTCTCACCAAAGCCCTGCCTCTAACATTTAGTGTAGGTCCCTTCACTCTCCTCTGAATACTCCAGCTAAAGAAGTCCTGTTTGTAAAAGGCAGGTATTGCTCTAAGTTGAATTATAATATTTAGTTAGTTTGATTTTTGGAATATATGTGTTTTAATAAAATGAGGATTAGCCCTTGATACCTAGTTTTTCTTTGTGGAAATTACATAGAGCTGTCTCAAATACAAGATGGATCCGTCTGTGCCAGGGCATCCAGTGCATGGCCAAGTGGAGCTGCCTGTCTGTGCTGGGGACATGTTGGTAGGCTGTGTTTGTAGAAAGCTTCTGGATACATTAAATTTTTGGCTGACTAAGAATGTCAGGCCATGGGTGTACAAGAAAAGATGCTGCCAGTTGCTGCAGCTCACTGAGCCAGGCCTAATCTCCATGGGAGTGATGAGCCTCTTGAGAAGTTGCAGTTATCTTCTGCCTGTGAACTTGCAAAATTGCTTGTCTTTGGGATTGTGGTGTGTGCTTTGTTCGTAGCAGATTGTGCTTAGCAATAATTGGCACTGTGTCTAATCCTTTCTGGTTTAGGACATGGAAGAGAATTACATGACGTGACAATGCCTGGGAAATAGCAGAGTAGCCTTGTGTGAACATGGTTATTCACCAGCATGGGTTTAAACATTGTGGTACACATCAAGAAAGGAAAAACAGAATTGGGGAAAGGATGGATGTCTCATATGGCCTTTGAAATTCTAAAATAATGAATTTATTTACAAGCATCAGATTACTTGATAATATTTACATTTCTAATTCCAGATAGAATGAAGTTATTTAAATGGGTGCCAGCCTTCCATTTATGGAAGGTTAAATGGCATTTTCATTTTGTGATGTTTGAAAGACTTGAGTTCTCTGAAATTGTTTAAGTGTAAGAAACCAGCTTCAATGATAATTATAGAGAGAATAGCTTAGCATAAATGCATATATATGTGCTTTCATAATTTTCATGGAAAGACAACTGAGTAGTTCCCAGCAGTGTAATCTCAGTGCCTGTTTTCTGTGAAGAAAATTCAAGGAATACTTAAGAATGCCCCAAACCAAGTGATTTGTGCCCTCACAAGATGCACCTGTAGGAACACCAAGCTACTGGGTGAGTCAGTATAGATGTCTTTCCATGGACTGTTTAGGAGTTTGGTAACATGACACAGATTTCTTCAGTCAACCTCTATTTCTGGGTTATTTTTATTAGGAAGGTCAGTGATCTGTCTGAGCCTTATTATCCCATCTGGTGAGTATGCTTGAGGCACACAAGTTTCCTGCAGTTTGTGTGCACAAAGAAATTATGTGGTTACCATGTTATTTAGTCAGCTCTGACTCCTTGGATGCATGGGAAGGTGTCTGCTGGGAGCTGCCTTGCCTGGAGTAGCCTTATATGTTACTCTGGAAAAGAGTTTGCCTCTCCAGTTTTATGGGGAGAGTTCGCTCTACTGCTCTGCTATTGGGATTTGCATTTTCATACCATAATTTGTCTTTTTTAACACATTCTTTTATTGGTCTCAGTTAAAAGCTGTGTGGAGAATTTCTCTTCAGTTTTTCAGAAGTTTCTTCTGTTCTTCTTGCACCATTGAGTGATTAGGTGGGCATTTCAGAAAGACCTCCAGGTCTTCCAGCTGCATCATCTTCCAGCTAGCATTGTCTATTTTAAGTGTTTGTACAGACCTCCACAAGCACAGTATGTAGTCATCCCCACCATCTCCAGTGCAGTTCAGCCACACAGTGCCTCTGTAACACACAGAACTAGTGTTGGAGAAGAATGTTGGTGGGCCAAGTACCATGCCATTGGTCATGTGCACAAGAGACATGGATGGAAAAGGAAATTGCATGTTAACTCTTGGGTTATGTCTTAGCCTATGAACTACTAAATCCCTCTGTTCTTTCCTGGGGCATCCATTCAAAATGCTGAAAGGAATATAGATTGCTGACATGTACTGTCACTATAGTTAAACTTTCACCAAGACTATGCACAAACCTGAAATCTTCAGAGACATCTTCATTAATTAAGCTTCTCAGTCATAGGCAATAATATAGATATATATTTTAAGGCATTCATTTCCATGCTTTGTAATCCTATTTCAGCTCTGAAAAGAATGTAATATAATTCTGGCTAGAAAATATTTTAGATAAATCTATGAGTTCAGTCGAAACTGTATTTTCTTCATCTGCTGCTAATCTCTTTCATTATTGGCTCTTGACAAAACAGTGCTATGTAGAAGGTGGCAGTGAAACTGATAAAAATCCAATTTTCTTTGTTTAACCAGAAACTGGTGTGCAGTCTGTGTATTTTCTCTGTCAGGTTTAAGGCTGCTGGTGGGCTTGAGATAGGTCTGTAGCTATGAGGTTTGAAGCTTCAATTCTGTCACTGGCCATTTTCCCACTGGGATGAGCTATACCTATTTGCAGAGGCACAGGGCAAAGCTGTGCCAAACTGTGATAAAGATTATGTGCACAGGAGCGAGAAAAGGATAAAAAAACCACGCTGATATGAGGAGAACATGCTGATATGAGGAGATTTGAAAATATGAAATAAGGAAGGGAAAGCTTGCATTTTTTTTTCTTTTCCCCACCTCTGCCTAGAACAATTTCAAACAAGAGTGTGCTAGCCCTTGTTATGTCATTGTACACATGCAGACTTGTAAAGAGAGAAAACACCTCTCTTCTGGTATTGCAGTGAAAATGTGGGCACTTTGTCTGATATCATCATTGAAATGTGAAATATTTTAACAAAATGATCTTGTTCATTTTTTTGGAATATGGCTCAGAAAAAGTTTGGGATATGGAACAAAGTGGTATTTTTTCATTTCCTGATAAATTTGCTCTGGTGCACCTGTCTGGTATTGATATTTCTTGGTCATCTAAACTGGTCTTTAATTCTGCAACATCTCAGTTCAAATATCACTTAAGTGATTTAAGGAAAGGAGACAGAAGGTATGGGAATGAGCAAAAACATGAGAGAGAAGGATGAAGAGGAAGAAAGAGAGGAGTCAGAGAAGATGGGAGAGGATGAATTAGAGACACATACTTAAGAAAAAGATTGTATCCCCATAGTGACGTAGGCAAGAAGTGCTTTTATTGCAGTCTGATTTGTCTTGTTATCTGTGTTTGGAGGAGAAGAACATACCCAGCCATAGGGTCAAGTCAAAATATTTGTTCAGTGAAGAATTAGGGCATGGGAGGCATGGAAAGCAGAGCTGTGGTGGTCATATATTCTACACAAGCCCAGCCTGCATCTTCTTGGCTGGCCATAACTCTGCAAGGCAGATGGGCACAAACTGTGTGGTGCATGTATCTCTGTCTTCCTGAATCTGTCCTGCACCAGCCCTAGATTTATTACATTGTTTTAATCATCTTCAACAAAGTCATCCATCACCAATTTAAATATTTTGTCCCAGCATCATAGGAGCTAAGCAGCCATTATACTGATGAGATTATTGAGATTTTGTAAGTCTGACAGTATGGCTTTCATCAAACCACTGCTCTGTTGTCTTGGCAGAGGATTTTTTTACGATTTTTTTTTTTTTTTTTAATGTATGAAACATAGCAGGACTTTTGCACAGGTAAATGTTTATTTTTAAAAGGAATGTGGTGGTAGAGCTCTGCAGTCAGTAGAGGCAGTGGGGTATTCAAGAAAATTGACTGGGTTTTTCTGTTGGTGATTTGATTTTTTAAATTAGTTATTGCCTTTGGTCATAATAGATTTGTCATGACCTTAAAACTAATTGTGAACAGCAGAGGAACTTAAGGAAAGATTGAATGATTTCACTTCTGAGCTGTTTTTTTCTGGGTGAATAGACATGATGCTTTTCCTTGTTGGCAAAAGTTTTCCATGCTGCAGATTGTAAGACACCATTTCAACTTTTGCAAGTACAAAAATCACAAGGAAATTGTTAGGGCTTTTTTTAAGAGAGTGTAGCAAAGAGGAGAAAGTTTCCCTTTGTTCTAAGATCAATATCATATGCAAATTATGTTAGGTACTTTAGTGATTCCCAGATTTTCAGTGTCTAGGGTAAGCATCCTGAGCATGAAAAACTCAGAATGAGGACCCAAGGGCATCTCATCCAGTATGAGTCCATGATATGCTATGTTGTCTGAGGGAAGCCCATGATGATCAGTTCTCCTTGTAGTCATCAAAGCTGGCATTGGCTGGAAAAAAGTATTTCAGGTTTGGGGAATTATTTGCTTTTTCTTCCTTTTTCATTTTAAGGACTTGCCATGCATTTCAAACAGGAAGTCCTGAGATGAGCATTTCTGATGTCTAGTGGCACCTGTAGCTCATGTGATGTTTTTAGCAACGGTGATGGATAAATTTTATCCATTGCTTGGATAAAATTACTCCCTCTCAGCTGATTTTGGATGGTTTTATGTTTACTTGCAAAACTCAGGATTTCTAGCACAGATTTCTTGACCAGGTCAAGCAATGTCGCTCAGCATCTCAATGCCTCCTTCCTCATGACACATTTTCAGAAATGTCTCTTGCTTCGAGAGGCTTCTAGTCTTGGGGAGACTTTCACTACATTTGCAATTGGCTTGTGTTGGCAATAGCACTACAGTTTCTAAATCCATGGGCATGTGTACGGAGAACAAAAAGTAAATCCCTGCTTTAACCAGTATACAGTCTAAATGCATGTTTCTTATAAGGAGTGTGTTCTTATTTTCATTAATAAAGTTCTTAATGTCATATTCCCCACACTATCATTACTTAAACTATCAATTGCCTTTCTTATACAGGGTGGTTCTCTCACCCTAATATGTCTTTTATAGCCACAAAACAGGGCATTTGGATAGCACTGAAGGATGTGTATCAAGTATGGAGGGAAAAAAAATCCAATAGTTCTTATTACTTGTGACCAGAACAATTCAGTACATTATACTGATAATCCTGTGCCAACGTAAAGTTTGAAAATATTGAAAAATAAAGAATGGTGTCAATCATTGATCTTAAGCTTGGCCAGTGAAGGAAAGAAACCTTCAGGACTCCTTTAAAAATAATTATTACTTGTAAACATGATTGTTCCAGTTTAGTAAGCTTGTTTGTTTAACCCTGACTTTAGTTTCTTTAATTGCTTTTATTAAACCACAAAGAAGGTGTACATGTCCGAGGAAATGGGGAACTTTCCACTTCCATGTTCAAACCATTTATTTAGAATATGTGTACTCAGGTGTTTCTTAGTGCAATCAATACTGCCATGTTGCCCGGTTTCTTTGGGAAAAGAAAGTATGAGGGCCAATCTTAGATAAGGACTTACATCTGAATGAAGGTGTAGTGTTTCTCAGGTAGTTTTCTTGGGTTGGTATAATTGTAATTGCCAACTTTCAAACTGACTAGTTTGGGCCATAGCCAGGTTACATTTGGGTCATTGCCTATTTATAGTGTTTTCTCAGAATAGACAGTGCCAGTGTTGATTTGTGTGCACTCTTATAAATGTTTCCTATGAGCTGCTGCTTGCAGTTGTGCAGAACAGGAGAATTCAAATTGCCATTGCAACAATTTTACAGATTTTATTTAGCAAAACTGCAAGGAAGGAGTGCCTTGTCCTGGATACAGGACATTTAGATACAGCAACTGAGCTCTTTGGGTTACCCAGTCTGATTTGGCTGATTTGCACAGTTGTGGTCATGCAGTCCTAACAGACTGAAATTAGGATACACTGTGCTCTAACCTTACTTCCGGAGAAAAGGGAAACAAACAAGTAAACAAAACAGAAAAACCAAAGAAGAAAATAACAAGACAAAAGCACTTCAGCAGGATCCTGATCTAGGTCTTTTGTTGCTACGTGTAATAAACACCACAGGAAAAAAAAAAAAACATCACAGAAAAAAACCCACCATGAAGTGACCCACATATTATATGTGCTTTACAGTAAAGACAGAGTTTGGTTATTTTGCGTTTTTTGATAATGGAAGAGTAGCTGTCATGTGAGAAAGCAGATGGTCCTTCCTCTGAATAGCTCACATCTTAAATAAATTAATTCTGAAAGCATGAGGAGAATGGGAGAAAGGAGAGGGTGTGTTTGTGCACACATCATCCTGGTGTGTGAAGATGCTCTGTAACCCAGTACCTCTCAGTGCTAAAAGTGTTCAAGGCGTTGAACTATTCAGATTTCTTTTCCCCTCTGCAGCCTGTGAGTTTAACTCTCTACTGAGCTGTTGATGTCTATATCAACACATGACTTGGACTATGTCCAACCATAGAACAGTGTCCACAGCATTCCTGTGTCTCCCAAGCTGTCGGCTTGGAAAGCTTTGAGGAGAGGTCTCTCCACTCTTCCTTCGATCAACGTTTCATGTTCACTGCAGTGCTGCTTAGTCTTCTCCAAGATATTTAGGCCTCTCTGTTTTTCCTATCTTTGGCCAGCAGTTTTCTGCACTTTTCAAGTTCCTGCTCACCCACAAAGGGGCAAGAACCCCTTCCCCCTCAGCTTTTCACATGTGGATTGCTGCTACCTCCTCTTCTGGCTTCCAGGTGTCGCAGCAAGCAAAACACAGTTAAACCTTAGTCTCAGGAGCTCATGTAGCATCAAATAACTGGCAGTGGAGAAATCAAGAGATTATCTGATGTGACTGCACAGGGAGTTTGCACCTATGGCTGGAGCTGAAGGAATGAGTGCTGCAGTGCCTTGGGAAGCTGAGCCAGCCAGCAGTGCTCGCCAAGGAGCCTCTGTGGCACCAGGAAGCTGCTTTCACACAGAGCAGGGTAGAAGCAAATCATCTCTAAACCACCTTGTGGTTTAAGGGATATACATTAGTCTGTGGCAGTGTCATAGTCAGGTGTGCCCTCACAAGGTCAGGGACAGCTCTGTTAAGCAGTGGAAATCAGGACAAAAGCAGCAGTAGAGAGTTGGAGCATCAGAGTTGTCATTCATTATCTCTTCAAGTCATCTTTGGATTACTGATAATTAGAGGATATGTTGACTCATTTGCCTGTGCTGTGAAGCTGATGTTTATTTGAAAAGGAAATAAGTGACCTCTTAGAGGGGTGGTGCTGGCTGCTCTCAGCTGGGCATTGCCACTGTGAGAATCATGTACCCAGGCATTTAGGATTGCACATCTCTTCTTTGCTGTAGGTTTAATGCAATTTCAAATAAATGGGAAAATTGAAAAGCATGAGACAAAGAAGAAAGTGCACAGGAAAACTGGATGTCATTTAACTAAAAAAAAAAAAAAAAGATGTTAGAAAATGCTAGTCTTTGATGTTTTGGTTGTTTAGATCACATAGCATTAAAAATGAGATTAAAAACAAGATTAAAAACATGCTCATTTTATACATCATATCTCCACCATTGCAAGTACTTTCAAGCTGCAGACAGTTAAGGAGCTTTTAATGATAATGATCCAATTATTTTTAAGACTTGCTTGTAAATACATCATGTCGATATTTTAAGAGTTTAAAATAATTTCAGTTTTACGACTTGGTAAAAGCTATTGTAAGAAATGGGCACACCATATGAAATTCCATTGGCCAGGCACCCTTAAATCATACCCTATTCCTGCTACATGACAAAACATAAATCAAAATTAGAAGCCTGTGAGTAATTTTTTCTTTATTTGCTGTTCTCTTGGAATGGCATTATTATGTTCAAACCCCACATGGAGGTCGTGGTTGAGGTGTTTTCAACAGCAGTGAATAGTTTGAGTCTTTCAGAGGTGAGGATCCACAAACTGTTGTTTTCCTATACAGTAGCTGTCACACTTGCACGATTCTTTGTTTTCCTTAACTTTATTATTAGAATTTTTAAATACTTCCTTAAAAGTGGAGGAGAGCTTTAAAATGGGTATAATATACTTAGTGGATGATGGACACAGGCTCTTCTAGTTATCTTTTGGGGATGACAGTGATTCTGGACAGGTGATATTACAGATATCACCTCCATAATAATTGCCCATAATAGTAAAAATATTGATAGGCAATTTTTACTATTAGGCAATAATAACTGCCTAATAGTAAAAATACTCTGAAGTAGTTTTTCCCTGTTTTTGAGCTTTGTGGAGAATCCAGCTGTATGCATTGTTCGGATCAGACTCCACTACTGCCCTTGGCTTCCTGGAACAACAGCCCAAGTTCTGAGCCTTGATCAGACCTTTAAGTTATTCTCTTGATCCAGCTCCTCAAAACAGTTGCAGTTTCTCCTTTAGGCAGAGGTTTGAGAGAAGTGGCTAAAGACTTAAAGAGTTCAACTGAATTTTCCTCCTGTTTCTTGTGTGCAGTTGTTTTTTGTACCAGCACAACATTGTCAAAACAGAGGCACCTATCAGAATGTGTATGAGAGAGGAGTGTGCTAGCTCTGTGGAAAAAGAAATCTGTGTTTGTGCACTAATTTATTTTATTTGGTAAGGGAGGCTGAGCTCTGTTTTCGCATTTTTTGGATAGCATAGTCTTGGTTTTAAAAAAGAAACAATGATTCACAATTAAGCCTGTGGTTTCAAATTTCATCTTGCAGAACAAAGACTTTATCAGTCTTTTTCTGCTTTTCTTTGCTCCGAGTTTTCATGCCAGATGAACCAAAGCTGTTTGCTCCCAGCATCAGGTGTTCATCTTGCACAGTGGGCAGGTGAACATTGGCAGAGCTGAGCTCTCTTCAGTAACAGCTTTAAATGAATCATGCTGAGCCGGTGGCCTCAACACACTTCCCACAGAGTCTGGTGTTCCTCTTCTGGAGCTGGTTAGCAGACAGCTAGAGTTGCAGTATCCCTGCAACTTGTATGCTGCTTTAGTGTTTGAAAAAAAATTCAGTTGTCTCTAAAGCAGCATGGTACAGGAAGTCCAGATCTTACAAAAGAAGAAAATATTGTCACTGGCAGGCTTGTTTGGTGCTATATTTTAATATCTTAACCAAATACATGCAGGTTTTTTTCTCTGATTTATAATACTAAATAGAATACTGTCTTTCATTTTACACTTTATGCAGTGCATACAGGTGGTGTAGTATATAATAACTGTGTGTAGAATACATTCTACAATAATGTACTATATGATACACACAAAATAAACTTAGTTGTGTGTGTGTGTATACACAGATATATGTGTGCACAGACATATTCTTTATTTTGAAAACCCTACTCCTGCAGGGGTAGTGGGTTTAGGTGTAATTACAGCATCTCATTGACCAGGAGAGAGTGTAAGTTGTGTATAAAATCATCTACTTACAATAAGTTAATGGTAGGATCACAGCTTAGTCCCATTAGTAAATGTCCCTTGGTACATATTCTGTAATTGCTTTAATTGGTATCTCTCTTAGCTCACCTGAATAGAAAATGCCACTGAAAGGCTGCCACAATACATGGAAAATATAATTCAGTCCATGCCTCTAATAGAGCAGGTGTCTCCCCCAGTCTGTTTTTGTCATTGAGCTGCACTGAGAAATTTCAGCCTGTTACAGCCTGGGGTGATAAATTTTGGGATTTTCTTTTGAATTGCACCTGTTTGTAGATCCTGATTTGGCCCTGATGATGACCTCTCAGTCTATGACTCTAGGAGTAATAAATACATTGTTATCGATGACTTACAACTATGTTTATGTATATGCATAGAGAGAGCATATATATACATGCTTGCTAGAGACAAGCTTGCTTAAATTAGTTATAAGAAAAAGGAAAAAGTTTAATATAAGTGTCTGTTGATAACACTGGAATACCACAGGGGAAGTAAATTATTACTTTGACTGATTTGGTGAGAAAGGATGGAAATGAATATCAAAAGCCCAGGGCTCCATCCATATACTTTGCTGGTCCTGTCAGGAGGTTTTTGCCTTGCAGGAGTTGTCTCCAGCTGCTAGTTTGTTCTCCTATCTGCTGGTCCAGTAGATAGTGAATCAGGTTTTCTTTTGGCAGGGGAGTTTGCAGCAGTGTTAATTGGTAACAGTCATTGTGATCTTAGGGATGTGGAGGTGGCACATGAATTGCTGGTTTCTTCAAGAGAACAGTGGAAGTGCTGTTCATTAAGAGGAACTTCTCAAAAATGCAGAAAGGTGTATATTCTTCAATAAATATTTGTCCAGCAGTGTAGATTTTACAGTTTTCTTTGCCTTCAAGTGCACTTATTATCACACCAAAAAGGCATTTTGATCTGTTAGTGCTGTGAAGATTTTGAGCCCTTGTGTTAACAACATGATTAATTTATGGTTAATTTGTGTTGCATGTTCCAAATTACTAGTGTTCTGGATATGTTAGATCACCAAAGAGCCCAAGCACTGTGTGTGCTAATATGGGAACTGAACTGGGTTTGCTAGGTGTAGGATGAATCACAAGAAAAGTAATTTGTGGTATAGAGAGGTTTTGAGGAGCATTATCTGTCTTTGGTTGGCTGGAAGAACTCATCAAAGATGTGGAGAAATTTGTTTTGCAGCTCCTTTGTGTTGTTAGATAAGTTGAGCTAATTTTCTTTGACCCACAGGTTCATGAGCCATCAAATGTTGATGAGATGATAGTTTTTGACCTCTATTACTGTAAGCTGCAGCTGTTTGCTTCTGTTGTGGTTTAACCCCAGCTGGTAGTAAGTGCCATGCAGCTGCTCACTGACTTCCTTCCCTCCCTGCCGCCAGTGGGATGCAGAGGAGAATCAGAAAAAAGTAAAAAGATTACAAGAGTTTAATAACTGAAATAAAGTAAAATAATAAAAGAAGTAATAATAGCAATGAAAATCAATATCTGAGATCTTTCAAGGTATTAGATATAGGGCCAACATGCATCTGTGCTCTGGGATTGTTCATATCCCACAGCAGTCTTCAACAAGTTCTTTGACAGCCAAAAATCTGTGGTATATCTGTGTAAATTCTCAAAGTGATATCAGCATTCTTATTCAATAGTATCTCACCTTAATTCAAAGTATTGTCAGAAGCTGAAATTGCACTTTGATAAGGATCTGTGCAACGTACTTAAGAATCTTCCATGAACTTCGGTCCTGTGACAAGCTGAAACTTGGGTCTTCTATAGTGTGACTATGTAGTGTCCCACATGTTTGAAAACTTTGTTGAGAATGTAGTCATGCAATAATGTGTGACACACATCAAGCAGCTTTTTTTCTTTTTTACTTTATGGCACAAAATCTTTCTTTTTTAGCAAGTCCCTAGCTATCAGTAGAAGAGCATGAGGCTGAAGGATACTGGCTCTCAGTACAATTTTTTTCCATTGCAAGGAACTTCATTTTGTCTGTTCTTGTTGTGAGAGCATGATCAGCACAGAGCAGCAATTCGAGGAGTTACTAGCTGCCACATTGTGGAGACCAAAGATTGCCAGCTGGGCCTGAGGAGCAGAGTGATCCCTGATTGTGTTTTCCTTAAAGTGCTTGGACAAGTTCCATGTTGTGAGCAAGATGGACAAAATTCATACATCCAATAGCAGTCCTTTGGGCACTTTTTAAGTGTGCTCTCCAGCTGTGTTTAATTACACCTCTAGCTGGGTAAAATTTCCCACAAGTTGTAAAAGTCCCTGGCCCGTACCTGAATTTATGCAGCCTAAGGTATGTTTCACTGTTTCAGCCTTCCTACTATTTGTCTTCTAAACCTTAAAATAATTTTTCTCTTTTAATCCTTCAAATAAACATATTTTCAAAAGCCTTTTTTTTTTGTTTATAGTCAGCTGCTAAAATGATTTGGCATCTGTGGCTTTTTGCATCAGCGATCGAGGGAGCAGGAGCTGAGAGACAAATGCTAGTCCAGCATGTCCAGTGATGAGTTCTGAATGATGACTTCTTTTCCACTAAAATCTTGTCTGTTTTTGTGGAATTAGTGTAATTTCTGTAAGCAGTGTAAAGCTCTGATGGGGGGAGGGGAGTAATTTGTGGGGAAGTTTCTTTAAAAAATCAAATGGTACATGTTTGGGGGATCTGCAGAAAATTATTCTAATAATAAAACCAGGGCCTTGGAGGTTTGCTATTCTGAAACATATGTACTAGTGAGACAAAAATCTCAGATGAGAATTGTTAGCAGTAGATGAATTATCTGAAAATCTTGTCTGCAGCTACTGAGGTCAGTCAGCCTGCAAGCTGTGCTCGTTTCTGTGGGTGTTCTAAGTTGTCCAAATTCTTCCCCAGCACTAGGATGGTTTGGAAGGCTCAGTGCTTGTCCTGGGCTGTGCAGAAAGATGATAGCGTTCAGAAGCTGGTCTGTTGTGCAGTCTTTGTGTCATCAACCACCCCTTTGCCCTGGAGGAACTCTCTGGGGCCCCTGCATGTTTCCCTGCTTTAGTTCAGCTTCCTCTGGCCGTTTGCCTACTAGGAGTCCCACTCTGGCTCTTCCCTTTTGGGAGTGCTGGTCACTGGGAAGGACAGGAGGACATTTGTGGTACACATGAGTCTCTGAAGAGCTTGCAAGCTGGGTCTGGTGCAGACTCATGTTTGAGTCAGTTTCAGAAGATGTTCCAGAAATGCTTTTAATCACAGATTTGGCCACCGTGTGTCTTACCTTGATCCATTTCAAAGGTTCATCCAGATGTTCTCCCCAAGAGAACAATTGTTTCTCCCCAAGAGAACTTTTTTTCTAATACAAAAAAGTCTCTGCGTGAGACATCTCCTGCTGTGCCAGGCTGTGTGTCTGTGCCACTCTCCCTGTACTAGTTAGGCATCGCTGCACCTAGTAGGTTGATCTCCCTCAGACTGGACACAGCTTTGCTTAGTTTCTATTTGCAAAGGTGTTGGCTATGCTGAAACATTAGTCTTGCCTTTGAAAGAAAATGCTTAAATTCTCACCCCTCATTGTTGATCATATAGTTAACTACTTGACAGCAAAGTAGCGCTGGTCTGCCCTGTCAGCAAGGCCCTGCCAGTACAAGTCATCCAAGCTCATACTTCCAAGCCCATGGAGCTCACCTGGTGTATAACAGCCATGGATCCGGCTTAGTTTTCACATGCTGTGAACACCAGTAAACATATTCATAGAAACCTTTGCTTTGCCATAGAGTTTCCTCATGACCTTGAAAAAAAGAATTTAGAACTTTCTTATGTTTAAAATTATGAGAATGAAAATCTCTCTTGCCTCATCTGTTTTTTTCTTGCTTGAATGTGAATTACAGCAGAACAAGTTTTATTATACAGTAGTGCATTGTATCATGATTAAGGTCTCTGCTGGAGCATTAAATATTACAATTCTACATAATTTTCATTTAAGCAATTTTTCTTGCTCTTCAGTTGCCTTCCGTGCTGCTCCTCTGTTTATGTGTGTGTATAGGTGCTTCATTTCATATTGCACAGACAGGTAATACTAAATTTCATACTAATTTGAGTGTGTGTGTCTGTGTGTGTGCCACCCGAACACAGAATCAACAACAGAAGTTGTGTGTATTATCTAAGACTAATCTATTCATTGAACAGGAGTTGGGAGGGAGGAGAGCGGTCTTTCTGCAAAGAGGCACTTTTAATTGTGACTCCAATACATTCTTACTTTACAAAGCCTTGGTAGAATTTTATTGGCTTGACATATTCTTTGCAAATGAAAGTTTCAAATGTATATGGAAATTACCATAACAAGCACCAGTGTGTGTTCCTATTTGAAATAGATCAGGTTTCGAATTATCTTAGCCATATATATTACATTTTAGTGAAGTACAGAAATTTTCATGGAATGAGTTTAGGAATCCAGTTTGTTCTGTTCTCCCCTTCTTCCTAAGCTCTTTAAAAAAAAAAACACCTTCCCTCCATTTGTCCTGGGTCTGACATTTGGCGGAATGTGTAGACTCGCTCTAATTCTGGCATCTCCTTTGGTTTTCGGAATGACCAGCACTGCCCATGCTGCACCAGGGGTCTCCAGGAGGACAGGCTGCTTTAGACACGTGGTCCTGGGGCTCTGACTGATCATATATTTTTATTCTTATGTGCATTAAATCTATATCAAAATAACCTTGAAGTATCTCTATTAGAAGATGACAGGTGTCATCCTCTAATCATCCTCAGGTGTCCCCTCCTTGAAAGTTCACAGGCTGCTATTAATGCTCTGAAAGGTGCTTTGCAGTCTGCTTGGCCTGTGATTTCTGCAAGTACCATTATTCTAAAAGCATGAGTTAGGGAACATCCAAATAAGTATGTCTATAATATACTAAAAACATAGGTTATAAGTGCCCAAGTGCCCATAATTATTCACTGTATCTCCTTGCTTTCATTCTTTTTGGGAAAGGAGATTTGAGTCCTTCTCAATTCACTGAACTGCTTTGAAGTCAATAGTTTATATGAACGTGTGCACAGGTGCACACAGCAGTTTCCAGCAGTATGACATCAGAGTTTTGGGTTGGAGCTGCATGTGCAACATCTTTATTCTTAAAACCTGTAGGGAATCTTTAGGTTTTGGATAGTTTAGAAAAGTCTATCAAAATGCAGAGGAAAAAAAAAAGAGCAAAAATGCAGATGGTCAGCAGCATTCCATGCCTAAATTAGCAGCTCAATCTATGTAATAACTATAGGGCAAAAAGTCATGCAGCAAGGGATTCCCCACAACTGTGAAGTGACACAGCGTATTGGATGGAGAAAAAGAAACAATTTAAACTTTATTAAGGCATTCAATTTGCTACATATTGGGTAAATCTTAAAAAAAATGCTACTGATTGAAAAGAGATGAGATGAAGAAACTCTGTATTACCCCAGTCCTATCAATTTCAGTCAATGGCTAGACTGTATTAGAAACATGGACATTTTCAAGAACCTGAATCCGTCATTAAAAAAAAAGGCAATTATTTTTCTAGATTTCTACTGGGATCTTAATAAGGCTCTTTGATTTCTGCTGTGAAAAAACCCGCCCCTCTGAGAGATGCAAACTTACAGCAGCTGTTCAAAGTCACCAAAGTGGTTGCAGTATTTTTGATCAGCCTTGAATATACCTCAGAATGTTAGGGACAGCCAAGATGTCAGGAGCAACTTTTTTATCCATGTTCTGTTGGAGTTCAGGAGATACTTGGGTGAATTCATACAACATGCACTACTGTAATAAAAGCTATAGTATTCATGAGGAGAAAGTAAATCCCTCACCAGAGTGGAATTCCTGAAGTGCATGTGCAGCTGGGATTACTTGGGGTGCCTGTCTGAGAGAATGTGATGCTGTGCACCTTTCTGGTCAGGTCTGCTCTCTGTGCTTGAACAGGCAGCATGAAGTGGTGCTGCTGCACAGCAGATGGGGTCCTGCAGCTATCTCAGAAATCAGGAGTTAAGGGCAAGAAAGGAAGCAAAGTAAATCTGACTGGAGCAGAAGGAGATAGAAAGACTAGAGGTGAAGACAGAAGGATAAATGGAATGAGAACTTGGAGATCTTTGCTTACTGTAATTTTATTTTATCAACTTTAAAATTTATTAAAAGGTAAGAAAATTGCTTACAGATTGTACTTGCATGTACCTGCCAGGTGAGGAACTTAGAAAGAAGTAAAAAGAAAGAAAAGTAGTGTGCTAAGGGTGATGCTGAGGGCTGCAGCACATAAAGACTTGAGAGTGGGTACATTTGAGAAAACTTGTTTAGATGTGATGTGCTCATGCCATGATAGCTGGAGGAAGAGACAGTGCTTTTAAGTTTCATTTATATTGCATGACCTCTTTTGAAATCTTTTTGGTGCCTTGGGCCTGGTTTCCTTAATGTGCAGACTTGCACATTTCTGCATGGGAACCTTCTTTCATTTCCTTAGTTTCCTATTTTTCCACTATTTTTTATCACTCCCTATTACTCTCTACTGCTGTATGGCCAAGGTGCTCTCTTCTCCTAAGTCTTATGCTTAAATGCCCTGTATAGTCTTCCTACAATCCTTTCACACAGCTCGCATATGGAATCTGAACACAGGGCAGGACTGTACCTTAAGGGAGAAAAATAAATGTGGTGAGGGTGAAGCTTTTTTTAAAATCTTTGTCTAAACACTAAGCAAATTAACAAGAAGCAAAGCCATAGGTGTTCTGTCTGTGATGGGAGTCAAATATGTTCAGATATGGCCATGCAGGCTGGCCCTCTCCTTTAGACTTTTTTTCTCACTTTTTAAACAGCCTGGAAGTGGAATCTTTCTTTTAACCAGAAACCTGTGTTAGAAATGATCTTTTAAAAGCAATGTCATCTGCAGGAAGAACCCACAACAATTAGTTGTTGGGGAAAAATAAGTGACTGAGTGCAGCTTTTAGGAGTTCCACTTTGAACAGAAGTGAAAACTAATGAGGGGAAGTACCAAAAAGCAATGTTTTTCTTCCTGCCTTCCATTATAGCTGCCATTTCATCCTATTTTAAGAGTTTTCCCCTTTCTGGCTTGTCAACATCTGTATTCAGTCATTACTTGACAACATGATTATTTTATTTTCATTATTAAGAATGAATATGCCATAATTAGCTGAAATATCAGACTCATAATTACAGGTAGAGAGGCGTCTCATTTGATGAGACTTTGTGCCCAGAGGAGAAAAATTACCTAATGTGCCAAGAAGGCTTAAAATCTGAAATTTAAACTTATCAATCAGATTATTTAACCGTGATAAGGGTATTTTGACTTAGTTTCAGTATCCTTTGACAGTTCTGGTGTTTGCAGCACTAGCCAAAGATGAAGATGTATTTAACCATGGTTTCTATTGCTGGCATTTTGAAGAGATATTTGAAGGAGATCTGTTTGTGTGATTCCCTCATGGAATCTCATGTTTGCAACTGTATTATTTTGCCTTGCTGCTAGTTGTTTTTACCTGGAGCAATGTTCCTAATACAGCAGAAATCAGCTGACTGTCATGCTTGAGGAAAGAGACTCCTTGATGTATTTTATTCCTTGTACTAATGTGCCTGAAATGACACATATTCTGTATGAAAGTTTCCATTCCCAAGTGTTTTAGTCTATTTTGAAGCATTTACATGGTCTTATTCACAGTATTGTGGTCGAGATTTCTCTTAAAAAATGTTGGAGTTTTGGTTTTGGTTTTTGGTTTGGAGTTTTTTGGTGATTTACCTCCTGTTCTGACCAGTTTTCTCTCCTCTCTTGAAAACTCATCCACAGCTTTTGTTCCACAAAGATTCCTTACAGAACTCATTTTTTATGCATGTTAATACATGGATTTCAATTGCGCATGCATAAATTACATATAGACTTGGAATAAAGAATCAGAAAATAAATCACTAATCCAGTAATTGTTGTAGACTTTACAAGTACATATCGTGCTATTAATAGTTATGGGATCAAGTGCAAAGGGAGTAATTGCAAATTAAACCCTAGAGCAAGACAGGAATGAGTGTTGCCTTGCAAAAGGGAGTGAATTGGAAGATCTGCTGGTTTCTTCCACTTGGGCTGATATTCCCCCTTTGCTGGGACCTCGGTTCTTCTGCAGGAAGCATCTCCTTTCCACATCTCTGAATCTCATGGTTTGCAGCATTCCCATCTACTCTGTAATTAAGAGCTTCTCATTTTAATTTAGTTTTGTTTCCTAGGAGGTTCTTGAAAATAATAACTCCTACTAGACACAAATTCTCAATTCTTCTTTACACTTACGATGTGTATGCAGCAGGTGAGCAGTGATCATTTTTATCACCAGAGAGTAGAAGAATATCCCCAAGACAAATTGAGTAGCTATCACTGTAATAATACACCAAGTGTTTAATTGTTAGTTGTAGGACATTCTGGAGTAATAACTTCATTAGAAAAGTAAAATTTAATTTTTAGTTTTAACACTTTTGTATTATTTTATTACTCTTTTTCTAGTGCACTAATCTGAGTTTTTAAAAAATCAGTTCAAAATGCCTTGGGAATCATTTACAGTTTCATAATGCTTTGGTTTTGCCTAGGAAAAAACAAACATAGCTTTCAGATTAACATAAAAGCACCAGCTGTTTTCCTCCAGAACTTTTATTTCCATAATAATTGCCTTTGGAGGTAATTTTACAAAAAGAAGCATATAATATGTGGAAATATTTAAGAATAGGTTTACAATAATTCTATTACTGTAAATACAAAGACTGGTTTTCATGCCTCAGTAACTGCTCCAGAGGTCTTACATGTTAGGGAAAAAAAGGGGAAAAAAGTTCTAGGAAGCAGCCCAGCTTCCCAGTGCCAACTTGGCCATCTTGGGGGCCATTTCTGGAATCCAGTTTTATTTTTCTCAGAGTTTTCTGGGCTATTAATTTAATGAAAGTCCTGATCCAATTTCTTACTTTTCCCTGAGCATCTTTGCAGGAGCTTGATGGCTACATCTGTGAACAAGAATCCCAGTAATATTGGTAGTGCTTGCTTCCTCTTGTGCTTAGTGTCTTGACTTAGTGGTTGGGCATTTAAATAGTTCAGCCCCTCGCTGGGAATATCTTGTCTCTCCTTAGAAGAGCAGAAATCTTTGCAATCTGCATTACATTAATTTTGACTTCTTAGACTGTGAGTTTTCATTGGCTAAAAACAGAGGGCTGTACATGAGCCCTGGTGTTTTTTGAAGGTGTCTGAAGGTATCCTGCTGTGTGACTGGGATCAACTGTTGAATCTTCCTGGCCAAAATAGCCCACCCTGTGATGTTAGTGTTGGTGGCTGAATATGTAGACTCAATCTATTGATATCCCTTAACAAGCTGCAGTGGGAATGTTGAAGGGAACATTGAGCTTATCATCCTCACTCTGTGTTTCTTTCACTAGCCCCTGGCCCGGCTGGCATATGTCCAGGAAGCCAGAGATCTGTTGGCTCCAAGGGGGTTTTGCTCTCTCCTGGGCTCTGCCCAATTTCTCACACCTGTAGTGGAAAGAAAGAGCCTGCACTACCAGCATCATGGGAGAAGAGCACTGCACTATCAAATGGTGCTCTTGGCTGCAGCACCTGGGAAAATAAATGCTGTTTAAGACTCTAAAAGTGAAGAAATTGGGCCATGTTATGTAGAAGATCTTTTTTTGGGATAGTGTGTGTCCTTTTATGTGTGCCCCTGTGAGCAGCATAAAATTTCTGTGCTGCTGCATTTCTCTTGGATGAAAGGATTTGTATAACCCACAGAGGGAATCCTTCCATTTAACAAGATGGTTCTCATATCTTTCCTGATTCATGTCTTTCGCTTTAAACCATCTGTCCTTCCATCTCAGCAAAAAGGTGATTCCTTAAAATAATTTTGCTGGTCACCCTACCTGCTTTCTTCCTTTTTTCTTCCTGCTTGAAATCACACTGATTTGGTTTTTTCCAACACCAATGGCTTCCTAATCTCTTGCATTTGCAATGAATCACCCTTCCATCTTCTGGTTTCCCACTCTTCCTTCTCCAAAGCATCCCTGTTAGCTAGTTTTTGATTAATGAGATGTGTGAGAGTGATGCAAATGGAAGTAAGAGGAAATTAACCTCAGGTAGTGATGGATTTTCATGTTGCAACTTAATATATTTAGATTTGCATAATACCTGGTTGTATTTCCTAAAAACTGGCTTTAGACATGGTCCTAAGCGGAGTGTGTGAATTCTCCTCAGGAATGGAGTCTCAAATTTTCAGCTCTGACTTGTTGGCAGTTTCTGATCACCAGAATAACTAATATTTTATGCACCCCTTCCTATCCTGAGTATTTCTTCCATCCCACATGGTGTTGTTTTAGCATCTCACTCAGTATTCTGTGCAAGACCTTGATGAGATAAGGAAGTGATCCAAGGAGCCCATGTGAGAAATGGGGCTGAAATGTGAGGAGGATACCTGTGTGCTGGTGCAGGGCTCAACCTGCAGACCTGACTAGTGAGCAGCTGTGGCAGCACCTGTCTGCAGGATGTACAAGGACTTGTCCCCAGAGGTGCCTCTTCCCTTCCCTCTGTATATGGAGTCCATGAGTGGCTGGCTTGGACCAGATCCCTCATTTCTAGGTGGCAAAGCTGGGTGCCTGTGCCCAGAACTGTGTCTGGCCAGAAGCAGTGTGCTGGAACAGGGATTGATGCCAAACTTTTCCCAGACTGCATCCTGGCCAGCCATGGGATGGCCATCCCTGCTTGAGGTACCAGGGGCAGGAAGAGCACGCTCTCACAGAGACATTTTCCTGTGATTTTAAATTCAGCTTCCTCCATGGGTACCAAATGCAGTCTTTCCAAAGCAAGCTGTGTCAGGGCTGTGTTTCATAACCACCAAGAGAAAATCGTTAAAGGGGATAAAAAGCTGGAATTATTGACTGAGTAGCATGGAGGGCAAAGCATAACCTCTCTTTTGCTCCTAAAAGTACTGTGATTTTTCTCAGTTGTGGAGTAACCTAGGTGCATCTTAAAGCTAGCTGATAAGGAATTTTTTTCCTTAGGAAAACTTAACAACTCTGTTTTTTACATGTATATTCACATAGCAATAGTATGACATTAAAACAGTGAGCAATTACAACTGTATATTTTGTAAATTTTCACACCTATAGAATTAATACATTAAGACTGTTACTAAACAGGTTCTTCATTTTCCTGGTCTGGTTCCCATGCATTACCCCTGTTTTTCACAAGGACAGCATTTTATTTCAGTCAGTGAAGCTAACAATGCACAGCAAAGGACGTTGTTAGAATTCATTTTATTTTAAAATGATGCATTACATGCTGACAGTTGTAGTTCATTCTCTGGCACAGATCCCTGACACTTCTATTCCTGTAAGAAGGGGTACTATTTTTCTGGTTTTGGGAGGCAGATTATTGGAAGCATTCTAAATGAGAAAGGTAGAAGAGGGAAAGAAGGCAGTCAGTCTTCTGTATATATTGAATATCCTTTGTGGAACTGTTTGGATTTTTTAAATGTTTTAAATAACAGTTGTGCTGGTACTGGTTTTGGCTGGGTACTTACCTTTTTAACTCAAAGGAAATGGATAAAATAACCACAAAACCACAGACACAATCAAGAAAATGCCACAGGGCCAAAGTCTTCAAGTGAAAAGCCGAGCAGTTCAGATGTGACAGACCACTTATTTCTGTTACTGCAGAAACTTTATTGCCTTTAAGAGTCTTAACCTCTGTTTCCTTTTTCTGCAGCTGTCAGCCTTGCTCACAGCTTGTCTGTATGAGAGGGTTACACAGGTGTCTGAGATCCCAAACTGCAGCTCCTTCAGTGATGACACTTTTTTCTCATTGGTGTGTATCACTTCAGCAGCAGATTACCTAGAGAAAGGCATGTTAGGGACATCTGTACACCTACAACCAAAACAGATCAACTCTAGTGAAGAGTGGCTAGATTTCTGTCTGTGGATGCAAGCCCCTAAGATAATAATTAAAACAAAAAATAAAACCCCAAAGGAGCAGTAATTATGGCACACAACACAAAATAACAACAAAAAGTCAAACCAAGTCTTTCTTAAATACCTAAACTTGCAAGGGGATTGTGTAATTGGGAGAGTTGTCACTGTCTGCTATGACAGTCTATTACGACATGAATGATGCTTTATTTATGATTTTGGTATAAATCATTCTCAGTAAGAAAGATAACCTCTGGCTTAACTGTATTCAGTGTGTTTATTCGAAAATGTGGTGAAAAAATGGCTGATGCTTGACTGATGCTGTTTTGTTGGTGTGATTGAATAATTCTTGTAGTAGTAAGTAGCCACTGGCCATCCTCATATATTGTATTCTCAATACCCAGTGATTTATAGTGACTGGAAAAATACACTGATTTAGATTCTGCTTCATTGCTAAAGCAGAACTATACTGTATTTTGATACCACTTGAGCTTTTGATTTAGTTGAAATCTTTAGGGATTTTCCCCAAATAATTCTCTAAATCTTATCCTTCATTAGTATCCTGCATTTAGCCTGTGTTTCAGGACATATAAAATGACTGTATGTGCATTTTTGCCTAAGTTACTGACCACTTCTCAGCAACCTAACTAGCCTAACTGATAGACACTACAGCCCACCAATGCTGCAGTGTTTTGGCTAATTAAATTGTGCTTTTTGTTACGGTGTTTGCAGCATATCTCTGGGGCCTGTATCATATGCTTTTGGAAGAGCAGAATCCTTTTAAACTTGCATAACAGTTTTTAGGACAACCTGTTGAGGATCTTTCAACAAAGGCATTTCACATGGCTTGCTTAATCTGAAGAGTAAGCTGATGTTTCCCAGTGCAAAGATGTCTTAGTGCTGAGCAAATCTTTCACCAGGCCCTCAGTTATCCTGCCAAGCCCAGCAGGGTCAATGGGATGAATAAACAGGATTACCCCTGTTAACCTCAACTGAAGGGTTTTTAAACTCCCATGCTACAAGTGCTGGGGCAGGCATTTTACTGCACTGCAGTGCCCCATCCCTGCTGCCAGTCCTTGCAGTGCCTGGCAATGCTTCTGCAGTTTCTGTAATAGAAGGAAAAATTAGCAATAATTCAATTTGTTTTCTTAGACATGAGTGCCCTCTCTGGGCTTCAGAAGTAATTTCCAAGTAGCCAGTGCTACTCCCACACACTCCCTGGGCTCGGCTCCATTCTGCAAGCAGAATGCTGCACTGCAGCTCATGTCCCAGACCACACCACTCTTCCAGGCTGGCTTTAGCCCAGGCTGGTTCCCAGGCCAGTCTGGGTGGTGCAAGGGGTAGCAGAGAGAGATCTAAGGGGGGTGCAGGCAGGCAGATTTCTGCAGGTGTGACTGGGCCCTGCAGGCAGGGACAAGGGTGAGCAGGGTAAGGAGCGCCAGCCCCCAAGAGTTCCTGTTTCTCCCACAGCATTCTCCTGGAGAAATGACCTGCTCATGGCTTGCACTGGTTCACTGTTCACCTGGTAAAAAAAAAACAACTGGATGACCAGACCCAGCGTGTGGTGGTGCATGGAGCTACATCCAGCAGGCAGCTGGTCACTACTGGTGTTCCCAGGGCTCAGCACTGGGGCCACACCTTGAATCTGTGTCCAGTTAGGGGTCCGTGACTACAAGGACATTGATGTGCTGGAGCATCAGAGAGGGGCAGTGGAGCTGATGTAGGGAGTGCATGTCCCATGAAGACCAGCTGAGGGAGCTGGGGTTGTTTGGCCTTGGGAAAAGGAGGCTAAGGGGAGACCTTATTGCTCCCTAAAACTACCTGGAAGGAGGTTGCAGCCAGGTGCCCGTCATGTCACCTAAGTAACAGGTGACAGGATGAGAAGAAATGGTCTCAAGTTGTGTCAGGGGATATTTAGGTTGGATATTAAAACCAATTTCTTTGTAGATATCTATATACCTATAGATATATAGATATAGACATATAGGTGGTCAGGCTGCCCAGGGAAGCAGTGGAGTCACCATGCCTGAAAGCATTAATGAGCATGTGGATGTGCTACTTGGGGACATGGTTTAGTGGTAGACCTGGCAGTGCTTGGTTAACATATGAACCCAATGAGCTTAGAGATATTTTACAACATAAATGTTTCTGTGATTCTTTGTTATCTCAAGTATCTGACATGATTTTTCTCCATACATTCAAGCCTGATGTTTTTAATTTCCTAATCATCTGGGTTGTGACAGACCTGCAAGAAAGCTGCCTAAAATCGATACGCAGCTTGCTGGCTTCTAAGTGTTTATGTAATTTTCTGTGAGATACCCACAATGTTCAGCTCATGTCTAATTGGTGCTGTTCCTGGGTGGAATACAATGTCTTTTTACAAGTAATGAAATCATTTTAAGTAGCGTATTTGAGTCTTTTTGTATTTTCTCTGATAAAGGAAGTTGTTTGATGCAGCATATTTTTATAGCAGTCAAGCCTCATGTTTAATTTGGCCCTTTTATGCTTCAAGGCTTTCTATTTGGCTCATGTGGTATTGGATTGTGTGGTGTTCGATGCTCCTTTGCTTCTTTGTATTCAGTACACAAAAAGCTGAAATGCTGCTCACTGGATACACCTGAAAATCTAAGGAGACAGCAGCAGTGGCAGGTTGCAGACTGTTCACTTCCTGCAAGCCATTTCTGTCTGCGCAAAACTGTGCAGCCCTTTATGGTAGTGGTACTATTGGCATTGTCAGTGGTTTTGGTAGTATTTGGCATTGTCATTCCAGGGATGTTAACATCACCAGCAAGTTCAAGGTGATGGAGAATCAGAGCTGGCAAGAAGCAGTGGTGAAAAGGATCAGTCCAATGGCTGTGGTGGCACTGTTTCATGTTCTGGGGGCCTTTTTGGACACTACTGCAATTTCTAGAGCTGGAGCCAGCACAAAACATTCATCAGAAGTGCTGTCACATGTGATAAATGAAAAAGTAAAACAACGGAACATGGTCGTAAACAGGGCTTGCGACTCTCATCAGCAGAACATTAAAACCAAACTCTTAAGTAGATTATAGCTGGTTTATCTTCTGGATTAAAGCCCATACACCCACACAGGCACACGCAGAACACAGCAAGTGCCAGAGCTTTGATACCCACTTTGTCACAGCAGTGACATGATTACATGGTCACCCTGTTTAGTTACGGAAGAGCTTTCTTGGGCTCTCTTCTATCTGTCCACTCACAGCAGACACTTTTATACACATCCTTCTAAATTAATTGTCAAAATGTTATTTTAAATTGTTTCTTCCAATCTGTCATTTCCCTATGCATCTAACAAAATGTGTCCCTAAGAGAAGGAGGGATTTTATTATTGTTAAAATCACCAAAGCTCTGTCTAGCATGAAAAAAATTATGCTTTCATGGAGGGTAGCATATTACACCCACTGCTTTTTTCTTTCTTCCCATAGCAGGTAGGAAATATCACAAAATGGATATACTTTTATTTTGCTTTTCCTTGTCATACATATATATATACACACATTTACAGGAATAAATGCTGTTAGGATATCTGCCATGGTTCTCTGGTTGGCAGTATCTTAAAGCACTGATAAACTATGGAAATAGTACATGATTTTTCAGGGTCTCAAATTGCTTTGAAAATTGGATTTACCTGAATCCTTCTTCTGTTGAAAACTCTCTTTTGGGCTTGGTTCAGTTGTGTCCAGAGGTACTGAAGCAAGTAAAAGATTTTGATGGATTGGGAGAAGTCAGAATCATGACAGTAGCAGAGGTGCTGAACTTATTTTTGTGAGAGAATGAGAGTCTGCTGTAATCCTGGTCACAGACTCCTTTAGCCAGCTGCATTTTGTGCTTTATCTTCTGAGCTGACATTTCACAGGAGACAGATGTATTGTATATATACACACACACCCACGTGAGAGGGAAACAAAATCAAGTCAGGGAGATAACAGACCCCTTAGAAGAGATTATAGATTGGAAGGACACAAAGTAGGTACCAATACCATCTCTGGGGAAAGTGAATTGATTTGAGAGGGATGAGGGAGATAACACCTCTGTCTCAGAAATCTTTCTGTTGCAGAGCTACGTGGCAGAGCAGCCTTATTTTAATGTCTCACCATGCCACATTAGCACGTCTCAAAACCCATCTCAAATAACTAAGCAGGTGAGAAGGGACTTTGTGTTCCTGTGCACTGCGAGGCCTGTGGTTTGGTTCTAGCTCCTCAGTGTAACTTCCAAAATGTCCTTGGCTTTGTATTGTGGCAATCACAGGTCATCTGTAACAATAGACAGCTTGAAATTCAGGCAGGTGGTTGTCTACATTTTCCAGCTCAGTGTTTCATTACTCTCTCTGGTATCTGCAAAGGAGAAAGTCTCGAAATATCAAAAAGAGGAAAGATCTGAAAGATGAGAGGGAAGGCTTTGCTTTCTCCAGCATGTTCCTGAAACTACTGAGAAACAAAACCACTTCTGCTGTAGATGAAAGACTGTCAAGTAGCATTTCTGGACAGTGAAACTTTTATGTAACACAGGCAGTGGCAGATTTTACTTGAGTGCAATGATATATTTGTTTCTGTGAGATTTCTATCTGATGTAAAATTCATAAGTGTAATGAAAACATCAGCTCAACTTTTTCATCAGTGGTCACAACAGAAAGGCAAATGTCAGGAAGTAGGAGGAAAATAGGAAACAAACCAGGGAATATCACTGTGCTACTGTACCAGTCCCTGGTTTTTTTGTACAATTTGTGTGTTGTACACAGGTCTGGTCCCCACAGTCCCAAAAAGAGGTAGCAGAACTGGGGGAGGTCTGGGGAGGTCAGCAGGGACAGTGGTGGTGCAGAGCTGGCCTCTTCAACCTGCAGGTGAGGTAATGGGATGGAAGGGAAGTATGATACAGGTCATGACAGCATGACAAAAGTGAGGATAGTTGTTACCACCTCTTCCACTATCAGGATTTTGAAATACCAAGTTGAAGTAGTGGGTGGACAACAAAAGAAAATGGTTCTACCCTGTGCACAATAGCTATGGACCTCCTTGCAACCAAATTCTGTTTATCAGAATTTGGTTTCAGCAGGAGGCTGGAGAGGTTAATCATAAAGTAACCTTTTAACTCCATCCATTAACTCCACTAACTCAGCAAGGAGGAGCCATTGACCAAATATCTGATGCAGACAGTGCTGGAAGCTGGACATGTGTGCTTGCTCTGTCCCTGTATATTTCCCCATGCATCTCCTTCTGCCTCCTGCTGGTGCAGGTGGACCTGTGATCTCACCCAGTGCTGCTCATTCGTGCATATTGTCCTGGTTCTCAACACTTTCAGGGCAAAGTGTAGGACCTCTCTTTCCACATTGTAACCATTGGCACTGTCTCTGTGAAAAATGAAAAAAAGAATAAATAAAACCAAGGGGGTAAGCTAAATACTGAGGTTATGTAATTACAAAGTGCTCTAATACCACATGATTGATGCCAGAATGAATGATGCCAGTGATGAATACCAGAAAACTGTCAGGGTAGATGGGACTGCCATCAGGTGCCTTGGAAGTGGCCTGTTTGACTGCTGCAAGGAGCTATTAGAGGCAGCTGTGAGGAAGTTTAGTACAAACCAGAGCCCAAAGCAATCTTACATCAAAGTGTTGTATTACAGAGAGGTTGTCACTGTAGTTTTAATTGGCAAAAATCCGCTGTGACTTATTCTCCAGGCAAGCACATTAACTTGCAGTTGAACAGATTTCTTTGTCCATGATTCGGTTTAACACATGATGAAAACAGTTGATTAAATAATGATTTACCAAATTGCTGTGTCTCATATTTTGTAACTGATTCGAACATGTGCCCATACAAAAGCAAGGACAGGAGGAAGAGGAAACAGGAACAGCTCTGTGACATACAGCTGTGGTTTTGTGGAAGGAGGGGAGGAGTAGTTTCAGAGAGGCACTTCTGAGGTTGTCAAGGTTACAGGTACTTCTGTAGGTGAGTGGCTTGGGCATTCTCTGCTGAGAACTGGCATCAGCTGTTTCCGTCTGAGATTAAAAAATTGCATTTTAATTACATTGCTGCCTTTGTCATTGCTATGCCTTTGCTGAAGCATAGCATGTAAGTCATTGGAAACTTTCCACAGGACCAGTGAAATTTTTAAAGAAAAAAATTACAGTAGCATTTACCCCAATAATATTTTGAAATTTCATTAGTTTTCAAGTGTTTCCCAGATGAGGGTCTCTTTATGATCGCCCAATGAATTAACCACCCAGATCTGCATTCTTAATTCTTTAGAATGCTTTTGGAAGCTAGGATTCACTGTTTCAGATGTAGGGAAGCCAAGAGCTGTATGCCAGTCTGGTGCTCAGTGAGAGAACTGAGGATTTGCGCTGAACTTGCTGCTTTGAGACATGGCTGCAATGGCAGCAACTGTGCCTTAGCCCTGGGAAAGAAATCTGTGCTGATACCAGCGTGGTACGGCTCGAGTGGAGTCTGACAGCACCAGTTGTATACTTTAGGAAAACAAACAACATCGTGGTAGATTTCAAGCTGCGCGCAGAATTGATACAATATGTCATAATGAATTTTCTGCCAGATTTAAGAGTAATGCAGCAAGATCTTCATCTGCTGTGAAGAAGTGCAGCACCACTGACTGCCTTAGTGGTATCTATATAAGTGTACACAGTTGGGGATGGGGCCAGGAGGTTTATACTGCACAGCAAACAAGCCAGCACTGCACTGAGCAAGTACCAGGTGCTGAAGTTGGGCAGAGTAGTAGTGTAGGCAAAAAGGAGCTCAGAAAGCAGGCAACCTCCTTTGTAAACCAAGGAGAATAAATTCACTGCTCCTGGAGCAGAAGAATCTAGTGAGAAAGCCCACCACTGCTGTGGGGTTAGAACAGCCCAAATTTACTTGGAAATGCTTTTCATGTGCTAAGTCAGGTAATTTTGCAAACTTAAAATCTCAAAAATGGCTTATCTTTTGAAAATCTTACTAAATGAATATTAACTGCCCAGTTTTAAGTAAAGCAGTACTTTCAGCGAGTGCCTTGCCACTGGGGCAGCTCATCCTCTCTGAATGTGGAGGACTTGCCTTTTCAAAGGGAGACTGAGGAAAACGCACTCTTTCACTTTTAAAACCAACCTTTGTGTGCCTGCCGTGCCTCCAGGCCTTCTCACTGTCTGTTCAAAATCTTCAATTCCTCAGTTTCCCTACTGTCCTTTTAGACAGGCAGAGAATCCTCAGTGGCTTCTTCATAGTTGTCCCTTTAACTTGGACTTGATGATCCTTGTGAGTCTCTTCCAACTTGGAATATTCTGTGCTTGTGTGACAGGCAGGGACAGGGAAGGGCTGCTGGAGGCACAGGAGCAGCCAGAGCAGCCTTTCACCAAGAATCCCACCAGTGCTGTCCCATGTCTACCCCATCACTGCAGGCTGGTCTCATCAGTCCAGCCACGTAAGTCTGTGTCCTGTGTCTGCTCCACAGAGGAAGAGGAAAGGGACAAGTATTCCCTGCTTGGTGGGAAAGGAACCTCAGGACACCAAGAGACAGGACAAGCTCATACAGCTTCAAAATTGAATGAGGGTTGGGGTGAAGCTCAGAGTTATTTTCCCTAGAAGTCTGAGACTTTGGAGAAATAATAAAAGAAGAGTTGTGGAATTATTTTACCTTGTTTGGACACTATATTGCACTGACATTTATGGGTATGATGTTGCAGTAATCCATTCAATTCAGCCTGCTCAGTCATGACCTTTTCTGTAACATTACCCACAATGTTGTGTGCAGTACTGCAGAGAAAAAGGTGAGGGCAAGGATGCCAGCTGACTGTTGTCAGCTTAAGTACGATATAAGATTTGCACTTACAGTAATGATGGGTGCAAATGCAGAACCAGAAAATGGGCAATTTTCTAAGGAAAAGGTCCATGGTACTAAAACAACATTTGTTGCTGCCATTTATTTTTTTCAGGTTCCCTTTCCATGTAGATGATTATTGTTTTTCTGTAGATTTACCAAAGCAATTACTTACCCCCATATAAAATAGTTTAACAGTTCACGTCTTACTTGTTGAATCTTTACATTAAATAACTTTCTAGTGTAATAGGGACTCATCACACATGACATTAAAGTGTTGCTAATTGTGACTGGAGGCATTTAAATTCTGAATCCAAGTGAATTATATTCACTTGGTATGTTGCACCATTTTTACTTCATTCCCCAGTAGGTTTTATAACCAAGTATAACCTATAACATTTGCTTTTCCAGAATAAAATAAATCCTGTACAGGGGATTGACATCACTTTTTTCCTATGGTGCCTTTTAAGTAGTGTTTAAATTTCAAGTAGTCTTGTAGGTTTCATACAAATTCTCCATGGAAAGTAGATTCTGCTTTTGATATTTTAACTCTTTATATGATATGGCTTTGTAAATCATGGGGCTGCTACGTCCAGCATGCAAAACATTCAAGTATCCTTACGTAATGCGCAGGTGAACTCATTTTGGGATGAAACTTTATTAATTACATGAAGAATACTGTATTTTAGAGAAACAGAATTGTACAGATGAGCATTCAAATATGTTCCACCAAGGACATAATGGTTAACTCTGCTTTACCTTGGTTGAAACCCAGGGCACCTCCCAGTGTACAGTGGGGACCCAGGAGCATTGCTTCCACCCCGAAAGTCCTCCTTGCAGTGTTTCCAGCTCAGTGATACTTTGCATGTACAGATGGAGGGACTGAAAACACAGAAGTATCACAGTAGCATTAGGATAGTAAAGCAGGTGATTTTTAAATGAGACATGCTGTATTTTGCTGCTCTTTCTGCATCCAAATGGGCAGGAAGTTACCCAATAAAGAAGCCACATGTTGGAGATAATTGTCAACAGTCAGTTCCAAAAATAGGATAGGCTGCCCAGGGAACTGATGGAATCACTATCCATGGGAGTGTTCAAAAGGTATATGGATGTGGCACCTGGAGATGGGGTTTAGTGTGGAACACAGTGCTGCTGGCTTAACAGCTGGACTCAGTGACCTTAGAGGTCTTTTACAGCTCTAATGATTCTACAGTCTGTGATTCTATGCAAACAAAGTATGGGCTTAAATATTAAGAGCATTAAGAAGGAGTACAACTTGGGGAAGCAAAATTTCTGCAGGTCTTGCAGGTCTCATCTAGAGGTAACTCTCATTTGAGGAAAGGCTTTCTTTTGGCCAGTTTGGCATCTGGCTCTCAGGCTGGTGCATGCACACAAAGACATAACCTGTTTCAATGAGGTAACTGTTAAAAGTGATTTGTGAACTATTTGGTTTGTGCTTTAAAATGCACAGCCCAGGAGGTGGGCTACATTTCTGTAGAAGACAGAGCCATGCTCTTTGGTGCAGATCTTGGAGTAAACCCTCAGCAATGGAAGACTGAGCCCATCTGGGATATATTTATTTGTATGACAAACAGGTTGGCAGTCAATAAGTGTTTTGTGCATCCATAGCCTTTAAGAATTTCAGCAGTATCAGATCAGTGTATCCTGGCCCCTCCTACAAATCCTGCCCTGATGACAGTGGTGCCAAAGTGCTGTGAGGTGGCCAGGCTGTGCCTGAGCTGCTGCTGTGTGCTCATTGAATGGAAGGGCCGGGTTCCCCTGGGGGCATGACAGTGGATAGATGCATTGTTGGAGGGCTTAATGCTGCTCTGCATGTGCATTTTCAAGGCAAAAATAGACTTCTTTTTCGACACATAAAGTATGTCTAAAGAAATATAGATAATCCAGCCCTCACAGCCTTCTGGTTTTTGAAAGAAACAGATTGGTCTTCTGAACGTTGTGCTGGTAGGTTTTTCTCCTGCCTCATCCTTGGAAATGAAGTTATTTCAGTGTACTATGAAAAGAAGTGTTTGGAGACTTACTGACTTACATAAAATGGAATATTTCATTTTATACATGAAAAGTATCCTCATTCAGAAGAGGCTGAAGCTATTCCACTCTGCTGGAAATAGACTATTTTCTCATGAAAGGGAAGATAAACTAATGTGATACTATGATTACTACAGAAACTAAAATGCTTGCTTCCAGTAGGAGAAAAGTAATAAAATGTATAAGCAGCTGTCTAGCTAGCTTACAGTAGCACTGTTGAATTACCAACAGCTGGCATTTCCTCTAGCTTCAGTCCGTGTTCATCTGCACCATCAGGGTGTGCCCAGGTCTCTGTCATAGCTTTACATTGCACAGAAAGGTTTTATTGCACCTTCCTGCACAGGGAGCAGTGTGGAAACCCAGGGCACCAGGAATATTTCTCTGTCTGCTCTGGATCGCCCTGACCCCCAGGGGAGCAATGACTTTGACCCTCATTCATGGAGAAAGTTTCCTAGACTTCAAGATAAACTAGGATCCACAAAAGTGTGAAATAGATTGTAGAGAGTAGTGTAGGTGTGTCACTTAGGTGAGAAATTTAGGTTTTGGGATTTTTAGTGTGTTGTGGATGGAAGCAAGATGGAGGGCACAAGGTGTCATCCTGAGTTTCTTCTTCATGCTTCTTCTTCCTCCTTCACAGGTTTGGGTAGCATTCTGTAATTGGGCAGAAAAATCCACATTGTGAACCAGTTATTGGGTTAAAAGGAGTTCTTAATTAGATAGTGTAGTCTTAAAAGACCTCGTAACAAGAGATTGTTAGTCATTTTTGTGGTGCACTGAGCCTAGTGTAGACAGTGTGCAAATCTTAAGATAATAATAAACAAGAACCTGAAGACCAAAAAAATCCAGTGCATTTCTATTTCCTAACACAAAACCACTCCAAGAAGGTCTCACCTGACAGGGGAGCCCCCAGGGAGGACCCAGCCTGAGGCCCAGAAATCAAGAAATCGACAGAGCAGGGACAGTCCATACCAGAAACATCCAGCCACTTTGGTAGGCAGGCTCCTTGCGTTCTTTGCTGCTTTTATGCCAATGCACGATGCCCATGTTTGTGTAATGTGCCCAGCGTTGCTCACTTTGCAGCAGGTTTTCTGTGCCCAGGACTAGGAGTGTGCTGGGCTGGATTGCAGTGTGCTGTTGGTGTCACATAATGAACTCTCTCCTTCTTTCAGGCCCAAACTGCTTTGCAGAAACCCTTGTCATTCCAGCAGGCCGGGAGGTGAAAACTGATGAATGCACTATATGTCACTGTACTTACGAAGAGGGCACTTGGAGGATTGAACGGCAAGCCATGTGCACTAGACACGAATGCAAGCAAATATAGGAAATCTACAAATCTACAGACTTTTCGTGGTTTTTATAAAATATCCCACAGCAGTGAGCACCCGAGATGATCCAGGGAAGTCTGAATGAGAAGATTCTGGCAAGGAGCAAGGAATAAAATACTGATATTTTGTTTTTCAAAGTAACATAATACTGCAAGGCAAAGAAGTGCATATATTTAAAACATTTGGACATAAGAATACCTGTCTTAAATGTGTTATTTTCACAGTGAGTACACTTAAATACACAATAAAATATTCTATGTATTTCTATAATACCATTATAGAGCTTAAAAATAAATGTTTTATATAGACAATACACGTTGAAGTACTGTAGCATTGCCTCTCCTCTTGTGTACATGCGCCATGCTAAAACTATACATTTCTGTTCCATTTTCACTATATGATAATTTTCTTGTGTGTTTTTTGGTTTTGTTTTGGGTTTGGGTTTTTTTGCTGTTGCTTATTTTGAATTTATTGGGGCAGACAGGAGATAGCATGTGACAAAACTTTGACATTCTCAGTTTTGGAAAAAAAAGGAGAAGAAAATAGGCTTTCAGAGAACATGTGTTCATTTATGAACATAAATAGGCTGTAATGTAGGGGTGAGTCATATCCATATCCATATCTTAGCTTTACTTGTGCTCCTGTCTCCTGATCCACTGCCAAGATAACTTGGAGCAGTAGGTAATGTGAAACTGGTCTCTCATAGCTGCTGCTAAAAATTTATTCAGATTAATTGAATTCTTAATATTCATTTCAGACATAAAATTTATCAGCAGGACAGATGTTGCTGTGACATAATACAGCATCACCAATCTGGTGGAAGTGATGGTAAGTAACTACAGAGCAGCATTGATGTGATGCATAATGGATATGGAGAATTGCAGTTTGGAAGGGCTACAGCAGCCAAACAAGCCTTCACTGATGTGGCTCCACATTGCTAGCTGTGGGTAGGAGAGCTGGTTAGTAGCTGCACCATTCCCTAGCCATGCTCTTGCCAATTTTTGGAACCTGGTTCAACATTTTGTTTGGCAGAGAATCCGTACACACTCTGTATTAAAGTGAAAGGTTTAAAACTCTGCCTTGGAATCCATCAGAGGATCTCTAGCACATAATCTGACCCTGACTGCATGGGAGGTGAATTACATCTCCCTGCTTCAGCCACCAACAGCCTTTGCTTAAATTCATTTCAGTTTTAGTTTAGTTTGTCACCAAATCCAACAGTATGTCTGCTTTGGATACCTGTTAAGGCAGTGACTCAAGAAATATGGATTTACTTTTAAGCTTTTGCTGGAGGGAAGATTTGATTAATAAATGTCTGAAACCAGAAGATTATTGCTTACATTCCCACTTACTCTTTGCTAATTTCTCCTATGGTGTAACCTGGTTACCACCTTTGCATCCATACAAAGTATGACTTTCTGCTGCTTCTGAACACTAAGGAACTTTTGCCAGTGACTTCACTGGATCCCAGTTATCACCTCATGTCCTTATTTTGAGCATATTCCTGTCACTGTGCATTATTTGGGAGTAAAGGATGTATGTTTTGTCTAAAACTTGTGATAAAGTATACCAATCCATTTCATAGGAATCAGTAGTCATATAACAGAGAGCTGGCTCCTAAGCCAGTCAGACCCATGCCTCATGGCTTTTGGGCTTCTGCTTACTGAAATCAAGTGTCAGCACAGCTCTGAGAGAGCGCCATGAGTGCCAGTGGTCTTCCATGCATGACTTCTCAGGACAAGTGGAAGTACCCAAGTAGGAAGCAGCCATGAAACTTGAGCAGAGAAGGTGAACTTGCAACTCAGCATGGCATTGCCTTTCCAAGTAGGCTGCTTGGTGACTCTAAGAGACATATGTGTTTTCAGTGAACTGTGAGATACTCACAGTTTGTGTCATTCAATGTATGGCCAAAATGAGTAAGTTTTTGCAATTCTCACCTCAGACTAGCCATGCTTTTCTTCTCCACTGAAGGTTCTCGTTAAGCCTTAAGACCATTTCCGAGGGGAATTTCTGTTCTTTTAGGCAGATCTCTTTGTTGAAGTGGTGAGTACAAAGTTAAAGGCTTAGTTTCTAGTGTAGCTTTTATAAACATTTTCTATTGCACATTTTTTCAAAAATATTTTTCTGTCTTTCAGTCCTAGTACCAACATATTAATGTCATTTTTACTGTAGTAATAGGATGGTCCTTTCTATTGCATGTGAAACTTCCCAGGCATGTTCATCTTGACATCCAGCACTGTGAGTGATTTCTTAAAGAGGTTATATTTTGAGTTATAGAATGGTTTTTTTTGGTTTTTGAGAAGAAAACTTCAGATATTTTTAGATTGTTTTTTCTTTTTATTGAGTGATGTAGAAGTTATACTGAGTTTTTAACCTTATTTATGCTTAGATCACTAGCACATCCAGCTTTAGCCTGTAGTATTACCATATGAGAGCTCTTTGGTTATGCCTGAGATGGGGAAATGGGCTGAGTCACTCTTTCTAAGCAGATCTCACCAGTCTTGCCCAGTTGCCACTCAGTGTGCTGTGGGATAACCCCAGTAGGGAACTAAGCACCACATGGCCATTCACTCCCCAACTGCCCACCCAAGTGGAATGGTGGAAAAGAAATGAAGAGTAAAAGCAGGAGAACTCGTGGGTCAAAGTGAAAATAACTCAATAAAGAGAGAAAGCAGAGCAGAAAGAAGCAACAAAAAAAGCCTGGCAATTGCAATCACTCACTACCTTCCATGGGCAGGCCAGTGGCCTGAGTAAAAGATAGCCTCAACCTCAGTCTCCTTCGTTGTACTGCTGAGCAGAGCACTATATGGCATGGAACATCTCTTTGGTTATTTAGTTCAGGTCACCTGCTGGTTGTGAGCCCTCCCAAGCCCTAACACACCCCATTCTACTCACAGGGACCCAGTGAGAAGCAGAGAAGACCTTGACATTGTGCACGCCCTGTTCAGCAATAGCCAAAACTCTCGTGTGTTTCAGCACTGCTTTGGTCACAAGCCTAAATCACAGTGCCATACTGCCTATTAGGGAGAGTAACTCCATCCCAGCATGTGGTGATTCTGCCAGCAACTCCACACAGGCATGGAGACAAACACACCAAAAGTCCCCAAAGATCAGACTCCAACCAGTGACTGCACCAAGCAGCACATGGGCCTTTGGCAGCTGAGTTGGGGAGTTGAGATTTGCAGCCTGATGTATAATATCACTTCACACAGACAGGTTTAAAATTTTCTTGTTATTGGAGTTGATAATGAAAAGAGGAAAAGTAAAATATTTAAAGTTAGCCATTATGGAATGCATTTGGGAACCATTTGCCTTTAAACTAATTTAATCTCAAGGCAATAAAATAACCGCAGAACTGCTGTGGTGGCCACATGTACTAATCTAAATGTTATGCTTTAATTATGTAATATACCTGTTCATGTGTAACCTTAAAAAATAAGAGAAAAGTCATCTGCATCATTTCCAGTGAAATAAACTCCAGCGAATATTGTCTTCCCTACTGAAGCCTAGATACTCAGATGGTTTTTGCTTCAGTGCAAACAGGATTATGCATCCTGCACATGAGGAGTTCTTCAGCTTTGCAGGTGGGTTGTGTCTATTAAAGCTGTATTTCCAGACACACTAATAACTCATGAATAATTTTGTTTTTGAAGGTCTGTTGCTTGGATAATGAATATTCTTCTCAGATGTTCTCGTGTAGCTGCATTGGCATGAATATGAGTTTTCTGCTTCTGCTTCACTTCCTTCTGCTTATTTCCCAGTTGAAATCAAGACAATCCATTTCTGTAAGAGTACGTTATACATGAATTTGTCTTCCAACCTGTGTAAGCAGGTGCCTGAAGAGATTATATTCTAGATGGTTTCAGGTAATTATAAAATTGCACAGTTAGTGTGCAGTAGGATTCTCTATACTACTCATTTAAGCTACAAAAATGGAAAAGCTGATACTCAAATATTATGTGAGATTTAAAAGGACAAAGGAGAAAAAGAGAAAGTATGAGAGACAGATGAGCTGGGCATTACAATAGGAATGTCCAACAAAAAAAAAGAAAAACATGTATTTTCAAAGAATATGATAAGAAAAGTAAATGAGAAAAGTATTTGGGCACAAACTGAAATACAAAACATTCTAGCTGGCAGTGAAAAAAAATCACACAGTAAAGGTGAATGAATACTGGAGGATGCTGCCCAGAGATGTTTTGGAGTCTCCATCTTTGAGGATGGCCAAATTCCAACTGGGGGGCACAGTCCTGAGCAGCCTGCTGCAGCTGAACTTGCATTCAGCAAGGTATTGGATGGGATGCTCTCCAGAGGTGCAAAATTAAAAACCAGATTTTAATGACATTGAATTAAAGTCTTTAATACATACAAGAAAGAAAAAGATACAATTAAAGGTTCCCTCACTTTGGAAAACAGCTGTTCTGTTTCCATATGGGGAACCGGTACTGTCGTGCTTGTAAAGTATTTGATGTTACTTTTGACAGTAACTTTAATACCAACGTTATCATAGCTCCATGATACATAGAAGGCTTTTAAAGGCACACATTATTTAAGAATCTAATGTAATCCAATTAAATGCTCCATTTATTCCCTTTATCAGGCAATGACTTTTCTTCACAGCCTGTGTTAACATGGGTTTTCTCTCTGCAAAAATACAACTTCCTGCTGCATTAAAAACCAAACTCAAACTGGGGAGACAGCACTGAATATCACAGACTATTTTCCTGACTATCCAAGAATTCAAAATTTTCATCGTTTTTTAGTTAAGGTAAGTACTACTTTAGAATGTACATGACTTATTCCGTTTTGACAACCACTCCTTCCCAGATTTCTCTTTTCTTTGAAAATATATTTAGGCTCAACCACATTGACAATGAAAATGTGTAGTCTCTTGAAATGTCACATTAAATAACTTCCATAGCAGGCAAAAAATAAACACAATCTAGTGTGTCATTTATTTGTTTGTTTGTTTGTTTATTTAATATGCCTGTAAAATAAATACAGGGAAACTCCAAATGACTGTGTCATTCAGTTACAGAGAAGTGGAAATAATGATATGGAATATTAAATTATCGGTAATAGGAAAAATTTTTTTCTTGACTAAATCAGCATAAAACAAGAGCTTTTCAGAAGCCCAGGTCAACACTGTTGAAACTGAGATAAGTATTTCTTCCACAGGTAGAAATAATAAGGTCTCTGTACTTAACTACAGTCAGTGAATGAGAGGGAATATTCACAAAACCTGGTGTAAAGTGCCCTTGTTCATAGTAGGCAGAATTAAAGACAAACCTTTGTTTATAATCATTTACTTTTTTTTCCAGTAAGTCCTAAAGGTTGTGCAAACCTTGTGAAAGAAGGTGCATTTCACCTATCAGGAGGACCAATTCCCACTATTTCTATACTCTGCTAAAATCCATAAATGTGTGCATGGAGAAGAAATTCAATATTCCAGTGTGTATAATATCCCAGTGAAAAATACATCAGTTTTATTTGTCTCTCTCAAAGTACAGATGCAAATAAATGAATGCCTTTAATTGATGAAAACATCTGCCAACCAGAGCTTTCCATTTCTGATATAAAGTAAGGCAAATTATAAAAATGTCAAAGTGCTGCTTAACCTAAATGGCTATTTCCTTAAATAGCTGCATCCATTTCAGAGGATAATTCCCAAATTAGTTTGCTATCCATGCCTCAGTAAGGTCCATGTGCTGTATTACTTGTTACAGTTCTGTTTAACAAAACCAAAGTCTGTATTTTCACAAAAGCAATACTGTATATGATGCTCTCTTGTTAGCCACGGATAATTCAAATGAATGCTAACTAATTTAGTGCTGTTGTGAGTGAGAAATCGTGGAGATAACACAGACATGCAGTGCTTCTGCCTAATGTAACAACCCAGTGGGCTGTTCAATTCTGGTTATCACAAGAGAATAACGAATAGGTGGCCTTTAGTCATTCCAAGGGTTGCAGTAAAAGAGAGTTCAATTTCTTATCTGCCAAACATTTTGTAATGTTCTTTCCCAGCTATTTATTTTCAAATGGCATTTAAGAAAAAGAGCTATTTTATGTACTCTGCTAGTTATGCCATTTATACTAATGTTTGAGCAGTTAACACTGTAACTCTGTAGAATGCTAAAAATGTGTTCTTTCCATTTTCTTCTAAGTGCCTTAGCTGCCTATGTTTTATACAAAATACTTCATATATACTTAATTCAAACCAGAATGGCAAGTAATACAATCTTAGTAGTTATTTTCAAATGTACTGTTTTCAGTTTGGTGTCCTTCAAATCAAAACATAATATGATTGGAGCTTCAGGCTCTGTCATGTTAACAAGATATTAGTGGGAATCTTACAGTATCCTAATACATCATGTTGAGAAATTATTTCTTAGATGTAGGACAGTATTTCTTTTTAGTCCTTTTTTCAGAATAGAGTTTCTGAAGACACATATTACCTCTGTAGTCCATATTTGTGCTTGAAAACACAAATACCTGCAAACCTCATTTTTTCAGATATGACAAAGAGGTGAAAGTGGTGTCATGGTTTCACCCCAGCCAACAGCCAAGGTCTGTTCAGCCATTTGCTCACTGCCCCACCAGCAGGATCAGGGAGATAATAGGAAGTGTAAAAGCTGGAAAACACATGGGTTGAGATAAAGACAGTTTAACAGGGAAAGCAAAAGCCACACACAGAAGCAAAGTGAAACGAGGAATTAATTCACTGCTTCCAATGGCCAGGCAGGTGTTCAGCCACCTCCAGGAGAGCAGAGCCCCATCACACATAAAGGCTACTCGGGATGACAAACACCCTTACTCCAAATGTTCCCATTTCTTCCTTCTTTCCCCCATCTTTATATACTGAGCATGATATCAGATGATCTGGAATATCCCTTTGGTCAGCGGGGGTCACCTGTCCTGTGTCTCCTCCCAACCTCCCAAGCATCCTCAAGTTTCTCACCAGCATGGCAGTGTGAGAAGCAGAAAAGTCCTTGGCTCTGTGTGAGCCCTGCTCAGCAATAACAAAAGCATGCCTTTATTATCAACCCTTCAGCACAAATCTAAAACATAGGACCACAACAGCCAGTGTGAAGAAAATAAAATTCTACCCCAGCCAAAACCAGCACAAATTATTTTCACATCTCCCTGATTGCTATACATGAATTACATGGAAAAGAAGTGGAATAAGATTATAAACTCTATAATACTTATTAAAAACTAAGCAATTTGCAAATGCAAAACAAATAGCATTTTAAACAGAAGTCCACTAGTGAATACCAACTTAAACAAGGTGCTTGGTGAATGATGATAACAACAAATGCATTGAGTCAACCATTTAGTAATTCTGAGCATTAAAGAAGATGAGTGTCAGGAAAAGTATCATGGTACTTCATATAGCTGTTTGTTTTCTTTGGGTAAGAGCAAAAGTCTTGTGCTCAACATGGTCTCAAAGCTGGACAAATAACTGACCCACATGGATATGTTACATCCTTTGGGAAGAAGTTACCAATGGGTCAGTGGTGATAGTATAATTAACCCTGAAAGAAAGACTTCAGGATGTTTTCACATCAGAGGCTAGATGGCATCATTCATGACCTTTCACGTACACTAAGAGCTGCTGACTCTAATCCTCTTAACCAACGACTGAAAGGGCAGGGAGCTGAAAACTACAGTACAGACTCCTTACATCAGCCCATCTTTATTTGAAATAGGCTTCTTGAGCATTCTGAATTGATGATGAAAAAATTGTATATAATTTCTACATCATCTATTTCTTATACCATACTCTTCTTCACTTTTTACTCCATTTACATATGGGGGATATGCCCATCAATTGCATTTTAACAGGGCCTATATGCAGTAATGTTTTAAATACACTTCTATAGCTCCTTGTATAAGTCCTACAAGAGAAAATAAAGCTGAAATTTACACTCTGGTAATTATTAAGAAGTAGTGCAAAAATAATACATCAAATTAGAAATCAATGTATGATGCAGAACAAGTGTTCTGAATGAAATCTTTTTCTCCTCTTGGCTCATGTTATGCCATTTGACAAAGTCTGCACAGTCACCTGCAGAATGACTTCACTGCAGAAGACAAACTCAGCACTGTGCTCTTGGCAGAAAAAAGCAGGATTTGAGCTACTTGGTTATGACTGTCCTGAATCATACCTTGATTTGGCAATGGTAGCCTTTCTTTGGGATGGACCTTTAATTGACAGCATTTGCATTTAGTGTGTAAAGATAATTAAGGCCTTCTTCCCTTTTGCATAGTTGGCATTTCCCTTGTTACTGTGTTCTGCCTGTCTCAGGGCTGACATCACTGCTGCACAAACCTCCAGCAGGATTTTCAGTATTTGGTTTGGTTTATCTTTGTTTGTTGAGGCTGGCAGGATTCCCTGGATTCCCAGTGCTGTTACCAACTCACCAAGCATGTTTTTCCCTTGCTATAGATGGAAGGGACTTTAGAGGTTATGAAATGTGAGAGAGAAGGAGTCCTCTTCAGGTGATGTCAGATCATTGCTGTGTACTAGTACAGGCAGGCCAAGATGGCTTCATTGGAAATAGAAAGCTTTGCAGTTAACTAAAGATATTTTCCATCCTTTCTGTCTGCAAAATCCATCATCTTGTGTACCAGAGGAATAATTGTTCTCATTTTTTTGAGGATTATAGGCACATATCTAGCAAATCCTTCAGAATTTTCAGTTTCTTTAAATGCAGGAAGGTGGACTTTTCTTAAAATAGGATAAAAATTTTATTTCTCAGAAGTGCCATCTTT
Organism: Passer domesticus; assembly: GCF_036417665.1. Lineage (NCBI taxonomy): Eukaryota > Metazoa > Chordata > Aves > Passeriformes > Passeridae > Passer > Passer domesticus. Next base: position 91,808,934 of record NC_087474.1, read on the forward strand.
TTGTTATCTATCAGAAAGCATGAAAAACAGAAAGGAGTCAGAAGTAAGAACCAGTAGCATGCTTACCCAGCTACTGGAAACTTTCTCTAACTGTTAAATTGTTTTAATCTTTTCACTAATAGAAAACCCCTGTTTCTCTATATTTACTTTGAAAGCATAAAAATCTTAACAAAATACTCCTTACAGTATATTTTACATACTTGCCACATCACAAACCAAAGTAGACACGTCCTAATCTGTTCTTGTATTCTATAAACTAAATAGTATCTTGCACTTTCTTCTGATTTTTAGGATTGTTTCATTGTTCTTTGAATAATGCTTTTCCTTTTGGACTTTCAAGTTACTATATGTCTGCAATATAAATAATCACCATACTGTGAGCAAGAGCTGAAGAAAACCAAATTAGAACTGACTATTCAGTATTTAGTCTACTAAAAATAACATGGAAATCAAGCTCTGCAGAATAAAAATATTTCAATAAATTACAACAGCATCTCATATCAAATTTTCTCGTCAGTGAAGACCAAAGAAACATATGACATTTTGTACTGTATTAATCTCACAGCTGCATATTTTATATATATATATATATATATATATATGTATGTATTTATAAAGCATACAAATTGTATTTGAAAGTTTTGATGACATGAAAGTGACTCCATCGCCTGTGTTAAGTAAAATTTAATGGTGGATCAAGCGCGTTATCAAAATATTTAATTAACTTATTCTGAAATAACATTCTTTATGTAACATAAAACAGGATTTTTAAAGTAGAAAAGCATTAAAATTAATACAAAATTATATTAAATAATTTCTCAGATGTTTGTGCTTATCAATTCTGTTTATTCAAGGCTGCTTTATAGAAGCAGAACACTAAATGGAATTACTAATCATCATTAACTCTCTGTCTTTAAGACATTGCCTCTACAAAACTGCTCAGTAAAGGGTTGGCCTGAGGCTTATCTAGTACTGGATGAACAAAACCTTGATATGTTTTACCACCTGTGTTTTCTGCCAAAAAGATTTCTCAATGGATAGGTACAGCACACGATGACTAATCAGGGTAACACATTTAACTGATTCAGAAAGAGATTCAGACTAGAAAACAGGAGTAGAAGTTGAGACAGTAGCCCAATGTTTCCTGCCATGCTAGTAGAAAAGTAGAGGTGGAAAAACAAATCGGGATATTGTTTGATACTGAAGAGCATGAGGCTGATGCATGCAGAAGAAGTTGAATGCAAGTTCTGATACAAAGGTTTGGGTTGGCAGATGATGCAGTAAGTGCAAGGGGTTTATGCTTAGGGCACAGATTGTGTGATGGCAGTGTGAAATAAATGATGCATTGCACAACAGAGCACTGCAAAACAGTATGCAGGAGCAGAACTACTGAAACACCACGTGAAAAGAGATATTCTAAAAATAATAGAGGAAAGAGAGCAGGTGTAACAGAACATCAAGCTATTTTGCTGTATTAAGTAAAAATAGAACAGCCTTGGTTATGAAACCTGCAGAGGCCGCGGATAGGTTTTTTAATTTTTCCGTGCTCTTGGGCCTACTCCATAACCTGTTTCATTCTGTCAGATCCTTATCAAGACATGGAGACTAGAAACAGATGCACTGCTCCAAGTTTAATGTACTTTAGAAAGTGTGAGTGATATCTGATTGCATGTTCCAAAATGGGACTGACCCACAGATGGCAATATGAGGTTTTCAATGTGTCTGTGGCGATAGCCTATGGCTGGTAAGAAATGTACTTTAAACTTTTCAGAAAAGGGAAAAATAAGAAAATAAGAAATCACAGACGTGCTGATCATACTTATGTAATATGTAAAGACTTCATGAATGAATTCTGAAAAACATGCAGGTAAGTGTAAAGCAATACAATCTGATGTGGTTTTTAAATTAAGATATATATGTAATTAATTTGAAGGCACCTGATATGACATCACATACAAATGTAATTAACCAAAGAAAGACAATGTTTAGAATGAAATTTTAAAAATATTACTGAATGATCCTAAAAGGGAAATGAGAGAGAAATTGCTAAAGGGGTTACTCAGGAGCTTGCATTTAGAGAGGCATACTAAATATTTCCAGTAACAAGATTATCAGAAAAGGTCCCAATTGACAATGCTGACAATAAAAGTGTGAGAAACAATGAATAAAGACAATGTGTAAATAGGCAGGAAGAAACAGAAGAATGAGAGTGGCCTGCATATCTGTTTGATTAAAGAGGACTGTGGGCACAAACAGTCACAATGGAAAGGGGAAGTGTGTGCTGTGACATCTTTGGCAAAAGAGGTTCTGTGGACCAAGAGAAAAGAACTAATGATGTAAAAGGCACTGGTAAGAGCTCATATGAAATGCCATGTTTCATTCTAGTGACCCCTGTGTAAGGATATTAAAATCAAACATGACATGTAGGATACAGGTTTGCTTTCCAGAGGTGAGGATGTGCAGTTTTATTTCCTTGGGAGTCTGTGTAGCCTTCTGGGGTTTTTTAAGCTTGTGGAGGATACATCTCTCAGGTATAACTGAAGCTCATGTCTTGCCTTGAGATAGAATGATAAGCAGAGGATGATAAGCAATGTGATTTGGATTCTGGGGAAGCAAATTCATGATTTTACCAAGATGTCAACCTAGGTGTATTTTTCAGCATGAAAACACTCAAACTATGGGACATCCTCAACCATACAAAGCAGTAGCAGTCAGGTTTCAGGACTGGCAGTTTCAGATTCTTGGGTTCTTCAAATGGGAAATCTTGCCAAAGACGTGTCTGTTGCAGTCCTTGCTGAACAGGAATCAGCTCCTTGGGCTGACGCTGGACTAGGGCTGTGTAATGTTTCTGTCTAGTGCAGGAGGTAATGGAGCATGGAAGCTAAGAAAACAGTGTTATTTTTTGCTACTTATGTTAAACAGCCACCAGAGCTAATATGTAAGTTGTGTTTTGAAGAAAAAAGAAATGCAAATTAGTTTAATCTTGAGTAAAATATTCTGAGGGAAAGCCCAAAACAAAACTGCAGTCCATGCAAAGCAAGTGATCCTAAAAAAACACTGCTTTTCTAAACTTGATTTCAAATTTAGATTTATTTTTCAAATTTATACAGAGCAATTATTGTACCTATTATCCTTATTATACTTGGCTTTGGAATGGGGCATTTGAATTTGTAATTAGATGAAAGCATTGCATTATCATGACCCCCTTTATAAATTCAAGAACAAAAATAATTATCTTGTTTGTCTCACTGTAAAAGAGCCCTTGAAACATACCTTGTCAAATTACAGAGTTTATATCCTAATTACAAAAAAAAAATACCATTGCTACTTAGAGGTTTGAACTCAATCTGATTGTTTTCAATTTGGATCAGGCCATCGAAATTTAGGGTCTGGCATGAAATCTAAGTCAACAAGGCCTTATTAAAGTTCTAGCTAAGTACTAACCTGATCTAGTGCTTGTTACCTTGACAGGCTTGTCCCAAAACAGTCTGGCATAACAATCTTATGAAGTTAAATATCAAAGTACTGAGTCAAATCAGAGGAAAAAAAAATTGCTTCATTTAGTACTTCAAATGATAAATTAATTTGGCACTTAAGACAACAGTGTGGATGTATTAGAGCATTCATTCCATGGATATCCCCTGGATATTCCTGGGACGGTAACAATCAACTCCTGCCATTTGCAGAGTATCTTCAGTGTGGTGTATTACAGGGAATAAATCAGAACTTTCCCTTCTGACTTCAAGCAGTTCCACAATGAAAACATGCCTACACAGTGTTTTGCCTAAATTGAAGCAAACAGTTTTTTTCAAAATCTTTGATTTAAAGAGGTCAGAATACAAGAAAAGACAAAAACATTTAGGTATGAGTTAGGATTAAGATGTAAAGGATGTACTACTGAATCTTTGGGCTGTGGCTAAATGGAAACAGGACAAGGAATATTCTTGAGTATGTTTGGTTTAGTTTAGACAAACCTTGATCAATTAGTTCAATGTTTTTGAATGTGTTCTGGATTATACAAATGGAACTTTCAAAGCTCATCTGTGGCAACTTTGCCTACATTAGAGAGCTGGAGCTCACCCTCAGTAGTCTTAGCTTTCCATCTGCATAAATACTATTGTTTATGTCCACTTATATTCCAGAAATACTTTCCATCTTTATTAACTATTTCTGTTCACTAAAGAAAAATTCCAGAAGTCTCTTGAGGCCAAGTTAAATGAAGATGGTGATGACGTTTTTGACGATAATGATTAATCAATCAAATATAATCACAGAAGATGAATGCTCTTACCAAAAAATATTTGTACAAATACAGTCCTAAATAGGAAAAACATTAATTTCAGTCAGAGTGGGATATGCACCACAGAAGTACAGAAATGTTAGGATGCAAAGGAGTTCCATTCTATCACACCAATTCTATCTCCCTAGCCAAAGACAATATTTGTTTTTAAAAATGCTTTATTTTCTTATGAATTTTGGACTAATTTTATACACTATTTTCCATTTAAATATTAAAAGTTTTAAGTCATAGCAGTTAAATTTGAAGATGTGACTTTTAACTAGCTAAAATACATAGAATACAGAATAAAAAAAGCGCAATCTGACAAAAAGTAACATTAAAAGTTGTCAGTGCTTCATATCCACACAGTGCTTTCTTTCTGTAAATGGTCTATATGGTTATATAGCAAGAAAGCTAAGAGGAAAAAGTAAAAAAAAAAAAAGTCTTTATAAAGCTTACAAGGTTCAGTACACACACAAATTGGCAAAAACAAATTTATTCATGCTGTCTTAACTTCATTCCTTTTTATTGAAAAGTTTCACTTTGGTCCTGAGCTTTCCCTACAGATTAAGACTTTTTTTCAGTGGGCAGGATGGAAGCTGCTTAATGACTACAATGTTATTTTACACTCCCTCACACCTCTGTTGGAATCCCAAAGCACAACAGGTATACAAAATTATACTTCTTTCTTGCTATTCCCCCATACTTCCCTTCCCCTTTGTACTTTCCCCTCTCAGAATCTTTGAATTTTCTCTTAACTTGGTAAGCAGGACTATGGCTTCTGGTTCTTCAGTGCAACAGCCAAATGCCCTCAAGCAGAAAAAATTCTGCCCAATCAATAATAAAATCACTTTGAAGTGATGGAAAGGCACTCCCACTGCAGAACAGCGTGTTGGTTATTTATAAGATAGCACATGTTCAAAGTTTCCTGGTTGGCTTGCCACTTTTTATGCTCTTAATATAGATTGATAGTGTGATCTGCCTTATCCATAATGGCAATGGAATATTAGCAATTGTAACTAATAAAATTTTCTATCCACTAGAACTTTTCTATCGATTTATTAATTTACTAAACAAAGGCAGTTTCATTTTTTAAGTGCTGTTATTCTTTATTGTGTGAATAGCTTATTATGTTAGGTGCTGTTTTATGCTTCCATCTACAGTACCTTGCTTAGTCTCTGAGGTGCATCACAGGTACTCTGCTGACAAAGGCTGATTTTTTTTCTCTGTCTAAGGAAGCAACTGTAAAAAACATAATCTGATTATAAAAGAACAAAATCAATGAAATATTTTTTTTTAATTTACTTTTAATTGACTTGTTTAAGATTCTAGTCAGCTTTGATGAAAGTATTTAGGAAATCTATCCCTCTAATAAATTCACACATCTACACCTAATTTTCAGTATTCTTAAATATTTCAAGAGAGTTGTCATTTATTTGCAAATTGTAATGGCAAGGAACTGTATAAGTCTGGACTCTCCCCAGATTTATATAATCAGAATTGCTTAAATAAAATAAACTACTCCCTCTCAACTTCCCTGCTGTTGTGGTTTTATGAAGATTCAGCTTTATAAAACAGCTGTACAGGAACCATAACAGTTTCAGCTCCTGGCTGTTTCTGTTATGGACTCAAGTTTTCCCTCAAGAACAATCATTCAGGTTAATATCTGGTACATTTAAAGACTTTCACTGCTCCAGCCCCCTACAGAAACATATCAGTTCTTGACCCTCCTGCTCTCAACCCTTTATATTCTCCCTGGAATGTCTCTGACACACAGGAACAAAGGGAGATTTCAAGTACAGGCTGAAGAAGCAGCATAATTACATTTTATAATCCATTTGCGTGGCTCCACGCTCCTTATCAGCTGGCTAGTACCAACATACTGTGGTCAAGACCTGGGGAATTATTAACTAAGCTGCTGGAGTGCTCTCCAGGACTGACATTAGAGTAAGCTGCCATATTAAGAATGAAATAAACTGTTAGCATTTGAATTTAACTCTTTATATTACAAATTTTACCTACCTCTGTCACAGAAGTTATTCTGAAATACCAAATGTTATGTAGAAATCAAAAAGTATTTTTGAAGACTTGAAGCTACTTAAGGCCATGTAGTTTATGACTGGTTCATATCAAAGTTTACATTAATTAAAATCTCTCACTGAAGAATTTCTCCTACTAACATTCCAATATTCTATAAAGCCTGCACATGGGCCAAATCTCATTTATGTGATTTAACCCTAACTAACTACTTATGAGAGGAAGCAGATTTTTAACCCTAACTAATTACTAGAATTAACCCTAACTAACTACTTATGAGAGGAAGCAGATTTTTCAGGTACATCACTACAAATACAGTTTTCAGAGAAACACAACAGACTAAAGATTTCAATGCTTTAGTGAAAAAAAGATGCAGCATAATTGGTGCACTTTGTTCAGAAAGAGATATTTTCAAATTTCGTGTCTGGATACATAATAACTAATCTAATGTAACGTAGGGAAACAAGCCCTTTCAGAACCAAAATAATTAGAAACAGTTAAGTCCAAGAAAATACTGCAGAAGTTCTAATGTACGTTCAGCTCAACAATTATAAGGAACACCTCCTTGCGGTTTAGATATCTCTTTTCATAACAAAGCACTTCAATGCTGATTGTACATTAGAGCTTTCTTATAGGTTCCTTCAGAACTCAATGCATAAATGAATCTTTATTTTTTCCTGTGGCTTCACCGTTTGGAATGAAGGGTTTAAGAACAAATCTCAGGGAAAAAAATCTCTTTTGGACTGACATGGCACTGAGATTTCTGACTTCCACACTTAATGCCTTTAGTGAAAATCTGGTAATGAAAATATTTTATAAAAGCAAATTCATGTTGAAGCAAAAATGTATTTTAAACAACTTTGTCAAAGGAGAATGAATAACTAAGACACTGAAGTGTCTTCATTTATGTTTTATAATTATTACAATACACAATCACACTCATTAAGAATCCTTAAATATCCTGTAATTTGGTGACATATTCCCAAGACACCTAATCGTTTGCCATAAATCAAGCCAACTCAATATTTCTGGCAACTCAATTTTATCCAAGTCTCCTTTATGCTCCTTTTTTTAAAGGAATGCAAAATTATAACATCTCTCTCTTTGACTGGTGCCACTTCAAGAAGGGAAAATATTTAGGTTCATGTCATTCAACTTAATTCTTGAAAATCAGACATCCGGCTTTAGTCTGTCATTGGGCAGCTGTTTATAAAGACCAAGGTGCATCCATGGAGTGATTTATGCGCCTGCTGTCCGTGGCTGGATGAAGCCTCTCGGGGCAGTTAAAGAATGCACTCTATCACTTCCCTTCCTGTGTTACTGTGCAACCAGGGACATTATAATGGTTTATGATAGAAAATTAGAAACATCTTCATCTGTCCACAGCTATAAGAAGTTCTAAAGCTATTTGAAATAATGTCAAATATGCACTTTTGAGTAGATCAACTATCCTTTTGCTGTTGACATGAAATTTACATTCAATACTTGGAGGTATTTTACAATCAAGAAACTTTATTATTAAATCTTTACAATATTTTCTGCATGTAAGCAGTAAATACCATTAAAAATAAAAATTCTAATCATGCTTTTAAAGTGAGGCAGATTTTTACCTGAGGATGTAAGATTCTGTAGACCTCCTCTCTGCATTTTTACATGATGGCAAGTTGACTTAATTATGGCCACTCACAAAGTTCAGAAACTACTTTCCTTAGTATCAGAAGCAATACAGCAATACTTCCTCAGAAGTGTTACAGGAACTGTTGCAGGGGGCTGTTTGATACTAATCTATGAATTCACATTAATTTTTATAATCAGAATAAGCTTAAAGAAAAAATGTGGAAGATTATGAGGAACACATATAAAATCAAAAGAAGAAAAGAATTTGCACATTTAAAAATAAAATTTCCAGTTTAAATCCCCAATATATAAACAAAACTTATTTTGCATCCATACAGAATTTAAAATTATAAAATAGCATATGCTGGGCCAGTTGGAAACACTAAAGAGATTTTTACAATTCAACATTCTTGTTTAAATCCATAAGTAAGTCTTATTCTTTATTATTGTAATTTTTTTTGGTTTTGTTTTTAAACTAACAGATGATTACAGCAAGAGAATCGGGAATATGAACTCTAAAGTTAAGAAGCGCAGAAAATACACTTTATTTAATACACTATATTGTGGCATGATATTTCATCTCATATATTTTGACCAGTTCTAGTACATATTTTTAGTCAAGTATCACAAAAGTATTTTCAGGGGTATAAAAACTGAATCCTCTTCCCCAGAGAGCAAGAAGATGAACTAATAGATGAACAGGAGCTATGCTGCTGCATATTTCAGATTTTTTTTTTTTTTTGCATATATAAAACTGTAATTTTTCTGTCAAAACTGCTTCAAAGAAACCTTTTCCTACCCTGTTCTGTCAAGGAAGCCAGGTGCTAAAATCATGATTATTCTGAATGGAGGCTACATGACCAAATTTTAAACTCACAGGTTTACTGAAGCTATTGGGTTGTACTGTGTTTCTAAATGAGCACTGGTATGCATTGTAAATTAAAGAACCGATATAGTTCCTGCTGAGGGCAATAGGAGCTCTTTCCTACATCTCCTCAAGAACAAAATATCCTTTAAAGAAGAAAATAAGAGCTAGTAATTAATAAATAATGATTCCTTTACAGTATTTCACTTTATCAAAGAGTTTTTACCTGCTGACAAAAAACAAAATGTAATCAGAGCAGGAAAAAATAAGCTACAAGTATTACATCATTAAATTATATGTTCTTTAAAAACACAATCAGAAAATAATCACAGCACTAACATGTGTGAAATAAATTCATATGGCTGTGCTAAAATTAATCTCCTAAAGAGTAACTGTTAAAATTATAGTATTTTAATGTCATTAAGGATTACTGCCTATTCAATTTGTTACATTTAATGTTTTATTTTTCTTTTTTTAGTCAAGAGCTGTATCATAAGTTTCTCAGTCAGCCACTGAGCTTCACTTAAGGCTCTGTAAATAGCATTAAATGAACTGCCTGCTAGTGACTAATATTAAAAACTATTTCCCAGGGAAACAGAATGTTCCTATCTCTGCATATTAAATTCTGAATAAGCCCATTTATTTTAAATTAGCAAGACATATTTTAAAAAGTAAAACTTCTCCAAGGCAAGACCACCCCACTTACCTGGACTGATAACTCAATATAAGCGAAGTAGTTTATTATGAGGGTTATATCAGGCTTCACTGCTGTTAGTTTATAAATAATGGAAAAAAATGCAGACTCCACTCAAAAAAAAAAAAAAAACTGGAAAAAAGGACAAAATGTGTAAATAATCTCTTTATACCTCAGTATAGTCAGACCATCAACCTTGCAGTCTCCAGAACTGCTTTATGAGGTAGCTGCTGGTGATGTTTAACATGCAGCAAACATCAAAGTAAGCAAGACAGGAAGTTTATGTTAAGCAAGTACTGCACAATGGACCTTCAAAAATTGTGTTTCTACGCTAAAATAAGAAATGTATTTAATATTGTAGAATAATCCTTCTAAAGAGAAAGCTATGCATTGTCATGGTGGCCAAAGACTTACATCTTCTTAGCTCAAGGCAAAGTGGAAGTAGACTCCACTTCAAAGGCAGATCATGAGCATGGCTCTTAAAATGAGTTTTTCATTTGAAAGACAAGCACTGTTAAAGGTCTGGGTTGAGCACTGACCATGTATGTGGGTCACTTGATGACAGTTGTTAGGTCCTTTCCTTAAAAGTCTTCAGTCAGTAACAATAAAGGGTTTATAATAATGATATGAAGCCCATCTTGCTGTTGAAAAAAGCCTATATTAGATTATATTTGAGTCAGTTGTAATAGATTTCAAGGTAAAATTATCACTTTCATAAAATATTTTGAGAAAAAATATTTTGTTTCCATTTTCAGACTAAACCCCCCACCCAAGATTTAACAGCCTAAATAATTCAGAGCTTTTATGTAGACAATGCAAGTTCAGACAGTTAGTGTGGTGCAAAAGCAGTGTATTTTTAGGCTAAAAAAAAAAAACAATGAAATATCTGTATTACATATATTTTAGGGCTTTTACTTCAGACCAGTCCTAATCTGGTTTTACAGGCTGAGCACATATTTTTTGAAGCAAACCTCTTCAATAAACTTCATCCAAAATTATTCCAGTTTGTGCACTGAAGAAACCAGACAATGATCCAAACAAGATGTGGTAAGTGGGTAAAATCAAGCAATTCACTTCAAAGTCACACTCCTATTCAAAACAATGTGTTACTGTAGACACATGCTGTTTTTCTTGGTTTGTGATTTTAAGAAAGATATTGAGGAATAAAAATAACACAATTTAAGTATATCTCCTAGAGTACTTTGCAGGAGGATATAGGACAACTTTGTTCCACAAGAAACTAAGGTTTTAATTAATTTTCTTATATAGAATACAGTGTTTAAAAAAGTTGAAATTCTACTTAAAAGGGGCACTATTACAAAGAAAATGCAAGTTCTTTGGCAAGAATGGTTTGGGATTCCATATTTGCCTAGGCTCTTACAATAATGGTGCACTGTCCTTCATTTTCTGGATGATGGTTTGGTTTTTAGCCTGTGAAATAGACATAATTTTCTCTTGCGTGCTGCAACAGGTAAGAGATAGACTCACATTGTCAGAAAAACTGCACAGATTTAAGAACTACATGTAATTCTGGTCTTTGACGTACGGAACTGCCCCATGTGGGCCAAAAGCAAGAACACTGTTAGTTAGCTGATGGCTGGAACACCTTTAGGATGTGTCAAGGACAGCTTTGCTATGCTTATACTATGTTACTGAACTGCAAAAATGGCAAGAAGTCTGCAAAAGACAAAGCTTGGAAATCCAGTGAAGGGATCAGAAATATTTTTTCAAAGTACAACAGCACCAAAGGAAAAGTAAAGTGTTCTTCTGATGGACTGAGTCCCTGACTAGAATTTTTATCCTAGCTAGAACAGTAAATGTTTCATACACCAGAAAAGAACAGTATTTCTACATGGGAACCATTAATTATTTTAATGGTAGGTCTGAATGTAAGGAATCTCCTTTTGGATCATGTAATTATGAGCCTGTTATATTGCTGGTTTATGTAGTTTTTTCCTCCCAGTTCTATAACAGAAAATAGACCTAAAATACTTTACTCCATGGGATTATCCAAATGAATACTACCTACTCAGATGAATTTGGGTTGACATACAGACAGTTATTTTTAAAGCAAAATTTTTTAAGTGACTAAGGTATCCACCCTTCCCTGAAATCCAGCTTTTTTTGCATGTTACTTCTCTGTAATAGGCTCAGTAAGGTGAGCAGGTTTGTGATGTGAAAATTGATTAAATATTAATTAATATGTTTGATGGCAAGTTGACCATGAGTCAGCAGTGCCCTGGCAGCCAGGAGGGCCAGGTGTGTCTTGGGGGGCCATCAGGCACAGCATCAAAGCCGGGCAAGGGAGGGGATTCTCCTGCTCTGCTCTGCACTGGGGCAGCCTCACCTCAGGCCCTGTGTGCAGTTTTGGGTGCCACAATATAAAAAAGACATTGAGCTATTAGACAGTGTCCAAAGGAGAGGAGCAAAGGTGGTGAAAGTTCTGGAGGCAAAGACATATGAGGAACAGCTGAGGTAACTTGATCTGTTCAGTCTGAGGAGACTGAGGGGAGATTTTATTGCAGTTACAGCTTCCTCATGAGAGGAAGAGGAGGGGCAGACACTGATCTCTGCTCTGTGGTGACCTGAGGGAATGGCCTGAAGTTGAGTCTGGGGAGATTTAGGTTGGATATTGGAGAAGAGTTCTTCACCCAGAGGGTGGTTGGGCACTGGAACAGGCTGCCCAGGGAAGTGGTCACAGCCCCAGCCTGAGAGAGATCAAGAAGCAGTTGGGCAATGCTCTCAGGAACGTAGCGTGACTCTTGGGGATGGTGCTGTGCAGAACCAGGAGTTGGACTTGATGACCCTTGAGGGTCAGTTCCAACTGAGCTTATTCTGTGATCCTGTGATATTGTTAACTGTGAAACTAAATGAGGAAGGGAATTAAGGAAACAATTTTTCTGTACTTGTTGTGCTAGAGAAAAGAAGGGTACCCATTGAAAAGTAAACTAGTTTAAAGCAAACCAAACCCACTGATTTTTAATGTTATACATGAATGGTGGGAGGTTTCTTTTGTTAATTTGGTTTATTTGGGTTTTTTTGGTTGGTTGGTTGGTTTTTTTTGTTTTTTTGGTTTTTTTTTGTTTTGGTTTGGTTTTTTGGTTTTTTGGTTTTTTTTTTTTGTTAGAGGATTTTTTTTAAAAGAACAGTTAAAAATTATAAAAGTAATGTCAGAGACTATTGTCACAGACTGGTTCAGGGTGTCTCTAAACTGCAGACTGCCAAGAGCAAGAGTCAACACCATGAGAACTTTATTCCTTTTTTGGTCTATTATTATATTTTCCCCCTAGGAATCCTTTATATGCCACTGTAAGAGGCAGAAAAGCAAAACTAGAAATGGACTTTGGCAGTTTGCTTAGGTAAACCTGTCTTGCAGATTTTGGGATTTCATGTAGCCTCTCATTTGCTGTAGACATCAGGAAAAGGTTCTTCACCTGGAGAATGGTCAGGCACTGGAACAGGCTCCCCTGGGAAGTGGTCACAGCACCAGGCATGACAGAGCTCCAGAAATGTTCAGACAGTGCTCTCAGGCACACAGTGTGATTCCTGGGGATGGTCCTGTGCAGGGCCAGAAGCTGGACTTGGTGATCCTTGTGGGTCCCTTCCAACTCAGATTATTCTGTGATTCTGTGATTGTGTGAATATGCCTCTATTACACAGGATGCTTTCCACATGCACCATGGACCAAAAGTAAATTCAGAGATTCCCTGGAGCTGGTGGAAATTGATATGTTTTAAAACTGAAATTCTTTTTAAATAAATGATAAGAGAGGGAGCTAGATCATTTCCCAGGACCCTTTAGAATTAGAAGGATGCAAAGCAGAGCTATTTCTGTGAGAACTATGTTACGGATTCTAAACCCCACTGAAAATGTATGAATGTACATATGTATCGAGCAAGGTTTATGAATCCCTTAACTTTATATAATTTTTTTTAAGCAAATGTTCCTGTTTTTTAGTTTCTCTGTTTACTTAATTTAAAACCAACAGATTGATCCTTCTTCAGTTCTTTCAGATAAAAAATGAAGTTACTCCCCATCCTTTCACCCCATCTGTTATTCAGACCAGTTTTACAGTAGATCAACTTCTGTATTTCGGAATTATACTATAAGAACAAAATGCAATGACAGAATCATGCTGATGGGCTTTTCAGAGTTAGAATTTTCAGACATTTAGGAACAGCTATCAATCCAAACCACAAATTCAGATTAAACTACTGTGCATGCTCAAATTTAAACCATCAATATATAAAGATGTCAAATTCCGTGATTAATTATTTATATACAGAAACAAAAAGTAACATATCTAGTAATACATGTACATATAAAACTCATATGTGTGCATATATTTATATATGCACTTATATACATACATAATAAACTTGAGTTAACTAAAAAGCTTCTTAGGAATGAAATACACTCTGTTTTGTAGGACTCTGACAGTCTTATCAGGAAATAACTCATGTACCATTTATAAGGATAAAATGAGTATACAGACAGACCTATGTACTATAAGCTGTTTCATATTTTTTCTGATTCTCTTTTGTTTCCTATCCACAGAAGAACTGTTTTATTTACCAATAGAAGGTTTTAGAATGTCTGGGGTTTAGCTTGTACTTGAGGCTGACTGCAGGTGTTTGATTTCTCAGTTATTCATTTGCTTTGTTTTACAAAATTCTAGGATGCTCTTTTTTTCAGTATGAAAGGACATTCACAATCTTGCCACACATATATTCCTTCTATGCATATATTAGGGAGTGATGTATATGAAAAACAGTTACTTTCCTGTAAATCTAAATTCCTAGGTTCATTTTCACACAATTGGACCAGGCCTATTCCAATGTTTGCTTTTGGAAATAAAAATTGAAACATTATCTTTTTCTTTGTTCTATTTGGGCTGCTTAGAACATCAAAAATTGTGGTTAATGCAGTAAAACTCTAAGATCCTGAACTTAAGAAGCAATTATTTTGAAGAGTTTTTTCCTCCATTCAAAGTGTATTTTAAAAACCTCTTATTCTCAGCCAGCCCAACAGCTGCTCAAAAACTTCAAAGTACAATTTCCAGATCTCAGTACAAAAGAGCCACTATGCCAGCTGAAGAAAAATGGTTTGCTAATTTTAAAGTTTTAGTGATTCTAAATTAAATTTCATGCAGTATTCAATTTTTCATAACTGTATATGTGGATTAGAACAATCTGTGAACAAAGCTACTTGTTCAAAAAACAACTGAGTTTTAACGCTACAGAAAGGAAAGTGCTCATTGCACTTTGTGGGCTTTTACTGTAGTCATGATGTTTGAATGCATGTAGCTAGACAGACTTTTGGGGCACAAAACACCTTCTTAGGGAGTGTATGTATCAAGAGCTAATGTGTCTGAAAGAGAATTTTTCTAACTCTGACAGATAGTGCAATGAAAGATAGGCTCTCTTCCTGTAGATGTTATGCTTAAACAATTGCATTTATTTATTTTAAAGCATCCCAAGAAGAGGTATTTTATTAGTCTTTCCTAAAACTTGATTCATAATTCATCATTTCCATTTTTTCTTTCCTACAACGATACTGAAAATGAAATTATGTATCAAGCAAAGTTTATGAATCCTAATTTCTCACTGTAGTGGAGACTTGGTATGACAGGTATTAGAAGACTCAGTAGTCACACAAAAACACAGATATTTTTTACTATGTAGAGAGGATTACACCCATTGTTAAAGGAGGCCATATTATCAAATTCTTCTTTTTACACAGCAAACATTTAATGAGCTAGAAAGTTTAAATAGCTTTTTGTCCGTTTATATTTTATTTGAATAATAATTTAAAAAAATGTATCAAAGCTTTAAAATAAGGAGTGTCTCCATGGTATTTACCATGATGGTGGCTGAAGTCCTTTGATTAACATTTTAAAAAAATGCTTTTTCCCAAATCTAACTCATCCCTATAAAAAGTTAAATTGGGGAATCATAAGTTTTCTTCTCTTACAGAAATGGTTTTTTCCCTCCTGCTGCTGACTGCAGTACACCTGAAGTTGCCACAGAGCCAAGAATCCCTGCCACCATAATTTTTGTTTTTGCTGCTGAACTCAAGGTTGGCATAGCAACTTGGGATGCTACTCAAGCAATCTGCCCTAAGGGATTTAACCCTGTCAACTGGAAGAAGTCTGAGGTCTCCATGGTTTTCTGTTCTACACAGACGAAACTGCAGTTTGAATAAACAGAAGTCAGAGGAGTGAAACGGGCAAATTTTGTTAATTGTGAATCAGAGATTTTCTTCTGTCAGATCAGATTAGGTTCAGTACTTAGATACATGACAACATTCCTGACTCTGTCTGTCATGCTTCACAGACTGGGCATCAAAAACATATCAGTTACAGTGCAGGGCACTCAGATAACCAGAATATATGCATCCAAAGGGAGATTAGCAGCTCAAACTACAAGGACATTGCCCATAGCCTTAAATATTAACAAAACCATTTTGAGACAAAGAATGCTAAAAATTCAGAGGGCAAAGTCCATCATCAGATTGAGAGCAAAAACACAGGGCAGTGTTAGATACAAGTCACGTAAATGAGAGATGCTCTACCATGAAGGTTGGCTTGTAGAGGATTAAGAATGAAGAACCACTATGATAGAAATGGTATTTCAGATTGTGTAATAGGAAAATATCAGACCAAGGACAGAGTTCTGATAGATGCTAGTATAGACTAAAAAAAAAGCAAATAGGATAGGGTTTGCCCTGTAAAAGGATTAATGGTTCACAGTCTAAATTGTAAAATTAATAAGAGATTAAACAGGTTTATAATTTAATCATAACATTTTTCTTATTCTTTGTAAAAAATGAAATTACACTAAAGGATAATTGAGACATACATAGAAGGAAACAAAAAAGCAGAACCTAGATTCCCTGCCCAGACTTCAAAAGATATTGTTGATGAGCCAGTCATGATCTCCAAGCAATCCTTATTGTTTGAGAAAAATAACAAATATACAAGTAACCCAACATACTCCATGTAGAAACAATGATGTGGGGGGTTTTGTGTCATATAGATTATTCAAACAATGACATCATTAGAGGCATCTTTCTGAAAAAGAATTTTAATATTCTTAAGATCAGGAGGCCATCCTAGCTCATACTCAGATTTTTCACTGTGCCATATAATGCAGAAAACAGCATACTATAAATTTCCAATTGTACAATACCATATCATGGAAATAAATGCCATTTACAGGTGTCCATTTTTAACCCTGAAGCATGAAAGCTACTACGAATTCTACATGTTAATGCATTTGCCAGCCTGATTATTCATTTTCCAATGCAAATCTTTAATACTTTTTCTCAAAGTTTGCTAACCAGCAGGTTTACTAGCAGTTTACTGGGGCAAAATTTTGTATGTTGTGCATGATTCCCTTTTCACATTTTTTTTTTATTTCCTCAAAGTCACTTTGTTCTCTCTTGGAGCAATGGAAAAAAAGCCCTATGTATCCCTAAGTAACAAAATGATCGTGTCATTATCATCATAACCTGCCAAGGTGGTAAATTCTATCATACCACTGTAAATTTCCATGACAGTTTTGTAAGCATGTATCACAGGATACAGAAGGGCATCTGACAGAAAATGAAGGCTGCAAAAAAGGCTTCTTTCCTTTCAAAATAAAGTCTTACTCTTCAATTAAAGTTCTTTGCTATTGTTCTTATTTGTTCATATTTTCTCCATCATAAAAATATTTATCTTAGATTAGATAGTGTTCCAAAAAAGGAACATTGATGTCCGGTATTTTAAAACGGCAAGATTTAAAAAGTGCAGTATTGCATTTAACCAAATTTTTGTGGGGAAAAAAGAAAAAAATACTGTAAAGTAAAGATGTTGCCCTTCATCTCAAAAGAACACTGGAGCCAAGCCTAGAATACTCACAGTGGTCTATCCCAGATATAGTGAAAATATTCTTTCTTTGTACTAAATTGTTTAGAAACAGAGTTGGGATAAAACATTTAAATCTCACCTTTTAACTTTCAAATTTCACAAGTAGTAGTCATGTTTACAGGTGTTAAATCAGAAGAGAGAAAAAATACACTAATAGGATAAACCTTTATACCAGTCAGAGCCATTACTGAACATTAAATAATATTACAAATTAATAAAAGAAATCTTTAAATTATTTCCCAGAATTGTTTCACCTTTAGAGAAAAATTTAACTCTCAGATTTTCCAGAATTGTTTGGTTAATGAGAAAATAAAGTGGTAACTTTGTATTCTGAAGTTAGATACGTACAACTTAGAAAGCAATACATCCTTAACTCTTCCTTTTTTTTTTGTTTTTAAGATTATAACGTAAAATTCAAGCTTCAGGTTCTGTGAACATAACAAGTTAGATGAAGTTGGAATACCTACTGTAGAAGAAAGCAATATTTTGAAGTAAACAGTCCTACAGACAAGTGGAGGAGTAGAGAGAAGGTTGTTATTGTTACAACAATCACAGAAAATCATTATCCTGGTTTCCTGAAAATTATTAACGAAAATCCAAAGAAATATTTAAAAATATTTAAATTCTGCAGGATGACCTAATAAGCATACATCAGTGAGTCCAGAACTGTAATTAATCAAAACACTTAAAGTAATTTAAAACCACTCAGTAACAAGGAATTTGATAAAGAAGAGCCTTTTCTTTTAAAAATATTTTCACTGAATTTGTTACTTTATATTTAAAGAAAAGCAGTGGAAATAAAACATATCCCACTATTTTTAACCTGTTTTGTCTTGGTGCCACACTTAGAAACTCTTAAAGAGTTGAATTTGGAAGACAGAACAACATTAATAGAACTACTTAATTTATAGGAAAAATGGTCAGCATAATTTATGTTAATCTACGCTCTTTCATAGTTGTTTTCTTCAATGGGTATTCAGTTAATATCCATTAATGCTGCTTAATGTCTTTACAACCATGACTCATTACAGTAACAAAAAGCATTGCCAAAGGCCTAGTATCAGAAAAGCACCCTCATTCTAAATAGCACTAAAGTTTAAATTTCATTTTAAATATATTAATGTTTTAAGAAAGACTTGTCACATTTTAAATTAAGGCTGTCCATAATGTGGAAAAGGGGAAAAAGCACCGTCCAAAAAGTGGATAAAATTCAGCTGCCTTGTTACAATACCCTCAGTCAGCAGGTCAATCCATATATACATGAACCCTCAATGAAGCAATGAGCTTGGATTCTGTCATGACCGTGACCTTAATTTCTTCATGAGATGAAATATGAGGTATTTTATTTCTGCTGTAATTTGTGTTCATTTTAAATAGAAATTAAAAAGATCCATAAAGATTGCAGAGATCTGCAATATTCTCATGGCTTCTGGAAGAAAGCTGACATTTTGTTCAGATGGGAAGTCAGATCTGGGTTCTCTGACAGAGTTTTCTGAGGTACAGAACTGAAGCCAGCAGGAAGATAAGGACAGCTTTCAGCGTCCCAGCATTTTGTGTTCTTTGTCTCCACCTTCTGCTTGGAAAGAATGTGAGTAACAGGGAGTTAAAGCATTGTGATTTCTAATTCATTTGGAAAAATCTAGGAAACAAAATAAATAACAATGGAGGAGAATCTCTCAAATACAAAAGGCAAAAATAAAATACCGAACATATTAGCAATTATTTTAAGAAGGCAGGCCAAATAGTTATGTGACACCAGACTGGTGCTTGTTGCTGACTTGAATTGAGTAGTCAAAACCTAATAGCAACAATAAATGGTCACATGAACTGGTTAAAGATTGAGATATTTCCTGGGGACAAGAAAAAATATAGGGTCAAATCACAACTTGGGTTTGATTTATCTTGATTTAAACAATAATTTAAGCAATAATGGGCAACCATCAAGTCACCCCTTCTATTACAAAAATTGCTATTGGACTTCTCTACAATGTTGTTATGGAAAATAGAAGCAAGGCAAATTCTCTGGCTCTAAGGACAAGACAATCCGGTTAAGTTAAAAGAACTGCCTGTATTTGTCATGTCAGAATATCAGCAGAGTATGCCACTGGAGACACATAGAAAGTAGGAAGATATAAAACTTCATTTAAGAAGTAAAGAAAAAAAAAGATACTGATAAGAGTATCTCATAGGTGGTGGATTTCTGTGATTAACAGTATAATTTACTTCACAATATTTTTTTTGTTATACACCACTTTCATAACTTTGTTTGAGGAGCAAAATTTTTCTAATAACTTCATTTTCCCCAAAGACTTCATGGAATATTAAAGGCTTTATATTGAAAAATAAAATTGATTAAATTTTTTCACTGTAATATTTAAGTCTTTTAGAACTCTGCTGCACTGGCAGAAGCAAAATTAATGTTTCATTAAAATTCTGCTCCCAAAAGAACTTGAAGAGATTCCCCATTGACAAAAATCAGCATATGTTCTCATTTTAATAAAAGCATACTAATTCCTAACAAATAACAAAGCCTACCTGAAAAACAGCCTGTTTTAAAATACCATCTGCCATTATTTTCTGTCATGGTCCATAAATATTTTATGAACTGTCAAATTGATTTATGTATCATAATTGAAAGTGAAAAACATAATCCACCAAAACCAAGTGAGTTAATGAAAGAAAAACTGAAAACAATTATATTAAAAAGAGAGTGTTCAAAGTTTATCAAAATGCAATGGAGTAACTGTATCTAGAAATGTTAAGCAGTGCAAACTGACAAGATATGAGAAGATGTACATTGCATAACTCATAGGAAGTTTAGGTAGTAATTAATGCAAAAAGAAATCTTTTTTTTTACAATAACACCTTAAACCCGAAGATGGAGCTCTTGACCTGTTTATTTTAAAAGAACCAGAAAAAGTAAAAGCAATACAGTTAGCAAAGGAAGATACTGCAGAACTTCTGGATTTACTTTCTTAGTATCTTCAATAGCATTGCATGCCATGTTGTGAGAAAGTTTAAATTCTCTTTCATGTGCATATACATTTCACTCGCATAGCACCCATTTTGCTCTGCAAATCTTACTGTCCCCAAATGAATTCCAACTCTCCAACACTCCTTTCCTCACATTTGAGACAGTCTTCCAAACTTTTTTCAAAACTTTTTGTTAAATTTCTTACTAGAATTCCTTTGGAACTGATATGGTACTTGCTGCAGCAGTGTCTAGTACAAATTATTTTTCTCATTCCTTCTCTCTGTTTAAAGGGTGTGTGTGACCAGGTTAAAGACTCCCATTCCAAAGGGAAAAAATAAAGTATGAAAAAGTCAGTAAGTCTCACAGAAAGAGCCACAGAAAATTAAGTACAAGGGAACTGCTTTAATCACATTTTAAAGTCATTAAATATATTATTCCATCTCTTCTGTCTGAACCCATCTTAACAAGAAGTGGGAAAAATCCTTTGTTTCAGTACTCTCATAAAAAATGAATGCATTTCTGAATTAACTCCCTAATTAAGTTTTTTAATCAGACAAATACACTAGAAATACATAGGGTCTGATTCCTCATTGGCTTGTGCTTTTTACAGACACTATTCAAAGTATGAAAAACAGTTCCTTTTGCAGAAAAATACAAATGAAGAGAAACAGTTTACATAGTGATCAGACACACAGAAGTTTGGGGCAATTCACCCCTAAGCCCAGGCTAGTTCAAACCTCCCATTTTATATTGCCATGCCCTCAAAAGGTACATCTGGCATGTAAAATATTTGTTGTTTGAGGATTCCTTGCTCAACTTTAAAATCAGACTGAGCTAATTCAACAGCTTTGCTACTAATTTATGACATAGAAACAGGCCAAAAGAGCATCCAGTGAGTTAAATTCGAGTGTAAAATGCTAGCATCCTGTTCAATGCATTTAAAATCTCCTTGGGCAGCAGTACAGACACTACTGAAACATGGAGATACTGAGTTCTTATATTTCTAAGGGGTTCTGCATATTGGAGGAGTCTCAATTCAAGATAAGAAATAGTAGGTGGATTGTTCCCACACAGGAAAACAAACCTTCCTGCTCCACCCTGAGGAGAAAGTTACAACAGCCTCAGGTAAAGAGGGGTCTCTTCCCACTTCTTGTGCAAAGGAGGAACCAGGATATGTTAGACCAAATTAACATTATTCCTATGCCCACTGAGTGAGTTGAAATGAAATGCCATTCACCCCCTTAAAGTTTCACATCAAGTACTATAGTCAAGTATGAAATACATCAAGTATTTAATAAAATATTTTTTCTGAATCTTTCAGCCTTAAAATCAGTGTTGGAGTTGAAAAATCAAGTATCTTCACAATACTTTATCAGAAAATTAAATTTAGTCTGAATCTTGCATTGGCAGGAAACAGTTTAGAATAAGCCTTAAATAATTAGTCAATTTATTAATTGACTGTTGTATTATTATAGTGTTCAACTGTCATTGTTTCAATTCATTTATTTAGAAATTAAAATTCTATAAAGTGATAAGAAATTATTTAAGTCATGGTAACTGCTAAAATTTTTTTTGAAGTAATTATATTTTGAGATAGTTTTTGTAAAGAGATTTCTGTATTAAAAGATTATATAAATAGCAGTTCTGCTCACTTAAATTATTTTTCTCAATCATGCTAGTAGTCAAGATTGGTTTTCTAGACCCAAGCATATTAATGACAGCTAGCATTTCTGAACTGCCTGTTCATGGTAAGTGCAGAAATATTACCATTTCTATTCCTTATCATTTTAAAGTCATACAGGGGAAATAATTTCAGTTTCTGATCTGTCTCATTTAAGTGTAACCCTTCAGACAAAAAGTCTGCAAGATATAAACTGCATTATGTTTTGCAAGTGGATCTTTATATTTTCTTTCTGACAACTACACCACTCATGTGTTTCCTAAGCTCAAAAAGAAACTTCTTTATCATATAGCATGCCAAAGTTAAAAATGCAGTATCTTTTCAGTAAGACAAAAACTTCCTTTAGATGGCTCAGAAAACTCAAATTTAACTAAGAAACTTCAAGAAACATGCTCTACACTGTCCTGAAAAAGTTTAATTAATCAGTTAGGGTAAAACATAGTGCCAAAACTGTCATTATTAAATTAAAAACAAAACAAAACAAAAAAACTCTAGGGGAAAACAAAACAAAATAAAACAAACAAAGAAACAAAAAAAAACCCAACAAATAAACAAACCAAAATTAAAAGTCTCATGTTCTTTACATCACTCTGAAACTCAAATAACACTCCAGTGCAATAAAATGGAAGTGTCTTTTCTGGAGCAGACAATGTCTATGATGCCTACTCAAACCAAAGACAGAATAAATACTCTGATGTTTTAGTGGCTATGTACTGAAATACTGCATGTGGGTTTCCCTTTTTTGTCAGAGAGCAGAACTTTGAATTTCATCTTGGATCAGAAGCAGGCCATAGAATAAGAAGATAAAGCACATACGTACACTCATCAAATAACCTGGTTTAATACTACCAGAAAGCTTAAGCAATTTACTGTGTTTGCATTTCAAAACCTCACTGGGATGCAGAGACTGTTATCCCACCCTGGCATGCAACTTTGGCACATGGGAAGGCTAAATACCCATCTCCAGCACTCTCTGCCCATTTTTGTGCAGGAAAGGAATCAAATTAGATAATCCTTGAGCTTTCCTGCATCCATCTGCAAATTCCTACAGAGAAAAGAAGTTCAATCCCACTGAGTGAACGTAGATGGGTAAAGCTCTGGCAGGTGTAAAACAAAACCCACAGGGGAAAGCTCCTGTATCATGGAACAGCACGTCCCAGACAGAAACAACAACACAAGACTGCCAGGCTGCAAAGAGGGTGGGCCAGAGGAAGAGGAGGAGGCGGAGGAGGAGAGGGTGGGCCGGGAGGCGGCCCGGCCCTGCCCGGCGCCTCAGGCCGGGCCCTCCGTGCTGCCCGGCCCGGGAGCTGCCCGGGCCGAGGCGGCCGCGGGGCTTTCCCGGCCGCAGCGCCCAGCTCTGCCTGCACCTCTGGCGAAAGCAGGGAAGGGAGGGGAGGGAGCAGAGCAGAGGCTTTCACATCCTCAAACCCCAGGGAAACATCTGCTGTTGCCGCAGGTTTAGTTAACTTATCCCAGCCCGTCCCCTCTCCAGGGCAGCTCCTCTGAAGCAGCCTCCGACTGTGCCCGGCCAGAGGCACGGGGAACCGTGCTCCCTGCAGCTCTTCCTTAAGAAAATAGAAACTAGGGAAGTCCTGGCTGCTAAAGAACTAAAGAGCTAAACTGGACATTGTCATGGGCATCCGCAGCTCTGCTGCTCCATCTTCATTGCACTACTACAAAAAGACAAAGTGTCTGGATTCCGAGGGTATTTGCATGCTCCTGTGGCATTCGAGTATTTAGAATCTGTGCTGCAGTAGAGAAGGGATTTTCTGAAAGATGAAGGCAAGGAAAAAAGGAGAGAAACACAAGGAATTCTCTGGGGAGCAAATAATCTCTGAAACAAAAATATCATTTTAGTGGAAGATTTGGTGTGTTGTTACTTTTCCAGAGAACGAAAGCAGTTCTTTATGTCAAGGAATCAAGAATGATCCACAGGAATCCTGAAGCAAAGTAACAGGCAGATGTAGCAGAGAGAACTAAGCCTGGGCACAAAACCAATTCATCCATGTGCTTCTTTAGGCATGGATCACTTCACAATGTTGACAGTAGAAATAATTCAGCCTTCCTTGGCAAATTCACTTACCAGGATAAACAGGATAGAATCCCTGTCAATAAAATCCAAGACAGCTTAAATTGCATTTCATTCTACAAGATGAATGCAACAAAACAAGAGCCATCCCTGTGATGTCTTCCGTCCTGTGCCTTACCTGGGTCCCATGTCTGTACCTCTCCTGTCATCACTTTCTACATCTTTTCCAGGAGGAGGTAAAAAGTAGGGAGGAAAAAGTCAATCTGCACCACTGAATGTAATTTCTAGTGTGAAACTGATAATAATTGATATGGAAATTACTGAGTCAGTAAATATAGACACCAGTATGGCATTTTAAAGGCTTTTTACTGGTAGAAGTCAAATTTTGGAAGTTTCTTTCCACTCAGGTAACTGTAGAGTTATGATAGAAAGTGGACAGGATGTATCAGACAGAGTTCTGTGTTTTCAGTGTGTTCGCTTAGCCTTACAGTGCCCACACTGCATATAAAACATTCTCAGCTGTCACTACAATTTGTTATGTGTGTCCCTTTAAAGACTACATTACAGTGGTAGGCATGAACTAAGTGTCACACCAGGAGAAATTTCATTAAGAGGTGTTGTCCATCATTATCAAGCAACAGAAAAAAATAAGCTGAGCACACAATGGCCCTGTTTTTTCTGTACCATACTGGATAAATCTCTTCTCAGGAAAGAATCCAGTAGCTGAACACTGCCATGCTCTTCTATACACTGTTTTTTCTGGAGAATGACCTCTGCTTTTACTGTGATTTATTGGCTGGGACTTCAGAATCTTGGAGAAAGAGGATCAAATTGCATCTTTTAAGTTTACTGCATACAGGGAAAATAGAAGAGAATTACTGTTTTCTGATGGACCTGAAAGACAGGAAAGTGCCTTTGGAAAGTCCTCAACTGCCTCGCCAGTTGAACCAGTTCACAAGATGATCACCAAGGGTATCCAAGTCCATTGAAGAAGATGTGTACATCTGGTATGAGGGATCTTGCGAGCAATCATGGTTTTGCCAGCTTTGAAGAGAGAACAGTAATTATTTCCTTAAATTCTATCTATTCACCCCTCCAGTAGGGGCAAATTATCCTTTATTTCCACACCAGTATGTTGTGCCTTTAACAGATCTCTGCTCAGGTTTTGTGAATCCAGCAGCAGGAGCTGAACAGCAGCCCAGTGTTGGAAGAGCTAAGTGTCCCTGGCAGGCTACAGCCATAGGGAACCTCACCAGCGTCCCCATCACAGCCTGACCACAGAGACCTCCTGGAGGAAACCAGCCAGGACAGAAGGGGGAAGTCCAGGGTATGACTCAGAGATAAAGTAAACTACTTTTTTAATCACTGAAGGAACTGGTGGGGCTTGACAAATAAATAAAATGAGTTTCTGAACTCCATTCCCCAGGGTCCTTAAGGAACAGTCTTGTAAAATACATTTGCCTTGGATATTTGAACTGAATATCACAGCAGTAAACTGTTTGTATGATTAATTGTTCCTGCTGTAGCAAAGACGTACCAGTCAGCAAATTCTAATGAGAATTCTATTGCTAAAAAAAATCCAAAACAATTTTTTAAGGTGATTACTGGTTTTTTTTTTAAATCTATTTATGCAAAATGTGAAGTTATTTACCATAGTTCTAATGAACACCTACTTTAAAGCAAACTAAGAAAACCAAATCACTCCAAAGCTAGGAAATCCCCGTGTATCCCGGGATATTTCTGTATTTTAGTGTATTTTAGTATTTCCTGACAAGGTGCAGTGCAGCACATTTAGATACCTGTTCCAGTGTCTGGTTGATCAGAGAACAGAGGTTTTTGAAGACTGCCATCACATATTGGTCAAAGTACCCCATTACCCTCTTATTTCACATTAGTGTCATAAAGATAAATTTGAGTCTGGTTATTTTGTAGTGATTGTAGCACCAAAATGGAAATTCACTCCTTATAACATCAAGTAAAATTGGCTTGATGGTTTCTGAATTCAGATGAATTCAGAATTCAGAATATCATTTTCTGATAAAAATTGTGGAAAGCAGAAATACCTGCCCAGGAATTATAAGGATGGACATATGTCATGCTTTGGCCCGGAAGTGAGTTTCTGGAAAAGTTCAGGTCAAACCAATCAGTGGCCAGATTTGAAATTAGCACCTGGTGTGGCCACTGGGGATTTGGGATACACCTCTGAGAACACACAGGGGTTAAAAGCAGAAGATTCCCAGAGAACTTCCTCTTTGGAGTCCGGTGTTGGTGAGTGGAGTCTGACCTCTCCCCTGCCCAGCTGCGCCTGGGTGGGGAGGGGCAGGCCATGTGGCTTGTGGGGCCAGGGCCGGGAGCCCCAAAAGGTGCAGGGGTGGAGGAGACCTGGGATGTCTGGGCAGCCCCCCCCAGAGAGAGTGATAGAGACTGTGCTGGCAGCACGGCCGGCCAGAAACGGGGGATGTGGCAAGAGAAAGTGCCCGGCAGCTGTGGGAGTCCTGGGCAGACAGAAGGGAAGATTTTAACCCCTTGGTAGAATAATGGAAACCTTACAAATACTGATCCTCCTGAATCAGAATGAGGAGAGAGAGATGAGAGATGAAATGGGCAAGCGTGAGGAAAGTTGGAAGAGGTGAGAAGAATCCTGGGTGGAAGAGATGATGGAGTGGCCTTGAGCTGGACTCTTTCTTGTATGGCCATGGACAGACCCGTGTTTTTTTCCTGTGACCCAGAGACTGTATTTAGGGGGAGGCAACACCTTGGAGTCAGAGTGAAGCAGCGGCGTGAACAGAGATGGCTGAGGAGGGTGTGAGATGCCCTCTGTCTCTGTGGAGAAGAAGACCTCTGTTCACAAGGCCCCTCAGCCCCAGGGGGTGAAATTTGGGGGAGACTGGTGTCCCGTAGTTGAGAGACTGCTGCTTTTGGAACTGGGTGGAGCATCCTTAAACGGGGAGCCCTAAAAGCAGTCCTGGCCCATGTCCACTGGTGAGAGCACTGGACATGGGGAGGGGAGAAGTCACAAGGGCCGACGTTCTCTGGACAGAACCACGAGTGACACGGAAGCACAGGAGGTTTCAATTGTGTTTCCAGGGGAAGCCTATGGTGCAAGGGGGGACTCCTCTCTCCCTGATAAATTTGAGAGTTGATTATTTGAGGGGTGGTGATGGACTGGAATTTGATTACCTGAGAGATGGTGACTGAGTAAAAATCTAAGCTATTATTTCATTCTGTGAAGACGAGGGGGGAGGAGGAATGTATTTGGAGGGTTTTCATTTCTTAGCTTTATGTGTGTGTTCCTTTTTAGATATTGTAATTAATAAAGTGTTGTGTTTTTCCCTCCATCCCCAAGTAGGAACCTGCTTTGTTCTGTTTCCAGGTCACATCTCACAGTAACCGTTTTAGAAATACACCTGCCATGGAGGCCCTGGCACTGTGTCAGGGTAAAACCATGACAACATAATTAACAATAAGCAATATGTTTGAAGTTAATTTCAGTGACTTTCACAGAGAAATGCTCATTACATATAGCTAGAACACAATTTTATGGTATCTCACACCACTTGAGATGAGGGGAGGCACTTCTTAGAATGTGGTAGCAAAATGCAAATAAACTCCTAGTTCCATTTTGCTATGAAATAGTGCAGTTACTGCACAGTTAACAATACTTTCTGCATGTTATTGTCCATTGTACCATAAATTATGGCAGTGGTTTTGGTTCCCGGTTTCTGTTCAAACTTTGCATTTTAAATCACTTTTTGCTTAATGCAGCCATATAAAAGAACTGTAAGAAACCCAAGAAACCACAAGGGATAAAAAATAAAATACATAATTTTCCTTCTTTTTTTTTTTCTTGCCCATACCATGTAATTTTCACTCTTATTTCTCATTTACTGTTTTCTTCATTTACATATGAAAATTAGACTGGAGACATCAGTCAGAAATGTTCGGCTGGTTTTTTCTGCAAGCCTCTAGAAAAGTGAAGGGGAAAGAAGATTTGAGATAAGCAATTTTAGCTTCCCAATAATTTTTCCAATGCAAAGAAAAGCGGGCAGAGAGAGACATACTAAGGCACATAGAGACACACCTGAAATGAACACAGACAAAACCTGAAGCTGAATGACATCCGGTCAGTAATCTGGGTCAAGAAAGTGCTCTGAAATGGACCGTAGTTCCAGGAAGCAGATAGAAACTGTCTGGTGGCTTTCTGATGTTGTTTTTTTCAGGAAAGTTCACTATTAGACTAAAACGCTGACCCTGCTGAAGTTGTCAGGAAAAGTCAAACTGAACTCAGGGACAAACCTTGAAACAGATATAGTGCAGCATAAATTTCTTAAGGAATTGGTGTAAGTATTCTTCCAAACCTAGTATGAATTTACAAGTTCTTTTGTGGTGCTGAGGTATTAACTTCAAATGTGTAAATATTAATATAAAAGGTAGATGGGTTTTTAGGTACTATTTTTAATGAGACT
This sequence comes from Passer domesticus, assembly GCF_036417665.1. Lineage (NCBI taxonomy): Eukaryota > Metazoa > Chordata > Aves > Passeriformes > Passeridae > Passer > Passer domesticus. Next base: position 91,837,488 of record NC_087474.1, read on the forward strand.
GCATAAACAAATTCCAGATTTTAGCTGTATGATTCAAACCTCAACTACCAACCCCCAAGCATGTGATGTAAATTGCTAACCTTTCTAGATACCAGTCCCAAGACATTCCACAGCTAAGTCATTTGGGGAAGTTGTGCTGAAAGAGAGATCAGTCAGGCATTTTGTAAGCAAATTCTACAGTCACTTTCTCCACTGTGTCTGGGATGAACATGAAAAAAAGAGAGAGAAGCTGCCTTTGAGACAGATGAGCTGTGGTATATAAAACATCTGCAGCAGGCAGGAGTTCTCTTTTGTGAGAAGATGTAGCACTGTGGCTTTGGCAGTCCACAACTTTGAACTTCTGTAGCAGTCTTTTGCATCTGCTAGCAAAGCAAGCTCTGTGAAGTTCTGTAGTAGCAAAGCAAATGTGAGAAGCTGGTGAAGAAGGTCGTTCTAAGACTGAAGAATCAGGGAAAGGATGACAGCTGAGGTGCTATTCTCAAAGTATTCTCATTCCATACAGGGGACGTGCTCTGTGCTAGAAGACCAGCCTTAGGAGTGGTTGCCTGTGGAGTCCCCTTCTCTCATGACAACAGAATTTTCTACCCTTTGCTCTGTGGTCTCAAGTTTTCTTTGCAGTGGTTAGGAGGAGGATGACCTCATAATTTGACTATACAGGTGTACTGAGGACCTGATGATTAAGTCTTCCTGTCCAGTTTGTAAATATTATTCTATTTGTAGGTCTTAACACAGAGGTTATGGGGATTGCAGAATGAACCAGGTTATCTGACAAGTCTGATAAAAAGCAGAGATGATTTCTTGCCACTGCCAGAAGCTAACATATCTGAAGACACAGTTTTCTCCAAAGCTGGGAAATGAGAAATAGGAAATACTGTACAGTTAACTTATAGACAAAAGTAGTTTACTCATGCTGCTACAAGATTTTGGATTTCTCCAAAAGCCCATGTAGTTCAGCATTTCATCAAAGACTGTGGCTGTTTAGTAAAGTTGTCATCCTTCCTCCAAATGTTTTGCTATCATGAGATGATTTGTTGAGCAGGGATTGATGACCAGGAGATTGTGTGTTTTAGTTAAGAGTCACGGATTCAAAGATTTGTCTTCATGAATATATACATTTCCTTTTTAAGCACACCACTTACATTCCAGCTCCCTACTTACAGCTAATTTGTGAATATGTTAGGCAAAAATCTCCTAAGCCCAGATGGGTTATCTGGAGGTCTCTCTACAATGGTCTGTATCCACCTGGAAAACTGATTATTTATCCCTTCCTTCTTTCTGTGATCTTCTAACCAATTATTTGTCCATGAGATCTTATCTTTCTTCTACTGTATCTGTAACAGGCTTAGTTGGAGAATTTCATGCAGAAATTACTTGAAAGAGTTGTGGTCACCTTATATTAATTTCCATGTGGCCTTTGTATAGGAAGAGTCCCTTTCCCAGTGGTTCCTCTGCTGAAGCAGTAAGCATTTTCTCCAGAGTAATCATTACTCTAGAGAAGTAATCATAACATTGACTGAGAGGTATCTCAAGGTAGGATTCCAGTTCTTTTCCATTTCAAATATTGATAGAAAATTTTCTTAGGCAGTATTTAGGTACGTAGTTAAAAGTTTTGAAAGCCTGTAGAAATAGAAAGAAGAAAGTTTAATCAGAAATAAAAAAATGTAAAGTGAGAAGAAATGTACAACTTGAAAAACAACAAATGAGCTATTTATGGACATTCAGACCTTGACAAATTAGATGTCTGGACAATGACCAGCCAAATTCGGTTCAGCAAGGGGAATATTAGGCTGGATGTTAGACAAAGATTCTTCTTCCAGAGGTTGGCTGGGCACTGGAACAGACTCCCCAGGAAAGTGGTCACAGCACCAGCCTGAGAGACTTCAAGAATATTTGGGCAATGCTCTCAAGCATATGGTGTGACTTGTGGGTATGGTCCTGTACAGGGCCAGGAATTGGACTCGATGATCATTGAGGGTCCCTTCCAACTCAGATTATTTTGTGGTTCTGTGAAAAATGGTCTACAGCATACTCAAAAATATCTGTGCAATTAAATACCCATAAAACAATGAAATGTGTAATAGCATACTGCCTAATAAGCTAATAGGTCATCTGGAAATGATGTAAAAAATTCGAAATAATCTCTTTAAGGCTGAATGCCATTGAATAAAACAACTGTTGTTGTTCACTAAGGGTTAGATTATTTATCATGCCTACAGTTAAGTATTTCATTTTGCATTTGCTTTTCTTTGCCCAATAGCAGAATGATTTCATTTCTGATTCAAAAACTCTAGTTTTTTTTCTGTTGCTTATATTGCCATGCATGTCCTCTCCAATATAAACTGGTGGGATTTATGCCTAGTTAAAAGGAGTTTTCAGGGAGACATTTGTAGCCTTTTTTATCAAAAGACTAAAAGAGAGACAAGAACTAATGGCAATAGGTTATCTTTATATTCTGTATGTAAAGAGATATAGTATAATTAACCAAATAATCAAGTGAAAGAATCTGGAAGAGTCATTTGAAAATCTTTTATTTGGCATTAACTGTTGCTGGGCCCACTAAAGTTAATACTCCTAATTTTAAAATATAAGGGGTCAAAAACAATGCACAGTGTCTACAAGTCATATACTAACAGTGAGCTACCATTTCTTTTTAAAACAGTTTTTGCTTTTGTTTTACTTTGGTTTTTTAATCTTCTTTTTGCTATTAAGAAGCACCTTTAGGTAGCAGAACATATAAGACTATAAAAATTTTCTAGGAGTCAGAATTTCTGCTATTTAATGGCATTTAGCATAGGATTCATCTCATGAACTTTAGTTATCTAGAAGCTTGTATCCAGTCTGTGCCTTTCATCTCAACTTCCCGTGTAGAGAAGTGAAGACAAACTGTAGTTTCCAAAAGGGCATGCTGCACCTCTGTCTTCAGCGCCTGTCAGGGACATGGTGTGCCTGCTGTCCAGGCTCTTCTTATGTCTCCTCTCCCTTAACTGATTATTCAAGTTCAGACAAAATAAATCCCTTCACCACTGTAAGCTTCCTGGAGGAGAAGCTACCTCTTTCACTTAGTGAGTGAGACCATTTTAAAGAAGATAATCCTGTGAAAAATCCTGTGCAGTAGCTACTTGTTCCCCAGCAAGCAGCATAAAATCCCAGGCTTTTCATTTCCTATTAAAAAAGAAGTCTATACTTTTGTTGCTTTCTACATCTACTTAACATAGTCCTTATTATCTATCTACCAGTGTCATTCACTAATGATTATACGGAAACTTTTTCTCTACTTTTTTTTTAAAATTGTTGATCTAGAGCTTACAAAGGAGTTCCTTAGGATAATAAGTTTTCTTCCAAAATACAGCCTCCAAAATCAACAGGGGAGATGTTGGATGATCCTGTTTCCCAGTATTTCACAAAAAGAAGATACAATCACAGACCTAAAATAAGCCAAGTCAGTGAACAATTGCTAATTGTTTTTAGGTTTGGTAATGAAAGGGAGCCTAAATTTTGTGTAGGTCATATACATAAACCCACAAAAATATTTTCAAGTAAAAATAGTCTCAAGTGCACATAAAAGGCCACCACCACACGCCAGTAACTGCCTCATATTATTTCACATTTCTTATTTTTTCCCTGGACCTCCCTGTAAATTGATACAGAAAACATGCATGCAGAATGTCAAAACAGAGTGCAAGGAAATTGATGAAAAATTGGTTGATAGGAATTATCTACCTTAACAAATCTCACATCATGTTAGTTTTTGTGTGATTATTAACTGCAACAATTATTATTTTTAATAAACTAAAATTCATTCTTGCAATTGGTTCTGATTGCTGCCTGAAGAAACTATTAAGTCAGATTAGTTAACTAATGTTGCATACAAGAAGCACGTCATTATAGTTTTAGGTTGTCGGAGGTTTCTGAGACAGATTTCAGACAACATCTTTTACCTCTCCACAGAGATCTGGTGTTTTGTAAATTTCAGGTTTTGTGAATATTGGAGTTGTCTGAACAGTCCTTTTATGAAGTCTGTGGACAGTTAATTATCTCAGCAAGACTAAATTCAGCAGCATTCTATAACTAGAGAAGTTAAGATACAATTGGTAACTGTATCGAAAATATTTTCTGCATGCTTCTCCTGTGAGAGAGTTAAATATAAAAAGCAGAACAGAAGAAACCTGCAAAGGGAATGATTGTCATGATTTCATACATCTGATGTTTGCATTAAGACGTGACATCTATGAAAACACCGTGGTAATCATACCCACGCACAAACTCGAAGGGGGTTTTTGCTGTCTGTTCAAAACAATCACTTCTGCATTGGTGCCTTTTATTTACTCTGTATTTCACTTATTCAAATCTATCTCAGAGTGAAGCATTTTAGATGAGTCCAGTAAAAGGTCACAGAAGTCTGAAAAGGGGTCAAATAAGAGCTAAGTTGAGACAAAGAAAGAAAAGTTGGTCAAAGTATGATAGAAAAATAAGAATATGTCTCCCTTCCAAACTATGAGCCAGAAGGTTTGCTCAATGGATAGGCGAGTTGCTGGGGAGTCAGGCATAGAGTGGGAGAGACAGGTAATTCAGCAGGGTGGAAGAAAAGCATAGATAAGATAGATAGATAGATAGATAGATAGATAGATAGATAGATAGATAGATAGATAGATAATGTTATCATCGTTTCTTGAATGATGCTCTTTCAAGGGAATATAGTTGTGCATGTTGAGAGTTGCTTGCAGGGGCAGACCGAGAGAGAAATTCAGACCTGATGTTAAATTGTCCTGTGTCCTCAAGAATTCAATTAAATAAGTGTCGCTAGAAGGGAAGTAGTTAAATTTTAAAGAAAACTTGCATATACTGTCCTATGAAATTGACTGTAGTCGTAATATCAGCAGAGGTTAAAAGATAAGATTCTGCCTGCTGAGCTGGTTCATTTATCATATATGCCAAACTATATATTTGCCACAGTCTTTTACCAAATTCAAGTGAGTACTGTATTATTCCAAGAGCAAAACTTTGACTTGTCACCACCTGTTTTTGGGACCTCATAAATATTCTATCAGAATGTTCTGTCCGGTGAAAAAACATGATTGATCCATTTTGTAATTTAAAGCGTAAGCCAAAGCTCTCAATCCTGTCTGTCCCTTTGTATATGTAAGTACAGTGTCCCTGGGTTTTTTCAACTTTTGTCATTTTTGATTATGCCCAAGCAGTCCCTCTCTCATTTTCTGAAACAAGAATTGTAGCTGGACTATGTTATTTAATGTTAAGGCATTTTCTGGTGCCAGAGGAGAGTGTATGCTGAGTCTCCTTTGCTTGTGGGTATCTCCAACTTTTCACCTGTAAACTAGAACTCAGAATCTGTTATGTCTATTTTGTAAGAGTATCCCAGTCTGATGATAAGGCTAGCCAAAAAGACGAGAGATGACACATTTCTATCTTACTTCCATTTTTTCCCAAGCCTCTCTGAACATATGTATTAGAGCTGTCAGTCTTTATGTGCTGCAAGTTCAGCAGATGATTGCTTTCATCTTGGGATATGCCAAGCACACAGGGCCATTCATCTCTGTGTTCTTTTCTTGTGGACCATTTTAATAAATAACTAGAATTTTGGGGCATGCAGTGTATGGTTCAGCTGCCTCCACCAGCTGTCTTATGAATAATGTACTATCTTTGATTTACTTTCTATCTGCTGTGTTGGTGCAGTAAATTTTGAAGGCAGTGCTGGTATAGACTTAGTCCTACTTAACCATGTTCAAACTTTGAAACCTCACTACAAATGCACTGAACACTCTGTTTCACTTCTTAGCATGATTTTGCCACTGCCTTTGGCATTCTTGTTACTTGGGAAAAGGGAAAAAACTTAAAAAGCTGATCTTGGGTGAAAAGAATAGAAACATGTTTATTTTGAAACTATACCATACTTTCATACTTCAAATGTTTCCCATTCTTTAGTATTAATGGTCTGTTGCATGTTTGATGAGTAGCATGATTTGAATATTGCCATGTCAAAACTGTGTGAATATTAACTTTAGTCACTAGATGGCCTTTGAGTGTGCAAAAGTTCCCTGAATGCTATTGGAAAACTATACTTTTACCTAGGTCATTAACTTTGATGGTTTTCACTTTAAGCCATTCCTAAACCTGTCTTTAGTAGCTTGAGCTGATATTAAGTGTTTATTTGCAAACTTTTGAGAAAGGAAAATGGCAAAAGGGCAAAAGTAACAGCTTCATTATAAGAATTAAATTAATAAAACAAAAGAGGAACTAGACTGATTTTTTTTTTTAATTTAAACAGAATTTCTCTTTTCATCAGCCTTTCCTGTGTGTCCTTGAAATGGTCTTCCCCAGTTCACAGTTGTGAGGAAAGTACAGACAGGATAGTTCACTGGGTAAAGCAGTGGGTCAGAAGCTGTAGAAGTATTACCTTCCCTGTTCTGAAGAAAAGACTTTATGCTGGGTGTTACTCATGTCAGTTCATGTGCTAAACACTCCTGGTTGTTGGGAGCTGCCCTGTGAGTAGCTGAAATTTTTGAGCTACATCTTAGATCTGTTCATTTATGTTTCTTACATCTGTTTCAGAGTAAATGTACATCCTTTTGCAGTGCATCACATGCTGTTATCTGTGTGGGGAACAGCACATTATTCTTCATACAGCAACAGATTCACAGGTAAAGTGAGGTGCTAATCATTGTAAGGTCATCACATTAGATCCATGTTACTGCAAAGAAGCGTATTAATCCCAAGTTTTTATGGCACAATGTACCATTCTGATTATTTTATCTCACTTTCTGCACAAGTCATCTGGTTTCTCAGAGCCTGCATCTAACTTTTCTGCTTGAATTATGACAAAAACAGTTTAAAATGGTTATTGAGAAATGACTGTGCTTTCAAAATACAGCACATGCAGAATACAGCATAGTGCTGAACAGAGATGTCTGGTTGTGGTGAAGTTACAGAGTCGTTACCCCTTAGCTCTGCTAGATTGTGCTGCTGTTATGGTGGAACTTTGAAGAAAAGAAGCAGATGTGTGCACTCTGCTGCAGGCAGACAACCTATCTGGGACTACTTGCATCACATGGTATCTTGGAGGATTTGTAAGTCTGAGCAAGTGAATCTGTATTGCTTTCTCTAGAATGCTGCATCTCATTTTTCTGGTTTTCAGTGAGTTCGACTATGGATTTCATTGATTTCTGACAACAGGGAGACCAAGATCTCTGAGATTTAAAAGATTGCGACATCTCAGAGCTCAAAAAAACTCAGTTGTAATAAACTCGATTCCATCTGGAAAATTTTATTACGTTTTTCACACTTGATATCTATCCATGACTGTCAGACATCAAGATTGCTGTGATTTGGAGCAGAAGAAAGAAGGAAGTCAGAAGGCATAAAACTTTGCCTATAATTTGTTTTTCTCACTTTGTGTGTTTGCCAGTAGTTATGAAGAGTTGTGTAAAGGTCGTTAAACTCAACCAAAATTCTTGAAAATTCAGATATATATTTTGGATTGAGAAGCCTAAATATAATTTGTAAGTATAAAGTGTAAAGCTCTCTTAAGTAAATAGTCACTTTCACTCTCACAGAGTAGCAGCAGCACTTCCTGCTTGCAACACTTGGGCAACAGCATCAGTGCCCAGGCATTACTCCAGAGTGAGACACTGTTCTTCCCCAAACCATGCAAGAAAGTGGTTGCCATTCAAATTATTAGCAAAGCTGAAAGTAACTAAGAGTCATCTGTCATGTAGCTGCAGAGACAAACAGGAAGAGTGGTGAACCTGGGCATGTTTTTTATGTTAGCCTTGCACCCACCCGCTCTTCCTTTTGGCAGAACAGGAAACCATCTTCTGTTTTTCTTCTTTTTTCTTAAGGAATTAGAAAAAAGATAAAAGTCTTGACCTGAGCTGTAGTTGAGCCTAAAAGCCCCTAATCCAAGATCAGTGTTATGAGGAGCTGCTGTGCATGTATCCAGCACTCTAGATAGTATTGTGAAGTCCTTACCATGCAACTTGGAAGTCTTACAGATATAAATCCAGGTGCAACGTGATAAAGTCATGCACCAAATTCCCACTGGGAATCTGTAGCACAGTTAGGAATGAAACTTCACATATCCTGAGCCCAAGCATGTGCTGGTTTTTTAACTGAACTCTCATATTTAGGCTTTTAAAATACTGCTTTGCTCAGACTTGGTTTTTATAACATTAATTAGGACAAAGTGATGGTCATACTTCTTAAAAATTGGGCTGAAATAAAAATGAACATTTAGGAATCATAATCATGTATTATCCAGCTTTTCTCAGTGGTTCAGATATGGAATAACTGTGGGAGCTTTCAGCACATGTAAAAAGCCATGTCATAAATGTTGTGATTCATCTAGAAGTGCTGAATTTTGAATATGAACTTATTAATAACTGTGTGGGTAATCTGGTGGCAGTCTAGAATAATCAGTAAAAATTGCCCAAAGAGAGCTATGGATGTGCTCTTTGGGTGCTCTTTGTGCTCTTCATCTTTGCACATGAGCAAAGATCTTGGATCATAATTCAGTTCTTCTCATTCTCTTCCAGGCTTTCATTAAAACCTGCCTTTGGGGAAAGTCATGAATGTCATAGTCTCTTGAGGTCTGTTCCAGTCCTGGAATATAGCATCATTCTTAATATCCATGGTTTGTATATGCACTCCTGAATTTGCTTTAGAATGATCTTGTTTCTCTTTTTCATCCCCAGATATACTGCAATGTATGCCTAAAAGTTGGAATCTTCTACTATTTCTTTGCCAAGGGTAACATAGAAATACGTTTTTTTTTAAAGAAAGTGAGAGTCAAAGAATTAGGAAGCTGTTGTGGAAGACCGTTCTGAAAATCTCTCTCTGATGCAGTCCTCTTTCACCAAGAGACCACCTAAATTTTTTTATAAAACTTATAATCCCATTGTACAGCTCAGTGCTTCATTGAGTAGGCTACACTGTCAGAACACATGTGGTGTAGGCTTGAAACTTATCTTCTTATCCCAGCAAGGAATGAGATTCCAAGTTGCATTGATACTTTTTTGTATTTTCAATGTATGTTGCTTGTGTGACTTTTAAGGTACACTGGATAACAGTTGCCCAGTGGTTCAAGTGACTTTTGCAGTATTTTGAAATGTACCATTTTTTTGTGCATACATTCTTTTCTTAATTTTTCCCTCTTACCTTCTCTACTTGTCTGCCAACTGTAAATTCTCTTGTATTTGCATTCTTGTTTTTTCAAACCCATGAAGTGTAAATTCCACTGGAATCAGTGAATTAAAGGTATCTGCTTAACAAGATTTCCTGAACAGAGATAGGATTGAAAATCTGTTCACATATTTCACAGAACTGAGACCTCTAGGATTTCTTTTCCAAGACTTTAAACTCTGAATTGGTTGTGTCTGTTTTCCTCGGTTATTTTTGCTTTGTTTCTTAGTAGTTTGATTGTTAATAATTCCCTTATTTATAATATTAATTTATTTGTGGAAGATGAATATAGCATTTGGCTTTATATGTCACATAACTACCCATATATTAACTATAGGTAAGCAGCTGAGTGCTAAATGAGTATGTTTTGTGCAGCTAGCCAGGCTTTCAAAAATAGCTCAGCAACCACATATGAAAACCAGAATTCTGAAAGAGCTCACATTCTGGGTGCATGCTGGTCGCTAAGCTCCTGCGAAAATCTGGCCACAAACACCACAATCTGATCTCCTGTGTCTAACTGCTGCTCCAACCCACATACATACCAAGGAATGGGAGGACAGTCCAAATACTGGAAAAAGCATTGTGTTTTCAGAGGAAATTTTGCAGCAGGGCTACAGCAACTTCCAGGAAGGCTCAGACTGATAAATTCTCTAAGCACTTTTGAGAGGTGCCATGTTATTGAAAAGTGAAAATAAATAATGACAAAAATCATTGTTTATTTTTATTAACAACTACTTTGAAATACTGTCTTTCTTATTTAGAAGTTCATTTTGAACTCAACAATTTAGAAAACTGTAGAAAAACTGCTTTTATTGGATCATATGTGTTTCCAGCATAATCATCTGCTGTTCCTTTTTTCATATAATTCTACTTCACCCCTAGCCACCAGCTTTTTTCCTCTGTTGACTTCTTCCCCAATCTGCTACTGAAACGAGGTTATGTTCTTTGTGGTATTTTAGATTCTGCAGGTGTTTTAAGGGTCAATGGAAAAAGCCTCCCACGCTTTGGTGATGGGGATTTCCTCTGTAGCATTCAGGGGCTGGGCTCTGCTCTGACAGGCACAGATAACTCTTCTCCCTGGTATTTGGAGCTCCCTTACACCTCCAGTGTGCTGGCAGAACTTAATGTAATAATAGTGCAGCACATTTAGTGCATTCCAGCATATGTAGCAAGGGTTCATATCAATCCAGGTATTTTCCTTTATCTGACTTGTGCTTTTCTGTTTAGTGTGTCTTTGCTGTTATAACACAACTTCCTGATTCACTGCAGTGCCTATTGGAATCCGCCTCTTGACATTTGACAAAAGCAGTTAGGACAGTGATTATGTTTTCTTGTTCCACAGTGAAAGCCCCCTCAATTAAGTAAAAAATGGGGCAGTCATCAGCTTTTTAAAACTTTCTACTCATTCCTCAGCGCTCCTAATCCGCAGTAGAGGGCAGTGCTTACACAATGCATGTGCATTCTCACCAAGTGTTAGTTACATCCTAGCACATCATCTAGTGCAGTGCCAGAACACTGATAAAACATGTTACGATACTGGTTTTTGACAGGTACAGATTGACAAGGCTGAAGTGACCTGTCCAGTGCCAGAGGCGTTGTGTGTGTGTGAGGAAGACAACAGGATCTGATCAAAAGCACTTGATTGAAATGGGAAACATGCAGTTCCTAGGAAGACAAAGTCCTAAGTGTTCCAAGTCCTGCAGTTCTTGCACAAAGATATTCTCTGAAACTACCCTTTATTCATGGTTTCGCAAGCACATTGAGCAAAATGCTGCTATCACATCAGTACATTTGTAGTGACTTCACATATTTCCTCAGTGTAGTCATTTTCCAACTGTCTATGTGCATGCATCCCTTGGAAATTCAAGTTATCAGAAATCCCACACGCCACAATTATCTGGGAACAGGGCCTTCTGCTGTCTTGCACCTTGCACAGTCATTTCCAAGGGCTGCTGTAGAACTTTCTCACAAAGTATTCTTTCTTCAGAAACTGCCAGCTTCTCTACCATACATTCCGGTTTAGTGGTTCTCCAGTTTGACTCATTCAGGGGGTTGTGGAGGCAAGCGTGTGTTGAAATATCCTACTTTGGCATTTTCCAAATGAGATTTTATTGCTGCCTTGAAATGCTTTATTGTGTCTGAAAAACATTGCCCCATACTACAAAGGGGGACTGAAAATTTTGAAAGCAGAATAAAATTGTTTGAAATTGTAGAAACAAAGTTTTCCTGTTCAACATGATTCACAATATTTGGGGGAATTTGCCATTTGGTGCCTTTATCTTTCCAGGAACCCCAAACCCATTTTTAAGTACCCATTCCCTATCGTGCTTTGATGGTTGAGGGAGATGGGTGTGAACTGAAACCCTGCTGTCATTCCTATTCTCTGCTCTGCATTAAAACACTTTGTTTTGTCTTCACAAGTAATCTTAGGTATGTTCTTTCACAACACAAAGGCATGTGTGAATTTCCTGACCCAGGATCATGCCTGAGACATTTCTACTAGAGGTTGTTCTGTTTGGGAAATAATATCACAGAGGCAAAATAAATGTAGAAGGGCACAAATGTGTTACATTTGGAAGAGAATTTGAGGTGGACACCAGTTGTGACCTTTGTATACTGTGAGTGATGTCTGTGAGGCCTATTTTATAATAGCAAAAACCAAAAGAGGTATAATGACTTCATATGGTGGTTTAATTCTATTGCATTTATACAGGAGTGTTTATAAGAAAGAGTAAGATGTTAGGAATTCTTTGCTTGTAAGTGTTAAGGTAAGAATCTACCAGGTATATCACTAGACAGAATTTTTGCACAAAGAACTTGGATACCTCCATTGTTCTAGCTGAAGTGTTAGATCCAAGGTTTTGAAGAATTATTTGGGGGAGATCTAGATTTCACTCCCATATAAATGGGCGATGTGGAATTTACATGGCAAACCTGAGCATCCAGTACCCTGGAGGCATTCTAGACCATCACTTCCATTTGCTGCTTCTGAACAATATGTATCCCCTGTGAGTCCTGTGTTACAGAGAATTATCTCAGATACCTTAAGGCATCTCAAATAGCTCCAAATATCTGTATGGAGGGCCTACTAAATTAAGTCCACACTGATCTTCCTGATCATTGCCAGGAAATAAAAATCTGTAAAGACATCCCAAGATGGTAAACTCTACCACAAATCCACTGTCCAGTTCAGGGCCCCTCACTAAAAGAGGACACTGAGGTGCTGGAGCATGTTCAGAGAAGGGTAATGAAGGTGGTGAAGGGTCTGGAGTAGCAAGTCTTAGGAGGAGCAGCTGAGGGAGCTGGGGTTGTTTAACCTGGAGAAAAGGAGGCTCAGGGGGGACCTTATCCCTCTTTACAGCTACCCAAAAGCCAGGTGGGGATAAGTGTCTTCTCCCAGGTAACCAGCAATAGGACAAGAAAATTAGCCTGCCCAGGGAAGTGATGGAGTCACCATCCCTGAAGATTTTTGAAAGATACGTAGATGTGGTTCTTGGAGGCATGGTTTAGGGTGGACTTTGCAGTCCTGGGTTAACAGTGAACTTGATGATCTTAGAGGTCTTTTCCAATCTTAGTGATTCTATGATTCTATGGACAAAAATAGAGGCAGTCAGAATCACTACAATTCACTTGAAAAATCTTAGTGCTTGCACAGATTCAACTGTCAGCACAATATATTTGTTACTGTTGGAACTAAGAGCTGCTAGGATGATAACAAGGAAGTGTATGAACAAGGATGTCATGGTTACAGAAAGAAAGATTGATGACGGCAGCATAACCACAGAGGAGTTTTGTGTGTTGCCCAGTGGTAGGCTGGCACTTAGTTGTTTTCTTCAGCAGCAGCAATGGGTTAGCAGCTCATCAGAGAAAGCACACAAGAGCTAGACGGCATGATCCAAAAAAACAAAAACACAATGGGGTACTTTTTTAACCTCAGTTTCTTCTGCTTTATCACCTACATAACCGCAGCACAGTTTTGCATCTTCTCTGCAGGTTCCCAGGAGAGCAGCTGCTCTACTGTAGTGTAACCTTGCTTACTTTCCTGGTACCTTTTGCTTCTCTCTGTTCAGCTCTCTTCTTTTACAGATCCACATTCATCCCACATATTGAATGTAGCAACTTCTGTCAATTGTTTCTAGCAGACAGTCTAGAACAAGTCTTCATCTTGGGTCATTTCTCAGATTGACTTTTGGGTCATATTTGCCCATATATGATGCCTTTACCTTTTCTTCTAGTTTTGTAAGTTTCAAAGGTGAGAAGATTTTATCAATCAGATTCCTCATAGTTATATAGTTATATTATTATAATTATAATTATATAAATGTATAATACAGTTAATATATTAATATAGAAACATTAGTATATAAAATATAAAAAGTATTCTATATAATATAAAAACATATATTTAATATTATAAAATGTAAAATTATTATAACAACATAATTATTGTGCAATTTAACTTAAAATAGGCTTCTAAAATGCTGAAAGCTGCTATGGGACTTCTTGTTGTCGTCTACTTCTCTTTATGACCCCCATACACTTCCAAGGAAATCACTGGAATTTCATGACATGTGGCAGACATGCTACATAGCTCATTACCAGGCTAATAAAACTGGGTTCACAGTTTGACTAATTCCTTCAGAGTGGTGTCAGGTATATTTTCAGTTTTGGATGAATTCATGTGCTTACAGTCACAACCCAGTATCCATTATGTCACTGGCTGGGATCCTGCTATACAGATAGAGTTTTCTACAGTCAACTAATGTGCACTTAACCTAACAGTTGTCTGCTTTGACAGGAAAAAACAAATTTGAATGCAACCCATTTTGGCCAATTCTGAAAACACGTTCTACTACGTGAAAAAAGTTTTCATGACACTTGTTGCCCCAGCACAGCTGCTGTCAAGACAGAGAGCAAATTTGTTCCTTGCCCAGCCAACTACTGAGTGATTCCCTATAGACAACAGCTTCCCAAGTGCTACAAAGCCTCTGTACTGATTTACAAAGCCATCCTCTCTGGCGAGTCGTAGACTGGAGCATGGCACAGGGAGTGTAGCAGTGTATGAAGGTGTGGGTTAGTGCCAGGTTACTCCAAACTGAGATGGAGAAGTAGGTGGTCCTTCTGCTAGCTGTGGGTGCAAGGACTACAAAATATACCACCAATGCTCCCATGCCGAATACAGCTAATTCAGAGTTTTGTGTTATAACTCTGGTATGTAGATACATTTTCTTGTTACTACATCTGCTATTCCGGTGAGGAATTTCAGAGCCAAGTTTCCCACTACAAAAGTCAGAGATACACAAAGTCTGATAAACTGTATCTCTCACACATCCTTTTTTGCATCCCATGCTGAACTTAGCTGTAGTAGAAGGAGCTCATCAGCTGCATAATACTAGTAATACATGCATGATCCTAGTAACTCTATGCATTTAATAATTAAATAAATTGCTTAATTTTACACAAACTTCAAGGAGAATGAAGAAAACTTGAGAAATTATTTGAAAGGAAGCACTGCTATCAGTTATATGGTGTGAAGACCCACAAATGACTAAGAGAGGTGAGGTGTATAATCCCAAATATTTAGGTGATTCAGCAGATGAAGCAGCTTGTTGTGAGCCTTTACCTGCATGTGTATGGGCAGTCTGGATGTAAATATGTAATTCATGTGTGTCCTATGTTTAATTGTATAATCCAACAGTGTCCTACATTGATATGTCAATACAGAACAATATTGAAGATAGTCTATGAAAAACTTTGAGTTGCAAAAAAAGGTACTATATTGAGGTTTTATATTATTTTATTCTAATACTCATGGATTATCCGAATTCATATTATTACCTATTTTTTCTTTAATTTTGTCCATCTCATCTCTGCTTCATCTTGCAACAACTGTTATCAAAATTTTCTTTGTATTGCTTCAGATAAGTAGAGTTTTTTTACTCCACATCTTTAAGGAACTCTGCTTTTCATTTTCACATTAAAACAGTATCAGAATTAACAAAAGGCTTTCATTTTCCAAGGTGTGGTGCATACTGTCTCAGTACAGTGGTTCACTCACACTAGAATTTAAGTTGGTGTCTAAGCAGTGTTGTTAATACTACATCTTAATAAATTCTAAAAGGAAATCTAGAGAATCTTAGAATAATTTGGGAAATCATTTATGTTTTAACCCATGAGAAATCACACCTCTTTTGGCTTAAAATCTGTTATTTAAATTCCATATTTGAAGCTGGAAACTAAACATGAGCTAAATCTGTATCACACTTTTAAAGAACATTTCTTGCTTTTTTGTGCTCTATGCAAATTCTGTGATTTCATTTCTTCTTTGTGATTAAACAATGCTTCTAATAATGAATATTATACAGATACTAAACCTAAAGAGATTGAAGAAAAAAGAACTCTCTAAAGAGCTCACCTTTACAATGTCTAACCAGAGATTTTGGCCCAGATCATCATAAAGTTGTTTCCCCAACTTTAAAGAAGCCGTGACAGTTTATACATTCTAAGCACTTCTCATTTTATTATTAAGAGATTTTACCCCATCTATCTTTGATAAACCCTATGCATTCTAGAACTTACCTATAAGTCATATTTCAAGCCTATAGTCATTTAATTTACCCTTTCTCCACCCCATCCCCCTTTTAACTGTTTCCTTCAGCACTCCAAATATTCCTGGATGCACTGGCAAGGTTCATTGGTCAGCAACTCACCCATCAAATTCTAATCTTCCATCAACAGCCCCATCAGTAATTGCAGGAATGCATGGGTAAGTATGAAGTATATTTTTCAGCATGTTCAGAAAAATTACTGGGAAAATCATAATTGCATTTATTTAGTTAAAGAACAATTAAATGTTACACATTATATTCTACTGACTTAAAAAATACAGAACAGTTAGAGTTGAAACCCACTACATTATTGTCATGTATGTCAGAAGTCCTTTTGAGGTCTTAGAATTTTTCTGGAACATTGGATGTTATGTGTTGGGAAGATGACTTTTTTTTTTTTTAATAACAAATGTCTTTGTCTTTTTTTCAAAGAGGCCAAAGAATGTCAAAGTTATCAATTCCCAAAAGAAAACTGTGTGGAGTTTCTCAATTGGTCTTGGCAGACTTAAGAAACGGGTATTTGCTATGAAAAAATGGTTGTTAAAAATGGATGGGTTCACTTAAAAGGCAGTGAGAAGCAAAGTCATACCATGCCACCACACTGATGTAGCCTGGGATCCTGTGATTGTGAAATCATCACAGCTCCCCATCACTATCATGGCTGCCCCATCAGGTGCATTAATAATCTTTACTCTCTCTTGCTCTTCCATACAAGGCTAGTTAAAATTGTGGGCCAATATAAGTATTTATTTGTTGATTTCAAAATATCTGGACACTTCAAAATCGCTGAAAAATCCTTTTCCTTTTGTTAGCATGAAAAGCTTTGGATGCTGGCAAAGAACTAACTTAGTCTTTCTCCCCAGTAGCTTAGTAACTATTTGTTTCTCCTCTCTCTTTTATGATTTTGTGCTTTAGATTCTGCTTTCTTGTTATCTGTAGTGATCTAGGATATGGTAACACTTTTCCAAGATTCCATGTTTTCCTGAGAAATATATCTTCTAATTAAACTTTTAATTTGCCTTAGGATTCTGTTCACAGCACATCACACTTTTTTCAGCACTGTCAGTGAAAAGTATCCAGAAAAGGCTCGAGGAGATTTATGGAGCTGAATGGCTTTTAAAGAGTTTGCCGTGTCAAGTTTAACCATTTCCAGGAATGACCTAACTTACTTTAATGCTGCCCTCCATCCAGTCACCTCTGCTCTTTTTCTTTTGTGGTTATTCTTGGGAAATAGGCAGTCCTAACCTGTAGTTATGGGCTGCTGTTGACAGCAAATGGAAAGATGCAACAAAGTCCTGAGTCTCCATAATATGATAAAGCTGAACTCAAAGCAGTCTCATGCAACTCTAAATTGCTTGCAAATGTCACAAACAAATAGAAATGGCAAATGCATCTCAGCAAAGATCATTGAAAGACTTCATTCAGGTACCAGAATTCAAGAGCAAAAATGACAGGCACCACTGTGATCTGAAGAAAACACATCAGTCACTTCCTTTTACTTTACACAGATGTAAAGTTTTACTGTGGATGTAGTTCACAGTGGAGGAATTTCCTTCATTTTTAATGTATAGCAAGAACAGGGCTCTCATTCTGTGCTAATGGATACTTTCCAGAACCAAGACAGAGTCTCCTGACCTTTTTCGAGTAGGTTGTGTAGGAATAAACTAGAGAGCATAATCACATCCAGAGATTGCAGAGCAGGTTTTGCCACCCTTAGCCTGAGCAAATGGACCTATATGGTACATTTCCCTGAGGAGATATTATCCCTGATAGCAAAATTGTAACAGGCATATGGTCCTACTTGTGGAGTAGGACCATAGTCCTTAGTGTTCACTGAGCTAAGATGGAACATTCTAATCTTTCATGCTGCTGCTGTATAAAACTATGATGGATGCTGAGAATCTCCCCTCAACATTAGTCACCAATGCCCATAAAAGAGGTATGCTTAACATTTGATTCCTTCCCTTTATAAAATAAATTATAAGAATTCCTGCTGATTTCAGGGATCACAGGTCAAGCTTGACTATAGTGGAGAAGTGAAGAGAGATTGTTCCCATAATTTGGGGTCAAATAATATGCTTCCATGGACTTTTGACCTAGGATGTGATCTCATCCTTACCATTTTTTAAATGGTGGCCCCTTTCTTTGTCTCTTTGCTCATTCTCAAGCAATTATTGTATTAATTTCTCAGAAAGTATGAAGTGATGGCATGTGGTGGATGTTTTATAACTGCTGTCTACAACATATAGTCAGTGTCCTGAAGACAACTATAGGTATCAAATGGAATCTCTTGTGTACGGCTAACTTGGTCTAATAAGTATTCCTGTCAAAAGTATCAGCAATATCAGACAGACCAGGCAGCATGCAACCATTTCTGCACTGTGTTTCTATTGCATGGTGCTCCCACGGGATGTGCAGCAAAACCCTGTACACCAGTGTCAAGTGTTCTGAAGTCAACAGGATTGTATAGAATATGAAACAGTAGAAATATGATTTTCTCATCTTTGAACGTGAATAGTGTTTTTATATGTCAAGATTTATTGATGTATTTTTAATCTATTTTTATTTCCAGGTAATCCCAAGGTGAAGACAGAAAATTATATTTTAAAGTCCTCTTAGTGCAATTAAATTCTGGCAGATTTGTTTAGTTTTTGCATAGGTAGGAATGCTTTATGTATTTTCTTGTGTCCACTGCTACCTGGAAAATACAAATCCAATTGCATCTCATGTTGCATGGAAACCCATTGGTTTCACCATAATTAATTTAAGACAGAGTTGGATTTTGTTTCATTATTGAGAGAATAACTTTCTTGATTATTGAGAGGATTGAGAAGCAGTTTTAAGCAAGTTGCTTTGAAGATTTCAAAAGTTATCTCTAGGTCAAAAACATGGTTTTTAATGTGGAGAGTAAGTGGGAATAAATGTCTGTGGCCAGTTCTGTGTCAGCCATGATAACCAGGCATCTAAAGCAGATGTGACAGTGCCAACAAAGTATTTTTAGAAGGCTTGAAAGCCAAATATCCAGAATGACCTTCAGGCACCACAGGGCCTTATGTGCTTGAGAGCATTTGGCATGGTCATGGAAGGTTAGTTGTGAAACAACTGTGTGTGTGAGTGACTGTGTCTCTGTATGTGTCTTGTCTGTGTGTCTGTGTTCAAGCAAGACTGCGGAAGCTCTTCAGGAAGATTTACCACCACTGATCTTTAGAAGGCTGATTCTAACACTATGGAATATTGCAAATTATTAATATTCTCTGTGGCCAGTAGGCATAAGTGTTTGTGAAGACAGGAGTGAGAGAGAAAAAGAGAGAATGTTTAGGAATATGAGAGCATGTTTTAAAATTCCTTTTTTCCCTGTCTTTATGTGACTGCAGATACATTGCAAAACATGGAAGTTGACTCAGTAGAAGCACCTGGGATTTTTTCTCAGCTCCAGTTGGTCCTCAGATTTCTTTCAAAGCAGAATAAAAAAACTATTACAATTTAGAGAATGCCAGTCCTTTTTACCTGCATAACTGAGAGCCTCAGTGTCTGACAGTGAAGAGGAAGGAAATGTATGAAGATGTGCAGACACTTTAAATACAGAACAAAAATAAAATATTACAGAAGTGGGTGTTTGTGGTAATCCTTATTGCATTATTCTCATATTTATGACTTACTAACATTGACAGTTAAAACCATATTAAGAACAAGAAGAGACACAATTCAAAGTCTTGAAACTTGTCTGTACTAGATTGCCTTGTTAAGTATGGTTGAAAATGATGCCGTAGCTGTTCCATACATTGACATGAACATTTTGTGTATGCACACAGACACAAAAATGTGGACACACATATGTGAATGTATTATTAACTATTAAATCATTACAGGTCAGCAGCCCTTCTCAAGCTGTTCTGAGTGTGCCTTGCAAAGATGGTTAAATGTCATAGAATGAGATTTTAACCTTTAACTGGCTTTGTTTGTAATGAATAAAAGGAGCCAAGTTGTGTTCCCTGGTTTGGAGGTTAATTAAGAATGTATGCCTTATACCCATGCTTAAAATCTTGTTGCTTAATCTGAATAGGGAAAATCTAAACATGGAAGATGGAGGACCTCTAGTTAAGCATTTGTCTTGGTACTGTTTATTTTCTGATATCGGTGTAGACAACATGAGGAAGAAGCATGCCAGAGAAAGAGAAGATCAAATGCAAATTTGTCAGTCAGGAAGTTCTACTGTGCTCCAGGGGCCAAAATAGCGCAAACAGTTATTCTAATTCAGACAGCCTTGCAGATTCCTCATAATTTTCTGTCTTGAGGTCTGCAGTATCATCTGAATAATCTATATTTCTTCTTTATTATCTCTAAGGATTGTTTTTCTCCAGTACAGGCTTTTCCAGGCTTTTAGGTATGTACATGTGTCAAAATGTTTGTAAGAAGTAGCTTTTTTGCAGCCACTTAAGAGTTTTCAGTGAAGGATTACAAAGTGCACCAATGGTGAGAGACCCTTTCAAGAGTAGACTGAAGACTTATTGGAAATACTGAAGGGTAGGGAGAATAAACCACAGAGCCAAAGGCACAAAATCTGCACAAGGAACTAACATCCCTTAACAAAGGGATTAGATCCTCAGCAACAATAAGGGG
Organism: Passer domesticus; assembly: GCF_036417665.1. Lineage (NCBI taxonomy): Eukaryota > Metazoa > Chordata > Aves > Passeriformes > Passeridae > Passer > Passer domesticus. The sequence continues at coordinate 91,857,908 of NC_087474.1, forward strand.
AACTAAACATCCAAATCCCTGACATTGCTGTGCAAATCTCAGTCACAGAGGATGTACAACCCCCTAGGGAATGTGAGATGACAGCTAAGATACTAGGGTATACCATTTCCCCTAATAAAATCGTAGAAAGCTGCTTGTCCTGAAGTGGGGCAGAAGGATACCAGTTTTTGAAATGTCAGACTTACACAGAAACTATTACACTTTCAGCTTTCTGTATTTTCCTTGTGCAAAAATCACCAAGCCCAGATTTTTAAAAGAGATGCTTTCATCTAAATACTTTCTCTGTATGCATTAAATGTATACCTAGAATGTACCTGTGCAAAATTATAGCAAAAGTTGAGGTGGAGGAAAGTTGCAAACTGCTTCTCTGTTTGGAGCTACACATGTATACAAGCCAGTGAATATTTTAGATGAAAACATAGCCTCTTTTGCAAATTTGGCTTATTATGTCCTATCAAATTATTATATACCATTTAAAAATATTTGCAGATTTGTTACTGGTTACTAAGGCCGTGTTGTTCCATGCTGGAGAAGGATTCCAATTAAATCTTTCAGACTCCCTAGTTGTGCAGTGCAAAGATGTGACGTTAGGTACAAATGTAGGAACTGTCTGTGCAATGCAGTGCAGTATCACTTTCTGTACCTTGAACAGAAACTTAAATTCCATTAAATCTAGCTGATGAAAACAGATTACATTTTAAACCAGCACTGGGCTGAGAACATTGACTGCAAAGAACAAGATGCCATTGCTTGAGTAAATTCGGATTGGTTGCTTTATGTATAAAAACACTTCACACATGGCATAATTAATGCATAATAATCTAAATATGGGAACTGTATTTAAAATGGGTGGATTCTCAGTTGGATAATTCAGCATGGTTTCATCTGATTTTATGGATTGATTAAGAGCCAGAATTTCTGGCTCTAATGAGGGGAAGTTGTGTCTAAGAAATCCTCTAGAGAAATCCAAATTGTAAAAAAAAATATAAGGATGTTTTACACATGTTCATATTGATAGACCAAGTGAGGACATTTACTAAGAAAAAAACCCCAAAACTAAACAATGAGGAGGAAAAGTATTTTTAAAGTTAGTTTCTATTTACTATCAGTTTCTCTGAGCAGTTCTGTAAAGAATAAAAATCTCTAGGTCTTAAAGACCAAGTTCAAGGGAAATGCTTGTATCCAAACTATAAAGAAATTCCTCATAAAATAAACTAAAACAACAATAATCATGCTTTGAAATATTTCTTTCCCATTAAGAAGTTCTTATGATTTTAAAAAAAATCTATTTTTTCCCTAAAATTAAAATGTAGTATTCCCTGAAATCTCAAGGAGGGAAAATTTTCACGTAGAAAAAGTTACAAGAGTATTAATGAAAAAGGAAGTATGTGACACACTCAATATAAGATCTAGCCCAATTCTACTGGATGCAATAGCATTGCTCATGATAGTAAAGGCAGAAGGGGATTCATGCCATCATGTCCATCCTGTAACTAGTACCACTTCACTTAATCTGAACCCTTCTAGATTCATGAGATTCATGGTATGGTAATCTGCTTATTGCTATTTTATAATTGTATAACACTTCCACACTACCCTAAAGAGAATTAACCCACACATCCTCCCCTGCCCCAAATATCCTTTCAGCTGATGCTGTAGCATATGATATAAAGTAAAAAAGAAAGCTTATGAAAGTTTTTATTAAATAATCTCTTTCCCCTCAAGTGGAAACCAGTGAACAAATAGTTCATGGGGCAACTTTTGCTTTCCAGCTGTTAAATGCCTTTCTGAATCATAGGTGGTGTAAAACTGTACGCAAGGTTCATAACGCAGTCAAATTTCAAGCCACTAGAAATTATCTGTTCCTTTGAGAACAGATCCAAAAATCAACAGCTAGATGAACAGGAACAGAGTTGGCTTCTGGTGTGTAGTAAAACCACTGAAAAACAATGCTGCTGTGAGAGAAATGGTTTCCTGGGTAGAATTTAGCTGGTTTTCCTCCTACAGTCATCTAAAGCCTTCTGAAAGTATAGTCTGCTGAAACAGAGGATTTACACCATGCACAAGTCACTGCACTTACATCTTGTTTCACAGAATTTCTTTTTAGAACCAGTGGGCTTTGGAAGTTAAATTATTTGAAGTCGTTTTGTGTAAAGTAGTTGTTAGTATATTTACCATGCTTTTAATATGATCTCTTCGATGTGCTCAGTAAATAATCATGTCTTAAACTATTCTATTTCTTTCTAAATATATCTAAATAGTATCTATATATATTTTGTATGCATAGCTACTAAACCCTTTCAAATAAGTTTATGCTGAGTGGATTGATCATAAAGAAGCATTTTGATATGGGAAAATAGGTACAATGGAGCAATTATCATAACTCTAACTGAAGTTCGTATTTTTTAGACTAGATTCTTTTTCCTCTTGCTCCTTTCAGAAATACACTTCTTAAAAAATTGGTTTCCTTTGGTTTGTTTGTTATTTTATTCCTAATGCTTCTCATCTGCCATCTAGTAAAGGTCATAGAAATATTAATGTACTTCCAAAACAAGAGGACCAAAAAGCTTTGCTTTCAACGTAGCTTAGACTATGGGGATGCAAATTGCAAAAAATCAGTGGCCTGTATCTTCTCACAGAATTATTTAGTAATGAATATACCAAGTGAAAGAGAAATGTCTGTTGGGTAAACAATACACATAAACAACTTCATGGTAGGAAAATTGTATAAGAGGCAGTAGTGATCTTAGCCTGAAATCTTGAAAATGACTGGAGAAAATAAGGTGTTTATAGAGGAATCAGAAACTAAAAACATTTAATAAATGGAAACTTTGGTTTGTTTTACTGTAGATGAAAGCTTCTCATATTTGATAAAGTGCAATTAAAACCAGAAAAACATCATGAACAAGTAGAGAATTTGTGTTGCTTTCAGAAATGAAGCAACTAAGTGTGATTTACTTGGCAAAGTCTGGAAAAGCAGAGGAGAAAAAAGTTTAATTGGGGTATTCCCTTCATCAGTAGCTAAAATCTCCTTGTTTCGTGCCTCAGCATCTCTTAGCCCTTGCTGTCTTTTCTGCCACCCCAGCAATGTGGGGTTCAAGAGGCTTGACTTACACTTTAGAACAGGCCTCTATGTTTTCCCCAGTGTGCAGGAATACAAAGCAGCCCTGCAGTATGTATCAAGCCATCCCAGAGGAGGTTGCTCCCAAAACAATGACCTGAATGCTGAGGCAGGATGGCTGCTTATCACCTCCTGCATGTCCAGTTGCACTTAAAACATGTAGCTGCTGGCTTGAGGATTGAGGACACCCCTTCGCATGCAAATACCAGTGTGTGACATTTAATGCTGGTAATAAAAGACTGTGCCTCACATAGTCTCTGAAAAACACCAGCTCTAAGAGCAGCCTTAAAAATAGTCTGTAAAGGCTGAGAAGGGAAGGCTGAAACAGGAAGGCTGAAATAGGAAGACAGCCTAAGTGTAATTGCTTATGGAACCAGACAAAACTATTGTTCTGGTTCCACAGCTGCTCTGTGCTCATTACTTGATCTAAATATGAGCATATCTAGTAAGTTTATCACATACAAGCCCTAAAAGTCAAAGGCTTTTAGGCATCCACGTTCCACTTACTAGTAGTATGGTTTGCCTGCAAGGCTAACTTTGGAGCATGGCTAATTCAGCAGCTGGTCACAATCAGTTGTCATAAGAGGTGCTCTTTCTGCTTATACTGCAAGCCTCTGGCAGTATCTGTCTTATATACAGACAATTTCCAGCCATTAAAAAGACAATAATCTGGTTCTATCTTCAGATAAAAGGCATTGTATGGCCTCTTGTTGTCATCCTGTATGAAACTAATTTGTATATGTAAATTACATGTACACTTATTATCTTAGGATTTTGTCATGAACTCCAACATTCTCAGAATTGGAATAAATGATGAATGTCTCTCTGCTCATTGCTGGCTCTCGGTTTTAGAACAGCATACACCTTGCTGAACCTTGTAATGTAAACCATCTCATGGTTTACATATTTATGACCTCTAGAAACCCCATAGAACACTTGTTCTACATCATCTAGCCGAGCTGTTTTGTTGCTAGAATGAAATCTAACATTTAAATATTGCACTTATTCAATAAAGTAAGAATGCATTTATTAAATCCATGAATTCCTTCGACAAGAACTCTTGAGTGTTCAGTGAGTCCACTTCTTTTAGGTTAAAAAAACATTATTAGACTCTCTCAAAAACTGTACCAATTTTCTTACAGGACCTTTATATTTTTGAAGAAAGAATGTCCATGGTATTCTGCATGAAGTAAAGGTAAAGCTCTCGGCTGAAAAAAAAATTGTTACAGCTTTCTGTCATGTTCAGTTCACCAGTGACAGACAATCAATTCAGGATAAAAAACCTACCTAAGGTCAGGAAGAAGCCCTGTCCAGTTAACCAGGTACAGACCTAATTTTCAATTTACCTACATCATGCTCTCAGTCCTCTTAATTTTCATTTGCTACACACACTCCTTTAGTATGGGATAAGAGAGCCTTGCTTTGTAAAAAAGTAAGAAAATCAAGAAAAAAGGGATAGATAAGACTTAAGTGTTCCTACTGTTTTTTTAATTGAAATTAAAATGTGAGTTATTTTATTTTCCTGCAGGCTTCAGGTTGCTCTTGCTATTTCTCTAATTCTAGCCCTAACCTGAAGAGCTATTACTGTGAAATCTCATAGAACTTCCTAGGCTCATTTACATTTTTTTTTTCTGACAGCCTTGCATGGAACAATTAAATAATTTGGGTAAGCAGTCACCCCAATCAAAATATTTTCCAGTTAATTAACAGATCAGATATCAGTGAAAAAAAGCATATAATTGTATTATCCACTATCAGTTTGAAAGAGTAACTATGCTAGTATGTACACATCTCAAATAATGACACAGCCAGCAGGCTGTAGATCAAATTAATTTGCATTTAAAATAATTAAAGAATAAAGGAGAAATGATTGAAATTACTGAAGATTTTGTAGAAGGCAAGCCACAACACAAATGCTAGTGATTAAAAAGAAAAGCTTTAATGACAGTGTCCAATGACTTCAATGCTATGTAAATCAGGCTGCAGCTTTCCAATGGCTAAAAATTCAGTGCATGGAAGGCAATATATGCCTAAACCAGAAATCAGATGGGATTTAATTATTCAAATTAAAAACTGAGGTAATTCTCCTCCCCACAATATACATCAAGCTGCACAACTGCCAGTACATCCTGAAGCTGCCCCTTTGGCTGGAAAGTTGCCTAAACACTAAGGATGTGACCCTACTGGTGAATTAAATACATCAAGAGCCATTTGATGGCACTTGGGTCAAGGAATAGCCAATATCCATAGTGTTGAGAAGACTCCAAAACAAAGGTGCCACAGATAAGAAGAACTGAGAGGTTCTGTGTATTTTGAAATTTATGTCTGAGAAAATTTGGATATGTGAAGAAGAATGCTATTTAGCATAGAGCAAAAATATGCTGAACACCAGGCTAAAAATCTAATAGTATAGCTAGTCCTGCTGTATAGCCAGGAAAAGTCTCCAATGGTGTTTAATTAGCTTATATAGACAAAATGGCATAAATTTTGTTCAGAGTTTGCATAGTTAACTGATAATCTACATACATAAGCCAGATGGAGTTCCACAAATGAACAGCAATAAAAAAACTGTTTCTCCAAGCAGCCTGTCCCCTGAGAATTAGGATATATCCTTAGGAAGAAAAAATATGGATAGAACTGAAAACTGTGATGAGAATAAGATGGCCATAAGCCCCAGAAAACAATCATGGTATCATAAAAAAATTTGGTTTCAACAGGGTCATCTGTATAAACTCCAAATTCACAATGAGACCAGTGGTAAAGACAAAGCATTTTGCTCAGGGCCTTGCCCAGCTAGATTATGAAAATTCTCCAAGAATGGAAACTCCACAACATCTCTGAACATGTTTCAATGCTTCCTAACTCTCCTTTTGAGATTATTTTCCTTGTAGTGCCTTTGTTCCCATTTGTGACCATTGCCTCCTGTCGCTTGGTATTGAAACTCACGGAAACCTCTGGCATTGTCTATTCTGTAACCCTCCCATCTCACTCCTTTCCTTCGGGTAAAGTAACCCAATTCCCAAGTCCTTAGATGATGTGACCCAGCCCCAGAACCATCTCTGTGGCCCTCCTCTCAAGACCCCTGTTTGTCAGTGGTCACCTCCCCTATCTCCAGGCATCCTAGGGTTTATCCAGCCTATTTGAATCCTTTAAGGCTGGAGACTAATGAACTTCCATACCACATAAAGGAGATGTCAGAAGGGTGTAGAAAAAAGGGAAAGTAGTTTCCCAGATTATTTTTTAATAGAAAAACATCTTGTAGATTTTTTTTTCTATTGTACAGGCAATACTATTATAAATAATAGGGTTTTATACAGACATGGTAAGTCTTCTAATGCACATATTTGTGTGTGTGTATATTTATGTATAGATATGAATGTGTGTATCTCCCACTGTCTAGGTTAAAGTGGCTACACACCAAGTGCTTCAAACAGCCCAGCTTCAGGTTTTCACCTTCATCTGCCATTCCTGCCTCTCTTTAGGCACCCTTCCCCACATTCCTTTTGTTTAAATTAGGGATGGGGCTTTCCCTATGAGAGGATGTTCCCTCAAAATTTGACCGTCTGCTACCTTCAAGGCACTTGGGTTCTTTTTCCCTTTTGGTCCCAAGTGACTGCTCATTATAAGAGAATTTACTTACACACTGATTTTTGCACTGCTCTGAGAGCAATATGGTACTTTACAACCCTAGACCTTTCTCAGAGGCAGTTCTGTAGTTGGATGAGGTTTTTTTTAGCACAGACAGGGTGTCAGTTGACTTGCAACAACTAACCTGCCTCCATATAACATTTGCTGGCAGAGTGCTATGAATTTCCTTTATATCAGCTACTCCTCACTCTAATTTACCTTTCAAGTGGGCTAATGAAATGCATTACTACAGTCCGTCTGTCTTTAAAAATAAAAAAAACCAACCCACTACCCCAATTCTGCAGCACAGAATAGGAGAGAAAAAGAATCTAATATGACAGAGATAGGCTCCTATCATATTTGTAAAACTTTCCTAGGAAGGAAATCCTGTCAATTTTCAAAAGTTCCTCGTCTATCCAGACATTTCATTTAGACCTGTGTTTTTGTGTGTAATAAATTGCTTCTAGTTGGCTGAAAATCATTTTTAGCTCTTATCTCTGTGATCGGTTACCCCTGCTGTTCTTTAATGGCCTTCACCTCATTATGCAACTAGTCATTAAAAGCTTAGTATCCAGTACAATGGTAGCTTATGTAAAGTGATCTATGAGAGCTTTATATAGGCTTACCAGCCGCAGCCTTAATTTTACTCATTCGTCTTAATTTTTTGTAATCATTTTTTGTAAAAAGGGTATAATGTCAGGCATGCTTCCCTGCGACTGACAGATCCAATCTAGCAGATAATTACCATAAGGAAATTGATGTTTTAGTGTGCAGGGGAGAATTTAATTTACTCAGACATCCTACAGTACAATGCATTCCAAAAGATATGAGGATTTAAGTTTTTAAGAAATTAAATTTCACTATTTAACATGATTACTTATGTTGAACATCATTAACTAGCTTTTTTTTTTAACTGTTTGATATAATTACAAGAGCAGTTATGTGGTCTAAAATCCAAAGTCGTCTTTAAATAAGGGTTAAGGATGCATGAAGTACAGAAAAGAAGGTTGCATTCTTTCTCTCTCCCTCTCCAACACCAGCCTTCCAGCAGCAGCATTAAAAAAATCTATAGAGATTAACTGAGCCAATGTACGAACTATAGAGCTTTTTCCAATGATGTTTTAATAGATACTTTATTATCAGCCCATTCCACCTCAACTCCAGCAGTCAGGAAACTCTTTAGTTCTATTCAAAAATACAAATTGCTTATAATGTTTCAAAATGATAGAACCATGAAAGAGTTGTGGATATCCCAATTAAACAAGGTGATTAATTTATGTTTAATTTGGGGCATTTGATTATTTTAATTGAAACTCCTGTGATTTAGAATTAGATTAATTTAATTAATCTCTATTTAACTGTTCACTCTTCATGAGAAAGCACTATTTCTAACATACTGCATGTGTACCTTGCAAGAAGAACACACAAAGCACAACCAGGAAGGCCCAAATGGTTGAGTCTTCCGAAAAATAATTTTTTTTGTCTTGAAAATCCTTCTCATATGAAGTCCAGAAGCTTTGCTTGTTCACTAAACTTCCATATTAGTAATACTTGAATCAGAGAATTAGAGCAATGGAATTTTATAAGCCTTCTCTTTTTTCTTATTTATTTGTTTGAAGTTTTGCTAAATATTTTGAGACCATTTTTCTGTGTTTCATTTTGTCATGAGGTTGTACAGTCAGAGAACAAAAAATACAAAACTGTCAAGAGGGTGTGACAAATACTTGTAAGATGCCAGATCTGCCGATAGAATTTGAATAGCATGTGCACAACTGTTGTACAGACAGAGTAATGCTGATTTGAAATATTCTCTTATATACTCTTTTCATTCTGGATTGAAGTGCCCTCTCCAAAGACAGAAAGCTCCTACCACATGATGTTGTAGGAATTATGCTGGTCAGAACCTTGACTGACACCCTACTAGGGACACAGTCAGGACATAGGATCTTTCCTTCCTCCTGAAACTGGAGAAAACTCATGGGCTCCTAACCACCCTTGGTCTGATGGCATGGTACAGAGGACTTCTGCTCAGATAGCATTTTCTCCTATTCCTTGTTATTTAAATAAAAGACACTACAGCCAAAGAAAGAATTCTTTTAGTATGGATACACTAAGACTAATCGTTGGCGTTTCAGATAATCTACTTGAAAATAAATTGTCTGTCTTTTCTTGAAACAGTTTTGTCAAAGGCATGCTTTTTGTATTCGCAGAAGAGAAGCTAAGAAACTTCAAATAGAAGGAGGAAATTATGTGACTCAGAATTATTTCTAAAATTAAATGCAAAACTGTGCCATTTTTAGTTACAACCAGAAATACGCGACGTAAAATGGAAAGAGCATAATGTCAGTAATGACATCAGTCCTAACTTCAAATTAGTTGTTTTCAGGAAGAACTGTGTTCATAAGAATGCTCCATAATGCAGAGAAGAGCCAGTCAATAACACCAGAAGCACAGTAGGTATGATGACTCTGACGGGACTGCATGTCACTGAAGTCAGCATCTCCCCAGGCTTACCTGAGGGTGACAGCAAGGGAGCAAGGGGGAGCAGCAGTCGCTATAGCAGACATTGCCTGCTGGCATGCTGTCTTGAGCAATTTCTTTTCCAAGTGATTAGATGCATTTACAACGTAAAACATCTTCTCAGTTTTTAACCATGATCAAGTTTCTGCTGGCAAAATCCTTCTTCAGAATTTCTTAGGAAATTAAAACAGAAAAACAATAGTTTAAAAGGAATTATTTCCCTTTCTGAAGCTTGCCAAAGATTCACCAGCTTGCATAAAAATTCCTTCCTCTGAGAAAAGAAAGAAAAGATCTTGCCTGGTAGATATTTGCCTGAGTTTGGCTTGCCTGTGATTAAGGCGGGGCCTTGGCATCTGAGGAGATAAGCAGCTGGGAAAGCTACATTCATCATCTGTGCCAACACAAGGCCTTCCTCTCATAGGTGTTTGCAGTCTTTAAGAAATCAGAGCCCTAAAACTTTCAAAATAAGTAGAGAAAAAATTATAAAATTCAATGAGCCCTCAGTCAGTGACCCTGACAGCACTTTCTGAGCCGTTGCCTACCTTAAGCAGTCTAGACAGGAACTCGACTGGTGCGTGACAGACATCCCAGCTGTGCCTTTGCCAGGCACTGCATCTCCTCCCCTCAAAAACCCTGATTCACAGTAGGTACTTTGCAAACTTGCGTATACAGTATGTGTATGGAGATCAGTGCACACATAAGCATGCACATTTCTATTATATGTATAAGCATGTATATTAAAGGATACATAGTGTCAAAAGTATGTACTTTGTACATTACCTATATACAAAAGCATATATAGCCACGTTTCAGCTGTTTACTGTAGCATGCAGATGCACGGTGCTGTCAAGTCCAACTCAGCAAGCTTTGAGCATAGGCAATATTTCTGCTCTTTTATAAGACTGATTTTTTACACAATCCCCAGAGCTGTGAAAAAGCAGTGAATTTTTTTTTTTAATTCTGTTTTGGGGTGTGATTTGTTTGGTTTTTTGGTTTTTTTTTTTTTTAAATTCAGAGAAATGTGTTTTCCTTTTCTCTTATTCTCAGAAGACACTTTTACCTCATAATTCCAAAAAAATGTTGCTTCATGCAGAGGTCAGGCATGGAAATTTTTACCCTGAAGGGTAAAATTTGCACGAGCCGTTTAGGTGGGTGACTGAGAAAAGTGGGTTAAAGTGGAAATTATTGCACAACATTGACAGAGACACGTAAGGGGGTACCACTACTGTCGTAGACTGGTTTGTTAGTGAGAGCGTGTAGCAGGACATGCCGTATCCTTTTGGCATTTAGCAAAAACCCTAACTTCCATTGAAACATCATCAGAGACCTTTTTTTTAAACTGGTATGTGTTCTTGTCATCTTTTCTTCCTTTTTATTTATTTTTGGGTTTTTTATGAATGAGCAGTTTGATGTCACTTTTTTTAGTCAGAGAAGGAAAGGTGACATCCCCTACACCTGTGTAGAGCCGGGACCAGGCCACCAGGGATTTCCCTGGGAGATCTGAGCCTCACCTCTCAGGTCTTTGAAGACCTGAGGTGTTTGGAAGACATCAAGATGTAGTTCACAAAGCATTCCCACAAAATAAAACATGGTCCAGGATAATCTTTGGCTAGAGCTGCATGTGACTGAACCTGTCACTGCACGCTGAGGGCAGCCATGGACATGTCTGAAGGGAGCACTGTTTTGCATGGAAAATGGAGTTTAAATGCACTTTTGGAAACTTCGAGAGAGTTATCTCCCACTCAGAAGAGAAAGGCAGACAGCATCTCATCTTGCTTCTTTATAAGGAGAAAACAAACATGCTCTAATAAACTCCTGGAAATGGCAGGCCCCCCTGCTGCCACGCCACAGCCATACATCCCACCCACAGGGCCATGGCTCCTGGGAGGCGTTGGGACAAGCACACAGCCATGACAGAGGTGGTGACACGTCACCACCTCGGGGCCAGCACCCAGCTGGGCACTGCGGCCTTGCCTGGGCTCTCCCAGGGGCAGCCATTTTGCAGCGGTGACCAACCCTGCGCTGATAAATCCTTTCCCTCGTCAGGGAGTTCCTGTAAAATGGTGTCAGACAACTGATGGCTCTTTACGGGCTTTGCCCATCCCTGCACCTGCAGGCCAGGGCTCGGCTGTAGGCCCCCCGGCAGCCCGGCCGCCATCAGGCCCTCGGTGACCGTGCCCTGTGGGGCAGCAGGCGAGCCCCGGCTGGTCCTGCTGAGGTGCGGTGCCTCTGGAAAGCAGCGGGCCACAGGCTCCGTCCCAGGCAGCACAGCTCTCCCAGCTGCTCAAAGGTATGTGCTTGGAATTGCTTTGGTTTGGTGTGTTTTTAAAGGACGGGCTTGTGGAAAGCTTGCTTGAAAGTTTCTATTAAGTTAGTCTTGAAAAATAGTACCCGTACCGTAACAGATTCTTCCTTAAGGCTTTCTCCGAGTGATAGTAATTTTGATTCTGGTTTTCTTGTCATTAAGTCAACGAGTTTGATTTAATAATTATGTTTTATTATAGCTGAAGATGTCTATTATAGTAGAGGGTGGACTGAGTTTTCTCTTTGGCTGTTCACTGAGTTTGTTCCCTGGACCCTCCCACAGCAGTCTTGACCAGGAAGGGTCGGGCAGCGCCGCCATTTTCCAGAGGGGCCGCAGTCGCTGGGCCTCATCCTGTGAATAGTTTTACGTGGGATTAATTTCATCACGATGGATGTTTCTGTTAATTGCTTTTCCCAGTAAATACCTACATAAGAAGGGCTACCATATGGCTAGATAACCTCTTTTCCAGGTGTTTTAACTTTGCTGGAGATAAAGAGGTCAGGGAGAGGGGTGGCCTCAATGGGACTGCAGGGCGGCCTGGGGAAAGGAAACTTTCCCGAGTGCTGGGAAAGCTCAAGACTGGGACATACTGCTGCTTTCCTTCATAACATTATCACCACAGCCAGGCTGACAAGCCTTTCCTTGCCATTTTGTCATAGTTGGGACAGAGACAATGCAAAGCAACACACCAATTTCAGAAGGCTTCTGAAATAAAAGCTTCTGCTTTTATTATAGCATGCATGCGTTTATTCTTACAAACTCATAAGTTTACACTTTACTCCTTGGTCACAAAAGACTAACAAAGTGCTTATTGGAATACACACTTGCAGGTTTCTCTTATTTATCTTTCTTTCTTTCTTGGTTTCTATGTTAACGACCTTGGTAGAAAATTCTTTCGGGGATAAATATGGATCTTCTTATCAAACTTCTCTCTGGCTCACAGAAGTCACTGTAAAATCTCTCCCATACCACACCATTGAAGCAGTAAGGGATGATCAAGGTTTGGAGAAGAGCAGGAAATGAGTATGCTGACAGTGAAAGAAAGAGTGCAACTAAACTTCACAACTTTGAGAAAGAGGGAGATGTGGCTGGAAAATACAATGACTGGGGGAAGTGGAGATGAGGGTAAAATGACCGGTGATAGCAGGAAGGTAAAAGGAAGGGATGTAGACATGAATGTAAGTTAATGGGCAGACCACAAATATCACTTTGTCAAAGAAAAGAAGCAAGTGTCTGGGTGTGTAAACAGCTAGGAAAGGATACAGGTATAGGCATATTATGTAAAAGTTTCTTTCTACTGAGGGCAAAGGCAAAATTCCCATGGCTTTATGAACAGATGGTCTTGGGTTTGCAGAAAACCAGAAAAATCTATGGGGAAATGTTGCTACTACTGAATTCATTTATAGCCAGTGATTGCAGAGTCAAGCAAATACTGACCACCTGAAAATCCCACACACATCATGTAGTGATAGCTCTAGTGAAAATACTGGGTGTGTTGTCCATCCCCAGATCCCCAAACTAAAAGAGAAAAGGAATAAGAAAACAGCCCCAAACTCACTAAGCCATCTGAAATGCTATGAAGCTAGACATGGGAACTGGTTTGGAGTTTTGGTTTTTGTTTCTGCTTTGGACATTAACTTCAAGAGGTGGAGGAAAAGGATATCATACATATGAGAACTAAAACTGGAAGAGAATGCATCTGTCCCAGTGACAACCATACTGTTTGGTGTGAACATCTGGAATAACTTGAATGTTTACTCAAGCAGCTGGAATGAGCAGTAGGTTGAGTACTATCTTGCTATTTTTAAATGTTCTTTTATTCTTTTTCATGGAAGTGTGTAAGGAACTGAATTTTCTTTCAGGTGTGTACTGTAAGTAGGGATAATAATTGTTCAGATAAACTGTGTGACTAATGCAACGCTCAGTTGGATGTAAGGTAGACATACAATGCTGTGGCCTAAAGTCCGACATCTTTTTCCAAAGACGTGACTTTAAAATGACAACAAAAAAAACCTCCTCAAGAAATATCTGTCTTAATTTAGTATTCTTACGTGCCATTAAATATTCTGATTTCTTTGTGTTAGAACTTTCTTTAACTGTGATGTGGCCAAGCAGCAGAAAGGCTGTTCCTGACTTCTGCGGGCTTGGAACAGGTCGTTTTGCTGGCAGATAGATCATGTACTTGAACCATGTCTGCACTGAAAACAGAGCCAAAGGTATAATATCACAATATGATACCAATTGATAAAGAAGGCTGCTGAGCTGGTTTCTCACTAAAGTCACAGGATTCAGGCAGTGAAATCCCTGGAGCATTCAGTCTGCTGCAAGCTGTGCAAGTAAGTGAAAAAAGAATCAAACGAGTGGAGCTGTAGCTAGATGCTAGCAAGTAGATAGATAACTGTTTAGGATAGTTATTCCATTGAAAATTAGTTATTTTTAAAGTAAATCCATCCTTGTAATCAAATAAAGGAAAATATTTTAAAAATTACTGAAATGCTCTTTGCTTTCTATTTCTGCTACTACTTCCCTTTTATATAGCAATTCACTCACACTTAGATTCACTTTCTTCTGCTTACAGCAGAAACGTGATATACCAGTGACTATCTGTCGTAATTTCAAAGAAGTTTCCCACAAGTGAAGAAATAAAAATGCATCATCATAGTCTTCAGTTTGAAGATGTCTAATAGCACATGAAAGTATTTCTGCTGTGAAATCAAGTGGATATTTTAGAGCTTGATAAGAGAAGATCTAGTAGATGTCTATTTAGACATTTAATATTTAGCAGTCACTGAGATTTCTCTCTAGTTTGGAAGCAGAGGGTCCAAGTTTGGGAGACATCTTTTGACCCACAAGTATTTCTCTAACCCATTAAAAATAGAATGTGGAATTAAGACTGATTTATATACAAATTGTCTGATCAAGTAGTTTTTGGAGTGATCCTGATTCCTGCTGCATGTTTTCAAGCAGGAACTAGACTATGGATGTAGGATAAATATCCCAGACAGTGACTGATTCTAGTTTGGTACGCTATGAGGAATAGTACACAGTTTTAAATATCAGTCCTTTATGTCTAGTAATGAGAATTTCTAGTTTCAAGATGACTAGCATAAAGGCATCTGTGTTTCATTTTATGGCAGAGAGAATCCAAGAAATATAAAAGGACATGAAAAAACCCCATATATTTAGTTATAACTAATTGTGTGCATTTGCCTGTGAAAAAATTACATATTTATGCCTAGCACAAATGTCCAGGGCCACCCAGCTTCACAGCTGATCTAAACTTCTAAACAGGGCTTTCCATAAAGGTGTTTCAACAAGCACCTTGCCTTAACATGGGATGCAGGAAGGCATGACATGGAATTGAGTTTGTATCCCTGCCTACCAGACTGCCAAAGAAAGCCTGCATCTCAGCAGCTCCCTTCACATCATAGGAGTCCTAGGTTGAATTGAAGCCAGTTATGCAGCTCTGTTGTGCTGTCTGGTAAAAGAGGAGCCATGGCCAGAGATGTGCTTTATAAAGAAGATTCTCCCTGGCAGCAGAACCAGTCGAGCTCAGAGCAAGCTGCATGGACTGTGTCCACAGCAGCTGGGACATACTGTTCATGACCACAGCTCCAGCTCTGCCTTGATTCAGTCCAGCTCAAGTACCCAGTGCCACTGTAGCCAAGTCAGCAAAACGTCAGTCGCTGTGGGCTCTGTGGATCTGCCCAGAGCCCCAGGGACAGCCGGAGCAAGCCTGCGCTGCAGTCTCTGCTGTTACTGCAGCACTGCCAGCCTGAAGCTGTCTTGGCTAAGTCAGTCCATGCTAGAGGGCTCTCTTTCCATGTACAAATGCAAACAGGACCTGTGAGTTATTACAGGGGCTCCATCCTACCAGCAATTCTGACTTAATGTCAGCTGTTGCTCCCAGCCATACTCTCACACGATTTGATAAATACCACTGCAAAATCTCAGGTGCGCTGGAAACATTGATATATCCAAAAGTGTACTCTTTGTGTTTTCTTTTTTTATTATTTTCTTTATTATCTCAAGTCCTGTGTGGAAGAAATCCAAAATTTCTGCTTCATCTCTGAGGTTGGCTTTCTTTTTTGTCAGTGTGTTTTGTTTTGGCAAATTATAGGCAAATAGAGGCTCTTGATGATGAACTTGTCCTTCCTAGCTTTAAACACAAGTTTCTCCAAACTGCCTGTCTTTTTAAGATCAACTTGACATAAGTTCAGAGCTCATAGTGAACCGTGCAGTATTTTCTCTCTGTTGAAGAAGAGACAATTAATGAGGAAAGGCATAGCTAAAAGGCTCACTGGAACCCTATCAAAATTTATCGGAATGGTGCCTAAATTTTAATAACAGAAATCATTAAAAATTCTGCCACTTATTGAGAGTCTCACTACTTTCTTTTTTCAAACAGGCTGATATATTTCTGGAAAAATCTTTCCCACCATATTTTTCACATATACTTCCTATTCCAAACTGAAAAGAACGCAGCACAGATTTCTTCTTGATAAGTGTGTGCACAGGCAAGTTCCTTAGCCTCCCTTTTCAGGGAAATCTCTGCCTTTGTTTAAAAGCACATGTTCTCTGAGCAGATAGTAATTTACATTTTTGGGATGCCATCTGCACATTATCTTGTAATTCTAAGATGGGATGAAGTACACTTAAGTGTTGGTGTTAAACTTTCAAAACTTTAACTTACAAGAGTGTCAGGCTGTTCTGTCAGTGAAAATTTGAGATTTTTCAGCTTACGGGAACTGATTGAACTGCATTTTGTCCTAGGGATTTTTAATCAGTTTGATTTTCTTTGATCATGCAGATAAGTATTAATGATAGTAGAATCAAACGAGGTGTAGATTCATGCCTGTTCTTAGAGTACTTGATCTGAAACTGAGAGACTCAGACCTTGTGGACTTATATTTCATCCATAGTTTCTTGGTACTCTGTATTTATGATAGCAGAGTGATGAGAACCTCCGCCTCTGGACACTTACCTACCTCTTCAAAGCAGCTGGGTAAAGTAGTTTCTTTCACAGCCCATGATTTCGGGGGAGGTGAAGAGACAAAGAATGGAATCTCCTCAATTGAGAATTTGATTTATTTTATATGGAGAAGGCTTTGCTATTGTTTTATATATATATGTATATATATACATATACACAAATGCAATTTCACAACACTTTGGAAAATGACATGGATTGGCTTTAATGTATTTAAAAATGTGAGTTATTCAGAGGAGATTTCTGTTTATTAAATGAAATAATATTTCCCTCTTCTGTGTGCTTTAGCATTCACCCTTTCCATCATAGAAACAGTTTTCAGTGTTGTGATTCTTCTATTGCTAACTCTCTCCTTGGAGAAAAAAAAACAGTGTGAGAGAATTCTTACCATAAAACAGAGGTTTCCCAGCAAGATCACATTCGAGAATTAGGCATGCCTATAGAGTGAGTGTCTTTTAGTGGTCTGATGATCATTACTGCTGCAATGGAGGAAATTACTGTATTCCTTACCCAAAACATTCTTACAAAGTCAAACACAACTATCAACGGTACGTTTATTCGTGAAAAGAAGCCTAAAAAAATGTAGGTGTTCCTCTTACATCAGCTTATATCCTGTTGACAACTCAAATGACACTAGGCCCACTTATTAGTTTCTCGTGGTTTAACTGACAACTTTTGGTCTCATAAAATGTACTATAAATACTATCTGCAGCACAGCCTTGCTGTTCAGTGGTACACCAAGTGTTCAGATGGCTGAAAATGCTGTTTCCCAATGGGAAATGTGGCATTTGGCAATCGTTTATTCTGATTTCCTCTGAGGATATGAAGGAAAGATTTTACCAAAGTAATCCCTGAGTAAAAAGCAAACAACAAAATGATTAATACCAAATCACTGGACTGTAGAATGCATGCTAAAGTGCAGACTTTATTATATCTTTAAACTAGATAGGGTGATCACATAGTTTTACCTCTACAGGGAAATACATTTGTGCTTTCCACACATGAGCTTGTGGGAAAATTGCATGGGATTGATTTCATGAGTTTGGAAATGAGCCCTGGTGTTGAGACCTTCACAGCCCCAACTCTGAACTCACTTGGCAGCATGGATGTCTTTCTCCCAGTGAAGTCACTCCTGCCAGTGGTTACAACACAAAGAGGGTTTGGCTCATAAAGGACAAATTGTGATATAACGAAGCCCCACCGTAGGGTGAAAAAACCCTGGATTTGTTTTCATTTGGAACAGTTTGTAGAGAGGGAGGAAAAATCCAGCACAAGCACTTATTGCTTTTAGTTCCTGTGAAGTGAAGCTGCCCCTATCTTGTCAGGAACATCAGGGAAATGATGCGAGACTGTGAAGTGCAGGTTTAGCCAACGTAAGATTAACACATTTGCTGAACTTTAATCTCATTTTTCTAGTTTACCATATTTACATAAGTTTACCACGTTCCTCATTGCAGTGAGTTTATTGTCAATCTTTCTTTATTCTTGACCTCCTTCTTAAGAACGTGAAGGTTATGGGGCTGTGCTCCTACCCCACCTTAGGCAGCAGGGAACTGGTTCATGACTTTCAGCTAAACTGGATGTGCTGGAGGGATTACAAGATATAAGTTCCTAACAGACCTTTTAGGGAATTCATACCTGTATGTAGAAAAGAATTAGAACTGAGAGAAAACAGAAGGTGACCTGTGCCTCAACTAATGGCAGAGGGCAGGTGACCAGGAAACCTGTGCTTATCGCTAGGCTGCCAAGAAGTGTCATCCAGAGGCAGCCACTGAGAACACTGCCTCTTTGTCAGCTAAGTGTGCAGAGGATGTGGGAAGAGAGGAAGAAGAGGGGAGAGTGACAGAGAGACACACTGGAAAGTCAAGGGGGCATAGGAGGGGCTGGGTATTGCAGGAGTGGAACATTTGAAGAATAGGAAATTTCATTCCAGAAGAAATAATGTTTCATGTTCAAATGCTTATTGATTTTTTTAATATATATTCAATATTCTGTTTCCTTTTCACAGTTTCTTTTTTCCCTCCCCACACTCATTAACAAAGCTTGTGATAACATGGAGTGGGCTGTACATTTACCTCTGGAAGATTTTAGCCATCACTTCGAAGAATATATTAAAACTCTCAAGATAAGATGTAGATGCATTACACTGAAACAGTTAAATGCTGATCTCAGAATAAGACATGAGACCTCAACCCCTTTTTTCAGTCTCAGAATAATAGCCTCCCTGCTGAAGCAAACAGAAAATGTGTTGCCTGAGCACATAAGAGAACCTTAGAGTACCTTGAAACTGTGATTCAGCACACTTGAAGTTACTACTGTTTTACAAGAAGGTGCTGACTCATTTACTAACTGCATGCGAAACAGTCTAGAAGTGTCACTCTTTTTCTCCAGAAAAAATTTATACATCACTGTCAGTAGCAATCACAGTTCACAGAATGGGTCACAGAATGGAATGGACTTCATCTGGTCCAACCTCCCTGCCCAAGCAAAGTCATCCCAGAGCATGTGGTATAGGATTGCCATCACAGTCATGAGCAAAGGACGGCCAGAAATGGCTTTTGGAAAGGCAAATGATTCCACACTTGCCAAACCTGATCAGCCCATGTTGGGAATCATCAACAGCTTTCAGGAACAGATCTGATCATTGGTCACAAGAGTCGTTCTTGTTCACCTCTGGTTCTAGAATCTTGTTCTCTTGTCGTGGGATGAGGTAGGAAAAGGATTGATCATGCTTTGTTGTTAAAGAAACTGATAGTGACAAGGCCCTCAGAAACAGGTACAAAGTTACACTTTCTGCTGTTTCGTGCTTTTTAAAACAAGGTAGGTGAACAACCAGATTTTTCTTCTTTTTTTATTTCTTCTCAGCAGCAAGGAGATGAAGACTGTTCCTGCAAAGAATTTGGTAAATGCCTATAACAATTTATTTGCTAAGGTTTTTATTGTGAGGCTTTTTTCATAAAAAATAACATGCTGTCTGAAAGTTAATTTTGTTCAGGTTTCCTAACAGCAAATGCCCTAAAAATCTAGGAAATTCCAGTTAAGCAGTCATTAGTACCTGGATAGTCAATCCCAGATGATGTAGCATTCAACACTGCTCTCTGATTTTATCCAGCAGAAGTGATATTGCCCCCATATGACCACCCATATTGCAAACCTCCAGTTGCTTCCACACATGTCCAAATTGACTCCAGCTCCAGTAATGTGAGATGTCATATGGAAAAATACTGCACTGAGTGAACACACAATATTCCTAGAAGTTGTGAGCTGCATTCAAGTTGAACAGCAGTGCTATGGAGTCCTGTGTCACCAGTGCCTTGCTTCCTGATTTCACACTTCCTCACATATTAAATAACTTTTCAGTAATTTTGAAGTCCTCATGCAGTCTACCTGTCTTTTACTAGGGAATTTACTGAAATGGATGCCAAAGCAGCACCATAGCAAAGACCCAGGTCAAACTAGTATTGATATAACCTTCTCAAATCTCTCCAGATGGAAACAGTTGGTGAAACTATCCCAGGCTCTTTCTTCAAGAGTTTAATAAAATCACTTCTCTTCTTGTAAGTTAAACCATGGTAAGGCAGGTATGGAAACCATGAGCAATGATCAATGTGTAAATGTCACTCTTATTCTTCCTCTAGATCACACCCAGGGAAACTGTCTCCACAGCAGACCTGAGCAATGGATTCAAAGTGCTTGCTCTGCATCTCTCAGGGTAGGATCTATACTTGCATTTTCTGTATTTTAGCTGAGCAATTTATTTAATTTATTCAATGTGTAAAATGAGCCTACTACTGCCATTTGTGCTTCTGCAGAGGACAGGCTGTATTAAAAGCTGCTGACATAAAGTAATATGAATCCCACCATGGATTGGCGGGAATGAAGTACATAGTTGCTCAGAGGGATCTGGCCTCTAGCAGTTGTAAGATGTGCCTGGAGATCAGGGGGTTGCCTGGAAGAAGCAAAAGTATCAGTAGGGTTAGAGTTTGGTGCTGAGTGGAAAGGATACCAGTAGCACATACATGCTGGAATTGTGTGCCCTGATGCCTCTTGTGAATCTAGCCCAAAGCTTTCTTCTACTGCCCAGCCAAAGTGCCTCAAGTCTGTCCAGCTGGGAGATGAGAAGCTAGGCCACTTCTTATGCTTTTTCTTACAGTTCCCTGAAGGGTTAATTAGTATATAGCAATAAAAATAATTACTTGTTCTTTTTACAGGGCTTTTCATCAATAGTGTCTAACCTTAGTTTTAGAGAAACTAAGGCAAAAAAAGCAGATATTTGCCCAAATTCACACATCTAGTGAGGCTTAACACTAAAGGCAGCTTATTTTTGTGTATTGACTTTTCTTTGCACATGCCTCCAAAGTCTGACTTTGCAACTGAAGAATTAAAATTAGCCTGTATTGCAAATTCCTGAAGACTTGTACAGCTAGAAATGAGAAATACCACAAAATATTGCATTAAGAAATATCTCCATTGAAAGTGGAAGAAACTTGGACAGCAAATTCATTGGAGCAGGATTTAAATACAAGGAAAAAAGTGCATACCGTCCCGTGAGTGTGTATAGGATATATAATTGTAGTATAACCTTATGACACTACAGAGCTGCATTACACTACAGGAAATACACAGGCACTCCACTGGAAGAGTTTCAGAGTCGAGTATTTGGTAATACAGATAGAGTGGTGCACCCAGTCTCCTCTGCATTTGGTTTTCATGGGGTTTAAAACAGACAAGACAATGGGGAATCGTGACCCTCCTCTCCATACTCAGGAGAGACACAAACATATGAATCTAGTTTAAATCTGTAGCATAGGGATTCAATATCTGGGCTTTATTTTATTTATTATGTTCTTTGTCCATTATGCAGCATTTCAGTATTATCCATCTAAATATGTGAGTCTGTTGAAGTTCTTGCAGTACTTCTAATTCTGCTAACTGCCAGAAACTGCTCTAAACATCAGCTAAAGCCTGAGGTTTTTTAATTCTTTTTTCTTGTGTTTCTGTGCCTTGAAAACTGTTAGTTACAGCTGTGTGGCTTCTGAACTTTGTTTTTATCATCTAAAGACCTAAAGATAGAGTGTATTTTCTCCTCTAGTGATCTGCTACCTGGCCTTTTCATTCTCTCATCCCTTGAAAATCTTCTGCTTCTGCTTCCTCCTAAAGATGTTTTCTCCCCACCTCTATAATTTCCCACTATGCCTTGTAGCATTCAAGCCAGTGCAGGAGGTATTAAAGCTGCTGTAGAAACAGGAAAAGCTGCTACCGGCTCCCCAGGTGTGGGGGATCTCTATGAGGAGGGGAATTCTCTGAGTCAAAAAATGGGAGATGGAGCTCTTGTGGCTCAACCTGTGCTGCACAAGCAGAATCAAAGGATTGATGGAGAACCCAAGCAAATTTTATCCTCTTGGAGGAATATCTGTTTGAAGAATAATGTGGTGGTAATTCAGAACATCGCTTTGGCTGATGCTTCACTGTTGCTTTTTGCTTTCCCTACTGTTTCACATTGTCTCTGTGTGACACTTACAGAGGCAAAAAATAGGTGTTTGGAAAGAATTTTCAGAGTAACAGTACAGGGAGTGCTTGTTTCCTGGAGATTAGTTTATACTTGATGTGACTCAACCCTGATAAGATCAGCTTATAAGAGGATAGCGGATCATGATTTCTGATTAGATTTTTTTCTTTTTATTTCTGTAAAAAGTTTATTCTTTTACCCAGAGTGATATTTTATAGCTTGCATTCATTCCTAAAGAAGCCAGAATGCTATTGCAGTCAATAGTGGAAGTGTTGATTTTAAAGGATATTTCTTCATTACCTATGTATTAGCTCACCTTTGTCACACGGCTCACTGAGGTGATGCTGCCAAAGTCCTTGCTCTCATACTCAGACTGTATCTGTGTTCCAGAGAAAGTCTGTGCCTGAATGCCTCTGGTCTGCAGAACACTCTATATACAGGCTTTTGCTTCCAGGAAAAAGAGTTGAATTCAGAGGCAAAGGCATAGTCTCAAGCTACATCGGGCCAGTGGTTCACTACTCTCAGAATCCAAGTCCAAGGCCCCTTATTCCTCGGTGTCGCCTCGCATAAGTGTGTATGGATGAAGTAGGGGGCTTAAAGGTCCACGTGTAATGCAGAGAGGAAGACTCTTAGGTGGGAAAAGACTCAGCCAAGTTAGTGCAGAACTCTGTTTCAATGGGAGCATTTTTGAGCTGAGAAAGCCATCACTGCCAAAATAACCAATATTGCCATATTAGTTAAGGATCAGAAACCTAACTCCAGCAGTGCCACAGATACCTGCCAGGGCGCTGCAAAGAGCCACTGCAATCCTTTTTTTGACAACATATGTGATGTATGAGACGGGCAGTTTAGGAGTAGTGTCTGTTAGCCAAGGCTTTTCCAGGCCAGCTGGAGGATTTACAAAATGAAAAAATAATTTTGGGGAAAGTAGTTTAAAAAAGGAACATTGTGGACTCCTGTTGCTGAATTTTTAGGAATCATAATTATTTATGTGCAAATTGTTCATTTCTGGTGTATATTTAGTGCATAGAGTAGGTGAGAGAGAATGGCTAAAAAGGAATCAAAAAACAAATTAAAAAATTCAAATTTTGAGATGTTATTACAAGCTTTTACTTTGTGGTGAGGTTTTTTTGGCTGGTTGTTTTGGATTTTTCTGTCAGTTCCTCAGAGGGAAAACAGTTTTTCAGTAAGGTCTGAAGTTGTGTGGTACAGTGAGAATTGGCATGAATTCTATGACACCTACAGTAATTGATGTTAAAGATCAAATTTAGAGTAATATGTAGTTTTTGTTACAGCAACTATTTCCCTATGGAGATAGTAAAAAATTGTGCCCATAATTAAAAGACAAGTCAAAGATGCATAATGGTTCATATTTGCAGGTTTACAGTACATGATGGTATATTCCAAAGTATTTATACTAAAACTGTTGATGTTTAGGAAGAGCAACTTTTTTTGAGGCAAGTCTGAATGTGTGCCCTTCCAAGCAGAATGCAATTCTCAATGTTCTCTTCTCCCACCTTCTGCCCACACAGATTATGTGAGAAATGTTTCAGCGCCTTACTATATATAGTCAAGGCTTCTTACTCTCCTGCAGAGGTCAGTGGGAGGTGCTGAAACCAAGATGTGGGAGGAAATGAGCCACGTGGGAGTGAGCTGGTGCGTCCTGAACCTGGGAGGCACTGGGAAGAGATGGGTCAGCTTCGGCTGTCACATCCAGAAAACCTCTCAGTGGGGGTGCAAGGGAAAGAGTTGGTGCAAAAATAAGTGTTGTTAATACTTGTGTGGAGGTGGAGTGGGGCTTTTGCTTTAAATGAGGAGTTTGAGCTGTCTAAATGAAGCTGAGGGGAAAGGTGGGACTGAAAGATGCCAGTTAGAGGAAACTGTGAATATCTTTGCAGCTCCCCTTTGTGAGCTGGCAGACTGTGTACTGGGACAATCACCAAATAGGTTGGGCAGAAATTATGTGGGAAGAGTCATGTATTCCAGTGGTTTATGATAGGAAATTTCCCATGGCTGAAATATTTGTCATTACTGGATTTGTCTTTCTCTTGTAGTAGGTATTATTGTTATATAGTTGCTATATAGTTGACCAGACAATATTCCTCAACTTTCAGAAATTTCCTTCCCTCTAGTTGAAATCTGGTAATGGAGAAAGACAAAAATTTCAAGTGATTTTCTTAACAGTTTGGTGGATTGTTTTCTGGGTTTTGGGGGGGTTTGGTTTTGATTTGGTTTTTCGGATTTTTTTGGGAAGAGGTTTTTCAGGGTTTTTTGGTTGGTTGGTTGGTTGGTATTGGTTTGGTTTGGGTTTTTTAACAAAGTATTTTTTTTTAATTGGAAGTGTCTATCTGCACTAATGATTGACTCTTAGTTGCACTGAGATCTAGCTTGAAGGTCTGAGTTCTCCACAAACCGGTGCAAAAAACGAGAGCCTGCTCCAAGCATGTCTCAGCCTTGGAATCTCAGGAACAAGTTGTCTACTTAAGGGGATAATGAGTGGTGTGTTAATGTTTTTTTAGATAGGGAGTTTTAATTAAAGTCCTATTACACAGCGAAATTGCAAGGGAAATCTCACACAACTTTGAATGGGACCTGCAATTTACTCTCCCTTTGGATGATATGTTAAGTCTGATGGCTAACCATGACCACTGAGCAAGGATTAGAGCAGTTTCTATGTAACTTGGCATGCGCTTTTCAAAATTTGTTTTTTCCTCAGGCAAAGATTTCTTCTGCAAGGAAGGAATATTCATCACCTAATTTTACAATGGGAAAATGCATTTGTTCACAAAAGTAGAGCTAAGTGGGGAATTGGACACAAGTAATCGTATGTGAAAACCTTCCTTTGCTGGTTTTAGAATTAAATGAACATTTGTGAGTTTGTATATGAACCAAGCTCCACCGGGTTGGGCAGTACCCATTTCCAGCTCAAGGAATCTTACTCAGCTTTAGGATGCAAATGAGCAAAGTTTACATTTGTTTCTATTTCAATGGAATACACATCACTGGCATAATCATTGGGGTAGTTTTTTCTTTCAAACCCAGTGAAATGGAAAAGGAGATGTGTATTGGACAAAACACTGTGTTTCAGAATTAGAAAGGAAAAAAGTGTGGTAGAAAAGAGGAACTATTTTATTAGGCTGCAACTTGCATTCTTTATTTGGCATCTGTTTCATTATCTCCTATTTCCTGGTGATAACATAATGTCCTCTCTTTTCCTGTTACCCAAGCACTTTACAGAAGATATGTTGCATGCCTGTTGGCAGTCATGGACAATTTGACATTCACAGCTTATTACAGGACTTCACATCAGTTTTTTTTCAAAATACTCCCTCCTTCATCAGTGGAGTGCCTCTCCTCCTTCCCATTGCTGTGTCACATACTGAAGAACAGCAGATGTTACCTGCAACAGGTTTTAAGGCCATGGGTTCATTTGTGTGTACCTGGACTGAGCTACCATTCTTGGATATTACCCTTTTTGAAGTCAGCAGTGCTCCTGGTGGCCCTGGGGATGTGGAAAAACCTATGACTTACTAGGTGCTCCAAAGAAACAACTCTGTTTCAATTTCTTCCCCGGGGTGGGTTTTAAATAGCAGATTTAGAGGAACTGTAAGGTCTTCTGTAATCATGGTGAGTGTCTCACTGCTTTGTGGGCAGTCTAAACGTGTTCTTTGTGTGAGACCAAGAGACAGGTTCCCTTGCTCATGTCAGGTGTATTTCCGTATGTAAATATAAAGTCAAGCTGACGTCTGCTCTTAAACTTGCTGAGAAAGGTTCCTCTTCACCCTGGACACTCAATTACCTTCCAAGAATGGTTTCCCCTGCTACCATACAGCACACAGCACCCTCTGTACGGCAGGAGTGGATCTTGGAAATGTCACCATCTCTGAAATGCTCTGACTGTCCTCTCCCACTTGGTGCTTGGTCATGGTGTCTATCCTGGGCCCTCGGCAAGAGACAGAGATATGCTTTTGCAAGACAATACACCCACTCTCCTTTTCCACAGCCCTCTATTCCACTGCTGGGAAAACCTGCCCTCCTCAGAGGGCAGCAGTGTCTACCAGCACTGCTGCCTTGGCTTGACCCAGCCTTACCCTGAATCTTAACCTTTTGGTTTCAAATGTGTGGGTTGTAGCTGTATGGATCCACAGCACTGAGACTTCTTTACAGCTTTCTCATAGATACCAACCTGATGGAATCATCACTTCTGAGGTCAAGGGCAGGACCTTCAAAATTGTTACTTAAATCTATCCCTCCCCCATCTTTTTTTTTCAGTCACCCAGCAGACACTCAGTATCTCATCCTCCCATCTCAACTGGTCATCGTCTTTGGGGTAAGAGAGAAGGCACAAGTAAGTACCTCACCAATGGGAGCAATCAGTGACTTCTTTTCAGTAATTAGTGGGTTCGGGTCAATGCAGGTTCACAGTCAATGTCAACATTTTCTGACTGATTAAAGTTTTCTGAGTTCAATGATGCATTTTCTTTTCAGGTTTGACAGTTCATTCTGTGGGGACTCCAGTGCAGACTGTGAAGTAGTTAGATTTTTCTTTCCCACTTCCACTCCTGCCTTATGGTCCAGGCATTTTTTCCTCAATTTTGTATTATTTGTTCTACAGTGAATATACTGAATTGGGATTGCTGCACATTTGTTCTTTGTTGACATCCATTTGCCCTTTTACCAATGCTTCTTGGTTTTGTCTGGACTGAGATACTGCCTTTTAGGGATTTTTTACCTATTTCTTGATCCATAAAGATGAAATTGTTACCTGGACTTTCTGCAGAGTAAGGCTTGTTTCTTCTCTGACTTTATTTTAAGAAAAGTCTTGTTGGTGCTTCCAACAATGCTGAGTAGGGATCCATGTGAATGCCCAGGTGTCTAACAGAAGAACCTAATCTGATTTTTTAACTTTGGCTTTCAAGTTAAACTCACAAACCCAAAATTCTGAATTTCTCAGATGTCTGATTCTAACAGTGGTCACTGCAGTGGTCAAACACAGTTACAGGATATCCTGCTTTTCAGGCACCAATCCTAGCAGCATTCACTGAAGAACTGCTACGGGGGTTATTTAATTTCCAGTAGGCCCTGAGCAGCTGAAGACCACACTTAGTATAAAAATGTTTTAAAGAATTAATATATGGATATTAGATATTACTATGCTGAGCAGGAAGCTGATGCACCCATAACCAGATATCTGTAATGTATAGAGTATATATTAATCAACAATGATTCCTGAATTGCTAGCATGCAGAAGTTAAATATAACCTCATATACAATATTCTACTAAATTCCCTAAATTCTTCTTATTTTAAGTTGCTTTTAGGGAGAAGCTGAGTTATACACTTGCTAGAGGAAGTCCATGCTTTAGTTTTGTTTATGTAGATATTAAGACATGCCTTGTCCCTTGTGTTTCTTACCAGAGTGACTAGCTCTGAGAAACACTTGTGTGGGAATGTGGAGAAGGAGTTAGGATCTTGATTGTTTTTCCAAACAGAATCCCAAGGGTAAAAAATTTTATTCTATAGATGATATTACATAACAGTATCATATCACTTGTCTGTTGAACCACCAAACAACTCAAAATGCCTTCCAGGGCTATGCTTTCTTTTTTTTTTTTTTTTAAATTAAGCACCATATTCAAATTTAAGAAACAGTTTTCCTGCCTTATAATTGAAAAATTTGCAGGATTCCACTGATAATCTTACTGCACATGACATTTGCACTGGCTCAAGGCATGGGGCCTTAACTGAGGGACATTAATGTCAAGAGGACATTAATGATGGAAATGTCCTTTTAAGTACATCCATCCCTTACAGCTGGGGCAGCTTTCATGTATGAATCCACTGTTGGTTCCTAAAGCAGCGTGTGTGAGTTTGGGATGATCTGTTCTAAGAGCAGAGACTGCAGAACAGGAGATTTCTGTCCAGTGGAGCTTTCTGTCTCATCTGGAACATCTAGTGCTTCAGTGGGTGGGAAATACTATGGCAATAAGGAGCCAGAGGAGAAGGTCTCTAGCAGCCTACGCTTTTCCCCATAAAAGTACACCAGCCTAGTGCAATGATGGGAACAGAAGAGACCTGAATAAAAGAACCCCTCTTGGCCCTTTTGGACTGTAGAAGCATGGATCTTTGGCTAGGACACCTATTGTATTGAACAGTGAGCATCTGCTGCCGATATGCAATTGAGACCTGAAGTCTATTTAGAGAAATAATTGCTTTAGTTTCCAAGATGCTCCTGGAAATAGGATCAAAATTTCTTATTATAATCTTACCTGGCAAAATACAGTATGTTCTAAACAATAATTAAAATTCTCAAATGAAAAATTCTCAAAGAAAGCAGGTCAGTCTTTCAGGTTTCCAATGGCAAAAAAGTAGGAACAAACAATCCTCTTGTAAAAAGGAGAATATTATTTTTGTCCTGTTCTCTCATCAGAGTGAGGAATGAAACACCTGCGCTCATCCTTTCTGGAGTAGTTCTTGGGACTGTATTTTTCTCTGGGAGTATCTTTCCTTTGAATTAAAAATGTCAAAACCCAAGAGAAATAATTTGGATATCTTTGTTTTTACAGCCCACCCCACAGAATATAATGCAGAATGCTGTATTTTTTACATTTCTCCAGATTAACTATTGCATTTTGGTAATTATTTTTTAAGTTGCTCCTTCTTAAATTATTTTTAAGGGATAGCGCTTCTCAAATGCGTACGAAATTACACAAAGTTTTTTAAAAGTGTGGGCAGCTAGCAGTTTCTTGCATCTTCCTGTTAAAGACCCATGTTCCTTTCTTATGCTGATGATCATAATAATACTTTTTCAGAACTGAGAGTGCACACAGTGAGGGAACACAGGTAGGGCCCTAAATACACAAAATAATCCTTCCTATGAGTATAATCTTAGAGTCACTTCCTAAATACTATCTAATACTGGGAATCAGGACATTGGTTATGAGGTTGCAAATTCTGAGAATTCATCTCCTGCATTTTATAGTTAAGAATTTCTTCCTTTCTTCTTGTAGTTCACAACAAAAATTTTAAACACTTGTCATCTCCCTTTTAAGTGTGGCAGCAGGTCTAATAATCTTTTCTAAGATTCAGCTGAAAACAAACTTTCCTTATTGGCATCCAAGCTTTGATCTAAACATAGATGCTATTATTTGTATATCAAATAAAAATAGATGGCATAGCATTTTAGGACTTCAAATTCTACCTTTTTATTTCTTTTTTCCCTTCCTATTCCTACTAGCCCAGATGGTTTAGAACTGAGAACTGCAGGATCAAACTTTCAGCAAATTATTTATTTCCAGAATTTTTACTTTGTTTGTACCTCTGTCCTTTTACATCTTTGTTTTTAAATAAAAATTCTACAGTTACTGCCCAATAATCCTCTCTTACTCTGAGTGTTCACTCAACTTTTTCCAGAAGTATGGATCACTCATTGGTCTCATGGTTCTCAGCTGAAATAAAGCCTCATGCATGACTCTTTAAAAAACACTAGCTTTGATGAGTGAGATAATAAATGTTCAGCCTTTATCTCTTTATCCTCTGGCTTATGCCATGCAAAGAAAGATGTGAATATCAAGGAAGAGAGCCAGCTGGGCTTCTGCCTCATAGCATAATCGTTCCCTTTGCTGTTTATCACACCAAGCACCACAGTATCATCTTCCTCTGTGAGTAGCCTCCTGATGTGCTGCCAGCTGAACTCTGCTGCTGGCAAGGGGCTTTTGGGGACTACTGGACCATCCATACTGAAAAAGTAGCCTCCCACTGCAACACATCTTGTTTCCATGACGATGTCTTGGGGAAGGACAGTGACAATTCTTCTTTAGGAATGTAGTATCAATGTTCAGTGTCCATGAATCTCACCTGTGTTATATCACAAAGCAAATTAAATTATTGGAAAAAGAAAAGGAAACAGAGAATAATTGATAGCACATTTCTTTGGACCATGTATTTTCTTTGAAGAAAAAAAAGAAAAATATCTATTTTTGAGGACATCTATTTTCATGCCTTACCTGTTTTCCACCAGTGTACACAGATAAGACAGATGGTTCACTGTCCATTTTAAAAATTGTTGGGGAAGCAATTATTTTTGTCAGTGAAGTTAGTCTTCCCAACAACTGAAGAATTCCAAGCCTAGACAGGATTTTCTCACTGTACCCAGGTCTCCTTTGCCTGAAAGAGCTAAAAAGAAATGTGCAGACAACTACGTGTGTTGGTTTCCCTGAACAGCAAAAATTAAAGAGAAACAGGGTCTTAAACTAGGCACAGGAACATAATTTACTAGCTCTCTGGTCTCTCCCTAGGTTGAAAACCTGTTCAATAACCAGACATTGAACCTGTTCTCTAATTTTTTATTTCCCGCATCAATTTTTCCTATCTCAGCCTGTTGGAGTGCATTTCAGGGGTGCCTGCAGGTTTGACAAGTTACATCAGCCAGCAGTGAGAAGTGGGGGTGATCAGCATCTCTTAAGTTTGGACCCTTCTACCAAGACTTTATTGGCTGGAGTCAGAGAGAAGGGGCAAAGCACTTTGCCCACAGCCTGACTCAGAGTTCTCTCTGCTTTGAGTGATGCTGCCAGGAGGCAGAAAGCCATAAATCCACGCTGTGCTTCACAACCCCAGGAAAAAAATTGCATCAGTTTATTTCTGACTTAAGAAGGAAGACTCAATAGCAGTTAATGTATAAGCAAGCTGATCTATAATTATCCCAAGAATGAGTTTGAAAGCATTTTTAGTGACATAAAATGTAATAGCAGTATTACATAAGCACAGCAACAATCACACTGTCTCTAAATGGTTGCATCCTGCCTCTCTTGACAGCTGGGGTAGAAAATGGATCACTGGATGGCCATGAAATGAATACTTTCCCTAATCAGAATGGAGAGCTTTATTACCCCTATAATTACTTGTTTAGCAGTCACTTATTAATTTTTTTTTAATCCATGAGTAATAAAATGGACCTGTTTATTAAATAACATTTTAATTGCGAATCATTTTTAACATGGTGCCAAGCTCTTAATGTTTTCTCCTATGCAATTACTTAGATAAATGCTTGTATTTCTGATAACTCCATTGACTCCATAAGACAAAGAAAGCCTTCTCTGGTATACAGCCCATATAACAGCTTCCAGATGCCTTACCTTCCCTCAAACAGCTATTTTTTTAAGATATTGCAATAGAATATTGCTTATTTTACTAAATCACTTTCACTGACTCCTGATAGATACTGTGTATTTACAGCTCATTTGAATTCAAATTTAATATTTTTGCTCAGCTAAATTTATTATTGACTGCACTGGAAAGCTTGAATTTAACCATTTTTTTTAAATTTCACATTTTCATTAAAACACACCTCAGAGGCAATGTTGACAAATTGTTTTGCAAATGTCTGCATACTATTTGGCCATGCATAAAACTTGTTTAAAACATTATGAATGTTGATGTAATGTTGAGTAAATATTTTAAGTGTTGATTTTGAAATAGTCATGATCACTCTGAGAAAACGAAAAGGTCTTTCTTTTGTCTCTACAATAACATCTGGACATCAGGCATGGGGGAGGTTGTTTGGTTTTTTCTCTTTGCTCCTATTTTTTAAAGTAGGATCAGCATAATCAGGGTGCCTCCTTGTATACATAGACATACTAGCACAGTTTCTTATTTTGTTCTGAGACTGAAACCCTCACTCTGGTCAAAACAAGAGATGGCTGTCATTTCACTAACACAGAACGTGAGTAAATCAAAGACCCTGTGTTTGTGCAAGTAAAACCCTATTTGGCCGTGTGGTGCACTTAGTTTTGGTATAGGTACTGGCCTAATGAAGTCTACATTCAGGTAATAGTACAGGACCTATGGATTCCTTGCCCAGTGCCAGCTGATTTCAGTGAGCCTCTGCAGATTTCTGCTCACCAGCATTTTAACCTTAACTCTGTACATACTTATTTTTTGGATTTCTTATTTTATCCCTAAGATTTCTGCACATGTTTGAGGTTAAAATTGGCCATCATACATAGCAGTACAAATTGTCTAATGAGACTCATTTTCAAACATGGACTTACAGTAAAGTTTTCTCTGTCATTTTTAAGATGGTGGACCTTGTCTCCTAGGGGTATCTGGAACACTAGCCTTTGAAAAGTCAGTGCAGTCTTGTCAGGAAAATTTAGTCAATGTGAGGTATCCCTGTATAAGGGAAGCCACATGTTCCCTGATTTTAACAAAAACCTTTTATTTGGAATTATTCTACCATATGGTAGTTACCATTTCTCAGTAAACACTGAATATATAAATTCACTTTAAACCTAGTTTTGAAGGACAATTGAAGCAGACTAAGGGTTCAAGATGACTTAAATGATAAACAGAATCTGTTATGAAATTAGTATTTCCATTCACTTACAGGAAAAAAAGGGGAAAAACCAAATGAATTTGCCTGAGGTCTGGTCTGCAGACCCAACTGATGGCTTGTCTGCCTGTCAGATACATGAAGCAATTTGCAAAAATTGAGGTGTTTCTTTGGTTTTGTGCTCCAGATCCTTATTCCCATAGCTTGTTTCTTCTTTGTTTTTTCTTGGGTTGGGTTCTAGTCAGTCTTGGGTGGTCAGTCTCATCATCCCTTGTGACTTTGCTCAAATCTTCTCTGCTTATAGTTATGTACTGTACCATGTAGTAGAAGCACTGTACACAATAAAATTACCTTTAATTCTTTCAAGAGCATAATCCTTCAACTGGCATTTCTTCCAAGTGAAGCTTTGTCTATATTGATATTTCTGTGTATTTTGTCCCAGTTTATCTCATAACAAAGCAGGGTGAAATTGACTGCAAATTTTTCATATGGTTAGAAATGAGATTTGAGATCCACATCTGGATCCTGGGGTTTCTTTGGCCTTTTTGGGCATTCTCTCCAAGACAAAGATGTTTCAGTGTTGAATTAAAAATGATGATTTGAGAAGTTCCCTAGACTGCTGCCATTTAGGGCAAATATTATTGTCTCTGTGATGTGCTGCCTAATTCCCAGAAGTAATAAAAGTAGCACCATATTATCTCTGATATTGTCAGAGCCCTTTGGAAGCTTTCTAAATTGATTTAGAGGTTAATCAACTTTAGTTTTAGGAGGGAACTGTAGTGTCACTTGAGCACAGAAGCTACAGACACTTCTGGGCAGTGTTGCTAAACTTCTGAAAACCAAATCCACCGAGGTCATTAGAAGACAAGGGAAACAGCTCTGCTCATGGCTGTCTTGTGGTCCTTTTCTTCATCCATTTCAGCTGGGAAACACAACCTGATATTTGATAGTTACTGCCCTGAAATCAACTTTGATAGTTTGGTTTTACCTACGTCTGCTTTTCTTTCCTGATAAAACACAGCAAAAGCTCCTCCTCTCACCCTGCTTCCTGCTCTCCCCACAGAGATTTTTATCTGATTGTCCCTGTTACAGCTCTAGGAGACCAAGTTTTAAGTTTCCCCTCTGCCTATGGAGAAGAACCCATATTTGTAGGAAGAGAGCATGTTCATTTGATTGAGCTGCTGCTGTATTGGCCATTTGAGGTAATGCTGTCTCTCTCTTGCCTATTAAATCCTAACAGCTTTAATCAAGTGAGGAAAAGGCTTGAAGCCAGAGCCTGTAGCCCAGGGCTTTTCCTGACTCCACAGGAATGCACAGGAGATGTAGGGATTCAACCAGCAGGGTGCACAAGTAAATCTGTGTTTGCTCAAGCAGAGTAGAGATTATCTCTGTGGATGTACAGTGTATACATGTTCTTTAACTGCTGGCTTGGGGAAAAGAAAAAAAGGGTGCTGACTTCACTGGGGAAACATAAACCGTGGGGCTGCCAGATTGAGGTGGGAGAGGAGTCTTGATTTGAGTATGGATTGTTCTGCTAAGTTATCTATTAATATAACAGCAACATAAATGCCTGTTTAAGACCTTTTGTGCATCAGCTTCCTTGACAGTTGGGTCTGAGGCTTGGACCCTGTCTGTGTCTGAGCTTCTTCTTCCTCTCTGAAAAAGCCTCCTGATGTGAAGATTGCCTTATCATGACAACCTCAACTCAACTGAGTGTTTGGAGACATTTTTTAGATTAGATAAGTTTCCTTTTTGCATGAAAAAAAAGAAAGAAAAATGAGGAACACTGGTTTAACACTAAGGATTAATAGAATTTTTTCTTCTTAAACAGTTTTAAAGCCTAAGAGACTGCTACTATGTCTAGCTGTTCTGGTTTCAAGGAGAGAGGCAAACAATGCTTGTCAAACTTGATTCTGAAAAGACACTAGCTTTTTCTGTGGTGGTACCCCTCAGTTTCCATTGCACTGACTTGTCCTATTTTAAATTTGTAATGAAAGAAAAAATTCTAAAGCTGGTAATCATGCGCCTTCGTTGTATAAAAACACATCTTGTTTTTATCATCAGTAACCTGCACTACACAAGAGCTCTGACACATACATTTCAGGATAGATTAGGAATTGCCTGCTCCATTTGCATAACATTAAAATCACTGTCTAGATACACAAAATAAAATGAATACCTTCCTGATTCTCTAGTATGGGCTTGCATGAAAACGATTTTACCTTTTTTTTTTTTCATGAAAGCAACAGTCCCTCTCTTTATTTAGTAGATTGGAAGAGAAGTATTTGATAGCTGAGTGAGGGGATACCTATGTAATTCATTTTTCTTGGACAGCATGCTTACTGCATTTAAAAAAATGGGGTAAGGGCAGGGGGGAAGTGTTGCAAAAAAAGCATATGGAGAATGTGACATGCTGGCAATATCTGAGTCCCCATCATTCCTTGCAGCTGCCAGAAGCCAACCGCTCATCTTTCCAAACCACAGGCTCATGCTGGTAATGATATGATTTCCTCTATCTAGTGTTTTGTGTTTGTGCTCCAAGAAAAGCAACCCCCTCAAAACTCTACACACTCAGTTAATCAAGATAACATTAGCTTCTCTCATCCTACTGAAGTGATTCTTGCAGTGGTGGGACAAGGATCTGGGGGCTTGATTTTCTGTCCCAAGCAGTGTTCACTGTCATTCATGTTTTTCTCAATTGCCTTGAGCATTATCCTCCTTCTGACCACAAAGCACCAATTGAAAAATAAAAAAAGGAAGGGGACTTCATATAATTTGGTTTCATACTAATATAAAATGTCTAGCTTTAAAAAAGTTACTTTCTTGGGAAGGTAATCTACATATTACAAGGAAAAAAAGATGCAAAATCAAGATTTTTTTTTTTCCTTGTTGTTGCATTTATCATCACTGTTCTGTATTGAGGGCTTTTAAAATGCTGACTCTGTCTATAAGTGTTGGAAACAATTGATATCTTACAAAGAGAAGTAAGGCTACACTGATGTTGAACGTACTCGTATTCACTAATTTCTTATGATGGGAAATAACTTCCAGTTTATTCTTCAAACAACCATCTTATAGTCCACATGAATCCTTTCCCACTATATTACAAGTTTAAATGTCAGTTTTTCTATGCCTATTAAAAACAAGCTCTTGTTTTTAACTTTAAGAAACCTTAATTCTGGTTTCCTCACGGCCAGAGAAGGAAAACTTCAAAATAACAAAAGAAATGGTAGACCAGGAGCTGTTCCCAGTGAGGAGCAACATGGATGAGAGCAAGATTCTCATTTGAAAAAGAAATCTTTCAGTGGTGGAGGCAAGTTGCAAAGGCCCATTGAATATCAGAGCTTACATTATGTTAGGCAATAAAGATTATAGGTCAAAAAGGACTCAAAAAACCCTTCAGATTCTTTTTTGTTAAGTGATGGAATGAATTGTGGATGAAAGTATCTAGGAAAAGATTCCACCTGGTTAAAGGGGCAGGCAAACATAATGAACCCTCTATCCATATTCTGAATGATCACAATTGGAGCTAGTCATGACGAAAAATAATTTATGAGAAAGAATATTGCAGTAATCAAGATACAAGGGGATGAGATCGCAGAGTTGCTAACAACTGTTGGATGTATAGAAGTAGTTCTCAAGTGTTTGAAATAGTCTGAACATGAAAAATATGAGAGGGTTCTGAGTTCAGGATGGGGTTTTGAGTGACAATGTGAGAAAAGAGGCAGGATGCTGATTTTGCATACTATTATTCAGAAGGAGGTAGTGGTCAGAACCCAAGGGAGAGAAGTGACATCTGGTTTGGCACTGCTGAACTTGGGCTTAGAGAATATTCTTAAAGGCATATTAGAGAAGGCTAAATTTTCAGTTTGAACAGAAAATTACAGAAACCAGACAGTCTGTCAGTATGGAATTGCTAGCTAAAATTTTAATTGGAAAAGTACCTTACATCATCTCATTTTGGAGGAGAAGTGTGGGATGACGAGGTCTAGGACAGATCCCAGAAGTATGCCCAAGAAAAAGGTTAAAGAACAAGTGGAACTTCCAAAGATCAGAATGAAACTAGGAGGACAACCTAAAGTCAGCACTGGTTTTGAAGCCATCAAGACAAAGGGAGATAATGTTAAAGAATGCAGACAGGGCAAGAACGAAAAGAATAACAAGTTCTGGCTGTTAAATTTGCTGTAAATTGATCATTAGAGATTTTGACCAGAACAGCTGGGGGTGGTGAGAAGGATATTTCTCTATCCTTGCCCATACTGATTATACTTCACAGGCATCTGGCTTGGCTACTGTGTAAGGCAGAATATTGGGATAGATGGCCCTCTGATCTGACCGAGTTCAGCTGTTCCCAATTTCAGTGGAGTAAAAGGTGCAGAAACTAGATTAGACACTCTTAGGGTGGAAATGGAATACAGGAAATCTTATCAGTGCTTGCAGACAGTACACTCAATGTGTTCAGATACAAAGGGGAAACGTAGGAGGTAACTAGCCAGGCAAGGGAAGTCAAGGATGGAGAGCCTGCTGTAGAATTGGCATGGGAACAGGGGAGATGGATTAGCAGAAGTAATGAAGGGAGTAAGAATGGGTGTGAGGGAGATTGAGGGAAGATTTGGTGGACAGAGTTACTGGGGAAACTGGAAGAATTAGAGGAAAATAATTGCAAAATTCCTGTGCTTGTGGGAGTGGTGAAGGGAAGTTACAAGACATGAAGGAAGAAAAGTGGTCTCTTGGGAGTGCAGAGGTCACACCAAGCCAATTTGCAATTGTTACACCTTTGCAAATTGTGAACAGAAGTAACAGTGAAATAAAAGTGAAGCCATCTGATATTGAATTATTAATATAAGGATGGAATAGAAGCATTTTTGTGCAGACACATCTTGCAGTACTTTGGTCAAACAGCTATACGCAATGATAACCAAGTGCTACGTTGCCTCAGAATAAGTAAAGAAAGCACAATTCCCTCAGTATTTTGGACTTACCTTTGGGGCTGCCAAATGTGTGGTTCTTCCACTCACACTAGGGGCTGCTGGATAGGACCCTCTTCCTACGCTGCATCAGCAGCTGGCAACTCTCCCCCCACTTAACCTCTATCTCCTTTGTCAGTAGGAGACTGGGTGTGCGGATTGCTTAGCTCTGAGTAGTCACACACAGAGCCCAGAAATCCAGTGTATAATATGGGTTGGCAAGTGCTGGAAGGTGTGCATTATACTTAACAATTCCCTGGGAAAAGTAACTGTTGGAGGCTATTTCTCCCCAAATGGTCTAACTGAGTTTTGGAACTTCAAAATTCCATGAATTTTGGAAGCCCATGCCACTCTATACTGGGCTTCCTCTAGGCAGTCTGAAAATTCCATCCCGGCCAAAATAGCAACCTTCTGCCAAACTAGTCCTAACAAGAGTACTTTAATTTGCCACAGAACAGTCAATTTAAATTACTTAAAATATACTGAGATTTCAACTATTTTGAGGGATACAAATGTCAATATATAGTGGTATAAATGTATCTGATAAACTGGAAGATATTTTCACCTGGCAATACCGAAGATTGAAAATAGAAGTTCCTCCTCAAAAGCCAAGCTCAGCAGACAGGTTCTGATTCTGCTTAACTATTTCTGCAGGAGAAAAGAAATGAGAACCCTAATTATAGTTCTTTAGAGTGTACACATAGCATTTTATAACATTATTCCATTTTGCCTTTATTCATAAGATAAATTAAAAGCTGTGCATGTTCATGATTTTTTCCTGCTTTGCCTTAATGTAGTTGATAATCTGAAGTTACTTGTTTTTTGTAAAGCATTTCTATTCTTAAATTTTTTAATATGACAGTGCTTCTAATATTTCTTCATGTTCTGAATTCTTCATGGAAGGAAAGGCACTTAGAGAATACCCATAAAGGGGGTTAATTTGTTTCGTTTTGTATATTTAAATATGTATATTTAAATAGCACTCTTAACTTTGTTTCCTGATTAATTTTTCCTTGAAATATTGCCATTTTCAGTCTGAGATCTACAAGAAAAAAATCTCACAGTAGACAAAACTAGCATTTTTATAGCTGCTTAGTTTGCCTTTTTGCCTTAATGAGGCGTGGAATATAGTTATGTTTGGGATTTGAGAGTTTTGATTTTATTCTTGGGGGGTTTTTTTGTTTTATGTTTTTGTTTTTTTTTAACTAATATTAACCTGCAGCAGCAACCACAAGAGCAACAAAGTCAGGAAAATGTTTTTTAGCAAATGATTTCTACAAGTATTTCTAAAATAGAGGAAAAAATACAAAACTGCAGGTTCTGAAAATGCTGTGGTTCTGAAAAAATGGTCAAATTCACATCTCCTTTCTTATTTCAAAGTCAGGTTATCCATTGCAACCATCAATTGCAAGCAACAATCAGGACACAGAGCTTGAAGATCACAAAACAGGTCCCAGGATTCCCTGGAAAATTGTAGCTGTTGTTTAAACATACACACAGAAATATTCCAAGAAGTTAAAAATAACAAAGAAGCAGATAAATTAATGTGGAATATTGACTGCTTCAGCTGAGTTCAGTAAGCACCATTGTTCTCTGACTAAAAAACTGGGTCATATGTGTGGATGTGTATTATACTGGCTCAGCAGATGTGAGTGATAGTATTTTTTGAACCTCATATGCAGCATTTTACATGTTCAGTCTGGGTTTTATTTTTTTAGAACCCTAAGCCCTACAACTGTTGGAGCTAAGCAAGAAAAATGTTCTCATTTGCTATACACCCCATTTTATCCAATTATGAGACAAACTTTTCCTCTATGTAAGAATAAGTACTTATTGATTTAAGAAGAAACAGGCATATTGATCCAAAGGAAAACACTGTACATGTTGATCAATATTTACCTTGCAGGACAAAACATCCTGGTATTCACTTCAAGGCATCAATATATACATATTACTGGATGTTTGTGTCATTAAGTCAGGTAACTGGGCTAGATCTCCATCTAACAGCATAAACTCTCTTAATGATTATTTTTCTAGTCAAATATTAGTCTCTAAAGGGAAGAAAGAGTTAGAGAACCAGAAAAAAAGAATAATTGTTCACCTCCCTTGAGATAAATAATACTTTTCATTAAACTCAGATGATGCCTATCAAGAGACACTAGACTGATTATATAAGCAGTGAGAATTACTCCAAATTCCTCCTAAAAGTATTTACCTGTACCAAGGTAAAATTGGAAATCTAACATAGATGTTTGAAGATATTTAGG
Source organism: Passer domesticus (assembly GCF_036417665.1). Taxonomy (NCBI): domain Eukaryota; kingdom Metazoa; phylum Chordata; class Aves; order Passeriformes; family Passeridae; genus Passer; species Passer domesticus. The sequence goes on from NC_087474.1 coordinate 91,897,543, forward strand.
TGCCTAGCTTATGATTAGTTTCATATCAATTAGCTTGTACAAAAAGGAGCTGTTTCCTTTTAATTCCCAAGGATGGGACACATCTGAGTTTACAGAATTCCTTTAAAAATTCTTTGCTGTCCAGGGCTTCGCTCATTTTCAGCCTTGCTGCAGGCCAGGGGTTTCTTCTGTCTGGAATTCATTGACATAGAGCTAAGCATAAATTATACAAAGATAAACTAATTATAGTGTAATGGGGCAGTCATGGTACACATTTTTTTTCTCTGACATTCTTTTTCTGTCCCATAATAGCTCTAACACTAGGTTAATCATTTTTATTCAAATGTTTTCTTTATGGTTAATTTCACCCTAATATCACCCATTTCCATCTTGAGTCTCCTGAGGCGCCCTCTATAAAGGACACACCCAGGGAAGGGACGGGCATGGGACAAAGAGCTGCTGTGACAGTTACACCCTTAGTATGTATTCTCAACAGGATCAACATCATAATTACAATGTCTAATACATGTTTCTTCAGACCTGAATAAATAAGGTGACCCTCCCTTCAAAAAGCCTTTATCATATCCTCATCCAAGGAATAGGCTTGAAAGCTGTGGATCCTTTCTACATGGCTTTGCCCAGGTGAGGCCCCTCCTAAACTTGCCTATAGCTGAAATTCATGTTTAAATTCTCATCACCTTGTGTCTCATCCTTGTCAGAGGCAAACCTGTCCTCTCCTGTTCAAGAGCATTCAAAATTCTGGGGATATAATTGCCTTAGCACATGGTTTGGAGAGTTTTTATCCACTCCAGGCTCTCCATCTTCAGTTTAATCTAATACTTACTTACTGTACTTCTGCTGGAAGAGTCTTGTGTCCCTGACCACTTTTTCCAGCCTGCTCATTCTCTTTTCAAATCATCATTTTCTTCTTGCAGGGCTGAGAAGGATGTATCTGTATGTTCTACCCCAGATAATTAATTTTCTCCTTTGAACCTGTTTTTATCTGTGGGATAAGAGAAACTATACAAATAATACAAAACCTGATAGCAACTACAGTGAGGCTGCACTTCAGTCCCTGGCCTATTTATTTCCTTGATAGGATCTCACCTCTTCCTTGAGTTCCCTGAGCTGTGTGTAGTTGTTGGTTATCTGTTGTCTGACTAAATATAGGTCATGAACTGTTTGCACACTGCCTCACACGTGATGGACTCCTAGACCCTGAATGGCATCTGCATTTCATATTTGCATTCAGGTAACTCAAATAACAAAAATAATCTGAAGTACAGCTTTTTAGAAGCCCAGGTGTAAAATACTGCTCATCTGCCAAACAGGCACCCCTGCACCTGCATGAAGGGAAGAGATACAATGTTCCCTACCTCTGCTGTGCATCCACTGGAGTAAGCAGCTGTACACTGGGGTCAGCCAGCTGTGCTGCTATCTTCAAGCTACCATCAGTGTTTACATGGCGTGGCATTGATAGGGAGGGAAAGCTGCAGGCATGCCTTCTATGAGCTGCTGCCCCTTGTCAGACAGATCCAGTTCCAGCCAGCCAGGGCCAGGGCCAAGGCCATCAGCAGTGCTGGTGGTAGCTCTGGGGAAATGTATGTAAGAAAGCAGTGCTGCAGCTGTGAGCAAATGTGAGAGAAGGAACAAATACCAAGACCAGTGAAGAAGAAAGAGGAGGTGCTCCAGGTGCTGGAGCAGAGGTTCCCCAACAGCCCAGGAAGAAGGCCATGGCAAAGCAGGTTGTGCCTTGAAGCCCACGAAGAATCTCAGTGGAGCAGATATTCACCCTGAAGATCGTGGAGGACCCTATGCCACAGAAGGTGAATGTGCCCCAAAATAAGTTGCATCTCATGGAGAGATCATGCTGAAGCAGGTTCCTGGCAGGATATGAAATGCAGTCCAGGGAGAGGAGTACACACTGGAGCAGGTTTTGTGGTACGAATTGTGACCCCATGGGGTATCGAACCTGGTATAATCCACTCCTGAAAGACTGCAAGCCATGGGAGGGACCCATGTTGGAGCAGTACATGGAGTCCCACCCATTGGAAGGACTCCTCCCTGGAGCAGAGGAACAGTGTGATGAAAAAGGTGCAGCAAAAATGAAGCATTATGAGCTGACCACAAACCTCATTCCGCAACCTTTTGCACCACTCAGCAGGGAGGACACACAAGCATCAGAATTGAAGCTGAGCCTAGGAAGAAAGCAATGGAGGGAGGCGGATTTTAGGGTTTTTTTGTTTGTTTGTTTTTTGGGGTTTTTTTAAATTTTTCCTATTCTTCTCTGTTGTTAATTGGCTATAAACTAAATTCATTTCTCCAAGCTGAGTCTCTTTCCCCATCACGGTAGTCAGTGAGTGAGCTCCTTACCTTGACTCGTGACCTTTTTCATGGTATTTTCTCCCTGTGTCGTGCTGAAGAAGGGGAGCCAGGGACTGGCTTGGTGATCACCTCGCAGCCAGCAAGGTTAATCTATCACAAGCTCAAAGCTGGCTCATCATCTGGCCAGCTCAATGTGAAGGCAGAGAAGGCTCAGCCTGCCCTGCAGATGCCCTTATAATGGATTACTTTACCACACTTTCTGAAATTCTGAAAAGGTTTATGGAATTCTCTGAATACCCTTGTGAAATAAAGAAGTGTTAACATTGCCATTTTCTCCAAGGAACTGTGGTACAAAGAGGCTGAATGGTTCACTTAAAACTGCACAGTGAATATTATCCAATCCTCTTGCTTGGAATGCAGCAGTGGTCTCCAGAGCTTGCTTTATCTCTGTTAGTAATAGAAGATATCTCCCTCTTGGATTCCTTAACAGAAACTCAACTGCTGTTAAATAAAATAGGTTTTGAATAAGTGATAGAGATCACAATGGTACTCATACCACAATGGCACTCCGACCACATACCTGTCATCACTAACTATAAATAAAATAATCCAGAGAGATGTACACTCTCAGCTACATTGGAATAGAAAGGCATGAAGATAGACTTACTTAAAATGGCTTTATTTCTCTAGGCTCAAGATATTTCACATAAGTGTAACAAGTATCAGAAGTTATAATTCATCACTAACTATGCACAAGAACAATCTTCTGAGCCAGGTGGGACCTGTAGAAGGTGGCAGACCTCACAGACACCAGTGTTTTTTTTCCAGGGCCAAATGAGTGTACTCCTTATAAAGCTGAATTGAACTTTATTAATACAAATGTTCAGTGAAAGCAAATCTGTCACAGAATGAGTACAAGATTCACTAAAAGATTAATATTATTGTCATTTTTTGAACAGCTCAGAAACAATCATATATGACTCACATAATCAAATAAAACAATTGAATGTTGAAACTAAAGGCAATGCAAGTGTTCAGTGATCTTCACTAAATATATATCAGTAGTAAATTAACTTTAAAAATTATGATTTGTTACTGAAGATTTTGTGAGCACTGATGTTGAATCAATCCTCCAAATATTAGCAGCGCTGTTAATAGTTTCTTCTTGCTGGAAATTGAGAGTAACATACTTCTGAATCTTTCTAATCTGACTTCATTAGAGATTTGTGACTCAAGAAAAATAGACAAGAGACCTTAAAAGATGGATTTAAAAGAAAATTAAAAAGCACACCTCTATGATCAGTACGTCAATTCATTAACACAACTCTGCAGTGCTTTCTGTTTCTTAGTAGAGAGCACTGAAATTACAGCAGTTGCACCATTTCCCCTTTGCCAGAAAATCCACCAAATATCTACTTTTAAACTTTTTTATCTGTCTGTATGAATTTTTAGGGGGTAATCATAAGAGTAGTTGAGGAAGAAGGTGAAGTGTCCATTTGCCAGCGGACTACCATTCTAAATTTCTGATGTCTTCCTAATTAAGCCAAGATTGAGGCCATGCAAAACTGGATTTATATCTTTTTCCTACTTCCATCTACCTTCTCATGTAGGATTAATTTTGGCAGTAGTCCCTCAAGAAAAACATTAGTCAGCCCTTACCCAACTCTATTAGTGGAGAAGTGCCTGATTAACAATGCTTTTCTTGGAATAGATCCAGTATCTGACTAGGCTCAGGAACATCTTCATCTCTGCCTGGATATATAAGTCGTAAACACTGTGATCTTCACCTTGTAAACAGACAGCTCTACCACCTCCAGGTAATAAATGTAAAAAAACCCCAAAAAAACCCTAAATTAAAACAAACCAAAAAAACTGCAAAAAAAGGCACAAACCAAATACTTTGGTCCTCAGATGCAATGGATGGCCAAAGGAAGTGTGTGACAAATCCTCATAATTCAGCCCCTTTTGTATAGAATACTTTACCACACTTTTCTGAGAAGAAAATTAATTGAGAAATTTAAACTGAAGTACAGCCTTAACTACACAAGTTTGGAAGGGATCAGTAACAGAAGAATTAACAGGAGAGGACATTTTTCTTTTTAAATTTGTACATATATTTAATGGTCACTGAAAAACAGATGGTTGCCTTTTTGTTATCACAGGCTCTTTAGATCACCTCATCCACCCCCACTGCTGAAGAAGGGTCAGCCAGAGCAGGTTGCCCAGGACCAAATCCAGCTGGGTTTTGAATACCTGTAGAGATGGAGACTCCATAACCTCTCTGATAAACGTGTTCAAATGTTTGAACACACTCAGAGTAAAAAAAGGACTTATTTGCATTCAGGTGAAATTTTCTTCACCCATTGTCTGTTGTCCTATCAGTGAGGAGAACCTGGCTGCTTCTTCACCCTTTTCTCTCATCATGTATTTAGAAATTAAGACCCCTTTGGGCTGTCTATTTCTGAGGCTGGACAGCCCCAGCTCTCCCAGCCTTTCCTCATAGGAGAGGTGTTCTAGTCCCTTCATTGTCTTTCTTGCCCTGTGTTGGATGCTGCATTTTTCCCTCATGACTGATCAAAGAGTTCTGGAAACCTTGCAGATACACATTAGAAATGTACTACTAGATACATACTACTACATAAATTACTGAGGTCCTGCTCTGAGGTATTTTAAGAAAAAGAAATATCAAATAATTTTACATTTGTAACTCTGAACAAAGCATTTCTGTTTTTAACTTTTGTTAGAAATGTAGAATAATTATTGGACTTCAGTAGCTGTCTCCAGATGTAAATGGAAGTTGAATTTTATGTGTGTTCTATGTAAAGCTAGTTGCAAAAAAAAGAAGCATAAATGAAACTTTTCATTTAAAATAGGTGAAGCAGCAAATTTTTTTCCAAAGGCCATAGGGAGTATTTCAAAACAGAGAGACTGAATTTTGGTTGCAGTTACATTAGACTAAATCCTACATGCCATGTTTTTATATGCACAGTCATTGCTGGGTAGTCTTCAAAGCAAAAAAGTGTTGTTCCTGCAAGTCTAGTTTTATCCTAGCTGAAGGGTGACAACAATGTCTTAGTCCTCTGTAGTCAGAACTTTCCTATTGTAGGAAGAAGTTTTGTCCTGCTCTCTTCCCTTGACACCAAGGTATTACTATATGTAACCAAGTCCCTGATAAAACTGATTAGCCTGTCATCAAGGATACCCCGTCTTGCTCAACAGACTGGGCAATTCACGTTGTCTAAGACAACAGCTTGTGATAAAGTGACACCTATTATCTAGCACCTCTGTGCACTGCCTAAAGATCAACAGCAATAACTAGAGTGTGTAAATCCTATGAAATGGAGTGGTGATGTGGCTGGTTCCTATCTCCATCATACTTGTCCTGTAGGCAGACCCAAAGGCCAATTGTTCTTCCAACAGATTCTTCAGGTTACCAAAGCCATCTGAGTGAAAACACCAGAGATCACCAGCAAAACAAGGAGATAACAGATGAATGTGAATGGGACTTCCTGAATTTGTCCTGAGTTTGTTCTTAGCTTTGGTCCAGATGCAGTTATGAGCAGGAAGTTTTAGAAGGAATGCTTTTCAAACAGTGATATGACAGAATGTTTGGGACTGATGATGTCTCTGGAATGCCCCTTCCCAAGTGTTTTGTGCATGTGTACATGGATGTGTGCATATCCATGCACCCATAACCAGAGCATTTGATTACACTAAAATTGTAAACACATGAAAACTTGAGATTCTCCTGGCTGAAGAGCAACTGCAATTCAACTTCATGGTTACACATCAGTCAGTCAACAGTCATACAATATGCCAGAAGTGTCTGTAGTCATATTCATATTAATTTCCTTAATATAAAATATTCTTCTACATTAAAAAAAAAGAAAACAAACAAAAAATCCATAAACAAACCCCCTTCTCTTCCCATACACTATTCCTAAAAAGGAAAGAAGTTAACATAATCACTGATGACAAACTGTTATTTTTCACCTACACACAGATTAAAATCTCATATAGCTGATCATGTCATCCAAGTTTCCTTGCATTGTTACAATTATTTATCTCATGTTTGTGTTAAAGTTTATAAGGCATTAAGAGATTTTCTGGCCTCTCAGTAAGCAGCTCACAAAAAAAGAGTGGAGAGACTGAGGTGCAGAAAACCATACGAGGGGGGCTTTTAAATCTTACACATGTGACTAAACAGTAGTATGGCAGAAATTAGTGGAAAAATACACAGCCTGGAGAGAGAAAGGGACTTGTAGTTGAGTTCAGAGAGATAGTTGGTGAAAGAAGTTATGTGGGAAAAAAGCCTGAAATGCTTATACATAAATGAGATACTTGAATGGGAGAGATCAAGTAAAGGACAGTGGGAAGCCAGCACAAATTGGGAGAAAGGTGAGTAAGTATGTTGTAACAGTGCCTGAGGAGTTAGCACAGCAAGGCAGAGAGAAAAATGACATTAACAGATTGATGGGAAAGAAAGAAGATCTTGGTTGGGATATTTTCTATTTATATGTCCGTAGCACAGGTGGTATTTCCTGTGATGTTGAAGGAGAGGAATATGTCGAATTTTGAGATGCTTTTGAGGTAGAAGCATTAGAGCTTTGCTGAGAGGTGACAGTTCTTTTCTAAAGCTAAAAATCTGAGACTACATTTTAATGGATCAAATATTCTAAACAAAAGTATGTTAAATGTTAGATATTATGTGTAATTGGAGCAGTGATCTGTATTTCCTAAGTAATATTCAAATACCTTCCAATCAACTACTTAGTGTGAGACCCATGGGTTTTTTTAAGCATTTCTGGCACTTCAAACTATGAAGAGCCCTCTGAGAGGAAAATAGTCCAGTGGGGGATTTCTCAGGATGAGGGAACTACTTACGATAAGGACTGTGAAATGAGCTGGTCATCCTTAGCATTATAGTAGAAAGCATGATTCATGGGAGATTTCTGGCTGTAGAATACAACATCCATTACCCTTTTGTACCTCTGAAAAAATCACCATGCTTCTGGTAAATCTTCACCATCCTCATCTCGATCAGAACTTCTGTATTCCAAACTGAATAACTTCTCACCCAACCAGTTCAGGATCCCACAAGCAAACCCTGTGAATAATTAGAACTAAAATAAAAATTTTGTGACAGAAAGCCAAGAGAAACACCTGCCTGGCACACTCCAGCTGTTGCACCTAATATGCATGCTCTGTGCTTAAACTTCTTTATTGATTCTCAATTTGCAAATCTTTTCTCTTGTACTTTTATATTTAATCATCAGCACCTGCCCAGTAATGGACTGAAGCAGCATGAATGTGGCATGCTGTCCATTTTGAGGATTCAGGTTGGTAAGACTGCTGCAGGAAAGCAATAAATGGGAAGTGGTAATACACAGCAGTAGAAACATAGTAGCTCCGGCAATACAAATTACTATTTGAATTTAAAAATAAATCTGAAAGAAACCATTCATTGTGCCGCCTTGTTAGATGCTTTCCACAATAAATCTAGCAATGGAAAAGCCTCTTTGGCAGATATCAGCTGCTGTAAGATTTAGCTGGCAGTGAATTAGACAACTCTATGGCCACTATTTTTTTTCTCTCTACATTGCGCTCCCTTTACAGCCTAATTTGGCTCATCCTAAATCCCCAGTAATGTCGCTGGAAATACTGCAAGAGGAGGTTTGTAGAATCTGACTCCTCAGGCAAGTACCTGAGTGTGTATCTGCAGCTATCCCTCAACAGATCTGTTTGAAGAAGCTCTGAGCTTGGGGGTCATCACTGGGACTGTGAAGGTCTCTTCACACTGGCCACTGCTGCTCTCCCAGCGAGAGCTCACTGTACCTGAGAGCAGCCTGGGACCAGTGAGCTCAGTGCTGCCGTGGCTGTGCTGCTGGTCACTCTCCAGGGTGCCAGTGGTAAAAGGATTTTTCACATCATCTACTGAGTACAGAGAGATCCTAAGGGCTGTTAACAAACCTAAACACAGTGAATAACAGAAGATCACATCTCACAAGATTTAACCTTAACAGCTCAGCTCACACATATCTAGCAATTCAATTTTGATCTCAAAACTTTGTCAATTTGTTTAATGGGACATGGCTTGTGCAGTGTAAAATCTGCCTTTAAAAATATATGTCAAATCAGTTCCCCCTTGATGTGCTGGAGCACACAGGCCCTGTGGCAGGTGGAGCACAGGAGAGCAGCAAACAGCTCCTGAAAGAGCCATTCCCCAGTGGAGTGTCAGTCCTTTTACTTTGAAATATCCAAACGCACATATCTGTGGAAAGTTGCTGAGTTCCCTTGAGTTAACCAGCTTCTGCTTTTGAAGGTGTCTGGTGAAGCTTTTCCTGCCTGTATTCCCAGTCCTGCTGAGGATAAGCTCTTTGTGATTTGCTGGAGAAAAGTACTAACTGCAAGGCACATGGTAGCACCTTTTTCTGGACCTTTTGTATATGTCTTTCTTTCTTTTTACTACCTGGGAGTGCCTGGTGTTCTGCTATCAAATGCTCTTGATTCCCTGTATGCAAACCTGCTGGAAGACATGGGGTTCTTCTGGAATAAATATGAGAATTTTCCTCTGAGTTTCACCCCTATCAGAACCATAAAGTCTACTTATAAGTTACAATAAAAGGAGGGTTCTGCATCTCTTTAGAGATACAGTGTGAAAAATCAAAAAATTGAGAAGCACCAGGTCTCACCAGCGGCTCATCTCACACATACCCAGATACTATCCCAGTTAGTGAAGCACAAAGCAGTCACATCTGCAGAGCTTCTCTGAGGGAAGGAGAGCGCCTGAAATAAACCCCCGGGTACAGTTTTACCATTTCTGTTCTAAAAAAAAAGTCCAGCTTACCCTTGGAGACCTACTTTTGTTCTATGTACAAACTTTTAGGAAGTAGTAAACAGTTTCTGTTTCAAAAAGCTTGCATTCTAAGCTCCTGATCTTTCCAATGCTTAATTGCTTTTTTTTTTTAATCCATGAGCTTATACACATGCATAAAGCTATGCCTAAACTTTTGTCATATGAGAGCAAAGATAAAGGTAGGATGTGAGAAAGGAAGTATTTGTTATCCACATCTTGAAGATGAGGAACTGAAGCACAGCAAAAATTAGATCCTCATCTCCACAGAGTGTAAATGTGCTTAATTCTTAAGCATGAATAATTTCCATCAGGTTTGACGTGCCCTCCGGACTGAAGAGTAAGGTCTGGATTCCAGCTACTGTCTCTGCCACCGATTTTAAGTAAGTTACTTAAGTTCTGGTCCGGCGATTAAATTCAAGTGCACAAAAAGCGCGGGACGCGTTTTGCACGGAATGCGAAAGACTAAGTTGAAGTAAAGGATGATCTGACCCCTTTGCTCGGGAGGTGGATGTCTGCAGCTGACGGCCTGTGACTCTCGGCCCTGTCGCTGTACCTGGTAGCTGCCTGCCGTGCGGGGACACCCGAGTCCCGGCCCCGCAAGAGTCCGGTCCCGGGAGCCTCCGTGGGGCAGCGCGGAGCCCGGCCCCTCTCCCGCGCTTCCAGCTGCGCGCAGCCGGCGGGGCGCCCGGTGACAGGTAAAGCAGGTGAATGTCCCCCCGTCCCGAGGGCCGCCGCTCGCCCGCCGCCGTCCCAAGCGCCGGCGGGGCGGGGGCGTGCGCGGGTGCGGAGCGGGCGGCGGCCGCGCGGGGCGGAGGGCGGGAGCGGCGGGGGAGGGACCGGGCGCGGAGCCACCGCCCGCGGGGCAGCGCCGGCACATGGAGCGGCGCCAGCCGCCGCCACAGCTGCCGCCCGCCCCGGCCCCGGCATAGCAGGTACCGCGGGGCGGGGGGTCCCGGGCGGGCACCAGCTCCAGCCCCGGGGTGAGCGGGGCGTCAGCCCCGGGCGGCTGCGGTGCGCGGGCGAGGAGGGGCCGCGGAGCCGGTGCTACCGCGGAGAAGTTGCCGGGCGCGTTAAGTGGGATACTGCGGAGCCCGGTCGTCCCATACAATCCCATCCCATGTCTTTCTCCCCCTTCTCGCCGTCCCACGCTTTTATCTTTTTCTTTTTTTTCTTTTTTTTTTTTTTTCATTTGAAATATTGAGCCGAACATACAGCTCGGGTGTAATCCAGGCGTTTTAGAGTGCTTCCTTAATATTTCAGAAATGAGTAGCCATGAGGAGCTGGCCGAGAAGGGGTATTCATTGACTCAAATGCGGATTGGTCTGTGTTCTCCTCGAGTCAGCCACAGCACTTAGGTTCAGTCAAAGCCCGCGTTCCGATTGCTTGCGCCTGTAGTTTGCAGAGGGGAGGCAGGTACGGAGGTCGTAAAATCTATTAGGAAATTGTAAAATTATCAGCCCCAGTGCGCTTGAGGGGAACGGCATTAGAGAAGTTGCTGACTTCCGAATAGCGGTGGCACCAGAAGTTTTCCTCCTTGCCGTACAGCCTGTCACAGCTGGAGGGTTTTTTTTACCCTGCTCCGCAAAGTTACCCTCTCTGTGAAGGGACGGTTTCGGTCTGCTGTCGTTGCTAAGAAGATGCACTTAGTTAGAAACTGTGTGTGAAGAAATGAGTTCCCACTGCAGCAGTCGGTTCTAAGGAAACTTTTAATTTTGTGCTTCAAGAAACCTGATTACTTCTTGGATTGCTTTTCTACCTTGGTTTAGAAGGTATGGTAACACTGCCAGACATTGTGCAAAGCATTCTGCTTCCAAGATTGTTAAAAGTTAATAGTACTGTATCAGAAAATTTTGTAGTGTGATTGCAAATTATCTCAAAAAAGTATTTTGTGGGATGCAAGAATTTTTAGACCTGTACAGCCACTGACTTAAAGTATTGAAATTGTTGTAGAAGAATATGTTATTTCTTTTTACTTTTTCTTTCTATCTTTTTCCTTTTCTGCTTTTTTTCCTTTTATTCCCTTTCACTTAATCTTAGTGCAAGAAGTGTTTCAAGGACTTTGTGTGGAGGTTAGAAGTTAGGATTTAGACCTTCTTGACTACATATTTTTCTTTCCGATGTCTGGGTGCTAGCAAGGTTACATCGATATGCACTTACTGTCCAGATGTCCAAACCTTACCCAAATTAAATAAACCAGGACTATAATCCTGGTTATATTTTGTGCCTTCACATTAATAACCCATTTTCTAGACTTTAATAGTTTAGTTTTAAAATTCAAAGCTGTAATGCATTGTAAGGTCCAAATCCTTTAAAAGACACGCTTTGTTAGTTTCAGTTGACTGCTCACATCAGTTGTAACTCACACGCACTCTGCAGTACCATGGAGTCTGACTTGCTGTTAAACATTATAAATTATCATTGAAATGTAAAGAAAAAGCATACTGATATGTTGCATTTAGAAGTAAGTACTAAAATTCCTTTCAAATACTTGGAAATACTTTATTTGAATCAGCTAAGCAGGGGCATGTTCTGAGTGGCTTTCTCATCTTGCTAGTGAATTGCGCAGTTTAAGGTGTTTGAAGCCTTAGTGAAATAGAAAAATAAAGGATGCAATGGCTTTAGCTTAAGGATTTTCCAAGCAAAATTTTTGCACTTAGATAACTTTATTTATTCTTTGTTCTCTTTGTTACTGAGGGAAAATGTAAGTCCAAAAAGTGCTAATGTATTTGACTGTTACCATGAAAATTTCACATTCATGGATTAATATAACAGCTGATACAGTAGTTGATACTGTGTCTCTTTTCTAAAAAGTTTCATTGCTCCCATGCATAGACTTCTTTCTAACATTGGCATGGTCTGCTTTGATTTTAACTCATGTTCGTCAAAAAACTGAATAAAAACCATAATATATACTGCTTAGAGTGCCTTATGTGTCAACCCCCTCAATCCTTAGCAAAACTCTACCAAGTTTTAGTTACATGGCTGTATGCCTTACTTCTTTGTCAAAGCCTTTGAAACTGAAGCGTGAAGACATGAGAAACCAAGTACAGACCATGTGCAAGACCAAAGACTCTTAAAACAGTTCATGTCCTTATGATAGCTGTCTGTAGCAGAACTGCAGGGGGGAAGTGTCCAAAATACTGCAGAACTCTGCACTTTATGTAGTTCATGTTTCAATTATCCCCTATTCTATTCTAATCAGAGTTGCTTCCAACCTTAAAGACTTTCTCATAAATCTTAGTATTGGTAACTACTCATGTGCTCTTTTTCTTATTTTTCTTTGGGTTTGGTTTTGTTTGTTTTTTGTTTGTTTTTTTTTTTTAGTAAAGTAGGTGAAATTAGAACATTATATACTACAAGTTTATGCAAAAATATAAATATAAATTATATCCCTAATTATATGGTATATTTAAAATAAAAGCCAAGGAGAAATCAGGTTTACCTACTGAGTGAGGAGACTGACCAGACTAAAGTCAATGGAAGTCCAGTGCTGGATGTTCCCAGCATCCAGGACTTCAAATCGAATGCACTGATCCTTGCAAGAGTCCTCTCCCTACTGGGTATGGCTTGCAGGGGAAATGACAGCAACACAGAAGCATAGTATGAAGTTGTACTGACTGTCCTGATTCAGTCAGGAAGGAGTGATGGACCCTCGTATTTGAAGAGAATCACTAATGTCTCTGGGCCAATGTAATGATGGGAAGACAGGGCAGAGGACTCTTTGCCCTTCATGCTCCCAGTAACTGGAGAAGCTTAGATTCTGATCCTATGTGCATCCTTTATCCCAGCTGAGTATTTCTCGGGGAGGCTACTTAACTATAAGTGAGAGAAGTGTCTTGGTGTGGCAAGTGGAAGGTCCCAAACTCCTGAATTGCCTTAGAGAGATAAGCTTGTCATATACCTCAGACTTTCCATCTCCTCTCCCTCCAGAGAGCTGCCAGTACTCCCTCCAGAAATGACGTGGTTTCTTGATCCCTTTTATAAACATGAACAACATCTTTGTCATTTGTGTTGCATTCAGCGTGCCATTTAAAAATGCAATAGTCTCCATCTCAGCATTACTGTAGCAGTTTTCCTTTCCCTTGTGGACCTTAATACCAAAAACCTGGTCTGCTTGCCGCTTCCACTGCATAGCAATGCAGAAATGTAACTGGATAACCAATCCACTGAGTTTTACAGCAATGCAAAACTTCTTTCTCATCATTAAAATTGGATAACTCCAAAATGAAGCCAAAAACATTTCCAGACATTTTATTTGAGCTAAGGTACTTCTTATACTAACACCACAGTTTTGCAGAAAACAAGGAAATAGGTCCAGTCTGTATTTCAGCAACAAAAAGCAAGGGCATAATGAATCGTATGCTGTTCTGGCAGATCATTTTTGGCAATGTTCTCGTAAAAAGTCCAGAAGATATCGAAAGTCATGGATCACAGCCTAATTGTGTGGCTCTTTGTCAGGAAAAACTTCCATAGAGCAGGCTTGTGGGATTTTTTTTTCTCCTGTTTTATGTGCAAGAAAAGCTGGATCCATAGTAATTTTTGTTTTTTGGTCAAGATTCACATATGTACTTCATTACATTTTGATCAGTCATTACTTTCTACTATTATTAAAAGTAATAGAATTAGACCAAAAAAGAAATCATAGTAAAATAGTAGAATTTAGTGCAGCAATAATGGAATCTTTGGAAAATGTTGTCATCCTTGTGAGAGTAAAGCAGGATGCACTGCTGGCTCCCCTGGAATTCCCCTCCCAAGTGACAAACATCACTTTTCTAGCAAGTATAAAATTACTCAGAAAGAAAGAATACTGGGAATACATCATGCCAGTTGAGAAGTTGAAGATAAGGACTCTCATCAGTGTTTTCTGGGACTATAATTCTATGGGAAGCCTTTTAGAATGCTTGCAACTCAATATAAGAGTCAAAAGAGGAAAGACCTATTCTCCACTAGTATTATTTCTGTCATCCAAAGATTATTTTTGCTCCCCCCACCCAGCACTGGAGTGGAAAAACGTTGAGAGATGAGTGTGAATGCCATATGAGGCAAGGCAGACAGCCTCTGTCTTGTCAGCTTTATAGCATTTTTTTTAAACAGTAGGCTACTTTAAATATCTTCTACTCATCCAAAGTAGCTGCAGGAGTTTTCTCTCTCCAATGGCTATCCAGCAAAGTGGACTGACTTCAGCTGGAAAACTCCCTTTTTCCAAAGTCAACTGTGGCTTGTTGTCCCTTTATCAATCTATGCACAAACCTACCTACAAGTCAACAAAAGTTTTGTTTGCTTCCTGAATTTAAACAGAATTATGTTTACTCCTTAAGATGTGTTGCAATGCATCTTTATTAAAACCCCGACAACTTCTGCCTCACCCTTCTCCTTCAGAAAACAGCTTCCTCCATGCTTTAAGGTGGTGAACGAGAAGAGAGCAGGGGGTTTTTGCACTAAGCAGTTTACCACCAACACTGTGGTGGCTGCTAAAGTAGGTCCTAGTTCTGAAAAGACACATGCATGTTCTCAGCTTTGTTTGTACCATTGCAAATTCTTGGGGATAGAGCCATGCAGATTTGGGAACTACATGGCACACTCATGCTTCCTGCGTAAATGCTTCCAAAAGCCATTCAGACTGCAGGTTTGGATGAGCAGTCACACTGGAATCATCGTATTTTTTAAGCCATGGGAACTGTCCACTTCTCTTGCTTATTTTGCTTATTTCATGAGAAAGATTTACATTTCTTCTTCTGATCCCACTTGCTCTAGCTTTCTCAGTGAAAGAGAAACTTGCTCTGTAAGACAGATCAGATTCCCCGCCAAATTGCTTCATTTTTCTGCTTGTTTCAACTCACTGAGAACAGCAGAGCAATTGCAGTATAAAGCTGGAATTGGCCATAGTGGATTGGACCCAAAATATTTGCAAAAGCAGAGTGAGTTAACTAAAATATATGGTATGGAGGAACTTGCTAATTTGCTTTAATTTTAGGAGTTATTTAAGGGTAAAAAAAAAAAAATCACACCAATCTCTAATATGCTTATTCAGGCTGGTAATGTCCTTTAATAATCTGTAACAGCCTGAGCAGTTTGAAGAGAAATTAGGAAGCAACTCTGTGATCATGAAGCGGAGTTACTGAAACCTTCTATAATTCGGACAAATTAACTACTGATACATTGTAGAGTATACTTGGCAATAACAATTCTTGACATAAAGAGGTGCTTTTATGTTCTCTCTATTTAGATAAACTGTGGTGAGGACATCCTACGCTTTTTAAATCAGATAAATAGATATATACAAAAAGTACAGTTCTTCATCTGCTGTTTGCCTCCCCTTGAGTGAGAGCTCTGGAAGAATATCCAAGAGCTCTATTTGGCCACTTGAGAATATGCTGTGTGCTTAGATTGAGTGCTTTAATTTACACCCCTCACCTTTTATAGTCGGTTTATTTATAAGATGGAAGGGTGTGCGTTTTCTTTGTCCTGGTGAATTTATTCCACTTTTCTGCTTGATTTTTAGTGAATAAAGGTGACAGGGTTTAATGAGTGAATAAAACTTGCCCTTAATTAGGAAAATTACCTTCATATTTTTCTCATATTGTGGAAACAATTTATAATTACTCTGATTGCAATTCAAAAACTTGAAGGAAGAACCTTTTTCATATTTGCAATGATATCAAGTCCAGTAATTTGCACACAAAGTCAATAAAAATGGATTTTTTATTATCTCCTTTAGCAATGAATTGTTACATAAATATAGCTCAAGCAAAGAAAATGCTAGGAGGAGCACACAGGGAAAACTCATATATGATACAAGATGCACTTTTTATCATTTGTCAGTGATTTAAAAAAAGAATTCCCAAAGAACTGAGAATTATGTAGGATCTTTGAGACAACTTTTTTTATACCCTCACAATTGTTCCCTTATACAAAATTAATTTTACATGTGCCAGACATTTAAATGTTTCACATCTGCACTGTTAGCAGAGTTCTTTTCTTAATCTTGTGTGTTGAATTACAGTGCTTCCTTCATTTTGCAGACAGGAGCTCTCCATTGAAATTTCACTGTATGCTCATAATTGTATTGTCAATTCGTGTAGTTAACCAGCATTTACACTAGGCAGGAATAGAGAAATGACTGAATAAACTAAACATCTCCCTTGACTATGTAGAAAATGCTGAATACAGAATTAGTGCAGAGGGAAAGAAATTGATCCACTTAGTTTTAACCTTTTTTCTGTTTTAATGCAGTCCTTTAAAGGACCTGGAGGTATTTGTTTTGTTTTTTTTTGAACAAAAATGGAAGGACATTGAAGTGCTGATTACGACTCTCAGTTTTCAGAAAGGACCACCCCTCACCTTGGTAGTTATTATTTACATTGAGCTGTGTGATGAGGCGGAAATTAAAAATAGAATTAAAATGGTTCTAAAGTAGAGTCATTCACAGAGATTGTGAAGTGTAGCATATTAAATTACAATAATAAAGCTAATTATCAGCTGCTTGCTGAGATATTGAATGCTTTTAATTAAAATGAGTTTGTAGAATTCTAGCAGTTTTCTTAAAGTATTTGAAGATTGGTAACACAATACGGATTACCTTCTTTCCATGTTCAACAGTCTTTCTGTTGCATGTTTAACCATATTTAGCACATTTGTACATGAAGTTACAAGCTGGGTTTTATATATATATATATATATATTAGCTTTGGTTTAAAATGAAGCTAAATGTTAAATCCTTTTACAAAGGTGTCTTTATTAATCTATTTTATGGTTGTTGCCCTATATTCCTTGACTTCCATGGATACGAGAGGCTTGATTCCTTTAGGTTGAGACCCTCTGGTGCAATGAGAAATGCAGCTGTAGTATAGCTGCAGCTGCAGCTACAGCTTCCAGCTTAAACCCCAAAAGATTGATGAGACATATATGATGATACCATTCCTAACCTGTCTTTAATGTGCAAATTCTCCTGTCAGGTATTTTAGGGGCTATAGGAGTTTTCTGTGTTTTTCAGGCTGCAACCTTCTTTTCCTTTATTAATTTGTTTATTATTTTTATCTTTATGTGTCTTGGGTGGTTGAATCTAGGACCCATTTTAGGAGTTTCACTTCAAGTCAGGTTTTAAAATGGATTGGGGTTTTATGGTTTTGATTGTTGGTTTGGAGTTTTAGTTTGCTAAAGGTGAAGCCTGTGTGGTGAGGAGCCAATGAGATGTGTCAGAGACCACAGGCATGAGACGTGCTCACACACTAGCGCTCCATCAGAACCAGCTGCTGCAGTGACCACTGTGAGGGGTCCCTTTCCTGCCATGGGACTGCTTACAGAAGTGGGAGCTGCACAGTCGGGTCTTTCCCCAATGTGGCTGTGGAAGTAAAGCTGGGGTTTGCCTCCTTGCTTGCTTTTCACACTTAACCTAGAGTTCTCACCACTGAGGAATGCATGTTCCCTTCACTTTTTATATTTGCAAAAGCACCTGCAGAGCACCAGGTCCCTTGTAGAGACTTTATTTCCCCTCCCCTCAAGACTTTGTGAGTGCTTATTTTCTGCTGTGAGGATTCATGGAAGTGTACCTGCCCCTGCAGGCCACACTCAAGACAAAAGTGTTCCTTCAGGCACCTTTCTGTCTCCTCAGCATGGCTACACCTAAGAATTGTCAGGAAACATGCAGCTGGATGTGGTGTATGCTTGTGGAGTCCTTGCAGCGCCAGAGGTAGAGCTCTCTGTAGATGGAAGGACAGCTCTAAGTTTAGGTATGCTGGTGTAAGACCAAAGTGGCTCCACAAATATCAGCACTTTGATTTCTTTTCCTTACTGTCAGGTTCCATTGTGCTGAGTGTGGAGCACATCTTGTCCCAGACAAGTCAGTACATACATAGCTCGGGAAACACAGAGGAGAAAAAGGATAGCTAGTCTTTGGCATTGGATTAGGTCATTCCATTGAATCACATCAATGTCCCAGTCTTGGGATCTTTCAATATCCTAAGAGAACAGGGTTGTAGAAGGACTGGCATGCTTACACAGGCTTCATATCAATTTATGAAGGCTTGTATAAATGCTAAGCATTCATTTTCTTGACAAGGAGGTTTACTTTTGAATTTGCTGGGAGACAAAAAAATAAACCAAATAATTAATTTGCTGCATTCTGAAAGATTAAAAAATCTTGACCTTATAATGACTTCTTCCTCTTTACACCTGCAATTCTAGAAGGTGCTAAATCCACTTCTGGTTGTAATTTACATTAGGTATAAATGAAGCAGTGCTTCCAGTGATTCATGGGGTGTATTTTGATATATTATTAAGATATAGCATGAGTTATATTGTATAGAAAGTTGCAAGGAGGGAAATTTTCTTCATGTAAATTTCTTTCAGGACAAAGGCTGACTAAATTCAATCCAAAATCATAGCCACTTAGATGCTTCCTTATTTAAAACAAAATCAACATAACCTTTCAGAAGGGTTGTGTGTTGATTATCAGGCAATTTAAAGTTGCAATATTTTGATTTTTTTTTCCAAAGGATTGTAGTAGCTTCACCTTTGAATCTGGTACTCATAGTTTGAAGAGGAAAGCATACTGGTTAGAGTTCCTTATCTGAACAGCCCTGAAAAAATAATTTTATCTATTTTGAAAGGAATTTTATCTGTATTGTAGCTCTTGTAATAAGGGGCCAAACTTTGAAGCTATTTGTATTCCTAAATAGAAGAATTATCTATTATCACCTAGGTGCTAATCCCTTTCCTGCCGTAAATGAGAGTGAGACAGGTTCAGCATTTGAGAGCAAGATTGTTTAAGTCAGGTGCCCACCCAGGTTTTGATTTCTAACTTCGGGCTCTTAAATTAGCTGAAAACCTGAAGAGATGTGACTACATTGAAGGCAGTAAAGCCATACACACTAGTGTATGCTAGTGACAAATTTGAATCATGGGTAAAACTTAAACAGTGAAAAATTAAAAAACCTCTTTTTTGTTCCAAACTGAAACATAATGTAATTTTAGGGGTTTATGTCAGAAACATGTCTAAAACATTGTTCTTTTGATAAATCATTGCAAAGGTTTATTGATTTACAAATTGATAACAAAGAGATGCTTTAGTGCAAATTCTCATACCTGTACACAAGATCTCTTATTTTCCAGAGACTGACAATTCTTGCTTCTGCTGATTCTAGAGCAGAGGCAAGGGAGAAAAATCAAGGCATGGTTTCCTATTCATAGATTTACCATACCAGAGGCAAAAGGGTAAATTCCACTCTTAGCACCTAAAATTTAGCCTAAAACCTGTTACGCTCAAGTCTGATGTGACTTTTAACAGACACAGAGCCAAAACCTGCACATGGCCAATTGCAGAACTGAGATGGGGTGCCAGATGTCCTGTCATATATTCTTTGCTGATACAGGGCCTAAGCTGAAGTTAGCTGGGATTTCATTAGTATTTACCACATACAATAAGAGAACAATCTTCCTCTGGGAGGGATTCAAACACCTTTGAGGACTTTCTAAAGTTCTTTTTTTTTTTTTCTGCTTTTATCGATTTGTATAGTGCTTGTGGATCTTAATCTGCATTTAGGAACCATGCTTAATTATTCTAAGAAATTATTGGGGAGGAAAAAAAATCTTTCCATCATTACTTTTCCACTAACTGTATTTCCTCTCAATGTTTCATCCCTATGAAATAGATCAGCTTTGCCAAATGTCTTAAAGTCACCCAATTTAAGGATAAACCCCTATGCCATCAGTGTGAGATCTGAGGGTGTGTGTTTCAGCACAAGAAGTCATCCAACCTCAAAGAAAGCAAGCTAAGACTATTCCAGTAAAAAAACCAACCAACCAACCAAAACAAAACAAAATACAACAAACAGAAAAAAACTCCCACAACAAACTGCACTCCCGTTTCTCTTCATTAAAAACAAAAACAAAACCAAAAAAACCCAAAACAAACAAACAAAAAAAGAAAAATAAAACAAGCCAAACAAGAAAAAAATCAGCTCTGTCATTTAGCTCTTAATTTAAGAAATCAGGAAATGGGACTTCTCCATTGGGAAGTGTTTTCCAACAGAATTCTGCCTGATGACTGCAAGAGGCAGGAAGGAGTACAG